>NC_136072.1:248272934-249549006 GCF_964261635.1 Lissotriton helveticus
GCTTATCCCTGATTTCCTCATCGCGCTTTGGCCCATCGCAGGTTTTTGCTGTTAAGGTTTGTGTTTGTGTCTCCATCGAGGTGGTTGTATAGTGGACATTTGCCGCGGTTTCAGTAGACTATCGCATGCTACCGCCGCGTTGTGAATTCCACGTTGTCCCTTGATAGGCTGCGATGTTGAAAGTTGCGTTAGGCTACTCTTGCGGTAGTTATCACACGTTCTTGTTAATATACCCCTGGGTGTTCATGAAAGTATGTGCATGTGTGTGTGCATTATATATGTTTGTACTTGTGTGTATACTTACAAATATGCCAAGAGTTATGTGTATACATACTATATGTGATAGCTTTTTTATGCCATTTGGTTTTCTGCACATTTTTTCATGCTTTTTTTTTATTTTTAAAGGCTTGGTTCTTTTTTAAAACGAGGTGGTAAGAAACATTGACTTCCTCATGTTGCCTAATTTTCATTCAGTACTTTAGTATACAAGCTATTTAATTAAAAAAAAAAATGTTATTGTTGATAAGGAAAGATTCATTGCCTGCCCTTGGTCCAATATATTGGTGACACAAGTAGAATTTATTATGTTCTGTGCATGTGCAACATTGAAGATGTTTTTCAATCATACTACATTGGTTTGAAAACATGTGAGAAAGTTTGGTTGTTTATTTAGAAAACAAAGAAAAATGTAAAAAATTGTAATTTGTTATAATTCTGTGCTTCTCCTGGACTGAGAGTCAAGCATTGCATGGCGCCACCCAGGCACTTCTATCTCACCAGAAACAAAGTATCATGACTCTTGACTTGTGAGACCCATATTTCAAATGAGATAGAGGTCTTCAAATACTAGTACACTCATATATATCTGTGAACACTATTACTTTTCATGGCCACCCACTGGTGCACACTATTTTTTTACTTTCAGTTTACCATGCTATCATTGCTGCCTTGTTAGACAGTGAATTAAAAATTGCTGCCCTGCATCACAACATATGTGCAAGCATGCATCACGATGTACATTGTGCATGTGGTCACCAAGCACGTGGGTGTATGTAGCATGATGCATGCATGTGACCAAGGCCGGACTGCAGAACCAAAGCAATTCCTGGGATAATTGCTCAACCCTGCCCTGCTCCCTTTGTCTCCTTATGCTACATCTCTGTTTATATCGATCCAATCTATCCCTTTATTTACTTCTCTTCTCTCTCTTTTCTAACTCTCTGATTGCCTTATTTCTACTTCTTACTCCCTCTCTTTATTTCTGTTTCTCGCTTTCTCTCTTGAAGACTCTCCATGCCTGCTGCAATTAACCTTGTGGAACAGGGGAAAGTGACAAAGACACCAGGGGTGGCTCTGGGCTTCAGCTCACAGATGAAATGCCCAGTGGAATTAAAGGCTTGTCCAGCCCTGCATTTGACTGGCAATCAAGAAAGCAGTTGCAAAGGTAATAGACTGGCTTTTAGAGGAGAGACTGGTAAGGGTTTTCTAAGATATGTGCCTTTACTCATTGGCTTTAATTGGATGGATATTTACCATGCATTCTCATGGATATTGTTGTCATTATAATATAGCATTTGAGATGTACTTGTGATCTGTCTAGTGTTTGTGGTAATTGGTGTCTAAAAATACCTTTGCATGTCTCAAAAATTAAGTAATTCTGCTTAGCCAAGTTGCAACATGTTGAGACAAAGATTGATGGGCTTAATGTTGTGAATCCAATGTTCTGATTGTGTGGGATCACAGTAGCAGCTCTCACCAAGACTGTGACCTTTCCCTCCCTTAAACATCCTGATTCATTCTCTACAGTTGTTGCTACAAGCACATGAATTTGAGCTGGTGTGAAACAGTAAAGAACTAATGTTCCTAGCAATACTAGTGCCACTTCATTGCTCTGAGAACAGTTGAGCTTGATTTTCAATATTTTTGCCAAGGATCACTATCCCTTGTTTTTGGGGAGTTATGCAAAAATGGGAACTATTATGCCTATAGAGTAAAAGGCACAGACTGTAGACGAGACTCAACACATGATGAAGGGGCATTGTAAATGAGCCACAGAAGAGGCACATGGCACAACATGCTTGTCACTAAGCATAATATATACTCTCATATCCCAACTCAAAGCCAGCAATGAGAAATCTGGTAGTGTTATGAATGTACGGTATTTTCTATTCTGGGTATTCCCCTATTTCAATTACAAGGGACAGTCAATCAATCAGAAGTGTACTTATGATTATCAGAATGCTGAACATGTGTGATTAATACAAAGCACGTTTAGTTTACATTATTATGTCCTGCAAAGTGGTAATCAAGCTTACATGAATATATTTGTAGTATTTAATCTAAATGCTGACTGTGTTCTGTTACAGTAGTCTGTTATTAACTTTTAAGGTATTCAAGAAGGATGATTCACAAAGTTAAACTTACACTTTTTTGCAAGTTTATCATTGTTTGTTATTCTCAAAGGTGTTTTTACAAGTTTTATCTTTACACCTGCAGAATCTCTGCACATAAAAAGACAGGACAGTCCTTTCTTTTTGTGTGTGGAGATGCTGTAGTTGTAAAGATACTACTCCGTAAATACCTTAATGAATAATGTTGTGTAGTTCCTATAAACCTAGACAGGATCTGCGTGTTTAGACAACTTACACTATAGGATTGGTGTCGGACTGATTGTAGACACCTCTACCGGGTATGTTAGCCTGTACACCAGCAAGCTCACAATGCCACTAGAAACCCCTTTTAGCAAGGAGAGAATAGTTCTTTGCAATTATCAAACATGACAACCCTGATCCCTCAGAATCGTGGAAACAGTATACTACTTTTCACTGAGTCACTCGTGCTCACTTCGTCTCAGAGAAATACGCAGAATAAACGGTGGGGACATTTGTCAATAAGCATTTATGGAACCAGCGGCATTCTAGAGTAAAATAGGTGCGCTGAAACAACCATTAGACAGTAACAGATATAAATGATTATAAGCACTAATAGAGCAAAAGGATGGTATATTTCTACCATTGTGCTAAAACAATGAATACACGCAAGTATATAAAATACATGACAGCGATAAATGTGTGCTCCTATGATGCAATCCTAACTAGATGTACCTAAGTGTATCTAGCATGTATGTGGGTGTAGAGCCAAGAATCTCGCTAGGATAAAATCAACCCCAATACCTGAAGTGAAAGACTGTGGGACCCCATCTTGGTCTCGATATGGACACCCCGCAAGGGATGTTACACCACTGTGAGCTGGAGTGTCTGTGTGCAGGACCCTCAGCGTCTTGTGTCATTGTGTCGACATGGAAGTCCTTTTCTCCTCTAACTACCTCAGCAAGATATGGTTTATATGTACCCAAAGTGGTGCCCCCTGGTGATATACCTTGCCATGTCATGTCGGAATAGGAAGACGGAAGGAATGACCCTTATACATAGTTAATATGTAGGAGATGGTAGGCCTGCTGTACTTCTATGATTCCAAGAGTCCTCATGCATAATGAATGAGGCTTAAGCTTTTCGGAGAAAACCCCATCTCATCTTTGGACATTACCGCAACTAGCTAAAGGTCCGTTCTAAGAAACCTTATGTGTGTAATGGTTGGGGAGAATATAGGTGAAAGGTTAGGTGAATACCTGAGCCTATATTGGGGTACCTATATGGAACATAACAATAGTAAACAAAAAAGTATAAGCTTATCTTTGTGAATAAGAACGTATGCATCTCGTTTGTTGTTGTTATTCAAAAGAACTTAGTTTTGTGTAATGAAAATAAGTGAAGGGACATCAGGATATTTTCTGTTAATTGTTCATGCTGAGAGTTTCAATAGCAATCAAATAAAGTTCTAAAAACCAAGCACAACGTGTGATGGTAAAGGGGAATCTTTATGCCAGGCAACACTGGCACATGGGATAAAAAGTATATATTCTGCCCCGGTTGAAGGCTACCAGGATGGGAGACAGGTAGCCTTTGCTTGTGGCGTTATTAGAGCAGATGGCCTCATGAGGCATCAATACAAGATATTGCTATGACATTGAACAGAGGCCATAATTATTGAATAAGTATGTGGGCATGTCCCACCCCTGAAACTCTAAATACGTTTTTTTTTCTGCTATGCTGCAAACAGATTAGCACTTAGAAGTAGCAGAATGACTGTTGGATTGCTGTAAATTTGTAACAGCAATTATGATCCAGTGTTTCCTCTTATACACACTATTAGTATACTTTGCTGCTGCCATTTTATTTGTCCTCACTGTGGTTGCAATTCTTTTTGTGTGCCCTAGCTAAGGGTCAGGATTTTGATTTTAAGATACATCTTTAAAATGTAACTTCATTGTACTGAGTGTGGTATTCATTAAAGAAATAGGGTTTGTGGGTTACATTAACTGTCCCTCTAATGTCTCCCTGAAACACATCTTGCTCAAATATTGCTCAGTGGGTTGCGGGGAGGTTGAAAGTACAACTGGTTTTCTGATTCAGGTTGGCACATTGAGGGTGTCCTGGATCACTGACACAATATTGTGGTAAACAATATTGTTAACAATAAACATTGCGTTAAAAATATAATTTACCATCATATATAACTCCTATACAATGTTAAGTATAATACTAACCTAAGAAAAGTATCAATGACACTAATATTGTCAATAAATGTAGAAACATATCGATTTTTTAAATTTCAATAGTTTAACATAGTAAATGTTAAGTATTTTTATATATAAATGTACTTTTTGTAAAATTCATTCCAATAATATTTAATACTATATATATATATGTATACTTATAGAAATACACAAACGTATATATGTGTTTGTGTCTGTATAATTATATATATGTACATATATAAATATATATATATGTGAGCAAGCCGTGAGGTGAAACGCGTTGTTTGTTTTGCTGCCAAAAAATAAACTTCTGAGCACAGCAACTCCTGGTGTGTTGGTTACGTACTTTCCTGACGGATAAGTGTTGGTGATTTATATTTGGGCTTCCGGAACCCCAAATCGACCCACTCGTGAGCAGGCACTGGCTACTACCGGGATTTCGAGTTACTTTATATAAATATATATATGCATGTATAAATATACTTATATATATATATATTCACTGAAAAAACCATAGGTTATAGACCATATATAGTTAGGAATTAGCATTTACAAAACCTTGAAAATTCACTGAAAAAACCATAGGTTATATACCATATATAGTTAGGAATTAGCATTTAAAAAACCTTATTTTACTCACACAAAACCATTGAAATTCCATATATAGTTAGTTGCACTAACTATATATCGCGCACCTGCAATCCACTGCTGATCATGTCACATATTACATCATTCATGACATGGTCAGTGACATCACTGATGACATCACTGATGACATCTCAAATGACATCACTGATGACATCACTGATGACATCTCATTTGACATCATTCTTGTGCTAATACGATAAACCTCTTCAGACTCTAATATAACCTTAGATACACTCAGTGTATACAGACACTCACACACTGCCACTCATCCATGGAGTTACTCACACACCCAGTCAGTCATGCAAAGAAACAATCTCACCTCCATTTCTTCAACTATACAGTTAAACACACCTTACATATTGAAACATATACTAACACATATTTACTCTCTTATACAATCCCTGATACAAGTTCACAATGATCGATACAACCACTCACTCATTCAGTGGCTCTCATGCACAGTTATTTATATATGCCAACTCTCACATGTACTGTGTTTTACATATGTACTTACTATGACATGTAGCATTGAGATATCCATTCACTCATCAATACACTCATGCTCACAGTCAACTGCCCATGTAGCTGTTTCCACATGCACTCTTGAACTCATACACCTAGTGAATAAACTGTTCACACATCTATGCATAGAGTCACACACCTTCCAGCCACCCCCACACAAACTCAATCTCCCATAGAAATACTTGGGCAAGCAATTAATAACACATATAGCCTCTCGTATAGCTAATGATCAACACATGCAGCAGTTTACAGAACAACAGACATAATGATGCACAAATTAAGACAGTTTAGTCACTAACCCATGCATTCAGTGAGACACATTTAATCACTCACTCATACAGTCAGTCACGCACCTACTAAATCCTTCATCCAGACACTTATACATCCACTCATTCTTCAATATGTAAGATATATTTTAACTTTACAGAAACATACAGTCACTGGATGTTGTCATCAGTGATGTCATCAGTGATGTCATTTGAGATGTCATCAGTGATGTCATCAGAGATGTCACTGACCATGTCATGAATGATGTAATATGTGACATGATCAGCAGTGGATTGCAGGTGCGCGATATATAGTTAGTGCAACTAACTATATATGGAATTTCAATGGTTTTGTGTGAGTAAAATAAGGTTTTTTAAATGCTAATTCCTAACTATATATGGTCTATAACCTATGGTTTTTTCAGTGAATTTTCAAGGTTTTGTAAATGCTAATTCCTAACTATATATGGTCTATAACCTATGGTTTTTTCAGTGAATTTCAATGGTTTTTTAATAGCAAATATCATAAGCTGTCGAATGTCAAGTACGTGGTAAGTTAAAACATTTTCGTGTTTATGCACACTGATCTGCTTTGAATGGTGCCCCCCCCCTCATTTCTATTAGGAGTACTCTCTCTTTGCAGATAGTGAAAGGTAGTTAACGCAGGCCTTTGCCCCCGTTGTAATCCGTCGTGCCTGCTTCTCTCTCCATTTGATTGATTGTTATCCAAGTATTTACTGTTTTAGAATTAGTTCTCTTTGGTTCATTCTCTATTTACAAACAAACACAGAGTCGCAATACTCTGTTTAGTCTTTGCAGATAACGAAAAATCGTGTAAAAAAAAAGAAAAGGAATCGAGCAAAATCAGTAGGCCACTAATGGGATCTCTTTTTGACCTCGCTAAAATAGAAACATTAGGAACAACCCCTCATGACAAATACAAAACTAGTGAGATGAACTGAACTCCACACAATGATGGCTGCAAAACAGCTCGGCTCCGCCACCCACCCCGCCCAAAATAACGATAAAGAGCGGCTGCCATGATTGGTTGCGGAATGGCCACGACGGAGCTACGAAATGATACTGCTCTCATGCTAACCCCAGCTTCAGTCTGAAACATCCAGAAACACTGTAGACTACCAATTCGATCAGTTCCGGTAGCGCCCCAATGTAACCCGGTAGAGAAGAACTAGCCCTCCCCTCTTTCACTGATGGTTCTTGTTGCCTGTCCCTTCTGTTCTCATTTAACAGAACTATTTAGCCTGCTGAAAGGGGTTGTGTTCCGACCGCTGGTTGGTGGAGACATTCTGACTATATTCTGGACCTGCGTTGTCGCGTAATGCGTCATATGACGCGCCGCGTTAGCGCATCCGGAAGTCATCCGGGGCGCGCAGCGCGTAACGTAAGCATAACAAGTCATGTGACTTGTTAATAAAACTTTTCATTGGTTCATTTTACTTTTCTTATTGTAATGATGAAAGGCTTGCTCATATGACCTAAAAATTACGCTTTTCATTACTTCCGAACATTATTTTTTCTTAAATATATGTTATAATGTTCCAGGCTAATGTACTTTCCCGGAAATTTTACAACTGTCCTGCAAGTAAAATATATTCTTTTTTCGAGAAAAAGAGCGTTTCTTCGTCCCATGATGGAGCCGTTGAGCAAAAGAGGGTCGACCTGCTGTCTTAGTCGCCGATACGCCTGAATATGAGATTCTTATCGATCACTTTATGTTGCAGGAATAGAAAACACAACAGCCCTTGACCATTTATCTTTACTGCGTTCCTTCGTATTATACCTTTTACCCTTCATGTAATTGGTCTGCTTTATTTCACTTGCCTTTTAATGATTCTAAAACAGTGACTATTATTACAAACTTTACCAATGTATATACTACTACCATGTTTTCTTTTAAAAACCTTTATTGTGAAAATTTCATTATACAAATACGAGCCTATAACCACGTGGGCCGGCCACGGAGCAAACTGTAATCGTATGTGATGAGTAGACATTTACACTGTAGAGGAACGAAAACGGGCGGGCCATTAGGTTGCAAGAACTAAGGTGTCTAACAGTTACGGAATCGGTGGACGTACATTTTATAATTAAAATACGACAGGGCCAGTTACAATAAAATTATCTAGATATACATTTGCGGGCAAGTACCATGGGTGACGTTAATTCGAACTTTCAACAGTACAGTAATCAATAACACATCAGAACTTAATATCAATAGGGATGTCGAAATATTCAATCAATTCTCGTCCCCGCCCGCCATGTGCTTCAAAACTGCATACGTATCTCGTGATTTCAAGGTTCTGCAACCAGTACACAACAAGGAGTTACGAGTCCCATTTATTCCGGCGCCATTTTGGGCGAGGACGGGCAGGTCCAGGATATAGTCAAAATGTCTCTACCAACCATCGACTATGATGATGTTCATATGCTGTATTTATTAGAGTAACACTCATCTGCCCACATGAAATTAATTTACCACAATCTAAACATGTCATTTTAATCTTTCCAAAGTTCTTCTAAATATTTGGGACCGTTTCCCTTGCCTCTGAAGCTCTCAGTGCCACTTCTTTGATGAATGTACTAGCAGGTCAGGGGTTCTCCTCCAAATCTCTCTTTTATGCAGCACTATAATTAATTGGTGCCACCTCTCCATATGACGATGCATGGTATAGTTACCACAACTATATATTTTTTCGGTTCCTCTGGAGAGTTCATCGTGGCAGATGAAGCGTGTAACATACCGGGCATTTACCTTTTTTTGCATGTACAGGAAAGGAAAAAAAAATCGAGCGTTCGAGTTCTTAGGTGTCCCAGGGCCATTTTAGTGGACCAGGCCCAAATCCAAAGAACAGCTATCTCACAGGCTAATGGGGCGACCCACGCCGAGTTTCAGCATTGTAGGATGACCACACAAGTACAGCAACTTGCTAGACATCACCTCGGTGCCATCCGGATCTCGGCGCCCCACTGCAGATGAAGTGCCTCTCAACTATGAAACCACCAGAAAACGCTTGAGTCAGCTTTGTGTGAAGCCGCCATTTTGATTCAATCAATAGCGTCCCCCTGCACACATTCAGGGACCTGGTCGTGTCTTCAGGTCAAACGAATTTGGGACAAGATGCAGAAAGGAAAAGGAAAAAAGTTCCGCCGGACCCCGGGAGGTGGCCGCCTATGTCATGGGCAATCTTAGGCCACACCAGGGCAATAGTGAAGCTGCAGCAGGTGTAAATAAGCTTCAGACAGTGTTACAAGCGCTGCTCAGAACTCTCAACTATGACACCACCTCGGTGCCATCCGGATCTTGGCGCCTTGTGCTGGTTCCGGCCTATTCACACATCGGTCCGCTACTGACGCCACCTCACAGGCCAACGGGGCACCCCACGCCGACTTTCGGCGCAGCATTGTAGGATGGCCACACCAGTGCGGCAAATTGCTGGACACCACCTCGGTGCCATCCAGATCTCGGCGCGTTGTGCTGCCTTCGGCCTATTCGCCACAAGTGCGCACGCAACTCAGCTGCATAGCGAGTGAAACACCAAGGGGCGCCCCACTGCAGCCGAGGAACCTCCATCTTGGGGGCGACGCACAGCATCACATTGCTTTCCAATGCAGTCAGATCCTCAAACAGCCCCCACTGACTGACGCGAACTCACAGGCCAACGGGGCGCCCCACGCCGACTTTCGGCGCAGCATTGTAGGATGGCCACACCAGTGCGGCAAGTTGCTGGACACCACCTCGGTGCCATCCGGATCTTGGCGCGTTGTGCTGCCTTTGGCCCCATTCGCACATCAGTCCGCTACTGACGCCATCTCACAGGCTAATGGGGCGCCCCACGCCGACTTTCAGCATTGTAGGATGACCACACCAGTACAGCAACTTGCTAGACATCACCTCGGTGCCATCCGGATCTCGGCGCCCCACTGCAGATGAAGTGCCTCTCAACTATGAAACCACCACTGTGACATCCGGATCTTGGCGCGTTGTGCTGCCTTCGGCCTATTCGCACATCGGTCCGCTACTGACGCCATCTCACAGGCTAATGGGGCGACCCACGCCGAGTTTCAGCATTGTAGGATGACCACACCAGTGCAGCAACTTGCTAGACATCACCTCGGTGCCATCCGAATCTTGGCATCTCAACGCCTAGTGGTATCTTCCATACAGAAAATATTGTTACGCTACCTTTGGCCCCATTCGCACATCAGTCCGCAACTTAGACATCACCTCGGTGCCATCCGGATCTTGGCATCTCAGCGCCTTGTGGTGTCTTCTCGTCAGAAAATATTGTTGCGCTGCCTTTGGCCCCATTCGCACATCAGTCCGCTACTGACACCATCTCACAGGCCAACAGGGCACCCCACGCCGACTTTCAGCATTGTAGGATGGCCACACCAGTGCGGCAACTTACTAGACACCACCTCGGTGCCATCCGGATCTTGGCGCGTTGTGCTGCCTTCGGCCTATTCGCACATCGGTCCGCTACTGACGCAAACTCACAGGCCAACGGGGCGCCCCACGCCGACTTTCAACATTGTAGGATGGCCACACCAGTGCTGCAACTTGCTGGACACCACCTCGGTGCCATCCGGATCTTGGCGCGCTGTGTTGCCTTCGGCCTATTCGCACATCGGTCCGCTACTGACGCCGCCTCACGTGCCAACGTATTTTCTCCGCATTTTATACCCTATGCCGCATAACAGGTCATGTGACTTGTTTATAAAACTTTTCATTGGTTCATTTTACTTTTGGTTTCCTAATGATGGAAGGCTTGATCATATGACCTAAAAACAACACTTTTCATTGGATGAAAACTTTTTTTTTTTTCCAAACGATGAAAGCCCCACCTTGTTTCTGGATGTTTCAGACTGAAGCTGGCGTCAGCATGAGAGCACCACCATCTCGTAGCTCCGTCGTGGTCATTCCGCGAGCAATCATGGCAGCCGCTCCCCACCAGAAGCCTGCAGGAGTCGGGGCCCCCAAAACTTTTGATGAATTCTCAAAGCGGAGGGGACGCTTTCGAGAATGGGGTCCAAGACCTAGCAGACAAGCGTCCGATTTCCAAGGTGTCCCAGGGCCATTTCAGTGGACCAGGCCCAAAAAGGAAAGAGCCTGCCGCCATTTTGAGAGTCCTGTGGCAGCCGACTATCGCTGCACCGCAAGAGTGGGCGCAACTCAGCTGAATTGCGGCTTTTGACACAGTGGACCAAAAACGGACGGAATGGCAACTGAAACGGTAAAGGGGCGCCCCACTACAACAGATGACACTCCACCTGGAGAGGCCCGTTCACGCCGCCTCCCCCGGGGCGCTCCACGCCGTTATTCGGAGCAGCATTGTAGGATACCAAAACCAGTGCGGCAACTTACTGGACATCACCTTGGTGCCATCGTTCTGCTGCCTTGGAACTATTCGCACAACAGTTTGCTACTGAAGACCCACCCCCCGCGACGCCCCACGCCGTTATTTGCTGGGTGGCAACTTACTAGACATCACTTTCGTGTCATGTAGATTTCAGCGCGTTCTGCTGCCTTGGAACTATTCGCACAACAGTTTGCTACTGATGACCCGCCCCACGCCGGAAATCTGGACGTTGTGCTGCGTTGGGACTATTCGCACAGCCGACCGCTACTTCGTTGTTTTTCCCTAAAAATGTTTATATGTTATTACTATTTTTGTTTTCTTGTATATATTTATAAATTATTAAAGTTTTATAATCTTACTACTTTGTCAGAGTGCTATATATTTTTAATGTGACACATAATTGTAAAAACTTTGATGTACAAAGAGTCATCCCTGGAATCTTCCGCTTCACGCTCGGTCCCCTCCCCAATCACAATACAGGATGGTTTTCAGATAATAGCAACGCTTCTGCTGTGACGGATCTCATCGAGTGTGGGCCTTGATCTACTATAACTCCTTTGAAGAGGGGTGAATCTTTACAGCTGTGGCCATAAACTACATCTGCAGGGCTAGCTGATACCCTAGGACCAGCCTGGACAATCGGACACAGAGGAAAAGGAGTGTCAGAGGGTGCAGTAGTGAATAGGGCGAAAGGGAGGTGTCGGGCGGGCACAGGGTGTGATTCTCAGGAAAGAGCAGCGCAGATGGGGGGAGGTTTATTACCCATGCATAAGACAGAGAGCGGGGGTGACCACTGCCTGGGGGAGATGCTTGCGAGGGTGGGGAGCCATGCTAAGGATCGACAGCGTGCACAGAGTGGGTCTGGTCAAGGCATCTAAAATGGCTGCCGTGCACGACAAAAGTGTGGCATTTGAAAAAAGACAAGATGGCGCAGACAATGTTTTTCAACACTTCCTGATTTCCTTCGAATCGAACGTTAACAGACGTTGGGGCATATTACCAAAGTTAAGCGATATTTATCCCTAACGATGCATTGCAAAGATTTTTTTACCGTCAGAAATTATCGCAGATAAACGTTGCTATTATCAAAGTTTATCGCAAATACGATAAAAACCGACCGCAATGCATTAATATCGCTGAAAACTCAGCGATATTCATGCATTACCGAGCTAATCCTCTTAGCCATGTTATCCACCTCCCATAGGATAACATGGCTAAGAACTGCTCAGGGCAGCTGTTACTTTTTGGAGATATTCGCGCTTATCTCGAATATTTCCAAAAGTTGATAATAGGAGATAGCGATGTTAGCGACTGTTTCCAGTCGCTAACATCTTGGCATGCCCACTTTGCATGTCATTAGTGATAAATATCACTCACATGCAAAGTGGGGCCCAAGATGGTCGCTATCTCCTACTAGCCGTCGCTAACTGGTGTTAGCAACAGCTAGGTAATACAGATATAATTTTATCTCCGCGAAGCGGAGCGCTGTTACAGATATATATCTTGTTTTTGAACGTTAATTTCTCAAAATGCACTGAAGCACATATATTGAGACCTAGCAAAGGCACATCGGGCTACCAGTCCCTAATATTTTACCAAGTTTCGTGCAAATCCATTCAGCCGTTCGATTATTATTATTATTTATTTTTTTTGCCCCGCGGGGCCCTTTTAAAACCTCCACATCAAACCTAGGGGATCAGCGAGGATCTACTATGCCCCCTTATGGTCATTTGCCCCTTCGCTTTGGCCTCCTCTTGTCTCTCGATCCTACCGAGAGACAAGATGGCGGCCGCTACGGACTGTTTGGAATGTTTACAGACACCGGAGAGCCAATCAGCTTCGCTTCGCAAAGCTCCGTAACGCGAAAAGTACGCGAAGCGGTCCGCTGTTACAGATATATATCTTTTTTTGAACGTTAATTTCTCAAAATCCACTGAAGCACATATATTGAGACCTAGCAAAGGCACATCGGGCTACCAGTCCCTACAATTTTGCCAAGTTTCGTGCAAATCCATTCAGCCGTAAGATTATTATTATAATTTTTTTTTTTTGCCCCGCGGGGCCCTTTTAAAACCTCCACATCAAACCTAGGGGGTCAGCGAGGATCTACTATTCCCCCTTATGGTCATTTGACCCTTCGCTTTGCCCTCCTCTTGTCTCTCGATCCTACCGAGAGACAAGATGGCGGCCGCTACGGACTTTTTGGAATGTTGACAGACGCCAGAGAACCAATCAGCTTCGCTTCACAAAGCTCCGTTGCGCGAAAAGTCCGCGAACCAGTGCGCTAACTGGTCCGCTGTTACAGATATATATCTTTTTTTAAACGTTAATTTCTCAAAATCCACTGGAGCACATATATTGAGACCTACAAAAGGCACATCGGGCTACCAGTCCCTACAATTTTGCCAAGTTTCGTGCAAATCCATTCAGCCGTTCGGGCTAAAAGTGAGGCCAACCGCCCTATGGAAAACTCAATGTTAAAAACACGTTTTGGGACCCCCCTTTTTTCTCGGCCCCCACCAGACGAACCCCCCCCAAATTTTCAAGGGCTGCTCAGAAACAAAATGTGCCATTTTACTGAAAATTTCAGCCAATTCCGTCCACAAACGCCAAAGTTATTAGACATAGAATTTTCAAAAAACCCATAGAGAAAAAATCCTAACTATATATACCTACTGGCGACCGCCAGTAGGTAATATTAGTATATATATATATATGTATCTATAGCATGACAAATATAAACAATTCAATAACAAAACATATTTTTATTAAGATACGCAAATCACTCTCCACCTCCAATGGAGACACACACTCCTATGCAACAAAACAATAAGTCACAAACTCGATTTACATTTCTAATCCAGTGCAATCACAAACCATGAAACCACCCAACGCGTTTAGGCATCTCACACATATGAACCCATGATTAAGGCTTCATAAATTTTGTGTAAAGAAACATACAAAATGCTGATTTGCATTACTCTGCCCTAGGGAGGTGTTTCCATGGGCATTGCGTGGGTGGCTCCACGCAACATCCATGGATTTTGACGTAATCCCAGTTTTACCAGAAGTGGTAGACCTGGGAATTTTCAGATACCCTACTCCTCCCAAGTGAGGCATAACAATGAGAAATATGTTTTCTTCTCCTCATTTGTTCCTTTTTCTATTTGTGCTACATTCTGCAGCACATATAGGAAGAGGAAAAATCCTGAGGGGATCGATTTTGTGCAGGAAGGTGCCACTTCCTGCACAAAAACAATCCTCCTTACAACACTGGCACTCTTGCACCATGGTGAGTTAAATATGGTGCACTCCTGCCCATTCCCTGTCATGCAGGGTAGCGAAGCAAGGTGACTTGCTGCATTGCATGGTGTGACTCGGCCATCAATATGGCCCTCAGTACATATATATGCTTCCATGCCATTACATCTTGTACATTAATAACTCCGGGAATAATTTTAGGATATTAATCTCAGAGTAATTAATGTTGTGGCTTATATTTTACTAATTTTCTCTCTGCATCATTTTTAGACATGGCCTTGGATTTCTTTTATTAACGTTTATGTTTTTAACTGCCCTTGTGAGTGTTTTTTAATTTGAAGGGCTGTTGTTTTAATATTCATTTTTGAAATATGTAAACTACATATTAAACTATAATTATTAATTTGACAAATTATTGTATGGTACGAAACCCACTGCCATCCTCAATTCATTTAATTATTCTGACAATTTTTTGTATCGATAATTCAATTAAGTTAATTAACATGGACATACCGTCATAGTGCCAATTGTTTTTTTCTATTGCCTTCATTTGGCCAATTTCATTGTGCTCCTTTCTGTACTCAAAACGTACTTGTCCCTTCCCCAATGTTGTCTGAAGTTTCACTCAAACTGGGATGGGTCCCAAAACGTTCAAATATTGCAACATATGTCTATTTTTACAAGCACTTCTTTTACCAGGAAACACCTAGCTGATTTTTTGTGGGAAAAACGCCAATAGTCTGCTTCTTCACACCTTGGATCTGGAGGAAATATGCTGTAATACTGCATTACCTCATGTTCTAAGATGCAAAATTAATACCCACGCATTAACACTACACTTCGTAAATACTCCACTCCAAAGTATTGATATTTATCTGGTGAAATATTACTGCATGAAAATTCATTAAAACTCAATGAGCCTCTTATTCTTTTGAAAAGTTCTTTCGCAGATTATTTTATACTGAATAGTTCTGTAACCTTGATTCTCATGAGAATATATTTTCTCAATTTTATTACATTTAGTTGTTGCTCTTTTTCTCTTCTTTATTAAAACATGGTTTGGATCTTTAGGTTCTATATCTCAAAACCTGTTTATTGTTTGGGGTCTTGTACTTGGCCAATCTACCTCATTGTTAGGTAACCATACACCTTAGAAGAAAGACTGGTTTGCATTTGGGGGTTTCTTTGATACAGTATTACGGATAAAATATTACAAGAAAGATGAATATGTGTGCTATTATAATGCATTAGGCTATTTTTAAATTTATGAATCTTAAAAAGTGACCAGTTTTGGTGTTGTTAAGGAGAAATCAAACTCTTCCTTTGGTTTTAAGTTGTGGCTGTCTAAAATATTTGAATTCCACTTTTTACTTGTAAATTATGTTTACATCGTATGCCTTCCGAAAATAAAAAACTAGCCTGGGTACTATCACTGCCTGTCCCTGTCATTTTGTTGTGATCACAATATTTTCTTTTTATAGTAAAACATTTTTTAAACAGTTCTCACAGGTGTTCATTTGCATAGCATTGTTATAAATTGTGGCAACAGTAAGGGCATAGTTTATTGAAGCTGAATATCCTGCATGGATCTATCTGCTTCAGTACGATCATTTTTCTTTGTTTTGGTCTGCAGAAAAATATGATGTTATTTAGCTTACTGATACTTGCTGAGGATATCAAGAGCAAATAAATAAGAAGAGAATAATAGTATGTACAGTAGGTGGCAAAAGGCATCTCTTTTACATTCCATATGTAAACCATGTCATTTGAAGCTTACAGATAAGAGCAGATGAAAAAAATAAGAGCACATTTTACACGAAGTCCCTTTTCATACAACAGGCACACCCGGCCTCCAACTGCTTCTCTGCACAACAGTACATTCAGATTGAACACCTGCTGTGTTTTGATTATTAGTCGTTACTTAATGTGAAAAAACGGTCTCTCCTTTTAACTTTGAGCCATAACAGCTCTGAAGTGTATGGGAGGAGTTCAACCCTTAAAAAAAAACTCGAATTTGTATTGAACATTAACTGTTCAAGGACAGAGGAATAAAAGCACAAAAAGCAATCTAGAGGCCAAACAAGAGTCTGATTTTGATGGAGACTGTAAGTTCTGTATGTTTTCTTTTACGGTTTTTCAAATGCATTTGTTGGACTTTTGAAAGAGACAGATTGCAAACAATACGTGCAAATTGCTAACCAACTTTTTATTGGGAATACGTCAGGGGAGAAGGCAATGGTTCGTTAGGAACATTTATTCTTCCACCGAGGCTGCATGAAAAGATTCATCAAAGGAAACTTTAGAAAACATTTACCAACTTTTTTTGATGCGGTAAATGTGCAGTGGTGTGTGACAACAATTCTGGTCACAAACAATTAATACATTCCATTGCAACTCACAATTACGATGAGACGTTCCTTTCCCACCACGTGCTTAGTATATTGCACATAAAACTTTTTTTGTTCTCAAATATGTGATTTTGCTAATTACAGGGTTTGAAAACGCAAAACTGGTTAGTGGAGTAGGCCAAATATTCTGTACTACTGGTGCACAATGTTAACATGATGAAAAATGATGAATTGGATATTCTAGGAGATTTCTATGAGGGTAGCGGATTTAAGACGCAGTCCAAATTCACACCACAGTTGCCGAGTGTGAAAAGCATAGATACATTTTATGATTTGGTTATACATGATCTGCAAGTATAGGCTGGCAAGAGACCCAGACATGGAAGAATAATGTTGAGAGGTGATTTTACCATTCCTGAGAGGCATGCTTTAGAACAGACGAAGAAAGATCTTACCATTACAATTAGAGAAGCGAACAAAGGTGGAAATTGCGTTATCAAAAATATGATAGACTACAATGATGAGATCCTATCGCAATTGAGTGATGATAGTAAATACGAAAAATGTAATAGTGACCCTATGTGCCCCATCACAAAAAACATCAATACCAAATAAAAAATGTGCTTGGATAGACAACTTTAGAATAAGGATGAGAATATACACATGAAGGTACACAAGCCATGTGCCAATGTATTTAGACACTGCCTAGGGCCACAAAATGTTGCCATCCCCCCCCCCCCCCCAAGGTCAACCACTTATTTCTAGAATTGATGGCCCGCAGAACATTTATTACAATATGTTGAATTTTTGGGAGATCACATGTAATTGATCTCCTGTCTTATATTAGTGACATAAAACATGTGCTTAATATTGCGAGTGATTACTATTGGAAAGCTGCTTTGATTTTAGTGTTTGTAGATGTGATATCAATTAACCCTGGGCAGAGCACTATTCTACGCTCGGGTAGTTTGCGAAGTTTCCGCTACTTCACACTATGCGATTTGCACGTAGCACAGTGCAAACACGCGTAGCATAGTGCAGCGGTCATTTTTTGCTTGCTAGCGGTCCTCAACGTCAAGTTGGCGACCGCGAGCAAGCAAAATGTCATCCCTGCGAGACTTTTTCCTCGTTCGTGATCAGCAACATCAGGTTGCCGATTGCGAGCGTGGAAAATAAACCTCCCGGCGAGATTCTCAACGCGGGAAGGCCAGGTTTCTCGTTGCGAGTGGTCACATATGCTCGCAACCGCTCGCGATAATAAACTACCAGTCCGCGTTGAGAAAGCTGTCGCTCGAGTAAAAATCTACTCGAGCGGCAGAAAACTACAGCTCGCACTGTGCAAGATGTGGTTTTCAATGATTGCACAGTGCCGGATGCTTGTCCGCACTGTGCAATTATTGAAAACGGCATCTTGCATAGTGCAAACAGGCAACTACGCAGTTTGCGTAGTGCTTTGCGTAGTGCGAAGTGCGCTTTGCGTAGCTACGCGTAGCGCTACTTCGCGAACTATGCCCAGGGTTAGTATTAATGTATACAAACATTGAACACAAGTGCTGTTTGAAGGCTAGAATTCTATCTCAAAAAAGATCAGCAAATTTTAGGAGCATATGGGTATGCTGTTGGAGATGCCTGAACTGATTTTGAGTAACGATGAGAGGACTGGTATAGACAGCGAAGCAGGACTTCTCTGGGTTCTCAATTAGAGCCTTTGTATGCCTACCTTTTCGTAGGGCGGTAAGAGGGTAGACGTGTCTGGGGCCCTGACATTTCTTCTTGGACTGATTATATTTGTTTCTGGGGTCACTTTACTGATGACACACTTATGATTTGGGCAGGCTCAGTTGAACAACTGATTCACAGCGTACCTCGAAAATAATTTTTATAATAAAAATGTACATTGCACTACGATTTGGAGAGAATATGTTTTATGGATGTAGAGATCTATATAATTAGATTGAGAGCAAACTTCATAGGACGGAAACATCATGCAATGAATTATTACGGGCCAGCATACTCACCCCAGGACAAAGCTGAAAGACATTACATACGGAGAGATGGTTATAGTCATGAGAAACTGTTGTGAGAGAGATACTTTTCTGGATACTCCTAGAGGCATAAGGGAATAATTCAGGATAAGAGGTTATGATGAATTTGTGATTGAGAGGGCCCCCCAAAGAGCTTTATCCCTTAAAAGAGAGGATACATGATAGACCATAAGGCATGAAATAAATATTGTGAGGCTTGTAACATTGAAAATAGAATTCTTAATGGTTACTGGGAAATGTTTACCAGTGATTGCAGCATGGTCAGATTTGGTAACTAAAAACCCAAGTATGAAGTTTAGATGGGGACTAACATTATGCAGCAGCTTGAGTCCAAGTTTCCTCAAAATAAAGAGCCAGTGAACTGGCTTACACAAAAAAAAGAGATACTTCAAATGTGATGATTGTAATATGTGTTGATACACTCAATCAATCAATCAGTACACCCGCGAGGGTCTCAAGGCGCTGAAGGGAGGGGGGTGCCGTTATTGCTCGAATAGCCAGGTCTTGAGATGCTTCCTGAAGGTGAGATGGTCCTGGGTCAGTCGTAGGTGTGCGGGGAGGGAGTTCCATGTCTTGGCAGCCAGGTAAGAGAACGATCTTCCTCCTGTTGTGGTTCTGCGAATCCGTGGGAGGATGGCGAGGGTGAGGCTGGTGGAGTGGAGCTGGCGGGTGGGAGTGTAGAATGAAAGGCGGTTGTTGAGGTATTCGGGGCCCATGTCGTGTAGCGCTTTGTGTGCGTGGGTGAGGAGCCTGAACGCGATCCTCTTGCTAACGGGGAGCCAGTGCAGGTTTCTCAGATGGGCAGTTATGTGGCTTTGGCGAGGGATGTCGAGGATGAGTCGTGCGGAGGCGTTCTGTATGCGCTGAAGTCGTTTCTGAAGTTTGGCTGTGGTTCCTGCATAAACGGCGTTCCCGTAGTCCAGTCGGTTGGTGACGATGGCCGGGTGACCGTCTTTCTGGTTTCGGCGGGAATCCATCGGAAGATCTTTCGGAGCATGTGCAGTGTGTTGAAGCATGAAGATGAGATGGCATTGACTTGTTTGGTCATCGTGAGGGAGGAGTCCAGGATGAATCCCAGGTTATGTGCATGGTCCGTGGGTGTCGGTGCGGTGCCCAGCGCAGTGGGCCACCAGGAGTCGTCCCAGGCGGATGGGGATTGTCCGAGGATGAGGACCTCCGTCTTGTCTGAGTTCAGTTTCAGACGGCTGAGCTTCATCCATTCTGCAACGTCTTTCATTCCTTCCTGGAGGTTGGATTTGGCGGTGGCTGGGTCTTTGGTGAGGGAGAGTATCAGCTGGGTGTCGTCGGCGTAGAAGATGATGTTGAGGTTGTGTTTGCGTGCGATGGCGGCGGGGGGGCTCATGTAGATATTGAAGAGGGTTGGGCTGAGCGAGGTGCTTTGGGGTACGCCGCAGATGATCTTGGTGGCCACGGAGCGGAAGGGAGGGAGGCGGACTCTCTGGGTTCTGTCGGAGAGGAACGAGGTGATCAGTCCAGGGCTTTTCCTTGGATCCCAGTGTTGTAGAGGCGGGTTGTTAGGGTGCGGTAGCAGAGGGTATCGAAGGCGGCCGAGAGGCCCAGGAGGATGAGAGCGGTAGTTTCCCCCTTGTCCATCATGGTCCTGATGTCGTCGGTGGCTGTGATGAGGGCGGTCTAGGTGCTGTGGTTGGCTCGAAATCCGGACTGGGATGGGTCGAGCGAGTTGTTTGCTTCGAGGAATGCAGTCAGTTGTTTGTTGACGGCCTTCTCGATGAATTTTGCCAGGAAGGGAAGGAGAGAGTTGGGGCCAAAGTTCTTGAGGTCTTTTGGGTCGGCTTTGGGTTTCTTCAGAAGGATGTTGATTTCTGCGTGCTTCCAGCTTTCTGGGAAGGTGGCTGACGCGAAGGAGTTGTTTATGATGTTCCGGAGGTGGGGTGCAATGATGGCGTTGGGTTTGTTGAAGATGTGGTGAGGGCATGGGTCAGAGGGAGAGCCAGAGTGGATGGTGTTCATGACATGGGTGGTGTCTTTAGTGCTGACGGGGGTTTAGGCGCTGAGGGTGGCGGGTGTGATTGTTGGTTCGGTGGCTGGGGGCGGAGTCTGGGTGCTGAAGCTTCATGTATGTCTGCGATCTTGCGGTAGAAGAACGTGGCGAGGGAGTTGCAGAGGTCTTGCGATAGTGCGATGTCGTTGTTGCTGGCACTGGGGTTGGAGAGCTCTTTTACGAGGTTGAAGAGTTCCTTGCTGTTGTGGGTGTTGTTGTCCAGCCGCTCTTTCAATGATGTCCTTTTGGTGGTGCAGATCAGCTAGTGATGTTCGCGAGTGGCGTTCTTGAGGGCTGTCATGTTTTCTGGCATCCGTTCGTGGCGCCAGGTTTTTTTGAGGGTTCAGCAGGATTTCTTTGAGTCTTTGAGGGCGTCGGTGAACCATGTGGTTTTCCTGGTGCCGGTCTTGCCTGGGGGTTCTTTAGAGGAGCGAGGTCGTCGGCGCAGTTGGTGATCCACTGTGTGAGATTCTGGGCTGCGTTGTTGGTGTCAGGGGTGTCGACTGGTGGGTTCTGGCTCTGCGATGTGGTTAGCTGGTCTGTGGTGACTTTGCTCCAGCATCTGCGGGGGATCTGTTGCATGTGGTGGTGGGATGTAGTCTTCTTGAAGGTGAAATGGATGCAGCTGTGGTGTGTCCAGATAAGTCCCGTGGATTGACTGAAGGAGACGTGGTTGCTAGCGGAGAAGATGGGGTCGAGCATGTGGCCTGCGTGGTGGGTGGGGGTGTTCACCAGTTGCTTGAGTCTGAGGTTGGCGAGGTTGTCGAGCAGAGTGGTGGTGTTGCTGTCGTTGTTGTTCTCCAGGTGAAAGTTCAGATCCCCTAGGAGGATGTATTCGGGTTAGGCTAGGGCTTGCGGGCTGATGAAGTCGGGGATGGTTTAGCTGAATTGTTTGCGCTGACCAGGGGGTCTGTAGATGAGGGTTCCTCTGAGTGCGGTCTTGGGGTTGGTGTGGATCTGGAAGTGTAGGTGTTCAGCGGCTGAGATTGTGTCTTCAGCGTTGGTTGTGACACTGATGGTGTTCCTGTAGGTGATGGCGATTCCCCCACCAGGTTGGTTGATGCGGTCCTCCCGGGTGATTTTGTAGCCGCCCGGGATGGCAATGGCGATGTCGGGGGCTGAGGAGGCATTCATCCAGGTTTCCGTGAGGAAGGTGACGTCTGGTGCTGTAGTATCGAGGAGGTCCCAGACTTCGATGGCGTGCTTGTGGACGGAGCGTGTGTTAAGAAGGATGTACTTGAGGTTGTTGTTGTTGTTGTTGCTGGGTTCGACGGGCGGAGTGCAGTTTGGGAGGCAGGTGAATTTGCAGGCTTGGCAGGTGAAGGGTCTGTGGGTTCGCTTTGGTGTGGCTCGGTAGCAGGCGGGTGGTCGTCCGGTGCTGAGTGCGTTGAGGGTGGTGGTGTCGTATCTCAGTCGGGTGCCCTTGCTCCGGCGTGGGCTAGGGGTTCTGGCACTGGGCAAGGTCCAGGGGCGGACGGGCGCAGACAGGCTTGCCTTTGGCGCGCCTTTGGTGCACCAGCGGCGCGCCCGCTGCGCGTGGCCGCTGCGAGGCCTCCATATGAGGGGCTGTGGGGGGGAGGAGCAGCTGGGAGGCGGGAGCAGGGCGGCGAATGGGATAGCGGGGGGCGGGGCTGCAGGGACGCAGCGGCGGGAAAGTGGGAAGTGGTACAGAAGGCAGAATGGGGGAAAAGGGATACCGAATGTTAAATGGGGGAAAGGGGGCACAAAGGGCACAACAGTGGTGGAAAATCAGTACAAACGTGCAACAAGTGCAACAGGAATACAAAAACCAGAGGAGGCAAAGGACTTACCCAACAACAGTCACAGGCAGCAGCAAGAGCGATGCGACAGTTATCAGCAGGGACAGCATCACAGGAGGACCGCGTGGCGGCTGGAAGGGCCACCTACCTGAGGACAGGGTCAACTGGCAATAAGAAACTTAGTTTTCAGTATAACACTAACTACGCTTACTGGATACATATGTATATTTCAGGTTCTACCAAATATGCTGTATATAGAACTTTGTTTGCAAATCTGGAATTGTATATATCGGTTGCACTATCAGACCTTTGGGAGAACTCATACAGGAACACCTCAGAGCCATAATACAAACATATGAGAGATATTTGTTAGCTCTTCATCGTCTTAGTTGCTTTGTAAATCCACAGGATGTTATTACATTTCATGGTACTCAGTACATTCCTGTAGCTCCATGACATGGAAATAGGGAATTAATTCATGAAGAACTGAATCCATGTGAAATTTAAGATTGGGGTTGTTGACAAAGGTCTCAACATTGATCAGGAATTACTTTTTCGATAGATAGATAAGCTTTATTCGATAAAAGATTTATCATAAAAGCATAGCAAAGAACATCCATTTTATATCCATGATAACATTTGTCATTTAAAAACCATCATATATAAAAATGTTCTCAACCATTAAAAACTACAATATGTACAAATTAAAAATCGGAGTTATATAAAATAGATAATGAATAAGCACTGTGCAAATAAGCAATAAACAATAAGATTGCAGCTTTGGATCAATAATCATGGTCAACATCCAATTTACAGGTCTTTCACCCTAAAGTCCATCAAGTGTTGGGACCTGCTGCATTCTTGCCTGGTACTTTGTTCGCAACAACCAGGCGCAGCCCAGAAATTTTGATACTCTGCATACTAATGTCAGGGAGGAAGTCTCAGTTTTCAGGATGCGTAGTGCAGCACGATAATCTGTAAGGCCCAACATTTTGCACACAGGTTTAAGCCACTTAGCTCTGGCCCTCTCTTAAGCCGGGCATGCCAGAAAAAAGCGGGCAATGGGCTCAGTATGGTGTGCACAACATGGGCAAGGTGCAGGCACTAAATTAGACCCCTTCCATGAGGCTAGCACATTATTAAGTTATTTTTTTTTTTTTTTTGAAAAACTGTAGTGCTGGCCGTACATATACTTTAGAACATCTCCTAAATTGGAGTCACAAATCACCTATTGATTGAGGATTTGTATGGTATTATTTATTTATACCTTTTGAATTAATTATTTTTAATCAGAAAGATAATTTTTACGAAAAAGACATACCATATATACACAATTATTCAAAAAGCAACTATACAAAATAACAACACTACTACGTAACACACAAGTCAAAACATTTCATATGTACATTTCATATGTACATTTGCACAATATTCAAGTGTGTTCAATATCATATATACATTACCACAGTATCCACATTTTTGATACAATTCCAATCGAGGAATGGTGAAAACAGTTAAGAAAAAATCAAGTGGAGAACAGATGAATCAATAACATGCACAATATTAATCAAATCAAAAGAAGAATAGACTGATTCAATATTTCAGTCATTCAAGAGTGCTTGTCTCCATTTGGAGACAAGCACTCTTGAATGACTGAAATATTGAATCAGTCTATTCTTCTTTTGATTTGATTAATATTGTGCATGTTATTGATTCATCTGTTCTCCACTTGATTTTTTCTTAACTGTTTTCACCATTCCTCGATTGGAATTGTATCAAAAATGTGGATACTGTGGTAATGTATATATGATATTGAACAAACTTGAATATTGTGCAAATGTACATATGAAATGTACATATGAAATGTTTTGACTTGTGTGTTACGTAGTAGTGTTGTTATTTTGTATAGTTGCTTTTTGAATAATTGTGTATATATGGTATGTCTTTTTCGTAAAAATTATCTTTCTGATTAAAAATAATTAATTCAAAAGGTATAAATAAATAATACCATACAAATCCTCAATCAATAGGTGATTTGTGACTCCAATTTAGGAGATGTTCTAAAGTATATGTACGGCCAGCACTACAGTTTTTCAAAAATTTACATATGGTCCAGCTGCCCGTACGTCCCAGGACCTAACTCCCTGTTTATAACATCACATTATTAAGTGGCAGGGTCCCTAATCTCATCTTCATATATAGGGCCCTATCCCTGAGAACCTGTATGAAGTCAAGATAGGGTTCCAATCTAGGGATATTTTTATATTCAAAGAACCCTTCAGTAAGATTCCTAGTTGTTGGGTTGGATAGATCCCGCATCTGTACCCAATCCCAGTAGGCACGCTTTAATGCCTGCTTGGGAGGTGGGGTCTGACATGCCCATGTCTCTCCAAGACCAATTTCGACCAAAAGCTGTCTAATATCCACTATCCATTTTACTCTACTCCCTACGTCGATGGATATCAACTCGTCAAGGGCGCCAACATAATTGGACAGCTCAGTAGTTCCTCTTAAGCGTGCCCAAAAAAGCAAGGGGTGCAGGCGTGCAATATCTTGGATAGAACGCCTCCCAGATCATAAAATAAAGGCTTCAGGGGAATAGAGATGGGAAGCGGGGTGAGATCTCTTAGAAATTTGTTGTCAAACTTAGCCAATTCGCTGGTGTTCTCCATGCCCCAAATTTCTGCCCCGTATAGGGCCGAAGGTAGTGCTTTACCATCAAAAAAATAGCGAGCCCCGGGGCAATTGGTCTACTTACAGACCAATGTTGTTCTCTCACAATCACCCCAGAAACCCGCTTGTGATATAAAAGCATCTTGGAAAGATGGAAGGACCATTTCATGTTTTTCGAGACCCTGATTCCCAGGTAATCAAAGGAATCCACCACATCCAAAGGGGCACCATTCAGAGTGATGTTATTTCTGAAGCGTTTCCAAGGGTTGATAGTCATTAATTTGGTTTTTCTAGTATTGACTATCAACCCTTGTTCATTACAGAATGAGCTAAATCTGTTTAGGAGCTTCTGGAGGCCACCAGGTGACTTGGAGATCAAGAGAGTATCGTCGGCAAATAGGAGGGTAGGTGTTTTCTCCCCCGCCAGGGTAGAGGCGTCTGTCGGCTTTTTCAGTAATTGATGTTTATGAATATTTTCTATTTTTACCTTATTTATACATATTGTTCAAACATATTGCTATTGTAGAGATGACTTATTCCATGATTTTTGGGCAAATTTTTTAATGGATGTATACAAACTTGGTCATGATTAGACTATATATCAATGGATTAGGTTTTTCTATTTGGTAATATAGGATTACAATGGTCAGCAACTAGTGAAGAACTGCACAGGAGGACTAGAATTAGAGTGTGTTTAAAAACATTACAATTTGGCTTCTTTGGAATATGCCAACTACCTCTCCAATTTTCCATTTTTTATGTTTGCCCGTTTATGATCACAAGGTGGCTACATACGGTATATTTTTTGTTTTGAATTTTTGTTTTTTGATTACTGATAGGTGTATTTTTCTACATAAGTATGTATGTATGATCATGAAACAATTATTTAAGCTTTTCCTCATATCTGTTCAACTATGGCCTTTGGGGTGTTTTGTCTAAAAATGTTGCCTTTATTTTTCCATTAGTGAGCTAGAGTTTTCTAATGTTGCTTGAAGGCAAGGTTTGATAATCGTCTGACAGTGTATTGACTATTTTGTAATGGCAGCTCAATCTTCCTGCGCTTGGATGCTGACTATGTGTAACACTTGCCACTGAATGATGGCACCTGCACAGGATGCAGTATACTTTCAGATTGGGATGTAGTAACTGGTGGCTAGTGCAGTTCGTGGGAGTAAATAAACTGTTTTAATTTTTTTATGTATTTCAGGTTACTGGTGTGTGAGGTTAAGGTGTAAAAAAACACTGTATAGTGGATCGACCATTGAAAAATGACATCCTAATTTTCCATGTTTGAATAGTGACTTCTCTTTCATGTTTAAACTTGCCACTTTTAAGATGGTGCCTGTGTAGGATGCAGTATAAATTCAGATCCAAATGTGGTAACTGGTGGGGACCACAGTTCAGGTGAACAATGGAAATCTTTATTATCAAATATTTTTTATATACGCAATTCAGGATATTCTGGACTATTACACTAGAACCCTCTGTCGCTGATTACATAATCTGCTTTGTACCTGGGCTTGCACCGTAGCCTATATACACAAGAATTGACTAATGGTGATACATCTGGGAATAACTCTGATGCCTCTTGTAAGTAGAATTTTATTGTATATCATTTTGTATCAAAGACTTTTAAGTATCTGATTAGTGATTAGGTATATGTTGTCTTTCACTTGATTACAGTTTATTCCGAAGCTGGAGATACATTTTTATATTATATTGAGATTATATCTCTATTATTTTGGACATTCTTCACCTTCAAGGTGGGGTGTAAGGACTTTCCTAAGCCTTTTGTGTTTTTTCAGACTGGATGGGGAAAACGGTTTGATGGTTTTGTACAGGAGTGACTTAGAGCACACAATGGCGAGGCTTTAGGGTAATGTCTGAATGTGGTTACAAACACATACCTACCTTAGGTTCTTTTTTTACTACTTTTGAGTTCATATTGTCCATGTATTTTTTGTTGTTGTTAGCATGTCTATTGGAGATTCATTTATGTGGTTCTGTATGCATCGAAACTGTCGATATATAGTACAGGATATTTTGGACTTGTTTATGTGCGTATTGTTTGCATATCACATTCAGATTGTGATTTGAATTCTCTTTGACGTGTTTGGTGATGCTTCAAATTCTTCTTTTAATATTTTTAAGAATAATATAGTTTACTAAGGATGTGTTCAAATTAGAGAATTAGAGAACCCTTTTTGCAATTGAGAGTAACTGAAGGTGGAAACTGCTGACACTTATTAGAATAGCTCACTCCCAATGCCTCACCTTGTGAGGTGGCATTGTTATATGCGCTTGATATGGATTACTTTTGAATTGTCACATATCTAGCTAAGCTCTGTCTGTTTTGGCAATTCTGTGAGCACATATATATTTGCATGATTTCTAAAATATTGATTGACTAATGAATTTTTAACTGTTATAATGAAGGAGGACAGTCACTTGTGTGCCAGTGCAGGGGAAAAAGTCAGTAATGTGCTGTATTATTTATTACTATTTATTATTTATTATTTATGTCATTTGTAGAGCGCACTGTAACCCTGCGGGCATCCTGGCGCTAAGAAATAGGTTGAAGGAGACAATCAGCTGTAAAAACAAGAGGAAGGCATACCAACAACAGTCTAATACTGTTGCACCTGGGGGATTATACCCTTTCTTGTGAAACAGCAGCAATATGTGTATTTTCCTGATTTTGAGCGGGAGGCTATTCCAAAGGCGGGCTGCTGCCACGCTAAACGTTCTTCCGCCCTGGGTCACTTTCTTTACCCTGGGTATTCTAACAAGGTTGGTGGAGGAGGAGCAGAGGGTCCAGATGGGTTCATACCACTGAAACTTGTCCTGGTGGCTTAGGACCCTGGCCATGCAATGCTCTGAACACGATGCATAAGGACTTAAATAAGATCCTTTCAGGTACTGGGAGCCAATGTAAGTCTGCCAATGCTTGTGCTGTTGAAGATCGGCGTGTTCGGGAGAGTGCCAGCTTGGCTGCTGCCGCCTGGCCATCAAATATCCAGGTGATTCCAGTAGCAAGGCATTACAGTAGTCCAGGCGGCTGAGGATGGTACTCCGGACTACTGTTGTTCTTGCCTGTACAGGTAGCAAAGGATATAGCAAAGGGTTCACCCAAACAAAGTCACTGGGACCTGGGTAATATCAGTACTGAGAAAAAGGGGTCCCAGCAAACGGCAATAAATTCAAAACAAACAATATCAATGAATCAAGAAACACTTAATTAGCCTACACTGTTATTTATTCACAATGTAGATGTACATTAGTTACCATGAATTTAGATGAACAATCCCAAGATGTATGGTGCCCCAGAAGGGAAGGGAAGTGGTATAGTGCAGGGAGTGTGGGTATAGGATGGTTACAATAAAAAACAACCAAATGGCCTGACTGTACTGTATGTCAATTTCCAACATAGACAGACAAATGATCGTGGGTTCAATACATCATTAAATAACAATCATACTCCACATAACGCATTGAATGACTAAATGATAGGGTGAAGCTGATGAGCATGAAAAGTTACAGGTAGCAAAGGCAGCAGCTTCCGAAGACCTCGTATTAGAGTGAAGCAACTACCCACCAGTTTGTTAACGTGGGTCTCCAGATTTAAATTTCCATTGAAGCTGACCCCCAGATTACGCACCGTATTCACTGATGTCAGTGTGCCATCTGATGCTAACAACCAGAAGTCTGCTGGCAGGCTTTGGGGATCCCCCCCACCTTGCACTGTAGGATCTCCGTTTTCCCGCTGTTAAACTGGAGCGAATTTTCCTTCAGCCATTTTGCCATTTCGTGCCTACAGATATGGAAATTATCTAGTTAATCTGCCTGAGCACCGTCCAGGGATATCAAAAGCTGTGTATCATCAGCGTAGTTAATCACGCTGATGTTATAAGCTTTAATGATTCCCAGCAGGGGTTGCATATAAGCATTGAACAAGATGGGACTGATGAATGATCCCTGTGGGACCCCGTGTAAGACTTTGACAAATTCAGCCTGCCCTCTGTCGGACAGATAGGAACGCAGCCAATTGAGCGCCAGTCCTTTCACCCCAAAGGACTCCAGCCTTGTCAGCAGAATGTCATGGTTCACCATATCGAAAGCGGCGGACAGGTCCAGCAAGATTAAAATTGCCGACTCGCCCCTGTCCGCCCGCATTCAAAGGCTGTCCAATACCAACACTAGAGCTGATTCTGTCCCATGACCCGGTCTGAAACCAAATTGTTCCTCATCCAGTATGTTATTTGTCTCCAGGAAGAGGGACAGGGACCTACTGACCAGGCATTCCGTGATCTTAATTGGATAGGTCCGAAGTGAGATTGGCCGGTAGTTCTTATGGCAACTGGGGTCAAGGGTAGGTTTTTTCAGAAGTGGTGCAATAACAGCCTGCTTCCATTTAGACACCACAATGCCTGTGCTAAGGGACTGACCACATAGCTGTCGAAGAATGGGAAAGAGTTCTGACCCAAATTCCTTCATAATCTTGTAGGGCAGAGGATCAAATGGTGAACCAGAGGTGATTCCAAGGGCCACTTGAGTGAACTCCTTCTCCGAGGGAATTGGAAAGTTGTCTAAGGAGGCCTTGGGAGGGGCAGACTCGGCAGTTCCTTCTTCATTTTTACTTTTTTCCCTATGTTCTGATGTAGCGGGGTAAAAGGAGGTGGATCTTCCATACTCTCCACTATTTTATTTATTTTGTCTTGGAAGAAGAATGCCAGTCCATCACACAGCTCCTGGGAGGGTTTGATGTTGCTGTTAGTACATTCGAGGAGTGTTATTTCCCTTACTATTCTAAAAATGTTCCTTGATTTGTTGGTGCTTTTCAGTATCTCTGTACTGGGGTGAATGTATGACATTGTCCTGCATTCTGTCCATTAACTGTTGTTTTTGCATTTGTCACCCAGAGTGGGACGAGTATGCTCAGACGTGAGTCCCGTGCTCTTCACACCACTGGAGTCAAGCTAACATGCTGATGACGGCAGATAGCCAGAAACCGGTCCTAGGATGCTTGATTCCGGTCCAGGGAAGGCATGGCTTGGCAGTTCGGGCTGGACTGTTCCCATGAGGCACAGGGTCAAGGCTGATTTGCATATGGCCATGTCTGAACTGGGGCGGTATGGAGTGCAAAAAAACGATGGATTTAGGCCCAGATCTCTGTACTGGGGTGAATGTATGACATTGTTCTGCATTCTGTCCATCAACTGTCGTTTTTGCATGTTTCTGATTGATATGGCTCATTTCTGCCCTTTTCTTTTGCCATAAGGCAGCACAACAGGAAGGCCTGCGGTGCAGTCTATGGCAAAATCTTGTAAACAAGGCCTCATATTTACAGAAGTCAGTTTCAGTTTATAACTTTATTCGAATGTTTAAAAAACATCATAAAAGTATACAGTTTAAAACATTACATACACATGGTACTCAAAATACAGAAGCAAAAAATAACATAGTCACATGTTGTGGGAATAGCTGCACATAAAATTACGGGAAAACCATGCTAAGTCTAGCTCTAATAGATTTCAGAATAAAAGTAGCAGTAAAAAAACAGATATCTGGGCTTGAAAGTGAAAAAAGAAGCCGCAGAGCGCTATCGGTAGTATACATATTATATTTAAGGAACATAGGCTTGAGGAAACAGATACGTTGTGCTTTATACAGAGGACAGAATAATAAAAAGTGCATTGTGCTTTGTTTGGAAGAGTCATCACATGGACATGGGGTTACTGGATGCAATTTCATAGTCGGGAAAGCAACCAAGTTATGCACTATACCTAGTCTTAGCCTTGAAAGAACAAACTGATGGGACTGTCTATGGATAACTTTGAGGTACATTGGAATGCCCCGGCTATCATCATTCAAGGACAGATGGAAAATATGAGTGGAATATTCTCTAGTAGCATGATTTCGCACATCCGATCTCGCCCTAAGATAGACTTTTTTTACTTCCTGTTTGTCTAGAGTGTTCAAACTAGTAGGGTCATTTCCTAGGTCCATGTCAAACAGATCTTTAACAGTCACAACTACATATTTTAACCATGGAATACTTAGAACTTTATCCAAGAGCAAACAGTCTATGATGATATCTCTGGTGAATGCTGTTTCCGGCTTGGAAAAAATGGATTTCCATACCAACAGTGGCCTTAACCCAGTAAGGTCGGATAGGTAATCCAGATCTAATTCCGAATGGGTTAGAACAGTAGATGCCGAGGTGGGGAGACAAAGCAACCGTTTAATGAACTTGTTTTCTTCATTTTGCAGGGCCTTGGCATTGCAATGTCCCCATACCCCCGAGCCATACAATGCTATCGAAGTACATCTGTGCTTGTATATAGTCAACATATCAACAATGCGGCGGCTTCCTACTTTGGTGGCAAAGCGGAAGACGCCCAAAGATGCTTTCCCCATTCTCGCTTTAACATTTGCTTCCTCAGGGGCCCAAGACCCTCTATCGTTAAATGTGACTCCCAAATAGCAAAAATTTGTGACAGTTGCAATATGGTTTTCCTTGAAAGAGAAAGGTTTAAAAAGTTTCAGCTTTTTCCCACACACCATGACGAACGTTTTAGAATTATTAATTTTGAGTTTCCGTTTCAATATAAAATCATAGAACCCATCCATCAATTTTTGTAGGCCTATAGGAGTCCTAGAAAGAAGAACTGTATCATCGGCATACAGTAATACCGGTATAGGGGTGCCTCCTACTTGGGGGGCATCAGCATGAATTTGTTTTAGTTCTTGTTCTACCGAGTTAATGAAGAGGGAAAAAAGCAACGGGGCTAGTACACAGCCCTGTCGAATGCCAGATCTTACTTTGATCTTCCGTGTGCACTCACCCTCCGGGCCATAACGAATTTGGGCGGATAGCTTAGAGTAAAGTGTGGCCAGGAAATAGATAATATCGGGGGGGGCTCCCATACCCAGCAAAGTTGTCCATAACAGGGCATGGTCGACCAAATCAAATGCGCTTGAAAGATCTGCAAAGCACAGAAATAGTGATCCCGGCTTGGCCTTGGTATACTTCCCTATTAAAAGGTTCAAGTTAATACATTGTTCGATCGTACCAAGGCCTTTTCTAAAGCCATATTGGGATGGGGCAAGAATGTTATTATCTACGGCCCAATCTTCCAGGCGTGCTAACAGGACCCTACTCAGGATTTTAAGTGAGGAATCCAAAAGGGAGATAGGGCGGTAGTTCTTGGCCTCTCCTCTATCCCCCTTTTTATAGATTGGAATGATAATGGATTCACTCCACGTGGAAGGTGTCCTGTTATCCATAGCAACATTAAAGGCTATGGTCAATAGTGGACTCCAGAGAGCTGGATCATATTTGTATAGGTCGATTGGCACCCCGTCTGGACCAGGGGCTTTTCCCCCTTTGCTATTCCTTATAGCCAAATCCACCTCATCGGTCGTTATTCTCGGGGAATCAACTCGGGTAGTGCAGATGATGTTATCATTGGCTAGGGACTCTCCAGTTGGATCAAAGATCCCTGAGAAATGGGCCACCCATCCCTCTTCACTAACTTGGGCAGTGAGGACAGGGAATTCCTCTTTTTGCAGGAATGGGCTATTGATGGTGCTCCAGAATAATTTGCTGTCCCGGAGGGCTGCGGCTTTACTCAGATCTTCCCAGGCTATTTCTCTAAGTTCTTGTTTCCTGGTTTTGAGTGTGTTTTTATAAATGGCCCTTAGGGATTTAACCGCATCCCTGTCTCTCGGGGTACTTGAAAGGGCGAGTTTGAGGGATTTTAGTGCCCTTGTACATGCTTGGTTGAACCAGCCCTGTGTAGCCTGCCCTGATTTGGCCTTCTTTGAAGTGAGTGTTTTCTTGATTATGATACCCAGATTCTCGAAGTTATTTATTGATTGTGCTGCGGGGGCTTCCATATCAAGACAGCTGAGTATCATATTAAGGCCAGCTTTCACCACCCTCCGATGCAAATTCTCTGCTTTTTCCCCACTCCATTTTATGCGGATCCCATTAGGTCTACATGGCCTGATGTCATCTACAGCCCTACCCGAGAATACATCCCTATGGAGCTCACAATATAAAACCATGGTGAGTGCATTGTGGTCACTCAGGTCGTGATCTATGATCTGGGTAACCAAACAATGGGGAGCTACCCGATTAGAGATGATCAAGAAGTCAATAATGGAGGTGGTGTTTCTCCCCGTGAAGGTAGGCGCCAGGTTGCCCTCATTATCAGGTGCATGTTGGTGGATTGATATATCAATTTTTAACATCAAATTGTTAAGGGAAGTGCCATATGAAGAGTGTAGAAAGTGGAGTAAATTTTCCCCATTTTCCCCATCATAACCACAGGTAGTAGAATATGAGAGAGGGCATGTTCTAATATTAAAATCTCCTCCCCAGACAATATCATAAGATACAGCTGTTTTACAAAGAATAGAATCCAGAGCCGATTCAAGTTCGTCTACTACAGTGGTGCTGGAGGGGTCAAAGGTATTATTATAGTGGTTAATCAACAATAGATTACGGTCCCTGCCTATCAAAATTTCCAAAATTTGCGAATGGGACCCCACAATATGGCTTTTTCTTACTCGTAAAGGTAGATGTACAGAGAGTAAAATCAATAATCCCCCTTTGGCCCTCCCCATTGTAGATTCCACCGCATTACAATTATAGGCAACAAAACCATCAAAGGCAATATCTTCCACTGACCACGTTTCCTGCAGACATAGAATATCATGAACCACAATAAGTTCCCTCCAACCCAGTGCTGAAACCTTCTGCCGCCACCCGGCAATGTTCCAGCTCATCAATGAATAACCCTTAACCCTTTGGTCCGTAACTGTATTGATGTGGTTAGTTGAGACAGAGGGTGTGGCGGGGGTCATATCTAGCGGAATCAAATCCGATACAATGGTGGTAGCTGGGGCAGGGGTAATAAGGGTGAATTCAGAACATTGTATGATAGGGGTTGTAACGGGTGTAATCTGGTGCAAATTAGTGGGAATAGCTTCATTAGGGGCGGTTAAATAGACCGTGGGCAAAACATCAGGTATAGCCTGAATATTAGTCAGCTTCGGAGGGCAAGAGACGGGGTGTAGTCAGTCTACTCCCTCTAAGCCATCTAAGCAACCATAGCGGTTAGGATCCATAAAGGAGTGGAATTGGGGTGCATATTGAGATTGTCTTGGTGGTCTAGCATCATATGCTCGTTGTCTGCCCCTCCGTTCCACAACGGACCAATCCCCTCTTCTTTGTTGGTGGCGAAAGTTAGTTGGTGGAAAGAAATAGGAAACGGGGAGGGTCTGAATCGTTGAATCAAAAGACCTGTTAAAACCTGTACAAATATGGGATACTGTACGAGGGTCTCTAAAACTAACGGTTAGGCAGTCCCCAATGATGTTTTTAGGGGTCTTGCCTACCCAGGGGACCCTCCTTACCATGATTATTTCATTGTGCAGGTGGCCCGGGAGCGGTCTATTCCAATTAAGCCATTTTATTACTTTGCTCTTCAAGGAGCTAAAGGTTTCAGATTCCCCTTTTTCTAATGGTGGTACACCGGCTAAGATGACAGTAAGCCGGTTAGCCTCCGGTGGTAAATCGGGCCGCCTGACTCTAGGGGTATTAAGTGCCTCGCTTGGTACTCCCTGGTTCCCCCCAGCCGTATGGTCTGGCGGGTTAGTTTGGCTTGGTTGTTGACTCGCCCCATTATCAGTTGTTAAATTATTGGGCTGGGATTGGATAAAGGATGGTATACAGATATTTAGTGGGGGGATATTAGGTTGATTCATAACCGGATTAGGAGGAGCGGGAATAGCAGGGGTTAAGGTAGTGATTGGGGTTTGTTGGTTCTGGAGGTTACCAAGGGTGGCTAGAATGGAGGCAGATGTTTTCTCTACATTTAAAATTCTGGAGCAAAGCCTATCCAGTTTAGCCTCTAATGGGGATATAATTGATTTAAGTAGTGCCACGGCCCATTCCATAGATATTTCCCTATTCGGGGATTGGGCCTCACGGGGGGTAAATGTAGTCTGGGGTAATGGATCCTGCCGTACTTTAGCTGTTTTTGTAGCCCTTCCCATTTTAGCTTCTTTTTTATTGTACACTCTTTTCCGTTTCCTCACGGCACCCTCTCTTTCCCCACGGCTCTTAGACTCGGTAGTACTCACATCAGGATGCGATAAAATGGAGGCATTTTCACTTATGGTTACACAGGTAGGGTCAGCAACAATGTCAGTTGATATACCCGGGGAGGCTAGGTGGATAGGGTCTTCTATGGGCGGGGATATTTTATCCGCAATAAGAGACTGATTGCTATCTCTAATGGGCGTTTTGGCATTGGCAAGGGGTCCTATGGATGATCGTTTCAAGGAAATAAGTTCAGTAGATAAACGCTTTTCCAATATGACAATCTCCTTGTCTATAATGTTATTAGCCCTAATGAGGAATTTCTCCATACCTCCGGCGGTTGACAGGCTGCCAGTTAGGGAGGATTTAATCCTATTGTCTCTGCCGGCCATAGTCCTTAGGGATGAGGACACACACAGGTTAGAGGGGTGGCCCGGTCCGGTCACTCCGGGTCACGAACGGCCACAAACGGTCCCGCCCTTGTCCCGGGCTTCTCCCGGCGCCCTCCCGCGCGCTCCCGCGCAGCGGGGATGATACTCCTCTTTTATTGTTGGTTGATTGGTCTCTAGGGGCGGAGCCGGCAGGGAGAGCAGCCCAGATGACCACGGGCGCGCGGGGGCTCCTGGAACTTGGAGTCCCCCGCCTATAGCTCGCAGCCCTGCCGGTCGGTGGTCAAGCAGACAGCAAACCCTTTCAGCCTTAGGCACACTCCTGGCCGCGAAGCGGGACCCGCGAAGCGGGTCCGGCGAGGGGCAGCGGCGGGAGCAGGCAACAGGCGAGGCAGGCAGCAGCAAGCACCCTCGGCTCCCTCCTTTCTTTTGAAGCAACAGGTCCGTTGAAGTCCTCCGGGTTTAGGGAATCCACAGAAAGCGTCGAGAGACGCCGCTTTCACTGTCCAGGTGGGGGCGGGGCCGGCAGGGAGAGCAGCCCAGATGACCACGGGCGCGCGGGGGCTCCTGGAACTTGGGGTCCCCCGCCTATAGCTCGCAGCCCTGCCGGTCGGTGGTCAAGCAGACAGCAAACCCTTTCAGCCTTAGGCACACTCCTGGCCGCGAAGCGGGACCCGCGAAGCGGGTCCGGCGAGGGGCAGCGGCGGGAGCAGGCAACAGGCGAGGCAGGCAGCAGCAAGCACCCTCGGCTCCCTCCTTTCTTTTGAAGCAACAGGTCCGTTGAAGTCCTCCGGGTTTAGGGAATCCACAGAAAGCGTCGAGAGACGCCGCTTTCACTGTCCAGGTGGGGGCGGGGCCGGCAGGGAGAGCAGCCCAGATGACCACGGGCGCGCGGGGGCTCCTGGAACTTGGAGTCCCCCGCCTATAGCTCGCAGCCCTGCTGGTCGGTGGTCAAGCAGACAGCAAACCCTTTCAGCCTTAGGCACACTCCTGGCCGCGAAGCGGGACCCGCGAAGCGGGTCCGGCGAGGGGCAGCGGCGGGAGCAGGCAACAGGCGAGGCAGGCAGCAGCAAGCACCCTCGGCTCCCTCCTTTCTTTTGAAGCAACAGGTCCGTTGAAGTCCTCCGGGTTTAGGGAATCCACAGAAGTCTTAGTTTGTATATTTTTTGTATATATATTCTAGTCCTGACGAAGTCAAGGCAATGATGCCGAACGAAACATGTGTTGGCTAATTGTTATGAAGAAGAAGGCTAAATATCTTAAAGAAGGAAAGAAAAAGAAAGGAAGGAAAACAAAAGAATTTGAACTTGGATAAAACCGAATAAGACTCTACGAATTGTCTTGTGAGTGCTTACCAGGCCTTAAGTGATGGAAAATCATGTGGCAGTTTTTGACTCATATATGTGTATACAGAGGGCACCCAAATTCAGTGCAAATTAATTCAAAATCACGAGAGTAAGCAGTTCTTTGGCAACATCTAGCTATGAAGTGAAATATTTCACAGCCAGAGTACACTTTCCAGAGGGAGCCCCCGACACAGATTGAATCAGGTCACGTTGATGTGAAGTCTCTAGATGTAAAGGTAAACGATTCACAATTCACAGTACCCTCATGTGGAGTGAAATAATTCACAAATATATAAGCACAAAATTCATAGGCAGAACACAAGTGTGCTGTTCAACAATTCAGATTTAGAATACAGTGACTCCGTGGCAGCACCCAAATGCAGAGTGAAACAATGCAATTGATTGATATTGTTAACAGAACAAATTGTACTCTTCCGTCCAAAGATGCAAAGAAATTGATAAATATGGTGACACAGAAGTTACATGTTAATGAATGGTGCAGTACACTTTCTTCTTAGATAACAACTATCCACAGATTCTGTTTTAGACAGCTCAACCTACCCTCCAGTGGACAACTCGTACAGACTCAGTCAGAACACAGTAATCCTCATCTCACAACAAATATAAAAGACATTAACATTTATACAGCAGGACTAGTTGCTGTGTCAATCAAGCATCGCATCCCCTGTAGGATTTTGCTTTAGACACCAGAAATGTCCCATAGATTGCATAGATTTTACATGTTTTACCTTTTCAGACTGGAAGAGCAAGCCCTCTAATGACAAAGGGGATACAGGTGTAGGTCAAATATAGCATGTCAGTCTATCAGACTGCACAACATTTGCAGTTTTGTCCTCAGTTGTCAAAACAATTCGTCACATGGTGTGAAACATGCAAGCACTAGCTTCAGACAGAAGAGCTGCCTTGTAAGCTGTTTTGATCTGATGCTTTCCCTCTGGTAGAATTGGCTCTGTTCTGTTCAATGACTAGTTTATTGATTGGGTTGCACAACATTTCACTGAGAGTCAGCAATCGAACTCATGATATAAATCCCAACCCATAACCGCCTATTCGTACCCCTCCCCACTCTGCCTGTCCCCTTATGAGTATTCAATTATGGATACCATTAACCAATGTTAATTAGGTCTTTTTGATTACTTTTATGAATTTCCGCTGGGCAGTAAATGTCTTCCTTCACAGTGAATCAACACTACGGGCCCCTTTATATCATTTGCGTGGCGAGACACTGCGGGGCAGATTTACAAGAAACTGACGCAACTGTGGAGATGTGTCAGTTTGCCTGCGCCATTTGTGCCACTGCGGATGCGCCATATTGACAATATGGTGCACCAAAGCATAAGGATTGACTGTTGGTGCAAAAGTCATGCATTGGTGGAGTCTTGTCCCAAGCACAACGCAACTCCAGCAATGCATGTTGAGGCCTATTCCCACTACACTGCATCACTCATTATGCCTTAATCAAGCCGGCGTAAGGTTTTAACGCAGTGGTGTCCTAGAAGATGAACAGTGAAATCTTGTAGATTTCACTGTGTCCCTTTGACAAGGCTTTCCTGTGTGGGAACGCCCACCCTGCATACAGTATATGTGACATAGGTTTAATGTGACGCAGGGCTTTACAACTTGATGCATCTCCCTAGAAGCGTCACGTTGTAAATTGGCCATATTTCTTACGTCACAAAACTGGCTTGTAAATCTGCCCCTGACCGTGTAAGCCAGGCTGGAGTCAGATGCATGGATCTGACTCAGACCCAAGTCCTATTAGAACCTTAAGCCCAAAACAGGCCGAGCTTTCGCTGGAGGCAATGTGGCCTAGTGCTAAACCTGCTGGCCGTGCAACATGGGGAACCCGGATGGAATTCCAGCCTTATCTCAGTACCCTGTAAATGCTGGCAGATCAACTTGCGCCGAAAAAAAGACATATGTAATGTATACTTTGGGGATTATTTACAAGCCCCTTGCTCCACAAGTGTGTCACTTTTTTCCATATTAATAGTGACGCACCGGTGGCGCAAGGGGCATGAAAATAAGCCCCTCTGCGTGTTGTCAAATGCTCTTATGTAGGTGGGCAAAGTTCACCTGTGTAAAACTGCTAAAAATAAAGTGTAGATTCTGTATGCTATTCAGGCTCTGATTTGATGCACAAAGCATTAACTTTTGATATCAGAAATATATGTCTTTCTGGTGGCTGCAGTGCATGGCATGAAACTGGAAAATTGGGGATCAATTCTAGTTTTCTTGCTTGCCCAAATTCGGTGATCCCAGGCAAATAATTTGTTTTGCCGAGCTTTCTTTTTCTTCATTATCATATACGTGAGCATCTTCAAACATGTGAGTGCAGGATCTGTGCTGCACTAAAACCTTTTTTGTGTGTTTGATTTATCACCCTAAAACGTTGCTCCACTTATAAGAACCAAGGCCCCATTCAGGGAGTGCATGACAACTGACTTGCATCAGAGTTAACTAAGGACATGTCGTCAAGGTGGGGGCCAGTGGCAGGAAAGTCTCTAAATAACTACCTGTCATTGCAGAGTTCAAATCATATTTTAATAAGATGAAACACTTCTATGCGGTAAATAGAGGTTTTGAATTTTGATGCAGTTTCTGCATGTATGTCGCATGATTTACATGTCAGATATTTTCAAGGGCTTGGCTCATGCAGCCAGAGCTGACCCTTGGCTAGGCTTTGCTCGGTTCTACCTGTAATTTTGCTGGCCGCCCATGCTAGTTTCTGTACCCAAAGTGTCCTTCACATCCATCTCTATTTCCTCTTTGTGGTACTAATATAATGGCAAAAATACACAGACTGGGGAAATAAACATTTTATCAGCACAAACCTACGGGCTTACTTAAGAGAAAGTAGCACAGTGTGGTGCTCCAAACCATTTGGCTGCACCATGCTGCGTTAGTTTCAGAGCACATGGATGCGTCATATTTACAACAACAATGCCCAGACCGTCCTTGCTCAACAGAAAGCGTTTCTCGAATCGAACCGGAGCCCTACTTAGGCTGATTGGGTGACTATCCCGTTATCACTGGCACACCTTATGGTGGCTGATTCTCTACACTGTCCACAGGGAAGCATTCTCTTCGTGATAGTTATTGTTGCTGAAACTATAATGTGCTAATCCTATCTACCCACCATGGCAACTCCGTCACAGATCCTTGCAGAGAGCGCCTGATTTCCTGCTTTCTTGCCCTGAAGAAGCCTTAACTGGATGAAACGTGTCGGCTTTCTAAACAAGAATTTTTGAATAAAAGAAGAGACTAAAAGGAAACTTTATGGTACAGACTAGTTATTTCTTGTTTTATTGTCAAGTGGTTCACCTTTGCTTTTTGTTTGTAAACCTAGGGGCTTTCTTATGAGAAAGTAGCACAGTGTGGTGCTCCAAGCCATTTGGCTGCACCATGCTGCGTTACTTTCAGAGTACATGGATGCATCATATTTACAACACTATGACGGATCCCTGTTCTCTCCCCGGTGCTAGCGCACAATTGGCTGCCATGCGCCAGTGCAGGCACCCTTGTACTATGGTGCCAGGGTGCCTGAGTTGCAGGGATGATTGTTTTTGTGCAGTAAGGAACACCTTCCTGCACAAAACAATCACAAGATGTGTTTTTCTCTTTCAATGCATGCTGCAGAATGCAGAATGCAGCGTGCAGCATGCATAGAGAATGGAAAAAACGAGGAGAAATAAAAGCATTTCTCCTTGTTGTGACTCCTTATGCCTCCCCTGGGGAGGCGTTGGATTCTGCTGCATTCCCAGGTTTATGAAACCTTGTAAATCTGTTAATACAGCAGATTCCATGGGTGTTACGTGGGAACACCCACATCAACACCCATGGCACATCCCTTTCACACGTGCTGCATGAAAAGGGGACATATTTACAAAGACACAGACAGCCAAGCAAGGTGGCTTTACATGTCCTTTTAAATATGGAGCAACAAATTGCGCTGCTGGTGCATCACAAAAAGTGATGCACCGGTGGTGCAAGGGGCTTGTAAATATGCCTCTATGCGCATTGCTCGGGCCAGGTAAAAGTGTAATCATTCATCATTATATGTATAGATATCTCCCACATTTCAACTCCATGAGATTGCTCTATACTCCTCGAGAAGCACTTTTAACTGAGGGGACATTATTCTTGTGTCCGACTTAGGTGGATACACCAGCTCATAAAGAACAAGAATTGCGATTTTGCCCTACTATCCTCCGATTTGTCTCAGATTTGTGTCACATTTCTTTGAAAAGTATGACTACAGAGAGGGGTAAATCCCTTTGAGGTGTACATTACACTTGCCTGTCTTGCATGAAACTATCTGCACCTTAAAACCTTTCAATGACTTCATGAGAACCCTTGCATTGAGAAAGTTATGATTTATGCCTTATGACATTTGAATTTTGTTGAGCTGTTATGAGATTCGATTTTATTATGGGTTTGGAAAATAGGATAGCTTTGCAATGCAAACCTGATAACTATGAGCCTAATTGTTAGTTTTCCTTATTCGGTAGTAAATAACTGAGGATCTCGGTGAGTTACTGTAGTATCTTGTGAGTCTCCATTCCTTGTCTGTCTGAGCAGCAGTCTGGCATGCTGAATGATGTAATTGAATGTTGGTGTGTGGAGTGGAGTGGAAGCTAGGTGATATTGACAGATGAAGGGAGGATGGAGCCCTAATAGGATTTTCCTGCTGTTGCTCTAATCCAAGGGGATAACGTGAAATAAAAAACTTAGCGCCTACCTAAATAACTTCATACACTTGTATAAAGCCTCTGCCACCTAACTACAACTTTTTGGAGGCAAGTTGTTAAGGACCTGCAAGAAAATGCAGCAAAACTCTGGTGGCAGGTGAGAGCCTTTTTTGGCAGCAGAGGAGGATTACTGTGAGAAGAAAAACCCTTGAATCCAGCGTCAAGTTCTGTCAACACTTGCTGCAGAGCAGGGGCACCCCAGTGAGGAGGGTGGGAAAGAACAAACTGCCATTTGTGGGATGTTACAAAATTAAGGGTCTCCAACCAGTAGCCCGTGAGCAACTGTAGCTCTTCAGCTACCTCTGAGTAGCTCACATATGTGTAGCCCAGCTTATTACACCAGAAAGCTTTGCTTGGTTCAATTATTTTACAAATAAAAAAATTGAAATTATACAACACTCATAATATTAGTAGCTCTCAATGGGTTTCATTGAACAAAAGTAGCTCTCAGTATAGAAAATGTTGGAGACCTCTATTAGATATTCTGTCCCAGTGTATAGTCCTAAGCTTAAGGACATTAGTATGGAGACAATGTTATACGGACAGTACTGTGGAGCTGGTGCTGTTGAGAAAGTGGAAAGAGGCAGGAATTCTCCATTACAATGAGCAGAGACTCTGAAATGACCCATGGAGCTTCAGGCAGTAATACATTCAACAACGACATAAAAAAAAGCTTTGGTGAGTGTACACTATAAATTCTCAGGTAAGGTTACTGTCTCACAGGCTAATCCAGGCCCTTGGAGGAAAAGGCAGTCTGCATATTTTATGCTGCCCACTACAGAGTACTAGAGAAGATGGCACAGCTCCAGTTAGCGTGTTTTTCAAGACAGTGGACGGCGATCTTGTGATAATTCACAGAGCCAGAATATAGTAACTTTCTTCTCTGACATGAGACAGTTGGTACTGCAAGAATGGAAAGGGACGACCGCTAGGTCCCCCCGAACGTATGGATGGGGGCCCCGAACCTCCCGGGAAGCCATTTTGGGCGGGGGTGGGCGTGGCCCGGCTGGTATGCCCAAAGCGGCGTAGCCGGAGCGCGCCTTCCCCCCGCCCGAGAGGGGTTGTCCTAGACACCTTGAAGGAAGACCACGCCCAGTAGGCGTATCGGGGACGGGTACACGCCCTCCCGCAGAAGGATAAAGGAGCGGGAACCCCGAAGATCGTCCTCTTGTTCCTCGGATCGGAAGGCTGCACCCACTCGTTGCTCGTGAGCCCTCGACGGAACAAGCAGCAATTTTGACCCACCCACCAGCCCCTGATAGCAAATGTTTGGAGGAAATAAAGTTTTCTGAGTGATGAAAGTATAGGCCTTTCTTTCCTTAGTAGAGTGAATAAAGGAATGTTGAAAGGGTAAATATAGTTAGCACTGGAGAAAGTTCTTCTTGCAGGAATGATCAGTAGAACAGTAAGATGAAGTGGAATTTTCCTTTTTTAGTAGGTAAAACAACTGTCGTATTTATTTGTCGGGCGGTAAGGTCATGATCGGTGAGCAGTAATTTAAAGGTCCCTAGAGTGGGGCGCCACCCACAATGGATGGGAGCGCCCAGGGGAAGACGGCCATTGGCCCCTTCCATGGGGAGGCGACACCCACTAAGGATGGGGCGCCTAGGGGGAGATGGCCATGGGCCCCTCCCAGGTGGGGAGGCGGTTAAATGCCCCTCCTGATGAATTTCCCGGGGGCCGGATATCCGCGACGGCGGATAGAGAGTATGGGGTGGGGGGGAGAGTCCACGCTGTCCTTCCTACAGAGACCTCATACGGGAACTCGGACAATCCTTAAGATGGCGTCGAGTGGAAAGGGGGCCCCCACCACGATAAGGGTAGTTACAGTTGGCAATGAGGGTAGAGCCCTCTGCGCATGCGCCGCTCACACGGTGAGGGCGAGAGTTTGGTAGTAGGGATCTGACACCGGTTAAGACCTTGCCGTTGGCCGTTAATGCTAGGATGTACAATTTGAATTAGAGTGTATGCATTTTCAGGATGTTAGCCAAAAGTACATGACTGCATCGAAATGTAATAAATGTCAAATTGTACATAATGCATAATGATGAAACTTTTAATTTAATGTTTTAAATTTTGTTTCATATTTTAATAAATACGGCCGGGAGGGTGACTTCCTCCCGTCTTCCAAAAAAGTCAACTATTGTCCGACTTCCCATCCTTGGGGATGTGTGTTGGGAGGGGGTGGCAGGCATCCCGGCCATAGAGGGTGTGGTGTTTGGAGGCATAGCAGTCCAGCTTACCCGTGAGAGTATGTCACTAATATTTTGGATTCCAGACCTGGATGTCAGAGTGGAGGTGCTGGCTATGCATACGTGGACATCATGGGATAGTAAGCTGATGTTTGATTGGGTCTAGAGACATTGAATAAAGTCTCCCCAGGCCTCCTGAAGTTGAAATATCTGGAGATAGAAATGACACTGTGTTGTTTGAGATTATACGGTGCCCTGAAGCCACGGGAGTTGAAACATCACCTACCTTGCATTTGTCCAATTGCAATGTTAAAATATAACATTCAATAATTAATCAGTAGGCTTACTAGGCATTCATGGAGTTTGTATCATTATATTTGATTCTGTTAAGAATTGTGCCTTGTTTTCCTCTAACTATGAGGTTTATTGGGTTCAGGAACAGTTTGGTGCGTGGTTCTCGAGTATTGAAAATTGCCATATACATCTAATTGGCAATGCATGAGCTAAGTTAGTAAGTTTCCATGTAAGCTGATTTTTGACCCTTGGGAATTGCAGTTTATGTTAATGGTTGTGGTGTCCTGAAAGCTCAGTCCTGCAAGATAGGTTGAGAAGCTTTCATTATTTATCAGTAGGTTGTTTTGGGAGTACTGTTACACATTTACTTTTGACTCAATACATAGCAGTTTGACAAACAAGGTGTGGTACCCATCTGCAGAGTGCTGTGTCAATACTTGCTAGTGAAGCCTGTCCTAGTGTCACAGATATGGGAAGGAGTAGTGCACCAAAGAGCAGTACCCTGATGCTAGAGGTATTATGTGGTGTGTATCCAGTGATATGTCCATTTAGGGACGAGTAGTACCTCATAGAGTGAAAATATGGGGAATTGAGGTACATTTTTTTGAAAAGCTGCATGAGGAGTACACCATGGTATGCAAAGTGGGTGAAGAAAACATACCATTTTGCAGGAGGTTGCAAGGTGAAGTATCCTATGAAGTGAAAATCTAGGACATGGTACTAATCCAAGGTGTTGTAGATGATAGCTAAAGTTTTCGCTTTGGGTTTTCTTGGACCAGTTATCATTCTACATAAATTGGAAAATTTTAGAGATGTATGGTACTGGAGGAAGAGTGTTTGTGGTAGTTTTGTGAAGCTTGTTATTCTTTTCAAATGTGGTAGAGCAATGTTGCACTTGAACGGTGGTGTTTGATGTAGCGGTGTTTGATGTAGCTCCAGTGTGTTGTAGGTGAGTACTTTACCAGATGACATGGTTTGCTGTCAAAGGTTGTATTGCTGGATGCTGTGGAGATTGATTGTAGTGTTGTATCAATGCTTTTTCAGGATGCACCTAATGGAGGTTCTCATCATTGTGTTTAGAAGACATCTTGCGGTTTTCAGAGTGCATGGTACTTGGCGCAGATTCAGTCCTTTATTCGGTGTGGTACTTGGGCATGTTGCTATGGCTAGATAGTTTGACTGCATGTGGGGCATTTAGAGTGCTTGGCTGCACTTTTGTATATGACTGTGTGGAATAGTCTGTTCTTCTTTTGGGAATGTTTGTGTTTTTTTGTGGAAGATGGAAAAGGTGTGAGAGTTTTTTGTGATGTGTAGTTCAGTAGGGGAAGTGAATGTCTAGTGTCATCCAGTGTGAATGTAGTTGGTATGACAGGTTTTGTGTTGAAGTGTGGTCAAGGGAATTTTAAATTGAGGTAATATATATTGTTAAACTACCCATTTTTATGTTTCTTGAATGTGTAGACTTAGGGATGATGGAGAGACCCTTTTTTGAAGGAATCTGTTGGGTTCTGGGTCTTGGTTGTCACATGTCTTATCATCCATGATATGGATCCATGGAGTAGGACCAAGAGTCATTTGCATATTGCTAAGTGTACTCTTAATCAAATATGGGGAGGAGGAATAAGTGTCCAGTCAGTTCCCCTGGTCAGATATCCAAAATCAAAAAAGGCGATGGGACACTTGTAACTACGTTACACAAGGTTTATTTAGATAACCCTCATAAACGCTATGTTGTTAACGTTGCGGTTTATATTGTTTTTCCGCCCCACATAGACGTTGTGGCATTTATCATTGGGTTATCCAAATGTGCTGTATGCCAGCCTCAAACCTGAGGCAACCTCTGGTGCTGCGTAGTAGTGTCCAGAGATGTGCACAGATACCCCCAAAATGAAGGTTAAGGTAAAAGACTAACCTACATCCAAAAGAAGGCTATTTTAATTAACAAGGGATGTGGTTTGTTATTTAAAAAAGAAAATGGGTATGCCTTAAGATCAGGTTACTGGATCTATGCATATCACTTTATCGTCAACATGTTTCTGCTCCTCTGTGCCCAGCCGGGTCTATGGAGCATTCGTCAAGACAAAACAAAACAAAAAACACAATAAAAAATACTCACACAACTTGTGCAGTATTCAGTGGACAAATTTAGTTACCCACAGTTTTCGAAAGGTTCAGTTCACCTATAATGCAAAAGATTGGTACAAAGCATTACTCATATTCGGGGGTATACTATAGCATATTACTGCTCATTCCTATCTTTAGGAGAATACTGAGTTAGTTGTACAATTATTACATTGTGATACACTATGTCAGACGCCATGGCGAGTCTTGAGAAGGAGAATTATAAAGGTAAGAGTTGTTCGTAGTTGTTAGTAAACGTGTCGTGACATTTGGTAAAAATACTGGCGAATTTTGGCGACTGGCAAATTCAACTGACCTAAACCAAGATTCGCAAACCGACGAACCAGAAATCTGAAAGACATGCTGGTGCATAACTGCCCTAAAAAACTCCAGTCATTTGGACAAATAAGAGACATTGAAATGTACCCAGTGTCAGGACATTACCCGTGTGGTACTTGCTTAGTGTGCAAATCAACAACTGCGACAAAAACCATACAATTAACAGAATCATTAATCTGGACCCAAAGACTACATACGAACTGCAACTCTACACATGTTATTTACATGATAACATGTCCCTGTGAGAAAAAATATATAGGAATGACTTGCAGAAAAGTAAAAGTGAGAATTGGGGAACATAAGAGTAACATCAGATTGAAGAAGAACACAACAAAACTCTGTACACATTTTATTGATGTAGGCCACAATGCTGAGGAACTGAAATGGACAGTATTGGAGATGCTGAAAGATAAAACCAACAATGCAGAGAAGATCCTATATAAAAAGGAACAAAGATGGGTGGATAGGCTCAAAACCAACCTATTGGGGCTTAACGATGATATCCAGTGGCACCATTTCTCACAATGATCATAGTGAAGAGTATCTACTTTTGGTGCGTGTTTTTCAGAATTATACTAACTTCCCCATACCATCCATGAACTCTACCTGTTAGCTGTCTATGTGGCAGGTTCTGTTGTAAATCACTACTATATGTCCGCTTATGTAGCTGGGATACTGGGGACCCCCACCTGAATTATGAACCCATCGTGCACACTATTGCCATTTGTTTGTAAATATACCTTATCACGTCAATATCCCAAGCCTCTCGTTCCCAGGTTCAATAACCCCAGGTTTGTTAACCCCAGGTTTATTAACTGCAGATTTGGTTACTAGAGCGATTTTGTAAATATCTTTATTACAATGTACCAATCGAATATAATCTTGCCAACGAGTCCGATATCACAAAGAAAATTAGACGTAATTAATCCGATTTCTGACACACCTAATAAAAATAGAAAGGGAATGTGGTAGAATGTGTCCTCTTTCTATTTCCTATTCCTCAGCGATGTAAAAGTCGAACACAGATGACGATTCCGCGTCCAGGGGCAGAGCCAGCACTAGACGCGGAAGTCACCTTCCATGCGGGTAAGAATGGCGTTCTGGAAGTGCCGCGACCTGCTCGGCGTTCAAACGGTAATATTTAATAGCTTGCTTCCCTCTTCCTGCAGCCTGGGACCCAGTGTCCAAATCCCCTGTAGACGGGAACAGTTTTCAACCATAAGGTAATATTTCGAACCTCTTAACAGTACTGAGCGATAAACGCTTGCCTGAAACTGTTCACATTTCATTGCTAAAAACAAACACTATATTGCTTTTACAATCCTTGCATTTACTGTGAGATATTCGGTATATGTCTGAAAGTGTATCACTGTGAATTACGCGTTAATGTCGTACTAAAAGTGGTTACTGTTATGCACCCCTTGTTCTAGTATGACTTATCGTGTAAGTACATATTAATAACATAAAATCGGATAGTACACCCTCTCTAGTGTGGTTATAATGCAAGACCTCATTGTATTTTTACCAAATGTCACGACACGTTTACTAACAACTACGAACAACTCTTACCTTTATAATTCTCCTTCTCAAGACTCGCCATGGCGTCTGACATAGTGTATCACAATGTAATAATTGTACAACTAACTCAGTATTCTCCTAAAGATAGGAATGAGCAGTAATATGCTATAGTATACCCCCGAATATGAGTAATGCTTTGTACCAATCTTTTGCATTATAGGTGAACTGAACCTTTCGAAAACTGTTGGTAACTAAATTTGTCCACTGAATACTGCACAAGTTGTGTGAGTATTTTAATTGTGTTTTTCGTTTTGTTTTGTCCTGACGAATGCTCCATAGACCCGGCAGGGCACAGAGGAGCAGAAACATGTTGACGATAAAGTGATATGCATAGATCCAGTAACCTGATCTTAAGGCATACCCATTTTCTTTTTTAAATAACAAACCACATCCCTTGTTAATTAAAATAGCCTTCTTTTGGATGTAGGTTAGTCTTTTACCTTAACCTTCATTTTGGGGGTATCTGTGCACATCTCTGGACACTACTACGCAGCACCAGAGGTTGCCTCAGGTTTGAGGCTGGCATACAGCACATTTGGATAACCCAATGATAAATGCCACAACGTCTATGTGGGGCGGAAAAACAATATAAACCGCAACGTTAACAACATAGCGTTTATGAGGGTTATCTAAATAAACCTTGTGTAACGTAGTTACAAGTGTCCTGCCTTTTTTGAATTTGGATATTGCTAAGTGTAATCTGAGGTAGCATGGTGAGCAAAAGAACGATGGGTTGGAATGTTACCACAAGCAATTGATAGTGGTTATATTTATTTCAAGCATTCCTCCCATCGCTTTTTGTGTGTTTAATGTAACACCCTAAGTGGTCCAGATTATATCCAGATGTTGGTTCCTTGCTCACTGTGCCACTGGAATCAAACTAGATCTGACTGAAGATGCCCAATGAGCCCAATACTGATTTTATGTTGCTTTTTTTTAAGTTTAGAGAGGACCTGGCTTGGCAGTTCAGTCAGGACTTTTCCTACTGGATCAGGACTTAGAATGATTTGCATATGGCTGGGTTTAATCTGAGGGGGCTTGGTGGGCAAAAAACAATGGATTGGAATGCTACCTCAGTGGTTCCCAGATATTAGACTTATTGCAAGCATTCCTCCCATCACCTTTCGTGTTTTGATTCTCAGCATCCATGACAACATCTTCTGTGTACATAAATATTGTATGGACTCATCGTGAGTATGCAAACATGTGGTGGTAGGGCCTCACGTCCAGCGAGACCATGACTGCTAGACTGTTGTATAATTTTATTCAAAACCTAATCTTGTTTCTTGGTTAACTTAATGTGTGAGGATCCTTCTGTCTTAACCTGCCACACCGTTTCTGTGACTGATATTTGCTGTCTTTGTCTGCATGAGTATTGGAGAATTTAAGCAGTTATTAGGTGTGTAAGTTAGACATGTTGGAGATTGATTGATTGTGCATTATTGTCAATATAATTTATATGCACAGAATGGCTGTTCTATGTTTTGTTGTTTGCTGGAAAATGAAGTGTGTACAGTCTGTGTGCCCATTTTCTGTATGCCAGAGCTGCTGATTGTAATGCTGAAAGTAAATGATGTAATATGATGTTGGTGTGGGGATGATGCTAGAGGATATGGACAATTGGAGGAAGGATGGAGCCCAAACAGTATCTTGCTGTTTTTGCTGTAACTTAAAGAGTTAACGTGAAATAAATAACTTACTTCCTACCAGTATGGCATCACACTCTTTTATGAAAAACCATCTCTTCAACCACAACATTTACCAGAAAATACACTTCTTGAATCTATATAGGATTTGTTTCCATACTCTAACTTCCTGTAATGATCTGCAATTGTAACGTTCCTGTGATGTCTCTGTCTGTGATTTCTTCACGTTCATGGCAATGTGGAGTTGGCTCCTGCAATATAAGCAGGCTTGCAAAATACTGTGTTGCTTTAGTAATCAAACAAACTGTATTACATCTTTGGGTTAACAAACAATTGAGTAAAGGCTACTGTACCTTTGTCTGAAGAATAAAGTCCCTTGATTCTGTACAGTTATGTTGCCTGGGCAATGCTATTTATAGTATGTGTTCTATGTTGCATCAAGCTACAGTTTTGTTTTTATAGGTAATATGGGAATCTGTTTTCACTACCACAAAAAAAAGCGATGACTGCTGCAAAAGGAAATTAAATAAAAGAGCAGATCCTTACAAAAAAGTGACACAGACCAGAGACTGTCTGTGTAATTTGTGTCATTTTGGGAATTTCTTATTATGCTTTTGTAGGACCTGACACTTTCGGCAGGGTAACCCCAGATTTGTACCTTCCTCTTCCTTCTTTTGCTGAATTCATTTTTGTACGTTTTTAGTGCTCTTTGCACTTTTTCCTATCTAACCAGTGTTAACATGCATGTGCTCCCTCCCTGAAACGTGGTAAAAATGGCAAACACCTGATTGGTACAATTAATTTACTTGTAAGTCCTTTGTAAATTCCATTAGATGTTCCCCAGGCCTGCTAATTGAATGGTACTAGTGGACTGCAGCACTCATTGTACTGGCCACTAAAGCAGACATTTAAGGTAAGGGGTGGGCGGAGTTATCGCAGTTCCACTCCATGGGGAATTCAGCAGAGTTCCACATGCACACAAAGTCAGTCACCTCTATATGCCAGTAGTTTACAGTCTTTTCCATTGGGTAGCTTACCCTTATAAACACACGCACACACTTCAGAATCCATTAAGCTTCTGAAATATTATACTCCGTGATGGAGCATGTCATTGAACAATGGTTCCAGTGGAACAATATCTGTAAGTTCAATGAAAAACACAACGATGTGTGGTATATATTATACCACACATCGTTGTGTTTTTCATTGAACTTACAGATATTGTTCCACTGGAACCATTGTTTTCTGATATAAAATATGCACCCTGGTTCCTTAGTGGGTAGGGTTCCCTTCTTTTTCTTGTGGCGCATGTCACTGAGGCATTGCTCCTGCACAGCAATAGCACAGAAGGGCTGTGAAAGAGTGACAGGACGTAAATAGCTCTCTGTACTCATGAGCAAATGATGAGAGAAAGGGTGGCCCCCAGCCGCGGTCGTCAGTAGGAGTTCCTGCAGAGCGGTGACGTGGGGAGGGGGAGGGGCAGGGTGGTGGGTAGTAATGTATGGATTACGGAGTTTAACAGGTAAGTAAACATATAAATAAATAAAACGAATTTCGTTGCGCGCACTGCATCACCAAATGCAATGCAGTGCGCGCATTTCCTGTCATGAAGTCGATAAACCCACCTAAATTCTGCAACAAAAGTCTGCAGTAAGCTGATGCAACACATACTGAGTGATGCTGTACTCACTGCGCAGGCTCCCTTCTGCTCTGCTAATGAGGCCTGTCAACACTCTCAAAACAAGTGCCTTCCTCATCAAGACCTACCCACATTTCTTCTGTTTTCTGACTGGCAACAGGCGATGTAAGTAAACCAGAACTTTCCTAGTTTGTTATTGATAATCAATTACCTTGTTCAGTCAGACAGAGCATGTCTCCCATATGAAGCAACCACAGTGCCCGCCTCTCCGCCCGCTTCACTTCCACAGCAGACCTCCTTCCATAGCACCAACAAATCTGGCCCCTCATACTTGCTCCCCCTTGGTGCCCTTCAAAATGAGCCTGCACAGGGTTAATGCGGGGCTTGTGGGGCACAGAAGTCTCAGCCCTGCCTGGCAGATCTGCAGCGTTTTCTGCCACCGCCAAATTAACTGGTGATTGATAAAACCAAAATCACAGTGCAGGCATGAGAACCCTTCCTTACTGCACACTACTGACTGTGCAAGAAATGGGCCACATCACGGCTGCTGCCTTGCTAGGATCAGGCATATCAAGCCAGTGTGCCAGTAAAACTTTGCTACACAATAGAGACAGAGTTTTTGACCGAACGTCATGCCCCAAGCGGAGTGCTGAGTGACAAAAACTCAGTGAACTCCGCCTGCAGAGCGGAGTTCACCGCCCACCCCTATTTAAGAACATGTCTCAAGACTGTCACTGCAACCTGTAATGAATGTTTTAAAATATCATTTAACCTGGCAGAATAAACCTTGTGGTACCCCTAAACCTTCCTTTTTAATACTTTTAAGTCACTCCTAAGTTAGACCCTAAAGGATCACAGGCAAGGGTGAATAGTATTTAAATACTAGGAAATATGGGTTTAAGTTGTACATGTCTTATTAGTGAAAAACTCCTAAGGTCGGTTTTCACATTTGAAAGACCTGTCTCTCCCATAGGCTAACACTGAGTTACCTTGATTCAATGTATTCAGATACAGAGCAGATAGAGAAATTATGTTTACACTCAAACAAATTGTAATTTAAACTCCTCTTTAATGGTGAAGTCGGAATTTAATTTACAATTCTGAAAAAATTCCCTTTTTTTAAAAGTTGGCATGATCTTGTCCCAAACAACTGTGCCTTTCTGCCGGGATCCCGGGTCACATGACTGTGAAGGGTTCTGCTGGTGGAGTTTGTGTATTACTTACATTCAATGAGACAAAGGGGGCTTAGGTGTACACAAAATGGACTATTCTAACCGGATGGCTGGAGATGGACTGTCCCCAGCCTCACTTAAACTTTAAAGAGCTTTGCCTACAACAGACACAAATGAACCTGATACCTTGACCGTTTAGATCCCGGAGTAGGGGATGGGGCAGAAATGAGCAGAACTTGTGTGGGGGGAAAGGGCAAACAATTCTCCTACACAAAGGCTGGCACCAGGTATAAAAATACGTTTTTCAAAATCCATCACAAGAACACTCCTGGACCTTTTGGAAGATTCAGAAGAAGACTTTCCCTGCTGCCAGAAAAACTGTCCTGCACATGAAGGGACTGCCTTGCTTTCTGAAGAACAAAGATCGAACCTCCTTGCCTTGATCCCAGGCTACACAGAGTGACTCCAAGAGTCTGTTGGTTGGCCTCCTGAGTGAGCTATAGGGACACAATAAGCTTCCAGAAGCTTCCCTGAAATTGCCCAGCTGACCAGCTCTAACTGGAATATACTGGACCTGCCTGAGCCCTGGACCTTTAGCTCCTTTACAAGAAAAAGGTGAAACTCATGAAATTTGGGCTCCTCATGGCCACAAACAGGCCTGTTTGCATTGATCGCCAAAGTAAGACCTGCACTACGGACTAAAGCAACAACAGCTTTTCAAGAGCACCAATGCGAAGCTTCAGCGATGACCGGCTCTTCACGCAACAGCTACAACTATCCCTGACACTCAACCTTCTCTTTGCAATAAAAGCCTCCTCTGCGCTAGTCTCATCGATAGTACTCATATATATGAGTAGTTCTACATACAATTTGATTAGGAGTCCCCCTATCCCATAGAAAAAGTGCACATTGGAGGGCTGCTTGCCAGAGTGTATGCCACGGCTGATGTCAGTGTAATATCATATACACTTAAAGTGCTAAATAAAGTGTCATGTGCAACTTTTCATCAAGCCAGTTACTATAAAAGATTTTATTAGAAAATTAAATTAGAACAACCGGTAATTAAAACCTCATAAAACTTCCTAATATTAAAACTGTTAAAATCTCTAAAATCTATTCCAAAGTGGTAAACAATATATAGAATCAAACACATTACAATACATCAATACTTGATTCAGTGGCAATTAGATAATTTCAACACCATGGTTCTTAGTCTCCAAGCATAAAGCAAATATTTGGACACAGTAAAAACAAAACACTCTGTGCAATCAGTTTTTAAAATCCTAATAATCTCTTTTAAATGGTTTGTGGCCAGAATTTGGCATAATGGAATTGACCAACTTCTTCTAATCTGAGTGTATTTGGGACAGAAGAACAAAACATTTTCTTCGGTTTTATGTTCACCCATACATGAGGGGAAGATGGGCAAGATGTTAGCACCCTTCCAATTACAACAGAATTCATTCACTGGTAGTATGCTGTACCTACACTGCAAGTATAAAGACTTAGCTGTCGAAGGTTCTATACAGTTAAAAAATATCGCTATGTGCGTGTTATCTTTCAAATCCAGCTGCCTCCTTGTTAATTTGCTGCAGTTCCTTTGTTTAGCCATGTTATGTTAACATAAAGCCAATATCTCTTTTTAAAGATGCGCAAGGTTCTTTTTTGTATACTGCTGGGATTAGTCTAAAGCTCACTCACACCCAGTCTATGATACCAACACTTGATAACATTTAGCAACTGTATCCTCCCTCTAGTACCAAGTATTAATACATCAAGTACTGATTCTTTAATGGGGAGAATTGTTTGACCAGACTTGAATCCAGTATGCGAGAGGCCTGAAAGCAATCATGTGTACTATATTCTTTAAGCCCAGGTACAATTGCATAGGGGTCAGGGGAGCATTTTGAGTGAGTTCCAAGATTGATCTTATGAACAAATTTTTGTTTTCTTCAATGACCCCTACATTATTCTGGCCCCATAATTCCACACTATACAATGCAGCTCCAATGTCCTTAGCTTGGTATACTTAGGTTACTGGGGCACTGGTCTGTAAGTTAGATTTCTACATTTTCGGACTAAATCAGGGCTTACGTGTTGGTGAAATAGCTGGCTTTTTGCAATTTGTGGGGCCCATGATAGTAAATTTGTCAGCCTAGCCCCAAAATTGTCGAATTGCTTCACCTGCTCTAATAAAGTGGAGCCCACCTTTATCATGCCCTAAAGGACTTATGTGGGTTCAATACCATGAATTTCGTTTTCATGGGATTCATTTCCTGGACGAACTCCTCACAGGTCACCCAAAACCGGTCCACTAAATTTTGTAACCCCATGGGGTCCTGGAAATAAGTAGGGAATCATCTGCAAAAAGCAATGAAGCCACTACTTGACCAGGAAGCTTAGGGTAATCGCCTCTACAGTCAGTTAGTGATTCTATCAATCCATTAATGTAAAGGGTGAACAAAGTTGGCACAAGTACACATCCTTGACACAGTCCTCCGTTCACCTTGATCCAATCTGTCAGCCTACCCTCTCTCCCATCTGGTTTGGGCGTCTTTTATTTATCCCTGTGAAGTCGTAGAAGTATCTGAATTAAGTTACTCAGGACCCCCATTTTGTTAAGGGCTGCCGAAATTTTCTCTCGGGGGACTAGATCAAATACGGCACACAGGTCCATAAAAACAATGTATACATGTTCCAGTTAATTGTCACATATTTCCATAAAATCATTAAACAACTGGACAGTTGGTCTATGGTGCTCGTATTTTCTCTAAAGCCTGCCTCCAGGGCTGACAATATATTCCCTTCCCTCATCCAGTCAAGAAACCTCTCCAGCACATATTATCTGTGCAATATTGATTAGGCTGATAGGTCTTTAGTTTGCTGGATTGCTTTTGTGCCCATTTTTGAATATAGGTACTACCTCTGCCCCTAACCAAGAATCTGGTATGCCTCCTTCCTTTAGGATGGCATTGAAGCTGTGATTAAGAATCATGCCCCAGATTTCAGGTTCCAAGAGATAGAGATCACCATGGATTCTTTTGAGACCTGGTGGTTTGCCCCATTGTAGTTTAGCAACTGCCCCCTGGGTTTCTTCTATGGTAAAAATGATTCGATATTTTTCCCGTTCTGAATCAGAGGAACTATTAACACTCATCTCAGTGGTCCCTGAACAGATGTCCATCAGCCCTGCATATAGCAGCCCGAAGTGGTCAACCCAAGTCTGTGGCTGTATGTGGAGGTTTTCCTCTGCAATTAAGTTTTCATACCCTTTGGCTACCAAATGCCAAAACTGTTTGCTATTTTTGGCTTGTGCTACAACAAGTAGATCTCTCCAAAATCCTTCAAGCCATTTTCCTTGTACCTCAATTTAGCCAGTAATATACGCTTTCCTTTTTGTGGCTACCATTCTTATTGAACCAGTTTTGATAGCCCCATTCAGTTCATTTCTAGCTATCTTACAGCACTAATCATACTACTTGTTCTTGCTATTACTATTACTTGCTATTGCTATTACCCATTTCCTTACCCCTGCCTTTCATAAAAATTTTTTTTTGATCTTGTACAATAAACTCATGTATATATATACAACATAGGTTGCACCTCCGATCTACAGGTACTCAGGTCTACCAGTGAATGAGCTACAATGCTATAGATTTGTGACAGAGTGTCAGCGCTCCTTTCAGTTGCGGGCCACTTAAACCTCCTTCTATCGTTGCTAAGAATAGTTGGATGAAGCAAGCTCCCTTTGTGGAGGAGCTGGGGGAATAAACACATCAGACAGTTCTAATGGTAGGGCATTATGGTCACTGTCAAATCTCCTAGTAACCCACATAACCAGTAGCTTACACCAGAGAAGTACATCAAGCAGGATATAGTCAATCCTCGTTTTACAGTTACCTCTTTTGTATGTGTGACTTGGCTCTTGGTCAGAGAAGGAATGTCCATTACCAACCATCAACCCATATTTAAGAGTGGGAAAATCAAATTGAAATGCTGCCCTCACATTCTTATTTGGCTTTACTTGTCTCAGGTACAGGGTAACCAATTCAGCATCCTCTTTATCTGTGATATTCATAGTTACCTCAAGGGGTTCAAAAGTAGCTTTTAGACCCCCTTTGAGAACTATGTTATGAGAAGACCCTTCTCTTTCCAGGAACTCACCTAGGTCCAACATTGCAGGGGAGTCCTGGTGATGGGAGAGGAATCTATTGTAGATGTTAGCCAAGAGCACTGGTCCATTTCTAGTAGTACCTTTGATGTTCAAGGCTAATAGATTACAGAAACAACAGAACAAGAGTGGCTTTTGTTTGCACTGTTTTTTTAAAATACATCCTTGTGGTAAAAATGTATGTGAATACATTGATTTACATGTTGCAATATTATGCTGGATTTCATGTAATTTTGCCAAATGTATTGTAATTATGCAGAAGCAAATTACATTATTTTTGCCCACTCCTAATTTTCCACATTTTTATTGGGGTGCAGGATATCCTACACCTAGATCTTGCATCATTAGTACTAGTAAATCATGAAATCCCTCTTGTGAGAAATTGGTTTACTGGTTGAGGGGTTGTGAAACCTAATCAAGCAGAAACCACAATTCCTGTACGGGTGAGGCACAAGCAAGCCCTAAATTAACCTATACTCAACCCTCTGGTAGCTTGGCACAGAGCAGTCAGGCTTAACTTAGAGGCTATGGGTGAAGTATTTATGCAGCACTTCAATTAATAAAGTAAAATCACAACACAAGAAAATTCCCACACCAATTTAGACTAATAAAGTACAATTTAATAAATAAAATAAAACAAAACAACAAAAATCCAACCAGTAGAACCGGAGATACGCCCTTTAAAAGACTTAAGTGAAACTAACGCTAATATCTGGTTGTGCAAGATTAGGAGAAAGTCACAAGTTCACACCAACTGCAATGGAGTGCAGATCGGATACAGTGACCAGGTTGGTCCCGCTAAACAGTTTCCTTATCAGTCTAGTGAAAAGAGTCTTGCTCCCTGTGGACCACAAGGAGCAGGGGAAGTGTTACGGATGGCCGTTGATGTAGCGTGAAGAGCAGGCATTGACTCATGGACGGTCATTGCTGTAGTGCAAATGTCCTGTTGTCATTGCGGGAGATCAGACTAAAATTTTGCACTCACATTCCCCGCAAGGGGTTGATGCTGTAGTGTGAATAATTGGGTTGTTGGTACTTTGCTTTGGTGAGCTGTGTGAGCAACAAGGCTATGGCACCAACTGACCTGTTCACAGCTGTGGAGAGCCCAAAAACTTCAATTCAGCAACACTGAGGCAACACCAAGGGTTCAGGAACTGAGGGGTACCGCTTGGGAATCAGGGGCTTACGCCAGCTGGATCTGGGTGCTGGTTCAGGTGGTTGGGAGCCTGTTATGTCCCTATGATTCTAAACAGGAGGACAGCAGACTAGTCCTTGGAGTCACTCTGAAAGTCCTGGAATCAGTGCAGATCCAATCCCTTTGACTCAGTCAGGAGGGCAATCCTGCAAGACTGCAGTCTAACAGAGTGGTAGTCCCGCAGGACAGCAGTCCAGCAGTCCAGCAGTTCAGGAGAGTGGCAGTCCTTTCAGCAACACAGCAATCCTTTTTTTGGCAGAGACTCCACAGATCCAGAAGGGTACTGAAGAGTTGGTGTCTGCATTCCAATATTCACACCAGGTGCCTGCATTGAAGTGGATTAAGCTTCTAGAGATTCCTGTTTGAAGTGCGCAGTTTTTCTGCCTTTCCTGCCCTGGCTCAACATTAGCCCTTTGTGTGGAGGCAGAAAACAGCCTATTAAATTGTAAATAGGTCTGTGCCCAGCTCCTCCCTCCCATCCTGTCAGAGATGGCCCGTTCAGGCGCACCAAAACTCTCTGTTGCATGTGGCTGTGTGGTAAGAATACACACTGCCAACTACACACAGTCATGTGACCCAGTGGTAGGTTGCAGGATTTCCCATTACAATTCCACAGATACCAAAAATGAATTGATTATCTGTTCCCAATTAGAAGTTACACCATATGAAATGTAATAATATAACCCCAATTCTATCCTATGAGAAACATAGATCATGCAGTTGTAAAAAAGGAATGTAAGAGTTTTTCACTACCAGGGCATGTAAAACATTTTAATACATATCCAACTTTTTAAATACACTACACCGTGCCCTCTGGGATATCCAGGGCCTACACTATGGTTGACCTATTTATATTAAAAAGGAAGGTTTGTGCCTGGCAAAAGGTTTGCTTTGCCATGTCAAAATGGCAGTTTAAAACTGCACACACAGGCTGCAATGGGAGACCCGAGACAAGTTTAACCTCTACCGCGCTGGCGGGTTTTCCCGCTGTGCGCTGATTTTTCAAAAGCGCGCGTATCGTGACAAAGTCAGCTCGTCATGCGCGTAGGTCAGGTAACGCCCATGACGAGCTGGCTTTGTCATCAGCGCTGAAGGGGTTAAAGGCCTACTTTACTGGGTGGCGCAATCAGTGCTGAAGGCCCACTAGTAGCATCTAATTTACAGGCCCTGGGCACAGGTAGTGCCACTTTAATAGGAACCTACATGTAAATCAAAAATTCCAATTGGGTATAAGCCAATTCTACCATGTTCTAAGGAGAGAGCAAAAGCATTGAGTCCTATGGAGTTATTAGCACAAATAACAAAAGCACTGCAAACAGCAGCCACTCGCATTTTGGTTGTCCGCGCAGTTACTATGGGTGAATGTTTGCCACAGCCCATGCATAACAGCGTAATAGTGGAATTAGGGGTATTTCAGATAACAGGCATCATACAAAATTACAAAAAGAATGGAAGATGTGCTGGCATAACAGAAATGACTCCCGGGCATAGTCAAAACATGCATTCACTATGGACTTCTGTTTCAGATTAAAGAGTCACTAAAATGTAGCTGTTGCCATACCTGCTCACATATTTAAATATCAGAAATATATAATGCATCATGTCGGGCTATAAGAAATCAGCAGGTGTACTCAGTCAACGCAAATACTGTGGCATAATCTGTTGCATGTGATTTCATTGATTCCTTTGAAATGAGCTTGATTTGAGCAGGATATTTTTATTTTCTGGTAAGCTGACTAATTACTATGATTAATGCTCAAGTTTGGCAGGTGCATTCCTGGTTCATTATGTGTATTGTTATTGCAGGCAACTTTGAAAGAGAATGAATTGTTAAGAAAACTCTAGAATGACTTTGATTAGTTTCATGTAAGAAATCAATTCCCTTTCATAGATGACTTGTATTGCTTTTATCCCAACGAGAGTAGAAAAGTTACGCCTTGGTGTCAATGGCCATCGATTTCCACAACCATTTTCTACCTTCTGCAGCGCTATCTTTTTGAAGTAGTTTGCAATTAAACAGCACATACGTTCAAACACATTTACTTTCAATGCATATATTAAAATTCATTACCGGAAGACATTTTCCTATGTGTGATTGCTGTTTACTTTCTTGCCAGAGAGCAAGACCACTGACTCATTGTCAGTGACATTGCTCTCCCTCCCTCGCAGCTCCACCATTGAGTGAGGCCTTCCCCTGAGCCCTGTACTCTTGAGTGTTGGTGTTTGAGGCCCTCCTCTACCCGCGGGTTTCACCTGTGCCTCATCCCTGGTGGTCAAATGGACCTCTGTCTCCATGCTTTCACTCCGCTTTTTCTCTTCTTTTTCACTCGTTTTTTCCCCTCACTTCCATCTCCCCCCTTCACTCTCCTTCTGGTTCTTACCTCCATTTTCTGTCATTTTCCACTTACTTAAGCTCCCCCTTCACTCTCCTTCTGTGTCTCTCCTCCGTTTTTCACTTGTTTTTTACCCTCATCACAATCTCCCCTTTTCACTCTAATTTTTGTGTCCTCTGTGTCTTTCCTCCACTCTCTCTGGCACTTTTGCTGCCTTATGTGCACTTTTCTCTCTCTTTTTGCCTTTTTCCTTTTGCCTTTTTCAGCCCGTTTTTCCCTGCCGCTGCTTCCCCCGCAGCCTCTCCCCTCAGGCACGACCTGTGCAACTGGTCCAATGCAGCTCCCCTCCCCGCTCCCACCTCCCAGTTTGCCCCTTTCCGTGACAAGATTGCGACTAGCGCCAGGAACCCTGGATCTCTGCACGGCCAAAACTACAACCAAGCGTCACTCCACACTCTCAACCCAGGCCGCAACAACAACTGCAAGCTAGCATCACCAGCCAACACCCACGGACCCTTCAGCTGTCACCACTGCTGGCACACCTGCAGCACTGCAATGACTATGAACACAGCGCAACCCACCCGCAAGAACACAACCAGTCCGATCCCTCCACAAACACGCCACCGAAATCTGGGACCTCCTCGACAGCACCACCCCGGATGTAGCATTCTTTACCGAAACCTGGACCAACTCCACCTCGGGACCGGACATCGCCATCGCTATTCCCCAAGGATACAAGATCTCCAGGACAGATCACCCCACCCGCCCCGGAGGAGGAATTACCATCGTCCACAAATCCACCCTCCACCTGAGCACACTCCCCAACGAGCCCACGGTCCTGATTGAACACCTTCACTTCAAGATACTGGCCAGCCCTACCTCCACCCTCTCAGGAACCCTCATCTACCAACCCCCTGGACCCCACAGACTTTACACCAACTCCATCACGGACATCATCACCCCATATGCCATCACATCCACCAACTACACCCTACTGGGAGACCTCAACTTCCACCTCGACAACCAACCACATCCCTCCTGGACAACCTCGACAACATTGGACTCCCCCAGATCGTGACCGAACCCACGCACTCAGCAGGACACACCCTCGACCCCCTCTTCACAACAGGAAACTCCATCACCTTCAGTCACACCATGGAACTCCCATAGACTGACCATCGATGCGTCCACTTCACCTTCAGAACACCCACCATCAACAGACACCAGCACCTGCTCCCACAAAGAAACTGGACCAGAATCACCGACGACCAGCTAACCTCATCACTCAGCAACTCCACCCCAACCATCGCGGAAAACGACAACCCCAACACCGCAGCCCGAACCCTGCACAGATGGATCTCAGACAGCGCCAACACCATAGCCCCCCTCAAGAAAAACAACAACACCCAAGCCAAGAAAGATAGATGGTCCACCACAGAACTTCGAGAGTCCAGACGCACTTGCCGCCGCCTCAAAAAGGCCTTGAGGAACACCAAATTCACAGAAGCCCACAACAACTTCAGAGCTGCCCCCAACGCCCACCACCAACTCATCTGCAAAACAAGGAAAAAAACGATTGAAGAATCTCCACTCATGCACACAACGGCAAAGAACTCTTCAACATCATCAAGGAGTTTGCCCAACCCACCAGAAAGTCCACTAACATCCCTCCCTCACAAGACCTCTGCGACAAACTTAGCACCTTTTTCCACCACAAAATCAAGAGCATGTCCGACAACTTTGACGAAGACAACCAACACACTGAACCCTAACCAACCACCACCGACACCCTGAAGGCAGCGATCGACAACTGGACGGTCTCACCACCGAAGACAAAGTGAAGACGATGAAGTCAATCCACTCCGGGCCCCCCACGGACCCCTGCCCCACCACATTTTCAACAGAGCCGCGACACCATCGCACCCATGCTCTGCCACACCATCAACCGCTCCCTGGCAACCGCCTCATTCCCGGATGACTGGAAACATACTGAGATCAACCCCCTCCTGAAGAAACCCTCGGCGGACCCCACCGACCTCAAAAACTACAGACCCATCTCCCTGCTCCTGTTCCCAGCGAAACTCATCGAGAAAGCCATCAACAGCCAACTTGCCACATTCATCGAAGAGCACAACATGCTTGACTCCTCCCAATCCATCTTCAGAAAAAAAACACAGTACAGAAACCGCCCTCCTCGCCGCTACAGACCACATCCGTACCTTACTGAACAAAGGAGAAACAGCAGTCCTCATCCTCCTCGACCTCTCACAGGCGTTCGACACAGTTTCTCACTGCACCCTAATATGCAGACTCCATGACGCAGGGATCCAAGACAAGGCCCTTGACTGGATCCACTCCTTCCCCTCTGACAGAATGCAGCGGGTCAGACTCCCCCCTTTCCTCTCAGACCCTACACCTACCACCTGCGGAGTCCCCCAGGGGCCCTCCCTCAGTCCTATGCTCTTCAACGTCTACATGACTCTGCTCACCCCATCGTAAGAACCTACGGACTCAACATTGTGTCATACGCAGGCGACACCCAACTCATCCTCTCCCTATCCAACAAACCCAACACCGCCAGACACAATTTACGAGAAGGCATGGAAGCCGTCGCCAAATGGATGAAAAACAGCTGCCTACAACTAAACACCAACAAAACAGAAGTACTCATCATAGGCCCAAATCCCCATGCCTGGAACAACATCTGGTGGCCCCCCCCACCCTTGGAAGCTCGCCCACCCCCATGAACCACTCACACAACCTGGGAATCATCCTGGACCTAGAGCTCAAAATGGACCGCCAGATCAACTTCGTCTCGTCCTCCTGCTTCCACACCCACAGCCTCCTACGTAAGACCTTCAAATGGATCCCCCTCAAACACAGACAGACCATCACTCATGCCCTGGTCACCAGAAGGCTCGACTACGGCAACGCACTCTATCCCGGAATAAACAAAAACCGCGCCCGCAAGCTGCAGAACATCCAAAACACTGCTGCAAGACTGGTCCTCAACCTGCCAAGACACTGCCAAATCCCCCAGCACCAGCACACACTCCACTGGCTCCCCATCAAAGCTAGAGGCACCTTCAAGATGCTAACCCATGCTCACAAGGCCCTCCACGACACCGGACCGGCATACCTGAACAGCAGACTCAAATTTCACGCACACCAAACTACCCTATGATCAGCCCAGCTCTCCTACGCAGTGGTCCCGCGCACTTGAAAGACCAGATTGGGAGACCGCTCCTTCTCCTTCCGCGTGGCCAGAGCCTGGAATGACCTTCCGCTCCACCTCAGACAGATAACATCGCTCCCCATCTTCGCAAGAAACCTCAAAACCTGGCTCTTCGACAAACCCCCTCCTTGAAGGACTGGAACCTGCGAACCCCCCCCACCCCCACCCCCAGCGCCTTGAGACCCTCATAGGTGAGTAGTCGCGCTGAACAAACACCTGATTGATTGATTATTCCAATAATTCTAAAATTTCAAATCAGTAGTGTTTGTCAAACTTTGAGGTTCAGTGGGAACTGGCACAAATTCAATAAGGAGGGGATGTAGAAAAAGACCAAACAGAAGTTGAAGGCCAAGAAAAAAGAAGCATGACGCTACTCTTGTTAATTCCTTTATTTTGACTATACCTGTACCATCAGTGCAGTTTTTAGTTAGATACCATAAAACAGCCAGACTCTGGTCTCTCTTTGTATGCCAACATATTCTAAATAAGGAGCCAACACTGTAGGTAGACTAGAGCAGCCACTATTTCAGCATAACCAACTAATATGCAAATTACACTCATTCAGGTCATCTGAAGGTGCATTGTTTTATGAAAATTCCAGCTAGATCTTCTGGATTAGACTTATGGTCTTGAATCTCTTAGGGTTATAAATATATGTTTGGAGCCTAATGGTGGCAGTGCCAAAAACTATAAACATTAAGACCACATGATCAATCCAAAGCCTTGCATAAATTTAATGTGTCCAGACAAAGCAACATTTTAGGGGACACTTACCCGAGGGCAGGATCTACAGACAATCCCCATTACACATTTTCAAAGGACATGCACAGCAAAAATTGGCAGCCCTAGTACAGATGGCCTGTGGATGTGTGCAGCAAAGGTTGGCACACTGAGGAAGATTGGATGCAGTTGCTGGCCAGATGCAAGACCCTGCAGCAATTTCTGCAGCACAAGGCCGAAGGTTGTGAGTAGTATGGAATGGCACAATTTGATGGGTTGGGCACAACCTCCAGTTTCCCACTGCTGATGAATGTGCACAATTGGAGTTGGCCACCCTTGATGTATTGGGTGCAGGGCTTGGCCAAAAGCTAGGCTCTACATCCAACCCAAGTGCATATGGGAGAAGGCATCGAGACAAGGCCTTGCAGGCAATGCAATTACCCAAAGCCATGCACTGCAGAGATGGCCATTCACAAAATATTGAGCACAGGGCCTTGTCACAGTCCACAATCTGCAAACAACCTCATACAGAACATGGTTATGGGATATTTGCAGAATGATTTGGCTGCCCACGGAGGGTAAGGCACAGGGCCTGCTCTCAAGTAAATGTGCACATGATTAAAAAAACGTCAATGTAAAACATTTAGAGTGAATTTATGGTTAGGGTTGTTCATAACACCTCAGTCTCTGTTTTAGAAAACCTGAGAAATTCGCTGAAAATAAAACACAATTAAAGCGCAGTTATGGTTAGGATTTAATACAAAAAAATACATTGCAAGCTGTGTTTTGGAACTTCAACTTCACCATTGAATACAATTTTACATTACAATTCATTTGAGTGTAAACAGTATATTTCTACCTGCTTCCAATCCAAAGGTAGCACTTAATAAATGTAAGAAGGCAATCAAGTGTTATTCAATGGGGAAGTTAGACCTTACCTCAGTTAAAAATGAGGTTAGGAGTATTTCACTGCCATGACATGTAAAACGTAAGTACGTGTGTCCTGCTTTTTAAATACAATCCACCCTGCCATATGAGCCTTTAAGGCTTATCTTAGGGGTTACTAATAAGTATTAAAAAGGAAGGTTTGTGCCTGGCAAAAGGTTTATTTTGCAAGGTCAAATTGACAGTTTGAAACTATCCTACAGGTAGTAGTTGTGGGCCTGAGGCATGCTTTAATAGGCTACTCTAGTGGGCAATACAATGAGTGCTGCTGTCCACTAGCAGTATTTAATTAACAGACCCTGGGTATATGTGGTACCATTTACTAGGTACTTACAAGTAAATTGATTGCACCAATCAGGCGTAGGCCAATTTTACCATGTTTTAGGGAGAGAGCACAAGCTCTTTAATGCTTTTTAGCAGGAAAACATTCCACAAGGTCCTAATGCTAAGAAAGTGGGTTCAGCAAACGAAGACAAAAAAACTGGGAGTGCCCCTGCAAATGATAATTAATTACCTCATCGTCCCTCCCTCGCTTCCATTCCTTGCGTAGTCGATGCAACCCTGCCTCACCAGACACCCATACCACGTGATTTTATAACGCGGGGCTATAAGTAGCTCCCTCAAACCTCCTGTTTTTCTTTTGTCTCACCTGTTGAGACGCGTGGCCACACACTGGCTGTTTGCGGTGCTGCGGTCTTATTTCTTCTTTGCTGGATTTCTTCTTTGCTGGATTTCTTCTTGATTGGATTCCTTCGTGGGTGGAACTTCTCCCGCGATTTCGTTTGCCTGCGGGGCCTTGCAGTGCCGGCCTGGGCAGCGCAGTGCCTTCCCTCGCCGTGTCTGGGGTTTGCGGTGCTCCCTTGGCGGTGGAGTGGGCGGGTCCGGCTGATGGAGTCGCCGGCCCTGTGTGGCTGGGGCTGTCTTTCCGGGTTGGAGGCCGGAATGGGAAGCGGCGGCAGGGGAATTTCGTTTGGCTTCCTCGGCTGACTGTTTCTGCTCATCTTTCACGTAAGGGCCTCGTGTGAGGCCATTTTTTATCATTTCTCTTGATTTTTTGATTGTTTTTTCTGTGTTTTTCAGGGTGGGTTCCACTTTTCTCTAGTTTTTATTGGTTTTTTGCGTTCCCTCCTTGTTTTTGTGCCTGTTGATTGGTCCCTGCTGCTGGTCCAATCCCTATTTATGCTGCTTAGGCTGTGCTTCTGGATTTTGGATTCATTATGTCGAAGCGTGCTTCCAAGCGCAGGCATGTTTTGTCCTCCTCCTCCTCTGACGATGATGAGCCGATCCCTGCTCGTTGAACGAGGTCCAAGGGTCCGGGGCACTCTGCGGCCCTGCTTTCTGCTTCTGATGTCCAGGACATGATTGAGGCGGTGGTGGCTCACGCTCTGGAGTCCAGGGTTCCTGCCAAGCGCAAGTCTTCTCCTCCTGCTGTGGGTCCGGGGGACTCTCCCTCTGAGGACTCTTCTTCTTCAGGCGCTGCCATTCCTTATACCTCTTCCGGGAAGTTTGTGCATAGGGAGGAGGTTCCTGCGATTCTCCAGCACATTAGGGAGAACTTGGGGTTTTCCCCCTTCTCTGCGCCTGAGGGGTCAGATGACATTTTTCCACAGTATGTTAAACCCCCTGTTCTCACGATGCCATTTCATGGGCGCATCAAGGACTTGATTTCTGGGGAATGGTGCGATCTGGAGTGCTCCTCGGTTCCTCGCTTTTTGAAGAAGCTGTACTCCTTGGAGTAGGGGGAGGTTTGTCTTCCTCGCTCTGTCAAAGTGGATGCCATGTTGGCCACCCTGATTGATCGTACGGCGATTAATCCTGAGGATAGTTCTCCGGCTGATGCAACTGATAAAAAGATGGATGGGGCGCAGAAGAAGGCCTTCTCTGCTGGTAACTTGTCCATGCATGCTGGCATTTATTCAGCTTATGCGGCTCAGCATGAGTCTGACTGCTCTGACTTGCTTGTCCACATGGAACAACAGGCCAAGCTCTTGACTGACGTCTCTTCGGATGTGCTTCATTCTTCTGCCATGGCTTCTGGTTCCTTAGTTCTGGCTCGGAGGTGCCTATGCATGCGGGACTGGAAGGCGGATTCTTCAGAGAAGTCTTCTCTCGTTAAGATCCCCTTTGACGGACAGATGCTTTTTGGTGAGCAGCTGGACAGTATGATCACTAAGGCTTTTAAGGACCGTAAGCATGCTCTGCCTTACAGGGGCAAGACATCTGCATCTCGCTCTCGCCATTTCTGGAATCCGGCTCCTTCCTCGGCCTCTTCTTTCCAGTCTTCTTGGCAGTACTCTAAGGCTTTTTCAGACCATCGGCATAAGTTCCAGCCCAAGAAGGCGGCTTCCGTGCCTGGTCCCAGGGGTCCGTCTGATGCCTTCAAGCGGAAGTCCTGACAATGAAGGCGTGGCCGCCTTGATACCTGTGGGCGGCAGGCTGTTGTTTTTCCTGGAGGCTTGGAATCTGGATGTGATGGATCGCTGGGCATTGAGTGTTATCAGGAGAGGTTATACTATCGACATTTGTCGCGATTCCTCCCGTCTGGGGCACCATCCGTACTCCTGTCCCCAAGTCCCAGGCGAAACGAATGGCACTTCTGGATGGTGTTCGGGATCTTCTGGAGAAGAGGGCGATCGTCCCTGTCCCCCTGGCTCAGAGGGGTAAGGGTTGTTATTCCATTTTGTTTCTGGTCAAGAAGGTGTCAGGGGGATTTTGGCCTGTTCTGGACCTCCAGAGGGTGAATGGTTGGGTTCGGACCGTTCGCTTCAAGATGGTGACCTTGCAGTCCATCATTCCTTTGGTGGGGGTCCGGGACTTCATGACCTCTATCGATCTGCAGGATGCCTATCTTCATGTTCCGGTGGCTCAGGGGCATCAGAAGTTTTTGCGTTTTGCGATCGGTGACTCTCACTTCCAGTTTGCGGTTTTGCCATTCGGCTGCTGGCTCCTTTGGTCGCTTTGGTCCACGTCCGGGGGTTGGTCCATGCTCCCTCATTTCGGTTGGCTCTCAGTCACACGGAGGTGGTGCTGGCCGTTTTGGGGGGACACAGCTTTCTTATCAGTGTGGGGAAATCCTTCCTTGTTCCATCCCAAGATCGTCTCTTCATTGGGGCTCGGTTTCGGATGGATTTGGGGGTGGTCACTCTGCCCGAGGCTCGAGTGGTCAAGATTCAGTCACACATCCTGTCTCTTCTGTCCGGTCCAGTTCAGGTGGCGGGTCATTGGCTCCAGGTGCAGGGGGACATGGCGGCCAGCCTTTCTGGTTCCATGGGCCCGGTTTAATTTGCACAGTCTGATGGCTCATGTTCTGGCGCATTGGTCTCCCCATTGCCTTCCCCTCTCTTCTCCGATTCCGGTATCCCCTCTGATCAGGTCGGCTCTGGGTTGATGGTTGGTTCGGTATCATCTGCTGAAGGGGGTCTCTCTCTCTCCTCCGGACCCCGTGGTGGTCACCACGGATGCCAGCCTCTCGGGGTGGGGGGCCTGGCTGGGGGTTCATCGGACCAGGGGCTTCTGGTCCCCCTCTCAGGGCAGGAGGACTTTGAATTGGAGGGAGTTGGAGGCAGTCCGTCTGGCTCTGTTGACCTTCTCCTGGTTTCTGCAGGGTTCAGTCGGTCCTCGTCTCTGGCTCTGGTGGCATCTCAGTTGTTCAGTTGGGCGGAGTCTCATCTTGTGGCTCTCTCGGCTGTTCACATTCGGGGGAGTGTCCAATTCCCTAGCGGATGCTCTCAGCAGGGCCATCCCATCCTCTGTGGATTTCTGCCTCCGTCGGGAGTTGTTTGTGGATCTGACGGTATGTTGGGGTGTTCCGGTGGTGGACCTCTTTGCTTGTCGGGGCAATGCCAAGGTGGCCCGGTTTGTGTCCCGCAGTTGGGAGAGTTTGGCCTGGGCGGTGGATGCTCTCTCTTGCCCCAGGCCTTGAGGGCTTCTATATGCCTTTCCTCCCTTCCCTCTTCTTCTCCGCTTCCTTCTTCAGGTTCGTTCCTTGGGGGCTCTGGTGATTCTGGTGGCTCCGGCTTGGCCTCGTGCCTCCTGGTTTCCTCTCCTGGTGGAGATGAGTTCGGAGGTGGAATGGTTACTGCCTCTGTCTCCGTCCCCTTTGGTGTTCCTGGTGTTGCAGAGGGATGTTCTGGTCCGGATGTGCTTGGCGGCTTGGAGGTTGAACGCTTAGGTTTGCTGAGTAAGGGTGTGCCGGCTGGCTTGACCTCTACTCTGCAGGCAACTAGGCGCCCGTCTACCAAGTCTTACCTGAGCCACTGGCTTTCTTTCAGTCGGTGGTGTCATGGCCAGTGTTTGGACCCTTCTTCCTCTTCCTTGTTTGAGGTGAAGCTGTTTCTCCAGGAGGGTTCTGCTTTGGGCTTGAAGGTTTCTTCCCTTTGTTTGCAGTGGGCTGCGATTAGGGCATTCCGGAGCTCTTGGGGGAATCTCTCCGATCCTGATAGGTTGGTTAGTCACCTTTTTAAGGGCTTAGGTAATGTTCTTCCTGCCCCTCTGCGGCATTTTCCCACCTGGGATCTGTCTCTGGTCCTGGACGCTCTGATGTCCCCTCCCTTTGAGCCCTTGCCTTCTGTAGATCTGCGCCATTTGCTCTTCAAGACCTTCTTTTTGGTGGCCATTTCCTCTGCTTGCCGCCTGGGTGAGCTTGGCACTCTCTCTTCCAAGCATGCTTTTTGTAGGATTTTTGAGGACAGGATTGTTTTGAGGCCTTTCCTTTCCTTTCGTCCTAATGGTGGATTCTCAGTTCCACCGGGATCAGGAGTTGATTCTTCCTTCCTTTTTTGATTCTCCTGTGTCAGAGTCTGAGGTGCGGCTGCACTCTTTGAATGTTCGGTGGGCTCTCCTGGTCTATTTGGAACGGGTTGCTCCTTTCCGTTTGTCTGATTCCCTTTTTGTTAATTTTGGGCCTGTGAATCGGGGTTTGCGTCTTCTACTCCTTCCTTGAGTTGTTGGGTTCGGTCTCTGATTTCTTTGGCGTATGAGGCGGCGGGCGCCTTTCTCGTTTGGGGGTTCAGGGTCGTTCCACTCGGTCCATGGCGGCATCCTGTGCGGAAGTCCAAGGGGCTTCCATTTCGGAGATTTGTCCGGCTGCCACCTGGGCTTCGCCATTGACCTTTGCCTCTCATTACCGGATTGGCCAGGAAGTTGACCGTGCTGATGTTTTTGGGTACAGGGTTCTTTCCGCTATGATTCCTGAATAGTGTTTTTTCCCTGCTGTCTGTGTTTTTTAATAAACCTGTTTTTTGCATACCTTATTTGGCTGTCCTGTTTGGCTTTGTACTTGTTGACTACGTAAGGAATGGAAGCGAGGGAGGGACGATGAGGTAGTGTCTCAATTACTTACCGGTAATTGCATTACTCTGAGTCCTACTCCCTCGCTTCCATTACTTACATCCCTCCCTCCCTCCCTGGTAGCCCGGGCCAACCAATTGGCATGGTTTCGGTCTCTGTGGTATTACAGGAGGTTTGAAGGGGGTGGGGGCTACTTATAGCCCCCGCGTGATAAAATCACGTGGTATGGGTGTCTGGTGAGGCAGGGTTGCCTCGACTGCGTAAGTAATGGAAGCGAGGGAGTAGGACTCAGAGTAATGCAATTACCGGTAAGTAATTGAGACATGATGTATGTTATTTTATGCCAATCAGGATCAATGTCATAAAGTCAAATAGTTACATCACCTGTATTAAAAATCCATCATTATGTTGTACTGATGTAAGTGTATGCCAATAACTTAAGTGAATAAAGAGCAGTCTATTAAAATCACATCTTTCAGATCACTTTAGAACTTAACATATTTCTTTAAATGAGAAATTAAAAGTTGTGTATATTGTAGGACCAGCGTTTCTGAATATGACCGTGGTTTGCAGAATCAGAAATATTATGATCATTTATATAGTTATATTTGCAGTGGCTTAAATATTCTTATAAACAGCACTAGGCATACCTAATTCTCTCATAAGCAACACTGTATGCATCCATGATGCTCTTTAGAATGTTGCGAGGAATTTATATATTGTTTAAAATATAACTATGAAAATATGCCACATGCTATTAAGGGGCTCAGTTAATTTCTACTCTATTGTGATCATAAATATATAACTACCTCACCATCAATGTTTGAGCATCCAGGAAGCTTTGTCTTTAGATTAATATTATATATTCACTCTAATGTGCCTAACCATGCTGTTCTATCTCCATCTCTAGGATGCCCTGAAACTATGTCAATCCCAATATATTCTGCCAAATTTCTCTTGCTATTATATTGTTCTGCAATGTAAGTATGAAGCAACCGGGTAATTCTCATCTACATTTTCGAAACTCCTTTAGAGTTAGAAAATACTTGTCTTTAATGAAATAGTGGTATATCCAATCCATCACTAAGAGAATGGACAGGTCAGAAATTAGATTGTAAAGTTGGAGGTGCAAGTGATGCATTTCACAATTTTCTCATTACCGTGCTTGTAGAGGAAGACAACATCCTTGCATTTGCACTATTTTTATGAACGTTACAATTTTTGCTTAGAAGAAATCTTTTGCATTCCAATTCATCTCTCCCATCAAATAATCCTTAAATGACTTCATAGTACAAACTAGTATTTGAGGGGAGTTTGGTAGATCTTGACCAATAATAGAATTGCTCTTAAGCATATCCCAATGTTTGGCAAATAACTTACTTAATTAGACTTGTAATTATAGATGGTAATGAGCCTCACAGTATCATTAATCTCTTTCTTTGATTTGTGTCAAAGATTACACTTAATTGACTTGTTCCTTGTACCTTGCATGCCAATGTATCTAGGAACATTTGGGGGTAACCTCTATCCTCGAATTGTCTGAGCAATTATTTTCTCTCTTCTTTGAATGCTTCTTATGTGGTACCATTCCTGTGCACCTACAGAAGTCTCTTGCATGGAATACTCAATTTTAGTGATGTTGGTTGTCCACCATTGACATGTTAAATACTGTTTCCGGAATAAAAAATGTTGAGTATTTTCTTTACAGAATCTCTATTGAGCTTTCCAAACATTTTATTTTGAATCACTAGATAATAACTGTAAACATTAAGTTAGCATTATTTATATTTATTCTCCTGACAAATTATTATGCTGAAGTTTCATCTCCCTTCCATTTTAAAAAGAGATCATTTATGAACCTTACTCAAAGGAGGCTCTGTTCAAGATATTATTCCAATCCTGTAGACCAGACCATAAGCTCCTCTCACCAGCCCATGAACAAATAAACATAACATAGGCAAAACAGTTGCTCTTCACAATGTCACCTTGTTGTGAAACAATTTATTTTGTCTTGGAATATGAAAAAGATCTCATCTAAGTAAAATGTAATCATATCCGCTAGCATGCCTGCAAATTGTATATACATCACTGAGTGTGCTCTTAAAAATATCCACATGCCTTCAGATAACCTTCATGTTTATTACACAGCGTTAATTAATGTATGAGGAAGTCTCCCCGCCATCGCCCCGGGAAATGGACCACCCGCTAGGTGTGCGGTGGTCCCGCATTTGCAATTAGGATGCACCCGCCACACTGGCAGGCATATTCCGCATTTTTTGCATTGCGGTGGGCGGTGCAGTCAGCAGCACCCGCCGCAATACAAAAAAGGCATTTGTGCATTTGCATGCACAATGTGGCAGGCACCGCGCGGTGCCTGCCACGTCGTCCATGCAAATGTAGGGGGGTACCATAGGTACCCTCCATGTGCATCCCACCCCTCCAACATCCTGGGGGCCCGCAACGGGCCCCCAACTGATGAATCCGCATGCCTTTCTGTGGAAGCCACTGTAAATTCCCTTGTATTTTTGGAAACAGATAGAAAGTCCATAATTGTTTGTGATTTTTTTATGAGACCATTTTTACACCTCAATCAACGCCTGATGCCTACAATCATTAAGTACATCATAATATGGATGAATAACTTTAAGATAAGTTATTCTACTGATACTGCCTCTCCCAAGTGTCCCTTTCCTTAATTCATTTTCATTTTTTTATAGTACAACTACAAGAGGAATTTTGATAGAATTGCTTTGTTCTCCAGTAAACATTTTAAAGGTTTATGTTGAGACCAAATTCAATTATGTGGGATCTGAGTTTCTTTAGATCATGAGTTACCATCTCATGAGAAATATCTAGGGTATCTTTCAGCATTGTTGGTATATGCATGGATTTAATTTTCATGCCACTTTAGTCTCCCAACCCCTCATGTTCCAAATCTAATATCACTGATGTACAAATATGCACAGATGCTCTTTCATTTACATTGTGTTTTCCTTCCTCTGATGGTTCATATAAAGTTCAATTAGTCTGTAAATTGTGAGGAATTTCTGAAAGTGACTCTATCTTGGTTGTGTTCTTTATCTTCTCCTTAGGCATTTTGTATGATTTCTGAAAATTCTATTGACAAATAAATCTGCACATATCAGTTGACATGTCAAAAATTAAATTGTCCTATTAGGCAACATGTCAAACCATGATTAAGCAATTAAAGCTCTGAATTGGCAATGTTTTCATTCTGGCAAACTGTCCACCATTCTAGAATTACATTTCTGTTTTTCATGAAACATTTCTTTATAACTGGTTCCGTTGTAGTGTCCTTTCTTGACTCTATTTTGGCCTGCCCTTCTGATTTGTTTCCTTGATTTTTGACCCCTCTACCATTTGGTCTAGCCTTCATTTGTCATATGTGCCTTTTCCTATATAGACAAATCTCATTTAAAAAGTGCAGCAATGTACTATTTGCAAGGGTTCTCATTTCACTACTTACAGAGACCAGACCTCTGTATCCGAGCTCAGGTCTACACTAGATGCTGTGCTGAGAGCTAAGTGAAGCATTGTATATATATATATATATATATATATATATATATATATATATATATATATTTGATTTCCTATTTCCTCAAATTGTTAACTCATTTGGCCACTTTTTAAATTCTGCCACTGTGATGGCTCTGGTTGAAATTTACATTGGATTTTGTGTTTATTCTCATTTTTATATTCCATCAATCTATTATTCAGCATTGTGGTAAATGTCTTAATAGGCTCTTGGTCATATTGTTGATTGAATTTTGCTTCTTTTCAATATCAGCAATATTTAGAATAATTCCATTTCAATCACTCCATACATATGTTATGATGTTTTCCAGGATCCCCTTAGGGCTCTTGTGTGGTTTGGGATTTTTATAGGTGGGTGCAGTGTAAATGCATAGGCCTCTTGGGACCCTCCCTACACTTCTGAAGCAATGCCACTCCCACATACGAATTGAGTTTTTCTCTTTTTTGTAATATATAAGGGGTCCAAAATTTTAAATTGAAGGATTCTACTGACATCATAACCCATGAGGCCAAAGCTAAGTAACTGCTAAATATTACCAGAATCCAGAGATAGACCTATAAGACAATATTACACATGTTAACTATTACATATTTTTATATTGCATGTTTATCTAGGGAGATTTAGATTGAAACAACAGTTTTCTTCAACGTGCAGCTAACAATGGGCAATGACTGATGCATGAATGCTAAGGGTTTGTTTACCTTCCAACAATATATTGTTTACAAAACAGTGGACAATGGTTAGAGACAGTGAAATTAGTCAATTCTGTGGCTGTTGTGTTTACTGGATAATTATAGATTTACCACATTTGCAAAATAATTTGACGCATAATAAAATAGTAATACTAGTCATCATTGATTACAATAATTCCACCAGCCATAAATTGCATCTTTTGCTGATTAGTTCAGATATTCTTGCCTATAATTCGGTCCTGAATGGCACATAATCCTGGTAGCCCTGAAAGACTGATATAATGTGCTGCTACTTGAAGTCTCTCTGCTCTCTGATGCATATATACGAACCTCTACATTACATCGGTGCAAATGACACTTATGTGTTTCAAACCTAAATTATATATGATCCTCTCGTGTAAATATGCACAGTTTATACTTTCAAGCTGTTATGCTGTGTTAGCTAATACATATTTGTTTGTCTGTGACAAATCAAATATTTTATTAATTGACTTCGACCTCTACTGAGGTCTACATTAAAAAATGTAAAACAGACATTAATAAATGTACTTATTTACCATAAATTCATTTAGTGCTAATACAATAGTAAAATAATTTAGGAGATGTGTATACATTGTTACAGACAGATTTATTTGGCTGAAAATTTAGACAATCAGATCCAACCACTGGCATATATTTACCCTCTTAACCCTATTGTTCATATTATACAGTGGGAAAGAAATGTGGACGATCAGACTTAAAGCCTTCCACTCAGATATTATAAAAAAGCTTTCTGGCTTTGTCTGAAGATAGTTAAGGGTTTGGTAATAAGCAGGAAACACCCCTTAAAATTATAAACACCAAGATCACTGGGAAGATGTTCACAATGAAATTAACCAATGGACAAATATATGTAAGTCTATTAACTAGCTCAGCTTTAAAGATTAACCAAATACAGTCATTTGTAACATCTGATAGGGTCATGGCGGTGATGTCTTTTATTAGTCAATCAAATAACAAAGTACAAATATGAGTCAACATGTTAGATCTGTGATTCTAGGTGTATGTATAGAGGTGCAAAATCCCAGAGTAAAATTCCAAATAACAGAGATATATTCTTGTGATTTACCTTCCAGGTGCTCTATAATCGCTTTGCAGAAAGCAAATTACAATATTTTTACCCATAGAATATTCTAATCTTCATGAACTTTATGTAGTCTGCAAAGTTTAACAACACTCTAAAAACTATACTAAAAAGTGTTAGAAAACACAACCATTTTTGAAGGCACCCCTCTCCCGCAAGTAGAGCGAATTTAGGCAGCACTTTAAGGCAGTGAGGGTTCTGTAAGAAGCAATTGATTGTGACGAATTTAAGCAACATTCATCAATCTATTTGCACAAACTCAATAGTTAATTAAACCAGCAACAATGTGCAGGTGGCTGGAAATATTTGTGTCAGTCTATAGTCAAAAGATGTGTACACAATGTTGTCTGTTACAATGGAATTATGTTCCAGCTTGTGGTCCATTCACTTATCTCTACAAGAGGTGGGCACATTTTGACATTTCAATACAAAATTAGGGCGAATTTGGAAAACTTTGCACTTCACACAGATTACAGAGTGTGATGTATTTCACAACTTCACTGGCGATAGAATTTACCCTGCAGAAAAAAAAATTGGTGATAGAATTTTCTAACAAAGGGCCATATGTATCAAGGCCAAATGGGTTCGCAAATGCCGAAATTCGCAGAATTAAGGCGTTTGCGAACCCATTTTCGCAAAATGGTATGTATGAAAGGATTCGGGTGCACAATAAAGAATAGCAAAATTTGCCATTCCTTATTTTGCGATTGCATTTAAGGAATCGCAAATTTTGCGATTCCTTAAATGCAATGTATGAAGGGAAAATAATTTTCAAAATGCCCTTAAGGAATCGCAAATGACCACCAGTTGCAATTTCCTTGAAAAATGCACATTTCAGCATTTTTCAAAGTGCCATGTGATGCACATACATGCCCTTAGGGCATGTATGTGCACCACATGTGCACCCATGCTTATTTCAGGGGTGCAACAGGGTGTCCTTTGGACACCCCTGCACCCTTGAAATTATTCTCAATTTGCGATTAGCAAATTGTGAATCGCAAATTGAGAATAATTTCACATTCATTCCTAGGGGCCTCCTGGCCCATAGGAATGAATGGGAAATTATTCCTTAATTGCGATTAGCAATTTGCTAATCACAATTAAGGAATTTTTTGAAATCGCTAAAAAATTGCGATTTTCTACATACATACCATTTTGCGATTTCTAAATAGCGATTCCTTAAAAATCGCTATTAAGAAATCGCTAAAGGGTATGTTGATACATATGGCCCAAAGTCATTTTTTCTGAAACTGAACTACCGAATTTGAGCATATTTATGGTTTATAGGCTGTAGCGCTAACTCCAAGACTGAACATCCCATTGGCCCTTTTAAATAGATGAAATAGGAGTAAAGTTAAAAACAAGTAACAATGTCTTGAAACCAGGTTGTGTTTTTAGCCATGTTTCCTGTCTCTCAATATATTTTAGACCCTGCCTGTACTTTTCTCTGAAACTTCTCGTATTATATATCATAGATTTACTGCATCTTTCCAGGCTCTGAAAAGCGTTACAAAGAACAATAAAGGGTCTAGTTTTAGCACTACTACCCCTGCCAGCAGGTGAGAATCCAATCACAGGAAGAAGCCTTTTGATTCTGGAGGTGATTGAAACCGCAAAATGGCCAGTAAAATTAAAACCGAGTGTTAATAGGAGTACTAAACAAACTTGAGGCATTTCTGAATGTGCTGAACATTCATCTATCTTGCGACTCTAAAACCCCTTCAGAATGAAGCACAGGTAGACTGCCAGGAGCAGGCAGTCTCCCGCTGGTGTCTGTGCTTAAACTAAATCTTACGATGCCCTTGCATGAAAAGAGCAGAAGAAGATCAACGTTACTTTTGTTTAGTCCACTCATTGCACTAGGCAGCCTGACATAAAACATATTGTTAATATTCAAGAGAGAATGTACAACATGCGCTCGGCTTTATTGACAGTGATCACAAAGAGGACAGCAAGGTTTTAAAGGGAAACTGGACCATAAAGCAAAAGAGGCTTTTCAAACTTTATGAAAATATATATGGCTGCTACATGGTACATGGTACATGATTCGCCATATATCATTGTTATTCAAAGAGTTCTTTTTTCATCTTTTTAGGTCTGACGTTAACCAAGACCTTATGATTTTACCTACATTATATGTATAATAATCTGGCATATAGGGGCTTTAAGCCATCTTTATTCATCCATTGGCCAGTTCTTGTGTCATTCACATTTTGCTTCTGCAAACTACAGTATAGAGCATGGGGCAATGGATCAGCCTACTGCAGGATACAGCCTAACTTCACTTTGAGTGACTGCATTTGGCCCTTTCACAAGGAGCATATCTGCGCAAAGGTAGTTATCTTTAGTGTCAATGTGTTTGTTTAAACTTTATTATTACTGTAGTGTTTTTTTGAGGACCCCGATGTGAATGCATGGCACCTTCTACCAGATGGGAGGACAGGGCACATTTCAGGTTTATCTGTTCCTTTCTCGTGACAATGCCATTATAAATTCCTTTTGAAGTGATGTTAAACCTGGCATCCTTGGTTTGGTTTCCCCCAACTTTTTTACCTTCTGACCTCCTATTTTTGACTGTTGTCAAACTAACCTGGCTGATGAGGGGTGATACCCCGAAACCAGTCCCAGGATGCTTTTTTCTGGTCCAGGGAGAACCTGGCTTGGCAGTTCGTGCTGGACTGTTCACATGGGGAGCAGGGTCACGACTGATTTGCATATGGATAGGTCCAAACTGGGGTGCCATGGGGAGAAAAATAACGATGGATTAAATCCAGTTCTGTGACAAGGGGTGAGTGTTTGAAAAGTTTCAACACTCGGTCCACCATTTTATTTTGTAATGTTGCTATGTGCTCCCTAAGTGGCTACAGGTATGCCCAGCCATGGGTCCCTTGCTTCCTGCACCACTGGATTCAAGCAATCCTGCCTGATGAGGGGTTATAACCTGAAACCAGTCCCAAGATGCTTGTTTCTGGTCCAGGGAGTACATGGTTTGGCAGTTCTAGCTGGACTGTTCCCCTGGGGAGAAGAGCCAAGGCTGATTTGCATATGGATGGGCCCTAACTAGGGTGACATGGCGAGCAAAATAACGAGGGATTAAACCCAGATCGGGGTGAGAGTTTGAAAAGTTTCAACACTCCGTCCATTATTTTTGTTATTTTGTTATACTTTTAAAAAGTTGGCATTTTCCTGCCCTAACTATTTGGTATCTACAGCCTTCTCCTGTGTCACATGAATGAGTGAAGTTGGCAGTTGGATTTTGTTTATTCTTCCCACACAGCCACACAATAGAGAAATTAGGTGTGTCTGGATGGGACATCAACTGGTAGACTGGGGGTGGTAGGTGGGCAAAACCCCACTTGTAACTCAATAGACTGTGCTCTGCCTTCACACAAAGGAATTTTCACTCCTGTGTTAGTTATGCAGCCAGATTGGAGCTAGGGAGGAGGAATCAGGAAACTTTAAGCTTTTCAAATGGAATTCTCTTGAAACTTCTCCTACTCCTAAGGGGGCACCAGGTATAGAGGTGAGTCTCTCAGACCCACTCTTCGGTTCTCTTTCTGAACCTGTGGAATGACTCTCAGGGGAATGCCTGCTGCTGTGACCTGCTTTGTACTTCTAAAGACTGCTTTGTTGCACTGGGAAGGACTGATTTGCTTCCTAAAGTCTGTCTTGACCCTTCAGAGGCCTGCCCTGATGTTTGAGGCCTTTTCCCAGGACTTACAGAGTGACTCCAAGGGCTAGTTGGCTGGCCTCCTGATCAGAGTCTTAGGGACAGAAAAGGCTCCAACCATCTTGAACCCGTACCTGGACCCAGCCTCAGTGAGTCCTAACCCCTTAAGTGGTGCCCTCAATTCCTGGACCCTTGGTGGTGGTGCTAAAGTTTCCCAGATAATTAAAAGTAAAAACTTGGGGCTTTTGGCTAAAAACTGCCCGAGAATTGAGAGGAGACTGTGTTGTATCCTGCTAATGTTAATAGTCTGCCATTTTCACCTCCTGCTCAGCCAGTGTGAATGTGCTGTGTGCTGCATGGAATGTTGGAGTGATGATGCGTATTGAAATGTTGGCTGCCTGTGAGGAATAGTCTGACAGTTGAAATGGGCTGAGCAGCAGTCAGGCTGTTCCTGGTGGGGGCTACCCTACAGAACTTAACTACCTGCTTCACAGGAACATATCTACATGTAACTATCTTCAATAAAACTTCCTAAATTACATCCTACCTGTGTGGACCTTCATTACTACAGACTGGGACCAAACTGATCAGCTATCCACACAAGGTGCATCGTTGGTCAGCCTCACTTTGCGGCATATCCCAAAACGTTCTTCCCCGCAGCAGGAAATACTGTTCAGAGGTCCTTTGCCAAAGGTGTACCGGCCTTGTGGAACTCTCATCGGCTACAGCCTCCAGTTTCATCCTGCTGGAGACTTCAACATCCCAAAAAAAAGTGACTATATCTGAACAAAGAAATCTTCTCCAAAACTTTGTCCAGCACCTCCCTGACGATTGCCCTCCCACAACATACACTGCCGGCAGCCTTGCTGCGCTGAACATTACTGACATTTTCAGCAGGTCCCGCTCCCTTACTGCCAAACTCATAATAAGGCCCTTTGTCTCTTTCCTTTACTCTGCCTCTACCTTTGCCTCTGATTCTCTCTACCCAGGGTCATTTTAAGGATTTTTGTGGTGGGGCCAGACAGATTTCAACTCTTTTTGTGTAAACTACTTCTGAAAGATTCATTGTACCTTAGCATCAGGTGGGCTTGGCTTGAGTTAGCAGTAAATGGGTAAAACAATCAAAGTTGTTCCCAACAGGGGGACCCAACATACATCTTACTCAGGCCCCCAAAATCCATTAGATAACCCTGCATAAAATAAAAACAACATGTCCTCCTATCATCGAATGACAAGATAAGTGATTTGAGACTTTGTAATTTTTCCTGTTTCCGTAAATAAAATCCTCTTCCTTGGTGATAAAGCCTGCATATTCTGTTCACTAAACAAGCCAATGGAGTGTGATTGTTCAGAAAGGTAGCTGGGTTTTGTTTGGATTTCTTTTCCTAGGCTTCAAGCATGTATTCTTTCAGGGAAACCTGTGCACCGAAACTGTGTAGCCGGTTATAGATCTATTTCATTCAGTTGCAGAGGCCTATTCAAATTGCACATCTTGGAAAATGTAAGTTAACACGGGGACACGGGAGTCACAAAATGGGAAAATACGCTCAAACCAAAAACAAACCTTTCAAATATGAACTTGGCAGATACACAAGAAATCGGAAGGCCAGAGCAAAGCGCCCCAGGGGGAACACGAACGCCAGGACTTTGAAGTATTTCCATCTACAATTTTCTCCCTGGAGCTAATGAAAAAAATAGACATGCACGAAAATGCGGTATATTGGCAGAAAAAAATATTTTAGAGTTCTTGATGTAAGTAAAGTGTTCTTTATTCAGTTTATTGATGTGTTTCTCTGAAGAATATTAATAACAAATTATGCCCTTTAATAGATAAATCTGTAAATTACAATTTTAGCAAATCTTTATTATTGTAGCAGGCATAACAATGATTGACATACTATTATCTTTAAGGTTTGAGTCGTTTGAACACAAAACAGAGGGAGATCGGAAATATGTTTCTTCATGAAGGCGCTATAACCATAGGTATTTAAGTGTTTTGCTCCAAGTAGCGTTTTCCATTAGCCATTTAAACAAGCGAACTCATTGGGAGGTTGCAAAGAAGGAAATTCTAGCGGCTGGTTTTACTTGGAAGGAAAAGCAGATGCAAGCATGAAGATTAACTGCATGAAATAAATATTATACATTATGTGCCTGTCTTTTAAGCTGCAGGGCTGAACGTGTTGTTAATTTGAGGCAGGAAGATGTAGCTGTGAGTGCCTCGAGATACAAAGCTGAAGAAGTTACGATTTCAGAGCAATCAATGGTTTCACAAGAGTGCCGTGGCCCCTAATGCTGGTAGCCCCTCAGGCCTCTGTGCCCCAGTGCCACTGCTCCTGCTGCACCATTGATAGCTATGCCCCTGAGATCTGTGCAAGGTATAATTCGTTCTTTAGTTGTCCAAAGATTACTTGACTTTTCTCCAGCTGATTAAGAAACGGTGCATGTAAATATTGACAATATTATCAATGCATATGTACATTAACCTCATAGCTGCGGCGGCTATTCCACCGCAGCGCTAAGGGGGCGGGGGGGCCGCGCGGCACTTCCATGCTGGTGACGGAACCGCTCCGTCACCAGCCGCGGTTATGCTGTGCTCATGACGGAGCGGTTCCAACATGCCCCCGCCCTCTTAATAGAACGCACCGCGCAGGCGCGAAATCAGCGCCGCGCAGGCGCGTCTGGCGGGCCATGACGGAACCGCTCCATCATCAGCACAGCGCCACCGCGGCTGATGACGGAGCGGTTCCGTCATCAGCACGGAAAGGGTTAAGGGTTCGTTCAACGTATCATTCAATTTATCAAATAGGTCATCAAAATGAACAAAGAAATATATCATAAATAACAATACCTCTGACACCAAATATTGTACTCTTTTTTGTTGCCACAATAGTCCCTCTTATTGACTTTGGGCTGTAGGTTTCTTACTTTTCATTATTTCATTCTTTTATACATTGGGGATATCCTTCCTTTCAAAGATATATTGACCTCTCCTAGGAACATATCTATATTCAACATATATATATATATCTACAAATTTATACAAAACATAAAACATCAATTTATACACCATATAGACATTGTTTAATGCATTTTTGAAGTAGTTCAACTTAATGTTAATTCATTATAGTTAAGCATGACACACAAGATCTCTAATAGATCACAAATTTTAGGCAAGTTAAATTTCCTCGTGTTTGTCCTACTAATGTTTGAGAAAATACCACACCGGGACCAAATCCTTCTTTGCCCTCAGTGTAACCTGATTATGAAGTCATGTATAGGGTTGGATATTATTTGTGTTCATTCAAAGGAGTGGAAATTAAATTTGTTCCACTGTAGCTTTCCCAATGGGAAAAGTCTATTTCATTTATACTCCAAAAATATTGTGTTACTGATTCCAGCCTCTGTTCTCCTAAATCGAATCATTCCCCTGTATTTCATATTTATTCAAAGAAATATATCAGCATAGGGACAAATTCATAAACATTATATTTATAGAATGAATTTAAATCAAATCAACTTCTTGGCAACACTGTCACTACTAAAAGTATTTTACATTTCGCTTAGTAGTGTGACACCCTCTTGCAACCACAGCTGAGACGTAATTTACAGGTATTTGTCGCTCAACACCTTTTCATAGTTATGGTAATTATATACATGAAAAATGTCACGCAAAATCTGACAAACATATACAAGACCAGTGTAAGAAAGTGGACGTTTCGGTCTTTAGTTGGTCAGTCTGATCCATAAGACCATCCTCAGGACACAGCGTTGCTTAATTTCCAACACTTATACAGAATGAAACACAACTATGAATATCCCTGAGTTCCAAACGTATCATCTGCTCCCACTACAATCAAACTTCAGCGACTTGAGCACCAAAAGTTGAAAAGGTGTTGAGTGACAAATACCTGTAAATTACGAATCAGCTATGGCTGCAAGTGGGTGTCACACTGCTAAGCGAAATGTAAAATAATTTCAGAAGTGACAGTGTTGCTAAGTAGTTGATTTGATTTAAATTCATTCTATAAATAGATAATATTGATCATACCCAGTCCCTTGCGGTATATTGGGTTGCCCTGTTGTCAGTTAGATTGTAAATATTGACAGGCATGGCCGGCACAGGTAAGAGCGGATGGGTGGGGGCAGGCAGGGCACTGGGAAGGGGAGGTGACAGACGATGGGATAGGTAAAATGAAATAAAAAATCAAATAAAACCACCCACCTTGCGCTTGCCGCATCGCCAACAAGGCGATGCAGCAAGCGCAAGGTAAGTGGTTTTAAAAAATGTTTTCTTTCATTTTATCTTTTCCGTCGTCTGTCGACTCCCTCCACCACCCCACCCCAGCCCGGCCCCACTGCTATTACCTGTAACAGCCACACCTTAATATTGGGCAGGCAATTGTTAAAAATTAAATCAAATCCATAGGAAAAAAAAATCATTCCTATTAAGTGTCAGAAGTGGAAACTTTTGCACATCTAAGTTCATCTTTGGCATTCCAAAATATGAACGGTCCAAAAGGCCCATCCTGAGTCATAAATTTAGTAGTAAATTTGAATTGCTTACATATAATATAGCATGAAAGGAGCAAAGGTACACTGGTTTAGTAGTGGGTAGTGACATTCACAAAGTGGAAAATTAGGGGCACATTAGGATTGCGGTTAATACGCATCCTCCGGTCCGGCGGAAGCCACCGCTGGCCTGGATTGCTTTGTGCATGCAAATGCAATGCATGCATTTTTAACATTGTGGCGGGTGCAGCTTGAAGCTGCACCCGCCGCAATGTTAAAGATAGAGGATGTGACCGCCACCCTGGCGGTCACATCCTAATCTGATCGGAGGGAACGCCGCAGCCCATGCGGACGTTCCCTCCTCCTCAGGGGTCACGGACGGACTCAAGTCCGTCCGCGATCCTAATTGACCCCTTCGTGAGCATTCCCAAACTTTCTAGAAAGTTTGTTTACATCTGACTTACACACCTACACTTTGTCCCTCACCTCAGTCTAGGCTTCTTTGAATTTCTGATTTGGTGGCTACAGGCATTACCTGCCACATTCGGATTCCAAGATGTGAAGTAATTGTGCATGTGGTATTGCTGTACCTTCAAGGTTTCTGTTTACATGACATGAAACGTAGTCCTGGAAACGGCCTGGAATGTACGAATACGATGCAGGAACTGGAGCAGCAACTCTGAATTCTGCAGCAATTTCCTGTTACTTTGGGGACATCACATTGTAGTGGCAATGCTTCATTTGGGAATTATTGCAACCATAGATATCAGGATTTAAGATATTACTGTGTAGGGAGTCATGTGAAACATATTGAGGGCCGGTGTATCCAAAAAGACAGGCAGGGCAGATTTATAAGCCCCTTGCAACACTTTTGTGATGCAGCAACGGCGTAAACAATGCACCACATTGCGGCCCATTTACAACGTGACACATCTAGGGCAATGCGTCACGTTGTAAAGCAGTGCATTACATTATACCTGCATAAGGTATAATATATGCAGGGTGGTGCATTGTTGGAGTTGCATCACTTTCACGAGCAACTCCAGCAATGCATCACTTCTGCACCAACAGAAGCATCAGAATTTTTTGACGCATCTGTCAATCCTTGCACTATGGTACGCCGTTTTGTGATACAGTGCATCCATGGTGGCACAAAGGTTTTAAATGGACGGCAAGGAAAACTGATGCATCTGTACAGATGTGTCAGTTTCTTGTAAATCTGCCCCTTAGGGCCTGATTACAAAGTTGGCGGTCCTGGAGTGGGCCGCCATGGCAGCACCCCACTCCAGGACCGCCAAACTCAACAGCCAGCTGCCTGCCAGATTACAAGCAATCTTGTGGTCTGGCGAGCAGTAATTTGGCATCCCACTCTTGTGACTATTAAAAAGGCACCGCAATGGAAAGGGCAATACCCGTTCCTGCATGGCATGGACTGTAAAGTCCATACTGTGCAGGAACTGGGGTTCATGCACACATGGGGGCACAACATGTGCACCCCTGCATGCACACTATGGCCCTAAGGCAACAGGGGACCCTATAGGGCCCCCTTTGTTTCCTCCCTGCCACAGTTTTCATGACTAGCTCAAAACCATTAAAACTGGGGCAGAGAGGAAGCTCGTAATATGCTTGGCAGTGCCGTAGCAGCAATGCCAAGCATATTGCGACCTCAAGATAGCCACAACACCACCACGGATCTCTGATCCCTGCTGGTTGTGGTGGTTCCATGGCAGTCCAACTGCCCAACTTGTAATAAGGCGGTCGGACCACCGGTGCAGCAGCGCCTAGGCTGCCACAGTGGCTACTGCTGTCCGTTGGACCGCCGTAGTCATAATTAGGCCCTAAGATCTCAATGACAATATGACAGATGATGAGATGTGGTGGAGAGGAATGGAGAACATTACTAGAAAACCAGGCAGTGATATCATGCTCTATAATCATCACAAAACACTGGTGATAGAGGGCAAAAGGGTAAGGAGTAAATGAGAGAATAAGGTGGCTAAGAGCAGTGTAGCAGGATAGTAAGTCTCCAAAGGGTCAGAAATACAGAATCAAATAAAGCCATGCCAAAAAGTGCAACTTCTAGACAAAATGCTGAGGCTTTACAAAAATATACAAAATTGATTCTTAAAAAGTGTGAGAATAAGAATCCACTATACATTTATTTACAAAATATTTAACAAGCAAGAGCATTGTAAATTATTTTAAAATATGTATCTACTCTCATATTGAAATTCATCATCACCAGTGTGCTTTTTTTAAAAATATTCATATCACTACATGATGATGTAACACGTAATGCTTTCATCTATCATTTGACTTTTGGCAACATTTTACAATCTAATAATTTACTCATTTAATTTAATTTACTTACTTCAGATATTTTCATCATGGTGCACTTCATCAGAATATATCCCATAGTAATTATGAAACTGTCTCTTTGAAATGTTCTATGCACTGTACAAAAGTCTTATAAGTTACTTCCCTTATTCAAAATGCTCTGATACTGCTCAATATATTCCATTGAGGGGGGCCACATATTTAAAATGACTGTACATTCATCTTTTCACATACCAACATTGTTTCAGTTCCAGCCCTGATTAAGCTTGTCTGGCAGCAGAAACATGTGTCGCCACAAATATTTATTGCCATCATAGCCAAACTATAAAATGAATAATAAACCTGCTAATAATTAAAGACAAATAATAATATGGTAAATATTTTTATAACAATATTTCAAGAATATTTGTAATCAGTTTCTGGGTTATGCCGGTAAATATACACATAAATAAATATAGAGGTAAATAGACGATGATGGAAGATCAACCCAGTTATGTCATTGTAAAGAGTGGCCTATTTTGCACAAATAGATGGCTGATATTCTGTGTCAGCCAGTACAGATAAACGTTGTGCTTTTTGGACCTTGTGCAATCGAAGTGTAATAAAAGCTAGTACTGTTGTTTGAGTAGATATATGTTGTAAAGTTGTAGCATATGCAATTGTTGGCACGTGGTGGGTGCAGTGTATGCACACCTGTCTGCAATGTTTTGTCTGGAATTATTATGAATGGATGTCTTGCTCCTTCATGTCCCTTCTTCGACCTAAACCATAAAGAACATACCAACTTCAAATTCCACTTGGTAAGTGACTCTACACTATAGTTACATAGAATTAATCAATCCAGGGTTGCTGCCAAGTCTGTTAAATTGCAAAACACAGAAACTGCAATTGTGTCCTACTTGATGTACACACCCCTTACTACACATCACCTCTATGCAATTCACCCACAATGCACAACTCCTGCTTCTGCTGCTGACTATCAGCACATACCCACTAAAACAATGCCTGAATGCTACCACAGCCCTGCAAATAGTATATCGATAAAGCTCAATAAGGTCCATGTCCTGATAGATAAAGAGATGAGAAACCGTACAGGGTGTTCAAATGATGTTTTATGTGCCTTAGCCTAGGAAAATGCAGGAACCAAGGAAAGCCGCTGAACTCAGTTGAATTTCTCCAATGTTTCTTTTATACATAACATAGCTCTAAGCAGATGACTCCCAAGTCTGGATAAACATGGAAATGCTCTGCTAGTACCACCACTGTAAATACTGCCAAGTAAAGTAATGAAAAAGTTGCAAAGACAACAATCTGAAAAATGGGTAGTGCATGAAAGGAAAAATGATGGAGGCTGAAGTCCCTCTGGCCAATGTGAACTGAACATACCAAATATATCAATGCCTCAGTTCTGGAGTATATTGTCAAACTATCGATGCCCTACGTTTTCAAAAAATCATAATATAAACCTGTGTACTCTCCATTCTCATGGCACTTGTAGAAATAGGCACAAGCGAGCAAAACTCATTTTTGTCAATCATGACTGAGTTTTTTATATAAATCCTCCGTTCCCAATTGAAGGACCCCTGCCAATTGACATTGCCACATGGTAACTGTCAATTCAACCTTGACATTCAGCTAGATGTTTAAGTTAATCATCACAGTTGAATTGTCCCTCAAGTGTTGCATAACATTGAGTATGTGTAATTCAAAAAAAATTTGATTGGCGACTCCCACACACAATAATAAAGGGTAAGAATGTATAGTTAGTAACTGTTCATGTAATCGATCTGACATGACTATTTGCCTCATTTTTTTCACCAAGGGTATAGAGTATTCTTCAGGACTCATGGTCAGTTGATACTTCACTAAATTGAATGTGAAGGAAACAGTGAAAAGATTCACATGTGCCTGGAAGAGCACCCAATTTCTTAAGTGCTCTTTGTATCTGGACCTGTATCAATTTACACATTCAATAAGTATTCTGAGGAGGTAAAGAGATGTAGCAGGACTGTACTAGTTTTCATACATCAGAAATCATGTATCTCTCCCACTTCAAGAGTACCTGGTACTTCAGAAATGTCTTGGAGCAGCAGCTGAGCACAAGAAGGTGGAACTATCAAGAAGGTTGTACCTTATACATAGACTCATAATGAATTTCAAAGCCATCTGACCCCTGATACCAGACATACAAAAATATGGACAAAAATAGACAATTGAGTTTGAAATATTGGAACTCATGAATATCAGAAAAATAGTATTGCGAACCAAAAATACCGTGGTTTAGAATAGAGATGTCAAGCATATTGCTTTTTTGGTAAATAATATCCTTTTCAAGAATATCATTGTTTTTATATTTTTTTCAATGCTATAGTTGTAAGAACAATTGTTTTAATGTGTGTTTTATTTAGTATAATAATTAAAATTATTTGTATTATTAATATAATTGTTAATAATTTAAGAGATTTTTAAGGTTTTTTTAAATGCTATTAGAGATTTATAATGTTGTAGTGGGTTGTTGGGATTGTAAGGGACAGGGTGGGATGTAATTTAAATTAGAAATATGTTTAATTTATTGTTAATGTATTTTTCATTGTTAAATAATTTTAATTGATTATTGATTGTGCAAATTATTTTAAGTGTTATACATTTCAAATGTAAAAACTCATTTTCATTTTAGTTTTATTAGAAGTTAAAATAAGTTATATTTTAGTAGTGGGTTCTTGTGTTTGTAGGGTTATGGGGTGAGAAGGTAATTAAGTTATTAAAAATGAACATGTATTAGTAATTAGTTTGTAATTGGCAATTCGTTATATGATTTATTGTTAATTATGTAAATAGTTAATTACCTATTTATTTAAATTCTACATTAGTAGTGAGTTCATGGATTTGATGGGGTAGAATGTAGGAAGTTCATTAAGGTAAAGAAAATACTAAAATATATTTTATTTGTTTTTAATTGTTAATTATGTAAATAGTTCAATACTGCTTTATTTAAGTCATACTTTATATGTGGGTGTGCTGGATTTGTTGAAGAATATGGTGGTTAGTTGAAATAAATTAAATGTATTTTAATTTAATGCTATTAAGTGCAGAAATATTTTTATATTCTCATCATTTATTTTCCTATTTTGTAGTTGATCTAATATTATATTTATTTTAATATATATTTTCGCTTTATATGTTTTTTTAAACATGTATTTTTAGGTGAGTAAATTGCTAAAATATACAAAGATATGATATGTTTATATTAATTTATATGTATATGTAATTTATCAAATTGAACTAATTAAGTATATAGATGTTATATTTATTATTTCTAAAAAAATATTTATTTATGCTACATATTTGTTTGAATTTGGTTCTGTGATGATAGTTCTAACTTAAAATAAATTTGGGTTTTCTTGATTAAATGAAATTAAATAAATGATGATTTAACTTATGTGTTTTTTCTGTAGTTATTGAAGTTAATATATGTAGTTTTACTATTTCTTTAATTTTTAAGTTTTAATTTAACATTTTATTATATATTTATATGTATTTGTGTGTGCTGTAATATAATAATGTTATGTAGTAAGTGTTTAAAGTTTTACATAATTTAATAAGATTTGTAATTATGTATGTAATCCACTTTACGTTAAACACTTTTCCTGCTGTTGCTTAGACTGGAGTGGGAATAGTAAATCTGGTCATGCCTCCAAAGTCCAACTCATTCCCTACTGCTTCTTAGACTGGAGTGGAAACAGTAAATGTGACCACAATGAAGTCCAACACTTTGCCTACTATTGCTTAGACTGGAGTGGGAATAGTAACTTTAACACCCCAAAAACCAAAATGTTCCATATTGTTGCACTCACTGGGGTAGGAATAGTAAACCTAAACTTTAAGAAATTCAACACTTTCCCGACTGTTGCGCTGATTAAATAGGGAATAGTAAATTTAACCCCTTTGAAGTCCAACCCTTTCCCTACTGATACTCAGGCTAGAGAGGTAATAGATTTTAACCCCTCCAAAGTTCATCACTTTTCCCACTGTTGCACAGACTGTCGTAGGAATAGTAAATGTAACCACTCCAATGTCCAACATTTTCTCAACTTTCTCACTGTTGCATAAACAGAAGTGGTAATATTAGTTAAATAAATGTCAAAATATTATTTGTTTCGTTTTTTAAATATTATTTGTTTTTATTTTTAAATTTATTTTGATATTTATAGTATAATTAGTAAATGCATTTAAATGTTTAATGTTTTAATTATTGACTAAATGAATGAATATATTTTGTCAATGCATTGTTTACATTTTTATTTCATTTTTTATATTTGTGTTTGTACCAGCCGCGGCCGGCAGTGGGAGTACCTGCAGGGCGGTGACGTGGGGAGGGGGAGGGGCAGGGTGGGGGAAGTAATGTATGGATTAAGGCGCTTCCCAGGTAAGTAAACATTTAAATAAATAAAACTAATTTCGTTGAGTGCACTGCATCCCCAAATGCGATGCAGTGCGCGCAACGAAATTCGTTTTATTTATTTAAATGTTTACTCACGTGTAAAACTCCGTAATCCATACATTACAACCCCCCCAAGATGCCCCTCCCCCTCCCCACGTCACCGCCCTGCAGGTACTCCTACCCGGCTCCACACTTCCAGCAGGAGCCACCATTGCTCCAAAACACAGGAAGCAGCCAAAAATGCTTCTCCCTACATGTGGGAGCAATCCTTTCATCTGTTTCCCTGCCTGCATGACAGCGGGCAGGCAAACAGAGAATAACTCCACTCCCAACTTCTGATAATCAGCCACGGCCGTCTGTGGGAGTACCTGCAGGGCGGTGACGTGGGGAGGGGGAGGAGCAGGGTGGGGGGGTTGTAATGTATGAATTACAGAGTTTTACAGGTAAATAAATATTTAAATAAATAAAACAAATTTTGTTGAGTGCACTGCATCCCCAAATGCGATGCAGTGTGCGCAACGAAATTCGCAGAACCCATCCAGAAACTTGCATGCCAACAAACTTTTCTTCATTATGTGAGGAGCGCATTTGCGCCCTTTTAACTATTGCACAGCATTGTTCATAAGTATTCAAAACACTCAGTTTTTATAATTTAATTTTGTAATCCATTTTCAAAATTTTCATTCTGTTTCTTTCATCCAACATCTTTTCATTTCTTTTTCTATCAAATACAATGCTTCATGCTTTTCCTTTAATTCTGATGCTTGAGGTATGCCTGTCCAAGCCTTTTTCTCAAACATACAGGCATACTTTGTTCCTTTCTGGCAGTCATAGTCACATCGACCTAATGCTTTTCGGGCTCAATAGCCCTTCTGAGGGGTCACTACTAGATTAAAAAACAATTTTAAATCTTTGCTGCATTAGGCATGCGACATAGTCTGAGCTTCTCTCTTCCCAATATATGGTAACTCTACTTCATTCATAAAACAACATAACTTTTCATTTGCCAGCACTTATATTCTTTGTTCCACAAAAAAACATCATGTTATCCCAAAAATGTGCCCCCCTGTGAACTTTACAACTCTACATGCATCCCCATCACATGCATCATCCATAAATTCTCACCCCGTGTGGCCACAACACACACCATGTGCTCCTACATCAAACTCACTCCGACAATGAACTCCTACAAAATGAAACAAAGGTTTCACATATACCTGCACCATCATAATCCTGAGTTAAATGGTGCAGCTGCCACAGATGCTTTTCATGCCTGCTCCAGAAAAGTGCTCAACTGCTATCTCCCACGTGACGCTCCACATTTCAACTGTCTTCGTGTAACCACTCCCTCCTGTGTGTTTGCCAACCATTATGTGACTCTAATTCCCTATTACGACATCCAACAAACTGATAAAAAAACACACATCCCATAAGCTACTGCGCCCCCTGAATATTGCACTGCTACGTATATTAGTTATGTACACATTTTTTGTTAATCAGATTCCATGCTTTAACTGCATGAATGTTTTGCATATCACTAATCACATATTGATGGAAGATGATTTAAAAAAACATGCTCCGATAGTTCTCAGCAAAAAACAATGACTCCTTCTTGGGAATATGTTAACGGACAGCCTTCCATATGATGCTTTATTTTTGACTATTTAATTCCTAATTGTGCTGGGTGCAAACAATCAGAGGGGCAATAATAAGTTCACTATCCAAGTACTTGATAGAATGCACTCCGTTGTACTTCATTTGTTTTAACTTTGTTCTACGCTCTAAAAATTATTTGACACTCGCGTGCGGACTTGGCATATGCCCGACCCAAGAGCACAACAGTATAATCCATTAGGTGAGGAAAACATTTGTGCCGCTTTGCCAGTCCACAGCATTGTTCATAAGTACTCAAAAGACTCCGGTTTTATGATTTTGTAATCCATTTTCAACATTTTTTATTCTGTTTCTTTCATCCAACATCTTGTCACTTCTTTTTCCATTCACATACACGGCTTCATACTTTCCCTTTGCTTCTGATGCTTGAGATTTACCTGTCGAGGCCTGTTTCTCAAACCCATGGGAATACATTGTTCATTTCTGGCAGTCATATTCACATCAACCCAATGCATTTTTGGCTCAATAACCCTTCTTCTGGGGTCATTACATGATTAAAAGACAACAATAAATCTTTGCTGCATGAGACATCCGACATAGTCTGAGCTTCTCTCCTCCCATTATATGGAAACTCTAATTTGTGCAGAAAACAACATAACTTTTCATTTGCCAGCTCTTATATTCTTTGTTCTGTAAAAAACATGTTATCCCAAAAATGTGTGCCCCTGTGAACTTTACAATTCTGCTTGCATCCCCATCATGTGCATAATGCCTAAATATTCACCCAGTGTGGCCACAACGCACCCCATGTGTTCCCACATCAAACTCACTCCGTCATTGAACTCCAACAAAAACTAACAACTTTTTCCATATACGTGCGACATCATAATCCTGAGTTTAATGGTGTAGCTGCCCAGCTGCTTTTCATTACTCCACAGTAAAAGTGTTCAGCTGCTATCTCCCAGGTGACCATCCCCATTTCAACTCCACATGTGTACCCACTCCCTCCTGTGTGTATGCTAATCACAGGAGGGAGTGGTTACAAGTTCGGATTCAGGATTATGATGTTGCAGGTATCTGTGAATACTTTGTTTGTTTTTGTTGGAGTTCGTTGTCAGAGTGAGTTTGATGTGGGAGCACATGGGCTGTGCTGTGTGTGCTCCACTCTAAGCCATTGCACTCTATGCTATTGCACTGTATGCAACTCCACTCTACACCTCTTCAATATACATCACTTCACTGTATGCCACTCCAGTATATGCTATTCCCCTTGACGTCATTCCACTGTAAGCCATTCCACTCTATACTATTCCACTGTATGTCACTCCACTCCACTTCTCTCCAGTGTATACCCCACTCTATTCTACGCTATTCCACTCTACTCGACTCTACTCTAGTTCACTCTACAATACTCCACTCTACGACACTAATACTCCACTATACGAAACTAGACTCTACAACACTCTTCTTCACTGTACTGTACTGCAATTCCCTTTATGTCACTCCAATCAATGACACTGCACACTGCGAGATGAAACACATTTGTATTAAAAAAAAAACAAATATAACATATTGAAAAAACAAAGTTTAAGGATAATTTACAGTTAGAAATATCTTCATTCTTTCTATACAAACCAAACTAAAAATACACAAACATTTAAAATTGTAAAGTAATAATTATAACTTCAATTTAAAATACATGCACCACCTTCAAATACCTTTAAGTTGCAGACCTCCGAACATAATCTTGTCACCTCACTTGGCACACTACATTTACTACAACTCATGCCTTTTCGATGCACTGTTTATACCCTTGCCTATTACATCACTGATAGCATGTGCAATCATAGCATTCAAAACAACATTTATAACTTCTCGAAGTATTGTAGAGTGGAATAGAGTGGCAGTATTGGCTAGTGGCAGGTATAAATGTGACATCACTGTGCACCCTCTTCAGAACACTACTGGACCTCTGGAAGACTGAAGAAGGTTTGCACTTGCTGTTGAGACCGGTGAAGTGACCTTACTGGCTGAACCTGCTCCCACTTGTACCCCAGACAAAAAACTAGACTTCAAGAGTCAGTTGGCTAACCTTTTATCCTACGGAGACACAAAAGTTGCAAGAAGCCCACTTTCCTGGAAGAGCATAGCTGACACTTTTAACTGGGCCTGTAAGAGACCCAATTGGTGGCTTCTGTTGGGGGGAGTCCTGACCCCCAAGTGCGGACCCTGAGGTCCTGTAACCCTTTACCGCTGTCAGAGTTATTCCTCATGCCTAAACACAGAAACCTGAGGCATAGAAACATTTTGCTAACTTTGTTCCCTGGAGAACTGTCAAAGGACTAAGACCAACCTGCCAGCCTTTCCATCAAGGGTGTATCATCAGTGAACCTGACTTCACTGCAGCTCCTGCTACATTCTTTTCCTCTGCCTCAATTCCAGTTAGGCTGCCCAGCATCATCGGCATCCAATGATGTCGAACCATCTTCAGCTGCACATTGCACTCTGGCCTCGCTGATGACATTTGACTTTCTGTGTCTGAAGATAGAAAGATTCACTGGACCCAGCATCGAGCATCCTCCAATTGATATGGACAAATTCCTGGCCATGATTTCTGGACTTTTCTAGCTCAGAGCTTCCCCATCGATGGCTTCACTGAGACATCATGCTTCATCAACCCATCATTGATAAACCAGTCTTCAGATACATCCTGCAGCTTTTCCCCACTGAGGACCTTCTTGAAAATGTGTGAAGGTAACCTTTTGACTGCGAGGAATCCAACCTGTGTATCTGACTCATGCTCCATTGTGATCAGACTTAATCGTTACACTTGTCCCAGTTTAGCATACACAGCTGCCTGCCGTTGATGCTTTCTGCTTTTTGGTGCTATTTTTACTTAAAATTAGAAAATTCAGATCACCGGTTCTCCTTATGGAATTTTGTTTCATTTGGTCTTTCTTTATTCGTATTGATAGAAATTGATTTTTTTTTATTGTGTCATGTTTTTTACTTTTTAACCGTTTTGGTACTTCTAAACACTTTCCACAGTTTTTAAGTTAAGGTTGCCTTCTGAGTGCCATAAACAGCAGGAGTTTGGTTAAGCTTTGAAGTACTGAAATCTTTACTTGACCTAACAAGAAAATTGACAATAGTACTTGGGGTGGACAACTGTCCACCCCAACTAATATTCCACTTTCTCACATTAGTGTTCAGTGGTGGAATCCAGTACTTGTGTTTAGCAGTACCTCCAGTCATATAGATGGTAATTAAAAATCCCTCGATTGAACCAAAAGCAAAAAAAAAAAAAGATTTTTAATTGGCATCAGGACTTTCATTGGGCATTGTTTATTTTTTCAAAATTATTCTTTAATCCAAAGTTTGATTTCTAAAGTTTTGATTCCAAAGTTACAAAGGTGTAAGGGAACATAGAGGAGGTGGATTGGGCAACCCTGAAAATTCTCACAGTGGTGGAGTTGAATGTTATATGCAGAGACAGGCAATTGAATCTGCGCTTGAATTCCAAGAGAAAAGATTATGGGAAGGCCCTCATATCTTGGGGGAAGTGCAATAGCTACAAGTCATCTCAGATGAGAAAGTTGAAGAGGTTGGTGAAACCCCGGGAGGGGAAGAGGAACAGGACGCTGTGTCTCAAAGAAGCTTCTTATGTGCATTTTCCAAGGCAGGAAATAAAGGTGGCGACAGCTAGAGCCCCTCACAAATGGCAGTCAGTCATATGGAATTTCATAGAGGGACCTTGAAGCTAATCTGCCTGCCCTAGCCCAGTTGAAGAAGAAGATTGCACTGGAGGAGATGAAAATGGCCTTAGAAGAAAAGAAAGACAAATTGGGCATGATGTCAAGTGAAGATGGTGGCAGCAATGGTGAGGTGTTTACATGAAGCCACACACCCCTTACTTGCCTACAAATGTAGACCCTAGCTTAGTGGTGGGTATAACATTTATAATCTTTGCCTCCTAAGAAAGAGCATTAAGAATGTGCAGAGTGGACCAGAGGCACACTTGATTATTATTTTGTGAGATAGTACAAACATTGGTTAAGGGACCACTTCTAACCCTGGAGGACTTATACCCCCACATGACGAATGCCCTAATGCAAAATTATGATCACACATTTGAAGAGCATAGAAATTCATAGACACACACAAAGAATCACAACTAACTTGGCTACATTTTGCAGATATCTCAATGAAAGCCTTGGAGGGCTGGGTGAAGGGGAATTCAGTTGACACTTATAACCCACCAGCATCTAGTGGATTCCAAATAGACTGACTCCAGAAAGCTTGATTGGAATGGCAGATGGTATGTGGGTATACACCAGGGTGCCCAACAGACCCTGGAGGGGAAGTGATCCCTAGAAGGAGGGGGGCAGGCCCACACAAAGGAAAGGAAACAAATAACTCCTTAGGGTACCAAACTTCTTACCAGAGGAAATAGTCCCAGTCCAGTCCCAACAAGCTTTAAAAGTGGGAGCCCCGGGGGAAAAAAACCCTTTAAGAGGGGTAAGTGTTTTGACATCCCTGCAGCCAGGGCACAAAAGGAAGGATGCCTCATGATGCAGGAAAAAAGTTAACACTGGTTGGTACTCCACAGGATTGACTAGTATAGCCTTAGGGAAGCATTGCCCGGAGGAGGTCTAAATAGCCTTTCGTTGGGAAGTGTACTTAGAAGCAAGAAGGTATCCCCAATGGTGGTAGGGTCAGTATCTGTGAAGAGAAGTTTGCAGGATACAGAATGCCCATGGGTGTGATTCTGACCAACCTGTGGACATGTTATGAGGGTTACTGGCAGGTCAATTGTTTGTTAAACACTTGGATAATTGTGGCTCTTGCATGATAATTGTTACTTTTAATCTGGAATCCATTTTGGATAGAGCCAGCAAAAGGGTGCATCAAATGCTAAGGGACATAAAGGTTATTGATATCACAGTGGTGCATTACACATTGGGTACAATTGTAAACACTGTATGGTAATGTTGGTTCATGGAAGGTGTACTTAATGATGAAAGCACAGAAGAAAAGCTGCACACTGCAAGACCTCACCCCCTCCAAAAATATTCTTCCTCTGTTTTATTAATTTCCTAGATAAGTTAAGCATTTTTTGTTTTATAAGTGGCAATTAATAGTCATGGACAACCTCCACTGTCCATGAAGTAGTGCAATATTTCTCTAGTCATTAAAGAGCTTCAAGGTCACTGTTAGAAGACCATCATAAAAATATTAATTGAGTTAAAAATAAGTAGTCACCCCACCTTCAAGAAATAAGGGCCCTATTCACAAAGGTAACTTAGAACTGAAGTCTAACTTTAGACCTGAAGTCTAACTTTAGACGTGAAGTCAAAGGGCCCGATTCACAAGGGTAAACTTAGACCTTAGGTCTAAACATAGGGCCTGATTAGGAGTTTGGTAGAGTGGGCTGCCACGCCACTGCCCACTCCCACACCACCAAACCTCACAGCTGGCCGCCTGTCAGATTACGAGTTACCTCGTGGCCTGGTGGGCCGTCCTTTGGCTCGCCCACAGAAGTGCCTATTAAACAGGCATCGCAATGGGAGCGCCAAAGCCTGTTCCTGCACAGAATAGATTTTAAAGTCCATGCTGGTTAAAAAAAGCTTTGCATGCAGACAAGGGGGCACACCCCCTGACCACCTGTATATCGTGTGGTTTCCAGTTTATAAAAGTATCTCCAAATAATACCCCCATCAACCAGTACAAGATGTTCCTTTTAAATTGCAGATCCCTCGTAAAACATTCCCTGGAAATCCATCTACTCATTGAAGATATTTATCCAGACATCCTCTATCTGACTGAAACATGGCTTAACGACAAATCTGGACCAGATCTTGTCCAGGCGATCCCCCATGGCTGCCAAATATCTCCCCTAGACCGCAAGACGGGGAAAGGAGGAGGGTTAGCCATTATCTTTAGGGACACTTTCCAATGTCGAAGTTCCTACAACATCATACCGGACTGAGAAAGCCTATCATTTGCGATAGACCTCTCTCCTACCAATACGTTCTCGGGGATCCTCTTATACAGCCCACCTGGAACCATAGGAGACTTCGCTATCAACCTCCCTTCCATATTGGCCAGCTTAGCGACCACACCTGCAAATTTTACTCTTCTGGGAGATCTTAATATCCATTTTGACGATACCTCCAATCCTACTGCTCTTCACTTGCTAGCAAGCTTACGGGCCTTACAACTCACCCAATTAGTAGCCAAACCTACCCACATGAAAGGCCATCTTCTTGACCCCATCTTTAGCAATTGTACAGTGCTGGAAGTACGCACCCCCTCCCCATTCCGTGGTCTGACCACCATCTGATCCCCTTTGTCTGGACTGCTCCGAACCCTCACTCTCCGCCACACACCAATACTCCTATGCATAGAAACTGGTCCAAACTTCCTTTGGACGATTGGCGGACAACTCTGGACAACACCAGACCCCATTTCAACCCAGACCCTACCTCAGCAAATGAGGAATTCAATAACTGGATCTCTGAATCCCTAGATTCTGTACTTCCCCTGTATTGCCCGGAATCCAAGCGTAGCTCTAAAACCGCTCCTTGGTACTCTCCTGTCCTACGGGAACTAAAAGGTAAATGCAAATGTTTAGAAAGGAAGTGGAGACTGGACTTCTCCCCGCCAGTAAAACTGACTACAGAGATATGCTAAGAACCTACAAAAACAAGATTAAATTAGCTCTATCGGCCTTCTTTGTAGAAACAATTAACACAGCAGCCTCCAAACCGAAACAGATCTACCGCATTTTAAAAACCCTCCTAAAACGTCCAGAACAGCCCCCTGACCCTTCCAAAACTCAGGCCCGTTGCAATAATCTGGCCGACTTCTTCCTTCATAAAATTCAAAATATTTATACCTCTTTCCCCCTTATCCCCACGCCCGCCCAAACAGCAACCATCCCCTTTACTGTAACCCAACCCACCGCCTCCCTGCAATGCTTTCCTCCCCTCAATCTCACCATACTAGACTCCATCCTATCACAGGTAAAATCAGGCTCTCCCAATGACCCGGCCCCCCCGCTCTCTGAGCCTGGTAAACGGCAAGATTCTGCCAGTTGTACTCAATCTACTCAATGCCTCTCTAGCCACTGGCTCCGTCCCACCTCCCTGGAAGTGCGCCATGGTTAAGGCCCTCCTAAAAAAAAACAACCTTGACCAAAGAGATCCCAATAACTAAAGGCCAATCTCTCTACTCCCTTGGCTGAGTAAGTTACTTGAAAAACACACCAACACCGTACTAGTAGACTTCATCGAATCTAACCACTTACGCGATAACTCTCAAACCAGCTTCCGCCCCATGCATGGGACCGAAACCGCGCTACTTGCACCGGGGGGTTCAGCCGCTCTAATCCTCCTTGACCTAAGTGCCACCTTCGACACTGTCAAACATAGCACGCTACTCCAACGGCTCGCGAACATCGGTATCTCGGGAAAGGGCATTTCCTGGCTTGAATCTTTTCTCTCGGACCGCTCTTTCCAAGTGTTCAATGGTAACATCACATCTCCGAGCAAGCCTCTTGTCTGCGGTGTACCTCAGGGCTCTTCCCTGAGCCCTTCGCTGTTTAATGTTTATATGGGGCCCCTAGCTGAGGTAGTCCGTCCGTATGGAATAAAGATCATTACCTACGTGGATGACACTCGTCTAGTGGTGGCCCTTAATCAACTGAACACGAACCCCGATAACCTAAAGACCTGCCTGGAAGAGGTCTCCAAATGGATGACCCTGTCGTGCCTTAAACTAAACGGCGAAAAAACTGAGCTAATGCTCCTAGGTAACCCTTCCCCACTTGGCTCAAGTCACTGTGGCCCCCCTGCCTTGGCCCACCCCCCCACCCCTAAGGATAAAATCAAGAGCCTAGGCATATGGCTCGACAAATCCCTCAATTTTATCGCCCAAGCCACTCAATTATCAGCTACCTGTTTTGGCCTACTTAGGCTAATACGGAAGATCCTCCCTTTACTGCCTTTCCAAGCCAGAAAAATAATGATCCAGGGACTTGTTCTCTCCAGGTTGGATTTCGGAAATGCCTTGTACTTGGGAGCCCCTCAAGCCACCTTGAACACGCTCCAGATCATTCAGAACTGTGCGGCCCGTACACTACTTCAAATCCCCCGCCGTCTATCGGTAAAGACCGGCCTGAGGAGCCTCCATTGGCTTCCGGTGAGACGAAGAATTGAGTTTAAGTCCCTCTGTATCACTCATCGAGCATATTGGAAAATGGGAGCCGCCATCAATCATCCCTTGATCACTGCCTACAGCCCCGCCAGACACCTCAGATCATCATCCTCCCTCCTGGTAACGGTACCTAGGATTAAGAGAGCCAGATGTGGAGGCCGGTCCTTTTCATACAACGCATCAAGGCTCTGGAACTCCCTTCCCAACCACCTGCGCACAGAACCTAACCTCCTATCTTTCCGTAAGCATTTAAAAACCCTGCTCTTCTCACACACTGAATAATCCTCACCCCGACCCCCACTATACACATGTCCACAGCGCTAGGACGCCTCAGGGTAGCTATCGCGCTTTATAAATTTTCTTTTCATTTCATTCATTTCATTTCATTTCATTCATTTCATTCATTCATTTCATTTCACCACGTACCCCCCTGCATGCATCCCATGGCCCTATGGCAACAGGGGGCACTGCAAGGCCTCCTTTGTTTCTTCACCGCCACAGTATTCATGGCAGCCCCACTGCCATGAAAACTGTGCCACTCAGGAAGCTCCAAATATACTTGGCGTAGCCGCAGGAGCAAGCACATGAAGCTTTTGACTGCTGTGCAACTGTCAGCGATCGCAGATCCCTGACTGTTGCAGCGGTCCTATGGCAGTCCGACTGTTGTAGTTGTAATACGGCGGTAGGACCAACAGGGCAGTGGTCCCCAACCGCCACCACACCTCCACCGCAAGTTTGGCAGTCTGATGGAATGTCAAGTTCATAATTAGGCCCTTAGACTTCAGGCATAAGTTTAACTTTATGAACAAGACCCTCACCTCACAAGTTCGTTTGCTGCAACTTGAGGCTGGCATGGTGTTTTTTGATAGAGCTGGTTTTGGTTCCCATATTTACAATGACAGTTCTATGATGTTATACAAATATGCATCTATGTTTTTTCTAGAAGAGGAAAGATGTATAGTACTGTCCTGTACATACTATGTAGGGTCCTTCAGTACAAACATACAGTACATCACATGTGAGAGAAAAACTTCCACGTTCATTTATTGTACAGAACAATGTAATTACAGCTCTTTAATGTGATATGGATTTAATTTGCAGGTTTGTATTGCAGCCTTTCATGCATTTATTATTCCCATTCTACTTTGTACAAACAAATTCTCTTGCTTTCCTTATTCCTAGAGGTAATCGCAATCAACAATATTAAGACATATCAAGTAATGTAGCTTAAGGTTCCTGGAATCCTATGGGCAAAGTTAAATGATACATAATGTATATTAAAAGAATGTGTGCGGTTAGGAGCCTATGGATCCTTTCTGATATCAGCAAAACTCGTGTCAAACATATTTTTCCTTAATCTAATAAGTGAAAAGGACTCTTCAGTAATTTGTACACTTAATAAAGGCTTTCTTTACACATGATTTGGGACAGTTAGTAAGTAGCAAAGAAATTGTTTTAAGAATGGACCCAGGTGATATTAGTGTTACACCTGCCTAATTGAGAGTAATTTCAAGAATGTCATGTTATGCTTGTTTCCTGAATCTCCAAAATTACAGGATGTGATGTGCTAAATTTCAGTGCAACAACACGACCAACAGATTGCCAGAAGCTTTTGTTACTAGCAGTTGCGTTTTTTGCACTATATATTTGTGTAAAAGGCTTCATTACAACAAAATGAATGCAAGGATTGATTTCTACTGAAATGTAGTGCCAAATGCCAGTTTTGCAGTTTGTAGAATTTCATATAATATTTGAGTAATTTCACATCATTATGCAAAAGCAATTTAAGTGAATTCCACACATCCCTAGCCAAGAACCTGTCTCTTTAAGAAGAAGGGCGTGAGCAGGATGGACACTGAATATGATTTGTGGGACAGCAGGGAATGTATATTGGATAAAATACTCCCGTACATATCTAATAGGGTATTGTAAGTCACTGAGAAATTTCATAATGGTCAAGAGTCCATTTCATTTATAAGCTCATCTAACTCCAAAGAGACTTGTAATATCCTTATAATGCTATGTAGATGGTGCTTTATTCCTTATAATAAACAGTCAACAACCACATTCTATAAACTGCTTAGTTCCTTGGTGTATTGCTATATCATATGAAGAGAAAGGATGTTTGTAACAATGAAGAATAGTGAAATATATAGAGCAAAATTAAAAACACTAAAAATACATTTACATATTTGTTACAAAATATATTAGAATCAGTTTATTACAAGTAAGATTAAAAGAATGCTGTAGCTCAGAATGCATAGAAGCACACACGGAGGTTAAATCTTTGCACTAATTACATAAAGTGTGCAAATAAAATCGGGGAACATCCTTTACCACAAAACTATTACAACGTGGTACCATTACCACGCAACTTTTACAACGCAATTTGTTACAACGAATTGCGCTGGGGGGCGCTCTAGGATAGGGAATAGTTTAATTTACTATCCAACACCCTTCCTACTATCCACGGGGACTGGAGTTGGAATAGTAAATTAAACTATACACTATCCAGCGCCCCCCAACGCAAGTCGTTGTAACGACTTGCGTTGTAAAACCTAGGTTGTAATGGTACGCGTGGTAATACCACGAGTTGTACCGTCATACATCCAATAAAATCATATCACAATATTTATCTTCTTTCTGCTGATCACTGTTCATCTAGAAAAGAATGTAGAAGAAGGAAAAGCCTTAATTCATTTTCGCTGTTTAAACTGCAGCCTTAATTAGCTCCATATCCTGCCTTTCTGCTTGGCAACTGGCAGCAGGCATTATGACATCTATACTCAACTGTAATGATTTATTATAATGAGCAACTATGTAATTTCTTAATTACAGGCGACTAGAGACGTCACAAGTCACCTGTCATAAGGATGTTAGAGATAGACATTTATACAGGAATTGCAAGATTTCATTTTTTTATAATGAGTATCAGTACTTTATAGTGCAAAGGAATTATGAAAACTGGTTTGTAATTACTATCCAGAAGAGTTCTGGTGTGGCAGTGGAAAAGCGAAATTCTTCTGACTGTAGTTAGGGATACTGGTATAGCAAGTGCGCTTCAAGTTCTGTGAGGACAGTAGATCAAGGGCAATTTTATTTTACGTGCTGTGACTGTTCTTCATTGCCTATTGAAGTATCGCTGATCATCACTGACAGACTAGCACCTTTGCATAGCCATCATGACAGGTTAGCATATTGAGCATTGTATTATTAGCAGTGCCTTATAGAAGTGGTTCCCAAACGTTTGACTCCTGAGGACCCCCACTAAGTCACTAATGGAAGCCGGGGACCCCCAAGCAATTTGTACGATTTACATTTCAAGCATTTAAACAGTAATTTGAAAATAATTAACACACAGGTGCGCATACAAAACAAATACACAAATTACTAAAGATTTTAGGGCCAGATGTAGGTCGGTCGGTAACGGCCGAAAATCGGTATTTTCGTCCGTTACCGACCGGTATGTAAGAATTGGTATGTAGGGGCATATTTTTACAGAATCGGTAAATTTACCGATTCGGTAAATTTACCGATTCTGTAAAATACCGAATCGGTATTTTTACCGATTCGGTAATTCCTAGATGTAGGTGGGACTCTTCTGAGTCCCAAAGGCCCTACAAATTCGGTATTTTAACACACAATCCAATTGGGTGTTAAAATACCGAATTCAGGTGTGCATGCACATGTGTGCATGCACACCTAGCCATGTGACAGACAGACATGCCCTTAGGGCATGTCTGTGTGCCACATGGCGCACATGCCTATTTTTGGGGTGCCAGAGGGTGTCAAAGTGACACCCCTGCACCCTTGCCAAATTCGGTATTTACCGATTCTGTAATTACAGAATCGGTATTGCCCATTGATTCCTATGGGCTTCAAGGCCCATAGGAATCAATGGGCAATACCGATTCGGTATTTACAGATTTGGTAAATACCGAATCTTAAAGATTCGGTATTTACAGAATCTGTAATACCTACATCTCCCCCTTCATATTTACCGACTCTTGAATACCGAATCGGTAAAATTCGGTATTTAAGAGTCGGTAAATATGAATTACCTACATCTGGCCCTTAATGTGTTATATTGAAAATTTTGCAAAAATCAAAAATGTTTAATGGAAAGGTTGGTGTTGCACCTCAGCGACTAACTTTTTCAATGTTTGGTTTTATGTTGCAGTATGAGGCTCCTGCTCCCTACAGGGCCGGACTGGAAACCCAAAGTAGCACTGGAAAATGTTATCAGACCTGTCCCCATACGGGGCACACCAAGTTCTGTTAGTGATCCTGACCACCGCAAAGGATACTGTGGAGGGCTCTTCACCCAAGAAAATTTGGGAAACAATGGTGCATTTTACAATACATTTGTCATTATATATTGAATTGTATTTACTTTTAAAGCATAGTAAACTATGGCCTTACTGTGCCCCAGGATACGACAATTTCTGTTGAGGCTCTTCAATGATTCCCTCCCTATCACCCTCCAACAGTGCCTCTCATCTCTCCAGAGCATCTCTGTCACATGCATTTCATTTTTTTATAGCACCTCTCATACCAGTGTAGAGTGTCACTTTACATCGCACACATACAGAGACAATTAATTATACGTATGTAAATCAGTCTATAGAAAATTTTACATAGGGCAAAAGGGACTACGAGGTTTAGGATTCAAATGTCATCCACATTGGAAGGCAATTTTTTAAGAGTGCTTGGTCTGGAGAAGCACAAACTCAGGATTCAGAACACAACACAGTGGTTATTATTTACTTTAATAATAAGAATGTATTTCAATCCAAGCAAAGCTTTTTTTAGCAGCTTCAAGATAATGAAAGACTGGGAAAACGTACTAAGTTATACCATGCAGTTTGCATGTAGCTCTTTAAAGTCAGTTCATAGCTCAGTGTGGTAGATTATGATTTTAAAGTATGCACGGACCACTTTTTTGAAACCACTGCCTTAGAGTATTGAAGTGGTACCTTAATGCAGAGCACTGCATCAAAAACAAAATGAGCTGCAAGGCAGTAAGAGCTACTAATCTAAGGAGGACGGCATTTTTCAGTAAATGGATGATTTACTATAATCCCGCCAGACTTCATAACATTAACCCTGGGTGTTTCACATGTAAACACACAATTGGGTACTGGATGCATGTAGTGTTTAAATGTACCCACCTAATGAATTTTTGGAAGACTGTTTTTACAGAAATTGGAAGAAGTCTGTCAGTCGTTCTCTCTCCCAATGCTTCTGCTGCCCTTTTAAAGAGAGTAGAGGTTCGGGACAACCTCATTCTTGGTCAGCGACAATTCATCTTTATTCCCACCTTGTTAGCAAGATTGTTCATTCTTACCAATCGGAAATCGGTGACTATACTGACAATTTCCCAATGGTTAATCAAAATGCAAAGAGTTTTTAGGCGGGAAACTACATATGCAAAAAGGGTGAGTTCAGTAGTGAAGCTGAATAGAATATGGAAGTAATTCATTTTAGTGGTGGGTAAAAACAATTTATGAGTTTGATTTAGATAAGATGAACTCAAGCACTTTACTACCTGTGATGAATTGTGTATGCACTTTGTATGCTTATGCATCACTTAATTGAAGTGAATTTCGAACTATATATGCACTTTATGTAGATGTGTAAGACAAAATGAAATCTTGGGAAGCCCTCATCGATGGGATCCTCACAGCAGATGAAACAGGACCTTGCACCACATCCTTGCTGCATCTCGGAACTGACTCATTGGTTTGGCTGCATGACGCATCTTCAATGGAGACCCCTGCAATGCTCCGCAGACCAGGATTTCAGGCGCTCTATTTAGCTGGGCCTAACGGGGTCCCTGTAGCCAGCCCACCCTCCATTGTAGTCAGCCTGAACTTGTGACTTTGTTCCGGTCCGGCCCAGCCAAATTTTCAAAGGTGGCGTTTTACACCTTTTGACAAGATTTTCTCTAAATATTACAAAATTCAATATCTACAGTTCTACTAATTGCTTTTTTGTTATTTTTTATTTATTTATCAATTTAAGCTCTATTTTCTAGCCTGGTGTGGGAATATGATTTGTGTGGTGTTTTTACTGTTTTAGCGTTTGAAGTCTTGCACAAATACTTTACACACTGCCTCTAAGTTATGCCTGACTGATCTGTGCCAAGCCACCAGGGGTTTGAGCACAGGTTATTTTGAGGTTTGCTTTGCTTTACCCTGACTAGGGTTGTGGTTGCTGCTTGAGCAGGACTCACACCCCAGTCAACCAGTAACCCATTTTCTAACAATATGATACAAAGTTGGAGAGTGCGATCATCCCAAGGAGGTCTGTTGACACTATTGAAATATATCTATTTATTATACCTAACTCAGAGGTACCAGGGCCGGACTGACTACCGGGCTTTTCTTAACCCGTTGCGTGCACGCGTCGGCCAACAGCCGTCGCGAGCACGCCCTTCTCCTACCTGGCGGCCAAGACATGGAACTCCCTCTCCATCCACCTTCGGCTGACCCAGGACCACCTCGCCTTCAGGAGACAACTCAAGACCTGGCTGTTCGAGCAGTAGCGGACCCCTTCCCCCAAGCGCCTTGAGACCCCTCCGGGTGAGTAGTGCGCTATACAAATACTATGATTGATTGGTAGTGCTGCACACGTGCGTTGGCCAACGCGGCCTTGCCCACTCTCTAGAACTCCCGCACCGCGGCATAATTTGCGCCGCGGTTAAGGAGTTAATAAACAATGCAAAACAAATGTTTATAAAAGTGCGCTTTAAAGCTATTTGTTTTGTATTGTTCATTTGGAAGCGCTGGAAGCTCTCCAGCAACTAAATCAGTCCACTCAGCAGTGAACCTGGACCCCACCCTGCCACCCCAGCTAAATGCCCGTTCGCCAGTACGGCCCGAGTGGTACTCATCTTTCAACTTCCAAGGGTTTAAAAGCTGAGTGCATTTTCTACGCCTCGAACCTGTGACCATGTGGGCAACAGGGATTTGTAGACAGATGGCATGATGAGTCCACTCATCCACCAAATTCTAAACCTTGGGGTACATTTCCTGAATAACAAAGCATGATACTTTCTGTTTGAACCACCATAGCATAGCAGAGCATACAACATGCAGCGGCCAGACTGGTTTTACAACTCCCTAGAAGGTCATCAGCCTCAGCAGCATTGAAATCTCTGCACTGGTTACCGTTGCATAAAAGAATTCTTTTTAAACTGCTCCTTACAGTTTTCAAATCCATGCAAAACTCAGGGCCCCATTACTTTGCAAATCGCTTTAAGCGTTATAATCCCTCGCGTTGCTTGAGATCTTCTGGGACAAATCTTGTCATGATCCCCCGATTCAAATACAAGACCAAAGGTGGGAAATCTTTCACCGTTCTGGCAGCCAAGGCCTGGAACAACCTGCCAGTCAATCTTAGATTCATCGAAAATGAGAACAGTTTTAGAAAACTCCTTAAGACATGGGTCTACCAACAATCAGACACCTCTGTATTGGCTGCCATCTAGTTGCCATCCAGTTATTATCTCTCATTTCATTCCACTTTTCAGTTATCTCCCGCAGCTTGCTCAGCGCCATGATGCTCCCTTGGGAGCGAACGTTAGCGCTTTATAAGTATACATAAATATCAAATAAATATGCTCACACCTCCCTGAGCACAGATAAATGTGTATTACATTCGACATTGATCTCGGTTGGAAAAGATGCCTAGCTGGCGTCCATCATCCTGTGCCACCCAACAAAAGTCCCCCCCTAACCTATAAAGTCGCAGGCTATTGATGTGCGTCCCAAAGAGTCATCTGTATCAACACTGCAATGTGTTTCTAAACTTTTAAGACATTTCCAGGCCAGCTGTACTAACCAGTTTTATGTAAGGGCAGCTCTTCCATGCCGCGAAGTCAGACAATGAGGAGATGAAAAGGTGCATAAAAAATATCTGTTTGATGTCAGAATGGCTCATTTACTCAGTCACTGACTGTTCACTGCTGGGACAGAGGTTCACATTCAAGCGTGACCTTTAAGTTCGGAAATCATTTCAGGCGGCCGCTGGAAAACATTTAGAATGAACTGAGGTCACTGTCTTTTTTTTTCGTGTCTATACACGAACCGCTTGCTGGTAAGTTTGAAAGCCAGCTCTGCAAGATCTTTTTCAGAGAAAATGGCATTAGCACTGTCGCAGCTGCAGGAATTTGTGACACTGGGGTCTTCTTATAAAGGTTTTCTGGAGTATGTAAAGTAATACTCTTGCAGTACAATTTTACATGCATCACGAATTTGAGAATTGGCCCCAAAACATCTGAAATGGAAACAATCTGGTATTATTCATATAAAATTAGTACACATAGAAATATATATGGACTGTGGCCTCTTTGAACTTCTGCTAACAGGGCGTTGGATGTTCCAGGTGATTCACTAAGGCATCTTAGAGTAGGTAGAAAAATACAGCTGCAGTAATACAACCTGCATTCGGAACTGATTTCATGAATTAGCCCCAAAATGTGAATCTAAGCCACAATCGAGCTAGATAAAGGTAACCGTAAATTGAGATTGTTAAGGAAACATTTATGATCATGATTTCATTTTCAAAATATGTGCTGTAATGTCATTTTTCTTTAATCACATAATCACTCCATGACCCATTAAGATCGAGTAAATCGCAGGAATTTAGGGCACTGATGCCAGTCAATTCACAGCTGATACCAGGCAATTTTCCAACAGCATTGAACAAACATTTGACTGGTTGAAAATATCAAGATTGCACCCATAGTCCATGCAAACGTCACTTTAACATGCAAAGTCACAGGTGCTAAGTAGATACATTACACAATATAAACAGTGAACACATCAAAAGGTATTTTTTTTTGCCAAATCCTTTTTGTGTAAGAATAGGCTAAAATTCCCGATGTAAGCGGGGCAAGCCTGATAGGGAGAAATCCGGGGGACTCAGAATGAAGTTGTAAGACGTTATAGGAAGGACATATGGCAACAAAAAACAGTGGACAACACATGCGCCCACCTCTGGCGACCCTCACATAAATGATCTTCCCACCTCAGTAAACACTATAAAGTGACCACAAATGTATTTTCTGTATCTTACAATTACTTATGTCTGTGGTGTGCTATCCATTGTTTGGCCACTGTTCACCTAATAGGGCAGCAACCAGCACTGGCCGATTGCTACTCGACCGGTCCCGGAAGCGGACGGGGGGAGGGGGTCCTAGTGCGAAGCACCACTCCCACTTTTGTTAGGGGGGGTCGATTAGCAGCACTGTATATGTACACAACCGACCCCCACCCCTCTGGCCCACCGGGGAAAAACACGGTGCCCTCTACGGCCAGTCCGGCCCTGATTATGTCTTGTATTTCTTTTCCCTCGTGCCCCAAAAACCTACAACAGTATCCAAAAATTGGGAACAGACAAAAAATATGCATAGACAATAGGATGCAAAAACCCAGGCCATGAAGGGATTATGATGTGTGGAAAGGATTTTTGTGGTCAGTTCAGAAGCCAGCAATAAGCTAAGAAGGGAAAGACAACATGGCAGAAATGACAGCGCAATCCATGTACAATTGAAATTCAGGGTGGACTCCCCATGAAAAGGCAGAACAGTGGGGTATTGCTCAGGTTAAAGATAAGAAATGAAAAAATTAGGAGCACCAGCAGAACATTATTCTTCATAGCAATGTTGAATTGAAATAATGACATTTATGAGAGAAGAGTGATAAACTTGAATCACTTTGCTGTGGATATCAGAGATATATATAATATATGCATCATTATGAGATCACCATTATCTCCTATATTACCTCTATCCTCTCAAGTTATTGATAGCAGGGATACACTTAGTTACTGGGCAAAGAGTTAATGCCTGAGATATCAATGCCAGTGGAATCGGCTATTGAATTCCTGACTGATTTACATTGAAAAGCTCTGGATCGTAGACTTTTACCAGATAACCTGAAGCCCTTCAAGTTGAAACTGACTGACGAAATAGACAAGCAAACAATAATTGATCATTAAGTTAATGCTTCTCTCAGAAAGAAGTCAGTTATCACATGAAGTGATGGGCATGCAAATCTGTACTCAAATGATCTGTCTAGCTCACCTCAAGCAGTGTTGCTTGACCACAGCTGGGAAAAAAAAATACCGCCAGGGAAAATCAGTAAACACCAACTTAATCCGCATGAAAAAGTTGCTGTCATCTCCTCTGACAGAAGACGCCTGCAGGACACATTGCAGCAGTATTGAAATATGTGTCTATGTTTCCTCCAGCTTGACATTGTTATACAGCAGTAGGCATAACACTACTGTGTGCACCAAATTAGAATTGCTTTTAAATAGCAAAGAAAAGGTGTTCAATTTTGGCATGAATCAATGAATACCGCAGCTGAAGGTAGGAGCTTGGGTGGCAGGTAAGAGATCATGCATACATTCATAATGGCTCTGCAGCACAAAACATCATAGCAGCATATTTAACAAGCTTTCATGCAGTGCAGCAAGCCACTGTGCTGTGTGAAAGGGAGAGAGCAGAAATGCACCCTATTTAACCTTATTTATATGGAGCATTCCTTCACTATGTCTGTGCTGGTGCACAATGTGCTGACTAGCGCCAACACAGGCACCCTTGCACCATCTTGCACCATGGTACAAGGGTACCTGCATTGGAGGCAGGATTATTTTTGTGTAGAAAGGGGCACCTTTGTGCACAAAAGTAATGCTCAGAGGCATTTTCCTCTTTCTAGGTAGGCTGCAGAATGCAGCCCACTTAGAATGATGAAACTGAAAAGAGAAATGAAGATATTTCTCCTTTTTGTGACCCTGGTATGGAGGCGTACAATTCTGATGCCTTCCCAGCTCTACCACTCTTGGTAAATTGTGGAATTCGTCACAATACTTAGGTGAATATGTAGAAACTCCCATGTCCCACCCATGTAACCCCCCTCCGCACGCAGTGTAACGCAGGGCAGTGACTTGCACTGCCTTGCGTTACACCAGATTTACTAAGCCACACAGGGCCAAGGAAGGTGGGCTTGCGTGGTTTGATGAATCTCATTGTAGGTTTTGCACCACCCTGCATCGCCATGCCTGGTGCTGGGTGGTGCAAAACCTATAATAAATATACTCCCATAATCTGTTGTTCATGTGATGGTTTTTGGCCAGTAATAGTCAACAGACGTCAGTATTAATTCATATAAAAGAAGAGTGAATATTGTTTTAAACTTTCTTTCAAAATAGATGCCTTAATATGTATGTACCGACTATGTTTGTTTGATTGTGGTGTCCAGGAAGCATGACACTTGGTTTCATCCCGTAGGAGTCCCAGATGTGTCCACTTTTTCATTTATTTATTCCCATAGGAACACACCTCATTTTATTGATATAGCCTCATGGCTTTAGATGAGAAACATAATCATATAGTTACTGATACTGCTGACAGCATGAACAACAAGTTGAGAGTACGGTCTTTCAACATCTGTGCATAATTCTTATGCTGGTTGTTCCCCCTCTTTTCAGACACCATTTCTCAGACACCAAGTAGTTTGTTTAGGTGTGTTTGATGTATGTATGGTAAATTCACCAGTTACAGTTGGCAGGGTAGGCTCAGACGTGAGTCCCTTGCTCACTTTGCCACTAGATTCAAGCTAGCCTGGCTGAGGACGGCTGCAATGCCAGAAACCGGGCCCAGGATGCTTGTTTCCGGTCCAGGTAAGACATGGTTTTGGCAGTTCGGGCTGGACTGTTCCCATGAGGCACAGGGTCAGACTGATTTGCATATGGCCATGTCTGAACTGGGGTGGCGGAGTGAGCTAAAGAATGGTGATGGATTAAACCCAGATCATTTGACTGGGGGTGAGTGTTTGATTTGCTCAAACGCTCCGTCCATCATCCCCTTTTGTATCGCTAAATTCACCAGTTACATCAGCATTATGGAATTGCTCCTGGCATAGGCTACAAGCATTTGAGAACATAAGTTGCAGAAACATGCTCACCCTAAGAGTAAGTAGGGATAACCAGAGCCCATGGACTTTCTAACTTTTCCTATTTTAATCTTACCGGCTGGCATCCACATTAAAACATTAGGGCTACCAGATCTGTATTTTTAAACTGTAACCTTACTTCCACTCACAACCCCATTAGTTTTCCAACAAAGTGCTCCCATGCATCTCATAGGTTGTAACACATCCCGTCCCGCAACAGGGTGGCAAGGAACTTTGTGACAAAGCATACCACCAATAGTTAACCCCGGTGGTTGAAAGTTCTTTAATGCAAAAGGATTATTTTCTATAGGTTGACAATATGGTTCTCATATTGATCCAACCGAGTCGGGGTCTGTTGGACCTGGCCCTTTTTGCAGGTTTATCCCAAAACAGTTTCCTTTTGCCTCCGAATTTTTTTACCTATTTTTGGTGGATATCCATTCTAAAGTGCATATGCTCCCTTTGTAAATTGTAATTCTGATTGGTTATCTATGATTGGCATATTTGACTTATAGTTAAGTTCCTAGTAAAGTGCACTATGTGTGCCCAGGTTTTGTAAATCAAATGCTACTAGTGGGCCTGCAGCAGTAACTGTGCCACGCACATAAATTGCCCTGTAAAATTGTCTCAAGCCTACTATTGCAGTGTCTGTGAGTGCAGTTTCAAACTGCCATGTCGACCTGGCGAGTGGACTCACTTACCAGGCCCTAACCTTCCCTTTTATTACTTGTTGGGCACCCCTAAGGTACGCCTAAGGTATCCCCATGGCCAAAGTGCAGTGTATGTGTTAGGTAGGACATGTACTGGTGTGTTTTACATGTTCTGATAGTGAAATTCTGCCTGTTAGAAATGGGTTTTCCAGTTGGCTAGGGCTGGCACCTAACATAGACAGAATCCACCACTCTAGTCAGGATCAGAGGATTGCATGTCAAAAATAACCCCCGATCACCCCATTGGTAGCATGGCACAAGCTGCCAGGTTTATCCCAGAGGCAGTGTGTAAAACATCTGCACAAAAAAAACAGTAATACAGTGAAAGCCCTACAAAAAGAAACCACACCAGTTTTAGAATAATATCCAATATTTATCTGTGCGAAACAAGGCCAAAACGATAAAAATCCAACATAAAGTAATCCAGAATACCAATAAAGCAAAAATAGACTTGATATGCAGTTCCTTGAAGTCGATAGCTCTGTCCGGGGCTTTCACAATGCAATGAACAAACAAATCCAACAGTTCCAGTTGGTTGCGGCGTCAATGTCAGCTTGGAGCATCATCATTGGTGAGACCAGGGCTCTGGGGCAAAGTGGGACGGTGCTCTGTGTTCTCCATAAGCAGTATCCACAGGTCAGAGTGCAAGCAGCAGCATTGGTGGTGGCTTCGCCCGGCATCATCACTGAAACTAAGGTTGTGGTGCAAAGTTCAGCCGTGCCTTCTGCGGTGCATTAAGGTCACAGAGCCAGCAGCGATGTCGTTGCCGGGTCAGGTTACCTTTTTCCTCTGTCGTAGCTGAAACATCCAGTTCCAGAAGCCGGTACCTAGACAAATTTGAAGTCTTTGATTTCCCTGAGACTTCCAACAGGAGGCAAACTCTACATCAAGCCCTTGGAGATACTTAAAATGCAGAAAGTACAGTCTGGCCCTTTACCTGCCCAAGAGAGAAGCAGCAATTGTTGGCCAACCCAGCAAAGCACACAGCAAAGTGGTAGTCTCTCCTCACAGCTGTTCCAGCTCTTCGTCTTGTCAGGTTCCTTAGTCCAGCAGTAATCTAAATGTCGGGGTCTTGGCCCCAACTTTGATATACTACATTCCCTTTGAAGTTGGCACAAACGAAGTCCACTGGCATACATAATCCAGTCTGCCTGGTTCAGGCCATGGTAACTCCAAGGGGTGTACACAGCATTGTGGAAGAAATACATAGTCCATTCAGGACCAATCAAAAACTCCTCCCACTACTCTAAATGCAGCCAGGTCTATTCAGTCTGGCTATGAGTCACCCAGGAAAGGCAGGACACACCTCGACCCCCTCTGGCGACTGTTTACTGGGAATGCAGAAACCAGCCCCTGTCAGTGTAAAACCCAGACAGTGAATACACAACAGGCAGAGGCACATAGATGGCTTGACAAGAAAATACCCACTTTCTAAAAGTGGTATTTTCAAACACACGGTTTCAAAATCATCTACCAAAAGATGTATTTTAAAATTCTGAGTTCAGGCACACTAAACTCCCTTTCTCTATCTTATCCCAATGGAGAGTAATCCTTGCAAAATGTTACAAGGCAACTCCCATGTTAAGCTTGTGTTGCAGATAGCCTTTCAATAGCGAAAAATGAAATACACAGTAGTTCACTATCAGGACATGTCCCATACCCCAGTATATGCCCTACCCTTCACATACACTGCACCTTTCCCATGGGGGTACCTTGGGCCTAACTTAGGGGTGTCTTAAATCTAAGAATAGGAAAGGTTTGTGCCTGGCAAGTGGGTGCACTTGCCAGGTCAACATGGCAGTTAACAACTGCACGCAGACACTGCAGTGGCAGGTCTTGGAATCCCTTTGAAATGCTACTGGTGGAGGTGGCACAATCAGTGATTCAAGCCTACTAGTAGCATTTGTTTTACAGGCCCGGCCAAACATGTTCAAATTATAGGGACTTAGTAGTAAATCAAATAAGACCATCATGGACACACCATTCCATACACAATTTACTTGGAGAGCATATACACTTTAGCACTGAAAAGCAAGGGAAAAGTGCACAGAGTCCCAAACAAAGACAAGGTCAAAAACAGAAGGCCAAAAACACAAAAGGTCTGGGGGTAAACCCGCCAAAAATGCCAAGTCTAACACTGTCAATTTCATTTTTTACTATTGCAAAGACTAGCTCTCTCATAAGCTATCAATGGAATTGCCTTGTAACATTTTACAAATGGAACTTTCAATTGGGAGCAGCTAGAGATTTGGAGTATTGGCTTTCTGAGCTCTGAAGTTAAAAACACATCTTATAGTAAAAATGCTTTTTAAATTGTGTATTTTAAAATGTCACTTTCAGAAAGTGAAAGATACACAGATGATAGACGGAATGCAGAGCAAGTCAAACATTCACCCCAGTCAATAGATCTGGGATGAATCCATTGTTGTTTTGTTCACCATGCCACCCCAGTTGAGACCCAGCCATATGCAAATAAGTCTTGACCCAGTGCCTCATGGGAACAGTCCAGACAGAACTGCAAAACCAGGTCCTGCCTGGACTGGAAACAAGCATCCTGGGACCGGCTTTGGGGCATCACCCCTCATCAGCCAGGCTAGCTTGAATCCAGTGGCACATGGAGCCCGGGACCCATGTTTGGGCATGCCTGGCACACCTAGGGCGAGAAAGCAAAAGACAAACAGATAATGGATGGAATGCAGAGAAAATCAAACATTCACCCCAGTCATTGGATCTGGGTTAAATCCATCATTCTTTTGTTCACCATGCCACCCCAGTATAGACCCAACCATATGCAAATCAGTCTTGACCCTGTGCCTCATGGGAAAAGTCCAGACCAAACTGCAAAACCAGGTCGTGCCTGGACTGGAAACAAGCATCCTGGGAGCGGTTGAGGAGCATCACCCCTCATCAGCCTGACTAGTTTGAATCCAGTGGCACAGTGAGCCTGGGACCATTATCTCGGCATACCTGGTGCACTTAGGGCGAGAAAGCAAAAGACACACAGATGATGGATGGTAGGCAGAGCAAATCAAACATTCACCCCAGTCAATAGATCTGGGTTAAATCCATTGTTCTTTTGTTCACTATGCCACCCCAGTTTAGACCAAGCCATATGCAAATCATTCTTGACCCTGTGCCTCATTGAAACAGTCCAGACCAAACTGCCAAGCCAGGTCCTCCCTGGATCGGAAACAAGCATCCTGGGACTGGTTTCCGGTCATCTCCCCTCATCAGCCAGGCTAGCTTGAATCAAATGGCACAGGGAGCCCGGGACCCACGTCTAGGCATCCCCTGCACACTTAGGGTGAGAAAGCAAAAGACACACGGATGATTGATGAAATGCAGAGCAAATCAAGCATTCAGCCAGAGTCAATAGATCTGGGTTAAATTCATTGTTCTTTTGTTTACTATGCCACACCAGTTTAGACCCAGCCTTATTCAAATCACTCTTGACCCTGTGCCTCATGGGAACAGCCCAGACTGAACTGCCAAGCCAGGTCCTAGCTGGACCGGAACCAAGCATCCTGGGACTGGTTTCGGGGCATCACCCATCATCAACCAGGCTAGCTTGAATCCAGTGGCACAGTGAGCCTTGCCCCATATCTGGGTATACCCAGCACACTTAGGGTGAGAAATCAAAAGACACACACATGATGGACGGAATGCATAGCAAATCAGACATTCACCCCCAGTCAATAGATCTGGGTTGAATCCTTAATTCTTTTGTTCACCATGTCACCCCAGTTTAGACCCAGCCATATGCAAATCAGTCTTGACCCTGTGCCTCATGGGAACAGTCCAGACCGAACTGCCGAGCCAGGTCCTAGCCGGACCAGAAACAAGCATCCTGGGACCGGTTTAGGGGCATCCCCCCTCATCAGCCAGGCTTGTTTGAATCCAGTAGCACAGTGAGCCCAGGACCCATGTCTGGGTATACCCGGTGCACTTAGGGCGAGAAAGCTAAAGAAACATAGATGATGGACGGAATGCAAAGCAAATCATACATTCACCCCCAGTCAATTGTTCAGGCTTAAATCCATTGTACGTTTGTTCACCATGCTACCCCAGGTTAGACCCAGCCATACGCAAATCAGTCTTGACCTGTACCTCGTGGGATCAGTCCAGGCTGAACTGCGAAGCCGATGATGGATTCAACCCAGATCTGTGACTGGTGGTGACTGTCTGAAACATTTCAGCGCTTCATCCATCATCAACTCGTGTTTGCTTTGTTAGCCCTAAGTTGGCAGGGTATGCCCAGGCGTGGGTCCCTTGCTCAGTTTGCCACTGGCTTCAAGCTAGCCTGGCTGATGAGGGCTATTACCCCAAAACTGGTCCCAGGATGCTTGTTTCCAGTTCAGGGAAGACCTGGCTTGGCATGAGGCATATGGTCAAGACTGACTTGCATATAGCTGGGTCTGAACTGAGGTGGCAAAGTGAGCTAAAGAACGATGATGGAGTCATCCCAGATCTGTGACTGGGGTGAGTGTCTGAAAAGTTTCAGCACTCCATCCATCATCTTCTTGTGTGTGCTTTGTTTGCTTTTAGAAAGTAGGCAGTTTCTTGTTTAACAATCTTGTGCCTCTGCCTGCTTGTGGAAACAATGTCTGGATTAAAGTGACAGGGGCCTGTTTGTGCATTTACTCTAGATAGTCACACAAAGGGAGCAGATGTGTGCCCTTCATACTCTGATGGTTCTTCACCAGGCTGATAGGAATTCCTGAGCTAGAGTTGGTGGGAGGAGCTACCACCTGCACCTGAATAGGGTTGTGCCTGGCCTCTCACAATGCTGTCTCCCCCCCCCCCCCTGAGGGTGTCCGGAGCCAGGACTAGGGAGGACAATAAAGTATGCACTACTAATACAATCCTTTGAAAAATGGCTACATCAAATTCCAAAATGAGTATAAGGATTAGACCTAAATCCCCTGACTTTCAGAACACTTCTTGATCAACAGGAACCTCTGCAAAGGAGACGTGCCGAAGATCTCTGAGGAGGAGTACGGTCCCTTTACTGTGTGTTGCTTTGCTGGGTTGGCCTGCAGTTGCCACTTCTGCTTTGAAGAGAAAAAGGACTGGACTTTGCTTTGTATCCTGCATGGGCTTGTGTGTGCTTGCCACCTGTTAAGAAGTCTCAGGGCCAGCAAATACTTCACCTATAGCATCCCTGAACTCTACTGCTGGTATTTCTGACTTGCCAAGTAGTGCCAAGTCCAGTTCTGGACCCTGCGAGGTTGCCCAGCTGCAAAGATCAGCTTGAAAAATACAAATTGATGCATTGGCCCTCCTGTTCCTGCACCAGTTATCCCAACGCGGCACTGCTGTGTGGAAGAAATTTCCCTGCACCGCCACTGTGCAGCCTAAGAAATTGAAGCAGCGCCTGTGCATCTCTGAAGAAATCGCAGCAGGCCAAGTTCAGCACACTATGTCTCTGAAGTCCAAGACCACTGCACTGACTCTGATGAAGCCCCTGTTGTGCGACTAACAACATCGATGCATCATGGGACCACAACTGAAGAAACCGATGCAGGGCCTGTTTGCCGCCATTGCATCGATATCCAGTGCATCTAAATTTCCACGCATCACACCTGTGCAGCAGATTTTCAGACACTTCCCTTGTAAGACCAAAACCCTCTTGGATTTCGATGCATCGCTTTCCCTACCATCCAGATTCGACGCAACACTACCCCCTGCGTGCAGCAGAACTGACACATTGCCTCTCCAAGGACTCAGAAACTGATGCATCGCTGTGTTTTCCAACACTTCGCTCCTGCAGCTGTTTTGCCTTGTGGATTTTGATGCATTTGAACTACTTTATGTAAAACCAAAGTACAATGTCCCACAGCGGATCAACTAGCAAGCACCTCAGATTTCCAAAGTCCCATAAATGGTATATATAGTTGTGCTGTAAAACTCCAGGACCTGCTGTGATTGAGTCCCACTGGAATCCCAGACGAGAAATGTCAAAAGTAAATGGAGGCAGCACCAAATTTAAAGTAAATCAATGGAGCCAGAAGTTTATTCCAAAAGTAATTTTTCTTTTTATTTTCTTATTTCTCAAGGTGCACAAGACAGCCAACGCGTTTCGCTCCCAAAAGGAGCTTCGTCAGGGCAATTATGATGAACGATAAGTCTTTCAATAGTGCAGTCAGGTTGAATGAAGAAGTTCTAACCAGTATGATAAGCCACGGAACTATTATAATTAGTCCTAGTCGGAAGTAAGATTATCACATAGGACCGTCGACTAGTGAGTATAGATGTCATAGGCGGACTGTTCCAAAAATATGTATTGGTGTTCTAGGTATAGTGCATAGAGCAACGTTTGCGCAGTCCTTGATAAGCTGCCACACCACGAGCTGCAGGAAAGTTTTACAGCACGAACAGTCCAACGCGGAAACACTCCGCGTTGGACTGTTCGTGCTGTAATACTTTCCTGCACCTAGTTCCGTGGCTTATCATACTGGTTAGAACTTCTTCATTCAACCTGACTGCACTATTGAAAGACTTATCCTTCATCATAATTGCCCTGACAAAGCTCCTTTTGGGAGCGAAACGCGTTGGCTGTCTTGTGCACCTTGAGAAATAAGAAAATAAAAAGAAAAATTACTTTTGGAATAAACTTCTGGCTCCATTGATTTACTTTAAATTTGGTGCTGCCTCCATTTACTTTTGATACTTTGTGTAAAACCACTGCATCCATAGAGTTCTATGGAGAAAATTGCTTGAAACCTTTTAAAAGTCATAATTTGAGTTGTGTATGTTGGATATCTGTTATTTTGGTCTTGTTTGGTTTGATACAGATACTTTATTTTTCTAAACTGGTGTAGTGTCCATTTGTAGTGTTTTCACGGTGTTACTGTGTGTTATGCACACATTCTTTACACATTGCCTCTGAGATAAGGCTGACTGCTCATGCCAAATTACCAAGAAGATGAGCAGGGGTTATTTTGGTGTGTAATTTCTTTATTCTAACTAGAAGGAAGGGTCCTACTTGGGTAAGGTGCAAGCCAACTAGAGACCCCATCTCAGGATTTATAGTTAGTATCAAGTAATATGGGTAACCACCAGGGTCTGCCTTTTAAGATAAGCCCCCTTGCTCTTTTCATTGTTTATCAACGGGGTAGTAGGAAGAATGTTGTCTGTTAATCTAGACGCTCCCTCGCTGGCGGACATTAAGGTGCCAATTTTAATGTTCGCAGATGACACCCTTATCCTATCAAAGACCCCGAGTGGCCTGCAGCGTGCTCTCTATATTTTTGAGGAATTTTGTGGGGAGCATGGTCTAGAAGTTAATGTGGCCAAAACCAAGCTAATGATTTTTAACCCCCATCGTAGTTTGCGACTCAGGGTGTCCTTGAACCATCGTCCCCTAGAGGTAGTTAAAGCTTTTACCTATCTTGGCATTTATGTAACCAATGATTTAAAATGGTCCCAGCATATTGATCTTGCAACACTAAAGCACAAACAATTATCTGGAGCCCTTGGGGTAGAGCATAGAAAATCAAAAACCAAACCTATTACGCCTGCACTACAATTCTATGAAGCGAAGGCCCTTGGCTGAGCTCTATATGGGGCTGAGTTGTGGGGTTTTGGGAAGCTCCACTCAATACAGAAGTCCGAAAATAAGTTCTTTAGGACAATTACTGGTCTTCCCAAAAGTACCCCTCTCCTCCCCCTTAGATATGAGTTGGGCAGAAAGGCTGTGGAAGATTTGGTGAAGCTACGCCCAATCTTGTATTGGAAGCAGCTCTGGAATACTGAAGAGCTCAAACATTATGCTGAGGGCTTTTCTGCGCTGACTAAAGCTGATGTCTTTCATAGGATAAAATGGTTAAAAGACCTTAGAACCATGTTATGTTTGTTGGGCCTCCAATCTCTTTGGGATAACCCGTCTGGTGCACTTTTCCCTAGTAAAAAAACACTAAAGGAGCTATATTGGGACTATGTAGCCAAGCGGGACTGGAGAAATGCTGATACCGGATCCATGACAGGACGTTTCCTGGAAGCTAAAACTCTCCCCAACCAAGAACTCTATTGGGATAACATAACCAAACCAGGGGATAGGAAGCTTCTATTCCAAATGAGGATAGGTGCTCTCCCGCTCAGGTCCCTAACTAGCAGGTGGAGGGGTTCATCTAATACTACCTGCCCCGTTTGTGGATCTCCTAAGGAATCTATTGGGCACTTTTTATTCTCTTGCCATGCTTATGCCGCCCCCAGACGAATTTGGTTAACTCCTGTCTGCAAATATTTAGGTACCACCAGTGGCTTAGTAGCTCTGAGAATCCTATGTACTAGCACTTGTTTGCCACTGGCCATAGCAACAGCGAAATTTCTGGGGTGGGCAAGGTCTATCAGACAGAAAGCCATAGCCAAGAGATTGCCTACATAGAGATTGTTTTTATTGTATTTATCTGATGCAGTCTGTCAATTTTAACCATATGTATTTTTGTATGTTTTTTATGTAATGAAATTGATTCTTATCCGTGTGAGGCAACCATTTAATGCTGTTTTAAATGTATGTATGTATTGTGCTTTTATGAGTAATACTCGAATAAAGCCTCTTTGATTGATTGATTGATAAGGCTTTATCTGCACAAGTAGGGTAGGATGCTTTGGTCTGGTTACATGCAAACTCGTGAGTACATTCAAGTGCACACTTGCGTGCTAGGAACATGAATTTTCCTTCTAGCTCTGCCCAGTTTCTACCCACATGTAGCCTGTGCTAGACAGGACCCTTCAGGGACTTGTGCTGCCCGGATGTAGGCCTTGTAATGTTAGGGGGCATTCTTAGTATACATCTGCAATGATTACTGAAAAGTCTGACAGTGGTTCGCCCAGTTCTTAGGAAGGAACAGGGAAGGGAGCAAATCTGCACATGGTAATTAACTCTTTACACAGTAGTGCCGGAACCAGCCCACCAAAACAAAGGAAGAAGTCCATACATTTGGATCCAACCTAAGGAGGGGGCATCTCTTTTTGGTTTTGGTATGAAGGAATCAGGCAGTTGCACAATTTGGGGGTGAGGCTGAAGATGGCAGGAAATGTCTTTCCATAGACCACTTAATTTCACCATGTTTAATATTAAATATCCCAGAATGCTCTGCAGGAGGTTTGGGACAGGAGTAGAGTTTGTACCACCCTAAGATTGGGCTGAGGCACCTACCTTCCAGAACTTTCCATCATGTGAGAAAGTAATCCTTTTTGCCCTATTCACCTCCATTCTTTTGACTGATACTGGTGGTAACGGAATCTGACTGTGCCCTGGGCCCTGCTAACCAGACCCAAGGCCAGTGCTCTGACTAAAAAGGTATATGGTAATTAGGTGTAAGTACAATTGGCACTGACAATCTACTTGTAAGTCCCTAGTAAATAGTAGGGCATGTAGGTGTAGAGGCCCAGCAGTTTTGGGGCACATAAGTGTGCACTGCTATATTTCCTGCTGTCATTTTAAAAGTCTGCCCTGCTTTGCAGGCTGATATTAAATTGAAATTACATACAAATCCGATTTTGTATTTAAAGGTACTTCCAGAGTAATAAACTACCTTACTTTACATATAATTCATCCCTAAGGTCTACCCTGGGTGCCCCAAGGTAGGGTGTCATGTAAAAATAAGCAGGGACATTTTAAAAGATGTTTTATATGCCCTGTGGATGGAAAAACTACCAATTTTGTTTTTCCCTTTCTAGCCTTTTAGCTCCATAGGCTAACATAGGATACTGTATTACATTGTATCTATTGACAGGAATGAGCTAAAATAATATTTAAAAGGTTTAAAAGATTGGTAATGATAAATCCAACAACTTGCCACTGCTGAATTTGTCATAACTAATACAGAAAATAGGTTATAGAGCTTTCTATTTTGTGAGCCAAAATCCAGCCTTCTAGCAACCTCTTTTGATTGGCCAGCCCGTAACAGACTTCGCCAAACTGCTTTGATGAGGTGATGAGTGGCCTGCACAGAGACATAGGTTATCTGATGGGGGAGCTCTGCAGGTGCAGAGCCCAGGAAGGGTGCTGGGTAAATCAAACTGGGCTTCAAAGACAGCAGGCAGTAAGGAATGTCAGCCAGGCCTACCCCTTTGCCCCCTTCCTGTACACCCCCAGACAGAATGTAGCCCTCGGAATATAATTTGTAGGAGGACTGGAAGGGTAGTGTAAAGGGAAATGAGCCACCCCAGCGGGTTGGTTTAGCCAGCTCTTACTCCCAGGGAGAGAAAATCTCCATCTTGAATTTTAAAATACAGTGCTTTGTGGGACAATAAAATGCTACACTTTGGAGGAAGCTGTCATGCTATTCGGTCGCACCCTGCAACCCATTGGCCAGGGGTAACCCCAGCTTGTCACCCTAGAACATTGAATAAATGTGTGAGACCTGCATAGAAACTCATATTTGCTGTCTGAAAATATAAGGAGAAATGCTGCCCTGCAGGATCTCTGGTCTGCAACTCAAAGGATTGCACTCTGAAGGCCTGCTCCTGCTGCACACTGGAAACTACAGCCCTGAGGACTTTGCCTTGCTTCAAAAATGATTAAGGAGTGGATATCCTTAAAACAACAGGTTAACAGAGCAAGCCTGCACCATCTCACCCAAGAAGTAGCCATCCTGTAGTGCGTGCAGTGGACTTTTAAGGATTTGGCAAGATGTGGACTTTTTTATGATTTGACCATGTGCATTGTGGGAACTGAAGACCCAACTTCTGTGGAGCCACTTAGAGACTCTGGAACCTTGGATTTATGTTGTGGACACGTTGATTCTCAAGAGGATCTTCAGATAGAAGTTCCACAAGGTTGGAGAAGTTTGGAGCAACTTTTGGAAAAAGCTCCAAAAGGTCCCGTCCTAACGTTGAGAGTCAAGCTGACTAACTCGCACCCCAACAGGGCCTAGATTTCAGGTTCGTCCTTCTGAAAGCTTCAAAGCTCAAGACTTCTAGGTGTTGACCAGGAGCTCCCTCTTAACCAAGCTGACAAAGCTGCTGCAACTTCGGCCTGCTGGGGAGGCCCGCTCGACGTCAAGAGAAAATCCTCCAAAAAGGTTTCTACATGCAAAGGTAAACTTTTGACCAGGGCCTCTCGCTTAGTGTATCTGACCAGGGCTCTATATCGGTCAGCCTCATACTTTGACTTTGCCCCGACCATGTGGGGACAGATGTTCCAAGTTAGCACTATATGTTTTTGTGCACCAGAAAGTGTAAACTGCTTTTAATTACATTTTCAATTGTTCTAACTTGATCTAATCCTGCTTGCAAAGTTTTTTTTTACCCAAAACTAGGGATATGATAGAGGTGGGTCCGGCTAATGTAACCAATCTCACAGTAGCTGAGAGGAGAGAGTGTAGGACCAGGTGGCTTCCTGCTGCCAATAGAATCAGAAAGGAAGAGTTGGTTAGGCCTGGGCAGAGTGTGCTCCAGAGAATGAAAGGGGGGAGGACCACTCCAACACCCTCCAGTTGGAGGAGGACAACATGTCCCTTGCTTCTAGTAGTTGGTCCAGACACTCAGCCAAAAATGGGATGGGGAACTCAGAGGTACCCCTCAGAAAGCTGGAAGCTCGACTTGCTTCTGTCGCGGTAGAGAAGGAGAAGCTGGACCTTGCTGAGATTAAGTAGGCAAGAGAGGAAGAGAACAGAGGAAGGGAGGAAGAGAGGCAGTGACGTAGAGGAAAAGGAGGTGATGTCATTGGGTGGTGGGTTCAATCCCAGGCTTCACAAGGGGATATTTCCACTGTATGTAGAGGGGGATGACTGACAAATGGCTGACTGCATTTGAAAGGGCCCTTGGGATGAGAAGGGCCCACTCTAAGAGGCCTATTAGGATGGCGGGCAGACTTTTGTCCACCTGCCACCTTAGCGGTGCTGGGACCAGCTGCCAGTGGTGCAGCGGCCCCGCACCGGCAATTAGGATGCCACCCCCACGCTTCCCACATCCACAACATTGTGGTGGGTGGTGCACACAGCACCGTCCGCCACAATGATGTGGCTTCACTTTGTGCATGCAAATGGAGGGGGTACCTTGGATTTATGTTGTGGACACATTGACCCTCAACAGGATCTTCAGATAGAAGTTCCACAAGGTTGGAGAAGTTTGGAGCAACTTTTAGAAAAAGCTCCAAAAGGTCCGGTCCTAACGTTGAGAGTCAAGCTGACTAACTTGCACCCCAACAGGGCCTAGATTTCAGGTTCGTCCTTCTGAAAGCTTCAAAGCTCAAGACTTCTAGGTGTTGACCAGGAGCTCCCTCTTAACCAAGCTGACAAAGCTGCTGCAACTTCGGCCTGCTGGGGAGGCCCGCTCGACGTCAAGAGAAAATCCTCCAAAAAGGTTTCTACGTGCAAAGGTAAACTTTTGATCAGGGCCTCTCGCTTAGTGTATCTGACCAGGGCTCTATATCGGTCAGCCTCATACTTTGACTTTGCCCCGGCCATGTGGGGACAGATGTTCCAAGTTAGCACTATATGGTTTTGTGCATGTGCACCAGAAAGTGTTTATTCTTTAAAAACTCATATCTCCAGTTTCCTATATTGGATTTTTGGTATTTTGGTGTCATTTTAATCAAAACACCATCTCCTTTTTTTATTAATTAATTGTGTATTTTTGTTGTGTGTTGTGTCTTACTTATATAATGTATTGGTGTTTTTGCACAGCTGTTTCCTATGTTAAGCCTGCCTGCTCATCGCCAGCTACCAAGTGTTGAGCAATGGAATCATTTGTTGAGACTTTGCCTGGACCTTATATTGCGATGGTGGCCTATTGCTAGCAGTAGGTCCATATTTACCCCTACTAATAATCCATCTTCCAGTATTTGGTGTTCAGCATTGAAGAGATGTACTTGTGTTTAAATTACACCATACAGTAAATTAAGTTTAGATTTTTAAACATCTTCTAAAATGACTTAGAACAAAACTTTTTATTTTTATATTTTTCAAATTTGGACTAAAATGCTTTTAATTACATTTTCAATTTTTCTAACTTGATCTAATCCTGCTTGCAAAGTTTTTTTTTACCCAAAACTAGGGATATGATAGAGGTGGGTCCGGCTAATGTAACCAATCTCACAGTAGCTGAGAGGAGAGAGTGTAGGACCAGGTGGCTTCCTGCTGCCAATAGAATCAGAAAGGAAGAGTTGGTTAGGCCTGAGCAGAGTGTGCTACAGAGAATGAAAGGGGGGAGGACCACTCCAACACCCTCCAGTTGGAGGAGGACAACATGTCCCTTGCTTCTAGTAGTAGGTCCAGACACTCAGCCAAAAATGGGATGGGGAACTCAGAGGTGCCCCTCAGAAAGCTGGAAGCTCGACTTGCTTCTGTCGCGGTAGAGAAGGAGAAGCTGGACCTTGCTGAGATTAAGTAGGCAAGAGAGGAAGAGAACAGAGGAAGGGAGGAAGAGAGGCAGTGACGTAGAGGAAAAGGAGGTGATGTCATTGGGTGGTGGGTTCAATCCCAGGCTTCACAAGGGGATATTTCCACTGTATGTAGAGGGGGATGACTGACAAATGGCTGACTGCATTTGAAAGGGCCCTTGGGATGAGAAGGGCCCACTCTAAGAGGCCTATTAGGATGGCGGGCAGACTTTTGTCCACCTGCCACCTTAGCGGTGCTGGGACCAGCTGCCAGTGGTGCAGCGGCCCTGCACCGGCAATTAGGATGCCACCCCCACGCTTCCCCCATCCACAACATTGTGGTGGGTGGTGCACACAGCACCGGCCGCCACAATGATGTGGCTTCACTTTGTGCATGCAAATGGAAGGGGTACCATAGGTACCCCCCATGTGCACCCCCCATGACCCCCACATACAGAGACTGCATGCCTTCATGGAAAGGCACTTCTCCACCTGATTTGTAACCTTAATTAAAAAAATAAACACCCAAACATAATCATTTATACATTTTAACTAATTTATTTTAAAACTTTAAAATTATATAAAAAGTATATATATATAAATAATTGAAAATATTAAAAATAATTCTAGAATAAATGTAAACATTAAAAGATGAAACATATTTAACCTTAAATTGCCCAATACAATCAGTGCAACAGTAAGAAGTGTTGGATAGCAAAATAATTAATTTTACTATTCCAACACCAGTGAGTGCAACAGTAGAGAAAGTGTTGGATAGCGGAGAGAGGTAAAAATTATTATTCCCACTCCAAAGAGTGCAACGCAAGGGAAAGTGTTGGATCACGGAGGGTAAAATATACTATTCCCACTCAAATGAGTGCAACAGTAGAGAAATTGCTGTATAAGGGAGGGGTAAGAATTATTATTCCACCTCCAGTGAGTGCAACAGTAGGTAAAGTGTTGGATAGCAGAGGGGTAAAATGTAATATTCCCATTCCAGTGAATGTAACAGTAGGAAAAATGTTGGATACTGGTGAAAAAAAAAATACTATTCACAAACACAAAATATATATATTGAAAAAAAATAATAATAATAAACAATATTTAAAAAATGAATTAAACAACATATAAAAATATAGTATTATTTACTTATAACAAAATCAACAATAACATAAAGAACAAAATAATAAATAAATGTACAAATAAATATTTCTTTTAAACTAGAAAATATTTATAAACAAGAAAAGTACTAAAAAATAAATGTATGTACATAATTAACATAATTAATGATCAATTAAAAAATATTAGTTTTGAAAAAAACTGTAAACATTAATTGACTACACGCACTTAAATTAAAATATAAAATAATAAAACACACTTATAACTTACTTTAAAATTGAAGACAATTACTATTAATTACTAAGAGGTTGTTCTTTTTCCTTTCTCGGTCCTACTGTGTGGAATACTCTGCCCGCATCTCTCTGGCTTGAAACAAATTTCACTAACTTTCGCAAGAACTTAAAAACGTGGATTTTCAACCAATAATTTCAACGTGTTCTTCCTGCCTGGCTGGCGCCGGGAAACCCTTGTTGGGTAGCTGCGCGCCTTACAAAAACAATTTAACATAACATAACATTAACAACTAATAATGAATAATTATTTGATATCCACTCTTTTTTCCTTTTAAAAATAAATAAAAAAAAAAAATATTACCCAAAATAATTATCTATGAATTAACATTAATTAACAGCTATTTTAATTAATTAAACAAATATTACTTCCCAACCTTTATTCCTATAAACACCACAACACACACCTAAAATTAATTACAAAATTACCAACATTAATTACCAATGTATTAATTAAAATTCATTAACAACCAATTATTCATTCATCAATTAAAAACAAATTACTTCATACCCTTCCCATCCTTTACTCCTACAAAAACAACACACACCTAAAATTAATTACACAATTACCAAAAGTAATTACAAATTAATTAATTGAAATTAATTTAAAAACCAATTATTAATTCATAAATTAAAATTAAATTACTTCCTAGCCATTACTCCTATAAGCCCCACAACGCACACCTAAACTTAATAACACAATTACTATAACTAATTAACAATGAATTCATTACAAATATTAATTAATTAATAATAAAGTACTTTTCAATTAAACAAATATTAATACATTTAAATTAATCAATCTATTTAACATAATTAAATCACTTCCCACCCTATTCCCCCATTAACCCACAACCCGCTACGAAACTAAGAATGCACAATGCAAATAAAAAAATACATTTAATATAATTAACCCCTCCCATGCTCATGACGAGCTCAGCTCGTCATGAGCCACGGTTGCCGTGTGCTCATGATGAGCTGAGCTCGTCATAACAGCTCTAACGCTCACACGCGGGGCTAATTCCCCCGCTCTGCTGAGCGTTCCAAAGAAACGGGTGCGGCCGGGACGAGCTCAGCTCGTCATGAGAACACGGCCACCGTGGCTCATGATGAGCTAAGCTCGTCTTGAGCACCAGGGCGCTGTGCGCACCACCCGCCCCTCAGCACAGCGGGGGAATTACCCCAGCGGCCAAGGGGTTACATTTCTTCCCACCCTATTCCTCTATAAACCCACAACCTGCTGCAGAACTAGAAGCGCAAAATTGAAATTAAGAAAATATTAATACATTTAATATAATTACATTTCCTCCCACCCTTAGTCCCTGTAGACCCACAACCCGGTACGGAACTAAAAGTGCAAAATTAAATAAAATAAAAAAACAATGACTCTAAAAAATGTAACACATATATTAAAAATACAAACAATTCTTATGCAAAAAAATACATCACATCCACATAAAATATATTATAAAATACGCAACAATAATAAAAAACAGTATTTTTAACAACTGTATTTTTGCAAACGATGTTAAACACTTCAACATTTTTTACATCGAGATTACTTACCTTAATTCAACATTCTTGACCACTATATTCTTGCTGTCAATATTTCTGACCCACGATATTGATGACTCAATATTTCTGCTACTCAATATTTTGTACTCAATATTCTGTCTCTGCATCCTCCTAGACTATCGTATAGTCGGCGTAACTGTGCTGCTGTCATATTATATATAACCAACTAAGACTGACAATGTAGGTCCTCATTAGCAGGGAACCTAATGTAGCATCCTCTATAGAATATGTTAGTGTGCCTTCTAATCAATTTTGATGTTCTTGGTAAGTTAATGGTATTTCTAAAGCTTCGTAAGCTGTATAGTTGTTTGTAACGTCAGTTGTAGGCTAATTGTGAAACATCCTTGATCGGTTATTTGCTGCTGGAAATGTAACCCATGGATAGAATATCTTTGTCCTAAATGCTTCATGTGCTTCAACCACGAAGGTAACATCACCATCCGTAAGGGTCAGTCCACGTTGTTGGAGCGTTTGAGTAAACGCTTGTCTGCGTTTCACCGGTCTATTAAGTGCTCTATCGTCAGAAATGTGGAGATCAGAGAGGGTGCCGCTATGGGGCAATCTTTGAAAGGTTCAAGCTTGAAAACCTATAGCCAATACAGAGGTCTTACCTACTCAGCTGAGGAGGCTAATTTCCCTAACACCGAGGACATCTTCTGTTAGTAGTGGAGTAGGGTTATTTCGGCACACAAAAGAAAACTACTCAGGCAATCAATTAAATAAGAACCAAAGCTAAAATGTTTGTGGTCATATGTAATACAGCTTCCACCTCCTCAGTAAAACTCTGCATTTGTTGGACAACATAAATGTCAGGATTGTGCCAGACTGATTCGGTGCACCCCCTCAGGCAATATTGGCCTATAGTCCTGCTAGCTCACAGTGCACCATTCGTACCCCTAACCTTACAGGGTGACAAATGTGTGTGCCTATCAAAACACAACAAACCTGATCCCCCAAGGAAATCATGGTAACAGATCTAGAACCCTTTCACTTAGCCATTTATGCATATCCAAAAAGATACAGAGGAAATACACAACACGTGGTTTAAATATTTATTGAATCATTTGATTCTTCAGTACAATATGTGCACTGCAATGATTAATAGTAGGAAACAGAATAATGTAATTAACATTATGATAAGGGTGAAAAAGATCAACAATTTAACCATTTTGCAAATTACAGAAAACAATATGCTTGATACAGGTACTGTAATATAGTGTACTCCTATGTAGCGCAGTGTAGCTGCCAAATCCCAATCTGGGTGGTATTTCTCTGCATTACCTCGAGGTAAGTGCAAGTGAGCTGTCCATCTTGCTATAGAGTTGGAACGCATTGATCTTATGAGGTGACAGTTCTCAGCTGAGCTGGAATTCTGACATGGACTGACCTCTCAGTGCCAGAAAATGTTCCTTTGAAGAAACAAAGGCCTAATGTCATATATATAATATCATCCACCATGTTACCATGCCGAAGCCCAGTTAGGCTGCTATTGTTTATCCTGTTGTGATAGCTTAGTTGCTGCATGGCCAAAAACAAATAACAACATTTAGCGTGATGAACTTAGCCCCTGTACAGAGTGTTAAAGGTAGCCTGATATACAGGTAGATGCATCAAGCATTTTTGCGAGCGCAAACGGTGCGAATCGCAAAATTCAGCTGTTTGCGCCTGCAAAAATGGCATTTGAGATGCATCAAGGGTTCATGCACTCGCAATTTAAGAATTCGCAAATAATTGCGAGTTCTCAAATTGCGATTGCATTTAAGGAATCGCAATTTGCGATTCCTTAAATGCAATGCATGAACCATTCCTAGATTGTGAATTCGCAATCTGGGGCCGCTATTTACCGCAAGTCAAACTACGTGGTAACTAGCAAAAACTTAGAAAAATGCACTTTAGTACATTTTTCTAAGTTGTATGTTACACACACACACACATGTCCTTGGGACATGTGTGTGCGCAAAACCAGTGAACATTACCATTTCAGGGGTGCAACAGGGTGTCCTTTGGACACCCTGGCACCCTTGAAATTGCGGCACATTTGCGATTAGCTAATTGCTAATCGCAAATAAGGAATGACTCCCCATTCATTCCTATGGGCCTTTAGGCCCATAGGAATGAATGGGAAAGCCATTCCTTAATTGCGATTAGCAAATAGCTAATCGCAAATTAGGAATCAGTAGGAATCGCAAATAATATTGCGATTCTTACATGCATCCAGTTTTGCGAGTCTTTAATAGCGAATCCTTAAAATTCGCTATTAAGGACTCGCAAAACATGACTTTGATGCATCTGGGGGTAAGTGCCTACAAAATGGTGTTGTTAGCAAAGTGAGTTTGAGGAATATTACCCTCTGTATGCACGCAAATGAATGTGAGTCAAATGTCATTGTGTAAAAGGGGAGAGAAGGCCACTTAAAAACGAGTGCATGTAAAAATGGCATCTTCTTAACAGCGGCTAATACCTCCATAGAACACTCCAGTTTGAGTGAACTGAGCTCCACAATTTTTATATTAGTTCATCCACAGATTTAAGCACTCGTTGTTACCTTCCTGGGCTAGGTCGCCCTGCCTTTTGAACGTTCATTGACTTTTCGGTACCCTACAATGAACTTATATCCTAGGGACCTCTGCCTATGTGCTGCAGATTTATTAGCTTAAACTTTATCGCTCTTCTTACATTTACACCAGTTCCTTCAGTGTTTCCTAGCTGATACATTTCCAATATTTCTACTTCCTGCTTTGTCTTTTTTTGCAGTCCTCAGGATCTCTTGCAGGAATCAGCTCTGAGCCGAGACAAGCTTTCACAAGGAGATTACATCAGTGAGAAAATCACTCAAAGCTACTGGAGGCATGCATTACGCCTCTTATATTTCTTCTATATATTTCTTACAGGCACATATATCACAAATACATGACAACTGGGGCATTCGCCCAGGGTAGGAGTATCTATCTCTCCACATACACACATGACCGCACGCACACACCGGTTGATTTGTTCTCATCCCTGATTTCTCCTGCATCCCATTCCATATTCACGATTTTTTTCCTTTTCAATGGTAAATAGCACGAGCACCGTTTAATTTCCAGCTTGCCTCAAATGCAGAACGCGGTCCCATGTAACAGTGTCCAACCCCCCATTCCTGTGCACTCCATTCAGGAGATTTGCCCAGAACGCACAGAGAAAGAGTAGGATTGTACTGTTGGGAGGAAAAGGGTCCAAGCTCAAAAAAAACCTCAGAAAAATCCCTGGTTCATAGACTACCGATTGTCAATGTCGATATTTTCCATGCCTGTGCAGTTTATTATCATAACTGGTAATTTTCTAAAATGAAATACATATTTTTTAGTCAAACCATGCTTTTTCCCTCACACTTGTCTCTGTTAATGCTGACATTACCCTCCTGTCTTTGTATCAGGAGATCGGTTTTCGAGTGGGCTTCTATTTCTGAAGCAGACAAAACCTATAGAGAGGATGACACATTGTAAACATGTTTTAAGGAGGAACTAGTATATTTCTTGCGATGCCCAAAAACAACATCTGGTCCTCTCCTGGAAATCCACCAGGGATGTAAAACTGGCGCACTTTCACGATTACTGAGACTTGTCAGGACTTGTGGCATCCCAGCCCTGGTGTTCAACAAGCCAACGTGATAATATTGAGCCAAGTGTATCAACACTTCTGGTTATTTTTAGGGAAGGCATGTTATACTTGCACACAATGCTCCAGATGTCATCTAAAAATCCAGAACAAGTCCCCTAGCAAATGTCCCAATGTCTATTCATGTTCTGCGTTGGTTATTAAATAATTTACCCAATTGCATTATCTCTGTGATAATGATGAGATATTTTGTGATTATGGCAACACATCATTCAAAGACTGAATTCAGAACTCACAATTAGCCTTTGTATTCACTAAATCTATTTATTAATCTGAATATAATGTTTGTTGATGGGGTTTGGCGGTGGCCCCAACTTGCTATACCGAAAAAAAAATGATTGTGTCTCACAAATACAGCCTACAAGTTAGTAAGTATCAATATAAATGTGCATTTCCCTTGATCGAGTTACTTTTCACCAGTGCTGTGCCGTTTGATTAATTGAAGCTGCACGATTCGCCGGTGACTTTAAATTAATATTTGCATTAGGATTACTTGAACATCAGTAATCCTTGAGCATTTTAAACAACTAGTTTTTACAAGCTCTACATTTCTACATATGACAACAACTGAAGATGATCTCTTGAAACCATTTAAACATGCAATCTTCAGATGCAGGTAGCGTTCACTATCAATAAAGGCTGATTGTAGTTGATTGTAAACAAATTGGCATTCTTCAGAGTTACCAGCATCTTAAACTGACGGTTATTGCTAATTTCTTTACACCATTGTTTATTTTAGTTTTACATTTAATTTACCTCGATTTAATTTTATTTTACTTTAGGAGTTTTGTAAAAGTATACTTACCACCCAATAGCATATGAAGATTGTCAAGTAGCAAGAGGCCTATTAGGATGGCGGGCAGACATTTGTCCACCTGCCACCTTAGCGGTGCTGGGACCAGCTGCCAGTGGTGCAGCGGCCCCGCACCGGCAATTAGGATGCCACCCCCACGCTTCCCCCATCCACAACATTGTGGTGGGTGGTGCACACAGCACCGGCCGCCACAATGATGTGGCTTCACTTTGTGCATGCAAATGGAAGGGGTACCATAGGTACCCCCCATGTGCACCCCCCATGACCCCCACATACAGAGACTGCATGCCTTCATGGAAAGGCACTTCTCCACCTGATTTGTAACCTTAATTAAAAAAATAAACACCCAAACATAATCATTTATACATATTAACTAATTTATTTTAAAACTTTTAACATTATATAAAAAGTATATATATATAAATAATTGAAAATATTAAAAATAATTCTAGAATAAATGTAAACATTAAAAGATGAAACATATTTAACCTTAAATTGCCCAATACAATCAGTGCAACAGTAAGAAGTGTTGGATAGCAAAATAATTAATTTTACTATTCCAACACCAGTGAGTGCAACAGTAGAGAAAGTGTTGGATAGCGGAGAGAGGTAAAAATTATTATTCCCACTCCAAAGAGTGCAACGCAAGGGAAAGTGTTGGATCACGGAGGGTAAAATATACTATTCCCACTCAAATGAGTGCAACAGTAGAGAAATTGCTGTATAAGGGAGGGGTAAGAATTATTATTCCACCTCCAGTGAGTGCAACAGTAGGTAAAGTGTTGGATAGCAGAGGGGTAAAATGTAATATTCCCATTCCAGTGAATGTAACAGTAGGAAAAATGTTGGATACTGGTGAAAAAAAAATTACTATTCACAAACACAAAATATATATATTGAATAAAAATAATAATAATAAACAATATTTAAAAAATGAATTAAACAACATATAAAAATATTATAGTATTATTTACTTATAACAAAATTAACAATAACATAAAGAACAAAATGGGGCGTGGCTTAGCAGGCCACGATGGCGGCTGTGTCCTGCTGAGGCTCCGCGATCGGGCTAGCATCCAGCCCAGTTCCCGAGATCGCCGGGAGCCTCAGCCCACTGGAAGAGCACCTGGGACTCCCCACGTGCATTGGGGTGCCGCTCCAACGACCTCTGACAGCGGCGGACAGGCAACACAGGCCGATTCTCCGAAATCGGAGCCGGGCGCCTCAATTCAAGATGGCGGGCGCGGCTCCGTCCGGCGGGAGCGTACGCCGCCAGGAGCCGACCCAGTGACCGAAGACCCCAGGAGGCGGAACCGGCGACCGCCTGCGAGGGATCCCGGAGCAACAGCGAGACCGACCCCCCCGGAGTGCACACCAGACGGCACCTTCTCCTGATCCACCACCCCGGTGCGCAAGATGGCGGCCGCCCCGCCAGGGCTCCACCGCACTGACGCTGCGACCTCACCGGGTGCCTGAACATTCTCCGACATCAACCGCTCCGCCGCCGCGGGGCGCGGAGGACCGGCGGACGTGCTGCCAGCGTGGTGGTGGGCCATTCCAGGGCCGGCAAACGTACCAGCAAAGCGGCGGTGAGTGGCCGCCTCTCTCCCCCCCCCCTTCCCCTGAGACACTTGGTGCCTATAGCCCCCCCTGCGACCTCGGGGGCTCAGCAAATCGATAAGACTCACACCGCTGGCTAACTCGGGGACCCAGGGTGCCCCCGCGGCCCCGCAACGACCATCGGACCCAAGCGCCTGACCCTAAGATGGCGCCCGCAGAGGCCTGAACACCGCAAACAGCGCGAGCCTCACCACTGGGACCCCCTCGAACTCTCACCATCTGCCCTCTGGCCCTCCCGGCTGATACTGACGCTGGGCCACACGCCGAGGGAGACCCGCACGCCTTTGTCGCCCTGATCTAGCGCTCGTCCCCTGAGACGAGGGGAGGCCGCCCCAGACCCTGAGGGGACAGGAGAGACCGGCAGACGTTAAACTGCCCCCTGACCCAGCCACGTTGACCTGCTGTGCCCGGAGCACACGACCTCACCCCACGGAGCAGAGAGGATCCTCACGCGGTCGGAGCGGCCGGCCCCTGGCAACCGCAAACCTCCCCTGACGCCCCTGGTGGGGGCTCCCCGAGGAGGAACAGACCTTGCCTTGGGCCTGGAAAGGACCGAGGGAACTGACCAGCACCCGACTGCCGCCACCCGGTAACACTGCGTGGCGACGACCTATCTCCCCCGGGACACGCAACGACCAGGGGGAACCCCCCCTCTCCCTCCTAGCAGCACCCATGGGGAAGCCGAGAGCCACACAGATGACGGCGGTCCCGGAAACAGCCGCCGAGAAGATGCCACAGACGAGAGCATGGACGCAAACCAATACGTCGCAAGCCGACCCTACGCTATCAGCGAAGCTGGACCAGGTGTTGGCAGCAATAGAAATGTCTCGCCTCTCGATGGAGGAGAGATTGGGCACCCTGACGACAGACATCAGCCTAATTCGGGATGAACACCGTAAACTGGCAGACAGGGTGAAAGAGGGTGAGCGGATTGTGACTGAACTACAACCAGCGGTGAAATCGCAGGAGGCAGACATGCAGGAGATCCTGCGCCGCGTGACGACCCTGGAGGAACGAACAGTGGATTTAGAGGGGCGCTCGAGACGCTGTAACATTCGTGTCCTGGGCCTGCCGGAGGGGATTGAAAACTCGGACCCCCTGACATACATGGAATCCTGGACTAAATCGATCACCCCAGACTGCGACCGATCGCCGTTCTTCTCCATCGAGAGGGCCCACAGGGTCCCAGCCCGGGCGCCCAAACCTGGTCTTCCCCCACGACCCATGCTGGCCAAGTTCCTACACTTCCGAGACCGGGATGCAGTGCTCCGCGCGGCCCGGACGGCGGGCCCCCTGCGGGTGGAAGACCAGCACGTCATGGTGTTCCCGGACTATGCCCGAGAGGTCCAACAGCGACGATCCACGTTTCTGGAAGTCAAAAAGCGCCTCCGCGCAAACGATCTTCAATATTCCCTGCTGTTCCCTGCCCGCCTCAAGGTAATCCACAAAGGGAAAGCCCTCTTCTTCGATACGGCGGCGGACGCGCAGGATTGGACTGAATTTCATTGCCCACTGATCCCTAAACCCGGACCCCAGAAGACACGCAACAATGACTCCAGACGACCCAGGAGACGGGGCGCGAGCCACGGGCGATCTGGACACCCCAAGAGCCAGGCGTCCTCCCAAGCGGGCTCACCCGACCTCGCAGAAATCATACAGGAGCGGCGAGACGCCCTACGGGCGGCGACCGGACTGCACTCGTCGCCCCCGGCTTCGGACCTGGAGGGTCAGCCGCACCTGTTCACTCCAGAGAAAGACCGGGACAGTGATGGAACTATGTCGGGAATTGGCCCAATCTCTTCCCCCCTCGTGGTGACACACACATTGGACGCTACCCTAGCCAGCCAGCCTACCACCTCTTCGTGAACACCTGAACTGTCAACTGACATATCCTTTTCATGATTGCCTGTTGTAACGCGCGACATCTAGAAGCCTAGACTGCTCTACCAGATAATTGCGAGCTCCAGCGAGCGATACACACTTCTCCTGCTAGAGCCCGACCCGCGCACAGGCCCAGCAGCGACACATGCTGCCACCCCCGCGAATTTCTGTTGGTTTTCTCCCCTAGTGGGACACTAGTTTGGATATGCCACCCCCAGTGACGTATCCTCAGAATTGGGACAGTTGCCCACCCAAAGTTCTAGTTGTTGTTAATTCCCCCAGTCCCCCCCCCACGTTTAAGGAAGCTTGGCGCGCAGGAACATACACGACACGCACACATGGGCGGCACACGGGAACTGTAGAGGTGCCCCTCCCCCAACCACGTCACCCTAGAAATGGCTGTCCCCCACTCTGACGTTAGTATCCTTACACTAAATGTACGGGGCCTACACACGCCCAACAAGCGCTACTCTGTATACTCCTACATACGGCGCATGGCAGCCAACATTACGTTCTTACAAGAGACGCACATTAACGCTACTGAACTCATTCTCCTACAGGCCAAATGGCGAGGGACCATCTGCGCCACACAATATTCAGCGTTTGCACGCGGCGCATTAATCTGGGTGAGACCTGGTACTCCCTTCCGGGCGCTCCGGCGAGTAGTAGATAGAGAGGGCAGATATGCGCTACTGGAGGGAATTCTTGATGGGCAAGGGGTACTTCTTGGCAGCATATACGCCCCTAATACGGATCAGGACCGGTTCTGGGATCACCTTACGGGCGTCCTGGCCCAGTTCACCACAGTCCCATGGGTGCTGGGAGGCGACTTTAACTGCACACTAGACCCCTCGCTGGACCGCTCACATCCTCCCCCCACGCACTCCCCGGCCCCCCGGCAGGCGGCCCTCTTCAGGGCATGGACCACACACTGGGCGCTCACTGATGCATGGCGACACCTACACCCACTGGCTCGCATCTACTCCTTCCACTCGATTCCACACAACCTTCGGGTCCGCCTAGACCGTTTCCTCTGCTCTGCTCCGATCCTCCCTAAGGTTACATCTACAGATTACCTGGGACGGATCCTCTCAGATCATGATGCCCACATAATACGGCTTACCTGGCGCCCCCCACATCCACCGGTCCCCACCTGGCGCCTCCCCAGAGACTGCCTAGCGGACCCGGTCTTTCAGGACGCGCACAAAACCAGCATACGCGACTACTTTATGCACAACGAGAACACAGCGTCATCGGTACTAGTGGAGTGGGACGCGTATAAAGTGGTGGCGAGAGGAGAATGCATCAAACAGATAGTGGGGGTCCGCCGCACCTTAGAACGATCGCTCTTAACGACGGAACAGGCTCTAGCTGCTCTCACCAAACGGCCTGACAACTCGGAGGAACACGCCGTACTCACGGCGGAGGCCAAAACGGAATATCAAACTGCCTGCGCTGACCTCCGTAAGTATAATTTCAGGGCATACGCCTCTCGGGTGCACAAAGACAGAGACAAAACCGGGGCGCTTCTGGCCTGGATGGCGAAGCAGGACACCGAAATCAAGCCGATCACGGACATTCTCAACCCGGAGGGTGTACTGGTGCAATCACAAGATGAGATTCTCCTAGCATTCCAACGCCATTATGCACGAGTGTACGAAGCCCCGGCATGCTGTACCCTGTTTACCGCGGATCAGTTTTTAGACCCTCTGACGCTGCCCACGATATCGGATTCCGACAAGCGCACACTAGACGCCAAGATAATTCCCTCTGACATCACCCAGGCGATACGCGCCATGTCCCGAAATAAAGCACCGGGACTGGACGGCTTCCCACTAGAATACTACGCAACATTCTCTCCCCTGGTGGTTCCCCGTCTGTCACGGATGTTCGGGGCGTCACTCCACCTGGGGAAACTACCCCAGTCGCTACGGGAATCCGTGATTGTCACCTTTCTTAAGCCCCACAGAGATCCGCTTCACATGGGGTCATACCGGCCTATCACCCTCCTGTCGGCTGATTGTAAGATACTGGGGAAGATCCTAGCTGATCGTTATGCGCAGATCATACGCCCGCTGGTCCACCCCGACCAATGCAGCTTCGTCCCCGGGAGGAATACCTCCCAGAACCTTCGCCGAGTCTTCCATATCCAAGATCAGGTACGCGACAGATTTCCCCGCGCTGCCTGCCTCATTATGGACCTAGAGAAGGCGTTTGACACCCTCACCTGGCCCTACCTGTTTTCGGTCCTGCGTCGCCTTAATCTCGGCCCGACGCTCTTGGCATATACCCGCCTCCTATACACCGACCTCACTACTCGAGTTCGTATCGGGAAACGTATCTCACCGGCGTTTGCAGTCCGACGAGGCACAAGACAAGGTTGCCCCTTGTCGCCCCTCTTGTTCGCGCTAGCGGTCGAGCCGCTGGCGGTTCGACTGCGTCGGGAAGGTGTGAACTGGGGAGTACCGCTTGCAGATGGGACCCATTGTGTGTCCATGTACGCGGATGATCTCCTCATATATGTCCGAGACATTGAAATGGACCTAACCCCCATAGGGGCCACATTGGCGGACTTTGCAACTGCCTCGGGTCTACAAGTCAACTGGGACAAGTCCGTGGTTTACCCCCTACACCCGGACCTACCCCCCCGAGACATCGACCTCGGACCACATAGTCTTTCATGGTCCGCGGAAGCTCCCCGATACCTTGGCGTCCGCTTATACCATTCTCCGACGGACATCCTTGAAGGCAATCACCGCGCGGTACTCGAGAGTCTGCGCCCGACGGTCGCCTTCTGGAATAAATTACCACTGGCCCCGATTGGACGGATAGCCCTTGCTAAAATGGTGATGCTCCCCCGGCTCCTCTACCATTTCACAAACCTGCCGGTGATACCACCCAGGTCCTTCTTTCGCGACGTTGATTCCCTCTTGGGAACTCTCATCTGGGGAGCAGGCCGCCACAGAGTCGCCCTGAAAACTCTTCAACTCCCCACAACACAGGGGGGACTCGGAGCTCCATCCTTCGAGGCATATTTCCTCGCAGCACAGCTCCAGTGGCTGTCCTACTGGACAGCGGACCGTTACCCTCAGGAAACGGTTACTCCTACTGGTAGAATCACAACCCCAGAACTCACCCGTCTGCTCCTCCCGGGCACCAAGCCACGGCGCACTTACCCCCTTCAGGTGACGATAGCGCGCCGATGTATGCTGCGGATACACCGGCTGTCTTCCGCTAGGCCCCCATACTCCCCGCTGCTGCCGCTAATAGGCGGCCCCAAGCAGGAGTCCTACTTTGCGGCCCCACTACTCGCCGACTGGTCCCGCTGTGGTATCACAGATCTGGAATCACTCTTCGAGGAGGGTCAACTGAAACCGCTGGACCGCCTGATCGCAGAGTACGGGCTCTCCCCAGGCCAATTCCTTAGGTATAGGCAATTACTCGACGGATACCGACCCCATTTCAATCTCCAAAATGGCGAGCCAGACACGCATCCAGTAATACATACTATTCTACATATGGGGGTGGGTCGCCACCTGGTCACATGGCTCTACAAATCCATCCGGGAACTCTCATACACCCCCCTGGCGACCCTACGAGCCACTTGGGAAGAGGACATAGGCCGTATTCTGCACGACTCGGAGTGGACTAAAGCTCTCGAGGCCCCTAAACGCGTCTCTAGGAACGCCCGCTTCAAAAATATTCAATATTATATATTACACAGGGCATATCTCACCCCAGCGCGATTACAGAAGTTCTACCCCTCCACGCCTTTCCTGTGCCCCAGATGCTGTTTCCCAGCTGCGAACTTCCGTCACATGTTCTGGGACTGTCCCAATCTTCAGCCTTTCTGGCAGGGGGTACACAACACACTACGGGAACTCACGGGTCTCACTACACTAGCCACCTGGGAGACCAGTGCATTAGGCATCCTCCACATCTCTAAGCGTGAACCGGTGCAACGGCGCTTCGTGTCCTTAGCGCTCCTACTAGCCAATAGATGTATAACCATGCGCTGGCGATCCCCAGAGGGTCCCCCCATAGCACAATGGAAGGGGGCGGTTAGCAAATGGGCGGCAGCGGAGGAAGACGCTTTAAGGGAGGAAGAAGCCAAGGGCGCGCGCAAACTTCCCATCTCCATGGAATGGGCCATGCTCCTTCACAGCTTCCGCCAGTCCACGCAGGCTGGTGACCCGCCTGACCCTTCCCCTCCCCCCACCCAAGAAGACCGGTAGCCTTCACCTGAAGTGAGTCACCCCAGAGTTGGACCCCGATAACCCCCTACGTCCTAGGCAACCTCTTGCATGTCCGGCCATCCGTGGGCTTCTCCCCCCCCCCCCGCCTCGACACCCGCTGCCATCATCCCCCTACTTAGACCCTGCTAGCGCCTACATGCTTCCCTCCCACAGTTCTGTTACCCCCCTGTTCACTGGTAACGCTGTTATGTGCACAGTACAGATCCAGATCCGGCGCGGTTATGGCATGAGAGTGCCCATCTGATCTTATTCATCGCCCCTATGGCGATACCGTCCCATCACCGCTCAGCCTGCAGGAGCCTTTACATGATTATAATGCACTGATTCATCGAAGTCATGTTTATGTGTACCAGTTCTATATAGCGAGAAAATGTTGCACACATAGCTGTTCGTGGCTGAATGTTGAGGCCACGTCGGCGGACTGTTTATGCTGTACTGAGATACTTTACTGCAACAATAAAAACAAATTTAAATAAAAAAAAAAAACATAAAGAACAAAATAATAAATAAATGTACAAATAAATATTTCTTTTAAACTAGAAAATATTTATAAACAAGAAAAGTACTAAAAAATAAATGTATGTACATAATTAACATAATTAATGATCAATTAAAAAATATTAGTTTTGAAAAAAACTGTAAACATTAATTGACTACACGCACTTAAATTAAAATATAAAATAATAAAACACACTTATAACTTATTTTAAAATTGAAGACAATTACTATTAATTACTAAGAGGTCGATCTTTTTCCTTTCTCGGTCCTACTGTGTGGAATACTCTGCCCGCATCTCTCCGGCTTGAAACAAATTTCACTAACTTTCGCAAGAACTTAAAAACGTGGATTTTCAACCAATAATTTCAACGTGTTTTTCCTGCCTGGCTGGCGCCGGGAAACCCTTGTTGGGTAGCTGCGCGCCTTACAAAAACAATTTAACATAACATAACATTAACAACTAATAATGAATAATTATTTGATATCCACTCTTTTTTCCCTTTAAAAATAAATACAACAAAAAAATATTACCCAAAATAATTATCTATGGATTAACATTAATTAACAGCTATTTTAATTAATTAAACAAATATTACTTCCCAACCTTTATTCCTATAAACACCACAACACACACCTAAAATTAATTACAAAATTACCAACATTAATTACCAATGTATTAATTAAAATTCATTAACAACCAATTATTCATTCATCAATTAAAAACAAATTACTTCTTACCCTTCCCATCCTTTACTCCTACAAAAACAACACACACCTAAAATTAATTACACAATTACCAAAAGTAATTACAAATTAATTAATTGAAATTAATTTAAAAACCAATTATTAATTCATAAATTAAAATTAAATTACTTCCTAGCCATTACTCCTATAAGCCCCACAACACACACCTAAACTTAATAACACAATTATTATAACTAATTAACAATGAATTCATTACAAATATTTATCAATCAAATATTAATTAATTAATAATAAAGTACTTTTCTATTAAACAAATATTAATACATTTAAATTAATCAATCTATTTAACATAATTAAATCACTTCCCACCCTATTCCCCCATTAACCCACAACCCGCTACGAAACTAAGAATGCACAATGCAAATAAAAAAATACATTTAATATAATTAACCCCTCCCATGCGCATGACGAGCTCAGCTCGTCATGAGCCACAGTTGCCGTGTGCTCATGATGAGCTGAGCTCGTCATAACAGCTCTAACGCTCACACGCGGGGCTAATTCCCCCGCTCTGCTGAGCGTTCCAAAGAAACGGGTGCGGCCGGGACGAGCTCAGCTCGTCATGAGAACACGGCCACCGTGGCTCATGATGAGCTAAGCTCGTCTCGAGCACCAGGGCGCTGTGCGCACCACCCGCCCCTCAGCACAGCGGGGGAATTACCCCAGCGGCCAAGGGGTTAAATTTCTTCCCACCCTATTCCTCTATAAACCCACAACCTGCTGCAGAACTAGAAGCGCAAAATTGAAATTAAGAAAATATGAATACATTTAATATAATTACATTTCTTCCCACCCTTAGTCCCTGTAGACCCACAACCCGGTACGGAACTAAAAGTGCAAAATTAAATAAAATAAAAAAATAATGACTCTAAAAAATTTAAAACATATATTAAAAATACAAACAATTCTTATGCAAAAAAATACATCACATCCACATAAAATATATTATAAAATACGCAACAATAATAAAAAACAGTATTTTTAACAACTGTATTTTTGCAAACGATGTTAAACACTTCAACATTTTTTACATCGAGATTACTTACCTTAATTCAACATTCTTGACCACTATATTCTTGCTGTCAATATTTCTGACCCACGATATTGATGACTCAATATTTCTGCTACTCAATATTTTTTACTCAATATTCTGTCTCTGCATCCTCCTAGACTATCGTATAGTCGGCGTAACTGTGCTGCTGTCATATTATATATAACCAACTAAGACTGACAATGTAGGTCCTCATTAGCAGGGAACCTAATGTAGCATCCTCTATAGAATATGTTAGTGTGCCTTCTAATCAATTTTGATGTTCTTGGTAAGTTAATGGTATTTCTAAAGCTTCGTAAGCTGTATAGTTGTTTGTAACGTCAGTTGTAGGCTAATTGTGAAACATCCGTGATCGGTTATTTGCTGCTGGAAATGTAACCCATGGATAGAATATCTTTGTCCTAAATGCTTCATGTGCTTCAACCACGAAGGTAACATCACCATCCGTAAGGGTCAGTCCACGTTGTTGGAGCGTTTGAGTAAACGCTTGTCTGCGTTTCACCGGTCTATTAAGTGCTCTATTGTCAGAAATGTGGAGATCAGAGAGGGTGCCGCTATGGGGCAATCTTTGAAAGGTTCAAGCTTGAAAACCTATAGCCAATACAGAGGTCTTACCTACTCAGCTGAGGAGGCTAATTTCCCTAACACCGAGGACATCTTCTGTTAGTAGTGGAGTAGGGGTATTTCGGCACACAAAAGAAAACTACTCAGGCAATCAATTAAATAAGAACCAAAGCTAAAATGTTTGTGGTCATATGTAATACAGCTTCCACCTCCTCAGTAAAACTCTGCATTTGTTGGACAACATAAATGTCAGGATTGTGCCAGACTGATTCGGTGCACCCCCTCAGGCAATATTGGCCTATAGTCCTGCTAGCTCACAGTGCACCATTCGTACCCCTAACCTTACAGGGTGACAAATGTGTGTGCCTATCAAAACACAACAAACCTGATCCCCCAAGGAAATCATGGTAACAGATCTAGAACCCTTTCACTTAGCCATTTATGCATACAGAGGAAATACACAACACGTGGTTTAAATATTTATTGAATCATTTGATTCTTCAGTACAATATGTGCACTGCAATGATGAATAGTAGGAAACAGAATAATGTAATTAACATTATGATAAGGGTGAAAAAGATCAACAATTTAACCATTTTGCAAATTACAGAAAACAATATGCTTGATACAGGTACTGTAATATAGTGTACTCCTATGTAGCGCAGTGTAGCTGCCAAATCCCAATCTGGGTGGTATTTCTCTGCATTACCTCGAGGTAAGTGCAAGTGAGCTGTCCATCTTGCTATAGAGTTGGAACGCATTGATCTTATGAGGTGACAGTTCTCAGCTGAGCTGGAATTCTGACATGGACTGACCTCTCAGTGCCAGAAAATGTTCCTTTGAAGAAACAAAGGCCTAATGTCATATATATAATATCATCCACCATGTTACCATGCCGAAGCCCAGTTAGGCTGCTATTGTTTATCCTGTTGTGATAGCTTAGTTGCTGCATGGCCAAAAACAAATAACATTTAGCGTGATGAACTTCGCCCCTGTACAGAGTGTTAAAGGTAGCCTGATATACAGGTAGATGCATCAAGCATTTTTGCGAGCGCAAACGGTGCGAATCGCAAAATTCAGCTGTTTGCGCCTGCAAAAATGGCATTTGAGATGCATCAAGGGTTCATGCACTCGCAATTTAAGAATTCGCAAATAATTGCGAGTTCTCAAATTGCGATTGCATTTAAGGAATCGCAATTTGCGATTCCTTAAATGCAATGCATGAACCATTCCTAGATTGTGAATTCGCAATCTGGGGCCGCTATTTACCGCAAGTCAAACTACGTGGTAACTAGCAAAAACTTAGAAAAATGCACTTTAGTACATTTTTCTAAGTTGTATGTTACACACACACACACATGTCCTTGGGACATGTGTGTGCGCAAAACCAGTGAACATTACCATTTCAGGGGTGCAACAGGGTGTCCTTTGGACACCCTGGCACCCTTGAAATTGCGGCACATTTGCGATTAGCTAATTGCTAATCGCAAATAAGGAATGACTCCCCATTCATTCCTATGGGCCTTTAGGCCCATAGGAATGAATGGGAAAGCCATTCCTTAATTGCGATTAGCAAATAGCTCATCGCAAATTAGGAATCAGTAGGAATCGCAAATAATATTGCGATTCTTACATGCATCCAGTTTTGCGAGTCTTTAATAGCGAATCCTTAAAATTCGCTATTAAGGACTCGCAAAACATGACTTTGATGCATCTGGGGGTAAGTGCCTACAAAATGGTGTTGTTAGCAAAGTGAGTTTGAGGAATATTACCCTCTGTATGCACGCAAATGAATGTGAGTCAAATGTCATTGTGTAAAAGGGGAGAGAAGGCCACTTAAAAACGAGTGCATGTAAAAATGGCATCTTCTTAACAGCGGCTAATACCTCCATAGAACACTCCAGTTTGAGTGAACTGAGCTCCACAATTTTTATATTAGTTCATCCACAGATTTAAGCACTCGTTGTTACCTTCCTGGGCTAGGTCGCCCTGCCTTTTGAACGTTCATTGACTTTTCGGTACCCTACAATGAACTTATATCCTAGGGACCTCTGCCTATGTGCTGCAGATTTATTAGCTTAAACTTTATCGCTCTTCTTACATTTACACCAGTTCCTTCAGTGTTTCCTAGCTGATACATTTCCAATATTTCTACTTCCTGCTTTGTCTTTTTTTGCAGTCCTCAGGATCTCTTGCAGGAATCAGCTCTGAGCCGAGACAAGCTTTCACAAGGAGATTACATCAGTGTGAAAATCACTCAAAGCTACTGGAGGCATGCATTACGCCTCTTACATTTCTTCTATATATTTCTTACAGGCACATATATCACAAATACATGACAACTGGGGCATTCGCCCAGGGTAGGAGTATCTATCTCTCCACATACACACATGAACGCACGCACACACCGGTTGATTTGTTCTCATCCCTGATTTCTCCTGCATCCCATTCCATATTCACGATTTTTTTCCTTTTCAATGGTAAATAGCACGAGCACCGTTTAATTTCCAGCTTGCCTCAAATGCAGAACACGGTCCCATGTAACAGTGTCCAACCCCCCATTCCTGTGCACTCCATTCAGGAGATTTGCCCAGAACGCACAGATAAAGAGTAGGATTGTACTGTTGGGAGGAAAAGGGTCCAAGCTCAAAAAAAACCTCAGAAAAATCCCTGGTTCATGGACTACCGATTGTCAATGTCGATATTTTCCATGCCTGTGCAGTTTATTATCATAACTGGTAATTTTCTAAAATGAAATACATATTTTTTAGTCAAACCATGCTTTTTCCCTCACACTTGTCTCTGTTAATGCTGACATTACCCTCCTGTCTTTGTATCAGGAGATCGGTTTTCGAGTGGGCTTCTATTTCTGAAGCAGACAAAACCTATAGAGAGGATGACACATTGTAAACATGTTTTAAGGAGGAACTAGTATATTTCTTGCGATGCCCAAAAACAACATCTGGTCCTCTCCTGGAAATCCACCAGGGATGTAAAACTGGCGCACTTTCACGATTACTGAGACTTGTCAGGACTTGTGGCATCCCAGCCCTGGTGTTCAACAAGCCAACGTGATAATATTGAGCCAAGTGTATCAACACTTCTGGTTATTTTTAGGGAAGGCATGTTATACTTGCACACAATGCTCCAGATGTCATCTAAAAATCCAGGACAAGTCCCCTAGCAAATGTCCCAATGTCTATTCGTGTTCTGCGTTGGTTATTAAATAATTTACCCACCTGCATTATCCCTGTGATAATGATGAGATATGTTGTGATAATGACAACACATAATTCATAGACTGAATTCAGAACTCACAATTAGCCTTTGTATTCACTAAATCTATTTATTAATCTAAATATAATGTTTGTTGAGGGGGTTTGGCGGTGGCCCCAACTTGCTATACCGAAAAAAAAATGATTGTGTCTCACAAATACAGCCTACAAGTTAGTAAGTATCAATATAAATGTGCATTTCCCTTGATCGAGTTACTTTTCACCAGTGCTGTGCCGTTTGATTAATTGAAGCTGCACGATTCGCCGGTGACTTTAAATTAATATTTGCATTAGGATTACTTGAACATCAGTAATCCTTGAGCATTTTAAACAACTAGTTTTTACAAGCTCTACATTTCTACATATGACAACAACTGAAGATGATCTCTTGAAACCATTTAAACATGCAATCTTCAGATGCAGGTAGCGTTCACTATCAATAAAGGCTGATTGTAGTTGATTGTAAACAAATTGGCATTCTTCAGAGTTACCAGCATCTTAAACTGACGGTTATTGCTAATTTCTTCACACCATTGTTTATTTTAGTTTTACATTTAATTTACCTCGATTTAATTTTATTTTACTTTAGGAGTTTTGTAAAAGTATACTTACCACCCAACAGCAATAGCATATGAAGATTGTCAAGTAGCAAGATCGACAAATTGCAGGTTTGCGTTTTGCAAAACCTCATCATGTATAAAAAGTAGTACACCAAGTAAGTAGAAGATAGAGTAAAGCGCACCTTTCATACATGTATCCTCGGGAATGATAAAAAGTCCTGACAAGCTGAAGTATTACGGCCAGTCTTAGGCTTCCAAATCAGCTGACAGAAAATAATGAAGAGGAGTGAATTACCAAAATACCTGGGAGAATATGTTGATCCAGTGAAATTTAGAAAATATTAATACATGACACATTTATACGTAGATAACATGAAACATTAAATATATATATTGCACATAACAGATACTGTGATACATGAAACAGAGACAAGTGTCATAGAAGCATCGTAAAAGAGGGTTTTAAAATGTGAGATGAAGAAAACATTTGTAGAGTATTGATGGAGCGGAAATCTCATTCCATTTGTAGGGATGCACTATCTTCACATGTAAAATGCATCCGCATATTATCTTGCAATTGTATTAACATGAGGCGTTAGAATTTTGAAATGTATTAATGCAATTATGTGACATTGAGTCACTGACAAGTAGCATGGTGAATTAACATAGGAAGAGAGTGTAACTAGCAGAAAACGTTGATGTGAAGAACTCGTTTTGTGAAACTGATGACATCCATATACTAAATGTGTTTGACAGTATTATTTTTTATATGGTAAATGTGTTAGTAAAACATAACAGGGTTATGCAAATCTGTAATGCTTAAAGTGAGAAGTTCTTATGTTCACTAAAGTCGTAGACCTGAAATGCTAGTTGTTGAAAACTCTCGCTTTAGAATTAATAGTTAAATTTCATGTGCACTGTAGAATCTGTTTCTCACGTTTGCATTGCAAGCGGAGAAGCATTCTCTTAGGAAAAGTAATGTCATTGTTTTAGTAGCTAGGCAAGGAGAGAAGAAGTTACTGTTACATGACTTGGAGGTGATAAAGACAGAGACGGATTCATACGGGATAAGGCATGGGAACCAAGGATGAATTGTTACGAGAGAAGTACATGGAGAACATTGTAGAATAGTACCCGCATGACTGTGCCCATTGTGAACTGTGCACACGCTGTGTATTATAGGAATTCTTCCTGTGGGTAATTGATTGTTGTAATTAGAGAAAGGCCCCACTTCTTTCTTACTTCAGAGGGAGATCATCTCAGAGCGAGCCCTTTCTAATGATCCTGCAAATCAAGAGCAGGGAGGGGAACTCGTTCAAGTGACAGATGGTGTAAATCAGTTGCCGACAGTGACCAGTCCAAGATCATTTGATGCGGGAGGGAATGAGAACAAGTTAGTGCAAGTGCCTTTTCCTCCAAAGATTTAAGAGGGCAATCGAACATATCATCATAGGTACTTAATGGAAGCTCTAGATGGATTTCATCTGGATCAGTCCTATGATGGTGCCTGAGGGGGGAGGAAGACTGTACTCTTTGAGCAGTCTTAGAGGTAGACCAGAGAGGACCATACGTAGAAGCAGACAAGGATGGTCATCCCATTACATTCTTGATTGGCACTGGCTACCTGTTCCACTGTGTGATCCGCAGTAACCCCAAACCTGCCTGTGAAAATCAATCCAAGTTGTAGGTGTCTCCAATAAAAAGAATGATGAACCCTTTGACAGAAAAGGTTCCAGTGAAAATCAGAACCTTTCAGGATCATCATCAGTTTATGGTGTGTGATTCGAATCCAGTGTTTTTGCTAGGGCATGACCTATTGTGCAAATTGAATTGTACCATATACGGCACACCAAAGTGAATTGAACTGCAGACCAATGACGAAGACATTGCTTTCAAATAGGCAAACCAGAATCCATGTACACACCCTGTTTCCTTAATGCCTTAACCCGCAGCGGCAATTCCGCTGTGGTGCGGGCGTTCTATTAAGTGGGCGGGGCTACGACGGCCGTTGGCCGTTCGCAGCACTGGGGAGGGGCCGACGGGAGCACGGAAGGGGTTAATTGACAGTGGAAGACATGCCACTGGATCTCAGAAAGACCGCCTCTCCAGTGGTTTGTGACTTCTCATGGGAAGAGATCAGACTGATCTGAGGAGTTGGACCAGTCTGAATACAAGCCAAGCCAAATGTAGTTTCTAAGAACACCTCAGTACAATCTGATCCCAAAAACAGTGACAGGAATTACACCAGTAAGTAAATCCATGATTGCGCAGGGCATCCTAAAAGAGATCATGGTATTTCATGCAATTCTCCTATTAAGGGGTTAAAGCTTAGTGAGAAATAATGCATTGTCCAGGACCTTAGGAATATCAATAGCATATTGATTCTATGTTGTCCCATGGTACTGAATCCATCTGTAATCCTATTCCAGATTCCATGCGAAGCTGAGTGGTTTGCAGCGATTGACCTCTTCCAGACATTTTTCTCCATTCCCTTGCAAAAGGAGAGCCAATTTTTATTTGCTTTCCGTTTGGAGAATTGTGTCTTAATGTGGTGTCATATCACTCAAGGGTATACTGAAAGTCCATCTATATCCAACCAGGAAAGAACTTCAAGAGTCTTATTCTGCCCCGTAACTCAGTGTTGGTCCAATACATTGACGACCTTTTCATTGCGTCCAAGACGCGAGATGCTTACAGGGATGATACCATTGTCTTACTGAACCATCTTGCTGACAATGGGCATAAGGTATCTCTGAGTATCCTTCAGTACTGTCTGAGTGAAGTACAGTTCTTGGGCCACCAAAGTAAAAGGGCAAAAGAAAGGTGTCCCCATAAAGAGTGGAAGCGATCATGAAAACGTAACCGCCTAGTATCCAAAAAGAGGACAGAATGTTCTTGGGAATGGTTGGATACTGCTGACAATGGACTCACAGTTTGTCCCTGATGACAAAACCTTTGCATATGCTGACTCACAAGGATGTGTGTGTTCTGGTACCTTGGGATAACAATTGTCTACTTGCCTACCTGGAGTTGAGAGAATGCCTGTGTTGTGCTTCAGCTTTAGGAATGCCTGATTACAACAAAGGGTTTTTGGTGCCCTGCCACGAATGAGAGGATTGTGCTCTATCTGTACTCACCCAGATACATGAGGTGCCCATAGACCATTTCTCAGCTGCTATAGATCTTGTAGCTTCAGCATTGCACAGATGTCTCAAACCCATTGCTACAACAGGTGTCAGTATCGAACAATGTGTAAGCATTTTGATGGGTCATCCTCTTACATTATATGTACCACACTCCGTTGAACTTTTGATGATGAGAACCAAAACACAGATTTGACAAATAACAGGCTCACATGGTATGAGCAGGTGCTTCTTGCCGCTGAAAATGTGACTCTGAAATGGTGTTCTGTGTTAAATCCTTCTACCTTGTTACCTATTCCAGGTGCTGATGGGGAAGAATGTGTAGACCATGACTGCCTGGATGTCACTGAACTTTGGCCGAAACTGAGACCTGACATTGTCAATGAGCCTTTGTCTGATCCCGCTCAAGTCCATTTTGTTGATGATTCATGCTTGAGAGACAATTAAGATAATTTGAGAGCAGTGCTTACTGTCTGTACCATCTCTGGAGTGGTAGAAACTGCTTGGTTACATGGAGTACACTCCGCACAAATGGCTAAAACCATTGCCATAACCTGTGCATGCCTCGATTCTGCACAGATCTGAGTCACACTCTTTACCAATAGCCAGTCTGTTTTCGGAGTGGTTCATGATTTTGGACAGCTATGGTTGCAGAGAGGGTTCCTAACATCATCCAGGTCCCTGATATAAAATGGGGAATATGTGAAACAACTGCTGGAAACTTTGCAAGTGTCAGTCATTAAATGTGCAGCCCACAGAATGGGAAATTATTTTGTTACCATTGGAAATAGGAAAGCAGACAAAGGTGCACGCTACTGTGCTTCTCATGCATTTTTTTTCAATGGGGAATATACTGGCGAGAGTACCGAGAATACTGAACTCAACATGATGCTTGCAATTGCTGACATGTGGGATGATGTGGGGTGTTTGCAAATGAAGGTTACAGAGGAGGAACAAGCGGGTTCGATCAGAACAGGTTGTGAGAAAGGGAAAGATGACATTTGGGTGTCGGCTGATGGCAGGGCAGTATTTCCGGATTGTTTGCTACACCCAATGGCGAGGCATATTTATGGAGCAGCTCATAATGGAAGGGATACAATGGTGCAACTGCTCAGACTTGGATCAATCTGAGGTTTTAAGTGACTGCGGAAGCTATGTGTAATGGGTTTGTCACATGTCAACGAATGAATGCTGGGAAGAAGACTGTTGTTGCCTTAAGCCACATTGGCAGATCAGGGGGTCCCTTTAATTGGATCAAAATGTTTTTTGTGAAGATGCCTGTGTGTAATAGGTTGAGATACATTCTGGTTGTTGTGGTGTTCTTCTCAAGATTTCCAGTCTTTACTACTCCTAGAGGGGGGGATTGTCTTGATAAGGGCAACGGTGATGCAGAATTGTCTTGCAGTAGATGTGTCGCTTGCAAAGAAGGTGGAGTCTGTCGGATGCTGAAGGTCTAACAGAGTTATACTTATATCACTGACAGAAGTAGGTAGCTGAGGGGATATATTAATAACATCATGAGTTTTGGATCATGTTAGAAAAGGATTTGGAGCAGTTGGAAAATGGTTTGCAAATCTGGGAATTGGAATCTTTGGATACATATTGAAACCGATAATGATTGTTATAATCTGTATCATTACCTTAATAGGGTTGATAAGGGCATATAAGTGGCACAAAGCGAGGCAAGTGGAGAACTCCTTAAGAGAAAGAGAGAGAAGGATGAAAAGACTGCAGGACAGTCCCATGAGAATTTGAAGCAAATGGAGGAATACAGACAGAGGAAACTAGCTACGACTTCTCTTTAGAGTGGTCTACTCTGCAGAGATTAATTGAAGGGTTTTATGATGATTCAGCATTACTAGAAGGGGGAACTGATGAAGCAGACATCTCATTCCATTTGTAGGGGTGCATTATAATAATGTGTAGAACGCATTCGCATATAATCTGAAATTGTATTAACCTGAGGCGTTAGAATTTTGAAATGTATTAACGAAGTTACGTGAAATGTTTTAGGTCTCTGGCTAGTAGCATGGAGAATTAACATAGGATATAAATGTAACTAGAAGAAAACGTTAACATGAAGAACTCATGTTATGAAGCTGATGACATCCGTGTACTAAATGTGTTTGACAATAATATTTTATATATTGTAAATGTGTTAGTAAAACATAACAGGGTTATGCAAATCTGTAATGCTTAGAGAAACATGTTCTTAAGTTAGCTAAAGTCGTAGATCTGAAATGCAAGTCACTGAAAACTCTCGCTTTAGAATTATTAGATGAATTTCATGAGCACTGTAGAATCTGTTCTATCTCATGTTCGCATTGCAGGTGGAGAAGCATTCTCTTAGGAAAAGTAATATCTCTGTTTTAGTAGCTAGGCAAGGACAGTTAAATGAATTGGAGGTGATAAAGGCAGAGACTGATGGGAGAAGGCATGGGAACCAAGGATGAATTGTTATGAGAGATGCACATGGAGAACACCATGGAAAAGTACCCGCATGACTGTGCCTATTATGGGATTTCTACTTGCGGATGATTGATTGCTGGAATTAGGAAAGGCCACACTTCTTTCTTGCCTTCAGAGGGAAAGCAGCTCAGAACAATCCCTTTCCAATGAAATGATAGTGGCTTTATGCTACTTAACCCACTGATGGTGGAGAACTTCTTAGGAAGACTCCATGCACTGACACCTTTTTTTCCCCTTTTCTTGAAAATGCTCAAGTAGGGATGTCATCTTAGTGCTAGACTAGAGTTAGATTGATGTTTTTCACTCACCAACCCTTAATGCAGGGAAATTTGGACTCATGCTTTTTGATACTCTGTATCTTACTTCTTGAACTAATAGCCTTGCTCATGCTGTACCATTTACATTCGATGCATAGATTTGGCTTTATTCTAATTCCTTTGTGTTTCTATACCCTCGTGTTGAGGTGTCTTCCTGTCCAGTCTTTTTGGCTTTATAATAAACTTACTAACCTTATCTAGTTGTCCATGGATCATTATGCGGGAAGAAGAATTTTTGATTAGTTGCTGGTGTATTAATGATTTTCTCCCCTGCACGCTTTCATGCTGTGAAAAGAAATCAACGGAGTGTGTCTCTATAACAGGTCCAGAACTAATGGGCCCGGCCCTTTCAGTAATAATAATAATAAAACACATAAACGAAGTTGCACTGATAATACTTATGCTTTTTAATGGAGTTCATGCTAAATGAAGTGACGTGGTGTTTTCATGCTTTTGCTAATATGCACTAGTTAGACAGCAAACAGTGCAAAACCGTGTAAGGAATGAAGTAGAAAACTTGATATTTTACAGAATGAAATGAGAGATATTATAGTTCCTGAAAACCTTCAAAGAATGTTTGAAATTCTTTTTTTTTTTTAAACATGCATTTATAATAATACTGCGAAAAATCTGTAGTAGTAGGATATTTCTATCATTGGACATTTCGATGTAATCATATTTGTGACGTTTATAGATTTCTGTGGGAATTGACATTAATGAATTATATTTGAGGTAGAGTCAAAAAGCTTATTTCATTTAACTGTGTAATGCTAACTTAAAGGCCTTCTTGTCAAGAGGCCTTTTTTCTCTGGTGTTGACCTTTCCCCAGATTTAAATCATTGGATCATTCTTTGCCTATGTAATGTAACTTGTTTTGTCCTGTACACTTCTATCCCCCTGACATATTTTCATTTCTTTTTGGAATGTTCACAGTGAAATATCCCTGTGGGAATAGAATTTTAGCTATGACCATAAACTGCAATTTTGTATTTCCTTTTTAGCAATGTTAGGCATTTATGGACTAGCACAATTTCATTTCCTATGACAAGCATGGTAAACCAGCCCGATGTTTCAATCATGTCAGGTGACATGATGTGACCATACCAATGTGATGGTATTTCCATGGTGGTGTGATGTTACACCACTAAGACTTTACCAAAGAACTTATAAAACAAAAAATCCCCAAAAATGGGCAGCACAAAAGCCCACTTATTTCTCATACCTCTCAAAGCACACAGCACACATATTTTACCTTTGAGATGTTTTCCAAAGCATGCTACATTGTATTACGGACTTGGTTGCTGTTTGATTTTTGGATTCTTTACTAACTTTGGACTGCCGGGTCTGCACACATGGACTGAGCTTTTATGCCGAACCTTTCTCAAATTTTTATTCTGGTCATGCTAATGGACTCACTCGCCCTTAATAAACACTATGTGAATCTTCTTGTCCCCTTAGAATCTGAGCTGTTAGTCTACAACTATCCTTCTGCCTATTTGGTGGTTGGACTCTGTAACTCTGTGGCTTTTGTTGATTTGAACGCCTGCTTAAAGGCTTGGCAGCATATTTAAAACTGTTATATTTCTAACTGAGCTTCCTAAGCAATTGCTGATTATGATGAATTTTGCATCTCTAATACCATAACATTTTTATTCAAATTTGTCTGAACCTATTAATGAGACTCGTTGATTTGCCATTTGATTGTGATTAATGATTTAAATGTATTATAAGAAGAATCAGCGTGCTCTGGCAGAACACTAAGGCCCCCATTAGGATGGCGGGCGTATCGCCACCGCCAGCATGGCGGGGGTGACCCCCCCGCCATCCTAGCCATCCTAGCCATCCTAGCCATCCTAGCCGGAATGAACCCCCGCCATATTAGTATGGCTGAGGGGTCCGCAGCCGATGGAAAGACCGTCCGCCGCTTTTCTGCCCCGATCGCCTTGCGACTGGGGCGGAAAAGGGTTTATATGGTGGCAGTGTCTATCAGACACCGCCAGCCATATTACAATGGACTTTTTCAGATGCCTTTCCTTGGCGGCAATGCCGCCATGGAAAGGCATGCGGAGTCTGCTTTGGGGGCCCGATGCGAGCCCCCATGGACTCCGGGGGACATAGGGGTGCACATGGGGGGGTACCTATGGTACCCCCCAGCATTTGAAATGCACAGCATGGCAGGCACCGCGTCTTTCCTGCCATGCTGTGCATGGAAGTGCACAGCATGCCTTCCTGCCAATGTGGCGGGCGGTGCTGAGTGCACCGCCCACCACAATGGTAGGAATGCAGGATGCACCTGCCACTGTGGCGGCGCATCCTAATTCTAGCCACGGGACCCCTCCCCTTATTGCTGGTGGTCCCTTTCACTGGTAGGATGATGGGCGGACAAAGTCTGCCCGTCATCCTAATGACTCCCTATGTGTTGCTTCTCTTATTCCGTGTAGCGACTGCAGAGTTATTGGTTTGAATAATCCTTACTCCTCTTTACTTCTTTAGGAGGTTGGGACTTTCTGTTGCTATTCTTTATATCTACAGTATGGTTTTGAGAGTGGTACATTTAGATCTGATTCCTATCCTGTGATCTGGCTGTCAATTAATTGTCCGTTATTGAACAGCTAACAGAGAGTTTTATACATCCTAATTTCCACCCCTCCCATCAGTGGAGAAGGTTCATCCGAGGATCATTGCCTCTGTGGTAAATGACTTTGATTGGGTAGTCTAATCGTAAAGGGCCCAGTACAGAAAGGAGAAAAATATAAAAATAAAATTTTGTAAGGACACTTCAGCTGAATCAATGTGAATGGTTAAGTGTTTTCAGAACTTTATGTAGACATCTTACTGGCTCAGAAAGAGGGTAGAGAGTTCAAAAGGGAGGAGCCATTTTTAGGTGATTGAATATTGTTGTTTGGCATAAAAGAAATTCAGAGCAAGTATATATTTTTGAATGTTTTGGCTCAAGAAATCCATTGGAGAAGGGTTACGACTGATTTGCATATTCCTAGGTGCAAACTGAGGTGGCAAGGTTTGCACAATAATGATGGACTGGGGTGCAACCTGAGTAATTACAAGTGGCTGAGATTAGTTCATATATTCCTTCCCTCACTTTTTTGTATACTTCAGTGTAATGCCATAAGTTGGACGGGTATGCCCAGACATGGGTCCCTTGCACACTCTGCCACTGGAACCAAGCTATACATGACTGATGAGCCCTAAGACGGGTGAAACTGGTCTAAGGGTGCTCGTGTCCGTTTCAAGGAGGACTTGACCTTTCAGTTCAGGCTGGGCTGTTCCTATTAGGGTGGTTTTAAACTGAGGTGGAGCAGGTGCAAAACAAAAACGACTGGGATGCGACCCCCAAGTAATTACCAGTGGCTGAGAATAATTAAAGTATCCCAACCTTCCAATTTCTGTATACTTCAAGAAATCTATTGGCCTATTATCTAGATAGACCTCATTTAGACCTCAATTTTGAGTGGGCAGTTATTATCCCTGACATATCCCTGCCCCGGAATTTCCAATACTGAGGTCCTTCGTAATTCTGGGGGAAGGTAAATAAGAGAATATGGGCCTGATTTAGATCTTGGCAGTATTACTGCATTCCAAAGTACTCCATCTAGTTGATGGCAGTCTGCCTGCTGTATTTAGATCTTGCGGCAATAGACAGGAGTCTCCAGTGAGGATGGTCTTTTCTGCTGGCTAGCAGTATTCCATTGCCATCAGGCCGGTGGGATTGTGCTGGGCCGATTAAGCAGCAGCGGAGTCCTGACATAGTGGGGCAATTGTGGCATGGAGACAGGTAAGTACCACTTATTTTCATTTCAAAACACATATATGTTGTGTATACATCGATATGTATAAGTAGGTTATGTATACTGCCCATTTTTAAACATATAGCATTGCACATCAAAAACATTCACATACCATTGACTGTGCATGCACACCAACCACATAAGCCTACCTTACATTTCCAGGACAACTCGAGCGATGAGCATCGTGGTCAAGTAGCAGCAGCACAGCGAGGACCTGGACAATTATGTTGAAGAAGGAGGCATTTCCTGCCACAGTTGTCTCGACGGAAAGGCACATCATAATCTGGATGGCGGGAATCTCAGCAGGACTTCCTCCAACAGCCACTTTAGCTTCTGACACCATTGACGTGGGAGTCAGATCCTGGTGGAGTTGGTGGAACACAGCGGTCTTCCCTCCATTGCCCAGCCAACAACTAAATCGGGCAGGTTAGCCACCAAGGTGGCGGGTGGGTAGACCGTCAAAAAAGCAACAACAGGACCAGTCCCACCAAGATTTAAATTAGGCCCCATGTGTTTTTGGGAAATAACATGCTGGAATCTGTGTTTCCATCTCAATTCCCATTTGTTTTCCCCTGGTGTTTTATAAGGAGATTTTGTCAGCTTTCTGCATCCAAAATCTCCATGTCAAAAAACAAATATTTTTAAGTTTAGTGATTTCAATAATTCCTGTAACTGGGTATAACAGTATTTATGGGACACTCATAATGAGTGTCCTAGAACATGAGGAAAAACGCATTCAGGGACACAAAATGTCAAAGGAACCACAATGTAAACGGTGGCCCAAAAAAGAAACCATGCAGAGAAAACACATTTGTTTGGAGACAATGATAATAATAATAATAATAATAATAATAATAATAATAATAATAATAATAATAATAATAATAATAATAACAATAATAATAATAATAATAATAATAATAATAACTTCTCTTACAGTCCTCTGTGCCCTACTTCTGCTGTACTAAGCACTGGAATAAAAGTGTTACTGTTGCATAATTTAGTGAAGCTCTAATACTGACCTAGGAAGAATGCAATGTTGAATTGTCCTTGCCAGGCTTGCCATATGTGACCTGCAGACAACTGTAGATGTCAGTAGTGATCATTTATATATCTGCTTCTTCTTGCCGGACTTAGCTTTGTATCAGTACATTAAGGGCCTGATTCACAAAGGTAAACTTGGGTACAGAAGGAGATTTGTCGATCAACAGCAGGGGATTTGTGTTACTGAGGAAAGTGCAGAAGGTGTACACTAAAGGATACTACATTTCTGAACATTTTAAACAGTTGCCTTGTTTTTATAATTGTTGGTGATATTGTTAAAAAACAATCCAAGAGACCTTTTGATTGTACCACCAGTGTTCACAATAGAATGCCATATTTATCCTTTGGCTTACCTGCCCCAGGCCTACAATGTGTAGATTACTCCTTCTAGAATTCTCTTCTATGTCTTTAGCCATGTACTCAAAGAACTGTATACTCTTCAGCAAATCTCTGTCACATCTGGTTGAAACCTCCGTATTGCTTCGTCTATGTCTTTTAACCCTATAAATATTTTCTTTGGTCACCTGGTAGAAAGTTCATTTCCAGTACCAATGAAACAATTTTGTTTCCAAGCGCTTTTCTGAGGTCTTTAACTGCGTCCAAAATATTATCTAATTCTGCTGGTACATGCCTTTATGTTTCACAAGGTGTGTTATTATTTGTTTATCTCTTTTGGACATTTTAGGTGATTTTATTTTTTGAGATGACGCTTGTGCTGTAGTTTCTTTGTTCTTGCCCATTGTTCACCACCTCCTTCCAGAAAATATTCCTCTCATGCTCATCGTGACCCGGATTAATAGCCCAGTTTTGGGGTTCTTTACCACTGATGCACAAGGAGCGACCGACATGCCCGCTCAGTTACTAAGTGTCAGTAAAATATTTGTGTGACCCATCTAACTAGCAGTAGAGAGAGTACAGAGTACATAGAAAGGAGGTAGCAGGAGCGGAAGCAAAATAGTCCATACCAGGGCCGGCTTTAGACATGTGCAAGCTGTGCACCTGCACAGGGTCACCAAACCCCAGGGGCCACCACGCCAATATATATCCTTAATATATTAATCCTCTGAGGATGGATACATATATATCCTTAATATATTAATCCTCTGATGATGGATACCTATTTGCGTGGTGGCCCCTGGCAGGGATTTGGCGGCCTCCGGCTCTGTTCCACTTCTAAACACCCTGACCCCCTCCCCTCTTTACTAGCCTGCGCGCTCCACCCCACCCGGACCCCCTCTTCCGGGCCCCCTACCTACGCTCCCTGCCCAGGGCCACCATGAGCCTAGAGCCGCCCCTGTCCATACTTAGTCATATGTTTCCTGGTTTTAGGCAGCATAGAAATGACTTCCACATGCCTGGACGTTTATCCGGATCTTTTCCCAGATACATTCTGGTTGTTTCACCCGTTTAATTCTGTCAGTGAAAACAGACAGGGGATGGGATACTTATAATTTCGATAGATGAACAAACGCCTTTGCATACAGGGCTCTACCTTCACCTGCACCCCCTTCCCCTGCCCTGAATAACCCTATACAGGGCCTTTGTTCCCCAAACTGTGTGAATATAAAGTAACTAGATAATTGAGGAGCAGCATTCAAAAAGATTATTATAAAGACAGTGAAATATGTTTTGGATATTCGTACATTAATCCACTCTCTGCATTACTTACAAAAACCTATTGTGGACAATGCAATACATAGATACAGACAGAATGATTTTTTTGTCTATCTCACTTCCCTCAACTTTAGTCGAAGACTTTCTCCCTATACTTTTTTGTCCTGCCTAGGAACATTTAGGACTCACCATGTTTGGTTTGATGCCATGGATATTTCTACAGCTAATGTCATACATTTCATTGCAGTGCATTAGAAGGACTGTTTTTCTACAATGACCATTCTCCCCCTTGCCTCCCTCAAATGCCCCCTCCTAATCTCCATCACTCGCTTTACTCTCTCTCTTTATTAAAGGAAACCCCTCCCACAAAGCCAGTGCTTGATCCCTCCTGCCTCTTCACACTTTGAGGTGTGAAAAAGGAAGTCACACAACTTGGTGGCCAACTCGCAATGTCTTTTACCAATTCCAAGATTTTCCCCTGTGTTTGTATATGTGTGCACATGCCAGCTATCTTTGTATGTTGTTTGAGTATGGGCAATATATTCAAAGATGGCCACCGTGGATGCACTTGCAGGGATGTAAATTACATGTACTGATGAGGTTATTGATAAACTATGCACCCCTGGATACATTTCAGCAGGTAAGGCCTGTGGGAATTTCTAGGGGGCAGAGGCTTTTGGAGGGGAAGACCCAGCAAATGCCAAGACAGCCAGTTTTGATGCAGAAAGCAGCAAAATTCACCATATTCCGGTTTGTTGAGCAAAACGCTGAATATGCCTCTTTTATCGCTTGGGTGGATTCTGAACCTTTACTGGATGAAATACATTGTTTTATGTAGTGGGTGCTACGACAATTAAGCAGTGTGAGATCTATGCACTGTTTTAATTCCATGCGGAGCTATTTAATTGCTTTTGCACAAAGTAATCAAAATATACATACAAATATACCACTACTAACCACATTTGAAGTTCAGGAATAATTCATGGATGCAACAGTGCACACTATGAAGTCAAACAAACTTTCCTATTTGAAATTCGAAAACACATACTGAACCAGCAGCCACAGCCAGAGAAGTTATATTTTTCCGCACGTCCTTTTCGTCAAGAAAAGACAATTTAAGTACCGTCTGCATTTTTCCCCAACATGCTAATGTTTTAAAATAGCAATTGAAAGCTGAATTCGAAATAGTGGAGAGTTCGAAATCTGGAAAATGAGACAGGCCTTCTTCACAATGCCATTACATACAGCAAATGACATGGGGATATTATCTTGTTATTTCCTAGTAAATGCCTGATGTTATTTTATTGTTTATTGTGCCATTCTCCTGTAGACGAGGCAGCGTTTCATAAGTCGGGGAATGTAATGTTCAAAGAGTTGCGTTTTATCATTGCAATAGCCTGCGAGCTGTCAGTCCCAAATGCTCATCGAGGAGCAGTGTCTGGGCTTCCACGCTTGGGCAGCTTCTCCTCCAAGATGAGATTGTCTCTCCCAATAAATGACTGGCCTGGAGGCACACACTGACAGGGCACTACTCACAGAATTAATTTTCTAAAGTGATATTTCTGGCCTTTCTAGTGTGGTCACCTCTAAGGGACATTGGTTTTAAAAGGTAAGTTGCAGGAGTCCCTGTGTGTAAAAATCACCATCCATTTTAAACACCTCCCAGGGTGACATAAACCTATTTAGAACCAATACCGCAGAGAAATAGATGCGTTACTGCCATATTACAGAGCCCATAGGCAAGGCCTACCGCATACCTTCCATGTTGCTACTTTATTTAGGAGTTGTTGGTGCTTGCTGCTTTTATGGTATGAAATGTGAGTTGTGTTATGTATGTTACGCTCTGTTTTTGAATGTATGTTGTTTATGGGCTCTTGAATTTGTTACACCTCAGACGATTTTATATAATGAATATCTTTCTATATGTATGTTCTGCAAAATTATGTTTAGAGTTGTAGGCTATTGTAAGATTCATGTCTGATTAAGGTATCACCTTGCTTGTTTGAAAATAAAAATCAACAATTTAACCTAAAAACAGAGTTGTTGGTTTTTAAAATGCAGAGTGGTGTGCGTAGGCAAAATACAAAAATGTATTTTTTTCCAAATTCTGTTTCATGTGTCAGGAAACGCGCACTTTAACTACATTACAATCCAAAGTAACGTTCTAAGATTGCCTTTTTTTTTACATAAACCATTCCCGTGTAACTTTTGTGCATGACCCTTGTTTGTGATAGCTTTTCAAGACCAGTTCATTTTTACACCTGTTCATGAAAAATAGCTATAACTGAGAATGTCACTGAAATGTCTGCACACATTGCACTCTAGTGCTGGGAATGGGAAGAACTACTTCTGGGACTTTTAGAGCCAAATTTTGCTCTTTCAGTTGTATGGTGCACTATAATCATGGGTAGTTCGCACCTGCATATAATCCTTTATTGTGCTAACATTCGGTCATTAGATCATGTACTGTAATAACGTGGAAAGTGAAGTGCTAGAGATATTTCAGAGTAAACAGTGTTGCAGGTGGAGAAATTCATCCTTGTTTGTAAGCATAATGTCTTTTTTTAGGAGTTAGGCTTAGGGAAGAGAAGATACATTTAACAGTGATTATCCAGGTCAAACGTCTTTTAAGTGTCCACCTACATAATGAGCGCTGGAATACAGTATTGTTAAAAAAGTTGAGAGCCTGAATTAAAAACTTAGTATTAGAGGACCTTGACCTTCCAGCGACTAACCCAGACTGGTCTCCATGAATCATTTCCTGTGCTAAGGGAGTGAAACGTTGGGCCCAAATTTTCATTAGAATTTTGTAGTCGGCATTAAGAAGGCTAATTGGTCTATAGGAGTTAACGTCCTTGGAATGCTCACCCTTTTTCACAATGTTAATGATTATAGCCTCTTTAAAGATTGAGGGAACAGCACCACCAATATTAATATAATTAAAAAGCTTTGTCAAGAAGAGGATCAATTCCTTAGTAAATGCCTTATAAAATTCTATAGGCAGCCCATCATTTTCACAGGCTTTTGCTCCCACAATAGGATTCAGAGCTGCCAAAAGTTCCATGCCTGATATATCGAGTTGAATCTCTTCCACAAAGTAATTAGACAAACTCGGAAGATTTACGCTCTCAAAATATTTCTGGATTGAGTCTTGCCTTACTGCATATTTGGTACCATAGAGCTGTTGATAATGCTTCATAAAAACGTGGGCGATTCTGTCCCTGTCCGTTACCGCAACTTTAGACTTGGGATCTATGACCTCGGTAATTAGGGTAGCTTCCTGTCTCATCTTAGTTAACCCAGCTAACAATTTACCGACCATTTGACTTTCTTCATATACACGTTGTTGGAAAGTACGGGAGCTATTTACCTCTTCAATTGAAAAAAATGCCCTAAGTGCCTTTTTAGCTTTTTTAAGCTGTTTCACTGCTGCCCCATCTCCCTGTAGAGGGGCATTTCTCTGATTCAAGGCACTGTAGACAGCCTGCTAGAGTTCGGCTATTTTAGTGTGACGTGCTTTGGACTGAGTGGCTGAAAAGGCAACCATTTGCTCACGTACAGCCACCTTGAACCCCCTAACTGAAAATGGTTCCTCCATCCCTTCATTAATCCTGAAATAGTTAATTATCCACTCTGTTAAATTGGGTACCCATTGAAGATCCGGGTGGAGGACAGGATCCATCTGCCACCTGCATCTTATCCTCTTTCCCTCTTCAATTTCCAGATTTAATTCAATATAGGAGTGGTCGGAGAATGAATTAGCCTCAATTTCTGCATCTACGTAATTCAATGACTGAGATGATAAAAAAAGTACGTGCGAGAAGCTGTTTGAAATTGATGGAAATAGCATGTATATTTGCATGTTGTGAAGGTGGCTTTACTTCAAGGATCTATCAACTGATAATCTTGTTTTATGGCATCTAGGACTTTTTTAGTCTTTGGCTTTAATTGCTTCTTATTCTTGTTGGAATAATCTTTTCTCAAGTCTTGGATAAAGTTAAAATCCCCTCCTACAATGATCTGTCCAGAAACCCCCAAGGTGTTGGGTGTCATGGTGCTACACCCTGGGTGAACCTCCTCCCCTTGGTGGTAGAGAACTTTTGATTCGCGCTGTATACAATTTCAATTTGTAGAAGAGATCTCTTTCTACAAATCCAGAGCTTCCTCTATATTTGAAAACATATGGAATTTCTCTCTCATGAGGACACAAAACTTGGATTACTGGGCTATTAAAGTCTGCACCCCTTGAGCTTAAAAAGATATGAGTTTAGCAAACTCTTTGTGCCTATGTGCAGCTTCAGCTGACATATCAGAAAACATCCGACATTTCGAGACTTCATTGATAGAAAATTGTCTCTGCTGTATTGCCTTGGCAAGAATCTTCTCTTTAATACGATAGTCAGTAAAGTTAAACAAGATGGTACATGTGATCTTTGAATTGGGCATAGGGTGTGAGGGAACTCAGTGTACCCTTGTAGTAGTGAGGTCTCCAGTAAATTCAGGCAAGACCTTCTGCTTAATAAACGACTCAGCCCATTGAGGAGTTTGGGATCCCTCACTCCCCTCTGGGACTCCTACTATTCCTAAGTTGGACCGTCGAGAGTGATTTTCAAGTTTCTCTAGTTTATTCTCTTAAATGATTTTATCATTTGCATCTTTGTTTACCCTCAGAAGCATAGTACTCATTTGATCCTCCGACAGGGTGATTTTTGATCAGCTTCTTGGATTTTAGCTGGAAAGCAAGCCACTATCTCTTCGATTTTCCCAAGACGCTGATGGATGGAGGCTATCTCAATCTCTTGGGATTTCTTCATTTCTTTTGTCTCCTCCAAGATAAGATTCAACATGGTCTTTATATTGATCTGTTGAGTATTAGCTCCTTTTTTTGAAGATTCAGAGTTGTCCTGTTGTACTTTCCCATCTTGCGTTTGCTCCCCAGGAGGCTGACCTGAGGTTTCCAAGCTGGCTCTACCAGGCGACTAGAGCTGAATCTGTGACTGCATCTGAGCTTCTGGTGGCAGCACTATGAAAACTTCAGGAGATGACTGGACCGACTGAGTCTGTGACATTAATGGTATTGGAGTTGAAGGAGTAGCCTGACCATCCAAGGTTTGACCAGACTCTTATACTACAAGAGCAACCGTAGAAGGAGCCTGCCCAAGTGCCTGAGCTCTTGGGAATGAAGATGAAGTTTGTGAGGGGCTAATTGGCGCATCCTCTGGCCCCGCCTCCATTGGTTATTGCAATTTTGCTGTGAATTTGAGAGGAGCCGACTGAGATGTTTTTTGGGAGAATACAGTAAAGTATTTAGAATTATTCATCTCATCCTTGTTAACCCCTGCAGTAGACTTGACTACCTGTTCCTTCTCCATACTAATTGGCCCACCCATTTGCTTCTGTGTAGCGAAAGCCCCCCCTTCCAAGTGCGGTTATTGCGGCTCTTCTTCAGAGCTCTCAAAACTTGAATTGAGGCCAGGTTGATTGAAGTATGTTCCGCTCTGGCCACTGAAGATATCGCCTTTGCTGGGCTGAGCGAGTTTTGGCTTTAAGCCCTGCAGCAGAGTCAACCTTTGCAATAGCGTTCACCTGTTTTAAGTGTTTTTTAATTTTTTTTCTTTAAATCCTGGGTCTTCAGTCAAGTTAGTAAGGTTTCAATGCCCCCGATTTGTGAATAATTAGTGAGCAAAAAGTCCTGGTTTCCTCCCAATAAACCTGGTACCGGAGGGGGGAGAGCTGCTAACTCTGGAACCTTCAAGCCCAGGAGGAGAAGAGGAAAGTGCAGACCTCAGGCTGGCGATGCACCCAGTCCCATAATTTATTCTGGTAGTTTAAATCAGCTTGAGACAGCTGCGCCAGAATATGGCATGGCAGGGTCACCTCTTCAAACCGGCTGTGTCCTTCCAGCAAATCGCTATTTTTTTTCTTCTTCCAGGCTCAGCCTCGAGCGCCGCAATTTTGTTCCTGTCATTAATCACTTGAAAGGCCGAGCAAGCCTCAATTTTTACTTTGTCAGGCAGCCTCTGTCATGCTGCAGGATTATCTCAGCGTGAGCCCCTTTCAGAAGCCGAGAACGCCGAACACACCGAAGACGCCAGCCGGCTGGCGAGACCTTCATTTCGGGTTGCTGGCGCTAGCGCTCAGGTGTGGGAACCAGAAACTTCAATTGCCGGGGGAGGAGCATTGGTCACCTGTGGCTACGGGGAGGCGTGGTTCCACACAGCCATTCCTCTGCAGGATTATGCCTTTAGACTACAGTCTTTTTTTAAGCAAGCTGGTTCTTTTGGATTCCACTATTCAAACTTAGGTGAATGCAAAAGCTTGGGACTTCAAATCCAATCCAATCCCCTTAGAAATTGGAAGGAATGTTGTTTAGAAGAGCGGGGGCATTTTTTAATGAAGAATAAAGTAATTGCCTGGCAAGAGGTTCAGAATAGACGCAGTGAACGGAACAAGCCTGGCTTTTTAGAATATTTAAGTTGGTGACCCCTCTATTTCGAGCCAAACTAAGAGGGGTGGGTAATTGGTACTCTCAGTTGTGCAATCAAAATGAATCTCCACTGTTTGAGAAATTCCTAGAAAGAGTAACATAGTAAATTAATTGCACTCTGTCAAGTCAGGAGTGGCAGACCATATCCCAGCTAGGGTGCAAGGCTTTAAGAGCTGCCAATTTTAAAAGAATGGCCTTTTGTCTTGGTGGATGGCATATTATACACCTGAAATACTTAACAATATCCTGAAGTAGAGAACAGATGCTTCCGCTTCCAGGCAGGAGGGGTAGGGGCTTGGCTACATATATATATTCTTCACATCCAAAGTTAGGGCCATTTTGGGCCTAGATGTTTTCGGCCATAAGCCAGGTAATCCAGAAGAGGTTAGATCCAGAGGTGAAGCTAGCCCTTTTAGGCATTACCAGAGGTAGGGAAAACTTGACAAAAGCAGAGGAGACTTTTATAGTGATTTGCTCCCTTGTTGCTTGCTTCCTAATTCCCATACTTGGAGGTCGGAGGAAGTACCCTCATACTTGAAGTGGTTAAATAAGATTAAACAAACCATGATGTTCAAAGAAGCATATGCTAGGCGGCTGGGCGCTACAAGAAAGTTCACTACGGTTTGGAAATATTTAGTGAACCTTGAAACTACGGCGGGAATAGAAGTCCTATAGATATTTTCATTAGGATTACCTAATTTTAAGGCTGGGGTTAATATCTCAACAAAAATATATTTTTTTTAAAAGCACAAATACTTGAATTCTGGCTTATCCCATGTAGCTATGTTGTTTGGTGAAAGATAGCCTGTTCTGGTTTTATTTGTGCATTATAGCACTTTAGCAGTTCAGCACTTTAGTATGTTAGATTGCACATGTAAAAAGTTGGGATATTGACTAAAGCACTACTGAAAATCGAGGATGCAGCCAGATTATTGTTGCAATATGTTTTTCTTTATTTACTCTATGTTGGTTTTGTGCATATTGTGCATGTTTTCATCAAATATTGTTTTTTAAACTCCCTGTTATTGATGGTTATTGTCATGCCCCATATGCTCTGCTCAATAAAATACATTTTTTTTTAAATGAATTACGGAAATTGTGTAATTCGTTTTAGGTGCGGGTTGTGGGGTTTATAGGGGTAAAGGGTGGGAAGTAATTTATGTTTAATTAATTAATAATTAGTTGTTCATTTATATTAACTAATTAATTAATAATTAAATATGGCAATTGTGTGATATCTTTTAGGTGTGTGTTGTGGGGTTTATGGGGTAAAGTGTGGGAAGTAATTTATGTGTAATTAATCATTAATTAGTTGGTAAGTAATTTTTGTTAAATTAAGTAAAACGAGTTAATCATTATTAGTAATTAATTAATTCATGTTTATTTAGGGTATTTGTTTATATTTTTGTGTGTGTGGGTTTTATTGTTATGGGGTACAGTGTGGGGAATTAATTAATTTTACTTACTTTATAATTATTTATTAAATAATATTAGTTATTTAATTGAAAATAAATTTTAATTGTGTAATAAGGTTGTTTTACTGTTTATTTATAGCTGTACGTTGTGGCAATTATAGGGGTAAAGTGTGGGAAGTTAAATAATTTTTATGCGTTTTAATTTGTTTTTTATTTTAAAATATTTCTTTAATTGGTAATTAAATATGTTAGTTGAGGAAGTACATTATTTAAAATAATGTAGATGAGGTTGTGAATTTGTGGTGCTACAGGGTAGGAAATCAAAAAATGTAAATTCATGTAATAACTAAGGTTTTTGTTTCTAAATAATTTTTAATTACAAATATCTATTTGTTTGGAAATTCGTTTTTCTTTATGTATTTATTATAATATATTTTTTTTTTATTTTTAATAGTAAATTAATGTGTATTTGAATTATTAACATATTTATATATTTTGTAATTTATTTAGTTTTTCAAACATTTTTACTATTGTTGAAATGTTGTTTGTTTTTAATTTTGAACTGACTGGAGTGAGAATATTGCTAGGACCAGCTAACCTTATACACATGCTCGCGGAATGCCCAAAGCTAGATGAGATCAAAAAACGCATTGTTAAGTTTTGGGCCGAAATCTTTGGACTTGAAGTAAGAGCATCAACAACTCTTTTTATCCTAGGTTACGACGACTCCCTAGGTCATAGCAATAAAGAAACCATGGCTATTTTTGTATGCACGGCTGTTTTTAGAATTATTCTGGCAGTACGGTGGAAAGATCCAGACGCCCCCACTTTTCAGGGATGGTTGAGCAGATTGTTAGGTATATACAAACAAGAGGCAGCAATCTATAGAACCAGAGGCAAAAAATCGAGATCACTAGGTGAACAGATATGGGCCCCAATTGCCACCTGGTATGAGAGTCATAGGAATTAACAACTTTCCTTTCCTAACTGGAAATCACTATATAAAAGCAATCTCGGTAGACATTCCTTTCTTAAAATCTTCTAGATTAATGTGTTTTTTTTCATTGTTTCAATGTATGAAATATACTTGAGAATCTATATGAAATGATTGTGAAATGAACCATGTAATTTAGCATTATGTATTCAGTTTAATATATCTGCTTAGAACGAATAATGTATTATAAGTTCTTATTTCTGTTTCTTTAATCATTTTCGTTTGTTATTTCATGTTACTTGTGTAAATTTTTTTGTATATTTTATATTTTATGTTTTATTTAAGAAATGTTATTCTGCTTTTTTTTTGTTTATGTACCCTTTGAACTTGCTCAAATAAAAATAATTAAAAAAAACGAAAAAAAAGGAAAAAAAAAAAAGTAAATTAATGTGTATTTGAATTTTTAACATATTTATATATTTTGTAATTTATTTAGTTTTTCAAACATTTTTACTATTGTTGAAATGTTGTTTGTTTTTAATTTTGAACTGACTGGAGTGAGAATATTGATTGTTACTCCTCTGCAATCGAACACTTTCCCTACTGTTGCACTGACTGGAGTGGGAATAGTAATTGTTATCCCTCCGCTATCCAACACTTTCCTTACTTTTACAATTATGGGAGTGTGAGTAGTAAATTGTATCCCACCACTATCCAACACTTTCTCTACTGTTGCACTCACATGTAGTGTGAATAGTATATTTTACCCCACCGCTATTCAACACATTTCCCTACTGTTGCACTCACTGGAGTGGAAATAGTAATGTTTACCCCTCCGCTGTCCAACACTTTCCCTAATGTTACAGTTACTGGAGTGTGAACAGTAATTTTTACCCCTCCGCTATCCAACACTTTCCCTACAGCTGCACTCACTGGAGTGGAAATAGTCATTTTTACCCCTCTGCTATCCAACACTTTCCCTACTGTTGCACTCACTGGAGTTTGAATAGTAATTTTTACCCCTTGGCTGTCCAACACTTTCCTTACTGTTGCACCCACTGGAGTGGGAATAGTAATTCTTACACCTCCGCTATCCACCACCCAAACCAGTGAGTGCAACCTACTGTTGCACTCACTGGTTTGGGAAATTTAAGTTTGAAGATTTTTAAATAGTTTAATGATTTAATATGTAGTAGAACGTTTTTTAAATTGGATTTTATGTTATTGGTACACACCCAGACATACATATATATATGTATATGTATATATATGTATATATATATTTGTAAATTTTTATATAATTTAAAAATGATAAAATAAATGGAAATTAACAGTTTATGAATTGTTTTAAAGTAAAGTAAATATGCATGAATTATTATGTATGTGTGTTTAACTTTTTTAATTAAGTGTGTTTATTATATTTTTTTTAATGTATATTAAATCTAATTTAACATATTTCTTTTTATTATTTTATATATTTATTCATATATATATATATATATATATATATATATATATATACAGTTCAATATGTTGTACAACTATAGTTATTACATCAATATTTTTTTTCGATATTATTGTACTTACCGGTTTAAGTATAGGGAGTCGATATTTTTGCAATCTACATTTTTGCAACGATATTTATTACTTCTATATTTTTAACATCAATATTTTGTCAGTAAACCACCCATTCAAAGTGAGTGTTTTGCTTCGGAAGCATTCACATGCTGACACCTTTACAGAACTTGCCTGGGAAATGCTAAGTAGGGATGTGAAGATAGCTATAGTGTAGGGATAGACTAATGCTTTTTACCTACTAACCTCCAATGAAGGGAAATTTGGACATGGAAGCCATCATCTTCTATATCCTGATTCAAGAACTGGTTATTCTTTGCATGCTGCACCATCTTCATTTCACCTGTAGGTTTACTTTTGTATTTGATCCAATATATTTTGACACCCTCGTATTGAGGTGCTTGTATGCCCAGCAGTTTTTGGCTTTGTAATAAGCCTACTAAAGTTTGGATCGTGAGTTTGTGATTCTTCAGAGTCATGGTTCATTTTAACAGTTATCAGTAATTGGTTAACATTTACCTACCCTCCACACTAGGGTTCCAGAGGATTTCTAGAACACAGAATCCAACTCCTTCAAAACCGATAAATTGTGGGTCGAGCATGGCAGCAGAAACTAGAGGCAGTCATGAAAAAGGAGTTTTTCTGTCAACATATATTTTTTTTAAACTTTGCGGCAAACAATTTGGCAACAGGGAAAATGTGACAGTAAATCTGTTGTGGCTAACTTAATTGGTCTCCAACTAGTTGCATTTTAAAATATTTCACCTTGTAAAATCACCTGCTACATAGATCTTCAGGTGTCCAGCAAAGTGTATTGAATGACAATAACAGGAATGCACTTGCTGGAGTAATCTGTGTTTTGTATAGTCACAGTTCTGACTCATCGAAAAGTAGCACAAAGGGGTAATGTGATTACTGCAAAGCACATCCTGTAATACGCAGATAACTAATTTGTGTTTTAAGTAGGGAGCTTAGTGGGATACTGTTTTGATCACAGAGATCCCTTTGTTAGTGCAGACAGTCCAAACCACTGTGTTACATTTTAAATCCTAAAAAATGCGTTTCTGCAGACCAAGCACTCTAAACAATATAATGACTACCAGTGTGGATGATTTGTGACTCCTGTGCCTTGCAACCCTCATTGTGGTATGGACCATTTCTTGTGGTATACACTCAAAATATCGAGTTTTTAATATCGATTTGCATTAATATCGATTAAAAACCTTTTCAGGAATGGCACCTAGGATTTGGAACTCTCTTCCCCCAGAAACCAGATTGAACTCCTCTACCGTCTCCTTCAAAAAGGATGTAAAAGCGATCCTCATGGCAAAATATACGTGACTAGACACTAAACCTATCTGAAGAATAATTCTGCCCATTTGGGGAGGTCCTTCCGCTTTCCCCAGGAGCGTGGAAGCTATGGAACTTAAGAATTTGAGACATTCACGTTATAGAACTTAAGAATTCGAGACATTCATGTTAAGTCTTCTACTACTGTTTTTGATCTCTGATTTTAATGTTATCTTATGCTTCTGTCACCACGTATTGTATTCTGTACCCTTTTATTATTCCTTGCGCAATTCTTTTTGCCTGTTTTTTTTTTTTATCTTGTCATTGTTCTTCCTATGTATTATGTAATTCTGAATACTGAAAAGCGCTCTGATATCCGCAAGGATCTTGTCCGCGCTCTACAAAACCTTCAAAATAAATAAATAAATAAAAAATATAGAATGGACACAATATCGACTGGCCAGAATATAGACTACAAAAATATCGAATAGGATAGCATTAATATCGAATCAAAAATATAGAATGGACATAATATCGAATGGACAGAATATAGACAACAAAAATATAGAATGGACAGAATATAGACAACAAAAATATAGTATGGACAGAATATAGATTATAAAAATATAGAATGGACAGAATATAGACTACAAAAATGTCGAATTTGAGGTAAGTAAGTTAATATAAATGTTTAAAGTGTTTTTTATGTTAGTATATGTTTGAAAAGTGTATATTTATTTGATTATTTATATTAATTAATCATTTTTATGGAATTTAATTTTTGCGTAATATAATTCTGTAGCGGGTTGTGGGTTTATAGGGGAATAGGGTGGGAAGTAAATTAATTATAATTAATTAAATATGTTAATTTATTTATTGGTATTTATTTTGAATTAATTGTTAATTAATTAAAATATAATTGGTAATTAATTTTTATTAATTGATTAATTGATAATTATGTTAATTGTATTAATTTATTTTCTGTAGTGGGTTGTGGGTTTATAGGGGAATAGGGTGGGAAGTAATTTAATTGTAAGTAATTCAATTTTTAAATTCTTTTTTTATCTAATTTTTAATTATTTTTTAATTGGTAATTAATTTATTGTTAATTGGTAACTAATTTGTATTAGTAGGTAATTATTTTTAATAATTACTTTTTATTTTTATTTTTAATTGATTAATTAATTATATAAACGTGTTAATTATTTTAATTAATTTGTAATTGGTATTAATATTTATTTTATTTTTATTTATATATGAAGTATTTACTTTCCCTACTGTTGCACTCACTGGAGTGGGAATAGTACATTTTACCCTCCTGCTATCCAACGCTTTCCCTACTGTTGCACTCACTGGAGTGGGAATAGTAATTTTTACCCCTACGCTATCCAACACTTTCCCTACTGTTGCACTCTCTGGAGTGGGAATAGTAATTTTTACCTCTACGCTATCCAACGCTTTCCCTACTGTTGCACTCTCTGGAGTGGGAATAGTAATTTTTACCTTCCCGGCATCCAATGCTTTCCCTACTGTTGCACTCACTGGAGTGGGAATAGTCAATGTTATGCCTACGCTATCCAACGCTTTCCCTACTGTTCCACTCTCTTGATTGGGAATAGTAATTTTTACCCCTGCGCTATCCAATGCTTTCCCTACTGTTGCACTGTCTGGAGTTGGAATAGTAATTTTTACCCTCCCGCTATCCAACGCTTTCCCTACTGGTGCACTCATTGGAGTGGGAATAGTAATTTTTACCCCTACGCTATCCAACGCTTTCCCTACTGTTGCACTCACTGGAGTGGGAATAGTAATTTTTACCACTACGCTATCCAACGCTTTCCCTACTGTCGCACTTTCTGGAGTGGGAATACTAATTTTTACCCTCCCGCTATCCAACGCTTTCCCTACTGTTGCACTCACTGGAGTAGGAATAGTAATTTTTACCCCTACGCTATCCAACGCTTTCCCTACTTTTGCACTCTCTGGAGTGGGAATAGTAATTTTTACCTTTACGCTATCCAACCCTTTCTATACTGTTGCACTCTTTGGAGTGGGAATAGTAATTTGTACCTTCCCGGTATCCAATGCTTTCCCTACTGTTGCACTCACTGGAGTGGGAATAGTACATTTTATGCCTACGCTATCCAACGTTTTCCCTACTGTTGCACTCACTGGAGTTGGAATAGTAATTTTTACCCCTACGCTATCCAATGCTTTCCCTTCTGTTGCACTTTCTGGAGTGGGAATAGTAATTTTTTACCCTCCCGCTATCCAACGCTTTCCCTACTGTTGCACTCACTGGAGGGAGAATAGTAATTTTTACCCCTACACTATCCAACGCTTTCCCTACTGTTGCACTCACTGGAGTGGGAATAGTAATTTTTAACCCTACGCTATCCAACGCTTTCTCTAGTGTTGCACTCTCTGGAGTGGGAATAGTAATTTTTACCCCTACGCTATCCAACGCTTTCCCTACTGTTGCACTCACTGGAATGGGAATAGTAATTTTTACTGCTATGCTATCCAATGTTTTTTCTACTGTTGCACTCACTGGAGTGGTAATAGTAAATGTAACCCTCTCGCTATCCTATGGTAAATATTTTGTATATTTTTTAATACTATGTTTATATATATGTCACGGCTACATGGGACTTTGCTCTGATGTTACGCCGAGGTATCGGATTTACCCGTGACCCGACACCAATTCCTACAGAGTGCTAAGAAGCTGCTGTGGCACAGCGGTCCGACACTAGCTGGCGAGACGCTATGACTGCATTTGCGTTTCCATCTGGTGCTTGAAAGGTTGGTGGCAGAAAGAAGAAGCAAGGTGTTTGTGAAAATTAAAACATTGTTTGCGGTTTCCCTTGGTACTGGATTACCTGCATGTTGCATCATGGGACTGGTAGTCCCTATCATTAGCGCGTGCAAGAGAAATCTGGTACAGGTGAGGCTCCTGACCACTGGGAGGAGAAGCATACATAAGAACTGAGAGCGGGAAGCACGTAATGGAACTGCAGCATCAGAAGAAGGCACTCCACCGAAACCGGTCATGCCAGCATTTCCAAAATAAAGCAACACTCTGGAGCTCCATTTGTCTCCTTTGTTCTTCTACCGTGAGGAAAGGAGAAATTGAATTGTATATACCGCGCTGCCTATGGTGCGCACAAAGGACCCTTTCAGATAAGTGTGTCACAGCTTCATCGGACTTTGCTCTGATGTTACGCTGAGGTATCGGATTTACCCGTGACCCGCCACCAATTCCTACCGAGTGCTAAGAAGCTGCTGTGGCACAGCGGTCCAACACTAGCTGGAGAGACGCTATGACTGCATTTCCGTTTCCATCTGGTGCTTGAAAGGTTGGTGGCAGAAAGAAGAAGCAAGGTGTTTGTGAAAATTAAAACATTGTTTGCAGTTTCCCTTGGTACTAGATTACCTGCATGTTGCATCATGGGACTGGTAGTCCCTATCATTAGCGCGTGCAAGAGAAATCTGGTACAGGTGAGGCTCCTGACCACTGGGAGGAGAAGCATACATAAGAACTGAGAGCGGGAAGCACGTAATGGAACTGCAGCATCAGAAGAAGGCACTCCACCGAAACCGGTCATGCCAGCATTTCCAAAATAAAGCAACACTCTGGAGCTCCATTTGTCTCCTTTGTTCTTCTACCGCGAGGAAAGGAGAAATTGAATTGTATATACCGCGCTGCCTATGGTGCGCACAAAGGACCCTTTCAGATAAGTGTGTCACAGCTTCATCGGACTTTGCTCTGATGTTACGCCGAGGTATCGGATTTACCCGTGACCCGCCACCAATTCCTACCGAGTGCTAAGAAGCTGCTGTGGCACAGCGGTCCAACACTAGCTGGAGAGACGCTATGACTGCATTTGCGTTTCCATCTGGTGCTTGAAAGGTTGGTGGCAGAAAGAAGAAGCAAGGTGTTTGTGAAAATTAAAACATTGTTTGCGGTTTCCCTTGGTACTGGATTACCTGCATGTTGCATCATGGGACTGGTAGTCCCTATCATTAGCGCGTGCAAGAGAAATCTGGTACAGGTGAGGCTCCTGACCACTGGGAGGAGGAGCATACATAAGAACTGAGAGCGGGAAGCACGTAATGGAACTGCAGCATCAGAAGAAGGCACTCTGCCGAAACCGGTCATGCCAGCATTTCCAAAATAAAGCAACACTCTGAAGCTCCATTTGTGTCCTTTGTTCTTCTACCACGAGGAAAGGAGAAATTGAATTATATATATATATATATATATATATATATATATATATATATATATATATATATATATATTCACTGAAAAAAACATAGGTTTCACACCAGTTATAGTTAGGTGGAAATTTTACTCGCATAAAACCATTGAAGTTCCCACGTTATAGTTAGTTGGACTTACTATAACTTGCGCGTGCAATGCACTGCTGATGACGTCACATATTACATCACTCATGACATGGTCAGTGACATCACTCATGACTCCCCCCCTGGCATCTTTTACAGCAACATGGTCCTGGCGCTCGCCCACAGAAATTTGCCCGGCATGTGCCCATACAAAGGAGAACGATGCACATGTGGTCTTTTTCTGCTGAGCCTATGAGAGGAGCAGGAAATATTGGCTCGTTCCTCTGCTCAAAAACATGGGATTCAGAACTTTTTTACCCGCTTACAGAGTTTTAAAGACAGACTTAGCCCCAACTACCGTATTTGCACTATCTAAATTTTTAACCTCAATGTGGTATGCCCGTAATCGCTGCATTAAGAGACTTGGCGACTCAGGACAGATTTGAATTTCTGGCATACCCTTATTAATTTTGATCACTAATGTTGTTTAATGCTCTTTTAACTTTAAAATGAAATATTCTGTGATGCTATGTACATCTTTTATGATCATGTGATCGAAATAAAGATTTTTGGAATTGGAATAATAGTGTAATTATTCATATAGTCAAATACACCTGACACGATTGCATATCTTTTACATGCAGGAGTTGAACAAGATTAAAACCCTACCTTCAAATCACATATTCCCTTAACTTGTTAAGTGATAAGAAGCTGAATGCCTTATAAGTGATAAGATGCTGAATGCCTTAGCTTCCATCCATTACACTGGCATCTAGCTGCTAGCCTCCAGATAGTTCCCAGCCCATAAAAGACTGTCACAATAGAAGAGCTAATGTCCCTTAAAGGGAGTCTTTTGTACTTGGCTCAGCTAGAAGTAAAAATAAAAATCCTCCTAACTCACTGTAGGTTGCTGCTCAAAATGCAAACAGACACGGTGTGGATACTGCTGAATGTGTCTCAGTTTTGGCAAATTACATTAGGACACATTCAGCATATGTATATTTCTCTGGGGCTGGCCTGGATCACAGATTCGGTTCAGAAATAGCTGCTGGATCCGGATGAATCCACCTCAGTTCTGGCAGTGTTACACACTAAAGCATTGTAGAATAAATAATGTAGGTAAAAGTAGTCAAATGTATGAGAAAATTAGGCATAGAATGTGCTCACCTGTCTTTGATCCGCATTATCTGTATTTTATCCACACATCCTGAATTTAAAACCCAATAGAGCCAACTAAATTTTCACCCTTCGAGCTTGATAAATTCTATGGCTTAGATCACATGCCCTTTTAGATTGGATTTTATCTATAAATTTGGCTGGATTGATCTTATTGGAGCACGATTAAGGAATATTGTCATATGGTTGGGCCATGTCTACTCTGCCAAGTGCAAATGCATGCTACAGTTAAAAGGATTGTCTGAGATAAATGCATCATTACACCCATCCCTTTCATATTTTTCGCCATTAAATTAGGTACTACCAACACACGTTTCTTGTAGCGCTTAAAAACGGCAAAACTGTGTTATCAAGTGTTATAAACTAAAAGTGTATCATTTTGTCATAAACAGACCGGCTCACAATAGTACCATAGAAATTGTTTCCAAAGTTTAATACAAATGGTTTGCTACAGCAGTTATTGATTGTGCTTCTTGAAGGATGAATCAACCGTTTGATGTCCTGTCATGTTGCTGAATTTTGAAGAAGGAACACTAGTTTCTTTGTCGGGTGGCCTCACTTTTCACACTGTTCTATTTCTGCAGAAAACATGAATCCACTTTAGAAGCAACCAGACTCGCTGTTGGGGTCTGCACGTTTGACATTCCTTTTAGATGGCATTCAAACTTGCATTAGCCGAGGTAGATTTTACTTTTGTTGTAGAAAACAGCTGATTCTCCTACAAACATTCTTTCTGCTTTCAAATTATAACTTTTCTTTTTACAATTTTCCTTGATTAAGTTCAGTGTATTGGCCTTCACTAGCTTTGTGATAATCCAGAAATTGTGGAATATGCTACTGCCATAGATTGTCATTTAAACTGAAAAACGCTAAGCCAGTAAATTGCCTGGTTCTGCTCTTATTTGCATGTTATTCTTTGCAAATATTTTTTTTTGCTTTCATTAAATACCTGAAGCAATTAAATGTAAGTTTTTGGCTGTTCTCAACACATTAGGCTTTTCCTGTTCCATTTGGGTGGCCTCGATAACAGGGCAGCAGAGAGCGGCTCCAGACTTCAAGGTGCAGCCAGATCTTCTCAAGTGGAAGAGGAATCTCACATGGGAGTAGACTGACTTTATAGTTACCTTAGTAATAGACCATTACAAAGTACTACATGATCTGCCTTCATTCCACTGGAGTGTCAGCATGCACCACAGGAGACCTCAACACAAAGTGGCAGGACAAGAGGAGGCAGATGGAGGATAGGTTCTCCAGAATACAAATGGAAAAGGCTTTTCCCGGAGTTGGGCGCTGGATCCTATCTCATCTCCCTGGGGGAGCATGTCCTCACCATCAAGTACCCTTACCTGCTATATGTTATGCATGCTCAAAAGAACCATACATTTAAGGCAAGGTAAGCACTCAACACATCTCTCTCAGTTTCTATTTCACTATGCATGCCACTTTGTCCACTCTTCACAGATAGGCAGATATCACACGGATTCCTCATACACAAGCTCTAATACACCCCCTTTCCATACAGTAAATAGTTAACATTATTCTCAACACATTCTAAGTTTGTTACACAGAGTCTCAATATTAAGTGCTTTGGTGATGCATTTCAGTGTTAATCACAAGCATGATTGGCTTTCCTTTGCGATAGCCCGAGTGCCCCTTTATTTAAAGCTAAATACACAAACACCACAAATAATCAATTGTTCTGGGGCATCACTGTTTGAATTATTTGTGTCTGACTCGTGGACTACAATCATTGGGTCCCCCTCTTTTATTTCTGACAATAAATTGCCATTTTCTTTGCAGATCTCAAAACTCACTGCCTCCTTTTTTGATATTCTCATAATGTCAGTCAAAATTGTTCTACTTTTTTCAGACTGTTTCCGTAAAAAACTGCCCAAGCCTCCATCTCATCTCAATCAGATGGTGGCAAAGCAGTATATTCTAGGTATTCTTAGCTACATCTTGAGATGCCTACATAGGCCACCTGTAAAGCTGCACTTCCGATTCTTGGCATCCTAATGTATGCCTCAACTTTTGGCTAATTAGCTGCATTATAATGGCTTGTGATTAATTAATTTTTTATATTTTTTTAATTTAATTATTACACCCTTCTAGTGCCATGATTCCTCTAAGAGTTTGCTGTTGCGCTTCATAAATATATTTCTGCCATTCATATTTGGCTATTTTGATTTTATTTAAAATACTTTTTAAACACTGAATTATATGTATTTATATTTGTAAATATTTTAAGTAATTGAATTTAATTTAACATTATTTCCTAATGGATACTGTTTTAAGACCTTATCTCCAGAATTTGTTTAGTCAGGGTGTTGAAGTGTCAGCAATTAGCCATGTGGAGTATTGAACTTATTACTGCTCCTTTTTGGAAATAGTAACTTACACTCATAAATGTGGCTCCATTCCTTTTTTCAAGTGGCTGAGACATGTAAGTCCACACTTTTGAGTATCTTTGCACTCGTAAATGGTGAATAGCCAAAATTAACAAAGATACTCGTCACGTCAATAAAAAGTTATTCGACCGAAATGTGGTCAGAAAAGAATACAAGAGTGAACAAGCAAATAATTAAAAACGTACTCAAAAGTGTAAGAGTAATTGCATTCATATAACTTAATCTCAAGTGTAATTTACCTTTGTGAACAATCCCATAAAAAATAATCGGATGAAGGTATCGTACCAGTATTTGAGAGGAATTAATATAACCTAGAGACCCTTGATCATATGTATGTAATCTTATCATAAATGGTACGCATTTATATCAAATGCATGTGAGGTTCACACCATTCATGTTATCTGCTGACCAGGAATACAGCAAACCTACTTTTATTTGAAGCAGATTAATGAGTGCTTTGTCATAGCTTGTTATACATTCGTACTTTTTCAAGTAAAACTAAGCATTTGTTGGACAACATAAATGGTTGACTGGTGTAAGTCTGATTCTGAGCACCCCTCAGGATATGTTGTGCAACCTCAGAACATGACAACGCTGACTCCCCAAGAAAATCGTGGTAAGAGATCTAGAAACCTTTTGTTTGTTTACTCATGGAAACCTGTTTGAATTGGCCCTCTCCTCTGTGTCACCCCCAATCTTTTTGCCGTTTGCCTCCTATTTTTCGGACCCTGTTTTCGTTGGCTATAGAATTCTGGCCACTTTACCACTGCTGATGAGTAGTAAAGTGCATATGCTCTCTGTATAAATTGTGCCAATGATTGGTTATCCATGATTGGCAGATTTGATTTACTGGCAAGTCCCTAGTAAAGTGTACGGTGTGTGCCAGGGCCTGTAAATCAAATGTTACTAGTGGGCCTGCAGCACTGGTTGTGCCACCCACATGAGTTAGCCTGGAAATGTGTCTTGGGACCTATCACTGTTGTGTCTGTGCATGCAGCTGTAAACTGCCATGTTGTCCTGGCAAGTGCACCCACTTGCCAGGCCCAAACATTGTCTTTCCATACGTGTAAGACACCTCTAAGGTAGGCCCAAGGTACCCCCATGGGGAGGGTGCAGTGTATGTAAAAGGTAGGTCATGTACTGGTGTGTGTGTGACATGTCCTGATTGTGAAATACTGTGTAATACGTTTTTCACTATTGAAAGGATGTCTGTCCCATAGGCTTATCATTGAGATTGTGCTGGAATATTTTACATGTGTAGCTTTCTATAGCGACAAGATAGGAAAATGGAGCTTAGGCTCTCTGAACTTAGAATTTATTAACAAAGCTTTTGGAAAACGTGGTTTTTAAATTCCATGTTTGAATGTGCTACTTCTAGAAAGTGGGCATTTTTTTATTTACCATTCTGTGTGCCTCTAGCTGTTTGTGTATTCAGCATTTGGTGCTTGAGTGACAGGAGTTGGGATATGCATTCACTGTAGACAGTCACTAGGGGGGTTGAAGTGTGCCCTGTCTTGCCTGGGTGACTCATCGCATAGCTGAATAGACCTGGTCTGCATTTAGAGTAGTCAGAGGAGTTTCAATTGCACCCAAATAAGCTTTGTCTCTTTTTTAGGTTGAGCTAGATGTGCAAGCAATGCGAAGCATTGCTTGCTGTCTGCTCGAAACCTATTGCTGTCCGTTTCTGGGAATGTAGACAAGAGATGGGCACGAGTGCAGATTTCACCTCGTGGGCGCGCACAGCGCCGTGCCCATCTCCTGCCTCAGATTCCCGTGCGCAAACACACACACAGCCACACTCACGCATGCGCAAATACACAGCCACACGCATACACAGGCACACACACACACTGCTTACACACACGCACCCCCCCTTAAACAGATACACGCGCACACAGACAGACACACTCGAACACACACAGACACACACGCGTACCCCCCCTCCCCCTCCACTCACCGGGCTCTTTCCGCGTGTCCCTCGGCAGCCAGCATTCAGCGTGCAGGGTTCCAGGACGTTCTCCCGGCAGTTCCTTCCTGTTTCTTTGCAGGCCCCGCCCACGTCCCAACGAAGGCTGCCTGACTTCCGCTACCACTCCGTGGCATCACACTGAACTTGGCATTCGGTCACGAAGCACACAATGCCGGACACGGGTGAGTGACGACAATGGTTCCCTACTAAGGTGTTTGGGTGCTGCTTGTTAGTAAAGTAGCGGCCATGTCAGGAAAGGACTTCAGAAATGAGCTTGTCTGAAGTTTCTGTTTAGTTGTTCCCCAAATGTCTTTGAATTGTGAGAGGAGACCATTTTATTACATTATTTACGGGATGAAAGGGGGATGGATAGAGGGCCCTGGCTCCCTGCTCTTCGGTCTGTGGAGGCTGTGTGTCCAGTCATGTCGCGCTTTTTTAAGTGACCCTGGACTTGTGTGTGGGACGTCGCAAAAATACTTTATTGGAATGAAATGCTAGGCAAGCCTGGCACAGACCACGTGCACGGTTGTCTCGGTGGGGTGTGAGTGTGCGCGTGTGGGGGAGGGGGTCACACTGCTAGAGCCGTGTGGATTGCATCTGTGATTCTTGTCTGAGAGCGACGGGTGATTGGACAGTGGGGCTTCGGGGGAGCGGCTGACAGTTGCTTTATCTCTGCGGATGTGACTCAGGCAACTTCAGTGATTCTGCTCTAAGGCTTGGGTTCTCGGAAATGATGGGTACCGTACCCTGGAAGTGGGGCCTCATAGGCCAGCCTATCTTTCTTTCTTTTTTTTTCTTTTGCATTTTGTTATATAGCGCGAATACGACCTGAAAGGATAAAGAGCGCTTTATATGAGCACCATTTACACTACACAAGGACACATTCATTTTTGGTGGGCACGGGGAGATTAAGTGATTTGCCCAGAATCACAGGATGTTGAGCCGACGCCGAGACTCGAACCCTGGCTCTCCAGTTCCATAGTTGTCAGCTCTGGACGTTTGTAGAGAGGTGGTCGCAGGGGGTGCCCTCTATGATTGAACCCTGGCCTGCCTGTGTAGTGCCTGCCGCAGCAGTGGGAGCGAGTTATTGGCGCTATCTCTCGCAGCTCACGGCCTACCCTTGTGGATTACTGTGGATTACTATCTCACTGCTAATTAGTTTATTCAACAAGATGAAAGGAGAACAAAGTGAAAGGTCACCAGGACGTGTGAGCTGGGTAAACTCCGGGAGTTGAGGTGGGGAGACTGCCAAGGGTCAGCTGGAAAGAGGATGCAGGTTTTGTTCAAAGGTGCGAAGGAGGTGTGGGAATATCAGTCTGCGTCACCTCAACTCGCCTTTCCGTGTCGCTCCCTTCTCTCACCATTACTGCTTCCTCTATCGGCCTAGCTCGTAGAAATGACTTTTTCACATAGTGTGCTATACAAGTGTTTTAATTCCTTTCTTTGAATTCCATATGCATTTTTCCTTTTCCATCTCTTCATTGCACGTTCTCTTATCTTATTCTATCCTGCATGCCCCTCTGTTCTCTTCCTATTCCCTACTCAAATTATTGACTTTCAAAGACGGTTTTCTGACTGCCCAACGTTTCTCTGGTACTCCTTCCAGCTCTCTGTTCTTTTTTTCCCCAACTCAGACCCCCTGCCTACTCTTCTCCTTTATCCCTGTCTTCTAAAAACGTCCAATCTCTGCTTAGCCATTTCTTTCACCCTTAGTCTCCACCTTATCCTATCCACTTTTCCCTCTATCTATCTCCCTCCCTCTATCTATCTATTGCCCTGCCTCTATCTATCTATCGCCCTCACTCTATCGCCCTCCCTCACTCTATCGCCCTCCCTCACTCTATCGCTCTCCCTCACTCTATCTGTCGCCCTCCCTCCCTCTATCTATCGCCATCCCTCTATCTATTGCCCTCCCTCTATATATATATCCCTCCTTCTATTGGCCTCCCTCTATCTATCTACCGCCCTCCCTCTATCTATCTATCGCCCTCCCTCTATCTATCTATCGCCCTCCCTCTATCTATCAATCGCACTCACTCTATCTATCGCATCACCACAGCATCACTCAGCACCGCTCTACCACAGCATCACTGAACGCCACAGCATCACTCGTCGCCACCACAACATCACTCAGCGCCACCACATCATCAATCTGTGCAACCATTCAACAACAAGTAGTTCAAATATGTTCTCTCAATGTTTCAAGCTTTATTACAAATGTCACAAAAAGATGTTAATATTTCACTTCTGTACTTGGATTTTCGTCACAATAAAATACATTGAACATAATCTTCACAAAAGTTATTTACAAAAGTTTAAACTATTGCCATTATAAATTACAATAACTTTTATTTAAGTATTAAATATTAAAAAAAATTAAAAGCCATTTTTATTTGTAATATCAATACATCTAAGTCATGTAAATACAACACATATTGCATTAAAAATGCTATAGGTGTCACATTTGCGAAAGTTAAAACTATCGTAATTGTAAATGACAAAGCTATTACTTTAGCTATTTTCAAAACCAACACATAAATACAAAATGTGTCATTTACAATACCAATAGCTCAAACTTTCCTAATGCGAGACCTATTGCATTGCAAATGCTTGTTTATTATGTTGTCTCCGACTCCTGCGGCCATGCTGTACCAGGAAGGACAGGACTTGGTTCAGAGACCCTTGACACAAAGAGAACAATAACCATTTGGGGTTTAAGTATTGGACCTAAAACCCCAGGTCTTTAGATTACTGCAAGGAACAAGAGGACCCTGCAGAGAATAATAGTGGATGGACTGTGTGAGTGTGTGAGTAGCGCTGTCTTTTCTGTGTGGGGGGATCGGCCTGCAGTTGCTGCTTATGTCTGTGGTGGTGGAAAAGGACTAAGGGCCTCATTATGATGGTGAGAGGATCACCACCACCGGGCCGGTGGTGGGCGATCCCCCCGCCATCATAATGTGATTCACCCACCACCAAATTACGATGGTGGTGGGAATCACATGGGTTCAGCGGTGGACGGAAAGCCCATCCGCCATGGTTCCGCAAGGCGGTCATTTTACATTGTTTGTAAATGAAGAGGAAAACGCGAGGCTTTTAAATGACACTCGGCAGTGACCCCCGAAGAAGGGCAATGTTAGCCCGAAATGCATTGGGTACTAAATAAACACTGCTTTTTACGAAAAACCCTGCATTAATCATGTTCTTTCAAGAGGCCCCGAGTGGCACAGGCAGAACAGTAGAAATTTGGGAAAAGGCAGACAAAGTCTTAAAGGGGATGACAACAGCATAAAGAATGGCATTAAACAGAAGAGAACATGGATAAAAAGTCAAAACAATTAAAAAATAAAGCAAGCAGCGCCGAAGGGAGCACAGTTCGCAGTGCATTTGGCTTGGGGCGCAGAAACGTCCCTTTTTCTTGTTGCTAACTATTTCAGTGTCTTATGGGCATGACACTGCAACCAAGTAGCACGCATATTGGAGTACGTTAAGATAAACTTTGAATGAGCAGGAATGAACAGGTGTGCATTCCACACAACCCCCCTACAGGTCATTTTCTGCCCGCCTTGCGGAACCCGGAACCAGGGCATCATTGTGGCGGGGCCATGCAAGCACCACCGTAGTGATTAGCATGAGCCCTTCTACCAGTCTTGTTGCAATGGGAATACCGCCACAAAAAGACAGACGGAGACTGGCGTTGGGGAGACTGGGGGGTGCACTGGGGGGTACCCATGGTACCCCCCTACATTTCCATACACAAGGTGGCAGGCACCACGTGGTGCATGGAAATGCTCATTGTGGCATTTTCACATTGCGGACGGTGATGCAGCCAACAGCCCCGTCCGCAATGAGAAAAGGCCAGGATGCGCCTGCCTGTGTGGCGGGAGCATCCTGATTGGGCTGGTGGGACCGCCCAATGTCTGGCGGGTGGTCCCATCACTGTTATGATGGTGGGCGGACTGATGTCCGCCCCCCATCATAATGAGCCCCTAAGAGGTTACCTGTTGAAAGCGGTGTGAGACAGGGTTATGTGATGGCCCCTACGCTATTCTATTTATGTATTAACGGGATAGTTGAATGTATGAGTGCAATACCAACTGATGACCCCACACTCGCCGGAGAAAAAGTGCCAATATTGATGTTTGTGGATGACACATTGATCCTGTCCAAGAACCTTAATAGGCTTCAGAAGGCCTTAAAAAACTTTGAGGAATTTTGTTAGCAGAGGGGCTTGAAGGTCAAAGTGTCCAAGACAAAGTTAATGGCATTCAGCGCTCGTAAGGCAAACCTGAGGGGCTTTAGTATCAAGGGTGAACCGCTAGAATCAGTTAAAGAGTTCACTTATCTAGGGGTGAACTTCCAAGGAAGTATGAAATGGAATCCCAAATTGAATTAGCTTCTCTTAAACTCAAGCAGATTTCAGGGATTCTCTGCCAGGAGCACAATCTCTCTCATTTTAAGCCCATTAGCCCAGCCCTAGAAATTTACAACTTGAAAGCTGTTAGCTCAGCATTATATGGCTCGGAAGTCTGGGGTTGCGAGAACCTTCTAGCTCTTACCATCTCTGAAAACAGGTTCTTAAGAAATATCACCAGATTACCACAGAGTACCCTAGCGAGTCCGTTATTAATTGATCTAGGCAAGAAACCTATTGCAGCAGCAGCTAAATTGCGTCCCCTTCAGTACTGGAGGAGACTATGGATTACACCAGAACTTGCAGGCTATGCAAAAGGTTTCTTAGAACTAATCAGGGCTGATACATCACATCGTATCAAATGGTTGTGGGCAGTTTGAAACCTTTTAGCAGATCTAGGTCTGATCTCGCTGTGGGTAGACCCTGTAAACTCCCACTTTTCATCAAAAGAGGTGTTGAAGACTAGGTATTGGGAATGGTTTCAGGAAAAAAACGCAAGACAACTAGTGTCAACTTCCCTCACTAGCCGCTTTTTGAACCATAAAGTTGCCTCGAAGTTGGAATCTTACCGGGATGCTATCACTAAACCCCTGGACCGTAAGTTGTACTTCCAGTTCAGGGTGGGAACGCTGCCGGTGAGATCTTTTACCATCAAATGGTCAGCTCAATCTTCAACTAGGTGCCCGGGGTGTAGATCCTGCATCTCATCCACGGTCCATATCCTCTTTTTTTGTGATGCTTATGCAGCCCAGCGACGGGCTTGGCTGTTACCAATCTGTAGGCTTCTGGGCATAAGGGGGGTAGTGGAAGCTGAACGCATCTTGTGGACTGACACATCACTACCCATTTTATTCGCCATGGCAACAATTTTAGGCTGGGCATGGATTTTGAGGGCTCGCCTAATATTCCAGAGTGTGTGAAGACAATAAAAAAAACGATTTAATGTTGCGACTTGTATATATTTCAATTGTTTTTACCTTGTATTTTAACAAGCTTTTAAATGATTTTATTATATGCATTTTACTTATGAGGATGCGAATCAGTTTTAATGATCTATGCATGTCCTTCTAATCATCCATGTTTTTGTATAATTAATTCCATTTGTATTATTGTACATCGCTTTCATGACTGCAAATGTCGAATAAAGCTGTTGAAAAGGAAATGGAGCCCCTATGTCTTTTCACCCTGCTGTGGTATTCTGCTTGTGAAGAATCTCCAATGATTTGTTTGTGCTGGCCTCCTGTTGGAAGTCTCAGGGATACAAAAGATTTCAGGAAAAAGTTCTGTGCTAGACCTAAAAAGGACCTTTCTGGAGCAGGACAAGGAGTAGACTTTTCTTTTCCCTTTTAGCAAGAGGAAAGCCTGGAAGAGCACTTTATTGTGTCCCTTTCCAAGCACATGGCTGATTTTCATTATTTCAGGGAGCCAGGAGATGCCAAGCGCAGACTGAGCTTGCTACGAAAACATAGCACCTGTGGTTTACTTTTGCCGCTCAACATGTGTAGAGTGCTTTGTGTTTTGCCACTCTGCATTGTTGGCCCTTTTGAAACTCATACTGACCACCACATGGTGAGAGCTGCTCCTGAGGAGAGGATCAGTGTTTTACTGATCCCCCCGCGTGATTGTTGGATCCGAGCAAGTGGGGAGCTCATCTGGTTGTCTCAGTGCTCCCCTCAGTGGTCTTGGCTCTCATTGTGGGAGAAGCGCCAGCCGCTCTGTGAATAACTCCCTTCAGTGGGGCCTTCAATGAAACCTAGGCTGATTCCTGTAGCAACCCGAAACAGCCAGGGGCCGACTCAGCTGCCCCTCTCAATACAGCTGGATGACCACAGAGCCCACGGGGTCTCCCGAAGGGAAGCCATGCAGCCTGCTGGACCAGAGGGCTGAGGCAATGAGCACTGCACTGCCAACAGTGGAGAATGTGTCCCGCTTTTCTCTTCTTCAGTAGCTGCACCACATGGTTGTGGCCAGCTGCATCCAGGATTGCCAGGTTGCCTAAACTGGCTGATGTCTGAGGCAGTTTGTGGGGGACTCCTGCCACGGTGAGGGTAGGGCGAGGCCCTCTACCTCCGGCTGCGGTTACATTGCAGACCTTTGAGTCATTTTGTATGGTGGCAATATGGGGGAAGACCTCAATGGCGGCTCCCCGATCCCGGGGAAAGTTTATGAAATCAATGGGCTGGGAGCAGCTGAGCCACGCGATCGCAGGCAGCTGCACTTCACTAAGTCTGCATATTTGGGAGGGCACTGAGAGAGGTCTCCCCCCCTTTTCTTTGGCTATATGGTGGTGCCCTTATGTGTGGAGGACCAGTTATCTCCCAAATGTCAGTAGAATCACAAGAGTGCTGCCCCCACATGTTTCCTGCGATTGTAGGGGAGTTACCCTGTGTGGGTACAGTGATATGGAATTGGCAATTCACATACAAATGAAAGTTGGGAATTTAGGTCATGTTTATGCCTTGCAGTAACAAAATAACAAGTACTGGTGTTTTCCCCCCCAAAACTGCATAGTGTGCACAGTGGTGATTTAAGGTGGGGAAATGCACAAATGAGCGATTTCCTTAGTACACTACCTATGATGTTATGGCCATTGCCTCATGGCAAAGTGATTTATGATATATGTGATGTCATGACAATTGCCTAGTTGGGAAAGTGATTTATGTGATTGTGTTTGAATGTGTTTTATGTATAATACAAAAGATATTTTTACATACCTTGTGCCTCTTTTTGGGGTGTGCCTTATGTCTCACTGGTGTGTGTGTGTGCATTGTGTAAAGGTTTAACACATTGCCTCTGGGATAAGCCTGACAGCTCTGTCAAGCTACCATAAGGGGTGAACAGGGGTTATCTTGTGTGTGTAACTCCCTAACCCTGACTAGAATGGTGGGTTCTGCGTGGATTAGGTGTATACCCAAGCCAACAAGAAACCTAATTTCTAACAATACCCAAATAAAAACACAAGAAGTGCATAACCTGCAGTTCAATATTTATCAAACCATTGTGTTTCTTGAGTAAGATATATGTGTTGCAATGATTAATAGAAGGAAACAGAATATCATAATTAGCATTAAGAGATCAGTGCCAAAATCCCTGCCAGGAAATCTGACTCCCCATTTCCTGTGGGTAACCATCAACAGGCTGCCCGTCTTGGTGTAGAGCTTGACATCCCTCGTGGCGGTACCAGGAATCAGCTGAGCTGGAATTACGGCATGAAGAAACCTTGCAGTGTCAGCAGAGTGCTCCTCACCCCTAAAAAGGAAGTGGGACTGTATATATATCTTAAAGCAAACACAAGAAGATGATGGACGGAGAGCTTAAACTTTTCAGACATTCACCAGCAGTCACAGATCTGGGTTTAATTCATCATCGTTCTTTTGCTGACTTCACCACCCCAGTTCAGACCCAGCCATATGTAAATCAGTCTTGACCCTGTTCCTCAATGGAACAGTCGCGCCTGAACTGCCGAGCCAGGTCTTCCCTGGACCTGAAACAAGCATCCTGGGACCGGTTTCGAAATAACACCCCTCATCAGCCAGGCTAGCTTGAATCCAGTGGCAAAGTAAGCAAGGAACCGAAGTCTGGGCATACTCTACCAACTTAGGGTGCATGCGACCCTTCACAGCAGCACACACAGTATTGGTGCTTTGTTCCCACAGCAGACTGGGCAGAATCATCAATATAGATGATATAATCATACTGATCAGGAGGCATGCTTGTTTCTGGTCCAAGGAGAACCTGGCCTGACAGCATGGGCTGGACTGTTCCCATGAGGACGAGGGCCAATACTGATTTGCATATGGCTGGGTCCAAACTGGGATGGCTTAGTAAGCAGAAGAATAATGTTGGATTCAACCCAGATCTGTGACTGGGAGTGAGTGTCTGAAAAGTTTCAGCACTTCGTCCATCATCTTATGGTAGGGGGGCATTTTGACAGACAACGATGAGGGAAAATTCATTATTTATTTAATTTTCCCTCGTGGCCTTCTGTCGAATCCCCCTGACCAGGTCCCTTCAACACACCGCTCTTACCTGCATGGGCAGCGGCTGAGTATGATGAGCCCTTCTTGGGTTTCACATACTCTTCTGATCTGCGCTCTGACTCAACACCTCTCTCTGAGCATTTTTGGGGTGACTCCTGAAAGGAACGAGATGAACATGTCTCAGTATCTTGATACCTGTCAAGCATTTTAACATGTTCATGATTACACAGATTATAGCGCTTTTAGGTTGCTTCCTGTTGAGGAGATCCATCCTGTGTTTTAGACTTTGCTTTGATTTTCTTGTTATTCCACTTCTTCCTAGTAGAATACTCAGTGCTTGCTTTGAGTTGTCCTTTTCATAATTACTTTTAATTTTTATTTTGCTAGGCCTAACTCCAAAATTAACTCTACCCACTGTTGCAAAAGTTTCTTGGATACATTTCGGTCATTTAGCCAATGATGCTGCTTCCCCTTTAATATTACTGAACATAATGGCGGACACTGCAGTGAAATTGCCCATCAGGTTCATCCCCAAATCCAGGGCAAGGGCCCCCGTACTCATTCTGTAACTGTTTAAGCATCTCTAGCAAAACAGTTAATGAGGGTGAGCCTTGAGTTCTGGTCTATACTGCAGTGAGCACTGTACCCCAAGTGGCACATTCCTCCACAGGGCCCCATTGGCAATCACATTGTAAGAATCATGTGCTTTTCCTGGAGTCCCCTACGGGGAAACACAGCTTCAAGCTGACCTTTAATTTGCACGATCCAGAATGGCATTTCCTCCTGTCTGATGGGAACTTTACCCATGACTGCATTGATGGTTTGCAGGCTGATGACTGGTGTAGCCAATTGTGGTTGTGCAGCTTGAGCAGCCCTCGCAAGATTTATTGTCATTGCTCATATAATGAACTTTGTCAGACTTCTATATATTCTGACTATACTATTATGTAGTCTACACAATTGTGGTGCTTTCATATTAGCTATGTTTGGATGTAGTGTGTAGACGGCTAAGGTGGGCCATTTTGCTCCCTCATTGCTAAGGGGAGCTAGTCTGACTTCTTCTCTAATGTGTGGTAGGACGCTATCAAACCAATTTTGATGTTCTTGGTATGTACATGGTATTTCTACTGCTTCGTAAGCCTTATAGTTATTTGGATCCTCAGTTGTAGTGTAAGTGTGGAACAATCTTGAGTAATCGTTTGCTGCTGTAAATGTAACACATGAATGGAACACCTTTGTCCTAAATGCTTCGTGGGCCTCAACCACAAAGGTAACGTCCCCACCTGTAAGTGTGAGATCATGTTGTGGCAACTGCTGAGTAACTGTATGACTGCAGGTTTCAGGTATGTTTATTGGGCCATCAGAATATATGGCATTCAGAGAGAGTACCACTATGGGGCGATCCTATGAAAGGTTCAAGTTTGAGCAACCTACAGACAATAAATAGGGGGTCCCTACTAAGCTGAGAAGGATTTTCTCATAACACCAAAGAAGTGTCCAGTTAAAAGGTGTTTAGGGGTGTTTGGGTTACAAAGGAAAACTACTTGGGTGATCCTTTAAATAAAAACCCAATCTAGAACACTGTTGGTGCCATAGCAGACAGCTTTTACTTTCTCAAGTAAAGCTTGCATTTGTTAGGCAACATAAATGGTAGACTGGTGTGAGACTGATTCTGAGCACACCTCAGGATATGTTGGTCTATAGTCTATCTAGCTCACAGTGCACCATCTCCACCCCTAACCTTGCAGGGTAACAAATATGTGTGCAACCTCACAACATGGCAACACTGAATCCCCAAGGAAATTGTGGTAACAGATCTAGAACCTTTTCATTTGCTTTGTCATCTATAAACAAAGAAATACACAAGAAGTGCACAACCTGCAGTTTCAATATTTATTGAAGCATTGTAATTCTTGAGTAAATACGTGTGCTACAATGATAATAGAAGGCAACAGAATAGCGTAATTAGCATTACGAGAACAGTGGAAAAGAATTACAATTCCACTGTCGTGCTATATCATATAAGTACTGTGCTGTGATATAATATACTCCTACCTAGCCCATCCCTAACCTAATTTTGCCTAGAATAGGTAATCTGCCAAAATCCCTGACAGGTGATCGTACTCCCCATTACCTGTGGGTAAGTGTCATCAGACTGCCTGTCTTGGAGTAGAACTGGACTACCCTTGTGGCGGTATCATGAATCAGCTGAGGTGGAATTCCGACATGCAGCAACCTCACAGTCTCAGCAGAGTGCTCCTCTTCCCTAAACAAGGAAGTGGTATTGTATATATAATGAGAAGCACCCATGCTGCCATGTTGAAGATTCAGGCAGGCTGCAATTGTTCATTCTAGTATGATATCGCTGTCACCTACCGGACAATAATAACTAATTACATTTGTGCAGTGAATGTTATCCCTTGTACTAAAGGCCTCATTAACAAGGAACTGACACATCTGCATAGATGCGTCAGCTTCCTTGTGCCAGTGCCAAATGTCCTTGTGCCACCATGGATGCGCTGTATGTACAATACAGTGCTCTATGGCGCAGGGATTAACTGATGCGTCCGAAATTCTGATGCATCCGTTGGCACTAAAGTGCTGGAGTTGCTCATGAAAGTGACGCAACTCCAGCACTGCTCCACAACAGATAGGTGAGTCATATTCAAAAATTACTCACGCCTGAAAGACGGGATTTTGACACAGTGAAGGTGTAGAGTGACACAGTGAAATGTTGTAAATTTCACTGCGTCAGTTCTACATGACTTTTTGCGTGGGAACGCCCACCGTGCAAACATTATACCTGAAGCAGGTATAATGTGGTGCAGGGCTATAGCTTAACGCTTCTCCCTAGATGTGACACGTTGTGAATGGGTCCCAAGAAGTGATGCAATGGAGGAGAAAAAGTGTTGCAAGGGGCTTGTAAATCTGCCCCTGAATGTTCACGTTATTGTGATAGTGTGCCTATTAAGTGTAAATGTAAGGCAAATGAAGTTTAAGAGAATGTTATCCTGTACTGTCACACATGCAAATGTCTGTAAAAAGTCACTGTGTGTAAGAGAGAAGGTAAGTTAAGAAACATGAGCATGAAGATGGCATAGTATCTAACTGGGCCATGTGACAAGCCTGGTGGACTGGCCAGATTCTCTTCTGTTAGTTTTGTAATACATTTAGAGCCCCCCGAGTCATCTATCGGTGGAAGCATGTTTGAGGAGCCTATCATACTTCTATTCTTTGCAAATAGCTAATTCAGAACCGATGTGCACTTTAAATGTATTTTCTGTATCTCATTTGTGGTATCTTCTGAGTGGGAGAACTGTGTTTTCCTCTTGTCTTCTTTGCATAATCTTCTACTCAGCCTACATGAAAGTAATGCACTTCATTTCAGACAAATAGATGTGTTGCAAAAATGCAGCACAGCATTTCTGTTGTCTCGAATATGTCAAATAGTCTATGTATGTATGATAATCATCCAATACATTTGCAATATAGATTAAATAAAAAGGAAAAATGAATCTGGCATTTTACATTAAAGCAGAGAACATACGCTACATTCAACAGAGTGAAAAGGGGGGGCCCTCGGCCCCCCCGCACGCATGGCGGCGCGGCGACCGTCCCCCCCCCTTTCCCCTTTAGTGTCTCTCGGTGGTGGGGGCGGGCCCTGGTGGGCGCGACCCACCACCGATTGGCCGGCGGCCTCCCTGACCCGGATACCAGGTAGAAGGTCCGGGTCAGGGGGGGCGGGCTACAGGAGGGGCGGGCCGGGGGGGGCGTGCCCCCCCCCGCCTGGCCCCTTGAGAATAAAGAGGTGGGGAGCGCCCAGGAGACCCTCTTGTCCCTGGACGCTCCCTCACAGCACGGTGTGCCCCGCGCTCGGGGCTTCTTTGTTTTTATTTTTCTCTCCTTGCAGGGTGGAGGCATGCGGAGGTGAACGAGGGGCCAGGGAGCCCGTCCGGTGGCCAAGGGAGAGAGTGTTTCCTGAGGGCTGCGCGGATCGGAGCATACCTGAGCGAGAAGGGACGGTGCTCGGGAGGCCGGGGCCTTGGTGGATTCGGCGTGCAAAGGGGGTTGTACGGTGCCCAGCAGTCTCAGGGATCGGCGCCGGTGCAGGGCGCCGCCTCGGACCGGACCATTGCAGCCGATGGCACACGTGCATCGGTGAGTATGATTGTGCTCACTTGAATGTGCGGGAGCTGTGAAAGGCAGGTTGGCGACTTTGTCGGAATGGAACATGTTGCGTGTGTGGGGCAGCTTCTGTATATTCCGTGTGGTAGGCGGTGCACAGCTGCGCCTTGTTTGGGACATGCCTCGGGTATGAGTATGTATTGTGCAGAGTTTCGCTGAATTTGACATTCGTATGCAGCACGGACTTAGCCACCAGAGGGCGGCATGCATATTTATATTTTGATGATCTGTATAGCGCGAACTTGAACAATGGGCGCTTTACTTGCGAGCCAGGTCAAGTTACCTTTTTTAAGCCACGGGGCGATTTAGTGATTTGCCCAGGATCACAAGATGATGACTCGAAACTTGTCCCCTAATTCAAAAGCCCACAGATCTGGCTGTTCAGCTGCTTCTCCTTCCTCTATGTGGTTACAATATTTAATTAATTGTTACATTTATTCTGTGCTTGGAGGAGGCAGCTAATTGTTTCTGGAATAGTGTGGGTGTGTTGCTTCTGATTTCCGTTCCCGGAGATGATTAAAGTCACGTGATTTGTGGCACCTCCCAGTGGACCCTGCCAATGCCCCTTTTCTGTTATTTGTGTTACGGGCGATTACTCGGACTGTACTCGAAGTCAATCTTTCCTTAGTGATATGCAGTGTTATTCAAAGAAACATACCTTTACGTCCTTTACAGCACGTGCATATGAGAGCTAACACATGTAGATGAACTTGTTAACATGTAGTGGGTAGGGCAGAAGTCATTATGTGGCAAGCAACACCGCATCTCTCTTTAATGATAGGCAGTCACTTCGTGGTTTTGTCAGCCGGGCCTTGGACAGTTAATTCACAGCTGCTCTAGGACGATTTTATCGAGCTCTGACAAAGCATAGGTCCGTATTTACAGCTTTAGTGTTTTATTGTCCTCCAAGCTTGGTGAAGCTCATCCCAAGAGCGGCTGTGGTAAAGGTCGCTAGCCACTCACAAGCGCCTGCTGAGGCTGTTATGCACTATGGGCCGCATGAGTCCAACTCATCGTGGACAGAATTCCTATTTTTTCGTTTGACCACTTATTTTGTGATTCAACTGTTATTTTACAACGAAGTGATCACCACAGCAGCATAGGCCAAGCATTAATTATAAGTCTGTCTTTCTTTGTATAAATTTGAATAAATGCGTAGGTGACTAAGAATTCTGCATATCAATAATATAGGTGGTCCCGGTGGTCGACACTTCTATCGCGCAGCTTGTTGTGGGCACTTAATCTAATTAGTTCAGGCAGTCAGCTGTACTAGAATGCCTAATAAGACACTACATATAATCACAGATGTTTCAAGGGCCCCTCCTCTTACAGGACTGGCTCCTGTCCATTCTCTCCTTCCCAGGAGACGCCCACACCATTCCGTGGGGTCGGGGGGCGAGGCGGCTGTGCCACAATCAGCACCAGCAAGGAAAATCTGAACGGCAAGTCAGGTCGTCAAACAAAAAGAGAATTTGCTAAAGTGGTATGAGGAGGTTTAAAAGTCATATCAACTTTTAGGGCTCTGTATAAATCAAATGAAATCGGGCTAATAGCTCAGAGAGATTAATCTTGATTTTATGCTGTAGCTGAACATCATTTTAAACAGGCTGTTAGATTTCATTGCCTTTTGGGAATCCGATGGCAGTTTGCCATGATCATACAAGCTCCATCAGTCTAGTTACACTTGCTCAGTTAGTCTACTTTTACAGTCTGAGCCCGGGTCTGTGCCACCACGGTGGTGGAAAAATGGCGTCTTCGGCACATCCTACATCCATCATGGCACAAGCTGGTTCTACTTAGTGCCTTCATTCTTTAATGCTGCGCTATTATTAGATTTATTGTGCCTGGAAAATATACTATTCTTGTCTAATGCTGAAAAGCTGTACACTGCTTTACAATAGATGGATTTAAATAAAGATGAGACAGGCGCTGCATTAAAAAACCACATTCAACTTATGGGGCTACCATGAAAATGCAATTATGGCTACAACCATGTTCTATCTACACTTTAGGAGGTGCTTGAGCAGAAAAGGATTTCTATTACTTAAAAATAGGGACGATACAGTTTTTACTCGTGGCTGGAGGGTAGGGCTTGAGAGTTTAGGGTACTAGGCAGAATGACTGTTACCTTGTATCAGGTAGGCGGTACATGGGTGGTACACGGACGGTCTTGTGCATTCGCCCATTTATTTTGACACAACCCCATATTTGCAAAGACCTTTAATCACGGGTGTGTACCACAATGGTTGGCCTTCCTGAGGCTGGCGTAACAAGGAAATATATCTTTATTCTTCAGCGTTAGTTCCTCTTTACCAAGGTGCTCCATTACATCCACTTACTTGCATCCGAGGGTGTATATTAGGCCATGGCCACGACTGCTGCTGGCCAGACCGGTACAGTAAGCGCTCTGAAGCCATCTAGACTGCACGAGCGCTACACAAAAGAATTACAAATGTGGAGTTTGGCTGCTGGGAATTGTCATAAAGTAGAAAATCTACTTAGAGGCAGGGCATAAATAAATCGCTTATTAGGATGGGCGATTATTGGAAGGTTTTTGTAGGAAGCTGACCATGTCTAGACCGGATCAAGTAATTATACATCACTGGTGTTCCGGAGTAAAGCACACTATGAGACCATGGTCAGCGGTGACCATAGGCTTGTGTTTTCATCCACAACCCTCCCTCGTGTTCCCATCCTCAACCCTCCCTCAGGAATGAAATGTTTTGGGTTGTGTGGGTATGTGCTAAAAGTTGTATATACATGTTACTAAGAGAGCACAGTCTTTGTTTTGGGTTGCCTAACATTCTAAAAATGCTAGTAAGTGTTTATATTGACAGACATGCTGAACTTGAACTGTTGATACTGATAATATTACTCCGACATTGTTTTCCCATGTCTGTGCACCGGTTCCATCTCATTAGTACGGGCTGTAACACTTCAATATAGCAATAAGCAACAGCTAGGTCCTTTGACGGCAAGGCAACATCTATTGCTGCAATTTTGTAACTTCTGAACGGTTTGAGCTAGACACAGTTTGTTTTGTAAAATTCCGGGGCTTCTTTATTGATGTCCTCCAGGCACTTGCCTGCTTATTTATCTCACGCAAGGAACAGCCATTGACTTAAGTCAAATTTGACACTCTAGAATTACAATGATTGGTGTCTGCTGAGGTGATAGTTAGAACAATCGTGGAACGATTCACGAATAAGGTATACCCCCTTCTCTTGGGGTCCTCCTGGGGATTAACGCACATCTAAGGGTAGGGCTTGTCGAGACTGTGAAAGCCAGTTTCCCAGGTCCAACATTCCTTTGCAAGCCAAAGCAGAAAGCCAAGCAAGGGACTTATTTCATTGTGAGGTAATCAACATCTGAGGCGCTGTTCAGTATTCAAGGGGGGACATTGCACCAGTCCAAACGACCCTTCATGATAGGTTAAAGTCAACCTTATTAGAAAGCTATCCTAGTGGTAGCTGTATCGCGTGCAGCCTTCAGGCTAAGTCTTGAAGGAATGTAGAGCGGCTTGTTTTACCAGTCTATAATTTCATGAATGAGTAAATGGAAAGAGAACAGGTGTATAACAAATACACATCATTTAGTTCCTTTACGAGGCTAAAGGCATGACATTACAGTCAGTGAACCTATTTAACACACAAGTAAATTGGCACAGTATACGTGGAGCCTATAATGAGATTAGAGGCGAATAATTACAGTCTGTAAACCTATATAGCACACAGTAATTTAGCACCAGATACATTGAGCTCTAGGGGTGTACCAAAGCCATATATAAGTAAAGAGGTAGGGGAACCACAAATGGCATAGAGACAGGGCCTAGAGCCTGTAGAAAGATTACTTGGGGGTCCTGATAATCCGACACACCCTGCTGTCACACCTAGAAGGTGCCCAAGAGCCTAGTTGTGGCATCACATAGTTCTGGAGATACGTGGGATCATGTACGGTTGCCGTGGATGATATTGACCAGAAGCCAAAGTGGCGAGCGTAAAAGGCCCTTGGGTCAGCTTACAGCCTGGCATAGTTAGGGCTGTGCTAATCCTTTTAGCCCTAGATGCTGCACTGGCAAACAGTCTGGCCTTTTCTAACATAGACCCTATGGCCTAAAGGCGGGGGTGGAAAATAAGGAATAGGAGGTGATGTCCTGATCTACAGCGGAATTTTTAGTAGCCATAAATGTGCCATGGCATTGCCATTGGGTCACTGTACTGCATACGGGATATTGTGGCACTGCCACTGGGTCACTGTACTGCGCACGGGATATTATTCCTAATAAAGGTCATTCTACAGGGCACTCTCCGTAACACTAATTCGGTCACACTACATGGGACACAAACTGAGGCTATGCTTAACACTTACAGTCGGAAGTGTCAATGAGTATGCAGCTGGTGCTACTCTTATCTAAAACTTAGCAAGTGATGGCAATGTAAGACTAGCACGTGTACAGCAGTTATCGCCAGAAACACTAATGGTTTGTGTTTATCTTTTCCATTTATGTATGGCCGGGTCCATGGTGGACATCTGGAGTGCTTCACATCACAACAGCTGCAACAGGTGGACAGCTCAAGGGATGCTTACGTCAGTCACGGCTGGGTCCATGGCGGATATCGGAGGGGTGCTCCACACCGCAACATCAGCAGCGGGTGGACGTCAAAAAGGAAGCATACGTCGAGAAAGAGGACACCCAAGGGCACAAGTAGTGCTGGCAGGTGTAAGTGCTACCCATTCCCTAAGGTGTAAGTGGGAATTGTCACCCAGGTTTTCTTGGTCTTTTCCTGGTTCTTGCAGTTTCTCAAACCTGTGACGCAGGGGAGGAACTCATCACCAGGAGTGGAGGAGCCACAACGTCCCAGCACAAGGAACAGGGTGGACGCGGGACAGGGAAGATCTGGTTTGGGGGTCTGTGCCTTGGTCAGTCAGGATCTTCTTTCAGGGACTCTTAGCTCAGCAGCCCGACCCCCGTCAGTGGTGATACTTCACCTAGGGGGGAATGACTTGGCCAAACTTGGAAGGCGAATACTCATTGATGAGTTCATCTCCACTGCGGGTGGGTCTTCAGGACTTGCCCGGGTGGCACAGTAGTAGGGGCTCAACTTATCCCGCGGTGGCAGGGGCGAGGGGCGGACTCGATCAGGGCGTTGAATCACTCGATAAAGAGGATCAACACACAGTTGGGCAAATTATTTCAAGCCCCCCTCGGTTGCAGACGATCCAACATGGGTGTATTTGGGGGCATAATTCTACCTGGTGAGGGGAGTCCATTTGACGGAGGAAGGAAAGGTCCTGCGGTATGATAATGTCAGGGCCTGGTTGGAAGGTTTTGCTAAAGTGAGAACTTTCTAGGGTAGGTCAAGGCAGGGGGAGGCCAGATCGTCGGTTAACAATGCTGGCCTGTGGCGGTAAGGTCATTATCGGTGAGCACATATTTGAGGTCTGAGAGGGCGGGCATCATCCTATGGAGGTTCCCGCCCAGGGGGAGGGGCCTGCGGGCCACTCCTAGAACTCCAGGGGCAAGGTAATTGATGCTGCAAAGGAGCGCGGGTAGGAGTAGTTCACGCTTTCCTTAGGCTGGTAGCCACCCCGCGCGCGTATACTCATGACGTCACCGGATGACGCAGAGTAAGGGCCCTCCTTTAGTGGGTAAATGGAGTTCAGGGCGTAGACCGGGCAATTCCCGGGGTAACACTGCGCATGCGCACGTCTCAAGGTGAGGCGCAGCTTGTAGGACCTGACACCGGTAGTGACCTTGCCATATGGCCAGAAATGTACAAAAATCAAGATGAGGATGTTAGACTCGGTTAGGAAACAACATGTATTAGAGTTTTTGTTAAGGTCAGCCTCTCAAACTTGTTGACAAAAATTTGTATCTAATGTCCTGCTGATTTTTGTATAAATTGTTGATCATGCAATTAAAACATTTTTTAATTTCATATCTTAATAAATACGGCCGGGCGACTAGCGCCCGCCTTCCAAAAAGTAAAGAAGTCTCGTGTCCACGTTTCTGGGTGTTGGGTGCCGGTTTGGGGGGGGGCGGCAGCTAGTCGCTGACCATGTGAAAAGGGGGGGCCCTCGGCCCCCCCGCACGCATGGCGGCGCGGCGACCGTCCCCCCCCCTTTCCCCTTTAGTGTCTCTCGGTGGTGGGGGCGGGCCCTGGTGGGCGCGACCCACCACCGATTGGCCGGCGGCCTCCCTGACCCGGATACCAGGTAGAAGGTCCGGGTCAGGGGGGGCGGGCTATAGGAGGGGCGGGCCGGGGGGGCGTGCCCCCCCCGCCTGGCCCCTTGAGAATAAAGAGGTGGGGAGCGCCCAGGAGACCCTCTTGTCCCTGGACGCTCCCTCACAGCACGGTGTGCCCCGCGCTCGGGGCTTCTTTGTTTTCCCACCCACCATCCCTTGGAACAAAAGTCTTGTGGCATTCATTATGTCTGGTTTAATTGTAATTTTGCGAAGGTACTGTCCACATGTCTTACATGGTAGTAGAAATGGATCTGTCGGTATATTTTGATGATGCGTTTTGTTTAGGAATTTTTCCCCTTTTAGCAAACTGTGTGTGAAGTACTTTTTCTTTGATGCCAAGTGTCTTTAGGCCTTTTTTCCCTTTGTAGCTGTACGGTGATGCTGTTATTTATTAGCCAGTGTAGCTGTCCTTTAGAATTTTTCCCATAGGTCGTCGTATTTATTAGGTATGGGGCATGCGGTAAGGTCATTATCGGTGAGCACATATTTGAGGTCTGAAGGGGCGGGCATCATCCTATGGAGGTTCCCGCCCAGGGGGAGGGGCCTGCGGGCCACTCCTAGAACTCCAGGGGCATGGTAATTGATGCTGCAAAGGAGCGCGGGTAGGAGTAGTTCACGCTTTCCTTAGGCTGGTAGCCACCCCGCGCGCGTATACTCATGACGTCACCGGATGGCGCAGAGTAAGGGCCCTCCTTTAGTGGGTAAATGGAGTTCAGGGCGTAGACCGGGCAATTCCCGGGGTAACACTGCGCATGCGCACGTCTCAAGGTGAGGCGCAGCTTGTAGGACCTGACACCGGTAGTGACCTTGCCATATGGCCAGAAATGTACAAAAATCAAGATGAGGATGTTAGACTCGGTTAGGAAACAACATGTATTAGAGTTTTTGTTAAGGTCAGCCTCTCAAACTTGTTGACAAAAATTTGTATCTAATGTCCTGCTGATTTTTGTATAAATTGTTGATCATGCAATTAAAACATTTTTTAATTTCATATCTTAATAAATACGGCCGGGCGACTAGCGCCCGCCTTCCAAAAAGTAAAGAAGTCTCGTGTCCACGTTTCTGGGTGTTGGGTGCCGGTTTGGGGGGGGGCGGCAGCTAGTCGCTGACCATGTGAATAAAAGGCATAGGCTACAGCCAAAAAGGCCAGTGTGCAAAAAAATGATATTGTGGCAATGATTCAGAACACTGTACTTTTATTTAGCAATCTTGCTACGTCTCACCTTGAAATTTTATCATAGTGCAATTGTATTTATTTGCCTGTACTTATTTAGGGTTTGGTAAGGCACTGCAAACCACCTTGCATTAGCCTCAGAGCAGTTTCGATTAGATACATTAAAAGGGACAATGGCTGATCTGCAGGACATTAATAATAATATTATCAGAGAGGTATTCATTGATCACATTTGCTGACAGGAATGTGATAACACTTTGGTTAACAGTCAGGCACAATAATAAATAGACATAATTGAAGGATATTAGATGGTTGAGCACGTAGATTTTAATATTCTCTCTAAGAAAATCAAATTCAACTTGCTCACATAAGAGTTCTCAGGGATGAGCCTTTCACAGGAAATTACCTCCCTCTGAATTTCCTGTACCCTGTCTGCCACTTAGACAGTTATAATTGTCAGATCTTACCTTCCTTATGCGTTTGACTTTGAAATTCAACCAATCACCTTCCTTAAAAACATTGTTTTGTTTTATTATGTATTCAGTGTAGTTCAATTTTAAAGCACCACAAACGTATGGTATAGACTAAAGCTTTTGAGCTGTGGAGCAATATAGCAGATTTTGCAAAAGCATCAGAATTTTTTGTATTATGTACTAAAAACGTTTATGAGTCCTGCCCAAACCATAAACATGAAATTGATTCACTAAATGGAAAACACATTAAATAGAGGCAAGATGGCTCAGAGAATGGATCCATGTTGCAGTCATTCTCTGTGATTTGTATTTCTGGAGTTCAAAGAGCACAATTGAATCAGAATTTAGCAGCCTCTCTTATTTATATTACATAGAAATTGCAACAGTCCGGCATAAAATGTTATATAAGAAATATATCAGCAAGATGGACCTAGAAAAAAAGAGAATAGAAATACAATGAATAAACATAAAATATTACAGATATAGAGTCAGGTCCGCAAGAGAACAGTTGAACAGTAGAAAGAATAAACGTGTTTCATGATCTTTGGCCTGCATTCGTCCTTTTGTGCATGGTAGGCGTTCAAGTGCAATACTCTGAAATGGCAGTTTTATTTTGTTTCTTTCCCTTTCACGATCTGCATGCGAACTTGATAAATTCGTGCACTTATCCTTGATGTGTTCATAGAAAAGCATACGCTGATTGTGACATTTTTACTCTTGCCCTTCACTTTTACTTCTATGTGACTTGTTAAGGAGTTCCCTGGTACATGGTCATCTTGTAACAATACTGTTATCCACTGATGGTGATCATACTTATCATAGGTCACCTATGGGAGGTAATTAAGATGTCACAACTAGGGGTTCTAGAACGTATGACCTTTAAATAGGTGTTGTCCAGGTTTCTGTTCATGCTTTATTATGTTTTTCCAGGTAAGTGTCCTGACAAAAGCCACAAAACGTGATTGAAATATGTTGGCCATTGACCTTGACAGATGTAAGATATCATTGACTCATTCCCATGTTTATATCTCCTTCTGTGTTTAACCCTATCCCAACTCCGCTGAATAATAAAACTAACCAAGAGTTTGAGGCAATTTTAATTATTTTAACATCAGACAGATGTATGTCAGATGAACCTCCCTGGTGGCTGCATCCCGACGAAGGCCTGAGGAGAAAGACCACCCCACACTGAGCCACCACATCTTCTGTGTGCTCTGAGACTCTCTCCCCTGACGGTCATGGTTTGGGTGAGAGGAAGGCCTTGCCCTCAAGGAGGAGAAGTGGAGTAGAGTTGATCAGCCCACTAACTGCTTTGGCTGAAGAGCTCGATCTGATCCCTGAACTCAGGTGATCACGCACAGGCCCAATAGAGGCAGCAACCCCATATTGCTGGCTGCTTCAACATGGAGCATCATTATCATGAATATTTCACGCCAGCAGGGAGTAAGACACCCAGGAGTGTTTCTTGATGAGAGAGGCAAGAGGTGGCCGTGATGGCTGCATGAGGCTGAAACTGCAACCGTAGGTAAATACTCACCACCCGAGCGTTCCTGGGGTAGATCTGAGGAAACAGAATTTTTGTTACCACCTTAACAAAATTATCGATTTCAGTGACAACTCACTCAAGGCTCAGTAAGCGGCAGTAGTGTAAGTACTCACCTCTAAAAGATGTCGGGGAACAAAGAACACTGAGCGACACACCAAACAAAATTGGATAAATTTGCGCAACCCTAAATGGATTTCCCAGCAGCAGTGGATGACGATGACCAATAGGTACCGCCCACTGAAGTGGGTAGCGCCCTAACATGGCAAGACATCCTGGCAGCAATTCATGGGGTACGTGCAGCTTTAGAAGGCAAAATAAACCCTGTCACTTTGAGGTTACCTTAATGCATGAGGACCTCCACAACCTTGGCTCCCACGTTAAGACCACTGAGGACACGATAGTCATGCTCAAGCCTATACTAAAATGCTGGAAGTGCAGGTTGAGAACCTGTTGACCACTGATGCTGCCTTAGAGGTGAGAGTCAAAGGTTTTGAGGGGAGAGCCCGCAGAAATAACATCTGAATTTTTGGGGGGCCTGAGCGGGCGGAAGACCCGGCAATGGTCCTTTTTGTTGAAGATTTCATCGTGAAGAACTTGCAGCAGCGAGGTCCATCCAACTATCACTTTTCAGTGAAAGAGAGACGTCATATTGCAGATGACCTGAACTGTCCCACCTCTTGACAACATTTGGATTTTATACTCAAAGTCCAGAAACTTTGGCGCTCTTTCCTTGAGGTCAAGAAGGCCTTATGTGCTAGAGAATTGAAATGCGGAATGGTATTCCCAGCCAGACTCAGAGTGATGGCGGAGGGAAAACTTCTTTTTTTGAGAACCCTGAGGAGGCAAAGGACTGTCTAGATAGCTTGTGTGTGACAGGGAGTCAACATTCACATGCTAGCCATCAGAAGGGTGGCAGGGAGTGCAGATGTCGAGGACAGCTACCAAACCATGAACCTAGAGACATTGAAAAGGACATGCCCAAGACTGTGGCACCTAAGGGGTCCTTGGCCCAGCTTTACTAGAACTTAAGGACACTCCAGATCCATAATGTAAAACTCAAGTAACCAGTGAAATTGTAAGGGACTTGATTAAACCACAAAGGTGTGGTAAAGATCAGTCATGCTTTATGGGCATGGGATGACAGGCATCCACCCACAGAACACTCTCGAGTTTTTGTCAGCTTTGGGCCTAGTGGACATATGTTGTATGCTTACCCGGAGGCCCGTCAATATACCTTCCACTCAGGAGCAGATGGCAGCTTATCATGAATAGATTATATATTTGGACTGATGGCAACTCCCAACATTTGGTGCGTTGACTCTCCTCCCCAGGGGAATCACAGACCACTCCCTACTCTCGGCAATCTATGGTAGACAAACAGAATCGAGAGGCCGGGTGGCACCACTTAGTCCCTGGAATTTGATGGTGCCATGTAGTCGAATCGAATTGCAGAAGGCCACAATACTTACAAGAAAATGAATGTTCAGTAGATTCGACTCCAGTCCTATGGGAGGCCTTTAACAGTAATAAGAGGCCAAGTTGTTTCACTGATAGCAGGACACAAAAAGGAAAAAAGGGCACAGCTGGAGGAGTTGGAAAAGTATATCCAACTCCTTGACACTGAATTGATAGCAGAAATAATTACACTGAGGTGCAGTATAAACTGAACATTAAGAGAAACGAATATAGGGATTTAGTGGAAGATGTAGCTGGAGCTAGATATTGAGGAACCTTGCATCGCTTATACTAAGTGGTAAATAGGGCAGGTAAGCTTCTATCATTGCTAAATAATAGTTAATTGACATCAAAGTGGGTATTTGAGGTTGTCACAGAAACGTGACTCTCCGTGAAAGATAGGCAAGGCCTCGTTGACACTTCCGTGACATATTACATGGAATTGTATTCTCCACTGCTACGGGTTACCATAGAGGCTCCATGGGACCAATTAGCCACCCTTAAAATACCAACCTTAAGGCCGACGCATAGAGATATGTTGGAGGCATATCTCACCAAAAGTGAAGTGACCCAGGGAATTCGACCCTTAAACGCAGGGAAAGCAATGGGTCCTATTGTCCTCCCAATCGAATTATAGAAACTGACAGCATCTAAGATTGCCCTATTTGGTGACGATGTTTAAGGAGAACTTAGAGGCAGGGCGGTATCCAGAAAACCAGGGACTTGCTAATATTGTAGTGAACAATAAGGCCAGAAAATCACCTTACAGCTGTACGTCTTATAGGCCGATCTCCTTACTGAATGCCGGGGTCACGATCTTGGCCAAAATTTTAGCACTCAGACTAGCCCTGGTGTTAAGTACATTAATACATCCCAATCAGTCAGGGTTTATGCCTGGTGGAATACTGTGCCAAATTAAAGGAACCTACATGGGATACTAGGAAGGGTAGGACATGTGCAGCAAGATGGTGCAGTGGTGTCGCTAGATGCTAGAATGGCATTTTATGTGATAGAGTGGCCCTTCCTCTTTGCAGTCTTAGAGAGACAAGGGTTCAGGCCAAAGTTGTTATCCTGGGTACGTCTCCAATACACAGACCCCCTGGCACAGGTGACAGTAAATGAAGGTAGATCAGTGGTATTTACCTTACAGGGAAGCACGAGGCAGGGCTGCCCCCTCTCTCCACTGATCTTTGCTTTAGTTCTTGAAATGCTGGTGGTCTGGATACGTGGTGATCTGCTGATCAGGGGACTAAAGGATCGGGGGATTGGGAAGATAGGATCTCCCTATATACCGATGATATTTTCCTTTACGTAGCAGAACCTTACCCCTCGTTACATAGGATACTCCACAATAATGCCATATATAAACAATACTGGGGGTATCCCATAAATTGGGATAAATCCATGATATATTTCCTACACAGAACCACTCTGTGAATTAGTAGATCTTGTGCAGCAAGGGTGGTTATGGAGAGGATTCAGTACTTGGGTATATATGTCACCAGAGATCCTATGATTTTCCACACCTGCAATTTATAACCTTCTCTCAGACAACTCTTTGATGGTGTGCAACATTGGAGGTCTCTGCCACTGACATTACTGGGAAAGGCGCCCCTTTACAAGATTATGGCATTATCCCATTTTTTATATGTCCTTCAAAATACACCATACCTGTTCCCAATGGTTTACTTTTGAGCAGTGGAAGCAGTGGTGAGAACACTCCTCTTGGATGCGAAAACCCAGAGAATAGGCTTCCATTAACTAATGAGGTGGTGGCACGATGGTGAGATTACAGCCCCTGTACTTCATTACTATTACTGAGCAGCACAGCTTACAGTCATTAACCACTGGGTCCACCTACTGCAGGACGAACCGCCCTATCGAATGGAAAGGCAAAATGTGACACCAAGGGGCAAAAAAAAAGGCCTCTGGAAAAGAGAGAAATGCTGTGCACAGAATAGACTTGCATGTGTTTGTTTAACAAATATCTATCAATAGGGATTATGAAAGCTTTAGCACTTGCTTGCTCACAAGGAATCATTTATAGGGATCACAAATTCATTTGTTTCACAGGGGAGGTTGCCAAAAAATGTACACTCTAAATAACCTGTTTCACAACTCTATTCCATGGGATTATGAAGTCAACTGCACCATCTACTCCACAAAGAATCAACTGCATAGAGTATGAACTATTGTAAGCTCCAATAGAAGTATAGTAGCACAAGAGGTATTGATGTATGGTATGCATATACTAAAGATAGTAAATATTTCAAGGTTAGTGAAAATATATGTGACCAGGGCTAGAAACTACACATGCAACACCAACAAATGTGTTCATGTTACATTTACCCATTTGCCAAACTGAACGCAAACTAAGCATACAAGTTATTTTTCTACTTATGATGGTAGCTCTCATAGTTAAACAAGTTTATTATAATCCTGAGTGATAGTCAATTATATCAAAATGTAATTGCATTTCAGCTCAGAAGAAAGGTCGAGTTTGAAATTGCATTAGAGAGTGGAAATATAGGGAATGCAAGCATATCATTGGCAAAACTCCAAGTTAAAACGGAATGTTCAAAGTATAGTCATGTTCTGCATTTTACTTATTAATGCACCGGTAGTGCATATTAGGCTCAGGTGTGCGACCAGATGTTTGAGGATATCCAGTGTCTTGGTTTCTTGCTTTTATCTCAATCCTCTTTCCTAGGGCCTACGGTATAATTCCACATTATTATTGTGGAGTTGGCTGTGGGTTAAATGAAATGTGGTAAATACATTTATTCCAACTGGCTCTGAATTTCCAGGTTATTGCACAGGTACATGCATCCTGAAAACTATATTTCCATGATGCTCCACAAACTTTCAGGAGACTTGCAAATGAAGGTGGTCATCCTCAAGTTATCAAGTATAAGGGCCTGATTTATATCGTGACACTATGTATACTCCGTGGATTCAAGAGAGCCTGTCTGATGAGGCCTGTTAGCCTGAAACCAATCCCAGGATGCTTGTTTCCGGTCCAGGGAAGACATCAATCAATCAATCAATCAATCAAGGCATTTGTATAGCGCGCTACTCACCCGGAGGGTCTCAACGCGCTTGGGTGAGGAGGGGGGTCTGTTACTGCTCGAACAGCCAGGTCTTGAGTTGCTTCCTGAAGGAGAGGTGATCTTGGGTCAGGCGTAGGTGGATGGGGAGGGAGTTCCACGTCTTGGCTGCCAGGTAGGAAAAGGATCTTCCTCCCATGGTGGTTCTTCGGATGCGTGGAACGGCGGCGAGGGCGTGGCTGGTTGATCGTAGCTGGCGGGTGGGGGTGTAGAAGGTCAGGCGGTTGTTAAGGTACCTGGGGCCCAGGTCGTGGAGGGCCTTGTGTGCGTGGGTGAGGAGTCGGAATGTGATTCTCTTGTTGACGGGGAGCCAGTGCAGGTCTCTCAGACATGGCTTTGCAGTTCGGGCTGGACTGTTCCCATGAGGCACAGGGTCAAGACTGATTTGCTTACAGCTGTGTCTGAACTGGGGTGGCAAAGTGAGCTAAAGAACGATGATGGATTCAACCCAGATCTTTAACTGGGGGTGAGTGTCTGAAAAGTTTCAGCGCTCCATCCACCATCTCCTTGTGTTTGCTTTGTTCACCCTAAGTCAGCAGGGTATACCCAGATGTGGGTCCCTTGCTCACTTTGCCACTGGATTCAAGCTAGCCAGGGTGATGAGGACTGTTAGACTGAGAATGGTCCTAGGATGCTTGTTTCCAGTCCAGGGAAGACATGGCTTGGCAGTTCAGGCTGGACTATTCCTAGGAGGCACATGGTCAAGACTGATTTGCATGTAGCTCTGTCTAAACTGGGGTGGCAAAGTGAGCTAAAGAACAATGATGGATTCAACCCAGATCTGTGACTGGGGATGAGTATCTGAAAGGTTTCAGCACTCCGTCCACCATCTCCTTGTGTTTGCTTTGTTCTCCCTAAGTTGGCAGGGTATGCCCAGACATCGGTCCCTTGCTCACCTTGCATCTGGTTTCAAGCTAGCCTAGCAAATGAGGGGTGTTACCCTGGAACCAGTCTCAAGATGCTTCTTTCCAGTCCAGGGAAGATCTAGCTTGGCAGTTTGGGCTGGAGTGTTCCCACGAGGAACAGGGTCAAGACTGATTTGCATATGGCCAGTTCTGAACTCGGGTTGGCGAAGTGAGCTAAAGAATGATGATGGATTCAACCCAGATCTGTGACTGGGGGTCAGTATCTGAAAAGTTTTGGCACTCCATCCACCATCTCCTTGTGTTTGCTTTGTTCATCCTAAGTTGGCAGGGTATGCCCAGACGTGGGTCCCTTGCTCACTTTGCCACTGGATTCAAGCTAGCCTGGCTGGTGAGGGCTGTTAGCCCGAAACCGGTCCCAGGATGCTTGTTTCCGGTCAAAGGAAGATATTGCTTGGCAGTTTGGGCTGGACTGTTCCGATGAGGCACAGGGTGAAGAATGATTTGCATATAGTTGTGTCTGAACTAGATCAACTCAGATCTGTGACAGGGGGTGAGTGTCTGAAAAGTTTCAGTGCTCCGTCCACCATCTCCTTGTGTTTGTCCAACGGTGTATCCATACCACAAAGATAATGGTCGGAACATTAGATTTATATTCTGTCTCCGCCATGGTTACACCTGTCAGACAGCCTCTATGTCCACCCACCTAATTTAGGGGCCTATTAGGATGGCGGACGGAAATGTGTTCCGTCCGCCATTGTCGCGGCAAAATCACTCCCGACCGCACTGCGGAGAATCCGCAGTTGCGATTAGGATGTTTATGTCAAGAAACTCTGACCGCGGCGGACGGATCATAACAAACACCGTCCGCGGCGGACAGAGCACACCAAAGACCGCCGTAAGCAGACGGTTCCAAAGAAACACCCTCCGCCGCGCACAAACATGACCGCTGGAACAGGCCCAACCGCCGCCATACCTGCGGAGGGTCCGGCTGCGCGATTAGGATAACGCTGCCATACCAACGGAACTCACCACCGTCCTCGACCCCGCGGAAACAATGCATCGCCAAACGGACCATGACTGCGGAAGGACCACACAAACACCATCCCTGCCGTCAAACCGATTACAAAATGGCAGACGGAAGTAAATAGAAAACTCACTAAACAGGACAACCAACCACCTGAAACACCCACCCCCAGCAACTACACGCCCCAATGACACCCCCAAGCACCGAAAAATGCACCAAAAACACCACACCCACAGAACACCTGATTGCCAACAACCATTGGGACACCACCACCACACAGAGTATAAAATGAATCCCTCCCACTACCACAGTCCTTTGCATCACAGCATAGCTGCAAGCAAGAGCCACAAAACCACGAACAGCAGACACACACCAACACACATACAACCTGCACACAGACACACCCACCACACAAGCACCCACAACACCATCCTTACACACCACACACCTGCACACCCCACCCCACCAGACACTCACCTTGCACATCACACACCATGGCACCCAAGAAAAACCCCAAGTTCACAGACAGTGAGTTGAAGGTCATGGTGGACAAAATCATCTGTGTCGAACCACATCTTTTCGGCACCCTAGTCCAGCAGACCACCTTGGCAACCAAAAACAACATGTGGGACAGGATAGTGACCAGAGTGAATGCGTCAGGGACCGTGCCACACACCAAACACGAGATCCAGAGGCGGTGGCACGACCTCAAGGCAAGGGTGAAAGGCATCAGGGCGAAGAACCACACTGGCGGGGGCACTCCCCCGGAGCCCATACCATATGCAGAATGGGAGGAGAAGGTGCTGGGCATACTGCACCCTGAGAGCCTGGAAGGAATCGAGGAGGGACTAGAGGCTGGTAAGTACAAACCAATGACCACTATCACACTGCCATGGTCTGCCTTGCACAACTGCCAACACACATCTCCCTGTCCCCAATCCATTCATGTGTACCACATAGTCACCCAAATGTGAAGTCCTGGGCTCCAATGCACCCACCATGACCAAACACAAATGTTGTCTCCTACGTTCCCAGCCTTGCATGTTGTCAAAGCAGCCAGCACCACAACTCCCAACAGGCCCCCATGTCTACAGGGAGGGTGGTGGTGGGTGGGGTGTGTGAAAGACCAGCACTACAACTCCCAACAGTCCCCCATGTCTACATAATAAAGCAAGTCAATCATGTGTCATGGTTTGTCGTTGTCACTCCTGGTTGTGTACTTGAATTGTTGCTATATTGGTGCGATCGTACATGCAGTTTATCAAACATGACACTCCCACTCCCTACGTCACATCCCTGGGAGGTATTCCCCTTCCGACAGCAATTGGTGTATTGGCGTACCTGCGTCGTCGTCTACGATGGGCCATGACTTGCAGGTGGTGGAGCACGAAGAGTATCGGAAATGCGTGTAGCGCTGGATCCATGACGGCGCTCTGCTTGTGGTGGGTATCTCTGCAATGTGTTGTATCTCCGCTGTGGTGAATCTGCCGTGTTCAGGCAGGTTGTTTTTCTGCAGCGATTTGATGTGTGTTTCCGCCATCGTGATTTAGAGGACGGTCGGAGACGTCATTCCGTACGGCGGTGTCTCTGGATTGGTTACGTCCGCTGCGGGGTCGGGTGTACTTCCCGGACTTTTGACAGTGTTTCCCATCCTAATATGGCGGACGGAGTGCCCGCGGCAAGCGGACGGAAAAAAGGCATTTTCCGCCTACTCCAGGCCGGCGGTCGTCCTTCCGTCCGCCATCGTAATCGACCCCTTAGATAGGCAGACATACAGGTCAGTTTTCACTGCCCATCACTGTCAGGAAAAGCTTGTTGGTAAGGGGCAGTAAAAACTGATCAATGCTCCCCTCATCATGGGAGTGAACCTCCATGGTGAGGGGAGACATTTTTTTCATTTTCAAAAATTAAATGCCATTTGGGGATTTTCTTTTAAAATAAACAAAACAATTAACTTTGATGGACAGCTCTGTCATGTTGAAGGAGCAGTGCGCCAAACTTAAATAAGCATTGAAGGAACAGCCTTGGTGTTCCTGCCAATGACCTGTAGCTTGGTGGTCATTTCCAAATTTGGTGTCACAGTAGTTTTGGCCTGCAGACATTAACTCCTCCATCATGCCAATGGAGATTACTCTATATGCCAACTCATTTTTGGGACCCTTGGTTCTGTGTTGTCCAAAGCATCATTTTTAAGCAATCAAGATACACAGAGTCTGCGGCCATGGTCTTATATCCAAAGTTCATAAAAACCTTGGAGATTGTTAGTGAACATTTTTACAAATTAAAACTTTGATTTGAATACAAAAAACGATTCATAGCAATCAGGCCATATGTTTGAATTTTAACTCAGATTTACTTTAACACATTCTTTTTTTTTTTTACCTTTTGAGGGATAGGACAAATGCTTATTCATTTTCAAAGTCTTTAATATTTTTCTGGTGATTCACTAAGGTGGGGATGTCGAACAGGGAAATTATTATTTAGCAATCATATGGGCATTATAATTCTGATTAGTTTTTGTTATGCTGCAGTTTATGAAATCAACCTTGACTATATCCTTGAACCAGATATTGTTCTCTCACAAAATAGAAGGTAGTTAACTTATCAGTAAAAGAAGTGAAGTAATTCCAAATCCATAATTACCTTAATTCCAAAGATAATATTTATGTTTTAGTTTTCAGCTATTTAATAGCTCTCCCAGAAAATATATAGTTGAAAACCTGTACATTTTCTGAAGGTATATTGTTTTTAATGGGAAATGTTAAACACTGCTATACTTTGATGTGGCACTAAAGATCTTAATCTTGTCTTTATATATTCACTATGACCCAGCACTTGTCAATGTCCTGCTGAGTGTTAGGGATATCCAGTGTCTTATTTTTCTGCATTCTTCTTTCCTCTGATCTGATGCTGAATAAGATATTCTAGTTGTTTATTATTTTCTGTAGATTTGAACGGTGTAAGAAACATTCATCACTACCATTGGATCCAGACTGCGAGGTCAGTGACTTCTGATGACAGACAAATACATCTGTTTACAGTGATAATGGTGATACTTGAAACTCATAAGGTAATGTGGTTCAGAAGTAAATTGCACAAGAAAAATAATGCCACTTTTATCTTCCAATTAACTTTCACTTAAGATACACTGCCCTTGCAATATGTTTTTTTCCTAATGAACAACCTGTGTGAATGAGATGGTGGCTATGTAGATGGGAATCCATTCTCAGAACTTAATGATGCACAATGCTGTCGCACAACCACAATATATGTGTCAGACCGAATGCGTTAAAGTATATTTGTCAATTTTCTCACTGCTTCAACAAAATAACTAGGAATACACCCGGTAACAAAATGATCATTTGGGGTGTCAGGAGCTGGTTAGTGCATCTCATTAGCTAGAGGGGTGAAGATAGGTGGACCATTTTGATATTCATTGATAAGAAGTTTTTTACGATCCCATATGTTCACGTCGTTGGATAAGACAGGGTTGTTTGCTTTCCTCCTTGTTAGAAATTGGGTTTCTGGTTGGCAAAGGTACGCGCGCTGTCCAAGCAGAAGCCTCAATCCTAATCAGGGTAAGCTAGATACACACTAAAAGATAACCTGTGCTCACCCTCTGTACCCTGGCACTGAGAAGTCAGGTTTATCTAAAGAGGCAATGGGTAACGTATTTGTGTAAAACAACTACACACATTAACCCAATGAATATACCACAAAAAGATTCCACACAGGTTTATAAAAATAGATTATTATTTTATAAGCAAAGGCAGACCAAGAACAACAACATTTAAATGTATAGGAAATAAGAGATTGAATTTTAAAGGAATTATATCAGCAAAGCGCTTAGAAGTAATTAACTCTAAAAAGGTTACTTTATGTTGCACTGTCAAAGGCAAAGTTCAGACCAAATGCGATGGAGCTCCAGCCAGCTACAGGACCGACACAGTCCCTGGTGAGCAAAGTACCTTTCCTGGTTTCAAACAGTGAGATGCGTTGATCTTCTCCATGTAGTGAAGGTGATGCCTTAGTTCTGAAGATGGATGCCGGAGTCGAGAGGTGTCAAGCAATGTGCCGGATTCTGCCACGCAGTCTAGGGGATGTGTTGATCTCACCAAGCTGCACAAGTGACAATACACTGTCCAACACAACGATCCCTGGAGGCAGAGCGCTGGTTCTGGCGCAATGCGCCAATTGTACCCCCACAATGATGTGCTGGTTCTGCTCCACGCAGACAGATAAAGCATCAAAATCCATGTTGGAAGTATCCGGGCCATTCCAGTGAGACAGGCACAGGAGCAGGGGTAGAGAATTTTATTTCCCTGAGTTTGAAGCAACAGCAGGCAAGACAACATGCCCTTGAAGAACACGTGAAGTGAAGGAAGAGTACTGCTCTCCTTCAGCAGAGTCGGAGAGCAGCAGGCAGCAGGGCAACTCAAGAGAAAAGCAGACCTTCCCAGTCTGAAGTCCAAAGGTGAGTCCTTTAAACAGCACAGCAGTCTTTCTGAAAGAGGTTCAATTCAAGATCCTGAGGTGTCCAATCGTAGAAGGTCAAACACCCAGTACTTATCCAAAAGTGTCTTGGAAAACGGGAGGTGACTACAAAGCAGCTCGCTGAAGGGAAAAGGTTCCCCTTTCAGCCCAGCCCTTTCTGCCAGGCTAACTATGGGGATAAATCTGCCCTTTGTGTGGAGTCAGCCCACTACCTATTAAAGTGATGTATGGAGGAGGGTACTCAGACACATCTATCCTTCCTCTGTTGTGGCTGCTAGAGGAAATGCACAAAATGTAGCTGTTACCCATACCAGACGTGTATTGGAGACAGGCTATCAAGCACACAGAACACTAAGTGCAGAGAAATGTCAATTTTCTAAAAGTGACGGTTCTAGTGTATTAAGGAATCCCCAATGCTAACCTATGAGAGGAGTAGAACTCACAGCAGCGAAAAATGAAGTAGGCTGTTTGTCATTACCCGGACTTGCAAAACATAAAAGTAGATGTTCTACATTTTACTTTCATAGCACCCTGCCCTTGGGGCTACCTAGGACCAACCTTAGGGATGACTTCTAAATGTTAAGTAAAAGTGGCAGTAACCTGCACACACTGGTACTGCAGTGGCATGCCTGGGACAAGGTTGAAAGGCTGATTTTGTGAAGTGGCGGCTCCTCTGCTAAGGCGGAGGTCCATCAACCCACAGCTTTTCAACAGTGGAAAAAAAGGAACAACTAAATGATAAAAACAGGCTATTAGCATTTTATTTTTCCGTACTGAGGCAGCTTTACGGGGCAGGGGCTGGGATGTCTCACAGCCAGAAGGGGAAGGGGTGGATCATGACTTAAGTGCACATGGGGGTTTGGCCGCACGTCTTGGGCAGGCCAAACAGTAATGCGTACTTAGCATATTCTCCATCGGGCTGTAATGCAAAGCCTGGGTGGAGAACATGGCCAGGCTCCCACTGCCTGTCTAAGTGCCAAACCAAGGCACTCAGTCCAATCATGACGCTGTTTTCATGGTGACAGCAGTGTCGTGGTTGGCTTAGGGGTGCTTGGGTGCTTCCTGCTTCCCAAGGAGAGACAACGCCAGAGGAGAGACAGAGAGACGGCGGCCCTGCAGAGGAAGTAAGTGGGATTTTTCTGTTTTTCTTTCACCTCTCCTCAAATCTCCCTCACCGAGCCACACCTGTTCTGTATCAGCTGCCGCTCCTTCTGTGGGTAGCACAATCAGCGCTGCAGGCTCATGAGTAGTATTTAATTTACAGGCCCTGGGTATTTGGTATACGACCTTCCAAGGGACTTATGAATAAAGTAAATATGCCAGTAGGCACACACCAATTACACACATATTTAGGGAAGAAGCAGATGCAATTTAACATTGATTACTGCTGGTAAAGTACTCGGAGTCCCAATGCCAACAAAAAGATTCAGCGAAAAAAGTGGTGGCAAAAAGCAAAAAGATTGGAGAAAGACCCCCCTCAGGCTGACTGGTCTAACACCCCTTCTTTTCAACATCTGTATGCGTAATATGGCAAAGAAGAAGATGTGTTTGATACACTTTCTGAATTTAGGGGGTGAGGGGATAGTATCAATGTTTTTCCCTGATGATATGATGTTAATGGAAAAGACTCTGATAGGCCTTAAGAGAGGATCGAACATTCTGGAGAGATATTCAAAGATGTACAGCTTGAAGGTTAATTCAGAAAAATACATTATTTTCTAGGCATAAAACATTTAGGGCTAGATGTAGGTAATCACAAGTTACCGATTCTTAAATACCGAATTTTACCGATTCGGTATTTAAGAATCGGTAATTGTGATGTAGGAAATAATTCGGTAAATTTTACTGATTCGGTAAGATTCCTTATTACCGAATCGGTAATACCAATTCGGTAATAAGGAATCACCTTCCCATTCATTCCTATGGGCCTGGAGATATTCGGTTTTTACCACCAACTTGTAGTTGGCGCTAAATAATGAATCCTTAAACCAAAAATGCACTCATTTGAGTGCTCCCTACATAGGATTTAAGGATTCAGTAATTTACCGATTCCTTAAATTAAGGAATCAGTATTTTACCGATTCCTTAATTTAAGGAATCGGCAAATTACTGAATCCTTAAATCCAGCCTCCTACATCGCAAAGGGCTAAATTCTGGTCAGTAACGTCAAATTTACCGATTTTCGGCCGTTACCAACCAGTATTAGCCCTTAGTGATAAAATGGGAATTGACATCCTTACAAGCAACATAAAATTTTATTCTCAATGATAACTTTTAAAAAGGCCATTTTGGCTATGATATTGCCAATTTTGACCTATGGGGAAGAGATTTTTTTCCATGGCAGTATGACCACATATGATACAATTGAATGACTTGTACCTTTTAAGCCTACTTTCTGGCTTGGTTTATACATTGGTAATACCTTAGCTGATTGTCTTGGTTAAGTCTATCCCTGTTATTGGTTTTCTGATGCAATCATGTACCTGGAGATTAGTCAGATGCTAACTTTGGCGGCCACTGGGATTGCCAATACTAGAACATTGCAAAATTGGGGCAATAAAGACCTCGTTGATTGAAGACATCATGGACAGTCATGAGTGGGATGGAAAGCATTTCTAAAGATGTCCACCCTGCCCAGGTTTCTATATGTGTTCCTGGTGGGGCTTTTGGATTTCCAGAGACAGCTGCTTACACAGTGTTGGAGTATCGGTTGATACTTTATATGACAGCAAAATAGGGTTAGACTGGGACATAACCACTATGCACTAAATTACTTCCTCTATCTCCACAGGCAGAGAAGCAGGAAGAGATGGGACGTGAAGAACAGAAGTCAGGCAGAGAGGGTGGAGACACCAATAAAAAGGAGGAAGAGAGCTAACGCCATCTGCCTGCCGCGTAGTGGGCGCAATAAGAAGGTGAGGTGGTTTGAGAGCCCTAGCAGGGTGTAAGCCGGGAATCGAGGTATCTCTGTGTCGAATGCCTCATCAATGTCATTTAGTACCTGCTCCCAGAATCGCTCTAGCCTCAGATTGGATTCTTTATATTTATATGCTGATTTCCTGTGAGGCTTGGCAAAATGTGCACATACTTCCAATAAACAAAACAAAAGATTTAACAGAGAAAAGCAAATACAGGAGAGTAGTGGATGCCTGTTGCTAGGGCATAGCTCTACCTGAATGAAATTCCAAAATAATGAAATGTCTGCTCTGAATTCCTCAGTGGACAGTTTCAATAGCCTGACCCTGAAGACAGAGACACTTTTAATTAGTAATACGAGTAACCCTGCAGTCAACAGGCATCTGGAGCCTGTTTCAAAGGTACAGTGTCTTGGGAAAGGAGCACTCCAGGGCTTTAAGTGGACTGGGTCTCTCCGACTGTCAGACCCCTTTGTAATAAAAAAAGTGGACATTTAAACGGGTCGCAATCTTGCTCTCTATTCATGTTTTTAACTTTTCTGGCAAATAACACTGATCGATTCAGTGATTTATGGGCATATGTGTCAAGCCCTTTTACCATTGGCAAACATTTGCGAACGGGAAAAAGGCCTTTTGGGATGTATCAGCCCAAAAGGGCATCACAAATTAGAGAATCGCAAAATGTGCGATTCTCTATTTTGTGATTGCATTTAAGGAATTGCAAATTGCAATTCCTTAAATGCAATATAGGAAGCACAGAAAAATTGCTATTTGGCCTTAAGGAATCGCAAATTACCACCAACTTCAAGTTGGTGGTAATTTGCGATTTCTTTAACAAATTGCACCTTTGTTTATTTCTAAAGTGCCATGTGCTGCACATACATGCCCTTAGTGCTCCACATGTGCACACATACATATTTCAGGTGTACAAAAGGGTGTCCTTTTGGTACCCTTGCAACCTCGAAATTGCATTCTCAATTTACGATTCTCTAATTGGTAATCGCAAATTGAGAATGTCCTCCAATTCATTCCTATGGGCCTCCTGGCCCATAGGAATGAATGGGAAGGTATTCCTTATTTGTAAATCTCAATTTGTGATTCGCAAATAAGGAATACTTAGAATGTGCAAAATATTTAGTGAATCCTACCCACATTTCATTTTGCGATTCTCTAATTGCGATTCTCTATAAATCGCAATTTGAGAATCGCAAATATCTTTTTTGATACATATGGCCCTTAGTTCCTGTGCATACTTCACATTTTACTTACTACTACTTAAAATGTTTTGGGTAGCACACTATAGGGACCACTAAGTGTAGTTCACATGTTTAAGCAATAGCCTTAATTACTTAGGTCACGCCCCTTTTAGAGACCCATGACCTTTTGCCTCCAACTGAAGTCCTATTTTATATCCTTTTGCAAATGCCAAATAAACATAAACTAAAGTGTATGTATATTCCCAGACTAATCCCCTCTCTTCCGTGCCCTCTGGTTAGACATTGATGTGATCCTCAGCGCCAGGAAGCCGCTTGGCCACAGCGCGCTTTAGAAGTCTCTTTTTCATTTCATTTCATTTCATATGTTTACTTTTGTGTATCTGGCCTACTGTATTTACCATAGCATGCACATTTTGGTGCCATAAACACCAAAATAGGCATGTTATTCCCCACAAACTTGTAATAGGTGCTATTTATTGCACCCAATAAATAATGTACCCTGTGGTATCAGGTGTGATAAATAGCACCTATACTCGTAATCAGGCCCTTTGCAGCATTGTGCTATATGTTTAATAAATACTTCAACAGAGAGCCATCCCAAACACAGCCGGACTGGGAACAGCTACCAACCCTGGCAGATTGCTGCTTAATCAGTCCATGGAGCGAGAGGGGTGCTAGTGAGAAGCACCGCTCCTGCTTTTGTTACAGGGTGCCGATATTGCAGCTTTGCGGCAAAACTTGGCCCCAGCAACAAAACTGCCCCCCGCGGGGACAAAACGCCCAGTGACTGCCACGGCCAGTCCGGCTCTCATTGTACATCCAGACAGGCTTTAAAGGACATTGAAGGATGATACATGTTAACATCAGGTGATGCAAGTTACTGTTGTGGCGTTTAACACAGGAAGATCACTGGAGAGCTCAGTTACGAAAAACAAACAACTTCCAGAAACAGCTTCATGGGGAAAAGGTGGGAATGCCTTAATGTGGTACGGTTGCTGTCACGTTTCTACACCTCAAATACAGATTAAAAAAGGAGTTGTGAATGTGAGAAGAAAACCCAATACTCAGGCATAATTCAACATTATATTTACATTTTTTAGGTCTTTATTGCACTGTCACTCAGCACAGCAACATTTTCCTCATAATGGTCATGTGCTTATTTTATATTAAAACAAAATGCAAGGGCACGAAATTGTTCCTAGAACCAGCTGGCAGCATTGTCAAATACTGGGTTCCCAAGTTGGTTTAGTCTTGATTCTGCCACATGCCTCTTTCTTCTACCTCGTTACACTTACTACATCTTTACCTCACTCTTGCAAGTTCTTTTTCATCCCTATTTTCCTTTCTTACTCCCCTTTTTTCTGTATTTCTCTTCCTTATTCATTCTCTTATTCCTACCTTTATCACTCTTTCTCTGGGGCAAAGTCTCATGAGGAAAAATAAACAGCAGTCCCCAAAAATGAGTACCAGTGCCCACCAACTGCAACCACCAGACCAGCACAAATTAAGCAGTATGTCACCCTCACATGCATTCATTGATCATTCAGACAGGGCACACAACAGCATATACGTTTAAATATTAATTAAAATATCAGGTACTAGCACTCTATTGAAGCTACGCAAACGGAGAGGTCCTTTATGTCCAACACCCATTAGGGGCCTTATCTTAAAAAAAAGAGTGTAATTCAACAAGTTGACAAAAGCTAAGACATTTTAAATGGAGAATTACCTGAGCCGGGCCTTGTTTATTGGAAGATTATTGCTGCTGGTCTTAATACTTGTTTAATAAAAGCCCACCATCAACTGTCCTTGACTCTTTATAAGAGTGTAAATGGAAGGCACATGCATATTCATCTTAACAGGGCCCCTTTCCAATAGGATTACCGAAGAGCCATAATGAATAGGGCTAAAGAAATGGTGTCAGAAGGAGTCCCATATGGGCTGCTAATCTCCGAGAAACCGAGGCAATTAGAGCCTATTGAGTGAGGGGGTGGTCCTTGTCATGCGAAGTGGCTTTTCATCCGGTTTCATGTATTCATTTCTTATGCAAAATTTCAGAACGTGAACATCAGATAAAGGGTCAGATCATGTATATTGCACCGTAATCAAACAAGTGCGCGCTGGTGGTGCACCGCGGCCGAACAACTTTAAACCAGCTTTAAAACAACACTTGACCTGGCAGGCGGGTGCAAACCACTGATCCTGCACTGAGTCTGCACAAATGTTGCCATTGCACTGGTCATCTGGTGCAAATGTTAGTGCAAAATTGTCCGACTTGGTCACGCTTATTCAACCCAAATCCCTGTATTATTGCAGTTAAGGTGATCTGGCCCTGCGGCAAGAAAGACAGCAGTCTTTGAAATGAGCTTGAGGCTTTTAGGCCCACATGCATCAACAATGCCATTTGCGATTCCTTATTAGCGAAAAATAAGGATTCTCTAATAAGGAATTGTAAAAGGCTATGCATGAAGAAATTGCAAAAAAAATTGCGATTTCCTAATATTCCTTAATTGCGACTCGTAAATTGCGAGTCGCAATTAAGGAATACCTCCCTATTCATTCCTATGGGCCTAGAGGCCCATAGGAATGAATGGGAAGACATTCTCAATTTGCGAATCGCAATTAGCAAATCTCAAATTGAGAATGCAATTTCAAGGGTGAAGGGGTGTCCCAAGGACACCCTGTTGCACCCCTAAAATTGATATGTGCACATATGTTGCGCACACACATGCCCTTAGGCCTTAGTGCAAATTACCATGAAGTTGAACTTCATGGTAATTTGCTACTCCTATTAGCGAAATCGCACATTTTTTAACTTTGATGCATTGCATTTAAGGAATCTCAATTTGGGATTCCTTAAATGCATTCGTAATTTAAGGAATCTCAATTTAGAGATTCCCTAAATTGCGATTTTTGCATTTGGAATGATGCATCCCAAATGCAAAAATACCGGACTCAAAGGTGCAGATTCTGAGAATCTGCCCGTTAGCGACCGGTTTTTAGCTTGTGGCATGTGGCTGTATATGTATATGTGGTTAAGATGTCAAATACCTTTTCTCGGTCAGATGCGTCATGACTTCAAACGTTTTGAGAAGTGCTGTTCTAATCAGCGCTCTAATTTAGACTGCTTCTACTCTTGGCGCCAGATTTACAAAGGTGTCAGGCAATGCAGCGCAGCACCCAACGTTAGTATGCTGCCTACAGCGATATGGCACTCTCCTCCCCTCTCCCTAGTGTGGCTCAGAATTTTGCTGCTGAGTGCCACACACACTCCTTTCCACCATAGTGCAAGGATGTGTGCCTGTGTGGACTAGCACTAGTTTGGTACCCTTCCAGTACGAAGTACTATGTCTAGAATACTTTTAAAACTTGTCCTACTTTGTAAGTGTGCTGTACAGTGCAGCACACAGGCAAAGTCAGAAAAGAAAGGAGAACTCAAGAATTTTCTCCTTTGAATACCTGCTTTCCTGCAGCATTGTTTTTGGTGCAAAACTATGTCTAGTAATGTCAGCAGATGGGCGTTTGCATCAAAAAGCATGTCTCCAACTGCGATCGCAAATCATTAATACATCTCACTCTAAGTCGCCAGCGGGAGGGGATGCCACTTTCAATCCCCTTCTAACAGCAATGCAGAATGAATTTATTATAAGACCCCTGTTGCTTTTGGGAAAAGTTTTTCTGAATCGCATAACTGGCTTAGCACATTGCAAACTAAGGAGCATATGTACAAGCCCCTATCGCCACAGGAAGGTCATTTTTAGTGACGTTCCTGTGGCGATATGGGCTTCGCCTTATTTACAAGGCAGCATTAAGCCACTTAATGTGGCTTAACACTGCCTTGTAATTAAGGCCCCCATTCACACCATACTTAGCGTGAAAAGAGCGGGCAATGGATGTTGTGGTGCGCATTGCACCGCAACACCCACTGATTTTTACGCTGCCCCATATTTACAAGGGTAGGGTAAAAATGGGGCAGCACCAAAATTAAGACGAGGAAAAATCTGGTCTCAAACAGGCGTTCTGCAGAATACATAGAAACAGGGAAAGGCCATTGATTGTTTATGTACAGGGAGGGACACCTTCCTGCACATAAACAATCTTCCTCTACAATGCAGTGTCTGAATTGGCGCTAGGTATCTAGCATTAGCGCCAGAGCAGGGGGAAACGCAATGCTACACTGTATCCTTCGAAATATGGTGCAGCCCTGCATTTTGGAAGTGGCGGAGTGCAGCGTTTAGCCAAGGTGGCTAACGTCGTGCCACTCCACTTCCTAGTAAATATGCCCCTAAATTGTGCATAGCAGAGTTTGCAACTGCTCAATTATAATGTACACCTGGCCCCAAATTCTTCCAGTATAAATGAGTTGTGTTTCAAATTGGTTTGGGTTCTGTCAAGGAAAACCTTGACATAATTCAATCAAATTCACAAACTCCCAAAAACTAAAAAAAGTAAAGTCTCATTTACATCGGTGCAGGCTCTAATATTGATGCTCAAGTGCACATCTACAATCTTTTGGGCGATAAATGTAATCTGAGCTGACTGCTATAAAGTAAAGAGAAAGGAAAGACCCATAACGAAGCCTCCTGGCACAGTCTATTGCAGCTGCTCTAGCATGTTACTTTAAAAACAGCTTTCAATGTGCTGCCTCCGTGAAATCCGCTCAAATTTAATAGGCCCCGAAGATTAAATCAAGCTCATCCACAACCTTTATCAAACTAGCGCAAAAAAAAGTTCAATAGAATAGTTGGAACAGCTGAGAAAAACTCAGTGATCTTATCAGATGGTAGGGGTAGGCTATCAAGGGGCACAATGGAAGACTGTTATAATGGCTGAAACTTAGGCAGAAAGGATAGGAAACTTTGAGGGCCCTATTAACATACATACATTCAGTTGTAAAAATATGCCGAAGATTACAAATGAAATTACCTTTCTTATACCTGATGGATTTCACCAAGGGATCCCTGGAATGTGTATTTGCATTAGCAATGCACATTTCCCTGCAACAAATGCAGACATTTCTGCATTAGCAAATTTCATTCTAGAGGTGAACTAGACAATCTAGGGCATGGTTTGCCTTGGAAGTTTGGCAACACCCACAAACATGCCTGAATGCAGGCACTCCCAAACTCCTACCTGTCCCTTTGTACCTTGCAAAAGGGGCGAAGCAATTTAATCTACACCAATCTACATAGACAGTATAAATATTGGCAAAGTAAATAAATGTGCGTTGAGTAAAGTTTGGTAAATCTATACTTACTGGAATATACTTACCTTCAGGATATTCTGGCTACAATAAATGTATAGCTCGATATGTACAACTGTATATTCCTATACTATACCAACGTCTTTTTCATTGTTACACTAACCATTTTAGATATTCAGGTGACAAAACTGCAAAGTTCAAGGTGCACCAAAAGACACTTTCATAATGATATGAACTGCTCAGAAAGAAGGGTAAAACTGTCTTGTTTGGTATGTAAATAATGCACTGAATCCAGCAGCAAAAGGCCATGCAATCATTGGAGTTTTTAATTTGCAAACTGACTTAATATTAATCGATGTTACCATTCAGAAAACCTAGACAATATGATTTGTTTGTAAAAAGCATAGTTAGTATTACAACATCCACCCCTCTCTGAGCCATTAAGAATCTTGTCCATTGAAAGATGATAAATAATTGTCAATTCTGGAACCTGAAAATAACACATTAATTGGTGAGTTAGAATTAATGTAGGTGATAATTAAAGCTTTTCACTTTATATATTTTTTCAATTGTTTCCGTTTCATATTTGAAGGCCGCATGCCATGTAAAACAACATCTAAAACACTATCAATGGTTGACAGGAGAATAAATCATCTTAAGGAGATGTATCCCCTTTTCAACACCATGAAAAGGATTGTAAAATAACCCTTGTCAGAAAAAATGAATCTTCATGTCACCCATCGCATGAGTACTGTCGTCCCCTCCACAGCTCTGAAAGCAGCACATAGGGTCACAAGTGTATCAGTGTTATCTGCAGTCGCAAAGCCTAACTCGTCATTTGCAAAAGCTAAATTATAATTCACAAATATCTTTTCAACTCGAAATGTAACATTGTGATGAATCTGATTTAGAATTTGGATGTCACAGGGGGCGTGAAAGAGTGTACCTGTCCATATCACAGTAACATGTGTAAATGATTTGAGACCGGAGTTGAAGTAGCAAAGCAAACCAATGTTTGGATACCACATCTCAAAAAGGTGTTATATAGTCACAGTGATGAAGTGATTCATGACAGACAGCCCTCACTTTGTGACAGTATGTTCAATAAACAGGACGAAATCCTCAGGTCTATAATAGTCGTTAGAAAGTGGGGAAAATCACTACTGACTGGTTTACAAAATAAAAAGATGAAATGTGAACCAGAACCAGTGACTATGCCCAACAGAGCTAACTTTGGGCACTTCTCTTTTCAAGACGAAATCCCTCACTCACTATAGGTGACATGCTGCATCATTTGGGATTCTCCTCCCAGAGGAAAAACCTAGTTCCTCTGGGGGCTGCCACCCGCTCTCTGAGAGGGAGGAGCTCAGGAATGTTTTGTATGTTAGGATATTGTAAATCTACAAATGAAGAGCTAACAGTGTGATTGAGGGCGCAGCGCAAAAGAAATCAAAACCGTGAGGAAAGTGAAGTTAAAACTAGCTGAAGAGCTCAAAAAAAGATCTTTATTATGAGACGATGTTTGCTAGGGTTAAAAATACAGTGCACCAGCCGTATGGATTTAAACCGCGATGGTGAAGTGAGACAAATCGGTCAACGTGTTTCAGCCATATGGCCTATAGGTAGGCTAGGTTTTCATCAGGACCTATGATGCTGCTACTAAGTGAATGGGAGTGATACAACACAAAAGGATACAGGGACAAGAGTTTTCTTAATGTGCCTGTTTCATGAGGAACATTACCCGTTACTACTAGGTAAGTCACCACACCTCTACCTGGCGACAGCTCAGGAAAGGAGCACCGCTCTATCCATCGGTATGCCAGCCTGGAGTTGAGCCTGTGATTGTAGGATGTATGTTCACCATGAAGTTCATAGGCATTATGTCTGTATTTTTTTTTAAACGTTGAAGCTCCTGTTCAATTAATTGACTTTGGTTAACAATGGAGGGATTCTGTGAATACAAACATAGGGATGAAAGTATAGTACCTGTTTCAGGCCTCCACCAGTCAGTCGAGGCTCATTAGTATGGGGTGCCGCCATTCATTTTTGCAGTTTTTTTTAACATTAGTGTCAGTCAGTTTAACTGTAATTTTATTTTTTTTTTAAGTAGGGGGATATGTACAATGAAGTGGCGGAGCAAGTCACTTCGTAAACGAAGGCTGCACCATATTTACAAGAATGTGGTGCAGCCTTGCATTTCCCCCTGCGATGCCGCTAAGTTTAACAACTTAGAGCCAATGCAGGCACCCTTGCACAAGAGTGCAAGGGTGTCTGCATGCAAGGGAGGATTGGTTATGTGTAGGAAGGCGTCCCTTCCTGCACATAAACAATCCTAAATCCTAAAATGCCATTTTGTAACTTTAATGTGTGCTGCTTGTTTATATATAGGAAGGTACACCTTCCTGTAAGTGAACAAACAATGGCATTTTTCTTTTTCCATGTGTGCTGCACAAGGCAGCATACATGGAAAAAGCAAAAACGAGGAGAAAAAATGAATGTCTTCTCATTTCGCCAACTTAAAACCAGGATTTTCCAGGTCTTAATTTTAGGTGCTGCATCCTATGTACGCCACCCTTGTACATAGGGGGCAGCGTCAAATACAATGGGTGTTGCGGTAAAACACCCACCGCAACACCTACTACACGCCCCTTTCACGTTAAACATAGCTGGAAAGGGTGCCTTATGTACAAGGCAGCGTTAAGCCGCTGCCTTGCACATAAGGCAAAGCCCCTATCGCCACAGGAACGTCACAAAAAGTGACGCTCCCGTGGCAGTAGCGTCTTGTACATATGGCCCTTATGGTGAAAAAACCCCCAAAAATACTGCTTATTCTAGTGGATGGCTTCTTGTCCTACCTTCACACTGAGTAAGTGTAAGGCAGTCATTTGATGAGTTACATGTTTGAGCAAAACATTGAGTAAACTGTACTGTTACTGAGTTTAATCCACCTTCACCATACACAACACAAGCAAATACAAACAGTAACTTTAAACTATGGAAATAACAAATAATTAGAGCAATAATCACATCATTTAAGTTACTGCTGATGCATTTAACTTTTGTCATGAGTGGCAATTATATTAGTAAGGGAGGGATTCACTTTTTAGTCACGTTTCTGTCTGATTCAGTCTCATTCAGAACAATTTCGAGTTTCTAGGTAGCTCCAATTATGGAGAATAACATCTCTGCAGTTTCTAACCCAAAAATGTGTCAATGGTCCTTCATCAGGACAATCAGAGACCTACCAATAAAGATATAATAATGTTTCTTCTTTTCCAAAATGTTTTTATGAAGAGTAGTGCTAACATACCTTCATATGGATGAAGTGGTCAATGCTAAGATTTTGTGGTAATAAATGTATGCAGTAAGGTCAAAACAGGTTCTTGAATCTGTCAAACATTCTACAAAAACCATCATGGCCTTGCGGTCCAATAAAAGATGAACATACAATCATGTTTTTATTATAAATACCATAACATGATGTGACATCAAAATAGGGGGATAAAAACTAATAAATATTTTGTTCAGATCTCAAATTATGCATAGGAAATGAGTCTGGGGAGAGTAACTCTAACCCAGGTCCTCTTACTTTTAGCCATTGTCAAATCACTTTATGAAGACAAATAACTTCATCGTTTTCATTTTGTGTAATAGCAGGTGATAAGCAAAGATGAAGACTAGAGACATATGTTCAGTTAGGGCACATCTGTGTGCCTGTTATTCTGTGCCTGCACTTTCTAAAGTTGAGACAGCACAGCTTCGAAAGAGGGATGTAATCTCAAATCAATTTCCAAGCTGTGCTTTCTGCTTTGTATGCACTAAGTCAGAGAATTTATGAGATAAATGTTTGCACCTTAGAAAGTGCAATCAGATAAATACAAGTGCACAGCTGTGCCCTGCACAAATGCACACGTTCACTATGTGGACAATGAACTCAATCTGGGTTATTTTAACAATCAATTTCTATTGTACTGGGAGAAATCTAAGGGAATATGCAGGTAACAACTTGACAGAAGTGCTATGCTATGTGTCAAATGTGACAGTTGGACAGCCGGAATAGCAAACACATAACCACACCGAGTTTCAAAGTAAAACATAAACTGTGTTAAAACACAGAATGACAAGCAGTGTCACATACATTTCAGTTGGCCATTGCTTTCGCTTAATGATGAATAGTGTTGAAAAATTAAATGTAATGCATAAACATTTTTAAATGCAGTGCCAAATGTGTTCACATTTGTGGCACTGGAACTCCCCAATAGGAAAAATGGATGCTAAATGTTTGACAGAAAAAAAGATGGATTGATGAAATATTTAAAAAAAATCAATAGGAGAGCAAGGGTATGCGGGCGCGTCCTGTCCCCAGAGACAATATGAAGAAAACAATGTGGACTAGCCCACTATGTGTGTGCGATTATCTTAGACACTGTGTAGTGGCCTGGATTATGGACCCATTAGGTGTTATTAAAAGACCCCTCACACACCAATCTGGTTGGTGTCATGCTTCATCATCGGGGTCCCAACCAGGCGGCCGAATGCCACCTGGTCGTGACTACAGCGGAGCGGGTGTTGGTGCAACAGTGTGATGTGGATTAAAAATATCTCTGGGGATCCTTACCTATGTTTTTATTATTGGCGGCCCAGGGTATAGGTTAAAAATATGTGTAATGCAACTTACTAAAGGGGGAATTGCCCTATGAGTTGTCTTATGTGCGGCGGTCTACATGTTTTAGCCCCCTCTAGGTATTTAACGGGGCTTTCTTCAGGACCAGAGGAGAAAAGTGAGTGGCGAAAAGAGGTTGTAGCCACGCGAAAAAAGGTGTTTTTCCTACACACTCGCTAAGTTGTGTGGTCAAAAGAGGAAGAGAATTGTCGTCGTACTTACGGACACTTGCAAGTAGCAAAAATTAAATGCTACATAGTTGAATGGCAGTATACGGGGCTCGGGAGGAAGCACTGGGCATAACCAATTTGATAATGAAGTATCCTCAGCGGTAAACCTGCTTAGGGCCCCTTGGCATCCTGGCACACTGTTGCACCAACACCCGCTCCGCTGTAGTGAGGCGTCGAAGCACAACCAGGTGGCATTTGGCCGCCTGGTTGGGACCCCGATGATGAAGCATGACACCAACCAGGTTGGTGTGTGAGGGGTCTTTTAATAACACCTAATGGGTCCATAATCCAGGCCACTACACAGTGACTAAGATAATCGCACACACATAGTGGGCTTGGTGAAATATTTGCCTGACAAAATGTTTTCTTAAGGTCGAGCGAGGATACTGTGTGCCTGTCCAGTCTGTTAGTGTCAACTGGGTAGCCCACTGCTACCCTTAGTAACTACGTAGGGGTGGGCGTAACTGGCATCATTCTCTCTAGTGTAATTACTGCAAAATTACTTTGAAGTATGAGCAATTGTGTCGAAAGGGTAATCTAGGGTGATCTAGCATTTAGAGCTATTTTCTTAGTGCAAAAAGCACACTTGTCTCTAAAATAAGCCAAAGGATGTATTTTGCTGTAATGAAATAACACTAAATGTCACAGGACACAAACTGCAGTAGCTGGCAGCCACTCAATCTCTTTTAGTTCATTGTTCCTGTGCTCCTGTGGTTGGATTTGTACCCCCAAATTAATCTTAATTGCTCAAATTGGAGTAATCTTGTATTTCAGTAACTCCATATTACACGAGCAATGAATAACTTATGAAATTACCCCAATTACTTCAGAGTAATTAAAATGTCACCCAAGCCTGCACAGGAACAGTCACTGTCATTCTCCCTCACAGTTACACTTCCTGTCATTCTTTCTCACTGTAACACTCTCTGTCATTCTCCCTCACAGTAACACTGACAGTCATTCTCCCTCACAGTTACACTCACAGTCATTCTCCCTCACAGTTACACTCTCTGTCATTCTCCCTCACAGTAACACTGACAGTCATTCTCCCTCACAGTTACACTCACAGTCATTCTCCCTCACAGTTACATTAATTGTCATTCTCCCTCACTCGATGTCATTCATTCACACTCATACTAACTTCCTATTACTCATTATCACTGATTGTCACTCACTGACTCTCTCCACTGGTTCTCTCACTTTCACTCACACACATACACACACTCACAGGCACACTTGTATCTACAAAAGTTTTTTTACTTACCTTGATGGATGTCCTATTTGGACTCTTGCTGGCATGAAACTGAAACTTCGAAAGTGTGCAGCTGCAGATGTTAGGTTTTAGTCTCTGTGTTTTTTAACCTACACTTTCCCAACTCTGTGAGGAGTTGGGAAAGGGTTGAGTGGCAGGCTGATTTGGTGGTAGCCACAGGCACGGCAGGGCTTAAGCCTGTAGCGCCCATTTCTACCTTTAGCTGTGACACTTAGCACATCACAAATGGAGGAGGCACAGAGGTATGCCAGGGCCCCAAGGCCAGGGATGGGATTCCACAAGCCCTTGTGATCTCTCTCTGACGGCTTGTGCAGGTGTTTTCCTGGACCTGCACCAGCTATCAGACAGACATATTTGCCGGACCCGAAGGAGGTCGGCATTTTTATTATACAAATACTGAATAATAGGTTATTACACTCTTGGTGTAATAAAAACAAATGAACCAGCATGCAAGAGAGCATAGATGCTGAGCCCATTAAGAGGAGCTGCTAGTGAAGTTGGTGGTTCTAGAAACACAGAGCACACTTTTGTAGACTTACTTACACTTTTGTACACTAAAAAGCATATACATCATTACATGACAGTTGATTCCAAATAGATTATTGATGGGTCTTCATTGTTTCCATTCTAATCTCTTGGCATGGGAAATTGGATTATCATTCTGACCTTTGAATCAGCAAATTGTTCATCATTGGAGCTAGTAGGTATCATGTTGATAAGATAAATGAAACTATTATGGCGTAAGATAGGGAAATGGTATATCATGGACACAGACACCATTCGCTGTTGAACCTGTTCTAGAACAAGGAAAATTAAGGACTGATGCTTGTGGTAGAAGGAGCAGCTCAGTTTTACATCTTGATTTTATTTCTTGGCGATACATTTGTGAGTATAACAGGACAATGCTTTACTTCTGGATTTGTAGAGCATTGCATCTAAGACAGGTGATGCATATGTATGTTTGTGTGGTGAGATTTAAAAATAAGGCAAAAATAACAACATACATTATGTACAAGTACATCATTTAGTACCTAGCAACTCAATGGAAGATTACCAGTATTAGTGAGAGAGGTCGTTAAGCAATATGTTACAAGGCAAATACAGGAACAACAACTAGCATGTAATAGAAAGAGTAGGACACTTGCTTATTGGACATGTGATGCACCCAGAAAAACCTAGAATTAGTTGGCACCCTTGACAGCTTTTGCCAATTTTCTTCCAGAAAGGGTATTTAGTAGCCTACAAAAGAGTAATTGACAGGTGACACATAACCATAGAAGGGGTTGGCCAATTGCCCAACCTGTAGGCAAAATCAGAAATTACAGTGATGGACTTAATTAATGAGATGTTTTTGTTAAATAAAAGAGTGTACCATGATTCTTATTTGCCAAACTGTAACCCCCAGATAGGGAGACACAGATAAGCTAGTATTTTCACATTCTGCGCTGGTGTATCAGCAGGTGTTCATGGATTTAGGACCTGCTACCATTATCTGTGACTTCTTACAATGAATGGATAGATCTAGGGAGGTCAGGAATTACACAAAGGATTGAAGTAGGTGTTCCAAATCAAGGGATGTTAAGTCTAAGAGTAAGGCATCATCGGCGTACAGAAATGGCAGAATGAGCCTGTCGCCCACTTTGGGTAAGTCCTTACCATTCTGAAGCAATGCCATTTCTAACTGATTAATGTATTGCGGAGAAGGAATTGTGCCAAAATACGCCCCTGTCTGACACCTCTTTCAACCCCAGAAACTTGTCGCCCATTGGCCACGCATACTATATCTTACAGCAGTCAACATGTGAATTCTCTTAAAAACAGACGACTGACTCCAACTCAATTGACAGACACATAGCCCAAATTTGTCCTTATTAACCAGATCAAAGGCAGATGTGAGATCCATAAAGACCATATGTAAACTTCCCCACTCAGTAACAACATATTTGTTTATAATTAAGTATAAATTCAGGCATCGATCAAAGGAACTTCATCCAAGCATTCAGCTGTATTTAAGAGCAGAAATAATTCATGAATCTTCCACCCGGGACAAGAGTCTAGATAAAACCACTCGGCCTAGCACCTTTTTTAATGACAGATACTATAATAGATTGTGACCAGGAACTAGAAAGACCCTCTCTAGCTTCTGTGGTAATGACCTAGGTGAGTAGAGGTGCCCAAAGATCATGTCCTATTAAATATATAGGTATGCAGGAATCCCATTTGGGCCATGGGCTGTGTTCTTTGCCTACAAAAAAGGGCTTTGTAATCTTCATCTCAACAGAAGATAATGTTTGAGACATGCTATGTGTATCATCCTGCAATCCCACTATTTTGTCCACTCTTAAGATGTCTGAACTTTGCCCAACCTAGCAATCTAGAGGTATGGCTACCGGAGGGCCACATGCGCATGGGAAAACAGGTTTGACTACTGGTCTCCACTCTCTGTACCCACAACTAACCGGTCTACCCGAAACAAAGGGCAACCCCTCAAGAGTGTGAATTGCTATTTTCCCACAAAATCCAGCTTTGCCTTTGAAGCTCGGATTTCGGGATAACCTATCTGAAGGGGTGGAAACACCTCACTCTGTAGCAGTCTGCTATTATTGCTAATGTATTGATCAAAAAGTGCCTTTCTGAGTAAAGGGAAGGGTTGTTTTTCCACTCAAAAGTTTGCAAGGAAAATTGTGAATGTTCCTTAAATAACCTCACCCACCAGGGTTTCCCCTTGGTGGCATGCTGCTTCATTGGGTTCTTCCAGTTCCACTGCAGAACGGTTGTGCTACAACCTTTGAGTTATGTGGAGCACTTATAGGTGGTAAAAGCTAAATACCATTGAAGTATATGAAAATGGGAATGGTAGGAAATTAAAAATACCTGCCTGGTAGGAGAAAATGTTTTATTTTACCTCTATCCATTAGGATTAAAATATTGGGAAATGGGGAAGCTTAGGGGGAACAATGTGCCTTAGTTCCACTGGTAGACATGCTTCTAGCCCTACTCCAAGGCTATTCTTCCTGACCAAAAATGATACACCCTCATACAACTCTGATATCCTCTCCTAACTAAGGGAAAAAGACTGTGAAGAAATGTATAGTAAGATACATACAGCACCAAATGGTGTTTGTATCAGGATATTCTGTAGAAAATGCTGTGTGGGAAAAAAAAACTAAAGTAAGGTTGTCACAGTATTCAAATTAAAGAATTCCCTTTGGACTAAGCAGCTTCAAATCACTCCGTTCAGTATCAATACTGTCACTCACTATTATATTTCATACTTAGAACACCTCCATAAGGTAGGTGTGTGTTGTAAGTCATGAAGTATTCACACAAGGTTTAGTCTTCATCAGTTAGGTTTATTTGTAGACAGGGAACAGCTTAGACAACCACCAACTGCCCAACAGGACAGTCCAGCTCCAACTGACCGATAACAGCATATCAACATTCCACATTCTAGAAGCTTGCGTGCTGGGACACACGCAAGCAGCATACAACACACCTCCCCCCCCAAAACACAAAAAAAACTAAGAACAAACATAATCTTTCATTTTTTCAGGTGGCCGCGAGACACGCACACTCCTTCTGGGTACCACGTCTGCATTTCTTTGCACAGACTCATCTTGAACCACAGGTGCCAAGCCATCTGAGTCATTGAAAACCTCCTGCGGGCCAAGGGTGGTGACAACAGGTACACCAGAATTCGTAGGCAAAGACACCTGAGGGTTTTGCATAGTTTTGAAATCATCCAAAAACAATTGAACATTATCCTCAGCATAAGAGTGAGTAAGACATTTCCTAGGATCCATCAACAATTTGTCAGATCTAACAACAGAAACACGTCTGAAATTCCAAATTTTCCCCCCTTCAACACGTACAGCCTTACTAAATACCTCAATCACTCTGACAGGATCCGACCACTTAGCCCAATTCCTAACAGACGAACTTCCAAATTTCACACGCACCAAATCGCCAACTTTGACCTTGTGGCGTGAAACATTTTCCACAGAACGTTTGCCCATTTTTTCTTGATAAATCTTGATTCGTTCTTCCATTTCTTTGGCATTGAAAACAGACACACTGGGGCCATTGGATTTCAACCACCAAGGTAGCAACCTAGATCCAGGTTTGCGACCTCTTAACAATTCGAAAGGGGAACACCCCGTCACCGAATTGGGTGATGTACGGTATGTGAGCAAGGTGGCACTTAATGCTCTTTTCCAATTCAAATCATTCCTGACCGCTAACTGAATAGATTCCTTGACCACTCTATTAAAGCGCTCGGTCTGGCCATTGGCTTGAGGATTATAATTGGAAACCCTCTTGTGAGATATGCCATGATCTTTAAAAAATGTTTCAATCTCAACACTAGTAAACTGCGTCCCATTATCTGATATAATCTCAGAAGGGAGGCCCTCCCGACAGAAAACATTGTTAAGAAAGTCAATGACCTGCCTGGAGGTGATTCTTTCCACAATTTTGACCTCTGGCCATTTCGAAAAATAGTCTATTAAAACTAATCCATAGACTTCCTTGCAGCCAGGCAAATTTAAAGGACCAATGATGTCAATACCTAACCTTCTCCAAGGTCCTTCAGCATACTCAATGGGAGTGAACGAGGAGGACAATGGTTTCACACTCTTGTCACTGTTGGAACAAGAAACGCAATTCCTGACCCATCTATCCACAACAGCATCTAAAGAAGGCCACCAATAGTATTCCCTTAACCTCCTCTTGGTGGTGGACATGCCCATATGACCCTCGTGAGCAATCTTAATTAATTTCTCCCTGACTGACAAAGGAGGAATGATTTTGTCACCCCTGGTGATAATGTTGTTAAAACACATGAGCTCATCCTTAACCTTAAAAAATGAACTTAAATCACCCGACAACTTCCTTTCTTCAGGCCACCCACATTTAAGATAAGTTTTAACCAAACTCAAAGTATTATCCTCAGACATTGCCTCCACCCAATGATCTTCACTGATGACCTCTGAAACATCCCCATTAATGTCTTTCATGGTGTACGCTACGTCACACTCATCAGATTGTTCAACTTCGTGATGAGGTAAAGCTAACCTTGACATGCAGTCGGCATGCACATTGAGTCTACCAGGGATATACTCCACAGTGCATCGATACTCCTGTAGTTTGGCCGCCAATCTGGCCAATCGGGCTGTAAGAATCCTTCCACCACCCGCAGCCAACATACTCACCAACGGCTTGTGGTCGGTTCTAAGCACAAATTTTGTGCCCCACAAAAACTGCCGGAAATGCTGGGCTGCCCAAGTGCACGCTAATAGCTCCTTTTCAATCGTCGAATAGTTACACTCAGCACCTTTCAAAGTCCTTGAAGCATACGAGACAATACTTTCTTCACCCATACCTTTCTGCATCAGAACTGCACCCAATCCAGTATTACACGCATCAACAGAAACAATACATTCTTTACCCACAACAAATGGTTTCAAGAAAGGAGCAGAACAAATTTCCTTCTTTAACACATCAAATTGTTGTTGCTGTTCGTTTCCCCATACAAAATTTGCACCTTTTTTAAGTAACAGTCGAAGAGCAGCCACTTTGGAAGCATAGTTCTTCACAAACTTGCTAAAATATTCAGTTAAACCAAGGAAAGAAAATAATTGATCCCTATTGGTAGGAGGAGGAGCCTTTGAAATACTGGACACATGATCAAATTTGGGTCTTATTCCTTCCTTGGAGATCTCATGTCCCAAATAATCTACCTTCTCCTGTCTGAATTTGCACTTAGCCAACTTGAGGGTCAACCCTTTAGATTGTATCCCTCCCAACACAGCTTTGAGATTCTTATCGTGTTCCAGAACATTACTGCCAAAGACCAAGATATCGTCCTGGAATGCAATAGCCCCTTCACATTCATTCAACACCTCCTTCATTAAGCGCTGAAACACTGATGCAGCACTGGCAAGGCCAAACGGCATCCGTAAGTAGCGAAACATACCCTCAGGCGTGACAAAAGCTGTTAGATTCCTAGAATCCTCATGCAAGACAACCTGGTGGTATGCACTAGCAAGATCTAATGTTGAGAAAACGCTTGCACCGGAGAGGGTGGAAATAAGCTCATTGATTTTGGGTAGGGGATGCATGTCAGACCATATCTCCTTATTAAGGCTTCGAAGATCCACACATAAGCGGAGGTCGCCATTGGCCTAGATAAAACAATAGGAGAAACCCAAGGAGAAGACTCAATAGGTTCAATGATGTTGGATTTAACTAGATCATCAAGAATCCCTTTCATTTTGCTACGATAGGCTAAGGGTACATTCCTAACCCTATGCCTTACAGGTACCGCATTGTCCTTAAGGATGATCTTATGCTTGAATTGGGTATACTCGCCTAACTTCTCCTCAAATACTTTAGGGAATTCTTTCTTGACGCTATCTACAAAATCACTGTCATTCGGGGCTACCATGCAAACTGGCCATGGAATGGTTGGGTCAATATATACAGGGGGTGAGGCATTGGGATCTAGCTTAATGCCCATCTCCTTCTGATGGGGCCAGCCTAAAAGTGATTCCCCTTTATTGGCAATGTATATTTTAGCTTGAGTGAACCTGTCTTTAAATTCAACCTTTGCCCAAAAGAAACCAATTAATTCAATCTTGTGGCCAGAATAGCTGCCAGGTTTGATATCAGGACTCGTGAATTCTCTATTTGGCCACAATTCTTCAAACAAATCTCTCCCAATTATGGAATACCAGGCACATGAATCTACTAGCATGGAAATCTCTTTTCCGTCTATGTGAAATAAAGCAGAAGGAAAACTTTTGCATTCATCAGAGGATACACAAGAAATACAGTTGAACTCACTAAATTCTGCATCAAACTCTTCTTCGTCTACAGAAATACAATTAACTTTTTGTGGTGAACGACACATCTTCCCAAAATGACCAGACTTTTTACATTTAACACAGATCTTATTCAAAGCAGGACAGCTTTTAAAATTCCCCACATGCTCAAAGCTTCCACATCTGTAACAAATTATGAAAGAGCGTCTACTGTTGAACCTATTTTCTTTCGTGAAACTTTCATTAGACCTGTTATCTCTCGTAAAACTTTCTCTTTTAAAATTGGATGCAACAGGTTTCTTTTGAAATGCTTGACTTCTGACAACGGAAACTTCAGGTACGGCTTCTTGGATCTTGACTGAAATGCCCTGACTCTGACCTCTAATTTCAGACACGAACTTTTCTGACTGTTCGATCCCTTTGGCTATATTGACCACTGCTTTTAGTGAAGTTTCCGTCCCCAGCCACAATCTTTCCTGTATCTTCCTGCTCTTTGTCTTCATCCTTATCTGGTCCCTAAGCACCTGTTCATAATTAATTGTGTCGAAGGCACAGGAACCAGCAAGAGCACGTAACGCAGAAATGTAGTTCTCTATAGTTTCATTTTCCTTTTGCGCCCTTGAGTAAAATTTAAAACGTTCCATCACAGTGTTTACTTTTTTCCCAAATCTGATGGTTAGTTGCTTGACTGCAATTTCAAAAACATCTGTTTCAGAGTCAGAATCTTCCAAGGGAGGCAGATCAGATAACTCCTTTAGTCCTTGTCCACCTAAAGACAAGCGTAATAAATCTAATTTTCTTTTGGCCGAACAACCTTCCTCCTCTAAAACACTGACACAGGCCTGAAACATGGGATACCACAAATCCCAATCCATTTTCGGTTCTCCTGCCACTGGTAAAAAATGTGGTGGAACCATAATATTAGACATGGCTTTAGGGTGAAAACTCAATTAATTTACTAAATGTCCCTTAATGTAGGTTAATATCTATTTCCAGAACCAAAAAAAAAAAAATTTATTATTTTTTTTTTTTTTATTATTATTTTGCACAAAATATTGTTCTTGTGAAAATAAAAAATAAAAATTTCCCAGTCTTTTTATGTTTTCCTCAATATGCTCGTTGAACTCTCCCTAACCAAGATGGCTGAACCATAAAGGAGATGTGAACCTTCACTCCCAGAACGCACTGCGATCTGACCCTGACGTCAGTGCAGCAGAGGGAGAGAATGGTGGACCTCGGCGTTCTACTGCGCAGTTGGAATTACAGTGCGCTCGGGTAAGTGGCCTTGAATCCACAACGTTTTCCCCAAGTCAAATGTTTATTCACTTTGCCTTTGTTTGAGTAGACCTTTGTCCACCTTTGTGTTCCTGCACTAAATATCAGCCGCGGGTGCCATCAAGTGCACAGACATAAACCGCCGCTGAGCAGAGACACGCAGAATGCTTGCGCTCGCGCAATATTTAACTGAGGCGAAGGTCCCACACTGCCGCAGGTGCTATCAAGGCACAAGTATTTTTATTTTAAACCTGCCGCTGGCGCTTTCAGTGCGCATACATGAAATAAAATGTAAAGTCTTACTTTTTTTGTCAGAACCGATGTGAACGCTGTTTCCTTTTGAACCTGAAGACTCGTTTCCTTCTAGGGTTGCTCCCGACGTCGCCAGTATGTTGTAAGTCATGAAGTATCCACACAAGGTTTAGTCTTCATCAGTTAGGTTTATTTGTAGACAGGGAACAGCTTAGACAACCACCAACTGCCCAACAGGACAGTCCAGCTCCAACTGACCGATAACAGCATATCAACATTCCACATTCTAGAAGCTTGCGTGCTGGGACACACGCAAGCAGCATACAACAGTGTGTAGAAGTACTACACTGGAGCTTATCGGTAAGCAAGGAAGGGTGCACCTCACGACCCTGTTGGTAGTAGGTTTTACGAACTGGGGGCAGTCTTAGCGAATATAATTTAAATAGTTTTAGATAGTCAGGTGAAGTCAGTTCTAACCCTTGTGGGGCAGGGTTAACAATAACAATTAACCAATAATAGTTTTGTTAAATGTAACCCTAGGGAGAAGATAATACTATGATGCAATGTTACATTTGAGTGGGGCACATTATCGGCAATTGCCGGATTGGAAACATTTATGAAATAGGATATGTCTCTTAGTAGCAAGCTAGCATAGCGGCTCCCCTGTGGGAGCAGTGGGGTGAGTCCATATAATGTTACGGTCACACTCCACCATGTGGTAAAAGAGCGGATGCAATTAGTTATTAGTTTGCAAAAAGTGCATAGTTTTTCTGCATATACGGTGGGGCGGCCATGTCATAGTCCCGTCTTTTCTTGTCTTTAACATACAGCCCAAGCTTTGGAACAGAAAAGCGCAAATAATGGTTTATGTATGACCGACTAAAGTGCTATCGACACTAGTGACGGCGCTACGAGTATAAGGTGAGCTGAGGCTATAGCAGGGATTTTCATCAAGTGCACCCATTGTGAAACAAAATGCTGGTTATTGTGATTTGTCTTTGTTTGATCTATCTTTATAGACTTTTAAACAATATCCCAGGATTGCTGAACATCAGAGTCTCTCATTTTAATCTAAGATTAGACGTTTTATGTACAAACGCAGGCAATTGAAACCCTTCTCATCACATTAGTTAAGGTGAGGACTATATGAACGGTTCATTTTATTTTATTACATTTTATTACTATTTTGTAACCACTCTATGGATGGAGTCTGGTATTGAGGATGGTCTTTGTTAACCCAACAGGCGTGTGCCCTCTGAACGTGCCTCCGTTCTTGATCAATCAGATCTTCTTAACATATTGAGACAACAAGAGTCAAATTAAGGTATTGGCTTTAAATAAATTAGCATTTTAATACAGTGTGGGCTATATAAGTGAATGACAGAAGGCTCCACTTATATATAGGAGGTGGAATCCTTAAGGAAATCAGTGCCCAGGTTTATTCGACCAAATTAAAATCGTTGTTAACAAAAAATTCAATAATCAATAATACATTGTTGTGAGCTATAAGCTGTGTCTGGTGTGGTGAAGTGATGTTAGCAATAAGAGGACTAAGGAACAACTTCATGGGAAATATACGGAAACATTATGCAATTGTGGTTTTGCCCATAAATGTAATGGTTGATATGATGTTTGGTGATATAGCATCGCCCCACATTATATGAAATATGTAAAAGATGGCTCTAAAATACTGTGGTAAAATGTTTAGGTAGACTAAGTAGTGATTTGTACAAGACAGTATTGTTATATGAATTTTGTGGTCAAATTGGTTTTTAACTGTGAAAATGTTATGTTTTGTTAGATATACGTACTGAAACTAAGAGATAAAAGGAAGGAATATTAATTTTCCCAAGTTCTGAAGGAGGTTCCATTATCGAATTGGTCCCACCGAAACACGTCAACGCATAAACCTTTGTTAAATTCAAAATGGGACAAGAAGTACAGAGGCCAGATTTTATTGCTCCTTGCCTTGTTTACAATACTTTCGAATTAACCTTGCAAAGGCACAGTTGATTTGCCTTATTGTGGACCTGGCAGGTGGGTCAGGGATTAGAGACACACCAGTCTGTTGTGGTAAAGCAGGCTTTATTGGGATACCCCGTTTAGAGTTTAACATCAGAGTCCTTCTTGTCCTAAATGTCAGTCTCTCTTTTGCAAATTGACTTGAATCCGTTTTGGCGGTGGTAGGTGTTTCCTCTAGGCCGTCGTGGTGCTTCTCCCCTCTAGGCTGTCAGGACGAGGCGTCTTCTCCACAGGCACCGGGTTCCCCAGGAGAGAGAAGACCAACAGAAAGAGGGCCGTTAGGGTTATTGTCCTCTGGGGGGGGTTCGTGCACCTTGGGACCGTGCTGTGTGAAAGGGTTCACCCGGTGATGCTTGACCCACCGTATAAACGTGAGATAGTGAGCACAGAAGGTGAGGGATATACGCGGGGTAAAGACACACTAGGATGGGAGGACTATGGACGGAGGGGGCTATTTACACTCTCGCTACACGCGCTTGCTTCCCACCCAGGCCGCCATACGCTGCCGTACCTGAGTGAGCCACACTCCTCCCCCGGGAGCGTGGCACGGCGGATCGCGGTGTCGTTGGCCTCCTGGCTTCCCGTGGGACCCTTCTCTGTTTTCCTCGTTCTCTTCTTCTGGTTTCCGCCTGGTCTCTTTGCTCCGTTCTCCTCTCTTCTCCTCGCATTCGGCTTCGCTCCTCTCCTGCTCCACCGGGGTGACGTCACACGCCCGTACCATACTTCCTGTGTTTTGTCCACTTCGGCTGCGCTGACGTGGATAGGAGGGCGGGCCTCCTCCTCGGCGAACTCCCAGTTAAAGGGACCACGGTCTATTTCTTCATGTTCGTCCAGGTCTGTGTCTCAAGGAGCCGTCTGTAACGAAGGAGGCAGCACAGGGTCAGTTCTGGGGGTCCACCACTCCTTGTCACACTTATCTATGATCCTTTCATGTAGTGTTTGATTCTTGCTGTAACTATGAATTTCTCTATGTAGGTTTCATGTATTGAAGATTTTGTTTTATGACGAGAGGGAATTATGGGATTCTGACATGTTTTTACTATGTACTCAATATAATGATTTGACACTGTGATTATCTTGAATGTTTATTAAATGTATATTTTCTTAATTTATTGTTTTTCTGTGTTCCTTATGGAGGTGTTCCAAGTATAAAATATAATAGTGAGTGACAGTATTGATACTGAACGGAGTGATTTGAAGCTGCTTAGTCCAAAGGGAATTCTTTAATTTGCTTGTCAGTTTTTTGCTCTGTCTCTATGGACTCTTTGAGCCCCTCTCCTTGTATTCAAGGTGTCACAGTATTCAGCATAAACGTGCATTTGCAAGCCCTAATCCCCTGGTTGAGAACAAAATCTGATATATTTCTCACAGTAATGGTGCCAAACTTCTAGTGTACCTAAAACATATTTCGTACTAAACGGAGAACCTGAGTATACACAGAACTAAAACAAACACATAACATATAATCTAATTTCAATGTACATATATATCTGTTTCTGCCAATGTGTAACCTGAGACCATACGGGGGAAGGGACGCCTGTAGATAAATTTTGCATGGAGGAAAAAGGGGAAAAATAGGCCCAATAAAGTCAACTGTGGGGGAGAGCATATAGCACTACAGATCTGCGTTATGCAGTTTTCCTGTCAGGAAAAGCCTATGCTCTACTTACTGTGTCAAGGCTACTCCCTTGCTAGGAGTGGCATCTGCCCGTGGCTCCATAGGTGCCCGTTCTGTGCTTCTGCAGGCTTTTTGATGGAGTTGTGAGGGCAGAAGCTCAGTGTCTTCGTGTTTGGGAAAAGGCTAGAATGCTGACTGCACAAAATGGCTGCTGTTAACAGAACCACTTCCTGGTTCTATGGCGAAAAACCTGTGTCGCAGGATCGAGGGAAAGGGGAGGGATTATTTGAGGGGAAAAACCATTTATAATAAAAATGGTAAATGGGATGAAGAAGTTCAGTAAATGTAAGAAAACATTTTGAGACATATCTAATGTCATGTGGGTTACAAGTATGTAACTTCTTGTTTTCAGTTTTGGATTAAATGGAAATAAATACCAATAACAATAATAATAATAATAATAATAATACTAATAATAATAATGATGAAGGACACTTAGAATCAAAAATAGATTGTTGTGGAATTTTAGTTCGTGTACTGAACATCATCTACGCCATCTTGCAGACTCACGTATGAGCATACACGACAGCCATTATAGGTACCATGGTCTCCCTGTTCACGATCGCCCGCCAGCACACTTCCCTGAACCTTGCAAGCCTTCCCCGCGCACCCTGGCTGCCCCCGCACTCACATGCACAAGTCATGAACCCTCCCCTCCCATGACTCTGTCTCAGGGAATCACACGCCGCGCCTGACCAACACCTCCTTTCCGTCCATGAATACCCCTCCTTGGATGACCCCTTCCTCTGAGCCCGACTGCCTGTACGAACCGCTGGTCATCCCTTAGCCCGAGGATACAGTTTATTGCCCATTACTGTATGCACTCGCCTTTCCTGAAAGGAGCCACTATTGATCACGACCTCCCCACCCCCTGAGATTCGATCAGGCGCACACATTCCATGGGAGGTCAGGTCACCTAGGGTAGCCTGGCCTAGGGGTAAGACATGCAATTCTAGAGGCACAAGTGGGAAGGTTGCAAACCACCCAGCAGTAAATCCACGCAATAGCACTTAAAAAGGACACTACACCAATTTGTTAGGAAAATAAGTACTGGTTTATAAAAATAATATACTCTGCTCTTCGGTTTCAAAATATACAGTTTAAGCACTTTAGTTTGTCATGGAAACATTAACTCCACTTTTACATATTAACAACCCGCATTTCAGGACAATACCTTTAGTCAGGCCTCTTAATCAAAACTGTTAAGTAACACTTAAATTCTAATTGCTCAGGATACATTTACCACACTCTACTTTACTCTTCAGCAACTTCCCATCACAGTATTACTTTAAAAGAAGCAAAATTAGCTCTTATGTTTAAACAGATAGGCAATGTTAATCACATTGATAACTCTATAATTCCCCTTCTTGGTTTGATAAAGAGGGATTGGTAAAAATCACTTAAATCAGCTTTTAAATAAGCCCAGTTAAGGATTCCTCAAGGACGCTGCACTCTTGAAGACAGAGCCTTTGTTCACTCACTTATGAGGTCTCAATCTATGCCACCAGTTACTCTTGTGGAAGGCACTTCCCCACGTAACTACCGCCTTACTTGCATTTAAGTGGATGCTGTAATCGTCCTGCGCCAGAAGGAGAGGGAATAACGGAAGCGAGGGGCCCGAGGAACCGAGGCTGAAGAGGCTCTCTCGCCTCAGAAGACTCCTCAGTGCCCCCCAGCTCAGGCCGACTCCTCAATGCGGCACTTGAGCAGGAAACAACAAGGGCAGATACCACGATGCCCCCAGACCCCTACCGGGCCTTGTATCTCTCCCTCCCTGCCCGTGCCAGCTCCTCAGTGTGGCGCTCGGGCAGGAGGAACGAGCCGATCACTCGGCAAGCTGAAGAAGCCTCCGGCGCCTCTCCTCAGCGCTGGTCGGCGAAGACACTCCTCCGGCGGGCATGCGCGGTAGCGCTCGTGCTGATGTCTCCTCCCACTGCTCCCGCTCCAAGGAAGGACGCTACACTCCTGGGCCTGCTCGATCCTAGGCCCCTCCTGCGCCAGGGATACTTCAATGCTTGGGCATGCGCGCAGAAGCAGCGTCTCCACCCTGGAGATCGCGCACTCGCGTCAGCGCCTCCCCTCTTCCTCCTCACCCCCTGGGACCGGGGAAACTACCTCAGGGCTGCTATTTCGTCTAGCGACGGCCTTGCTTCCTCACACCACCAGCGACCACAGCGCTAATCCAGCGCTTCTCCACAGGTGCTGAATTGGGGGTTACACTGCACAGCCTTCCTCCGCTTTCGCCCCAGCCAGTAAGTGATGAGCCCTGGAGGAGGGGGGATGGTTCTGCCACTATGAAAGTCACGGCAGCCAGAAGCAGGTTATATTTGTCCACTGCACGAGGGGGGGGGTCCACAAGGATTCACCCTGCCTCTTCTGAACACTGCTCAAGAAGAGCCTCTCTCTGCTGGGCAGAGGACTGCGCACCGCAGCACTGCAGTCTCCTTCTCCTTTGACACCCCGCTATTCCTAAGCTAGGGGTAAGTCAGGCGCCCAGGGTCTCCCTTAATCTTCCACAGCGGGGACAAGACAAGAAACCCACAGGAGAGGTAGAGAAGTGGAATAATTAGGCTGCTTCCCAGTCCAGGAGTTCAACCCTTACACTAGTCTCCCCCCACCTGCCAGGATAGCCTGTCCTCCAGCTGACTCTCTTAGGTAGACAAAATGGCTGCCCCGCATTCCGCCTTATATAGGCTGCCCCTCAGTGGTCCAGAATGGACCAGAAGGTTCTGGAACGCCCTATACTGGTCTATGTGCAAGTTCTGGGTTTGGCAGTTAAGGCAGTTGGTAACCACCATTTTGTGTGCTTCCAACTTTTCCTGTCAGAACAGGCCTCTGGGCCTGAGGTGAAAGACTATGAGGGACAAAAGAACACCTATCCCCTTGGCCAACACCTATAAAAACTAGAGGACACAAAAATTATTAAGGGTATGAGGGGCAAAAAGGGGACAAAATAAATAAAAATTGGAGGGACTACGCAAAAAAACCAGACAGGTCTAACACGCGTCCCCCCCAGCTGAAAGTGGGGGGAACTACCCAACCCCTTGGGAGTCCTCATCACTAAGGCGGAAATACCTGGAGAGACCGTCTGCATTGGCGTGGTCCAATCCAGGCCGATGTTCCACCCGGAAGTCCATTCCATGTAGGGAGATAGACCACCTCAACAGCTTTGGATTTTCCCCCTTCATTTGCATCAGCCAACGAAGGGGTCGGTGGTCAGTCTGAACCAGGAAGTGCGAGCCAAAGAGGTATGGCCGCAGCTTCTTCAGAGCCCACACCACCGCAAAAGCTACCCTCTCAATTGCACTCCACTTCTGTTCCCGGGGAAGCAGTCTCCTGGATAAGAAGACTACAGGCTGATCCAGGCCCTCTTCATTTAGTTGCGATAACACTGCCCCAATGCCATGTTCTGATGCATCTGTTTGGACAATGAACTCCTTGGAGAAGTCTGGGGCCCTCAGGACCGGTGCTACACACATTGCCTGCTTCAACTTTTCAAAGGCTTGCCGACAAGCCTTCGTCCAAACTACCCGTCGAGGTTGTTTCTTGGAGGTGAGCTCTGTGAGGGGCGCTACTATAGTGCCATACCCCTTCACAAAGCGACGGTAGTAGCCTGTGAGGCCCAGGAAAGCTCGGACCTCAGTCTGTGTCTTGGGGGGTTCCCAGGCCATGATTGCCTCAATCTTTGCCTGTAGGGGCTGCACTGACCCCCTACCCACCAAGTGTCCAAGGTACACAACCGACCCCTGCCCAATCTGGCATTTGCTGGCCTTGATTGTCAATCCAGCCTTTTTCAGGGCCTGGAGAACTGCTTGCAAATGTTGCAAATGGTCCTCCCAACTGCTACTGAAGACAGCAATGTCATCCAGGTAGGCAGCAGAGAAACTCTCCATTCCAGAGAGGACCTGATTCACCAGCCGCTGAAATGTGGCAGGGGCATTTTTGAGCCCAAAGGGCATCACACAAAATTGGAAGTGTCTCTCAGGCGTGGAGAAGGCTGACCTTTCCTTTGCTCCATCTGTCAAGGAGATCTGCCAGTACCCTGAAGTGAGGTCAAAGGTACTTAGGTATTGGGCAGCTCCTAGCCGGTCAATTAACTCATCCGCCCTAGGGATCGGATGAGCATCAGTCTTTGTAACTGAGCTCAGTCCTCGGTAATCCACACAGAACCTCAGTTCTGGTGTGGTGCCTGGTGGGGCGGCTTTTGGCACTAGCACCACCGGACTGGACCAAGGGCTGTTGGAAGGTTCTATCACTCCTAGCTCTAGCATCTTGGCAACCTCTCCATGGATGCTAGCCTTCACCTTGTCTGACAGCCTGTAGGTCTTTGACTTCACTGGGGGGCTGTCTCCTGTGTCCACATCATGGGTACACAGGTGGGTTCTTCCCGGGACAAGGGAGAACAGCGAAGAGTACTGCTCCAATACCTGGCGGCAATCCTCTCGTTGCTCAGGAGTTAGGGATGGGGAGAGAATCACTCCCTCCACCGACCCATCCTTCTCTTGGGATGAAAAGAGATCCGGGAGAGGCTCGCTTTCTGCTTCCTCGGCACCATCAGTCACCATCATCAGGATGACCTCTGGCCTCTCATGGTGGGGTTTGAGGCGATTGGCATGCAGCACCCGTAGGGGCTGTCGCGGGGTCTTAAGATCCACCAAGTAAGTGGCCTTACCCTTCTTTTCCAACACCTCAAATGGGCCTGTCCAACGATCTTGAAGGGCACTTAGCTCTCCAGGTTCCATCACCCATACTTTTTGGCCAGGCTCCAACTCCACCGGGTGAGCATTTTGGTCGTACCATTCCTTCATTACGGCCTGGCTGGCCTCCAAGTTATCAGAAGCCTGCTTCCACAACTTGGCCATCTGACTCCTAAAGGCCAGCATGTAGCTCACCACATCCTGAGGAGGTTTCCTGGGAGACTTTTCCCATCCATCCTTCACCAGGCTGAGAGGTCCACGCACAGGGTGCCCATACAACAATTCAAAAGGGCTGAAGCCCACTCCCTTCTGCGGCACCTCTCTGTAGGAGAACAGCAAGCAAGGCAGGAGGACGTCCCATTTCCTCCGTAAGCTCTCAGGCAGACTTCTTATCATGCCCTTCAGGGTCTTATTAAACCTCTCAACCAGTCCATTTGACTGGGGGTGATAAGGAGTGGTGAACCGGTAGGTCACTCCACACTCCTTCCACATTGTCCGCATGTAAGCTGACAGGAAGTTGGTCCCCCTCTCGGACACAACTTCCTTGGGGAATCCTACTCGGGTAAAGATTCCCATCAGGGCCCTAGCCACCACAGGTGCAGTAACAGTCCTCAGAGGGAAGGCCTCTGGGTACCGTGTGGCATGATCCACCAGAACTAGGATAAACCTGTGACCAGCTGTTGTTGGTGGATCTAATGGCCCTACAATGTCGATGCCCACCCTTTCAAAGGGGGTGCTAACGACTGGAAGTGGTTCCAGGGGAGCTTTCAGCTTCACTCCTGTTTTCCCACTGGCCTGGCAGGATACACATGTCCGACAGTAAGTGTTGGACGCCACTTTCATCTGAGGCCAGTAAAAGTGGAGGACAAGCCGAGCAAAGGTCTTGTCCTGGCCTAAGTGTCCTGCCAAGGGTATTGCATGAGCCAATTCCAGCAGAAAGGCTCGGTATTGCTGCGGGACCACCAAGGCCCTTGATGAGCCAGGTAGGGGTACCTTGGGTTCACTGTAGAGGAGTCCATCCTCCCAGTAAATATGGTGGTGTCCCGTAGCATCACCTGCTGCCTGGGCTTCAGCCTGTCGCCTCAGTCCCTCAAGGGTGGGGCACTCCCTCTGCCCCTTACAGAATTCTTCTCTGGTAGGACCTCCCTCCACATGCCACTCGGCAGGGATGGGTAAATCCTCCAGAGAGTCTACTTCCCCCCCCACGGACTCCTGGTCCACCACCGCAGGTGGCCGATCTGTCTCATGGGGTGTGGAAGCCGGAGCAGGCTCTCCCTGTCTCCGGGTCTGTTCCTTTTTAGCAGCGGGTTGGGCCATTGTTCCAGGCTCCAACCCAGGCGAACTCCCTCTCCGGGCAGTCGCAGACCGTGTGCTTACACAGGCCCAGTCAGGTGTACCCAGCATCGCAGAATGCGTCCGGTATTCCACCTCTCTCCAAGTGTTGTGCTCCATGTCATTTCCCAACAGACAATCAACTGGCACGGCAGGGCTTACGGCAACTCGAAGTGAACCTGCAACCCCTTCCCACTCAAAGGGAACCTCAGCCACTGGATAGTGGCCCATTCTGCCGTCAGCCATCGCGGCGGGGTGGAGTACATTAGGAACAACCTGCTCTGGAGACACCAGTTGACTTCTCACCATAGTCATACTGGCTCCTGTATCTCTCAGAGCCTCCCCTCTCTGGCCATTGATGGTGACCCATTGCCCATACTTTGTAGTATTTGGGGGCACCTGGATCTTTGGAACCATCTCCCGCTCTCCCAGGGACACTAAGGTGACACCCGCCCACTCACCCCCCTTATCTAAGGGCAACTCCTCCCCGGGCGCTACACTAGCTACTCCCGGTGACTTTCCTCCGGTGGGAGGGGGTGGTCTCTTTGGGCATCTGACATCTCCCTTATAATGTCCAACACCACCGCATTCAAAACAGTGGAGAACCCTTGGCTGCTGGCTTTGGCCAGGATTAGGGTTTCTGGGCGGGTTTGCCCTAGGGGTGAAACCTGCTCCCTTACCTTGGAAAGTATTTTGGGGACCTTTGGAGAACTCCTTCTTTTTATCTCCCCCCTCCTTCTTCTGGGGGGCGCCCTGTCCGGCTTTTTGAGAATCCCCTCCAGTCCCCTTTGAGGACACCCGGGTACTTGCCCAAGTGTCCGCCTCCTCTGCAAGCTTCCGGGGATTGGTCAGCTTGCTGTCCACCAGGTGTTGGCGCAACTCGGGAAAACATTTCTCGAGGAGGTGTTCTTTCAAAAATAGATTGTACAGCCCCTCATAATCCTTCACCTCGCTGCCCTTGACCCAACCCTCCAAAGCTTTCTTGGTGTAGTCTAAGAAGTCTACCCAATTCTGGGTACTCAGTTTGTGACTTCCCCTGAATTTCTGTCTGTATCTTTCAGGGGTAAGTCCAAACTTCTTCACCAGTGCCACCTTCATTGTAGGGTAGTGGGTTTGCTCATCCTGCTCCAGAGCCAACAAGGTGTCTCTGCCAGCAGGTGGCATGTATTTATACAGCCCACCCCCCCAGTGAGTTTCTAAGATCCCGTGAGCCCTTAGAGAAACTTCGTAGGCGGCCAGCCATTTGGCAATGTCATCGCCTGGGGTGTAACTAGCGATGACATCTTTGGGTAAATAGGGTCTGGGTTCCCTGGTGTTCACTTTATTTTCGCTGCCACCATTATCTGGATTGGGAGACCTTTGTATTAAAGCTTGTAGGTCCATCTCTTTGATGGTTCGCTCATGGGCTAACCTCCTGTCCTCCCTTTCCATATCCATCCCAGCTAATTCCAACTTCATTCTCCTCTCCTCCCTCCTATCTTCTAGCTCGGCGTCAGTTAAACCCCTCTCTGAGACGCTGCTGCTCGCCCTCGAAGGTGTCCTGGGACCTGTCAGCAGATTCCCCCTTCCAGGTTGGTTCAACATTGCAATCTCAAGGACAGTGTCCCCGTCACTCTCTTCAGTATCTGGTTTTTCCACTAAATGAGCTTCCACCCATGCCCTTATGCTTGTCAGCAACTCGCCTTTCTTGGCACCTTTGTTAAAGAATACCCCTTGTTGCTGACACCATTCTCTGAGTTGGGCCACAGTATTGGATTCTAGCTCTTTAAAATTCAATTCCATCTTTCACTATGGAATAAAATTAACACACAGGAGAAAACCAAGAAGTGACCTGAGGTTAACCTCCACCCACCACCAGAAATAAATTTGAAAAAAACAAAATTCAAATTAGGAGGGCCGCAAGGAGAAAACTCCTGGTGTAGGTCAGTGTATTGCGTTGAATTACTAATGAGTAGCTGCAACCAAGTCAGAATCCCACCGCTAGGCACCAAATGTTGGAACCTGGGATGTCAGGTCACCTAGGGTAGCCTGGCCTAGGGGTAAGACATGCAATTCTAGAGGCACAAGTGTGAAGGTTGCAAACCACCCAGCAGTAAATCCACGCAATAGCACTTAAAAAGGACACTACACCAATTTGTTAGGAAAATAAGTACTGGTTTATAAAAATAATATACTCTGCTCTTCGGTTTCAAAATATACAGTTTAAGCACTTTAGTTTGTCATGGAAACATTAACTCCACTTTTACGTTCTAAACATATTAACAACCCGCATTTCAGGACAATACCTTTAGTCAGGCCTCTTAATCAAAACTGTTAAGTAACACTTAAATTCTAATTGCTCAGGAATACATTTACCACACTCTACTTTACTCTTCAGCAACTTCCCATCACAGTATTACTTTAAAAGAAGCAAAATTAGCTCTTATGTTTAAACAGATAGGCAATATTAATCACATTGATAACTCTATAATTCCCCATCTTGGTTTGATAAAGAGGGATTGGTAAAAATCACTTAAATCAGCTTTTAAATAAGCCCAGTTAGGGATTCCTCAAGGACGCTGCACTCTTGAAGATAGAGCCTTTGTTCACTCACTTATGAGGTCTCAATCTATGCCACCAGTTACTCTTGTGGAAGGCACTTCCCCACGTAACTACCTCCTTACTTGCATTTAAGTGGATGCTGTAATCGTCCTGCGCCAGAAGGAGAGGGAATAAGGGAAGCGAGGGGCCCGAGGAACCGAGGCTGAAGAGGCTCTCTCGCCTCAGAAGACTCCTCAGTGCCCCCCAGCTCAGGCCGACTCCTCAATGCGGCACTTGCGCAGGAAACAACAAGGGCAGATACCACGATGCCCCCAGACCCCTACCGGGCCTTGTATCTCTCCCTCCCTGCCCGGGCCAGCTCCTCAGTGTGGCGCTCGGGCAGGAGGAACGAGCCGATCACTCGGCAAGCTGAAGAAGCCTCCGGCGCCTCTCCTCAGCGCTGGTCGGCGAAGACACTCCTGCGGCGGGCATGCGCGGTAGCGCTCGTGCTGATGTCTCCTCCCACTGCTCCCGCTCCAAGGAAGGACGCTACACTCCTGGGCCTGCTCGATCCTAGGCCCCTCCTGCGCCAGGGATACTTCAATGCTTGGGCATGCGCGCAGAAGCAGCGTCTCCACACTGGAGATCGCGCACTCGCGTCAGCGCCTCCCCTCTTCCTCCTCACCCCCTGGGACCGGGGAAACTACCTCAGGGCTGCTATTTCGTCTAGCGACGGCCTTGCTTCCTCACACCACCAGCGACCACAGCGCTAATCCAGCGCTTCTCCACAGGTGCTGAATTGGGGGTTACACTGCACAGCCTTCCTCCGCTTTCGCCCCAGCCAGTAAGTGATGAGCCCTGGAGGAGGGGGGGATGGTTCTGCCACTATGAAAGTCACGGCAGCCAGAAGCAGGTTATAGTTGTCCACTGCACGAGGGGGGGGGGTCCACAAGGATTAACCCTGCCTCTTCTGAACACTGCTCAAGAAGAGCCTCTCTCTGCTGGGCAGAGGACTGCGCACCGCAGCACTGCAGTCTCCTTCTCCTTTGACACCCCGCTATTCCTAAGCTAGGGGTAAGTCAGGCGCCCAGGGTCTCCCTTAATCTTCCACAGCGGGGACAAGACAAGAAACCCACAGGAGAGGTAGAGAAGTGGAATAATTAGGCTGCTTCCCAGTCCAGGAGTTCAACCCTTACACTAGTCTCCTCTCACCTGCCAGGATAGCCTGTCCTCCAGCTGACTCTCTTAGGTAGACAAAATGGCTGCCCCGCATTCCGCCTTATATAGGCTGCCCCTCAGTGGTCCAGAATGGACCAGAAGGTTCTGGAACGCCCTATACTGGTCTATGGGCAAGTTCTGGGTTTGGCAGTTAAGGCAGTTGGTAACCACCATTTTGTGTGGTTCCAACTTTTCCTGTCAGAACAGGCCTCTGGGCCTGAGGTGAAAGACTATGAGGGACAAAAGAACACCTATCCCCTTGGCCAACACCTATAAAAACTAGAGGACACAAAAATTATTAAGGGTATGAGGGGCAAAAAGGGGACAAAATAAATAATAAATTGGAGGGACTACGCAAAAAAAAACAGACAGGTCTAACACCGAGGATACAGTTTATTGCCCATTACTGTATGCACTCGCCTTTCCTGAAAGGAGCCACTATTGATCACGACCTCCCCACCCCCTGAGATTCGATCAGGCGCACACATTCCAAAGGAATCGGCAGAACACTCAGCTGCGTGATAGCCCCCTCCCAATCATATGAGGGGAAAGAGCCTCTACTGTTGTCATGTGTTGGAATGGTCCGGAACTGGGGGGGTACCGGGGATGTCATCCTCATGCTTCACAATGTCTTTGTTGTAATAAAGAGCGTTCACATGTCCTAAACCAGGGTATAAAAGACCAGGTCTCAGAGAGGTTGGGAGAGCACCTCGAGACGATACCTTGTTGTCTGATCTGATGTGTTCTACTCCGTTGGAATAAACTTGTTTCCTGTCTTCCTGTCTCCAGCGCCTGCCTCTTTATTGAATAACTTTGTATGGTATTAGAGGCGTTTTACGCCGGGCAAATTTAACTTAGGAAACATCAACTAAATCGCCTGACCATTTTGAATTGATCTTTATCAATTGGCGTCCCAAACGCGGGGCCCATCAGCGACACGTGGATCCAGTGGGAGAGGTCCCGACGACAGAGTGAACGACTGCAACGATCGGGAGAGCTCCTGTCCGATAGACCCTCGTCTGACAGCCGATCATCTGAACTTTACTGATTCCGAGCAGACCTCTCCCGAGTGAACTACGGTCCTGACTGGGAACCACCAGGAGTGCCGCGATAGCAACAGAGAGTAGAGGACGATCGGGCGCTGGAAGCGGAAGACGAGAAACTGTCCATGCGGTCCGGGTAAGGTCGTGACACGCGACAAATTGCGAAATTGATTGATTGATTGTTTGAAAATACTAGTATTACTTATTGATTGTCTCTGAGAGATTCTCTATTTGCAAACAAGCACAGAATCGCCATACTCTGTTTAGTCTTTGCAGATAGTGAAGGATAGGTAACGCGGACTTTTGTCCCCCATTGTAATCTGCCGTACCTATTTTTCTCCCCATTGATTGATTGATTGAATCGAGCATTGAATTGTTCGAAGTTGGTTCTCTTAAGGATCTTCTCTGCCTGCAAACGGGGAAGAATAGGAATATTCTCTCTCCCTTTGCCGATAGTGAAGGGTAGGTAACGCAAACCTTTAACACGTCGTACCTATTTCATTCCTCATTGATTGATTGTTTGTCCAAACATTGACTGTTTGGAATTGGTTCTTTCTGGAGGTATTCTCTGTTTGCAAACAGCGTAGAATAGAATATTCTGTCCAGTCTTTGCAAATAGTGAAAAGATAGGTTGTGCAGGCTTTTGCCCCCCATTGTAATCCGTCATGCCTATCTTCTCCCCATTGGTTCATAGTTGGGTCAACCCGGACCGCTTATTAGAGATGAACCATCCAGCTCCACTGGAAGGCACCCCTAATAAGGACATGTTTGCTAAGCAAGGACTAGTCGCTATAGCTTATAGTAAGTTATGGCATAAATATACAAAAAAGGATCCTGAAAGTCAGTGGCCACTGATAGGTTCTTTTGATGAAAATAAAATAAAAACACTAGAAGCAGCTGTAAAAATAAATAAGGCAACACCCACTATGCTCGATAGTATTGGCATGTGGCGCAAAGAAGCAGAACATCGAAGGAAAAGAGAAGAAGCAAAAATAGTGAAAGAGTTACGAAAAGCAGCCCATCTGGCCGCAAAAGAACTAGATGAAGAAATAAGAAGAAGAGAGGAAGTTAAACAAACACAAGAATCAGGACTGGCAGGCCAATGCCCTGTCAGGACCACCCCTACGCTCTACCCGGAGATGCCCTCCAAACAGCGGGCAAATGACGAGTTACTGCTCGGTCCTCCAATTATCTACATGCCTCCTCCATATGCTCCCTGCCAACCTCTAGCACAACACTCACCAGTTCAAAGTGCAGGCATGGGTGACCATAGCGCTAGTGCCCCGGCTCTTACGGCCTTCGCACCAGCCGCATTGGTAACAACACCAGATGAACTCGAGACTGGCAAACAGCTAACAGCCAGACCAAATAGGTTGAGCAAAGATGAGCGGGATGGAATCGACCAGATAGCAAAGACCCTGGTAGAACGGAAGGAGAGCGAAGAATATACGATGAATATGCATAATTCACATGCCGGTAGTCACAGACGGCATTTCATTTTACGGTTCAGCTACCACACCCTGAACGCATATGAGGATAGGTACCAGAATAAGGGTCCTGCAAAACTGACGACTCTATATAGAAGGGTCGATGTTGGAGATGGGACTGAGAGCGATGTGACGGACCTCTTCATGCAAACGCTTGAGGTCTTCCGCCACCTCGCGGAACAGAAACCAGAGGTCAAGATCACAGTCCCTGGGACGATTGAGCCCTCATTAGAAGCAGCCAACACTATGATGCCTATCAGAGAAGCCGCCCCCTACTGGGTTCCCCCGAGAGGTCAGGGAACAAACGATGATATCAACCACGCAGATGCAAAAGGGAGGGTTGTGTACAACTGGGTTTACCAACCATGGGATCGGCAAGATATTTTAACTTTTAGGCAAATCCTGCCAGATTTAAGAAAGAACCCTACAGCATTTTATACCGAACTAGGCACCGCCTTGGGCTCAACCATAATGACTCTAGCGGACATTGATTTGTTTTTCGGGTTGTGTCTGCCGGCTGATGTGTGGAAGCAAATCCGGAAAGCCGACCACACAGACCTGTTCGGACACACCTGGAAACAACTCGATGAACTAGATAGGCAGCGAGAGCCCGGAAAGAAACCTGTAAAAGACATACTGGAACTCCCCGACAAAATAGTGCAGAAGCTAAAGACGTTGATCCCAGAAAAGAAGGTAGACTGGTCGGTAGTCACGGCTTGCCGCCAGAAACCTCAGGAGGACGTATCAGAATACTTCTCACGATTTGAAACAGTGTTCTCCGACTACAGTGGCCAATATATGACCACCGCAACCAGACAACACCTATTCGTACAAAACTACGTAAAGGGGCTATCGCAAGAGGTCTCCCAAAAGTTACAGACTAGCGAGAGTAGTTGGGGAGCCTCTAAACCTGCAGCTATCCTTCAGATGGCTCAGTATTACGAACACCAAAAGAACGAGAACGAAAGGGCAACTGAGAAAAAGAAAAAGGACTTAAAGGAACGAGTAATGATTGCTCAATTGCAGGGAGTGACTACAGGAAGGGAACGGTATAGGGGAAACTACCAGTCGAATGCCCCTAGGAATTCGCCCCCTAGAGACCGCAACCCCACACCTGGCGCTCCACGAACCGACCTCGATGAGAACCAGTGTGCATTTTGCAAAGAATTTGGACATTGGAAGTCTCAATGCCTGGCCCTCCGTGAACTGATTAAAAATAAAGAGACAAGAGACATGGCAAATGGCCCCAAAACTGGAGGGCAGGGACGAGGGCAGACCCACGACACCACCAATGACCGACCTGGCAGACCAAACACATTTGACCGCCCCCGACAGAATCAGTGCCAACAGTCCGACTGCAACAATGCTCACGACTCTGCATAGGACTGCCAGGGGCAAGGGAGGGATCCAGTCGAGCTCTGTGTTGACCAGCAAGGTCCTTACGTCACTGCTAAGGTCCTGGGTACAAAGTCTCCATTTTTGGTAGACACTTGAGCGACACGTAGTGTATTATCAAAACGACTGATTCCAAGGGCACCCTTGTCTGGCTCACACATTACCTCGATAGGTTTCGATGGAACGCCCTCCACTAATCCCCTGTCTGTACCTATCTCCTTTGACCTAGGAAACAATCCCACTGACACCACGTTTCTGCTCTCCTCCAACTCCCCTGACGCCATTATGGGTATTGATTTACTGAAACATTTCCGAGCTACTATCAGGTGTTCCCGGATGGAGTCCGAGTCATCCTGTACGACAACCTGAGCATGTCCAGACCCTACCCCGCACGACATATGTACACCATAACAGATGCTGACCTATCCTTGCTCGATACCCTACCCCTGTACCTATGGGCCAGAAATGACTCGGATGTAGGACGAATGATGATCGATCCTGTACACATAACTGTTCGACCAGATGCAATACTCCAGAAACTCCCACAGTACCGGATATCGCCCGAGGGCGAGAAGGCATTGGTAGCGATTATTCAGTCCTTGGTAGATGCAGGAGTGGTAGAGGAAGGGGTTAGTAATGTCTGCAATAGCCCTATCCTACCCATTGTTAAGAAGCAAGGTGAGGGAGATGAGAAAGCGTACCGCTTCATCATCAACCTGCGAGAAGTCAACAAAGTGGTGGTGCCACAGTACCCCGTAGTCTCAGACATCGCCACCATTTTGACTCTCATCCCGTCCACTGCCACCACCTTCACCGTTATTGATCTTAAAAATGCATTTTTCTCTATCCCCATCCATCCAGACAGCCGTTATCTCTTCGGCTTCACTTTAAAAAACCGTTCATACCGATTTTGTAGAGCTCCCCAGGGCTACACTGAAAGTCCCAGCATTTACAGCCAGGCCCTCAAAAGACAGCTGGACGCCGTCCAGCTACCAGATGGAGTGGTGTTGATCCAATATGTTGATGATATCCTTTTGGCGGCCGACACCACTCCACTTGCAATCACAGCCACTATCCAACTCTTGCACTTTCTTGCGGAGAATGGCCACAAAGTCTCCAAAAAGAAACTGCAGTTCTGTCAACCCCAAGTGACATACCTAGGCCATCTCCTGTCCAAAGAAGGGAGGAAACTTACGCCCGACCGAATCCAAACCATCCTAGACACCCCCATTCCAAAAACACAGAAGCAAGTCCGTTCATTAGTGGGCCTTACTTCTTTCTGCCGACAATGGTTACCAAATTTCAGTCTCATTATAAAACCCCTACTTTCCCTGTTGGCCAAAGATGTTCCGTTCCCACTCCCTTGGACTCCCGAATGCCAAGCATCCTTTAAGGAATTGCGGGATGCCCTTTGCTCGGCACCCGTTCTAGGAACACCAGATTACTCCAAGCCCTTCTCCCTCTTCACGCACGGAAGGGAGGGATGCGCATTGTCTGTTCTAACTCAGCCCATCGGCGCCAAACAACGCCCTTGTGCCTACTTCTCTGCCACTCTTGATCCAGTCGCCAGAGCTCTACCTGCCTGCCTTCGAGCAGTAGCCGCTGCTGCTGTTTCTATCCGCCAGAGTGAGGGAATTGTACTTTCGAACTCTCTCACGGTATTAGTACCCCATGCAGTTGACACCCTTTTGAACCAGACAAAGACTCAACACCTGACTAGTGCACGACTGACAGGATACGAATTGACTTTACTTGCGCCCCACATCACTCTGAAGAGATGCACGACATTGAATCCTGCTACACTGTTACCCTTGCCCGAAAATGACCCCGATGTGCCCCCTATACACGACTGTGTGACCCTCACGGACGAACAGACTAGGAGTAGAATTGACCTCCGAGACATTGCTTTTACAGATCCTGATGGAGAACTATGGGTAGATGGCTCTTGTATCAAACTCCCAGACGGCACCACTTCTGCTGCCTATGCGGTGACGACAGCTCGAACAGTAGTTGAAACAGCTCGCATCACACAACGATCCGCACAGGCAGCAGAACTAATTGCCCTCACACGAGCATGTATCATAGCAGCAGGAACCACGGCAAACATTTACACGGACAGCCAGTACGCCTTCGGGGTGGTTCATCATTTTGGGCTTCTGTGGAGGGAAAGGGGATTACTGACGTCCCACGGTACGCCCATCCTTCACGGAGATTTAGTCTCCGCCCTGATTGAAGCAGTTCTTCTCCCCAAACGATTAGCAGTGATCAAATGCCAGGCACACAAGAAGGTGACAGATTTAGTTGGACAGGGAAACGCACTAGCCGACATCACTGCCCGAACCACTGCTGAGAATAGGACAACGACACGCATGTATGTGACCAGGTCACAAGCGGAAAAATGGACTGACGCTAGGGAAACAATTAGGGACATCCAGTCGGCTAGCACACCTCTCGAACTGACTGAATGGGCACGGGTGGGTCTAAGGGACGATGAAGGCTGCTGGCGGACAAAAGACACGAACAAATGGTTGCTGCCTGATGCATATTTGATCCCCATACTGACAATGGCACACTCCCCTGCACACATAGGCTCTGCCCCCATGATTGAACTCATTTCCAAAGTTTGGCACAACAACAAGATCCCCGACTCGGCCAAACGCCTAGTCCAGCAGTGCCTTATCTGCCTACAACACAACCCCGGGAAAGGAACTGTGGTACCCCGGGGAGGGTTTGGGATCCCCGACCACCCCTTTGAGGTCCTCCAGATGGATTACATTCAATTAGAGAGGTGCCAAGGCTTGAAGTACGTATTAGTCATTGTATGTGCCTTCAGCAAATGGGTGGAAGCCTATCCGACCCGAGATAACACTGCCATAGGATCCTATCGGCCACTTTTCTATGTTTTCCCTTTTAATCCAAGAATTCGTGTATATATATTTCTTTGCCACTAATGTATAAATTTGTTCAACCTTTACTTATGTGAGAGTAAATTTTAATTCATGTCCATTGTCGATTGTACTATATGTTATGCATTTTTTTAATATATAATCTGAGAATAAAGCAATATACATTTTCTTAACCTCTTGTAGCCATTTGTCTGTGATTATATTCTATAGGTTGCCTAGGTTGTTTTTTGTCAATTGGTTCTTTTTCCCTGGCCTAGGAACTTTGCTGTATCCGAATCCTCAGGGGGTCCTTGTTAAATATTCAAGATGCATGCACACCACTGCAAGAAGGTTTCCTCGACCCTGGCCACGACGGACAACGTCAGCACCCAAGAAGAGCTCCTGAACAAAGACCGACCATCACTGAACTGCTATCCTGATACCGAGGCACTTGAACTTGCAAAACACTCTGATCCTACTGTGCCTTCCCGAGAGGGTATTTCCTGCCTCGAAAGGAGGGAGCTTCGGCTAAGTAGGCCACTGACTAAGTTAAAAATCTCAGAACGGTGACCCAAAGCAACCAAGGGTTACCCGGAGAGAAGCTAAACAAAGTCTGTGGTTCTGCCCACTACCGAGCACCTTGAAGATGAAGATGATGGAAGCGCCAGATAAGAAGATGATGGAAGCGCCAGATAAGAAGACGTCGGAAGCAACAGGAAATACCCACTACAGGAACCCAAAGACTGATAATTTGCACAAATCAAAGACAATCGCTTTCTTCATTATCTTCCTCTTTTGCCTCCTCCTCATGACTTCCTTCTGGATCTTGGAGGAAAGCACACCCACTCACCAGATGTTGCCAACCACTGTCCAGCCAACCACCATGAAAGAGCACCACCTGATCACCCTTTCACCTCAGCTCCGAGAAAGGCGTAAGGAGTTCTGGAACAATTCCTTCGTACAACTGTTGCACCAGCACAACCTTGCTGCAAATGCCACGAACTGCTGTATCTGTGGGTTGCTCCCACATGCTACCGGACACTCCATCCCCTTCATCCCTTCTCCTTTCTCAGTTCACGGCTCCTGCCTCGCCTGGTTGATCCTCATGCAGGAAAGCCACAAGGACAACGCCGCTTCTGGTCAAACAGTGTCACACTTCTACTATGGGTTCTTGCTGAACAAAACAGGAAAGACGTCTGCTCCCTTTTGTCCTGCAATTTCAGGTTCAACCTTCCTTACGAACATCCCTGCCAAAGAAAGGGTCGAAATGCAAGTGCTCCACAATCCAGCCAGACCCACCTTCTCCCACCTGCGGAAACAAACGGCTGCCACCCTGACCGTGGCCCTGTCTGTCATCAATGTCACAGGACTCGTATGCCTCGAAGGACAAGGAACGCAGCTGGTGGGTCACAGTTCTTGCCACATCACCAAAACATTGGCCTCAGCTGACCCCCCTTCCTTTGTTGCTTCCCCGAATATGTACTTTGTTTGTGGCACCAAAGCTTACACTTGGCTCCCAAAAGGCTGGAGGGGTACATGCTACATCGCCTTCATTCTTCCTCCCACGTATGTGGCTTCAGCCTACCACCACCGGCAAAAGCGCGCCGGAGATGTTGAACAAGCCGACTCCACTGGAGCACAGTTCCTGGATGCAGCAAAGGGACTTGTTCCTCTGTGGGGACCAATGGCAAATAGCCGCGCTATCCGACACCTGACTCAGGCAGTAGAAACAACCATTAACATCACCGCTGGCATCCTTGCTAACAACACGGCTGAGCTTCAGGCAGTCCGCCTGGTGGCTCTTCAAAACCGCCTTGTTCTAGATGTGGTTCTGGCCGACCGTGGAGGTGCATGCCGCATCATCGGCTCCAGCTGTTGCACCTACGTGCCAGATAACTCACCTTCAGTCTACAAAGCAATCGAACACCTCCACAGACTGTCCTCAGAGGTTCACCAGGAGCAGGAAGGATGGTCGCTTGGAGGCTGGTTCTGGGACACTTTGAAGAACTGGGGATGGAGATTGTTCACGTTTTTATTGATACCAATCATGATACTGTGTGGGTGTTGCTTAGGTATTCAATGTTTACCACCTTTTTGTGCACTCATTTCCAACTGTATGTGCCCAAAGACTTTGAACTTTAAAACTGAGCACATGAGTCCCCTATACGAGATAGAGGTGCGTGGTCTCATGGGGATTGATCCGAACTGACAAGCTGGCGAGACATGTTAAAGGGAGGACTGTGGAATTTTAGTTTGTGTACTGAACATCATCTACGCCATCTTGCAGACTCACGTATGAGCATACACGACAGCCATTTTAGGTACCATGGTCTCCCTGTTCACGATCGCCCGCCAGCACACTTCCCTGAACCTTGCAAGCCTTCCCCGCGCACCCTGGCTGCCCCCGCACTCACATGCACAAGTCATGAACCCTCCCCTCCCATGACTCTGTCTCAGGGAATCACACCCCGCGCCTGACCAACACCTCCTTTCCGTCCATGAATACCCCTCCTTTGATGGCCCCTTCCTCTGAGCCCGACTGCCTGTACGAACCGCTGGTCATCCCTTAGCCCGAGGATACAGTTTATTGCCCATTACTGTATGCACTCGCCTTTCCTGAAAGGAGCCACTATTGATCACGACCTCCCCACCCCCTGAGATTCGATCAGGCGCACACATTCCAAAGGAATCGGCAGAACACTCAGCTGCGTGATAGCCCCCTCCCAATCATATGAGGGGAAAGAGCCTCTACTGTTGTCATGTGTTGGAATTGGCCGGAACTGGGGGGGTACCGGGGATGTCATCCTCATGCTTCACAATGTCTTTGTTGTAATAAAGAGCGTTCACATGTCCTAAACCAGGGTATAAAAGACCAGGTCTCAGAGAGGTTGGGAGAGCACCTCGAGACGATACCTTGTTGTCTGATCTGATGTGTTCTACTCCGTCGGAATAAACTTGTTTCCTGTCTTCCTGTCTCCAGCGCCTGCCTCTTTATTGAATAACTTTGTATGGTATTAGAGGCGTTTTACGCCGGGCAAATTTAACTTAGGAAACATCAACTAAATCGCCTGACCATTTTGAATTGATCTTTATCATTGTTACTTGTTGAACTGCCCCCATGGGATATTTTCATTCAGGCCATTGAGGTGTGTGTTCAAGTGGAACATCCAGAGTTACTCTTTCTCAAAGAGATGAGACTTGAGATTTAATCGTTCCAGGATGACCCAGCAAAAAATCGTTCATGGTGTGTTTTAATTCCATGTAATGTGATGACATTTTGGTAGTGGCTCACGTACATCACAAGTTACTTCATTGTTCCCCTATTCTCACTTTATCCTTTTCTACTAGTCATGCCAACATTTTGTAGATTGCATGGGCAGGTGATCATATATTTTACACATTGTAGTTACAATTGGTAAACTGTCTCAAGTCACATGTGGTATTGTCATTTAATGTCATTGTTTGTGTTGGTTGGGTGAGATGGCACATGCTGCAGACACAGCTTAGGGGATTGTCTTGGACTGGAAAAAGCCGTAACTGGGTTTCACTGTTGTTGTCGGTTTTCAGTGGTTGTGTGTGGACCTACATGTCACTGAGACTCTTTCCTCTTTCGTGTGAGAACATGGGTCTAGGAAACTGAAGAGTACCACTAGTCACAATGCGCCAATGTTTGTTGATAATCTTACTTATTTAGTTGAATGCCTTGCTTTAGGTGGTAATGCTTATTGGTCTTTGGTCTTGCTCTTTAGGAGGAGGTTCCTCCTGGAGGGCTTCCAGGTGGTTTGTTCTTTGCCCATTTCATCACATGTTAAATTATTCTTTTGGGGTAGCTTCTTGCTTCCAGCTGTGATGATATGGTTTCTGCTTGTTTTTTGTAGTGCTGGATTGCATTGCACTAGCCCTCACACAAAACTTCTTCGAATACAACACCACGATCTACCTCCAGTGCCACGGTACGCGCATGGGAAGCACTTTTGCTCCAAGCTTGGCGGGACTCTAAGTACACTACCTGGAGACGAATAAAATTCTCCATGACCAAAACCACTTTAGACAGCACATAATCACTTGGAAGAGATACATCGACGATGTGTTTGTCATCTGGCAAGGTGACCTGGGATCAGTCACACAATTCATGGCATGGTTAAACACTCAAAACGCCTATCTAAAATTCACGCACTCAGTGTCAAAAGACTCACTTGTCTTTTTCAACTTGAATATTTACCATGAGGAAGGAGTCCTAAAAACGACTACCCATTTTAAGCCTACAGCAAGGAACTGCCTATTAAGGTTCGACAGCTTTCATCCCCGACACCTTCGGGCGAATTTACCCTACGGCCAGTTCCTTCGTCTAAGGAAAAATTGCACTGACCTAGTCGCCTACAAGTCCCAGGCATCTGACCTTAAAACCAAACTACAAAAGAGGCAGTACCCAGACAGGATCATAAATGCCGCCATGAAGAGGGCCAGCAACAACAATAGAGAAGCCCTTTTAGAAAACAGAGTACAACCCAGTACGGAGCAAACAAGACCCATATGTGTAACTACGTACAGTACACACTCCAACGAAGTATCAAAGATAATTAACAAACGTTGGGGTATTCTGTCCAGTGGAACACTAGGATTTGAGAAACCACTATTTGCTCACAGAAGAGGGCGGAATCTCAAGGATATGCTGGTCCATACTTGCCCAAAACCTGACTAACCACTGCCACTTTTCCAACATGGAATACAAGGCCACTTCCCCTGTGGCAACTGTGCCAGCTGCCATCTAACAAAAAAGAGCAAACAATTGATATTCAGCAACGGAACCAAATGGGAACAACGTAGAATGACTAACTGCAACAGTAGGAATGTAGTGTACATGATCACCTGCCCCTGCGGCCTAGAATACATAGGCATGATCACGAGAGCAGTGAAAGTGCGGCTAAATGAACATAAAAGTAACATACGGTGCAAGAAAAGCACTACCAAAATGGCTACGCACTTCCTGGAAGCACAACATTGTGTAAATGATATCAGCTGGACAGTAGTGGAGCAATTACCATCAGAATCTGGCCTATTCGAAAAGGAACAGCGCTGGGTGTTCCGATTGGGCACCCACGTTAAAGGCCTAAATGACGAGATCCCCTGGGGACAACTATCATGAATAAAATATGAGATACCAACCCACCTCAGCCCTTCACCCATGACCGTCCATTAAAGCAAGAAGATTTACAACTCACACTGTGTACTGCACCACTAAAAGGCTTTATAATGACCGTTCATAAAGCAACCTCTAGAAGGCTTCATATAAACTGTGATCAGCTCTCATCGATTTAAGGCTAAACAGAGCGGAATTTACCAATGACCATTCACACTAGAAACAAGCTCCATTAGACTCTCAATACCTAACAATGTGTACTCTGAACAACTTTGAAAAACGTCTTTCTAATGTAACTATGGCATCCATTAAACGAATATAGTAAACGCACCATTTATTAGTAGCACCGAAAACCATGAACATAGAAGAAATGGTCTGCGAGGGTGCGCATGAATGGGGACACCCGTCCCGATAACAGGCATGCGCAGTAGGTAACAACACTGCAACACAGACAGCGCGCATGCACATGTGCTAGTGTTCAATACGGGCATGCGCGACTGACCGCTATTTGACGAGTGTGCACCGGGATACCCATGTTTGGGCACATCCGACCAATTAAGGGCCCAAATTGGCAATGAACCGCAGTATATAACCTGTGACCCCCACGGCAGCCAATGCACTCTCAGTGGAGCCGCGTATGGGGCAGTCAGGCAGCAGTGTCTCCTAGACTTTCATGAGTATGTCATTTGGGAGCAGAGGTGAACACCACAACGAGAATGTGAGTACTACTGAATGCAATAACTATACATCATTTGCAGGTAGCGAATCTGCACGTGGACCCCAACGTTCCAGAGGCTCATGAGGCATTGGAATTGATTTATAACAGTATGCTCTTTCGATTTCTTGTTTTTCCCCCATTACCTCTCCCTATATCTACCCCTGAACTTTATTACCACCCTTAAGAAAGGAAATGGACAAGGAACCTGATCTTAGAGTGTGTGTTTTATGTTGAGTGTATTGTATGTCTCGTACTTGTCTTTTTTTCACGCCAGGCACAAAAGTAGCATGACATTGTTGTCTAGTGATCGGAGCCCGCACAATGATATTACTTCTCCACAGGTCACTGCGCCTAGTGTTTTATTTTAACGGAGCGGACCACCAGAAAATATTTTTTGTCCTCTTCCTTTGCAGGTCGACTAAATTGCGACAACTGGTATACTCTGTAGGTACATATTAGAACCTGCACTTGATCTCACTTTTGTAAAATTCATCATCTTTTAACTAGAGAAACGTGAGTAAGGTGGGGATTTGCGTACCCTGTCCTGAAGAAGGAGCTTAGACTCCAAAACATGTTGACACACACACATGGGAGGTAATGCACATTGCCCTGCATAATACACCTCCATATTCTGCACGTTTTTAATAGCGCCAGCCCGGGGGCCGATTAAAATTGTTTCTTTACCCCACGAGCCAGGCTCTTTTTAAACATCACTCGCCGTATAACCCCACCACTCACGCACATAAATAAGAAACCCTCACACACACCACACAGAGGGCTAGATGTAGGTAATTCTAATTTACCGACTCATAAAAACAGAATTTTACCGATTCGGTATTTATGAATCGGTAAATTAGAAGGAGGGAGATGTAGGTGAATTAATTTTTTGAAATACCGAATCTGTAAAAATCGGTATTTACCGAATCGGTAAATACCGATTCGGTATTGCCCATTGATTCCTATGGGCCTTGAAGCCCATAGGAATCAATGGGCATACCAAATCGGTATTTACCGATTCGGTAAATACCGAATCCTGCAAGGGTGCAGGGGGTGTCACTTTGACACCCTCTAGCACCACGAATACAGGCACGTGTAACATGTGGCACACATACATGCCCTAAGGGCATGTCTGTGTATCACATTGCACAGGTGTGCATGCACAGATGTGCATGCACACCTGTATTTGGTATTTTACCACCTAATAGGATTGGGTGGTAAAATACCGACTCTTAAGGGCTTGTGGCACTCTTAGAAGTGCCACCTATATCTCATTTACAGAATCGGTAAATTTACCGATTCGGTATTTTACCGATTCTGTATATTTACCGAATCGATAAATTTACAGATTCTGTAAATGACATGCCCCCTACATGCCAAATCCTAAATACCGGTCGGTAACGGTCGAAATCGGCCGTTACCGACCAGTATTTGGGCTCCTACATCTGGCCCATAGTCATCAGTTGAAAGTGCTCCCGCGTAGTTGCAGGTCGAAGCACGCCGCATCCCGTAGAGAGGTGGGAAGACCCCAATGATGAAGCATGACACCAAGGGTCCTTTTGGTGTGTGAGGGGTATTTTACAAACACAGGGTGCTCCCAACCTGAGTAGGGAAACCCTTCCATAGTGGATTATTTTTGTTTATATACGACTGGCTAGGGAGAACGAATCCATCTATATAGTCTCTCCCCCATATATTTTACACATTGTAGTTACAATTGGTAAACTGTCTCAAGTCCCATGTAGTATTGTCATTGAATGTCATTGTTTGGGTTGGTTGGGTGAGATGGCACATTTTGCAGACACAGCTTAGGAGATTGTCTTGAACGGGAAAAAGCCGTAACTGGGTTTCACTGTTGTTGTTGGTTCTCAGTGGTTGTGTGTGGACCTACGTGTCACTGAGACTCTTTCCTCTTTCGTGTGAGAACATGGGTCTAGGAAACTGAAGAGTACCACTCGTCACAATGCGCCAATGTTTGTTGATGATCTTACTTATTTAGTTGAAGGCCTTGTTTTAGGTGGTAATGCTTATTGGTCTCTGGTCTTGCTCTTTAGGAGGAGGTTCCTCCTGGAGGGCTTCCAGGTGGTTTGTTCTTTGCCCATTTCATCGCATGTTAAAATATTCTTTTGGTATAGCTTCTTGCTTCCAGCTGTGATGATAAGGTTTCTGCTTGTTTTTTGTAGTCATGAAGGGTCGAGCAGTTCCATCTCAATCTGAGGAACTGGCCAAAAGGTAAGTTGTCTTTTAGATGTCTTGGATGGAAAATGACAAACATTAGGAGGCAGTTTTTTATTGTTGGTTTTATGTGGGTGGTAGTTCTCAGTGTACCCTGGTCTGCGATAATATTCAGGTCAAGAAAAACTAGTTATGTTCTAGAGAATTTTTGGAAGACATTCTTCCTGTTGAGCCATTTTATGAAGTCATGGGCACTTGTTTCATCTCCATTCCAAATAACCAGGACATCATCTATGTAACGTTTCCACATCTTGATGTTGAGAAAATAGGGGTTGTGTTTGTTAAGGATTTTATGTTTTTCAAGGTGAGGTACATACAGTCCGGCTATACTAGGAGCAAAGGTGCTGCCCCTGCTGGTCACGTGTTTTTGTAGGTATATGGTTACCTCAACCCTGAAAACATTGGAGGTGAGGGCCCATTTACAGCATTTTTGGGGCTGGTAATCCCATTCAACCTCAATTTCTATATTCTCGATGATGTTGAGAGTTTTGTTGTGTGGGAGGCTATTGTACTGGTTTTGCTGTCCAGACCTATCAGTAGTTAAGTGTTGGGGTCAATGGAAATGTTGAGAAGTCTAAGGCCATCTTTGGTGTGCTTCAGGTAGGTATCAGTCTTTTGTACAATAGGTCAGAAGAAAGCATCCGCAAATGTTGATAAGGGTTCTGAAATAGAACCAATCCCCAACATAATGGGTCATCCTGGGAGAGATGTCACGATTTTGTGTATTTTTGGGAGACTGCAGAAATATAGGATATTGGAGATTTATTGATTAGGAAGCCACTTTCCTGACATGAGATCCAATTGTGTGCCAGAGCTTCCTCTGTCATATCAAGGATAGGTATCCTTAGTGATTCTGCTGGGTCCTCATGTAGTTGTTCATAGTTCCTGGTGTCACTTAGTAAACTGAGGCATTCGGTAAGATATGCCTCAGTGTTTTGTAATACTACTGCTCCTCCTTTTTCCGCTGGCTTTATCACAATATCTATATCCATGTTTAGTTCATTGATGGCTTGTTTTTGTTCCTTGGTGGTATTGTGGAATGTTTTTATGATGTCTGGGTTGAACTCGCCAATTTCCTTTAGAAAAGCCTTTTCAAATGCCAGTATTTCCACGGGGATGGCTGATGCAGGGGGGGTGAACATTGATTTTGGTCGCAAACCAGTATCTCCTTGCCTGTCTGTGTCCTTTGGTTTGTCCATGAAAAAGGCTCGCAATTTGAGTTTTGTGATGATATCATTTATTTCTCAACTTGGTTTAAATGTATCTAAGTAGGCTGTGGAGACAAAACCCAAACCTTTTTCCAGGACCTGTGATTGAGTTAAGGTGAGAGGTCCTACAGTTAGGTTCACTATTAGGCTAGTCGGATGCTCTGCCCCAGTTGGGTGTTGCTTTTCAAGCTCTGTGTTGATACCCTGATTTGTTCGTGTTGTTCGGCCCATTGGACTTGGGTCCTCTTCCTCATTCTCCCTCTCTGAATTCTTTGATGTGATCCCCAAAAAGTTCCATATTGTTTTTTTGCTGATAATTGTTGAAAGGAACTGGTTGAGCACCCCAGGGTTGAACAGGGGTGGTTGTGGATGAGTTGGTGGGCCATAGTGGAATGGTCATGGGAATCGTGGGGCCCTGAAGGGGGTCCCACTCCCTTTTCTGGGTTTGTCTCAAACATCTCTTATGGTTTCTGCCACCAACCTGTCTACTCGACCAAAAGGCAATCCTTCAAGAGTGTGATCACTATTTTCCCACCAAATGCAGCTTCGCTTTTGAAGCTCACCTCTTGGCCTAACCTCTCTGAAGGGGCGGTAACACCTCACTCTGTAGCAGTGTGCTCTTATTTCTAAGCCTGGGATCATTGACACATCTTCCCAGGAGAGCTGAAAGTAGTCTGGTGGCCACCGACCATGTGAGGCCACTGAACAAACTGGGTCACAGAAAGGCAACTTTCTAAATGTTGCGTTCTTATAAGAGTGACATTAGATTCTACCTTGCCATCAAGTTGGGTTTAATTCCATGATTAATTTTATATCTTATAGCAGTTGCGGTTCCTGGAGGGAGTGCTGTAGGATGGTGGCCGGGGTGGGGGAGGAGCAGGGTGGGGGGTAGTAAACTACGGCATACGGCCGAACGCAGGTAAGTAAACAAATAAATAAATAAAACCAATGTTGTTGCATGCGCTGCATCGCATTTGGCAATGCAGCATGCACAATGAAATTCATTTTATTTATTTATTTGTTTACTTACCTCCGTTCTGCTGTATGTCGTAGTTTACTACCCCCAACCCTGCTCCTCCCCCGCCCCACCACCCCACAGCACTCCCTCTAGGAGCCTCTACTGTCTTATAGTACCCATCTCAGTAGTCCCATTCAGAAGTTAGCCAGGCTGAGGGATCAGCCGGTAACTGTGTGTTTGTCAATTGGGCTACTGACACTCTCACAGCAGAATAGGAATTTGGAAGTGTTGCTGTCAGGAAATATATATAAACACATGTCTTACTTTATAATATACAGCTCCTTGCCTCAAGGCTTGATAGGCCTTACTTAAGAAAGACGTACATATAGGGGCCGATTCCGATTCGGGAAAAACCGCTCCGAATAGCCGTTCGGAGCATTTTTCCCGTACGAATCGTACCCTGCAACGTACCCCGTATGTATGACGAAATAGGATTCATACCAGGAGCCGTACTCCGTACGAGTCGTACACAGACCGTACGACTCTAATCTCCATACGATTCTCCCTCGGAACCAGCTGTACACGACATCTGTACGGTTCGCGGCTGGTTTTTACGACCCAGCAAGTACGATACGTGTCGGGTACGCACCGTATGACCTTTTCTACGGGAGCTGAAAACAGCCGTAAAAGCAGAGTTCGTGCCGAAACAGGTAAGGAACGGCCCCCCCGGGTACGGAGTGTACCCCACATGATCGCAGGAGTACGGTGCGTACCCCTGCGATCATGGGTTGTACGCACCGTACCCCATGTACGCTGGGTGTACGCACCGTACTCCATGTACGATGGGTACACCCATTGTACATGGGGTACGGTGCGTACACCCAGGGTACATGGGGTATGGTGCATACACCCCATGATCGCAGGGGTAGGCACCGTACCCCTGCGATCATGGGGTGTAGGGACCGTACGGTGTGTATGTGTTTGTGTGCTTTTCCGTACGACTCGCCCTTACCTGACGTGGACCGTACAAATTGCTTACTCATACCCCGGTCCGGATCGTACTCGTCGGGTCGTACGGCATGTGTATGAGTTGTACCGTTCACGGTTTCAGCTTTGCAATACGTACGGATTGCGACGTTTCGGACGTATTCACCGAATACGGATCGTACTACGCGACTCGGACGGACGGACGGGTACGATTCGTACGGAGAGGGCTCCGGATAAAAATCGCATGGACGGTTTTTTTCCCGAATCGGAATCGACCCCATAGTGTTCAGGGCAGTGGGGGCTTTGCCATTGGTTTGAATTCAAAATTATGCAGTGTTACCTCTGCCCTTCCAGCCTGCAGTAGCAGGCAGGGAGTCACTTTGTACTTTGTCACACACAAGGTGGCACAATCAGCGCTGCAGCCCTGAGTGGACACTCTGACTTAAATGCCCTGAGTACCATATACTAGGTACTTATAAGTAAGTCAATCTCTGCCATTTTGGGGTAGCCAATTTGACATACGCTTTGTAAGGGGTTAGAACACTGGCTCCGCGGTCCGGTTAGCAGGCCTCGGTGTACTCTCAGAGTCAAAATCCCAGCATCAGCAGTCCAAAATGTGGGGGTAAACATGAAAAAGAAGGATTGGCTTGCATATTAAGTTCATTTATTCAACTCACGATGTATACAGTATCTCATGTTAATTCATAGTAAACAGTTCATGTATACAATATCTAAAGGTTTAAAGCATTATTCATTACAAAAATATCCGTAAAGAGTAAATACAAAGAAAACCATTGAAAAGAAAATCCTGGAAATAAAATACAAGAAATAAAAAGCTAAATCCTAGTGGCAGAATGTTGTTCTTCAAAGACTTAAAGCATTGGTTCAAATCCTGACGATTGTGGATGGATGATCTGTTGTTACCCACCATCATTTCTCCATAGTGCGGTATCTTTATGCCAACTACAGTGGTATTTGACTACCTTCTCCCTTCGTTGAGAGACCATTATTGTTTTAGTAATTACAGACCATCGAAACTACTGAACACTTTTGTGGCTCTTTTATGATTCCTTTTAGGTAGAGTTTTTGTGTTTCTGTGCCTTCAGATTCAGATGCATCCCTACATAAATCCACATTATTGGATATAGAAATAGAGCCTGAAGCTGCTGCACACTAGAATTACGGAAAGTTAACATCCTTCGTTAAGCTGCAAGTAGCCCAGAACAAATACATCAGAGAGATGGTCAATTCCTTTTTGAAAGAACATAAGAAGAAGCAATTTGCTCCCTCTTTTGCAATCCAGTAGATAAACAGATCAATTTTCAAACAAAACTTTTCACTGTATCCAAGAGGTGAAACTTCTGTCTCCCTGTAAATGGTTGAAAGAATGGAACATTATGGAAAGCCAACCGTTGCACGTCTAATGAGAACAAACATTGACACATCTTTGACTATGGATCCTGGTCCAAAAAAAGAATGACTGGAACAAAACATAAAGATGGGTTTAATTGGGAGCGCTAGAGGGCGCACTGCGGGATGGCTGGCTGATTTGACAGCTCCGCCGGACGGGCTGGAAATAACGAAATATAGCCCATTAATGGCAACCGACTTCAACGGCAAACCCCGCATTCTACAAGATGCAGACGCGTAGCACCTGATGGTCGTGCTTGCGGTCCGGTGAGGACAACGCCAACGAAGAAATTTAGCTGGAAAGTCTGAGGCGCGCTTCGACCAGTACCGGGTAAGATGGCGACCACCGCTGCCGACTGCATCGCGCTACCTGCACCACAGCGCCGCAGGATCTTAAACTGAGATGCCGCCGCAGACACCAGAACATACACTCCGAGTGCGTCTCTTAGACAGAGTCTCGTCACACTAAGGGACACCCGACTGCGAGATCGGATGTCTGCTACGAGGGGTTCTGGCTGGCATGGCGGCAAACATGGTGACCCCCAACATAGACGCAGTGCTGCGCGTCGCTAGACCCGGCGCTTCATGAGGCATGATCGGACACTTCCCAGACCAGGCTGCTAATTGCCATATACACGAGCATTACGGAAAGGCCGTAGTTTATGCTGGAACAAGCGGCCCAGCACGCTCGCACCTACAATTAAAAAACGGCGCGAAAACGGCTGACAAGATGGCGGCGCCCATGTAACCGACTTGCAGCTACCTGGATATCGTGTATCTACCAACTATAGACACCAGAACACATTGAGGACACAAACGACCTAAAATAAAACTACACAGGTCTCACAACCCGTCGCTGGAGTATTGTGGCGATTCTGCACGAACCATAGAAGTGGTGGAAGCAGAGACCCTGGCGGCGAGACTGACTGAGGTTGCGACCGTTACCCGCCTTTTAACGGCTACCTTCCCCCCAAGTAAGGCGGTGCTCCATGGGCCACATCAGACATCTACACCACATCATGACCTCCCAGGGCATGGAATAATGCGACAAACACTCTCTGTTGGCCCATCTGCTGCTCTGAACCGTTGAGTGTAGCGGTATATCTCCTGCAGAGTGACACTTGTAGTTCAGAGTTGCGACACCACTCTACATCTCTCCTACATGTGCTCAGAGACTCCATCTATGCCAGCAGTGGAGGTGCCGTAGCAGCTGCTGGAAGGCTTCCGGCTCCTAACGACTATTTGGAAAGGGATCACTCTCTCTGCTACCAACTCTAACCCGCTCTCAGCGCCAAGTCCCATTGCATACCACCTGCCTGAAAACCAAGAACCTTATTGAATATCCGAAACGTGAACCACTACTACGAGACAGCAACTTTGCCACGAGTCTGCCTCTTAATACAACTGCCGTGCCATACCATAATCCATCTGTCTGCTGCATTCCGGTAAAGTCCAGCATTCCAACATGGGGAAACCGGACAGGCAACAGTCAAAACTCAGCTTCGAGCAGCGCAGAACGACACGTGCGCCTACTTCCCATTCAGACACAGAGACGGATACGGCGGCGGATGCAACGCGGGGGATGGAATCCATACTGAAGGCCATTCAATCCAGTCTCCAGGATATAAACGGGAAATTGGACAATCTAACCTGTCGAATAGACAACATGGCGGCAAAACTAGATAGTGATGCAAATCAATTGTTTTGGGTTCCGCACTCTGTTTGTGAGTCTAGTTAATAGTTTTTATACTCTGTTTCATATATTTCGTTGGTGCATAAGGTGGTAATCCTACTGGGCTGTTAGGATTGTACAATATTGATTAGTGATATGAATCCTGTGTGATATGAATACAATTCCTTGTTGTATACATATCAATCAATATATTATAGGTCGCATATAAATATGCCTATTCCAATGATAAAGTGCGTGGTATTCTGTTTAAATAAGCATGTACACCTTGAATCCCATGTGAACCCTAATCTTATGAAACGGGTTTTGTATTGATGTTTACATTTTTGTGTTATATATATGATGGTACCAATATTGACATATGATACTGTTTTCAGATATAAAAGAAGTCCCCTGATGAAGGGCTATATGCTTGAAATGCATTGGGCAAAATAAAATTATGGAATATGAAGTGAAATATTCATAAAAAAATTATACATGAAAATCTTCGTTACCAATAAATGGAATGTAAAAGTATGAAAAAAAGATTTTTTGAATCATTGATGAAAAGTTAAAAAGGAGTGCATGGTTGGAATGTATCTTGTGACACAGGCAAAACTAGATAGACATGGCGAAAGGCTAGACGAGGCGGAAACAAGAATATCAGTGGTGGAAGACGAAGCGCATACGAGCACGTCTAAATGTACAGGCTTTGAGAAGATACTAGAAGGCATACGTTCAAAGGCGAAGGATTTGGAAGCTAGATCATGACGCAATAACGTGCGCATCACAGGTGTGCCCGAATCCACAAACACAGGCAAAATGGAGACCTATGTTGGGTACACAGACATAATTTCGACCTCAAAAATATCGACATACACAAATATCGAGTCAAAAATATAGACTAGACAAAATATCGACCAGACATAATATCGACTACAAAAATATCGATTACTATCGATATTAATAGCAAAACTATCGAATCAAAAATATAGACTAGACATAATATCGAGTAGATAGAATATAGACAACACAAATATGTCAAATTAGGTGTTTTATAATTTGTAATAATTGTGTAATATAAATCTGTAGCGGGTTGTGGGTTTATAGGGGAATAGGGTGGGAAGTAATTTAAATATAATTATATAAATATGTAATATAATAGTAATTGTTAATTAATTAATAATTGTTAATTAATTAAATTATAATTGGTAATTAATAATAATTGAATAATTGATAAATCATTACTTTTTACTATATTATTTTTTTAGCGGGTTGTGGGTTTATAGGGGAATAGGGTGGGAAGTAATTTAAATGTAATTAATTAAATATGTAAATTAATAATAATTGTTAATTAATTATTATTTGGTAAATAATTAAAATATAATTGGTAATTATAAATATTTAAAGAATAAATAAATAATAATTAGTACATTAATTTCTGTAGTGGGTTGTGAGTTTATAGGGGGATAGGGTGGGGAGTAATTTAATAATAACTCAATAAATATGTTAATTAATTAAATTTGTTAATTAATTAATAATTGACCATTAAATAAAATGTACTTCATAAATAAAAGTAATTGGTTTTGGAAATTAAATTTAAGTTTTGGGTTTTTGGGTAAAGGGGTATTTTTAGGGTTCAGGGTCAGTTTTGGGTTTTTAAGTAAAGGGGTATTTTTAGGGTTCAGGGTCAGTTTTTAGTTTTTGGGTAAAGGGGTATTTTTAGGGTTCAGGGTCAGTTTTTGGTTTTTGGGTAAAGGGGTATTTTTAGGGTTCAGGGTCAGTTTTTAGTTTTTGGGTAAAGGGGTATTTTTAGGGTTCAGGGTCAGTTTTTAGTTTTTGGGTAAAGGGGTATTTTTAGGGTTCGGGGTCAGTTTTTAGTTTTTGGGTAAAGGGGTATTTTTAGGGTTCAGGGTCAGTTTTTGGTTTTTGGGTAAAGGGGTATTTTTAAGGTTCAGGGTCAGTTTTTAGTTTTTGGGTAAAGGGGTATTTTTAGGGTTCAGGGTCAGTTTTTAGTTTTTGGATGAAGGGGTATTTTTAGGGTTCAGGGTCAGTTTTTAGTTTTTGGGTAAAGGGGTATTTTTAGGGTTCAGGGTCAGTTTTTAGTTTTTGGATAAAGTTGTATTTTTAGGGTTTAGGGTCAGTTTTTAGTTTTTGGATAAAGGGGTATTTTTAGGGTTCAGGGTCAGTTTTTGGTTTTTGGGTAAAGGGGCATTTTTAGGGTTCAGGGTCAGTTTTGGGTTTTGGGGTACAGGGGTACAGTGTAAAAATAAAGTAAAATTAAATTTAAATTAAATTAATTTAATGAAATTAAATTAAATTAAATTAAATTAAATTAAATTATATTATATTAATATGTTTATTTAATAATATGTTTTTATATATATATATATATATGTATTATTTTTGGTGATATAATTTTTTTATTTATATTAATTATTTATTAATATTACATTTATTTATTAATTATTTCTAAGTTTATATTAAATATATTTATATATATTATTTTTAACTTAATTTTAAGACATTTAAAAAAATCGCTATGTTTACAGTCTATATTTTTGTAAGTCGATATTTTGGAGTCGATATTTTGGTACTTACCTGTTTGAAGATAGGCTGTCGATATTTTGTACTTCGATATTTTTGACTCAATATTTTTGTATGTCGATTTTTTTGATTTCGATATTCTGTCAGTGATCCCTATGTTGAGGACCTCTGTTTGGCACTCTTTGGCAGGGATGCGTTGTCACCAGTCTTCATTGTGGAGAGGGCTCATTGTACCCTGGCGCCACGACCTCCACCAGGTACACCACCAAGGCCAATTGTGGCACGCATCTTGAATTACAGAGACCGGGATGTGATACTGCGACTAGCACGCGAGCGTAAGGAACTCGTCTTCCAAAACAACCGATTAGAGTTCTACCCCGATTACACAATGGCTGTACAACAGGCACGCAGAGAATTCAATACAGCTAAAGCCAAACTACGTGACCTAAAGGTGGACTACGCTATGCTGTACCCTGCACGTCTAAAGGTGACCTGGTAAGGCAAATCGACAGTGCTATCCACACCCAAGGCGGCGAACGACTATATCAAAACTATTGTGGCTTCTCGTCGGACCAGGGACAGACAGGACCAGGACCAGGACAAAGGAATGAGGTGATTTTGCAATTTCAGCACTGGTGATGATGCAAAGACTCGTGGCTATCGCAGACTGATATGGTGGGGCTTTCCTCGGAAAGGTGAGCTCTGATATAAGCTATGATGAACTCCCCACGATCGGTAAGTCCATCTTATGGGTTTCCATGTACTATTACACTTCATCATTACGCAGGCTGTTAGCTATACGTCAGAACAGGATTTGCCTGGATGAGTTGTAGTCCCACTGGACTTGCCGGAGGGAGTGATTCATTGCACGAAGGTATTGATATATATGGCAGTACATCCCCCAACCACTAGGCAACGCTACAGAACTGCACAGGGAATAGATTGAACATGAAGGGAAGTGGGAGAAGAGGCCCTGATAAATTACTGCCACCACTGCTAACAAGAACTATGTGGACCTCAATTATGTCCTGCCACTGAAACTCTGAGAAGAGTCAGCTGACTCCCAACTTCATTCTACTCGATAATCTGCATGCAGATATGGAAGGTTACAGAACGCTCATGCGGATGCCCTGCAGGCTATGATGGCAGTTAAGGTTGCATGTTAATATGTGATTGTACGCTAGTGTGAATCTATGGGGCGGGATACGGAACAGACATGACCACTGTGAGGGAGCGCAGGTGCGCATGCCCGCCTAGGCACTAACAATTATACATAAGCACTATTTTCACAACTGGTATCGCATCCTGGACACTGATCAAAACGATATGCGGAGTGACCGTTGTTTGAAGAAATGCAATAACTCGTAGTACAATCTGGAAATGGGTTGGGACACACGTACTTTTGATGACACTCGATAGACATTATTTGGCTTGCTCCGATACTTATCCTAGCTGTTCACGCCCCGCTCCCTCCCTTAGATACTGTAATACCTTATACTACTGTTCATCAAATGCAGATTAATACTGATTGTGCGATGTATTGATGTGCCTTTTTTCGTATGAAACTTTGACCCAGTGGCGCCGCTACCTGCTGGTTTCTATTTACTGCCAATGTCTTGCACCGCTATGTGCTGTTATGACTTGTTAAGGCGCTATGCAAAGGTTGTCACTGACTAACGTAGTCCGTCCACATCCGATATTTCGGATGGAGATGTGTAGCCCAGGTGGACCCCCCTATTGGAAATCCCCACGAATCGTTATTGATTTTAGACTGTTTGTTTGGGGTATGGCATCAGCAGGATTGGGCTGCTGTTGTGGGTGGGAAGGGAAACATTTTGGGTGCTGTTTTAATTTATGGATCTGACTGCTTAAGATGCACTGCCTATACCCTACTGATACATGTCAGTTGCTATTTCAGAGGTGCCTACACATGTTCTTCTTGGTGTGACAGAAGGAGCGCTATCCTCGAACACTAGGATAACGTTTATATTTCACGACACATGTCACGATGGCTGAAATTCCGTTAACTACACAACCCTTAAACTTCCTTTCCTGGAACATTAGAGGCTACACAAATCCCAAAAAAATGTGCCAGATATTCGCGTGTCTGGATAGGTGGCACATTGACATTGTTATGTTTCAAGAAACACATGAAGCTCCGCAATCGACTGCTCAGGTGGGAAGGAGGTGGGCGGAATCCACTCACTGCTCAAGATATTCCTCGTACTCTAGAAGGGTTTTCATACTAATTAAGAAAGGCACGAACTTTAAGGTAGACACAACGATCTTAGATAAATATGGCAGATATGTCATCCTGAAGGGTAGACTTAGGGGACATCCACTAACACTGGTAAATGCATACGGCCCAAACACCGATGCACCTGACTTCTATCATGCAATTTGGCAACAACTACACTCAGCTGACGAGCAAACGATACTTTGGGGAGGAGATCTTAACCTAGCCCTAGATGATAAGCTGGATAGATTGGGTGACACAACGGAACATCATACACAGGCTCGCACCAAACTACTAGACAAGAGTTTAGATCTATGTATCACGGACATTTGGAGAGCCCTTCATCCAGGAATCAAAGAAGCGACACACACTTCAGCTGCACATGGCAGCTGGTCGCGCATAGATTACTGGCTAGGCTCGGATGCACTGCTGTTGTGGACTACGGCGATTAAACACATGCCTAAAACCCTCTCGGACCACAACCCCATTAAAATCTCCCTAAACTTCCCTAATTATGTGCCGCCACCGTATAGTTGGTGGTTCAATGCCACAGCATTGACCGACCCTATATATGCAGATACTATAGAGAAGGCGATTAAGGAATACTTCCTAATAAATGATAAATCTACTGAGGATGCAGGCCTATTATGGGAGGCTTTCAAAGCTACAATTCGCGGTGTCTGTATAAGCACAACAGCCGGAATACTAAAAGATATACGAGCACAATTGACTAGGTGCGAATCTAAGCTTAGAACGTTAGAACACCAATACGAAATAACGCCTCTTCCGGCAACACTTGCTGCAATACGCACCGCATTAACCGAACACCACTCATTAGCTGAAGACGAGGTTAAGTACCTGAGTAAGAGACATGTTGCCCGAGTCTATGGAGAAGGCGGACGGCCCGGGAGAGTACTGGCGACCACAATTCGTGCTGGCCGAGCTCCCAATACGGTAACACAGATCAGAGGAGGCGATAATCAATTACACACAGATCCCGCGACCATCTTAAAATGCTTTGTTCAGAAATACGGGGACTTGTATCAATCAAGGCCGGTAGCAACACAGAAACGCTCCAATATCTGGACGATATCGCCATTGCCTGGCTCTCCGACGCCCAGAGGCAGTACCTATCACTGCCGATCACAGTGGAGGAGGTAACAGAAGTGATCCAATCCCTGCCCAACGGTAAGAGTCCTGGCCCGGATGGATTCACATGTGAGTTTTATAAAACATACAGAGACCTCCTGGCACCTCGCTTGGTTGCTATGTTCGGGGCCGCGCATGACGCTCAGATACTACCATCTACACTTCGAGAAGCGTTAATAGTGGCACTCCTTAAACCGGACAAAGACCCGGAGAGTTGTAACTCATATCACCCACCTTCCCTTCTTAATGTAGACTCAAAAATACTTGCTAAAATACTTGCGGTGCGACTGCAACCCCTTATGCCGAATTTGGTCCTCCCAGACCAATCAGGTTTCATACCCTCCCGCAACACAACACACAACACAAGAACACTGTTCGCGGTCTCACACTACCTTGACCCGAGGATGAAGGCCGTGGCTGTGATGCTGGATGCCGCCAAGGCCTTTGACTCTATTGAATGGTCTTACTTAATTACTATACTGCATAGGATGGGTTTTCCACTGATATACATTCAATGGATCCAACTGTTATACACGAAACCCACTGCTAGAGTCAGAATGAATGGCTATGTCTCTGAAGCTTTTAACATAGGAAGAGGGACCGGACAGGGCTGCCCCTTGCCCCCCTGCTATTTGCTCTGGCCCTAGAACCCCTGGCCTGCATAGTTAGGCAGAAGAGCCATCATCTCGTCCTGCAGTTTCCGAGTAGGCCCCTACATATCTCGCTATATGCGGATGATATGTTACTATATGTCCGTAACTCACCACGAAACCTAGATCCCCTCTTGCGTACATACATCAAATTTGGTGGTTTCTCGGGACTACAGATAAATTGGGAAAAATCCTCGATTATCCCACTCACAGACACCACCACACCGCACGCTGTGGAATACCCATTAAAATGGCAAACAGACCCCATAAGATATCTAGGCGTATGGTTTCACAGGGATCCGGAAATAGTCATTAGGACTAACTATGGTAGAACGATTGATGCCCTAGAGGACAAAACTAAAAGATGGATTCAACTCCCATTATCCCTAGCCGATCGAATCCCGATAGTAAAGATGGTAGTGCTCCCCAAACTCCTTTACCTCTTTAACAATATCCCCATTCAGCCGCCAAGGGAAGTATTTAAGCGCATAACCACGATGGTCTTGAGGCTGATTTGGGCAGGTAGACAAGCGCGTATCGATCCAACTACCTTGACTCTGCCAACATCCAAAGGGGGATGGGGTGTACCGGACTTCTTCCTATATTATCTCTGCGCTCAGGCGCAGTATGCAGTCTTCTGGTATCATAGAACCCCGTTCATGACTCATGTAGCTGTTGAGGAGGGAGATGCTGATCCCACTCCGCTCGACGCCATCATCACACAGGACAGACCACCACTTCACGACAAAGACATTAATACCATAGACGTTACTAACGCAGCCTGGAAGAGATTAGGCCAGCTAGCCCACAAATTACCACTTTACGCTCCGGCTCTTCCCCTTCATAATCACCCGGCGCTGTTGGTAACAGCTGAACCAGTGGGAATGGGCCTATTAACACAAGTAGGACTAATTTCCATGGGAGATTTATATAAATATGGAACTTTCCTTACAGAACTTGATCTAGCCTACATACAAAACCCATCTTTATTATTTCAATTTACATTCAATAGACTGAAAATGGCAATTTGGCATCTCTATCACACCTTTCCTTAGGAACCACCCACCCTGGACACATTGCAATTAATTCTAACGACCCCTAACACATCTCACCGAGTATCCAGACTTTATGCATCGGCTCAAACAGAGATAGGACACACCACAGCTAAGGCGCGGGACCGATGGAACCCGCTATTGGAGGACCCCCTCACTGACAAAGACTGGGAAATTACATGCACTCTGACTACACTCCTAACGCCGAATGGAAACTTACGCATCATTCATTTTAAATACTTACACCAGGCATACTACACCCCAGTCTCTGTGCATAAATACGGTCTGAGAGAAGATGCGCGATGCAAACGCTGTCATTTTCAGCATGGTGACTTCATACATTTAGCATGGCACTGTGTGAAGATCCAGGCCTACTGGCTGGAAGTTAGAAACAAATTGTCTGAAATGGTGGGGATACCTCTGGAGTGCACCATTCGCTGTTGTCTCCTAGGTCTATTGGGGAAAATAAAACCAATGCCGCGTAGGTTTTGTGCTGTGGCCCTGTTGCTAGCTAAGCGCAGAGTCTCAATGTGCAGGGGAAGTAAAAAGGTGCCGACAATCAAGCAATGGCTCAGGGATATGACTTACTGCCATGATACATTACGCACATATGAAGAAATGTTACCAGCTAGGTCCAGGCCAAAGGACTATTGGGTATATCTGACTGCATACCTAAATGCTCAAGGGGATGAGTGAAAATGTTTAGCCTAAAAAATGATGCAACTTCTGTAAATTTTATGATACTATTGTTGTGAAGGCACTATTCAACCACAATTAGCAATAATGTTGGAGGGGGACGGAGTGTGGTAGTGGACTGATCCATGTTGGTTTTTGTTTGTGTTCCAAGGTAAAATAAACCCCAAGATTCACAGTTACTATTGACGCGGCCGGCCCATGGTGGTTGTAGACGACTTGCTGTGTAAACTGCACTACAGCCACACACTTCTTCAGTGCTATACAAGTACCTGTTTCTTTAAGGTTGTAGGCACTGAGCTGTGTTATCAGTCAAATGCATTTTCAATAAAGGTCTTGGAAATATTAAAAAAAAAAGATGGGTTTAATTTGCTTAGCACTTAACGTAATTGGACTATCAGTTTTCACATCTGTCCCCCTCTATTTTTCCAGCATGACTTTTAAAACTTTTCTTTCTACTTACTGCTTTGCTACTAATATTTGCCATAAGTAACACTGTACATAGAAGAACAACATCCATTCATGGAAATGGATGGGTGCCCATATTCATTCAAGGGTGCAAAATGGGCCACGGCAGCATCTGTAGTGATAGAGTCCGCTAACATTCTGAGGGATTCATTCAGCCTAAGGCCTATCTTTGTGACAGTCCCTCATCATATTCTGTGGGGGCGCATCATTTTAATGATTCCTACCACTTTTTGATACTTGATATTGATTGCAGACCTAATTACAAAGCTGTTATATTATGTTGATTGGTATAGTGCACTAATCACTCGAGAGAGTATGCAGGCGCTTGGGCAAGGTGTCCTAGTGTGTGGTCCCAAGGTGCTGATGTGAATAGCCAGGCCTCAGCTTTTTGTGGGACACAGGAAGTGAAGAGGAGGCTCTGATATGTCGAAGAAGTATCAGGAATGTCTTGGGTGCAATGTAGGAGAATGAGCAACCTCCAGTTTTGCTATTAAGGATTCAGGGAGTGTGTATGAGTGAGGGTGAGGAAGAGCGCAGGTGTTTGGTGATTTGGTGAAAGTGTATGTGGCTGTTTGAGTATTCTGGTCCTGTGTTGTGTAGGGATTTTTCTGTGTGTATGAGAAGTTTAAATTGGCCGCACTTCTAAATGAGGAGCCAGGGAAGCTTCCTGAGGGGATATATGACGTTACCACGCGTTCTTTTACCACGCAGACCATTACCACGCATTTTTTACAACGCAGGACCCTTTACCACGAATACCTTTACAACGCAATACACTACAACGCAGGTACTATTACAACGCATACCATTACAACGTAAGTATAGGTAAGTAAATAATATGGTAAAATAATGTAATTATTAATAATATTTTTTTAAATTAATAAATTATTATTTTAATATTTAATATTTTAATTATTTATATTAATATTTATTTAATAATTTTTAAATATATATGTTAAAAATACCCCTGTACCCCAAAAGCCAAACCCAGCCCTGAAACCTAAAAATACCCCTGAACCCCAAAACCCAAACCCAGCCCTGAAACCTAAAAATACCCTGTACCCCAAAACCCAAACCCAGCCCTGAACCCTAAAAATTTCCCTTTACCCCAAAAACTGAAAACTGACCCTGAACCCTAAAAATACCCCTTTACCCAAAAACTGAAAACTGACCCTGAACCCTAAAAATACCCCTTTACCCAAAACTGAAAACTGACCCTGAACCCTAAAAATACCCCTTTACCCAAAAACTGAAAACTGACCCTGAACCCTAAAAATACCCCTTTACCCAAAACTGAAAACTGACCCTGAACCCTAAAAATACCCCTTTACCCAAAAACTGAAAACTAACCCTGAACCCTAAAAATACCCCTTTACCCAAAAACTGAAAACTGACCCTGAACCCTAAAAATACCCATTTACCCAAAACCCAAACCTAAAATATTTTAAATAAAATTATATACTTACCAATACTTACATTGTAATGGTATGCGTTGTAAAGGTATCTGCGTTTTAAATACCTGCGTTGTAATGGTATGCGTGGTAAAGACGGTGGCAGTGTCTTCACACCGCTAGCTTGCTGGACAAGAAGGGAAACTTTCGAGTGACAGACAGAGCATTTTCCAACATTGCCGCTTTTTAAATCACTGTTATTTTTAAAACGATTGGTGCTCGTTTTTAGCGATTAGCGCTTTGCAATAGTTTAATACTTATTTTAATCCTCACCGGAGTGCTGGTCTCGATCCCACTTCCTGCCCGCCTCGGTCCGACTCAGTAATTCATTACCGTTGAGCGGAGGGCGGACAGGTGAGGGCCAGGCACTTCCGGGAGCGGTCAGCGCTCTAGCTGTCAGCAGGGGGCTATTTAGGCAGAGCCTCTTTACAGCGCAGCTGCGGGAGAAGACAGTGGCAGTGTCTTCACACCGCTAGCTTGCTGGACAAGAAGAGAAACTTTCGAGTGACAGACAGAGCATTTTCCAACATTGCCGCTTTTTAAATCACTGTTATTTTTAAAACGATTGGTGCTCGTTTTTAGCGATTAGCGCTTTGCAATAGTTTAATACTTATTTTAATCCTCACCGGAGTGCTGGTCTCGATCCCACTTCCTGCCCGCCTCGGTCCGACTCGGTAATTCATTACCGTTGAGCGGAGGGCGGACAGGTGAGGGCCAGGCACTTCCGGGAGCGGTCAGCGCTCTAGCTGTCAGCAGGGGGCTATTTAGCCATCGCCTCACAGGAAGCGCGCAGCGATTGCGCGCAGCCTCATTTCAGCCGAAGACCAGCCTAAGAGCTGCCCGTCTGCGCCCATCCACGACAGGACGAGGCGACGGGGCGGCAGCTCTATACCATGGCGCCACTTCATGCAGATAAATATATCAGGTATGAGGCTTCCTCCCTATGACTATTAAGGCAATTCACCTCCCCTTGCTACATAGAAGCTAACAGACCCTGCTTCGAAGGACCTTTCTCATGTAAAAAATGCCATTATTCCTCCATGACATTTATTGACTCTCACAAACCTAATATGTCTTTTAATGATATGCATTGTATCCTTATTAATGTTCGATCGATGCCCAAACACCAAATTGAGATCTGGGATTTAATACACTCCCTGACTCCAGATATCTGTTTCATCACTGAAACTTGGTTAAAGCCCCACACGGCATCTGCCATCACCCTGGGAGTACCTATGGGATACAAACTTCACCATTCTGATCGCCCCGAAAAAATAGGCGGCGGCATTGCTATAATTTATAAAGACTACCTCAAACTAGACATCTTAGACAAACAATGCTGCAAAGAAATGGAAATAATGGTTTTCAGAATTACCTTCCCTAACAGAAAGACTAGTAAGGGAGCACTTATATACAGACCACCACTTCCATGCCCCAGTTTTTCTACATCTCTTTTAGAGATGTTAGGCCCATACATACGGGCCAATGAGGACTTCCTTCTCCTTGGAGATTTTAATATTCATACCGACCAACCTGACTCCACGGGGACCAAAAGTTTGTCTACTGATATGACAACCATTGGTCTTACACAAAAGAATCAGGGTCCCACACATGAAGGTGGACACTGCATCGACCTGATATACACTAACTTCGACAATATATTGTGTCACGAACCTACCCAAGTCAACTGGTCTGATCATTTTTTACTACAATTTACTATTCTTAAAGTCAACAAAGGTCCCCATAAGAAATCCCTACCCCCCACTATACGCAGACAGTGGCACAAACTCACACTGGAGACATTACAAAAAGTGTGGGAAAAACCCGATACTAAAGATACTGAGGAAGTAGAACATAGGCTAACTATGTTTCAGCAATCTCTAACTGTAGCCATTGACAAAATTGCCCCCCTGAAAACATTTAGACAATTCCCTGTGGCCAAACAGGAAAAATGGTACACCGAGGCTCTCAGAAAAGAGAAGCAAGAATGCAGGAGGATAGAGAAGAGATGGAGAAAATCACATTCTGAGGATAACAAAAAGGCACATCGTGCAGCTCAAGCCAACTACTATAAACATATCAAAGCTGCCCGTAAAAATAACATTGCCCAACAGCTCATAGAAGCCGGCAACTCTCCTAAAGAATTGTACAGGATTCTTGAAACATTTGTAAAACCCATGGCCTGTGTAAGTCCAGATGACTTCTCACAAAGTCTATGTGAAGAAGTCTCCTTATACTTCGAAAATAAAATAGAATCCATCTATGATAAAATTCTAGTATCCCAAACAAATAGTGATACTCTGACTGTTTCCTCCCCCAACGAAAACATCAACTTCATGCTGACTACATTTCCTCCTATCAACACTGAAGAGCTACATACATTAATGACCCAAGTAAAATCTGGGTCGCCGGATGACCTTATCCCAGTCAAAACCTTAACCTCCCTCAGTACCCTGTTAGCCCCCCACATTCAGGATGTAATTAACCAGTCTCTTAAAGAGGGAAAAGTACCAACTGAATGGAAAAGAGCGGTGGTGAACCCCATCCGCAAGAACGTGGCTCTCCCGTGGACGGAGCTTTCCAACCTCCGGCCCATCTCCCTTCTGCCTTATTTCAGCAAGCTGGCCGAGAAATATGTTAACGCACACCTGTCCAATCACATCGAGGCAGCGGGCGGCCTAGACCACTCACAATCTGGTTTTAGGCCCAACCATAGCACCGAATCAGCCCTTCTGTCAGTGACAGATAACATCAGAATGTCACTTGACAGGGGGAGCTCAGTGATTCTGGTGCTATTGGATTTGTCCGCTGCCTTCGACACGGTGTCGCACAATATCCTTCTCGACCGCCTGAAGGGAGTGGGAGTAAAAGGGACCGCCCTTGCGTGGCTTGAAAGCTTTCTTGAAGACAGACAACAAGGTGTCAAGCTAGGCTCCCATAAATCTGTCTGCAGAAAGCTTACCAAGGGTGTGCCACAGGGCTCATGTCTGAGCCCCACGTTATTTAACATATATGTGGCCCCTTTGGTGGAGATTATAAGATCTTATGGGTTCTCCCCAATCTCTTACGCTGACGACACTCAGCTGTTGTTTCCCTTCCAAACTATTACACCTGCAGTCATGCAATCTTTTCAAAATGGCATGAGAGCTGTGGCAGGTTGGATGGCCCAGAACTTCCTCCAATGCAATGTGACTAAAACGGAAGTCATGTTGTTTGGAGGGGCCACCCTGCTCTGGTCCCCGGATTGGTGGCCACTTGAGCTAGGACCTGTCCCAGCGCCCAAACAGACCATCAAAAACCTGGGAGTACGCCTAGACCAAACCCTGGTTCTAAAAGATCATGTCAGCCAGGTCACGGGAACGTGTTTCCGAACAATTGGTCTTCTACGGCGTATCTTCCCCTTCCTGCCAAACACCCACAGGAAAACGTTGGTACAGGCACTTGTCCTTGGGCGAGTAGACTATTGCAATGGTCTACTCATCTCTGCCAACCATGAACAACTACGCAGACTGCAGGTGGTGCAGAACACCGCGGCAAGACTCATCCTGAATGCCCCCCCCGTACCCCGTCCCGCCCTCTCCTTTCCCATCTCCACTGGCTTCCAGTACAACAACGGGTACATTTTAAACTCTGCTGCATTATGCATAAGTGCATCTATGGGTCCGGTCCCAAATACCTAAAAGAAATTTTTTTCCCTACTCTCCCGGACGTGCTCTACGATCCAGCAACGTCATGTTGCTACATGTACCCAAAGTTACTAGAGCGAGACAGGGTGGCCGAGCACCCTCTCTTAAAGGCCCCTTGCTGTGGAATTCCCTTCCACCTCAGCTGAGACAAGTTTCGAACCTCTTTTCCCTTAGAAAAAAACTAAAAACATACCTGTTCACACAAGATTAATTTTTCTTTTATTTTTCCTTTTCTGTCATCTGCTCAATAAAGTTTGTCCGACTCATACAGAAGCTACGCGCGGAGATACCCCTTCGGGGCTGATTCATGCGCGCTATAAGAATATAAATAAATAAATAAATAAAAGGGTCCTGCGTTGTAAAAGTTGCGTGGTAAAGGTAGGTCGTGGTAAAAGTTGAGTGGTAAAGGTTGTATACCTCCTGGGGTGCTGTGTGATGCGCGTGCAGTCTGGGAGGTCAAGTATGAGTCTTTCGGCTGTATTCTGGATGGCTTTGGCTCTATTTAGGAGTTGTATGGAGATTCCAGCGTAGAGAGTGTTGCTGAAGTCCAGCCTGCTGGTGATGAGTGCTTGTGTGGCGGTCCATCTAGTGTTCTGAGGAAATCATTTGAAGATCTCTCACAGGACGCATATGATGTGGCACACTGAATGCAAACTGCATTGACTTGAGCCATAATGATGAGCTTATCATCTAGGATGATCCCAAAATTTCTAGTGTGGTCTGTGGGTATGCGTGTTCATCCTAGGTCCAACGGCCACCATCTCATGGGGAGGTCTTGTTGTCATAGACCAGTACTTCTATTTTGTCTGAGTTGAACATCCAGTATTCTGCCATGGTAATGCAGTTGCTGAAGTTGGTTCTAGTGGCGAGGTTGAGTTGGGTGTCATCAGCGTAGGAGATGACAGTAATTCCTTATGATTGAATGATATTGGCAAGCGGTGTCATGTATATGTTTCAAAGAGAGGGGCTGAGGGGTGATCCTTGTGGGACATCACATATCAATATCTTGGTCTCTGATATGAAGGGTGGCAGCCTGACCCATTGGGTTCTTCCCATAAGGAGAGAATAGATCAATTTGAGAGCTTCTCCTTGTTTGCCAATCTCATGGAGTCCTCTGATGAAGGTGTTGTGAGAGACAGTGTTGAAGGCTGCAGAGAGGTCAAGCAGAATGAGATGTGCTGTTTCTCTTGGTACAGCATTCTTCAAAAGCCATTGGCTGCCACAACAAGGGCTGTTTCAGTGCTGTTGTTCTTTCTGAATCTTGATTGTGTGTTTTCCAGAAGATGGTGTCGTTCGAGGTGAGTTGTGAGTTGCTTGTTGTTGGTCGTCTCAATCACTTTGGCTGGATAGGGGAACAGGGAGATTGGTCAGCAGTTACTCAGTTGATTAGGGTCAGCATGGCCTTCTTGCAGAAGGCGTTGATTTCTGCAAGTTTCCATTCATGCAAAAAATTGACAGACGTGATGGAGGTGTGGATGATGTGGGTCAAGGTGGTGCTGATTGATGATGCTCTCAGGTTGTGGATGTGGTGTTGACATGGGTCCATTAGGGCCCCTGAGTGGGTGGTCCACATGATTCCAATAATGAACTTTATTTCTAGTAGCCTAGTGTTTGAGGAGTTATTACAGCTCAAAGTTAATAGCACTACTCTTCCATTTACCTCTCTGTTACAACTAGTGCGGTGATATTGCAATGACACAGTAGGTTTTCCCCCATTAAGCTGCAAAACCTGAGATGCTGATTTTTTCACACACAAACTTCAGCGTAAGCTCATGTTTTGTAACGTTGATTCAGGCTCAGCATACTGTTTGCACCGGATAAGTATTACAGAGACACTTGGACCAAAGCGATTTATGTTCTGCCGGTATTTTGTTCCTGCCCCATTTTCTCTTCTAGTCTGCATAGCATTAACTGCTTTTATAAAGATTTTAGGTCTGGCATGAGAGTACAGCTGTTAACAAACATATTGTTAGCAGTACTTTACAATATGTAGAACGTGGTTTAAGTATACCAAGGCAGAATTGATGAAGTTATAAATCATGGGTTAATTCCATTCCACTTTGATTCATGGTCCATTTATTGATACAAAATCCCATATTCAAAAGTGATTCTTGAAGGGTCAGAATCACTGATGTTGGGAAAAGGGAACCAGGACAGCCAGCACATGTTTCGCCCTCTTTTTGGCATACAAGCCTGGGGTTTTCTCGAGGCTGGTATATAAATACAGACATCAATAAGACATTCAACAATAGTGAAGAGACAAACAGAAAGTTGTGATATAAACAGAAATGCAAAGCCCAAATTGATAAAACATCCATGTAGTGCATACAAATTTGATTCCATTTACCTAGAAGAAAGTGGGCTTTGGCTCCAACCAGAAGAGTATTGCTCTCTTACCATATGTAATTGGCCATTTTGTACATCATTTACCTCCTATGAAATGTTTACATTGGCATGGGCGAGGGAGTGTTGTACTTCTCATAAGTACAATGCATTATTACACATCTCATAGATGCATTGTGTATGAAAACAATCCTAAAATAAATAAATACATGTAGAGCAAAGTCCCAGAATTCAAAAAGTCAGAAATATTGGTTTGAAAATGTTGTTTACTTTTTAAATCATCCTCCCAGAGGGGAAAAAATAGTATATTTAAATTGAATATTAAATTCATCTGCAACTGTTCCTTGCATATAAACTGCAGAAGCTAGCATGAAGCACTGTAAAAAAACAGGATGTAAGTGTATTATAAACATGTGACAATTTAAACTGAGACCATCTCAAAATAATTTTGGAAATCCTGACCTTATAATTGGAGCATAAGCATCGTACATTACTGTTGCATATAAAGTGATTCAGTTTCATGCCTAAGTAACCCGACTCTCTTGCGCACAATATAAATTCATTTCTAAACAACTAATAATGATAACGAAATATTTTCACTTATTCAATTAGAATATAAAAATGTTGTTTATTTCTGCGCACTGTGCCTGAAAGATCAATATAAATTACGTGTTTATTTTTGTATTAGGGGGCTTATTTATGAGGCCTTGCGTCAGTTTTGCGCCGCTGGTGCGTCACTTTTTGTGACGCACCAGCGGCGTAAAAAATGCGCCTTGTTGCGCCATATTTAAAAAGTGACGCATCTAGGTAGATGCGTCACTTTTTAAACCCCTGCGACACATTATACCTGCGTCAGGTATAATGTATGCAGAGGGGGCGTTCACCCGCAAAAAGCCTCGTAATAGTGACGCAGTGAAATCTATGAGATTTCACTGCGTCACTTTTAGGACGCTGTTGCGTCAAAATCTTGCGCCTGCCTCACAGCAGGCGTAAGATTGACGCAAGCTCTTTCACATGGGGCTTTCCCCATGTGAAAGGAAGCATTGCAGGAGTTGCGTCACTTTTGTGACAAACTCCAGCAATGCGTCACTTTTGCGCCTACAGATACGTCAGAAATACTGACGTATCTGTAACTCCTTGCGACATGATGCGTCATATTATAAATATGACGCATCAATCATGTCGCAGGGAGAGCGCAGTGAAAAGTGACGCATCGCTGTTTTCACGCAGCGATGCGTCACTTTTCATAAATGAGGCCCTAGAAGTCTACACATTTCTTGGACTCTCAAGAGTGCCTCAATCACACGAGTTGCCCATTTTCCGGCTAATATTTGCCTTACTCGGTTAGGAACCGGAGTAGAGTCAGCTGTTCACTAGCTGTGGCAGCAATATGTCAGCATGTTGTTGGAATTTGAGATTTCCTCATACATATATTAATTCACCTCCTTTTTTCATAGAAAATATAATTTTTTGGTACGATTGGTTTATTAAGCTATATTTGCAATGGCCATACACAGCATAGCCAGCAAAAAGTCAAAAATGCATCCTCAGATGAATGTTTTTAAGCTAAAAAACATGTAATTCAAACGTTCAAACAAGGAGACACTATTGCCATCCATTTAACAATTCATAGCAGAGTGTATAAACGGTGTATACATAAATGTCCTTGATCATTCTCAAGAGCCATTTTGAAAACACATCTATTTTTACTTGTATTTAAACATTTCAACTTTAAAACTATTAAATCTAACATTTACGGGACTCTGAAAGGCAAGTGTTAATTAATGTAAATCAAAATGATAGTAAACACAAACTCGGATATGTAGCCCAATGTTCATTATATTTATGCTTTAGAATATACACATTTTAATTTGCATTTCGACATATAGTGTATAGAGCTGTGCATAAAATTATTACCATAAATTTTCTCTAAATATACTCGTACTTTTTACACCTGTTTTCTACAGATTTAAGCCATTGCTATTGCGTAGTGTACTTTAAAATACGAACATCAGTGTCATGTTAAAAGTGTTTTACTGTTACGCCTCTATAGTGTCTGCATAGTTAAAAAAAAAACTAGTCTTTGTGCTTCTCTACAATTTTGCAGGACTGAGGCAAACACTTGATAAGACTTCTTTTGTTTACCATTGTTAGAGTTGGGATGCTGAGGCTTGCCTCGTGCTGCTTTAATCCCTCTTACCTGCTGTGGGGTTAGGCTGCTACAAAGGCAAAAGCCTCTCTCATCGGTCAGTGATCTGGACTGGCTTCAGGGCATATCAATTAAAATAGACCTTCTTCCATGAGTTAATTATTTATAAAAAAAAAAGAAAGGCAGCACTTCATTAGTGGTAGAAAATTGTTCATATTATTCTGCACCTTTTCCTTAATTACCTTCCTTTCTTCCTCCCTAATTTGTGCTGAGAACTAAAAAAGGACAATTAAAACTAGAAGCAATGTGACTGTAACACCCTTTGTGAAATAACGAATGAAGGGGAGGTTTGGATGCAATAATTTCCTTTCAACAATTTCATTTCAAATGTATCTTTCCCAAAAATAAATTCATGTTCGATTACCTTATTTTTTTTTTACCCATTTGGCATTTCACTTTTTTAATAAATAAATTTAAAAAAACAGTAAAAAGGTCCAAAATCAGAAGGCTTAGTTCTGACACCTCTGCACTCTAAGCTAAATATACCTCGCTCTTCATTGCCCACATTCGGGATAATAACAGAATGCAGTGTCATTCAAAGGCTCATAAAAAAGGTTATTATTTAATAAAATATGTTTGAAGGTACAATTATAATGGCATCTGAGCACAGTAATAGCCAGTGCAGAAGTTATTTTATTTCCGATCAATGACATAATATACACCCTCAAATTAGCTATAGAGAGGTAAAAGGTTTGTGAAAAAAGCATGTTTTTTTGTTCTCCTGTGCTTAGATTCGCTATGTTCTTGCTTCAGTTTATCATCGAGCTCTAGGGATATTCCATTTGTTTATAATGCAAAGTTATCTGTGTATGTGGGTAAAACTAATAAAGTGCATGATATATAAAGAGGATGATACGTTTTGCTCACAAGACCCACACATGCGAAAGAAATGAAAATCTAAGCATTTTTTAGCAACAAGAGAGACCAGTTCACAATATGAAATCCTTCTTAGGAGATTAGACTGTCCAGATAGATGTGGCCTAAGTTATATAGGGGCATATTATCAAGGGGGTTTATCTCCGCTTTTTTGGCTTTAAAAGCCAAGAAAGCGGAGATAAAATTATCTCCCTATTACCAAGCTGTCGCTAACACGAGTTAGCGACAGCTAATAGGAGATAGCGACCATCTTGGGCCCCGCTTTGCAGGTCAGTGATATTTATCACTAATGACATGCAAAGTGGGCGTGACAAGATGTTAGCGACTGGAAACAGTCACTAACATCGCTATCTCCTATTACCAACTTTTGGAGATATTCGCGCTAAGCGCGAATATCTCCAAAAGCTAACACCTACCCTGAGCAGTTCTTAGCCATGTTAACCAATGGGAGGTGGATAACATGGCTAAGAGCATTTGCTCGATAATGCATGAATATCGCTGACTTTTCAGCGATATTAATGCATTGCGGCCGTTTTTTATCGCATTTGCGATAAACCTTGCTAATAGCAAGGTTTATCTGCGATAAAAATCGCCGATGTGCGGCGATAATTTTTGTCTCTAAACAAGTTAGAGACAAAAATTATCTCTATTGGTTGGTAATATGCCCCATAGTGCCTTGAATGTGACTTTGTAAGGAGTTTCGAATTAGCATGTTTATATATCGAGAGCAAGTGCAGCTCCATGAGGTGTTGTGTGATGGAGTTCTGTGTGGGAGGTTAAGGATGAATCTGGCTGCTGAGATCTGGGTGATTTGTAGTCTTCTGGTGAGTTGCTTGGCAATCCCAGTGTAGAGAGTGTTCTCGTGAACCAACTTGTTGGTGATTAGGGTCTGAGTGAATGTAGGGAGCCATTTAAAGCTCATCCTCAGTATTTTCATGGTGTGGAAGAAGGATGCTATGTTGGCTTTGACTTGTGCAGTCATGTCCAGTTTGTTGTCAATGATGATTCTGAGCGTTCAAGAATAGGTGCTGGGTGTGGGTCTCAGTTTGACCAGTCACCAATTGGAGTTCCGTGGCTTGCCAAGCATCACTGTCTTTTTCTTGACTGAACTTGAAACGTTTGGCTTTCATTCAGTAAGTGGCTTCTGTCATGCAGGCTGTGAACTTGTTTCTTTTGTTTGGTATTTTACCTGATAGGGAAAGTTGCATTCTATCAGCATACAAGAGGATGTTGATGTCGTGTGCATTCAAGCATTGGCCAAAGGGATCATGTATGCGTTAAAAAGGGTGGAGGTGAGTGATGAACCTTGATGTTCTTCACAAATGAATGGTTTCCCTCTTTCACTTACTTTTTGTTCCCATGCAGATCCCTTTAGTAGAATTGTTTATGACATTCCAGGAGATTCTGTAGCTCCATTTTTTTAAACCAGCAAGGATTCTGGCTATACATTATTTCACAAAACCTCTGTCTTCTATGGAAATAATATCTTCTAATACATATGTAATCTACAAATCTAGATTGGAGTGAAGGGTGTATGAGCAAATGTGACCTTGAAAAACTAATATTTAGATTCATGATATATATTCTAAAGTCACTAGTCTATTTGCAAACTCTAGTGCAACAAACTATGTAAATTCCATTTGCCTGTTGAGTAGGTTTGGATAACTTGGCCTCAATAGTAATGTGTAGCAATAGCTGCGGAGCAAAACAAAAATACTGGTGAAGAAATAAAAGTAATAAAAGGGCCAAAATAAGTTACACTGACAATTATTTCACGTAAACAATGTTGCAAAATGTAAGTAAAAGTAATACTCGGTTAAAAGTTTATTCAACAAGTAAACATGAACCCATTGATTTCAATGAGAAAATGCTGTTTAAGCCAATTTGTGACAAAATAGATTATTAGCTCGGGTGGATATTAGTCCACCGCAAGTAATAATAGCACTGTTCTGTTCTTGTTAGGTCCAGTAAAGGTTAGTAATTTAAAGCTAAGCTTAACCTCTTATAGCTCTGACACAGAGCAGACGGGGTTAACATAAAAAAATGGGTAAAGCATTTAGAGGTACAAAAACAGTTAAAAAGTTGAAAACACAACACAATAAAATCTCATTCCAATTTCTAAAAATAGAGAATATTGTAATAAGTGAAATGACAACAAAACAACAAAAACCCAGTAAGGCAAACTGAAGAAAACTAGTACAGAAAAACCACAAAGTGCCAAATGCAGGCAACTGGTCGCTCTAGACCGGGACAAATGTAAGTGTTATGGGAAATCTAGGTGAAGCAGGGGTTGCATACCAGGACCAGGATGGTCCCAATTAAAGACTTACCTTCGGACCTAGAACATTTCTGAGTGGGTAGGTCTCAGAGAAGAAAGGCAGCAGGCTGAACCCAAAGATGGGCTCATCGAGAATTGGTTGATGAAGAATGAGGTCTCGGTGAAGCTGTCAATGAAGGTGCGAAAAGCTACGAGCAGTTCACAACTAAGAAGCCGTCAATGCCAATCACATTCTGCTCGGTCTACAGAAGATTTCTACCTTTTGACTTAGGTCCCTAATTATGACTTTGGTAGTGTAAGAGCAAGCTGCATACCACCACCCTACCCCCAAAGTCGACTGATACTTGCCTGCCATATTACGAATTTCTTTGTGGTCTGGCAGGCGGTGATTTGGCAGTCCAGCAACGGTGCAGTTCTAAGGCCCACATTTGAGCCTTGAAAGTGCAGTGCTGAGGGAGTGCCAAAGCCTGTTCCTGCACGTCATTCACACAGGGGGGCACAAATGTCCCCCAGGCATGCACCACCATACACAGGGGCACCAGAGAGTCGGGTAGGGCCCCCTTACTTTCCTGACCGACACACTTTTCATGGCCGGCTCACTGCCATGAAAAGTGTGGAGGTCTTGAAAGTCATAATACACTTGGCAGTGCCACAGCGGCACCGCCAGCATGTTGCTGCCCCAGACTGCTGTGCCACTGCCGAGGGATTGCGGATCCCCAGCGGCAGTCCATGGCGTTCCACCCACCAAAGTTGTAATATGATGGTCAGAACACCAGTGCGGCAGTAGCAGCACTGTCACAGCTGGGCCACAGTGAGTTTGGCGGTCCATGGACTGCCAAATTCATTATCGGGCCCTTAGTCTCTTTTCTGGAGGTCAGGCTCCTTACTGGGGCTCTGCTGCAGGCTGTAGCCACAGAGGTTTCAACATTGTGAGATCGCCAGACTCTCCCCTGCCTTCGCGGGAGCTTAGCTTACCAAGATCATGTTTTTAAATATTTTGTGATTACTTTTGCGCTCATTTTTTAAAACTTACCTTCACCTAGTTATCCTCCTCAGAGACCTCTGTCTTGCCTTGTTGCCCCCCGCGCAGCCGAGGTAATCGCTGCAGCGGGTCAGGCTTTCCTCGCTCGCCGCCATCAGCGAGCCGCCCCTCTAGCCACGCCCACCTCCACCAGGCCACGCCCACTTCCCAACATAGTGAGGAGCTGAGTACTAGCTCGGATCGCCAGACTCTCCCCTGCCTTCGCGGGAGCTTAGCTTACCAAAATCTTGTTTTTAAATTTTTTGTGATTACTTTTGCGCTCATTTTTTAAAACTTACCTTCACCTAGTTATCCTCCTCAGAGACCTCTGTCTTGCCTTGTTGCCCCCCGCGCAGCCGAGGTAATCGCTGCAGCGGGTCAGGCTTTCCTCGCTCGCCGCCATCAGCGAGCCGCCCCTCTAGCCACGCCCACCTCCACCAGGCCACGCCCACTTCCCAACATAGTGAGGAGCTGAGTACTAGCTCGGATCGCCAGACTCTCCCCTGCCTTCGCGGGAGCTTAGCTTACCAAAATCTTGTTTTTAAATATTTTGTGATTACTTTTGCGCTCTTTTTTTAAAACTTACCTTCACCTAGTTATCCTCCTCAGAGACCTCTGTCTTGCCTTGTTGCCCCCCGCGCAGCCGAGGTAATCGCTGCAGCGGGTCAGGCTTTCCTCGGTCGCCGCCATCAGCGAGCCGCCCCTCTAGCCACGCCCACCCCCACCAGGCCACGCCCACTTCCCAACATAGTGAGGAGCTGAGTACTAGCTCGGATCGCCAGACTCTCCCCTGCCTTCGCGGGAGCTTAGCTTACCAAGATCTTGTTTTTAAATATTTTGTGATTACTTTTGCGCTCATTTTTTAAACTTACCTTCACCTAGTTATCCTCCTCAGAGACCTCTGTCTTGCCTTGTTGCCCCCCGCGCAGCCGAGGTAATCGCTGCAGCGGGTCAGGCCTTCCTCGCTCGCCGCCATCAGCGAGCCGCCCCTCTAGCCACGCCCACCTCCACCAGGCCACGCCCTGAACGCCACTACAAATCATGTGTCTCCCCCGTCCGCGCAGCGGGCGCGCCTAAGGCAAGCCCGTCTGCGCCCGTCCGCGACCGGCCGGGACCAGGGGCCATAGATCCTGCTCGTCCCCTGGTCTATTCATCTGCTCAACTCTCTGCACTCATGGTCCCTTGTCCGCTTTCCCCTCCACTGGTACAACGCCTCGACACCTCTGGTATTCTCGCGCCCCACCTCCCCGGGTCACCTTCCTCTTCTTACAGCTTCACTTCTTCCCCTCCCGCTCCTCTAGTAGTACCCTCTCCCCTATCCCCCCCTCTACAGCCTCAGCCTGCCTGCTCAACACTCGTTCGGCAGTCAAGCATCAAATTGAACTCTTTAACCTCTTAAGCTCCGATTCTCCTGACTACCTTTTTCTCACCGAAACCTGGTTCTCCATCGACTCACTTCCGGACCTCCTGGCCATTCTTCCCGACACTTATTATGCTCTCCGAGCCGACAGCCCGGCCGGAAAGGCCGGGGGTGGCGTGGCGATGATTATTCGTTCCACCCTAAAATTCCAGCTTCTCGACCACCCTCCCATACCCAATGTGGACTACCTGGTGGCTCGGTCCCTTAACCTTCCAGACCCTCTTACCCTTGTCCTTATGTATCGTCCCCCCCTACCCATGCCCCAATTTGTAGCCTCCTTGCAGGATCTCCTGGCCACCCTGGCGGTCAACAATTCGTCAGTCATCCTACTCGGAGACTTTAATTATTGGCCTGACGACCCAAGGGAAAATTCCACTTCCAAAGACTTCTCTGCCACCCTTCAGTGCTTAAATTTCACATCTCATATCGCAGTTCCTACCCATGTCAAGGGTCACATTCTGGACCAAATTTGGTCATTGCGCCGTGAGGTCTCCCCCCCATCAATATCTCCGTGTATTTGGTCTGATCACTTCACTATTTCTTTTAGTATTCTTTCTGCCTCCTCTGTTAAACCTCCCCTACCTAAGAACGTGCTAGCCCGTAGCTGGAATCACACGGACCTCACTCTTCTCTCATCTTCTCTGGCCTCCTCAGTGCCTGACTTGACCGACCTTTCCCTTGAATCACAGACCAATGCCATCAGCACTTGGCTCTCTTCCTCTTGTGATCAGGTCGCTCCACTCAGGAAAGTCAAATCTGTCCGCCCGCATGACGCACATAGATGGTTTACGAGTGAGCTCAAAGACCTCAAACTTAATCTCAGGCGCTCGGAACGCCACTGGAGACGAAATTACTGCCCTCTACTTCGGGCTAAATACAAACTTCTCCTCAATAGCTATAAAAAGGCAATCTTGACGGCTAAAACAAACTATTTCACGGAGAGAGTCGCTCTCTCTGCAAATAAATCTCGAGAAATTTTCTCCCTCGTCAAGCAACTTGCCACTTCCGATCGCACTAGCACTAGTCCTGCCCCCACTCAGTCCCTCTGCTCTGCACTTAACGAATATTTATTTTATTGACAAGATTGCCAATATTAAAGCCAATATTCCCGTAGTTTGTCAACCCCGTGCCACTCCTCCCCTTCCCTTGCCTTCTTCTTCTCTGGACCACTTTCCTTTTATTTCCACTGACAGATTTCTTCAATTGCTTGCTAAAGTCAAGTCTGGTTCTCCGGCGGACTGTGCTCCGGCCTGGATTCTCAAAGCTCTCTTTACTAGCTGCCCTGCTCCCCCCCTTACTCTGCTCAACACTTCTTTGGCTCTCTGCTCTGTTCCCACTTCTTTTAAAACCGCTATAGTTCTCCCGATCCTTAAAAAACCTGGCCTGGACCCTTCTCTCCCCTCCAATTTCAGGCCTATCTCTCTTCTTCCCTACTTGGGGAAGATTCTGGAAAGCTATGTAACATCTTGCCTGTCTTCGTATATCGAGGAAAACTGCCTTTTGGCCCCCCATCAGGCGGGCTACCGTCCGGGACACTCTACGGAGACTGCGATCATCGCTGTTCTGGACGAGCTCAAGGGGAAAGCGGACATCAATCTTCCCCAAGCCCTGGTGCTCCTCGACTTGTTAGCTGCGTTTGACACGGTCGACCATGCCATTCTTCTCGACCGTGTCAGCGCAGTGGGCATCAGGGGAACAGCACTCTCCTGGCTAGAGTCCTTCCTCCAAGGCAGGTCCCAAGCGGTCCATCTTTCAGGCTTCTCCGCTCCTCCCCGCTCAGTCGTGTGCGGGGTGCCCCAAGGCTCTTCCCTTTCCCCTCTTCTCTTCAACCTCTACATCTATCCTCTTATTCTCTCTCTCCGCGAGCAGGGGGTCTCTGTGTACAATTACGCGGATGACCTCCAGCTCGTTTTTGACCTTTCTACTTCTTCGGATTCCCCTCTTTTTCTCAGCTCCACCCTAGTCTTTATTTCTGAATGGATGAGCACTAACCATCTCAAGCTCAACCCGGATAAGACAGAGCTCGTCCTCACGGGTGGCCCCTCCAATCCTTGGTCCCTGACTCATTGGCCCCTATCGTTTGGTTCCCCTCCCTTACCGGTTTCCTCTGTCCGTACCTTGGGCATCAAGGTCAGCGACGACCTCACCATGCATGCCCAAGTTAGTTCCGTCATATCCTCCTGCTTCCTATCCCTCCGTCTTATCCGGAAAGTCTCCCGGTATTTTTCCAGTGACACTCTTAAATCCATAGTCATGGCCCTTATCACCTCTCGCCTTGACTATGGGAATGGCCTCTACGTGGGCATACCCGCCTTTGAAACGCGACGCCTACAGGCCATTCAAAATCAGGCAGCCCGTCTTATTTTCCACCTTCCCAAATTCTCCCACATCACGCCTGTACTCAAGTCCCTTCACTGGCTCCCTGTGCACTTTAGATCCTTTTTCAAATTGGCCCGCCTGGCTTTTCGGGCTTATACCCACTCCGCCCCCCTTTTTATTGTTTCTTTGATCTCTCCCTACACTCTGGCTCGCACTCTCCGCTCTTCATCTCTTTCTCTTCTCCAAGTCCCCCGCTTCCGCAAATCCAGAACAGGGGGTACCCGTTTCTCGGTCTTGGCCCCCCAGTTCTGGAATAGTCTTCCTCTCTCAATTCGCTCTATTCCTACCTATTCTTCTTTTCGCAAAGCCCTGAAAACGTTCCTGTTCGCCCAGGCCATCCTTTGCTAGCCCTCTCGGATGCTCTGTAGAGTCAGGCCCCAGTTCTCAGCGCCAGGAAGCCGCTTGGCCACAGTGCGCTTTAGCAAGTCCCTTTTCATTTCATTTCATTTCATGTCATTTGGAGTTTGGTCCACTGAATCATATTTGCTGATTTGGAGAAGAACGTAGCAGGAGCTGCAGTAAAGTCAGGCCAAGCAGAGATGCATCCTCGATGGATTACCGTGGCAGGTTGGCTGCAAGTCTTCTGTCGGTACTCCAGGTAAAAATCCTTGAAAAATAATCTAATTTCCAGGTTTTCTGGATAGGCAGGAGCAGTACACTCAGAAACCTATCTAAGGGCCCCAGGACCTTAGGGACACCGCTTAGGGGTCTGAGCTCACTCCAGTAGCAGCCACCAACAGGGTCCAGGGCTGGTCCAGTTGGCACTAGTCAGACGGGCTCCCTAAAGATTAACAGGAGTTCAGTCAAACTCTCAGCCCTATATATGAGTGGGAGCAGGTCCAGCCCTTAAAGTTCTCATCATGGGTCACAATAGCAGTTGCAGTCCTTCTTCTTTCTTCCACAGGTCCAGAGGTGTTCTGAAGAAGGTGACCAGGGGTGTCACTTTTTTACCTGACAGTAGCCTGTGGGTGACCCAGGCCCCTCCCTGACCAATAGTGAAAAAGTTCCCCTGGGTAACACTGTCCACTTTAACATTTGCTTTTTTTATGCCCCATGCCCTGCTGCAAACAATCCCACAGTAGCTCTCTCTACCAAAAACCAAGATGGTAAAACATTTCCTCCCTTGTGCAGAGCTCCTGGGCCCACTAGAGATGTGGCCAGGGAAATGAGGAAACCCTTCCCTGTGGTCACTGAAAACTGGTTCTATGGGCTTCTCCTTTGCCACTGTCACTGCCTGGCTGGCTAGCAGGACAATAGAGGTGGCAGGAACAGCTATGACCTACATCTGCCCGTGACAAGGCATGCCCCTTTGAAGATAATTAAGTCCCTGGGTGTTAGAAATGGGGGGTCTCTAATTGGTAGTGGCTGGCACCCTGTCCAAGTAGGGACCCTTCTTTCTAGTCAGGGTAAGGCTGACTAGAAAGTCAAGAAAAACCCTGCTCACCTCCTAAGCAGCTTGGCACAAGCAGTCAGGCTTATCTTAGAGGCAATTTGTAAAGCATTTGTATCTAGAGTGAATGCACAAACAGCCCAACTGTCAGTCTAAACCAGAAGTGGATTCCACAGGCAGGCTGAAACATAGAATGGTAAAGCAGGAAAATGTCCACTTTCTAAAAGTGGTAATTGAAAACACACAGTTTAAAAAACAACTTTACAGAAAGATTATTGTCGGGGTTCATTTTAACATGTACTTTGGTATCAGAACTCCAAGCCAATCGACACACTCATGGTGTGTCTCCCCCTTCAGTTGCTTTCGTTGCTAAATAGTTCTGATACAGACCCCGGAAGCTCTTGGGAAGATTCCGGGGGGAGGGGGATGTCAGCAACTCACTATATAGCTCCGACTGTGTGTTGCAATAAATCATATCTTTAGACCATTCAGCAACAGTCGGCGCTGGTCCTCTGGCCCACCTCATCGCCACCTTATGCTTTGCCAGCATTAAACCCATGTCTATCAAATGGCGTGCATCTTTATGCAATCGTTTTGTCCATCCCAGTGAGGCCACCAGTGGGTTACATGGCATCGGCACCCCTGTAATGTCGCTCAGTGTACCAAAGATCAATTTCCAGAATCTAGCAACCACTGGGCATGCCATGCAACATGCAAGAACCCGGCCGGGTCAGCACACCAGCGTTCACATTCTGCGGTGTCTCGCAGCCCATACTGGCATAACCGGTGAGGCGTGTAATACACCTTGTTAGGAAACTTAAAATGTGTAAGGCGGTGCTTTCTATTTAATGATACCGTTTTGGTGATCTCACAGCAATAACGTCATGTGGCATCGTCCAGCGCCACCCAAAGTCATTTTGCCAATCCAATCTTGCTTAAGTGTAGTGGTTTCTGCTGTAGTCCTGTGTTATACTGCAAATGCTGGAAAGTATTTTACTAGGAGAGTCCGAGCGTAAAAGTAGGGTGGAAGAGGCTATCTCTGAGGGCTTGAGTATGTCTTCACTAAGCATCTTACTGAGTTGCCTCACTCTATGGAAGTGAGGCCGCATAAGCGGCGTGTGGTTATGGCCTTCTGCCTCAATCTCGGCCCATTCTCGAGCCTTGCCGTCTGAGAACAGATCTCCAATTTTAGTAATATTAACTGAAGCTTGAGCACAGACTACCTCTTTTTCACAACATATCGGCAGCCAACAGCACCATTCCACTGGGGTCAGGGGGAGTATAGGAAAATACCCGTCTGCCTTTTTAGCAAGTTTTGCCATGCATTAGTGAAAGAGTTTACAGAGTCTAATATGCCTGGTCGCCTGCTTGGGGTGTGAAACAACATTGATGTGAGAGGGGAGGTCGCCGCCACAACCCTTTCAATCTGTAGATGCGGAAGACCAGCTTGCTCATGCAGCCAGTGATAGACGTGTGAGCCTTGTGCAGCGCGGTAAAAAAAACTCTAAATTCGGGGCTCCAAGGCCTCCCATAGCATAAGGTAGTGTGAGGGTATCCAACTTGACACGTGAATGCTTCACGGCCCAAGGTAACTTCAACAGTACTGAACAAATAACCTTGAACATATGCGCAGGGAGTACCATCAGGACGTTCACAAACAGAAATAGAAATATGGGGAGCACCACCATCTTCATGAGGGATATGCGTCCCATAAGGGATTGTGGGAGTCTGTTCCACCGCTCCAGATCTGCTTCAAGTTTTGCAATTGCTTTACCATAGTTTTCTCTCAAAACCATCTCATAATCCATGTGTACCTGCACCGCTAAATAGCGTACAGGCTCAGTGGTCCATGTTAAGGGGTACTCTTATTCAATGGGTTCCATGGAAAGTAGTGGACTGGGTCTAATTAATTTTAAGACCTGAAAGGGCACCGTATTTTACCACCTCATCTAATACTGGGGTAAGGTTAGAATTTGGGTCTCTAATATATAGGAGAGTGTTGCCCGCATATGCAGACACAATAAGGTTATAGTTTGGGAAGCGGATTCCCCTATGTCCATGGTACTCCCATAGCGCACATGCCAAGGGTTCAGCAGTCAATGCATATAACAAGGGTGAAAAAGGTCATCCTTGACGAGTGCATCTTGATATCGTAACAGGAGAAGTAAATGTATCCCCCACTCTTATCCTGGCTGTAGTGGAATTATATAGGATCAAGACTAACTGGAGGAATGCCTCTCCCAGCCCTAGTCACCTCAGCACTGCCCGCACGATGGGCCACTTCACAGAATTGAAGGCCTTTGCTGCATCAAGAAAAACCGCAGCAGCCCTGGGTTCTGGTTTGATATGTTGCATGGCTCCAAACACATTACGTAGATTATATGCCAGGTTTTGCCCGGGTACAAACCCCGACTACTCCGGGCCCACCAGGGGCGGAATCAGTGGATCCAATCTGTTTGCTAGGATTTTTGCAAATAGTTTGGCATTGACATTAATAAGTGATATAGGTTTGTAGGATGAATATTCATTAGGGGTTTGCTCGGCTTCAGTATTGTGACTATCAAAGTTTCCCTCAGTGAGGGGGGCATTCTTTCCTCCTCCCCCATCTCCTTAAACAGAGTGGTTAGGTCCGGGAAGAGCAGTTGTTTGAATTCTTTATTGAAAGCGACCGTAAGACCATCTTGCTCTAGGGCACTTCCAGAGCACATTGATTTTAGTGCCTCAAGAATTTCCCACGCTTCTAATGTCTGCATCAAGTCTTCTTGTGCTCATCAGCTAACCGCTGCATCTTAATGTGCTCTAGGTAGTCTTGAGTCTCTGCCTCCCCTGCAATTGTTGTAGATGTGTACAGCTCTGTGTAGTACTGGTTGAACCTATTAGCTGTAGCAGGTGGGTCTCTCAACATCTCGCCACTCTCTGCATGCAGCTCAGTCACACACCCCATCTCTCTTCCAGCTCTCATCAATGCAGCCAAGACCGAGCCCAGGCTTTTCCCTTTCCCCATATTTTTTAGCCACAGCATATTTCCCAATATGTTTAGTCTTGCTGTCCGCTGTCTCGTGGTACTCCTCTAATTTGACCACACTGCGGCCCTCATCCTACTAAACCTTTCAGCAGCCTTCAACACCGTCTCCCATCGGACTCTTGCAGCCAGACTCTACGACGCCAGTATATGGGGAACCACCCTTGACTGGATCTGCTCCTTTCTCTCCGGCAGAACCCAAAGGATCAGACACCCTCCCTTCCTCTCTGAACCTACTGAGATCAACTGCGGAGTACCCCAAGGATCCCCGCTCAGCCCCATGCTCTTCAACATCTACATGGCCCCCCTCACCACCATCGTCAGACAGCATGGGCTCATCATTGTATCTTATGCTGACGACACCCAGCTCATCCTCTCCCTCATGAAGAACCCCAAAGACACCAAACTCAGCTTCCAAGAGGGGATGAAAGACGTCACAGCCTGGATGAGCAACAGCTGCTTAAAGCTCAACTGGGAGACGACAAGAGGTCCTCATCCTTGGACCCTCCCCCACTGCATGGGACAGCTCCTGGTGGCCCCTTGCCCTCAGAAACTCACCCACCCCGACGGGCCACGCCCGGAACCTCAGCATCATCCTAGACTCCTAACTCACCTTGACCCGCCAGATCAACGCCGTCACCTCCATCTGCTTCAACTCCCTCTGCATCCTTCACAAGACCCTCAAGTGAATTCCCCCGAATGCAGAAAGACCCTCACTCATGCACTCATAACCAGCAGATTGGACTATGGCAATGCCTTCCATGCCAAAATAAACAAAAACCCTGCTACACAAGCTCCAAACCATCCAGAGCACCACAACCAGACTCGTCCTTGTAACCCCACGACACAAGCACATGTCCCAGCACCTACGAGACCTCCACTGGCTCCACGTCGAGAAGGTAGTGACCTACAAGATACTCACCCATGCCTATAAATCCTTCCACAACATCAGACCCAAATACCTCAACGAAAGAGTCTCCTCCCACGTACTCAAAAGAACATCCACCGACCTCACCCTGGCAGAGACCCCACGCATCCAAAGAACCAGAGCAGGTGGAAGAGCCTTCTCCTACATTGCACCAATGACCTGGAATGAGCTCCCAGTCAGCATCAGTTGCTCCCTGACTCTGCACACCTTCAGGAAGTGCCTCAAGACCTGACTATTTCACTGATCCAGATGGCCCCCCCCCCCGCGGGCCTTGAGACCCTCATGGGTAAGTAGCACGTTTTATAAACCCTGATTGATTGATTGATTGATTGATTGATTGATTTGCTTTTAAGTTCCTCCATTACATGTGCATCCCCTCACACCAGCGACTCTTGCTCTAACTCAATCAGTCGGCTCTCTAGGCTAGCCATCCTTTCTTTAAGCGAATGTAGGACCCCAGAGTGCTTGAACATGGCTATCCCTCATATGTAGACTTTAAAAATCTCCAAAATGGTGGAAAACTGAAGTACAGATCCAATATTCATGTCAAAGAAACTCTCTATGGCCTCCGCCATCTCTGACTCAAACACGCTATCAAGCAGCAAGTATGGCGGAACCCGCCAGGTAAATAGGGCAGGTCTCTTCTGTGTGCTCTCAATATCTAACATTATTTGGGAGTGGTCTGAAAACAAGCAGTGTGGGTTATGCAGGTCCTAATCTGGGGGTACAATGGTCTAGAAACAAACCAGTAGTCAATTTTAGTGTGGAGGTCATGCAGTGCCGAATAGTGAGAGTAGCCCCCTGCAGTCGGTGATCGTGCCCACTATACGTCTAGCATATTTAACTATGTTGCTGCATCCACTATAGCTCTTACTGCAGCGGAAGGGTGCTGACATGGGCCCCCGGAGCGGTCCAGTGTCGGCTCTAACACGCAGTTAAGGTCACCTCCCCATATTTGCAGTAGTGAAGAAACTCCGTTAATGCGCCCAAACAACTCCTGGTAAAACTTTGGGTTGTCAAAGTTAGATCTGTAGATATTAACAGTAATGAAGTCTACTCCCCTTCCCCAGCATCTGGAGATAGCAAATCTACCCTGTGAGTCCGCCTCAAGCGCCTCCAGTTTTATCCCTGATTTAGGATTAAACCAGGTGAGGACACCCCTGGCACTGGTATGTCTGGTGAATCCCGCCGCATGGAAGAGACCATGGAGCCAGCATAGAAAGATGTTTTTTTTACTTGTGATTTCAGGGAACTCAAACTCCACATCTCCATCTCTTCCCAATTCGAAGTTACACTTATAAGATGCTACAAGGCAACTCCAATGATAACCTATTGGAGAGACAGTCCATAACATAATGAAACATAAAATTGGCAGTATTTCACTTACAGGGCATGTAAAACACAGCCTTACATGTCCTTACTTTAACATACACTGCACCCTGCCCATGATGCTACCTTGGGCCTATCTTAGGGGTGCCTTACATGTAGTAAAAGGGAAGGATTGGGCCTGGCAAGTGGGCACGCTTGCCAGGTCAACATGGCAGTTTAAAACTGTACCCACAGACACTACAGTGGCAGGCCTGAGACATGTTTGCAGGGCTACTTAAGTGGGTGGCACAATCAGTGCTGCAGGCCCACTAGTAGCATTTTATTTACAGGCCCTGGGCACACCTAGTGCACTTTACTAGGGCTTACTAGTAAATCAAATATGCCAAACAGGATAAACCAATCACCTATACAATTTAGACAGAGAACAGATGCACTTTAGCACTCGTTAGCAGTTGTAAAGTGCTCAGACTCCTAAAGCCAACAAAAACAGGTCAGAAAAAATAGGAGGAAGGCGGAAAAGGTTTGGGGCTAACCCTGACAAAAGGGCCAGGTCCAACACTGGGCACTGTCTAGATGGTGATTCTGTCAGAGGTATAGGACATGCCTCCACCCTCAAGCCCTTTGGTTCCACTTTGGGAGCCACTTTACACCTTACCAAGGAGCCATTCAACTTCTGTGTGACAGTTCGAAGCTCAGGAAAAAGGGCCTCTAGAGGATCTAAGCAGGATAAAGGTAACTTCCTAAAAGTACTGTTTGTAAAATATGTTTTACAAATTCGACTTTACCAATGAATTGGATTTGTAATAAGTATTTTAAAATGCTCGATAAGTAACTTTTAATCAGGTGTCTAGGGGTAGATAACATTATTACATTTTAACATCAACTCCCAATGCTTTCCTATGTAACAGCTAGCTTTGCTACAGTGCTAATAGTTCTGTAAAGCTTTTTATTGAAAGGACATGTTTCATTTTAAACATGTGCAGGTTCTACTCTTAAATATCATGCACCTTTTATTAAAGGCACTTAAGGCTAACTTAGGGTGACTTATTAATATTCAAAAGGAGTGTTTAGCCATGTCAAATGGAGTTATTTTGACTGGTCAAATTTGCAGTTAAACCTGCACAGCCAGGCTACTGGTGCTGCAGTCCCCTAGTGCATTTAACGTACAGACCCTGGGTATACTTGATACGATATTCCAGGAACTTCAAGGTAATTTAAATATGCCAATTAGGAGTGTAGCAAATTTTGACACTTTTTATAGGTCAGAGCACATGCACTGGAGCCTGGTTACCAGACTCCCAGTGCACAGTGTCAAAAACAGCAGCTTCAGCCCAACACAATATGTGAGCGACTATGCCAAAAAGAGGTGTTTTCTTATACAATTTATGAGACATTCACAAACATCTCATAACAAAATTCCCTCATGGAAGTTTTATAGGGACTAGATGCCCCATGATGGTGCTCATTGATTGCAAGTAGGTAGCTGTGATCAGTGGTGGCTGCTACATTTTAAATGTGGTGGAACCCTCACGTACTCACTTGCTGTTTGCTGGACTTCTGGGAACTGCTGCTACTAACTCCCTCGCTCCTGACCACTGGGAATCCACCAGCAACTTGCCGGACCCGCTTCACGGGCCCCGCAGCGCGAGTCCAATCAGCGGGAGTTGCTGCTGGGAGAGGGGCTATCTTCACGAAAGGAACTCGGGGCGTGTTGGGGTTGCTGGCAGGGCTGCGAGCACGTAGGCAGGGACTCCATTACCCAGGAGTCCCTGCGAGCCTAATTTGTTTCATCTGGGCTGCTCTCCCTGCTGGCCCCGCCCCCCCGGCCCATCATCTCTCTTTACTATTATATAAGAAGGACGTGTAGCCGCTGCGCGGGAGCGGGCGGGAGCGTCCCGGGAGAAGCCCGGGACAAGGGCGGGACCATCTGTGGCCGTCAGGGGCTGAAGGAGGCTGGGCTGGGCCCGCCCTCTGACATTGCGCCTTTTGACGACCTGACACAGTACGTTCTCTGTTTCGAGAGATCCCTGGAGTTTGCTCATATAGGATTGTTTATTTTTTGTTGGCTGCAAAGTATGTCTTCTCCTTTAAATACCACTGCCCAGATCCCTACTCAGGCTGAGGTGGGGTTAGCTATCTTGGGTCCTCTAGACAAATACTTTAGTCGGGTAACCCAAGATATTGACAAAGAAATCGCTTTGGCGGAGGGGCGCGCCGAGCGTAGGCTATCTATTGAACTCCTAAAAATTCCATTGGAGAAACGGCCACCTCAGGGTTTCCCGGCATTGGCATTGGTTCCTCCTCTGTCATCTCTAACCCTGCCAGTTGTACTGGAAACGCCTTATGCCTTTCCCCCCTCATCAGAGCTGTTGGCTGGCTCATCTGTGGGTCTTGATGTGCCCATTTTGTCTTCCACCTCGCCCCCAATACCAACTGGCTTACCTACAGGGCAGGTGACCACTGCCCAACCGAGCGTGTCAACTCACGTAGATAAAATTAAATCAAGTATCAAAAGGAAAAGAAGTGCTGCCCCGAAGAAGTGCTATCTTCCCAAACATCCGAAAAAAATAAGGAAGGTTGGAATATCCCAGCGCCCTTCCTGCAAGCCTATTGGGGCTGGCTCTGGTGGGGTGAGACTATTAAGGAGGGAGTTGTTCCGGCTAGTCCTGTATCCAACGCGAACGGCCCTTCAGCGATGGGATCGGCTGAGACATTATCTTCTGCTCCAGCCCTGCTCCTCGAGTTGGAGAGGCTGATGAGGTCTCTCCTGATTCCTATCGAGGAGCGAGTTAAAAAATTAGCTGATCGGTTAGATCATTTCGAGCAGGCTACTTTAGATAACTTTTTTTCCACCAAAGCCCTAATTAAGTCCCACCCTAGGACGGGGGATAGCATTTATTCTCTGAAACCAAATGGCCAGGCAAATGGCGTGTCCATCGCTGTGCCCCCACCCCCCATAGTCAGCATTGCAAGTAGACCTCAGTCGAAGGGACAAATCCGCAAGACCAACTTAGATTTGTCGGACTGCCTAAGTAGTAATAAGACCAAACAAACCAAGCTGCCTGATACTGTGGCGATGGGTAATAAAGAGAGTTCCAAAAGTGGCAACCCTGTATCTAATGGTTCCCAACCCTCATCAAGCAGTTTAAAACCCTGTCTTGGCGTTCCTGTTAGGGGTAACAAAGACAGTTCCAAAACTAACAACACTGCATTGAATAGTTCCCAACCACTATCAAGTATTTCAACATCCCGTCCTGCTGCTTCTGCCATTAGCCTGCCCAACACCCTCCTAATGAAGGCACCCCGTAGGATACCTCCTATGAATCTCACCCCAGATTCCTATCCTTTTCGTGGCTGTCCTCACTAATGTACCACCTTTGTTGGGCTGGCAAAGAGAATCCTTCCAGATGCTAAAAAACAAGGTAATGCACTGGTTGAAGGCAAATAGACCACTGCCCGGGGGAGTGGATGGGCTGATTATTGGAGTGAGAAGGACAGACTGGATAGGTTGTACTCCTAAGAACTTGGGGGGGGGAGTGTATAGTTGTTATTTTTCAAGATTCTAGGGTGGCACGTTTGATTACGAAACAAAATTGGGGCACAAGCAGTGGTGGAATTGGTGTTGTTGATCTCACATTCTTTTATCCAAGACCAACAGGTGTTCAATTTGGTATGACCAGTGAATCAGGTTGCTGTAACAATTTCCCCTCCCCAGGGTTTGTTCCTTTCACTGTACCCTTACAACGGGGCAATTTTTATAATGGACCAATGTATAATCGTTTTGAAGTAATGAAAGATCCAGGGTGGGTCCATTGACCAAATTCTGTTTATTGCCCGAATAATAGGGAAGGTATGACCCGTTGGGATATATGTGGGAAGCCTGTGTTAACTGTTTTGTCTAAAAATGTGGAATCTAACGAAATGAGAACTGGTTGGGCGACTGTGATTTTGGAGGAAACTTGTGGGGAGTGTATCCCAATTTCTGGGGTCTCTGAAAACGAGGAACTAATTATACTTAGCACTGTTGGCATCCAGGAGGCTGATCATAACACAGAGGATACCACCCGAGAGAGGGAGGGGCATGACGGAATTTTAGTAAACGACTCTGGGATGTCCTGTGTAGGAGCAGTACCCATGGACGGCCCCAGTTTGGGGAAGTTTTTTTCATGGAACATCGCGGGGTTGAGTAGCAAGCTGATGTCCCAAAACTGGATAGATTTTGTTAACGGCTTTGAAGTCTGTTTATTCCATGAGACATGGGCTTGCGACCCTATATTTCTTCCTGGCTATTTAAATTTTTCATTTCCGGCCAGTAGAGGTTCTAGGGGCCGACCGATGGGAGGCCTAACTATTTAGGTAAGGCAATGTCTTCAGATAACAATTACAGTGGTGGATTTGGGTTGCAAAGACATCCAAATGCTAAGAATAACCTCAGAAAAGTGGGGAGGGATAGATATATACAATATCTATGCCAGGGGTAGCACCACTGGGAGTTCACCCATTCTAGAGGCCTTGTCCACTTTTTTGGAATCACAGTCCCTGGGTAACAAAGTTGTAGTAGCTGGTGACCTAAATAGGACTTTCGAACCATTGGATAGTTCGGACGATCCCCTAGGGCAAGAAGAGGATATACAATGGGGCGTTCCGACTTTACATCTGGCTCCTGTTAAGCGGTGGACGAAAGATATATTACAACTGAACGCCATTTGCTTGGAACATGGGTTGAGAGCCCTAAATGGGAGGACGAAGGGCGATAGGGAAGGTGCCTGTACATTCGACAATGGTCATAACCAAAGCCGGATAGACTATGTCCTTTGCAGCCTTAATTTGTGGCAGTTGGTATGCGACATGAAAATCGAGGGCAGACTGGAAAGTGACCATAATCCCCTCTGTGTGACCCATGACTGGTGGATGGCCATATCAGGGAACCCTCAATCAAGCGATGGTCTAATGCCTACTATGGCTAATGACATGCGCAGACTCAACTGGCCGAGTGTACTGGCGAATGCAGAGTCTATGGACTTTAAAAGTTCTGAGGTGGATACTGCAATCGCTGCTACGGAGGCTATAAATTCTGTAATCCCAGGTTCAAGGGAAATAACGGACATACACAACAGGCTCTTTTCACTTTTAAAACCGCATTTTTTGAGGTCCCGCAACACAAATAGGAAAAAAACACCCAAACCAGCTAGGTGGTTTAATCATCAGTGCAGGGAAGCCAGGTTAAGCTTGGGAAGAGCAATCAGGAATAGGGATAAGGCAGCGATTGGCGAGGCTAGGAAGCACTACAAGGTTAGCGTATCACTAGCAAAAAAAACATGGGACGAAAAGTATTGGGCAGAACTAAAGGAGGCCTCAGGGGCTAAGGATTCCAGGTTATTCTGGAATATTGTCAAGTGGGGCAGAGGTGGATCTCCAAACAAACCCGACAATAATGTCGCTGAGGGTGCCTGGGTGGATTATTTCAAACCCCAATATGCTGAGACTACCGAGTTTAATGATGTGGAGGTAATTTCAGCTGTATTCCCCATTGGGAATTTATTTTCCCCTAAAGAAACTGAAGTTGCCATATGCGCTGCCAAAGGGGGAAGGGCCCCGGGTTTAGATGGGATACCCTCTGATGTTTTTATAAACGATAAGGCGAGGTGGGTTAGGTATGTATTCCTTTTAGGAAATGCAATTGCAAAGGGAATGGCAGTCCCAGAATTATGGAAGGGAGCAACTATTATACCCATATATAAAAAAGGGGATCGGTCCCTCCCGGCCAATTATAGGCCGATAAGTTTGATTGCCACTATCCAAAAAGTGGTGGGGAGGATGGTGGTAAACAAGCTAATGGATTGGGTAGACAAGAACAACGCCCTGTCCCCATATCAGGCTGGATTCCGGCGGGCTACAAGCACAGTCGACCAGGTGTTTCGCTTTGCTCTGCTGCAGTGGGCGACGGTGGTGCTCGGCGAGGGCAGCCTGTATGTTGCCTTTGTCGACTTGCGGGCTGCCTTCGACCTGGTCCCAAGGAGAAAGCTCTGGGCAGTTCTGAGCGAAATAGGCCTTCCGGCTGAGTTACTCACTCTGATAATGAGGCTGCATGAGTGTAACTTTGCAAAAGTTCAGTGGGGTACGAATGGTGAATCATCTGTCGACTTTCCAATTGGACGCGGAGTACGACAGGGGTGTGCTATGGCCCCCCTGCTTTTTTCCCTATTCATTAACGGAATTGTGGCTCGGATGCTGGATGCCAGTGTCGATGCACCTTCGTTGGCGGGCCTCAGAGTCCCTATCCTGATGTTCGCCGACGATACGCTGATTTTATCCAAAACACCGGCCGGCTTGCAGTGAGCTTTAAACATCTTTGATCTCTTCTGTGGGGAACATGGCCTGGAAGTTAACGTGGGCAAGACTAAGCTGATGGCCTTCTCGCCAAAACGTAGACCCCGGCCTAAAATACTTCTGAACAATTGTGTGCTAGAGGTTGTTACTGTATTTACCTACCTTGGGGTGCAGATAGCAAACAATCTAAAATGGTCCCAACACATAGAAAAGGCGGTCCTGAGGCATCAACAGATTTTGGGGGCACTTCGGGTGGAACACAAAAAGTCAAAATCAAAGCCTATAAAACCAGTCCTGGCAGTATATGATGCCAAGGCTATTGGGTCTGCCCTATATGGGGCTGAGCTGTGGGGCTTCGATAGGCTTCTCCCCTTGCAAATATCGGAGAATAGGTTCCTTAGGGGAATTACGGGTCTCCCCCAGAGTACACCACTAATCCCGCTTGGTCTTGATCTAGGGAGAAGATCAGTTAGTGACCGAGCGTGATTGCGCCCGATTCTCTATTGGAGACGCCTCTGGACTACCCCAGAGATACGGCACTATGCAGAGGGGTTCCTTGCCATAATTAAAGTTGACACCTTTCATAAAATAGTATGGTTAAAAAATCTTAGGACTGCTCTAGGTGACCTCGGCCTCTCCAACCTATGGGATAATCCATCTGGGGAACCCTTTCCAAGTAAAAACATAATTAAAAGTTTATATTGGGATTGGATAGATGGCAGACTCTGGAATAGAACGAGATCAGACACAATGGCGGGGCGCTTCCTAGAAATCAAACTGTGTCCTATATTGAAACTATACTGGGACAGCATTACTAACCCAGGGGATAGGAAGCTTTTCTTCCAGTTAAGATCAGGTGCCCTTCCTCTGAGATCACTGACGGGTAGGTGGAGGAGTGCAACTACCTCATGCTGCCCGGTTTGTGGTGCAACCGAGGAAGGTATAGGTCTCTTTTTATTCTTGTGCAAAGCTTATGCCACCCCGAGAAGAGTTTGGTTAACTCCCGTTTGTAGAAATCTAGGGACATCCAGGGGTGTTGAGGCATTACGAATTATTTGCACAGCCACTGATATGCATATTGTTCTAGGAACAGCAAAGTATCTGGGGTGGGCATGGTCCATTAGACGGAGGGCAATTTCTATTAATGTAATTTAATTAGGGTATCAAGTGATCTCTGTGTAAATGTACACCAAAGATTTTTTATTGCTTATGTATGTATAAATGTTTTCAAAGTATGTATAAATAAGAAATTTTTTTAATGGGATGTATTTTAAATGTATGTTTGTGCTTTTATGAGTATATCCCTCGAATAAAGCTTTGAATTCGTAAATGTGGTGGAGCAAAAATGACATGAAACCCTTTAAAAATAAACTTACCTTTGATGAACTTCTGCAGCACAGCACACGTTTGCACACGTTCGGCTCAGCTGCAACTACTCTAGAATTTACTCCTGCCTTGTGCTGCTTGCTGAATAATGGCATCCAAGCCAATCCAAACACTGCTGTCTTGCATCTTACAATTCTAAATAGCATAAGAGCAGTGCTAGGATTGGCTAGAGCAGGAAATACTGTTTCATTATCCATTGGAGACCTACTGGCTGTGCCTCTGTGCTCAGCTGCCTTTTAGCTGTTGATTGGAGAAGTCTGAACGCGCCTGTCAGGTTGGCCACACTGAAAACACAGGACAGTCTGACATGTGCAGTTCAGATAACACAACCTCAAGTCGTCCCATGAACTGCTGTGATGCAGTGGGGAGGTCAAAGGGTAAACAACCCCACGCCCGATGGACGAACCGCCCCTGCATGTGATGTGATGGTTTGGAGACAAAATGTAGCCCACATCTATTCACTTGGACCATCCCACTGGGTGAAAGATTACAAATTTGTTTTATGCAGTAACTCTCAATTGAATCCCAGGATGCTTGTCTATCGCAGGTTAGTACCTCCGATTCATAACATTTTACCTTTAAAAGCAGACAAAAGAGGAGTCATAGACTAGCCACCCTATTTATGATTAATATAACTAACACAACTTTGTAGTCATGATTTGAACTACAAGGTTATCTAGATGCTCGCCCAAATGAACTTACCGGTGAATGTCAAGCCAGGGTATTTCTACGAGTTCACTCCCTCTAAACATTTATCCTAAAGCTACCATGAAAAATATATCTGTTTTCTCCCCAAATCCAGAAGTTTTGTTTTGCCCGCATTCATCCGCACAATAATCATGGAAAGGCCGCACAATAACATGGAGAGTCCTCTGTATCTTTGTAGGGCAATGACAGTGTAATCCATTATTAGTATGTCATCTGCACCTAGAAATGAGGATTCATGGGTCCTATCCATTTTGGGAGAGAATGAGTTGATTTAGTTAAAGATGGTTGCTTCTCTATGTCGTAACAGACATCACATACATTTTTATTACAATGTGTACTCAAGATAATTATACTGAATGCAAAATCTTATTCTGAAATACAACTTTCAGCAACATTTTAATGCAACAATTTAAGTAATGCACAACACTTGATATTTCTAGCATCTTAGTTGATACCTCCATTTGTAATGGTTTAAGTTGAAAAGCAAATAGATTGAATCAATCTGAGATTAATTGTGAGTGATTCACTGCTTTGTTAATTTATGTGTTTTTGGAATGCGCTCCTATTAGCTTTTTTAAAAAAACATTTTATGGACGCCATCATACCCTGTCAACACATTTTGAGCTGTAAATTCATTGTCAGGCTTGTTCAGCATAAGTAGGACAATTAAGGGAAGAACTCAGATAAAGAGTATATTCAGCTCTACGCTTATTTAGAAAATAGTTTGTTCCACCAAGAGTTTCGTATATTGTCACTGAGGAAGGAAAAAAGATGCAAATGGCTGATGAGAGTAATTTATTGGTAGTTGTTTTTCAATTTGTGGTGTTTATATCTAATACACAGTGAATTCTATTTGCATTGGCATTGACTATCGACATTATTGTATAGAGAGACTGTTCACATTTATTCAGGCATGTATTATTATATATTACATGCATATGCATTGAAATTAAATCATCTTGTGTTTCTCATGATTCATGTTGTTTGGTATAGCATACAACATTTTGTATTTACATTGCACTTGCAAGACTTGGGGTGGCTTTTGTTTGACGGAAAGCAACATGAAATTCGTTTTTGTAACCTTTAAGGATCATTCCTTGTGGCCTTAATGAAGTCAGCATCCCCGCCAAAGAAGAAATTAGGAGATAGCAAGGGATGCAGAAATGGATAAGATTGAGAGATGCAGGCATCAAGTTGATTGCTGTATGTTAGACCTGGCATTTTTTGGTGTGTTTTCTCTGTCTATTTGCTTTCTGATCACCTGGTTTTGGTGGTGTGCTGGACACTGTTTTTGCTGATTTAGTGTTTCTGTGCACTTTTGTACTGCTGATCAGTACTAAAGTGCAAGTGCTCCTACTGTAAATTGTGTTTATGGATTAGTGATTCCGTATTTGGCTTATTTGATCAACTACTAAGGGGCCGATTACGATCACTTTCAGAAAGCATCCTGACCGAATCGGTTCCCGAAAGCTTACAGGATGACTCGGATCATGGGAGTGCAACTAAGTGGTTTGGATGCATCCGTATACGATTCAGTCGGACTCCCATTGACTTCAATGGGAGCCTGTGTTCTGAATAAGATCACAGGCTCCCATTAAAGAAAGGGGTGTCTGGGGAAAATCGTGCACCCTTTGATGGGCACCCAATGGGCCCTGCCACACTGTGCAAGGTTGGGGAGAGGAGACCCACAGGTACCCCCAAGGGCCTAAATCGGAGGGACCCGGGTGAAGGGGGCCCTGCTTTGGGTCCCCAAAGACAGATTCCAACTGCTATTTGTTTCCAGGCAAAGCAAATCGGAACGGCTGTCCGAATCAGTCATTGTAATTACTCACTCGGAAACTGAATCCATGGAGCTGTACGATCCGGCTCCGAAAGGCTCGACCTGTCTGAATGCCTTTCGGAACGGATTTGGAGAGCCTCTACGGTTCCTGGTAATTGGTGGTTTGGAACTGGGTACGATTTGGTCGGCAACAAGAGTTCTGAATCGGTTTCAGCAAGTCCAGTTTGATTCATAGTCCTTCCGAATGAGATCTTAATTATCCCCTTAGACTTTGGTAAAGTACACTGTGTGCGCCCAGGGCCAGTAATCAAATGCTGCTAGTGGGCCTGCAGCACTGATTGTGCCACCCACACAAGTAGCCTTTCAAAGGGTTTTCATACCTCCCGCTGCAATGTTTGCAAGCAATCTTAACAGCCATGTTGACCTGGCCAGTGCACCTACTTGCCAGGCCCTAACCTTACCTTTTCTTACATGCCAAGCACCCCTCTTGTAGGCCCAAGGTACCCTCATGGACAGGATGCATTGTATGGGAATGGTAGGACATGTACTGGTGTGTCTTACATGTCCTAATGGTGAAATACTGCCAATTTTCTTTTCAGTGTTGAAAGGCTATTTGCCCCATAGGCTAACATGGGCGTTGCTTTGTAGCATCTTGCAAGCATAACTTTCCATTGGGACAAGATTGAGAAATGGAGATTTGGCTTCCTGAACTCTGAATTTAAAGACACTGAAACGCCGAGGGCTTACCGGCGTCTTCCCACGTGTGCTGTAGAGTTTTGCTGTAGCCGCCTCCTGTCTTCATCTACAGCTAGCCGCACCCGCTGCGCGGGTGCCGCGTCGCAGTTTGGGAGAGTAAGGCTGTTGGGAGCACGTTTGCTCACAGCCCCCAGGAAGGACATCAGGGAGCAGGGTCGCGCTCTGCACACCAGCGCTGACGGTGACGCCGCGGGGACTCAACTAACCAGGAGTCCCTGCGCCACGGCACACCTGCAGACCGATTGCCCCTCCCACCACTCGCTCTGAAGGAGAAAAGGAAGCAGATTCCCCCAGTCCAGCGGGACACTGAAACGCCGAGGGCTTACCGGCGTCTTCCCACGTGTGCTGTAGAGTTTTGCTTTAGCCGCCTCCTGTCTTTATCTACAGCTAGCCGCACCCGCTGCACGGGTGCCGCGTCGCAGTTTGGGAGAGTAAGGCTGTTGGGAGCACGTTTGCTCACAGCCCCCAGGAAGGACATCAGGGAGCAGGGTCGCGCTCTGCACACCAGCGCTGCCGGTGACGCCGCGGGGACTCAACTAACCAGGAGTCCCTGCGCCACGGCACACCTGCAGACCGATTGCCCCTCCCACCACTCGCTTCACGCCCCCATAAAGGAACGCCCAGCCCCCGCTGTGCGGGAGCACGCGGGAGTATCGCGGGAGAAGCCCGGGACAAGGGCGGGACCATCTTAGGCCATCAGGGGCCAGAAGAGGCCGGGCCGGGCCACATCTCTTGGCTCCGTAAAGTGGACACGCAATTAACGGGAGAATGGCTTCAGGTACCCGTTCCAGTAAAATAAAGAAATCCGCGGGAGACGTTGTCATAGGTACTATGGACCAATTTATAACCCGAGCAGTCTCAAAAGTGGAAAAGGAGATAATCCTAGCTGAACGAAGATTATCCTGGGACTCCATGGGCACGTCCAACAAGCGTTCATCTTTAGGCGCCATTGCCCTAGCCCCTAGCCCTGCGCATTTTTCCCCAACTCCATTGGTGATAATTGATTCCCCAAACATTGATGAGAGATTGAGTCGGATTAGGGCAAGTTTAGAAAGGGTGACTACCACTGCACCAAGCATAGTTCTTGACCCAACACACTGTAATTCACCCGCCCTAACTGACCTCTCGTTGGGGGAGCAAATTCTGGATTCCAACTTTGCAACCCACAAAGCTCCTAGTCCCCCCACGTTGTCTAGCGAGGCTTCAAATTCATCACCCTCAGTTGTACACACTGAAGTTAGCACTCCTAGAGCCGTGGCTCAGCAAAATACCCCTGTAGGGAATCCAGCCTTAGGATCAGTCCAACAAAAGAAGAGAAAGCGTCTTGCTAGCCCCCGCAGGGGGGACTCTCAAAAACCACATAGGAAAGTAAAGAGGAACACTGTGACTAAAGGGGGTACTGGCACTAATCAAGTCCCATACCAAAAATCCCTTACGACCCATAATAGAGTTACCGCGTTGGAGGGCACACTTGGTCCGTCGGCTTCTTTAGATACCAGCATTTTCCCCCAGGTTGAGAGCTTAATTAAGTCTGTGGTGCTGCCCCTCGTAGACAAGATCGACAGCCTCACACGCAAACTAGCTACAGTTGAACAGTCAATGCTGGATAACTTTTATGCTGTGAAATCATTAGTCAAATTTCACGCCAAGGCTCAGGTTGAAGAAAATGGAGGGCTATCGAGTGGTGCTGTCTCCATAGCTCCCTCTGCCACTATAGCTCATCCTGAGTTTGTGTCTTGCCAAAAGACGCCTGTTCCGGGAAAGGTTTCCCAATTGCAGCATTCCAATAGTGGAACCATACATGCACCACAAACTCTTAACCCTGTGCCTAGTTTGGCCCGCTCAAGGAATAAATCTAGTTCCCAAGCTCCCAAGGCTCTTAAGGTCAACTCTGTCACAAACACCAAGCCCTTAGTGACAACTACCAAGGCAGCAGGAAACACATCGACTACAACGAAGGGCGATACAACCCCATCCCTTTCCATTCCTGCCAAACAGGTTGTATCCAACCCCCCAGCAAAAATTGTAGCTAAAACCCCGGCTAAAGATAGGGCAAGAAGGCACACCCCAAATGCTAGTCTCCCCCCTGGTTGTAAGCCTTATGTGGTAATTTTAACGGGGGTTCCTGAGCTTGAAGAGGGTTCTTGCGAGTTGTATTCTGACCTTAAACACAAAACGCTCTCCTGGCTCAAAGCAAATAGACCCCTCCCAGGGCACATTGATGGTAGAATAGCCTTTGTCCGACGTGTGGGATGGATTGGAAATAGACGTAAGGATCTAACGGGGGACTGCGTGCTGATCAATTTTAACGATCCCAGAGCAGCAGGTATGATTTGCAGTCAGCAGTCGCATTATAATTTCTGCGACATCCAAACTAGGGACCTGGGGTACTTCTATCACCCCCCTCCTCTAATGGGGCACAAGAAATTTTCGCAAGACGGGGGTAGAGGCGCATGGTTCCCGCATAACCCAACCCTGGATGTTAGAGCAAGGGCATGGACACCTACCCAAGCAGCCCCATCCCAGGGCTGGGGTTGGTGACTTGGTGATATAGTAGTAACTAATGCCCCCCCTCTTAGGGTTAATACACCACATATAGTTGGGCGGGCATCCTTGTTTAACGTTTCTGCACCCCAACCCTCGCCCAATCCAATTACGCCTCCCTTCTCAGGCGATTGGTCTGAGATTATCGAGTTAGTGGATGGAGCACAAACTCTGGGTACACAGGGTAGGGAAGTAGGTTGCGCTGAGCCTTTGCATCATGCAACCCTGAAAGCTATCAGCTGGAACGTGGCAGGCCTAAATAATAAGTTGGATGCCCCGGACTGGGTGGCGCTCATTGAACCCCACTCAGTCTGTGCATTTCAAGAGACGTGGTGTGTGGAACCAAGGCACAGAGTGGGTTATGCCACCTTCTTTGTCCCGGCAGGCATCCCAGCATCGGGTAGAGGTCGCCCTTATGGAGGTCTCTTAGTTTGGGTAGATATTTCTTTAGGATGGAGAGTACATCATCATCCCCAAAAATCCCCAGATTTGATGCGCATAACTATAACATGCCCAAGGAAAGCTGAAAAACTGGAGATTATTAATATCTACACACGTGGGGCTTCTGGGAGAGCCTTGTCACCAACTCTTTCTGCTTTGGAGGTAGCCCTAGGTGAGTGCAGCGGAGACTCGTTAATTATGGTCATGGGAGACTTTAATTGTACATTCGAGCCTCTATTGCCAGATGAATCTCTGGATCTGTATGACGAAGACTCAAGGAGAGGTGTCCCGTTACTTGATCTTCCAATCATAAATAGATGGACGCCCAGAATTATTCAGCTAAATTCCCTTACACTTGAGCATGGCTTGAGAGCAGCCAACGGGAGAACACGCTCAGACCTAGCGGGGGAACATACATATAATAGGGTTGGTCACTCATCCAGGATAGATTATATCCTCCTAAACTTTTCCCTGTGGGCCCACATGAAGGATATGATAGTTCTACCTTCCCTGGACAGTGACCACAATGCACTTTCACTATCCCTAACACGCTGGTGGTGGGAGAGTCACTTAGCTTGTGGAGACCTTGATGCACCTGAGCTAATGTCTTCGGGAGGGGTGGTTCCCTCAAATTGCCTAAGACGATTAAAGTGGGATAAAGTGGCAATTGATGAAGAAAAACTTTCTTGCATTCGAGCTGTTACCACTGCGGCCTGTGCCATTTTGGAAAATGAGCCTGTCAGCCCAAATCATATTTCAGCAATCTTTAGCGAGGTCTCGACGTCGATTGGGGACCTATTCAAGGCTAAAATAAAAAAGGGAAACAACAACCCTGATAAGCGTCAGGGCAAATTTGGCTGGTACTCGAAAGAGTGTCGTGCTGGAAAGAGAGCACTAATATTGGCAGTAAAAAGTGGAGATGCTACCCTAACAGCCACTAAACGCAAGAGATACAAAGCAGAGTTAAAGTTAGCAAGGAGAGATTGGGAAGACGCATTTTGGCAGGAACTCCGTGTCGCCAGTGGTGAAAAAAATGCAAAAGGCTTTTGGGACTTATTACGCAAGAAAAACAGACCCATAGACACTGTCATCACATGTAACATAACTGAGGATCTATGGTATTCACATTTTTCAAAATTGTACACAGCACCTGTAGCAGAAGTGATGGACTTCGCTCTACCACAGATCTCTCGAGGCGATGGGAGCTACGAGGAAAGCCTGTTTACTAGGAAAGAAGCGGAAGGTGCCATAAAATCTCTTGTTCCGCGCAAAGCGGCTGGTCCCGATGGCCTTCCTGGTGACCTGCTTCGTGCAGACTTGGGTAACTGGAGTATGCTAATCGCATCAGTTTTAAACGCTGCAATGGCGGGTGCTCCCCTGCCCGCCTCATGGATGGCCGCGGAGGTGGTCCCTCTGCACAAGAAAGGCTCAAGAGAAGACCCAGCGAATTACAGGCCGATTAGCCTGATCGATTGTTCGCAGAAAGTAGCAGGCAAGGTCCTTTTAGCCAGAGTTCAGCAGTGGGCAGATGAAAACAAGATACTTTCAGATTTCCAGGCTGGGTTCCGAGCGGGTACAGGAACAATTGAACAAACGTTAAGGCTACTTATGATCTATTGGAAGGTCGTCGTGATTGGGAAGGGTACCTTATATCTGGCCTTCATCGACCTCCGCACGGCCTTCGATTTGGTCCCCAGAAATAATTTATGGAAGGTTTTGTGTGACCTCGGCATGCCACCCTACTTGCTTCACCTGATCATGAGGTTCCACGAAAAAAACTATGCCCAAATTCGCTGGGGGCCGAATGGTCAAAAGACCTCAAGAATAGATGTGAATAGAGGTGTGAGACAAGGGTGCGTACTTGCACCAACACTCTTCTCGCTCTATGTAAATGGGGTGGTGGACTACTTGACCGGGATACCAGCAGATGCACCCCGTTTGGCAGGCCGTTTAATTCCTACCCTGCTTTTTGCGGACGATACTTTACTTCTGTCAAAATCCCCGATGGGACTTCAGCAGCTTCTCTCTGGTTTTGACGCCTTTTGTAAGCAAAGAGGACTCTGTATTAACACAGATAAAACAAAGTATCTTATCCTGAATCCTCCGCAAAAACTCGGCCCTCCCCCAACATTGGGGTCTGTTGCACTGGAAAGGACCAAGACGTTTGATTACCTGGGTATCCGGCTGGTGGACTCCATGAAATGGGACCACCACTTGACCAAAATGTTGCTAAGTTTGAAAAGAGTAACTGGGGCCCTGTTGAAAGAGCAGAGAGCAGCCTCCACAAAACCTATAGCAGCAGTAATGGACATTTACTCGGCCAGAGGAGTAAGTGCCGCTCTTTACGGGGCGGAACTCTGGGGGACGTCAAGCATGAAAGAGCTTACTCGAGCTGAGAACATCTTCTTGAGAAGTTTGATGTCCCTCGGTCCCTCTGTCCCTATCCTGCCGTTGCAATTGGACATGGGCTGTCGGGCGATTGAAGACCAAGCTAAGTTACGCCCTTTGCTTCTGTGGGCCCGCATCTGGAGAGTTCCTGAGCTCTCAAGTTATGCGGATGGCCTGCGGGAGATAATCAAATCTACAGGCTGGGCAAAAATAAAGTGGCTAAAGGACATCAAAGCATTACTTGTCAATCTGGGCCTAGAAGAAGCATGGCATCAACAGACAGCCCCGCCCAAATTAATGTTAAAACAACTCTACTGGAAATGGGTGGCAAATAAAAGATACTCTTCTGTGTCGATTTGTAAATCGACTAGAAATTTTATGGAGTCTAAAGATGTCCCCATTAGAGAACTGTATTTGGACATTATCTCAGCCCCATGGGAAAGATCCCTGTATTTTAAATTTAGAATAGGTCTTCTCCCCTTAATGGAACTCACAAGCCACTGGAAAATTCCCCACCAGACTGCTCCGTGGTGCCCTTTCTGCCCACAGCGTCATGAATCTGTCCCTCATTTTTTATTCGAGTGTTCTGCTTATAAAGTTCCACGGATGAAATGGCTAAAACCCATGTGTCTTACACTGGGAACAAGACATTGTAATGTGGCACTAAGGATATTACTTTCAGACACTCGCTCATTTTATGCATGCGCCACCTCGAAGTATCTTGTGTGGGCATGGCGGATTCGGTCAAAAAGACTTAGACAAATTGTTTAATCATGTTTTTATTTCTTGGGTCTGTTTCATAAACATAACTTTTTTAGGTAATTTATACAATTTTTCCCCCAAAAAATAATAGTAAGAATTGCTGATTTCTTCATGCAAGGGGTCTTTTTACACGTTTTATCCTTAATGCTTCAAAATGAATTTTATATGTATGTATGCTTTTTAAGATATTTTTATGTCGAAATAAAGCCTTTTTGACTTGACTTGACTAAAGATACATCTTTTAGTAAAGATGATTTTTATATTGTGTGTTTGTAAATGCCACTTTTGTGTTAACTACAGAGCACAGTATTTGTCAATGTATAGTGTATCTTCCATTTCAGACTTTTTATGAAATTATGAAAAATGATCTATGACATGAACAAAGAAAAGGTTAAATAAATAACCAGGTCCAATGAAATTGGATATTGGCCCTTTGTCAGTCTAAGTAGATAGCAGCTTATAAAAAAGGTAGCTACGTTTTTCATTGTGTTACTTTTAGAAAGTGGGCATTTTCTTGCTTAACCATCGTGTGTGCCTCTGCCATTTGTGTATTCTCCGCCTGGGTTCAGAGAGACAGGAACAAAGAGATGTGCATTCACACTAGACAGATAAAAAGAGGGTTGAGGTATGCCCTGCCTTTCCTGGGTGAATCCTAGCCAGGCTGAATAGACCTGGCTGCATTTAGTGTAGTGGGAGGAGTTGTAACTTGCACCTGAATGGACTGTGGCTGCCTTCCACAAAGCTGTCTCCCCGTCCTGGAGTGAGCCTGGCCAGAGCCAGGCAGAACTGGTTTATGTATGCCAGTGGAAATGTGTCTGTGCCAACTTCAAAGGAAAAGTGGTACAAATATTGAGTCCCTGACACCGGAACTTTGGAACTCTTTGGGATCAAGAAACCTGCCAAGAAAAAGGGAAGAAGAAGCTGTTAGGAAGGACTACCACTTTTCTGTGTGCTTTGCTTTGTTGGCCTACAGTGGCTGTTTTTATCTTGGGCAGTGAAAGGACTGGGCTGAACTTTCCACAAACTTCTTCTTCTGAGTATCACCAAGGGCTTGAAGTAGAGCTTGCCTCCTATTCAAGAAGGTTCATGAACAGAAAGGACTTTGCCTCTCTCTGGGTACTGCCTCTGGGACCATGCGTTCCAGTTGCCACAGAGGGAAAATGCAATCCAATGCTGTCAGCAATAAACACCAGCAGTTCTGTGACCTGAAGGCACCGCAGAGGGCCTCCTCCGCACTTCACACGGCAACCCTGGTCTCACCGATGATGACATCCGCCACTGAGGTGCCGCTTGCTCCATAACCTGTAGGCACCGCCCTCTGCACTGCCTTGCTTCACTTCACCACCTCCGGTCTCACCGACGGTGCCGATGCAAGGTGACGTCGCTGCCACGGCCTGCACGTGGTTTGGGGGCACTGCTCGTAAGTCACACAAAGCACCGCCCTATCCCACACCATAGTCTCAGCCCATCAATGCCAGCCCCTAGCAATCCCCGCTGTTCAACAGCCGCTGTGGCCCCATGACAGTCTGCATCGCAACGAGCACCACCCCACTTTGCACTGCAGGCCTAGCCTCACGGTCACCACTAAATGACGCCACTGAGCCACTGCCTGCACCAAGAGCTGAAGGTACCGCACATTGCACCGCTCCATTCACACTGCAGCCTCGACGTCCAGCGCAGCCAGCCTACACTGCCGCGGTCGGCCAGAACTAAAAGGTACTGCTTGAGGGGCTTCTGACACAGCAGCCGGGTCGCACTGTAGTGGTTGGCCAGAACCATGGGATTTGTTGGTTCACACCACTGTGGTATCCCCAGACGGAGCTATCCTTTTCAAGGAACTATTTCTAAAGTCTATTTTTGGTTATTGACATTCTGGAATAACTGAATGTTGGATTTTTATTGTTTTGGTCTTGTTTTACGCAGATAAATATTGTAAAAATGTTTTAAACTGGTGTGCTTTCCTTTTGTAGTGTTTTAACTGTATTACTGTATGTTAGGTGCAAATGCTTTACACATTGCCTCAGAGATAAGCCTGACTGCTCGTGCCAAGCTACCAAGGGGGTGAACAGGAGTTATTTTGGGAGTGTAACTCCCTTATCCTGACTTGGAAGAATGGTCTCTACTTAGACAAGGTGCAAGCCATTGCCAACTAGAGACCCCATGTCTTACAGTATAACAGATGATGGGCTTCCCTAGCCAAGATTCTAGGGGGCTTATTTACAAGCCCCTTGCACCACCCATACATCACTTTTCCCATGTTAAAAATTACGCAAAAGTGGAGCAAAGGGCTTGTAAATAAGCCCCTAAATTTTCCAAGGAGCAGAAAGTGTATGCATCTGAACAAAAAGCTGCAATAGTATTTGAGAGAGATGTCCCCAAAGTAGAGGATTGACCTGGAGGTGGGTAAAGAAGGAACAAATGAAGGACCATTGAAAGGCATACTCTCAGTAGCCAGTAAGAGTTGAATCAGAGTTGGAGTAAGTACAGATAATGGCAGGGAGGTGATAGAGGACATATCAAAATAATGTTGAGGCAATCACCTAGTTTAGTGGGCCACTTTCTGTAGTATCTCCAACCAATAGATTTCTAATATCCTTTTGATAAGAAAAGAATAGTGTACACGCTACAGCTTTGTTTTTTCCTTGTCGGTGCTCCCGCAAAAGAACCATAATGACGTGATTTGCAATCCTGGACAAATCATCTGTCCCTTGCCTTAATAGTTAACAGACTGTCACCAATCAACGAACAGTCAAGTACCCCCACAAAATATTTCATTTGAAAACAGTTACCTAACTGTACAATCTTATGTTTCAGCAAAGGGAATGCCGGCAGAGTTATATTTTGACAAAGGAGCCTATTTTACCTTGGACCAGATGAAATGACAAGTTAAAAACATAATTGTTTTAAAGTAGATGCGGAAAAGTGACATCCTGTATATAACATAACATACACATAAAATAACATAACACAGTATAACATAGCAGAAGATAACATAGCACTAGGACTCTTCATTTAATAACAGCCTGATTTGGGTGTTTTTTGGTGATAGTTTGAGGGTACTCTTTATCCTTTTTAAATGGCGGCATATTTATTGCTGTGATCTGAGTGTACTGTATAGACCTCTCTAATTCAGTTTAGGGAACGTTTTCCATTTGACTATTGTTTGAATAATATCTCTCATCTGCAAGGCTCGTGTTGCTTGCTATTGAGGGGCTCTACATGCTAGCTTCACTGTTGATACAGGCAAATAGGGTTTACTGTTCTTCCAAAAATGGCTTCTTAGTCTACAATACAACTTTAACTTGAGTGGCAAGGTCATGTAAAGATATAATTATTCTTGCTATTTTCAGTTTCTGACAGCTCCTCCCCAAGTAAAAGCACCCACAATCATGAGAGCAATATTTGACATGTCTGCAATACCTAATGCATCCTACTCCATTGTGTCTCACTAATCTGACGCTTTATCCCTACTGGTGTGTTGGGAGTATAGGGCCCAATGTATATAGTCATTTTCAAGCATAAACATATGTTTATGGGAAAACATACCTATACAGGAGAAAACCACAGTACTGAATGCCATGCAAGGTGTGGAAAGTTGCTATGACAAACTGTGTTTAGCCTCGTAAGATTGAGAACTCCCACCAACTCATATTTATGAAAGTATTTCCAAATTATTATCCAAATCTTTCTGACCCTGGAAAATCCCAAAGATGTACTACATATTGCACTCCCCTTCTCGAACGGGACGGGAAATGGATCAACTCCAGCTTATGTGGGGGTGTAGGGAAGAGCTTTCTCTCCGGAGTAAAATGTTTTTCCAACAAAGAAAAAAAAGAACAAAATGTGCATTTGACAGCAGGATTCATTTCACGCGTGCTAACTCAACACGGTGTAGAAAAATTAACACAGTTTATAGAAGCCCGGCGTGTATTGTTGTGTGTCTACAGATTATGATTTACTTATTGCCCTATACAACTTGGTGTTGCGGATTGTCTTTATCGACTTATGTAGATAGCCATATTATAATTTATAATGTATTGCTCATGTGTTGTGCACTATGATAGTACGTTTTTCGTTCTTATATTGATATTTTATTTAAGCCCAAGAGGTCTTTCATAATAAGTGTATACACATATAATCATATAAGAATTCCCATGAAATTCTTCACACACTGCATCTGAGATCACAAAGACACCAGCTCACAATACATACGTGAAACAGTACAAACAAGACGCCCTGAGCTCTTTGAGACAGAGAAGAGCACATTCTTGCTTCCAGGGAGTTTGTTGCAGCAAGGAGCGGCTGATAACCCAGTTAGCCTTACACAGATAGGGCCTAGCCTTGCAAGCTGAGGATAGCCTGCCTTTTGCCAAAATGTATACAATGGTCAGTGGCGGCTCCTCTGCTAAGGCGGAGGCGCATCGCCCCACTGCCTGCAGCACTGCCAAAAAGGAAAAATAAGATGATAATCATGCTCAGGGGAGGAGTGGTTTGTCAATTCCAAGTGGGCATGAATGTTTTTTCTGGCCCTCTTGTGTCGGCCAAACACTCATGCGCACTTTGCATGTTCTCCATCCAGGCTACATTACATCCTGGGTGGTGAACATGACCCAGGCTCCAATTCCCTGGCTGAGCCCCAAAAAACGTCGCTAAGACCAATCACAATGCTGCATTGGATCCTGGGTGGGTGCTTCCTGATCCTGCCTTCTGTTATGCAGAAGGATGGAAGAGAGGATGCAGAGGAAGAAGGCGAGCGAGCGGGCCGGCCGTTAAGTGATTTTTTTTTTTAAACCTCCCTGCCCCACTAATGCCATCGGGAAGCAGCAGCCACTGACAATGCTGAATTCCATCACTCATTATGCCCGACTTTTAGACGCTAATTTAATTAGCTGAGAGTCAGTTTGCATGGGAAATACTGTAAATACCATGTTATCTCCTTTCACAATATTTATGTTTTGCATACTCTCACAACTGCCACTGTAACTGTTATATGTTCTGCTATTGTCTTGCACAATTGCTATCTGACATCTAAAAAAGCCTCGAATATTTCGAGTCTTGATGTTGTGTGCCCTGTGAAAAGATTGAGTAGGCACTGAAAAAAAGTATATGTGTAGTTTCCTGGAGGTTTGCCTCTACCTAACATTGTTCCTTTTCCATGCAAACTATGAAGAAGTCAATGGGCATCTATTGTCCCTGCTCTAAATTATAAATTGGTATATCAGCACTGTTGTTGGGGGTTGGTGTGACCAGGATTAGCTTGGCAACACAAAAATGTCACATGACATTACAGATAGTGCACCTGGAAACCTGTGTCAGAAACATGTTTCCAGGCACACTACTTGGGAGTGGTTGTGAATACTAAAAAAGATAGGATATAAGCGCCTTAATGGTAATGTACATTTACATGCTCAGATTTAGCACCAGTTCCCATCACTTTGTTGAACTCACACATTCAGCTCATTGTTCACTATGACTAAAAACAAAAAACAACAAACACGGTTCCTTCATTGTGAACTGCATAGGTTAGTGTTTTTACATTTATATGAGGGTCCCTTAAATCAGAATTCGCCATACTGCTACTGATGTTGTACAAATGATGAAGTGATGCTATAATAGTGTGCAACTTTGATAGTTTATTTTGTTAAGCAGCATACTTTGAGCACTGTCAAAAAAAGAAAATAAGGAAGTTGAGGGCAGCGCTTAATTTGTGTGTGTTGCTGCCAGTTGTAGAAACTGGTACTTATATTCAGAGAGCAGCAGCAGAGAAAAAGGCAGCAAAGCGTGAAAGGCGGAGGCAGAGAAATGTAGGAGGCCAGTTACAAAGGAAGAAAGCATGGATGACAAACAAGCCACAATAGTGCGATAAAGAGGCAGGAAGAATAGTGCGGATGAAGAAGGAGGCATGAGGTGGAATCAAGACTACAGGAGCCTGGTATACGTCGATCCCAGAAGTTGGCATGCGCCTAAGCAAAAACTCGTTCCCCCCAGAATTATTTATTGCACTAGCTGGAGGGTGGGTGCCCTTCAGCAAAGAAACTCCAATAGCCAATACAACAAAAGAGAGCGACGACTTGTTTACATAACTGTGTGCTTAATCGAATGTAAACACAAAATCATTGTGCACAGGGGACAAGCTCTTGGAATTCTAAAATGGTGCAGTGTTGGCACTTCACTCACTCCACCTCCCTTGCCAAGTACTGACAACAAAGGCTAAAATTGTGTCTCTAAAAGCACATCGATGTCATGACCAGACAAACAGTGGAAGGTCAGTTTCTGAGCCTCCAAAATCAGAATTCACAGAATATTGAAACTGCCTTTTGAAGAGTTAAAGAAGTTTTAAAACGATTCAATTAAAGAAAATAAACATTCATTTCAATCATTGCACCTTGCAGAATCAGGAACGGTTGTGAACATTCATAGGCAGTAATATTGATGTGGTTGTGTTTCTGGCCTAGTTGTTTACATATTAAGTCACACAAACCTGCTTTTCTGCTGAATATCTAACGGCTGAAACTGTTGTAAAGTTCAATATAAAGGTGTTTCCAGTCCAAGCGAACAATTATGAGTCCCAGTAACTCATTGGCTTTCATCTCTCTTTAACTGGATTTAAAAGCCTGGTTTTCTTCCAGCAGATACTGGCTATGCTGCTTGAGAGATAATTCCATAGTACCCAGGTGCCCCTTTATGGACCACAGAAGATTGTGCCTAGTTTGAGAGCGGTGTAATCCTGTAGCTTGTGTCTGGAAGTGAATGGGCCTCGGATTAAAACAGATAAAAGACACTTGAGACAAAGTGCACGAGGTGGATTATACACGAAAAGAGGATTTAGTGAAGAACACATCCACAACTTTTTGTTAACACCGAGAATGGTGTCTTTTGTAAGCGACATTTATGGAAATCGAACTGGGGGTTTAAGAGGGATGCCTTTTGTTGTGCATTTCTCTGCATAGATGTGTTTTGTGGGGGGAAGCTTTAACTTTGGAAGCCACGCTGGGCCTTGACTCATGCTCATTTTGTTTAATGAAAGGCTGAAGATGTACTTTTGCGCATAGATTGTTGTTTTGCAGTCTTTGAAGTGTATTAGGCAAGACGTGGGGTTCATTAGGTTGTTATTGCCTCGGCCGCAAATTAAGCATCTGTTGTGGTGCGAGCGACACGCTTCAAGCAGAGTGCAGGGCCTACATGTAGCACAGTATTGATTAATTACACGGTTATTGCTTCTTATCACGCGAAGGGCAAATGAAAAGCACCCGAGCGGTAACTGACGAGGCTGAGCAGGTAGCTCGGTTGGCTAAGGTCGAATCTTTTGATTCAGGACAAAATCTATAGCAGAGGCGAGCCTCTGGTCGCAGGTAACTCTGCTATTCCTCTTCTTGTCTTGTAGTGTCTGTGAAAAGATGTTGTTGCTAAGGTAAAGTTATGTTATTAACATTTCTGTAGTGTTTTCAACAATTTTACTGCACTGTAGCGCTTTCTTCATACGGGTGTCATTTTGTCAGCACTGGAATAACCCTTGTTCGACAGTTCTGTTGTTTGCTTGTGATTGGTTTTGGGGGAGACATCACTTACAACGCGGTCATTACAACGACTGAGTTGTTACATTGCACACCATTACAATGCAAGTCGTTTCAACAACTTGCTGTAGGGGGCAGAAGGTGTTGGATTTAAAATTCAACACCTTCCCTACTGTTGCACAGACTGGAGTTGGAATAGTAAATTATACTTTTCCATAGTAAATTATACTATTCCAACATCCAGCGCTCCCTACAGCAAGTCGTTGAAATGACTTGCGTTGTAATGGTACGCGATGTAACAACGCGGTAGTTGTAACAACCGCGTTGTAATGGCATGTGACGTATCGCATGCGTCGTAACGTGTCATATTCAAATGAGTTATATTTTAAAAGGCTTTCGTGGTGTTTTGGGTGTGTTGGTTGGTGTGGAGAAGACTTTGTGGTTGACCCTGGCTTGAGAATCGATGGTTAGATAGCCATTCCTTTGCCAGGACATAGTGCTTTCTATGTGTGTATTAAAATCAAATTGGCTGTTTTATAATGTGATGTCGAGCATGTTGACTGTTTTGGCTTCATTTTGTCTGCTTGTTTCCAGGTTGTATGTTGGTGTGTGACAGTGCTGTTGCTTTAGGTGTGCTTTGCAAACTATATGGTTGTTATGTCATATTGTAGATACGATTTTGTATGATCATTTATATGTGTGATTGAAACAATTGTCTATGGTGTAGTGCATGCTGTAGGATGCCCAGTGAAAGGCCAAGAAGAGAATGCAGTTTATGTGTTGGGTGTCTGTCCTAAGAGCAGTCTATGATATACTGATTATGGAATTAGGTGGGCAATTTAGGGTTTTGGCTAATGAGAGTAGGCAGATAAAAGTACTTATTATCCCAAACCAGAGAGTGACTGTTAGGTTGAAACAACACTACAATAGGCGGAAAATAAGCAACATTATTAAACCGCGTTCAATTTTTCCTAAAAGAAAAGTCTTTGTTGTTAAATAAAGTCTTGTTCGTGTGAGTGTTGTAGTCTCTCAAAGTACACAAATAGTCTGCCACGAAGCTCTCCAGTCTCCTTATCTTGTTGGATGTCACAGGGTGGCATTTGGTTTGGATTTCCTAACCCACCAGCTAGAGCTTCTGAAAAACACAGCTATGTATCCATAAAAATAAAATAAACAACTCAAAGAAAAAAAGTGCTAACCAATCAGGCCTCAGTTGTCCTTTCTTCTACATCTCTTAAACTGCCATTTTTCTTTCTCATAGCACAGGCCTGTATTTTTCTCCACTATTGTATCTTTCCTTTCTGAAGTTTCTTTGTTTCTTTCTCTGTCTTTCTCTCACTTTCCATCTTTCCATGCATTATCTCATCAGGCACATGTCGCTCTCTTTCCATTTCGTATATTCCCATATTTTCAGGGTCGGACTGAGAGCCAGATGCAGCTCTGGCAAATATTATTGGCCTAGCCCTGTCACTTCATAGGCCTCGCAGGCAGTTCAATTCGGCTGCACAGAGTGTTTTATTCTCATTGTATTTTACTGCTGGAATTTCTTGATCCATCCAATCCTATAGTGAAAACGACCCCGATAGGTGAAAATCGGCCCTCTCGCCTCCAGCCCATGAGACAGCGCTGGCTCCTCCGCAATGGCGGAGGAGTGTTGTCCCACTGCCTGGCTCAGAGCCAGCAAATATAAAATAAAACAATGTTTTTGAATTGTTTTATTTTGCATTTGTCCGCACTTAGCCAGCACTGTAGGGAGGGGCAGGTCGGGGCATAGGCATGGGAGGGGGGAGGAGCAGTGCTCCGTGAACTCCACTCCCTAGGTGCTCATGTGTGTTTGACTGGCCGTCTCAGGCTAGCCAACACACATGCGCACATAGGTTTTCTCCAGCCCAGCTGCATTGAGCAACCGGGCTGCAGAAACTTCACAGACTCCCTGATCTCAGCAGGGCGTCTTTTGAGCCCACTCAGGGCCATCCCTGTGCTGCATGGAGATTGGATGGGAGTCTATCCCAGGGGCTGCTGAGACCCATGAAGAAGAGGAGAGGCGGCTCGATGCAGGAGGCAGCCGGCGGCTGAAGGTAAGATTTTATTTTGAAAATAATATATTAATTCTAACCCCCCCGCGTGACCTCTCCCCACCTGAGCGACCCCTTCGGCGCTCCCCCTCCGGCCCACCAGCCTTTATTAGTGGAGGACACCACTGCCACCAGAGAAATGCCCGATGTCTGGTATGGCCAGTCTGGCCTTGCCTACTTTGCATCTATTTCTTTTCCTGTCTCACCTAGCGATGCAGTGCATGCGCTGTTCGCCTTTGCGAGACCTATTGTCGATGGTTTCTCTGCTGAAGGGAGACAGGAGATGTGCACGCGTACGGACAGGAGATGTACACTCCGTACGCATGCACATCTTTTGTCCCCGCGTACGGCTGGTGTTTAAATACAGCGCACACTTGGTGTGCTTTCACTTTTTCTCCCTTCCAGGTGGCTTGGTTCGCATCAGATTTCCGAGCGGTGTGGAGTGCCCGTCCAGTCCCCCCTCCCCTGCTGCAGGGGCATAGGAAGCCGGCTACCGCATCATTCATCATGCGGCCCAACCAGCAGATATGTCCCCATCTTTTCCCAACCTTTCCTACCGGCATCCTGTCGGGCTTACCTCACTGGTGCTTGGTAAGGATGCGGTGCTCGGGGTGGGCGAGTGCTGCAGCGTAACCAGTGCCATGGTAAGTCCGGGAAGAGTGGAGCTCTGGCCATGGGATTCAGACTGTTTCAAAGGCCATGGGCCTGAGAGCGCCACCCGGGGGCCTCTATCTGCATGTCCTGGCAGAAGTTCCCACTGGGCGTGTGCACGCCATGGCTCCATCACTCCTCTGTCCTGAGGGTTTGTGAGTGAATTCCCTGCTTTCTATCCCCTCCACTACCTTCTTGGAGGTTTCCCACTGACCTATGAACTAACCTTTTACAATACTTTGGATGTGTGCCTTGGGACAGGACACAATACACAATGTTGTCAGGGGGAGCTGCGGGGCTCAGGAGTCAGGCTAGGGGGTCGGCTTACTGATTTGCGTGCCAATTTCACTGTCCACATAAAGCCTCTCACTCCCCTTTAGTGAGGACATATGACTGGAATCGCTTCACCAGGAGACCAGTGCTGTCCGAGGAGTTATCCAGTTTTAGTGATGCCTATATTCATATCGATAAAAGTGTAATTTGCCTCACTGTTTTTTATATTAATTTAAAAATAAGTCTTATTTAAACCATTCTGCTGGTGTTTCATTCAAATTTATTTGTTCGTAAAATCTTGCTTTTGTTTGGTTTATTGCAAAGGATCTGGGCCTAAATCCATTGTTTTTTTGCACTCCACACCACCTTGGGCTAGACACTGGCTATATGCAAATCAGCTCTGACCCTGTGCCTCATGGGAACAGTCCAGTCTGAACTACCAAGCCATGCCTTTCCCAGACCGGAATCAAGCATCCAAGGACCGGTTTCTGGCTCTCAGCCTTCATCAGCCTGGATAGCTTGACTCCAGTGGTGTGGAGAGCCTGGGACTCACGTCTGAGTATCCCCAGCCCACTTAGCCAGTGTCTAACCCAGGGTGGTGTGGAGTGCAAAATAACGATGGATTTAGGCCCAGATCCTTGTACTGGGGTGAATGTATGACATTGTTCTACATTCTGTCCATCAACTGTGTTTTTTGCAATTTTCACCCCGAGTGGGCTGGGTATGCTCATACGTGAGTCCCAGGCTCTCCATACCACTGGAGTCAAGCTATCCAGGCTGATGAAGGCTGATAGCCAGAAACCGGTCCTTGGATGCTTGATTCCGGTCTGGGAAAGACATGGCTTGGTAGTTCGGACTGGACTGTTCCCATGAGGCACAGGGTCAGAGCTGATTTGCATATAGCCAGTGTCTAACCCAGGGTGGTGTGGAGTGCAAAAAAACAATGGATTTAGGCCCAGATTCTTGTACTGGGGTGAATGTATGACATTGTTCTACATTCTGTCCATCAACTGTATTTTTTGCAATTTTGTTTGGTTTATGATCTTCATTTGTCCCCCATTTTCAGGTCTCGCTCCTCCCCAAAACAGTGAGTGGCAGGCCCTATTTTAAATTAGCACTTTTGATGTTCACTTTATGTGTCGGATACGACTCCCCAAACTGTTTCTTAACAAGCATAGGTCTCGCATTTACGCGAGTTTGAGCTATTCACATTGCAAATAATACTGCCTTTTATTTTATTTATTTTTATTTAAAAAACATAAATAAAAGGCATTGTTATTTACAATGCCAATAGCTGAAACTCTCGTAACTGTGAGACCTATTACCTTGCAAATGCTTGTTTCTTATGCATTTGGGGTTTTCAAATCTTTCAACAAAGCACCAATAAAGCAAAAATAGGAAAAACAGATGAACGAGAAGAAAAAGAAACTCTCTGGAGCACCTTTCTCTTCCACAGTGCTACCTTCAGCACTTCTCAATTATCTGTGGCTGCACTTTGCCCTCACATGTAGACCCTTGTGTTCTTAAAGGGACTTCAGTAGCCAGGACACATATATAAAAGAATGCCCTTCCCCTTTGGGGTAAAACTTGCACTTATTTTTTTTTCTCCCTCTGCCCATCAGTCCTGGTCTCTCCTGCCTCCAGCCCTTTCACTTACTTAGGTGCCATGACACATCCTCACATTGTGGCAGGATTCAGGGCCTTTAGATGGTGGTGTGAGGAAACCACCAGTGCCCAAACCATGTCTCTTCAGCCTATTCTTTGCCATTCCCATCCTACTTTTGGGCATTAGTATCGTGCATCAGGACCTGCTCTCATTTTCCCTCCACATGCACAGTATTCTCCTTTCAGACTGTCCTTTTGCAGGTCCCTGCAGGTGTTTAAGAAGTACCACTGATGTCAACAGTGCATTCTGGTAATGCCCCATGATGGCATTCTGGGTCCTCAGCATTCCTTCCTGAAGAGAAAAAAATCCACTGTCTTCTCTTATTGGCCATATCTGTCCATCTCTTTGTCACCTGCCATTTATATCTAGGCCTGTCTTTGTTGCCAGTCTTTTATCCCAACCATTCAATGTTGAAGTCTTTTGTGTCTTTTCCCCTAAGTATGAGTCAAGTTTATTTGCCTAGGTAAGTCCTCCCTGTTACACTACTCCCCGCATAAGTTCTTATATCCAGAAAGAGCATGTGATGGAAATTTAAACAGAAAACCAGCATTTGTTAGAGCTTTTTCTTTTATACTCTTGACTTGAAAAGGTTGTAATGACAAAATAATCTGAAAATTCTGAGGTTGTAACTTTTATTTTGAGAAAGCCAAGTCAATGGAGCTTGGTCTGTCAATAATTTGAATTCTCTCTCTGCCAAGTAATATCTTAAACCCTCTATAGACTTCATTGCAAGACTTTCTTTTCCTATTGTTGAGTAGTTTGTTTCTCTTGGGAACAACTGATGCCTTAATAAACAGAATAGGTTTTTGCTCGCCGTGAACTTTTTCTTGTGAGAGGACTGCTCGAAGACTAATGCCAGAAGCATGTGTTTGCCAAAAACATCTGGAGATTTTAATATGGGTTGATTACAAATTATTTTGTGGGAAACGTTCAAATTTTGTTAACGCCTCATTCCCTGGAATCTTAAGATGTTTGTGACTTTTCTTTTTGTTAATAAATTTGTTAATTGAGTAGCTACATGGGAAAAGTTTTAAATAAATACTGTATAGTAACTGTTAGGTCTTGGAAAGCACTTAATTTATTTTTATTTGGAAAAACGTATTTAATTAATAGCCGTTACCTTCCATTCATGACATTTTATGTATCCTTGCCCTAATAAATATCCACATATTTAACATGGGTGACAGCTGGTTTGCTTCTCCTTGGGTTTTTAATGTGTTTCCTTTATTGTATTAAAACAGCTTTTACATCTTCCAGTGGTGTTCCCAAAGCTTTTCTATAAATTATAATGTCATCTAGGGAAGCAGAGGCATAGCATTGATGAAACATTAGCATATAATTATTGAGCCTTTGCAAGGTGCCGGAGCACCACACAGTCCAAAATGCAATACTTTGAATTTGAACAAGCCATCAGGGGTGGACAAATACTGTTTTGCTATGTCAGCAGAGTTCAAGAGGAACTACTAGTGGCTCTTTGTTAGGTTGTAGCTTGTTATTTGTCTAGTGTCTCCCACTAGTTAAGCATCTCATCTATCTGTGGTAACAGTCAAGTATAGAACTTAGGGATTTGACTTACCTTTCTAAAGATGATAGAAAAGCATATGGAGACATCAGATTGAGGCACTAACACTGTAGGAGAACACCTTGACTTTTCAAACACTCTATCTCTCCTAGTTGAAGCATTTTCTTTTCTTTTTCTCTTTTATAGCAACTGTGAGACACTCAGGATTCTACAAGGTCTTTTTCAGAAAGCTTTTCCAGGTTCTATTATAATGTAATGTTTACTAAGTGAGTTCTAGCTGGATTACAAGAAGGCAGCCCTGTAAGAGATTCAACTAAACCTCTTCCTTTTAGAAATATTTTAACTTATGATCCATATTCATATCCACCTCTAATTTAGGGCTATTTTCTACTAAATTAATGTTTTGAGTATATTTAAGGCCATCCCATTTTCTTATACAAGTTTACGTGGAATGTATGGGAGGGGGGCTGTGCGGACCCCCTCCTGGAGCCCTTTATGGCCCTGGGGACCGCCACCCCCCCTGGGCCAGCTCCTGCAATGTCCCTGGGTATCCACCCGGGGACATTGCTGTTTACTATGACAGGGCAGGAGCATGGCTCCTGCCCTGTTATAGCAAAGTCTGCTTTGGTTTTTGGATGCGAGAACCTGCTCTTACTTCCAAAAGCCAAAGCAGGATTCCATTTGCACAAGGGGAGCTGCATGTTAGCAGCTTCCCTTGTGCAAAAGCAATGCCGGCTCCCGCTGGAGGGGGGGCGTCTGGGACTGCGGGGAATTGAGGCTCCCCCGTGGTCTCCAAGAAGAGGCCATGCCCCGGAGGATGTGGTCCCCGGGGCCAGAACTGGCCCAGGAAAGGGAGGCCGCACTGCCCCCCTCGGTATAATAAAAAGAAAAAGGAAAAATAGAAGCAATGCCCCGGGGAATGGGGTCCCCGGGGCAGATAAATGCCTCAGATGGGGGGCCATGTGGCCCCTCCATTAAAAAATAAAACAAATTGTATTTGTGACATGCCCCGCGGGATAGAGTCCCCGGGGCGAAATTGGCCTTGGAGGGTCCCACGTGGCCCCCTTCCTATTTAAATCTGCAGGCCCTGGGGGACGGGGTCCCAAGAGCCCAAAACATGTTGAACGAAGGGGGGGCCACACAGCCCCCCTTCAAAGAATAAAAAAAAGCTTGCATCTCGCCAGAGGCCCCACCCCCTCCCTGCACTACTCAGCAAATGCACCCCCTAGCACATTCTAAGTTGGGGAATAAAGTCCCCTTGAATACTTGGGTCCCTGGGGGCCAACCAGCCCACCAGGTACCTCCAGTCAGAGCCACACATCTGGATTGCTGAGAGGTGGTAAGAGGCCACGCCCCTTTTTGCACCACTCTGCAAATGCACCTCTTAGCGCACTGCTGGTGTGGTGAGGAGGTCCACTTGTGTCCTGAGGACCTCAGGACTAAAGTGGACTTCATCCCCCAAAAAGAAGTGTACCAGGAGACCTGTTTGCAGATGTGTGCAAAAAGGGGGCATGGTCTTCGACCACTCTCAACAATCCAGTTGTGTGGGACTTACTGGTGGTACCTGGGGGGCTAGTTGGCCCCCAGGGGACCCTGAGTATTTAAGGGGACTTAATCTCCCGCCTTAGATCACGCCGGTTGGGGCATTTGCAGAGTGGTGTGTCCATCTTTCAGCAATCTCACAATCTTGGACATACTGGAGGTATCAGGTAGGCTAGTTGGCCCCTAAGAACCCCCAGCAGCGAAGGGACCTTTAATGACCCATCCAAGAGCACGCCAGAAAGTGGGTGTGCAGCGTGGTGGGGAAAGGGGGCAGGGCCTGATATGACAACTTAGCAGTCCTGCTGTGTGGGACTTACTGGAGATAATAGGAGGAGTAGTTGGCCCCCAAGGATATCCTTGGGGGCCAACTACCCCCCTTGTTACCTCCAGTAAGTCCCACACAGTGGGATTGCTAAGACATCTTTGGAGGCCATGCCTCCCTTTCTCCACCACTCTGCAAATTCACCTCCTAGCAGAGTACGGGATGGGGGATGAAGTCCAATTTACTCCTGTTGGAGTTTGGGGGCCAAGAAGCCTCCTACGCAGTGGAATTCCTAAACGCTGGTCAGAGACCCAGCACCCTTTCTCCACCACTCTGCGAACGCAACTAGTAGTTAAAGAAGTGTTTGCAATGTAATAGATTTCACATACTAAAGTTAGAGCTAGTGGTGAATTAAATGTAAAAGTTTTTTAATAATGTTATTTGGAGTGGAGTGGATGTACGATGTGTGTAGTAGCATTATGTGGTAAGTTGTGCAGTGAAATTAAGTGGATAGAAAGTATGTGGTATTTATTTCATAGGAATTATGTAGAGAGGGATTATGTGTTATGGAGAGTAGTTGTGTGGTATGGTAGTCTGTGTTGTGGAGTGGTAACCTCAGGTTTAGTCTTCCTTGTTACGATAGAAGCTAAACTATGTACTCAATGAGATAAAAAAGAAGGAATCAGTGAGGAGCACTTCTGGACCTAGTCAGAGGTATGAGCAGGGCCACTGGAACTATGCGACTGTTTGGCTGCACCAACTTTTGCACAAGTATACATTTTCCGCATTAGCCACATAATTCATCATCTGCTGCCTAATCTGCAGATTTGAACAGAAAAAGCCTTGTTTCTAGTTCAAACGGCTCAAACGTTACCAAAAATGCAGTGACAAGTGTTACAGCATGGTGGAAGGCCCTTTGCAAACCTAGACTGGTCACCTGTTACTCATTGCTAAATGTGGGTGTTAAATTGGTACTAATGGTGTGCAAGCCAGTCTTGCTTCCTTCTGCACTTCCCTTGCCTCTTTCTGCAAATCTCTTTTACCTGCTGCACCTCTCTTTCCTCTTCCTCCACGTCTGTTGCCTTGTCTGCTCCTCATTTGCTTCTTTCTGTACCCCTCTTTCCTCTTTCTGCACCCTTCTTCCCTCTTTTTCCACCTCTCTTGCCTTTTTCTGTATGCCTCTTATGTCTTTCTCTACCCTTTTTCCTCTTTCTGCACCTCTGTTACTTCTTTTTGTCTGTACTTCTTTTCCTTCTTACTGCATCTCTCTTGCTTCTTTCTGCATCTCACTTGCCTCTTTCAGCACCTCTGTCACTTTTTACTGCAGATCTTTTGCCTCTTTCTGCATCTCACTTGCTTCTTTCTATAACTCTATTGCTTTTTTCACCAATTCTCTTGCCTCTTTCTGCACTTCGCTTCCTTCTTTTTGCCTCCTCCTGCCTCTTTCTGTACCTCTCTTGCCTCTTTGTGCACCTCTCCTTCCTCTTTCTGTACCCCTCTTGCCTCTTTTGCACCTCTGTGGGTTCTTTCTGCACTGCTATTGCTTCTTTCTGTACCTCACTTGCCTCTTTCTGTACTTCTCTTGCTTCTTTCTACACCTCTGTTGCTTCTTTCAGCAATTCTCTTGCCTCTTTCTGTACTTCTCTTCCTTCTTATTACAACCCCCTTCCTCTTTCTGTAACACTCTTGCCTCTTTCTGCACCCCTTCGACCTTTTTCTCTACCGCTCTTGCCTCTTTTTGCACTTCTGTTGGTTCTTTCTATACTGCTCTTACTTCTTTCTGCACCTCAAGTGCCTCTTTCTGCACCCCTGTTCCCTGTTTCTGCACCCTCCCTGCCTGTTTCTGCACCTCCGAGTTAGAGATAGTTTTAACCCCCTGCCATATTATGTACTAGGGCCTTACAGGGGAGGTCATGCCAATTACAGGAATACCCCAAACCATAGTGTACCCTGGTGTATGTAGCTGTTTTCACTGTAGTCTAAGTGTCTTTCAGCATAGCACTGGCTCCGGGCCTGGTTAGTCAGAGTCAGGTACCAGTCAGTAAAAAGTGGGGGCACAGGATGACTTTGAAACAAGGTCTCTTTCTGCACCTCTGTTGGTTCTTTCTTCATATCTCTTACTTCTTTCTGCACTTTCCTTCGTCCTTCTGGATTTCTGTGGGTTATTTTTTATATCTCTTGCTTCTTTCTGTGCCTTTCTTCCTCTTTATTCACATGTCCTACCTCTGTAGGCATTGTTAGAAATTATCATTTAAAAAAACCTTAGAAATTCACTGAAAAAAACATAGGTTTCAGGGTTGTTATAGTTAGAAATTATCATTTTGAATCCTTTGAAATTCACTGAAAACCATAGGTTTCAGGGACGTTATAGTTAGAAATATTCATTTAAAAAACCTTTTGAAATTCACTGAAAAAAACCCATAGGTTTCAGGGACGTTATAACTCAAAATTAGCATAAAAAAACATAGAAATTCCCTGAAAGAAACATAGGTTTCAGGGCCGTTATATTTAGATGGACATTTCACTCATACAAAACCAGTGAAATTTGGCCGTTATAGTTAGTTGAGCTAACTATAACTCACACCTCGTAATGCACTGCTGATGACATCACATGTTACACCATTCATCACATGGTCATGATGTCTTAAATGGCATCACTGATGACATCACTGATCATATCATCCTTGTGATAATCTGATGCACCTCATCACACCCTAATATAACCTTTGATACACCTTCTCTACAATACAAACTACCATTTTCGAAAGCATAGACACACCAATACCAGTTACTACATACCCACTCACTGATTCCTAGGTCTACACACACGTCCACTCATTCATCCATACAGTCACTCATACATGCAGTCACTTATCATAAAAGCACTATCATATGTACTCATACACCTATACAGACACCCACACATTCTCTTGCCTCTTTCTGCACTTCGCTTCCTTCTTTTTGCCTCCTCCTGCCTCTTTCTGTACCTCTCTTGCCTCTTTGTGCACCTCTCCTTCCTCTTTCTGTACCCCTCTTGCCTCTTTTGCACCTCTGTGGGTTCTTGCTGCACTGCTATTGCTTCTTTCTGTACCTCACTTGCCTCTTTCTGTACTTCTCTTGCTTCTTTCTACACCTCTGTTGCTTCTTTCAGCAATTCTCTTGCCTCTTTCTGTACTTGTCTTCCTTCTTATTACAACCCCCTTCCTCTTTCTGTAACACTCTTGCCTCTTTCTGCACCCCTTCGACCTTTTTCTCTACCGCTCTTGCCTCTTTTTGCACTTCTGTTGGTTCTTTCTATACTGCTCTTACTTCTTTCTGCACCTCAAGTGCCTCTTTCTGCACCCCTGTTCCCTGTTTCTGCACCCTCCCTGCCTGTTTCTGCACCTCCGAGTTAGAGATAGTGTTAACCCCCTGCCCTATTATGTACTAGGGCCTTACAGGGGAGGTCATGCCAATTACAGGAATACCCCAAACCATAGTGTACCCTGGTGTATGTAGCTGTTTTCACTGTAGTCTAAGTGTCTTTCAGCATAGCACTGGCTCCGGGCCTGGTTAGTCAGAGTCAGGTACCAGTCAGTAAAAAGTGGGGGGCACAGGATGACTTTGAAACAAGGTCTCTTTCTGCACCTCTGTTGGTTCTTTCTTCATATCTCTTACTTCTTTCTGCACTTTCCTTCGTCCTTCTGGATTTCTGTGGGTTATTTTTTATATCTCTTGCTTCTTTCTGTGCCTTTCTTCCTCTTTATTCACATGTCCTACCTCTGTAGGCATTGTTAGAAATTATCATTTAAAAAACCTTAGAAATTCACTGAAAAAAACATAGGTTTCAGGGTTGTTACAGTTAGAAATTATCATTTTGAATCCTTTGAAATTCACTGAAAACCATAGGTTTCAGGGACGTTATAGTTAGAAATATTCATTTAAAAAACCTTTTGAAATTCACTGAAAAAAACCCATAGGTTTCAGGGACGTTATAACTCAAAATTAGCATAAAAAAACATAGAAATTCACTGAAAGAAACATAGGTTTCAGGGCCGTTATATTTAGATGGACATTTCATTCATACAAAACCAGCGAAATTTGGCCGTTATAGTTAGTTGAGCTAACTAGAACTCACGCCTCGTAATGCACTGCTGATGACATCACATGTTACACCATTCATCACATGGTCATGATGTCTTAAATGGCATCACTGATGACATCACTGATCATATCATCCTTGTGATAATCTGATGCACCTCATCACACCCTAATATAACCTTTGATACACCTTCTCTACAATACAAACTACCATTTTCGAAAGCATAGACACACCAATACCAGTTACTACATACCCACTCACTGATTCCTAGGTCTACACACACGTCCACTCATTCATCCATACAGTCACTCATACATGCAGTCACTTATCATAAAAGCACTATCATATGTACTCATACACCTATACAGACACCCACACATTGCCACTGATCCTTAGAGTTACTGACACACCTAGTCAATCATGCAAAGAATCATTCACACTCCCATATACTCACCTATACAGTTATACACACAACACCTCACTCATTCCTACATATACTAATACATACTTACTCTCTTATACAATCACTGATACAGGCACACACTCATCCACACAGCCACTCTCACAATCACTCACTTTCACATATTGTGATTTATATACTCCAAAACTCATATATACTGCCTTTCACATATGTATTTACTCACATATATACCACTGAGATATCCATTCACTCACCAACACATTCATACACACACTCACCCAACCATACAGCCCTTCACTGATGCATTCTTGAACCCATACACCCAGTAAATCACCCACTCACACATCTATGCACAGAGTCACACACCCACCCACACAGACACTCAGGCACCCATACAGATACTCAGACAACCAATCAATAACCCATAAAGACGTTTATGTAGCTACTCACCAACCCATGCAGTCGCTTACACACCAACTGACAAACTAATAGTCACTTACACACTTTACTCACTAACCCATGCACTTAGTAAGACACCTTTAATCACTCACTGATACAGTCAGTCACGCACCTACTAAATCATCTATTGAGACACTCAGACACCCACTCATACTTCAATGCTCCTTGGTATATATATATATATATATATATATATATATATATATATATATATATTACCTACTGGCGGTCGCCAGTAGGTATATATAGTTAGGATTTTTTCTCTATGGGATTTTTGAAACTTCTATGTCTAATAACGTTGGCGTTTGTGGACGGAATTGGCTGAAATTGTCAGGAAAATGGAACATTTTGTTTCTGAGCAGCCCCATAAAATTTGGGGGGGTTTCGTCAAGGGGGGGCCGAGAAAAAAGGGGGGTCCCAAAACGTGTTTTTAACATTGAGTTTTCCATAGGGCGGTTGGCCTCACTTTTAGCCCGAACGGCTGAATGGATTTGCACGAAACTTGGCAAAGTTGTAGGGACTGGTAGCCCGATGTGCCTTTGCTAGGTCTCAATATATGTGCTCCAGTGGATTTTGAGAAATTAACGTTCAAAAAAAGATATATATCTGTAACAGCGGACCAGGCAGCGCTCCAGTTCGCGTACTTTTCGCGTTACGGAGCTTTGTGAAGCGAAGCTGATTGGTTCTCCGGCGTCTGTAAACATTCCAAACAGTCCGTAGCGGCCGCCATCTTGTCTCTCGGTAGGATCGAGAGACAAGAGGAGGCCAAAGCGAAGGGGCAAATGACCATAAGGGGGCATAGTAGATCCTCCCTGACCCCCTAGGTTTGATGTGGAGGTTTTAAAAGGGCCCCGCGGGGCAAAAAAAATAAAAATAATAATAATCGAACGGCTGAATGGATTTGCACGAAACTTGGCAAAATTGTAGGGACTGGTAGCCCGATGTGCCTTTGCTAGGTCTCAATATATGTGCTCCAGTGGATTTTGAGAAATTAACGTTCAAAAAAATGATATATATCTGTAACAGCGCTCCGCTTCGCGTACTTTTCGCTTTACGGAGCTTTGCGAAGCTGATTGGTTCTCCGGCGTCTGTAAACATTCCAAACAGTCCGTAGCGGCTGCCATCTTGTCTCTCGGTAGGATCGAGAGACAAGAGGAGGCCAAAGCGAAGGGGCAAATGACCATAAGGGGGCATAGTAGATCCTCCCTGACCTCTTTGAGACATTATTCATTTTTATTTTTAATTTATGAGGTTGTAGCGAAGTGATTGTAGTATAAAAAAAGAGTTATAGTATAGAGTGCAAAAATTGGTTCTTTTTGGAGGGGCAAAAAAAAAAAAAAAAACGTTTTTTTGGTGGGGTGCGCCCGGTTAGTGTAACGGGAAGCGGACTGGGGAGCTTTTAACTTATTGTATGTTTATAGACTTGTTTTTCTGCTGAGTGACGTCTCTGCCTATCTCCACGGGATGCAGTCCCTACCATCTCGGCGTTTAAGCCCAGGGGGACCGGTAGTGTGGGAGAGATAACGGGGCATATTATCAAGGGGGTTTATCTCCGCTTTTTTGGCTTTAAAAGCCAAGAAAGCGGAGATAAAATTATCTCTGTATTACCTAGCTGTTGCTAACACCAGTTAGCGACCGCTAGTAGGAGATAGCGACCATCTTGGGCTCCACTTTGCATGTCAGTGATATTTATCACTAATGACATGCAAAGTGGGCATGCCAAGATGTTAGCGACTGGAAACAGTCGCTAACATCGCTATCTCCTATTACCAACTTTTGGAGATATTCGCACTAAGCGCGAATATCTCCAAAAAGTAACACCTGCCCTGAGCAGTTCTTAGCCATGTTATCCAATGGGAGGTGGATAACATGGCTAAGAGCATTAGCTCGGTAATGCATGAATATCGCTGACTTTTCAGCAATATTAATGCATTGCGGCCGTTTTTTATCGCATTTGCGATAAACCTTGATAATAGCAAGGTTTATCTGCGATAATTTCTGACGATGCTTAGCGGTAAAAAATTCGTTGCTAAGCATCGTTAGGGATAAATATCGCTTAACTTTGGTAATATGCCCCAACGTCTGTTAACGTTCGATTCGAAGGAAATCAGGAAGTGTTGAAAAACATTGTCTGCGCCATCTTGCCTTTTTTCAAATGCCACACTTTTGTCGTGCACGGCAGTCATTTTAGATGCCTTGACCAGACCCACTCTCTGCACGCTGTCGATCCTTAGCATGGCTCCCCACCCTCGCAAGCATCTCCCCCAGGCACTGGTCACCCCCGCTCTCTGTCTTATGCATGGGCAATAAACCTCCCCCATCTGCGCTGCTCTTCCCTGAGAATCACACCCTGTGCCCGCCCGACACCTCCCTTTCGCCCTATTCACTACCGCACCCTCTGACACTCCTTTTCCTCTGTGTCCGATTGTCCAGGCCGGTCCTAGGCTATCAGCTAGCCCTGCAGATGTAGTTTATGGCCCCAGCTGTAAAGAATCACCCCTCTTCAAAGGAGTTATAGTAGATCAAGGCCCACACCCGATGAGATCCGTCACAGCACACGCGTTCCTACTATCTGAAAACCATCCTGTATTGTGATTGGGGAGGGGACCGAGCCTGAAGCGGAAGATTCCAGGGATGACTCTTTGTACATCAAAGTTTTTACAATTATGTGTCACATTAAAAATATATAGCACTCCAACAAAGTAGTAGGATTATAAAACTTTAATAACTTATAAATATATACAACAAAACAAAAACAGTAAAAACATTTCAACATTTTTAGGGAAAAAGAAGGAAGTAGCGGTCGGTTGTGCGAATAGTCCCAACGCAGCACAACGTCCAGATTTCTGGACGGCACCCAGGTGATGTTGCCTGGGTGCCGCACTGGTTTCGGTATCCGGCGTGAGGCGTCGCGGGGGGTGGGTCATCAGTAGCGGTCTGTTGTGCGAATAGTTCCAAGGCAGCAGAACGATGGCACCAAGGTGATGTCCAGTAAGTTGCCGCCCTCCGAATAACGGCGTGGGGCGCCCGGGGGGGGGGGGAGGTGGCGTGAACGGGCTTCTCCAGGTGGAGTCTCGTCTGCTGTAGTGGGGCGCCCCTTTACCGTTTCAGTTGCCATTCCGTCCGCTTTTGGTCCACTGTGTCAAAAGCCGCAATTCAGCTGAGTTGCGCCCACTCTTGCGGTGCAGCGATAGGCGGCTGTCACAGGACTCTCAAAATGGCGGCAGGCTCTTTCCTTTTTGGGCCTGGTCCACTGAAATGGCCCTGGGACACCTTGGAAATCGGACGCTTGTCTGCTAGGTCTTGGACCCCATTCTCGAAAGCGTCCCCTCCGCCTTGAGGATTCTACAAATGTTTTGGGGGCCCCCGACTCCTGCAGGCTTCTGGTGGGGAGCGGCTGCCATGATTGCTCGCGGAATGACCACGACGGAACCACGAGATGGTGGTGCTTTCATGCGGACGCCAGCTTCAGTCTGAAACATCCAGAAACAAGGTGGGGCTTTCATCGTTTGGGAAAAAAAAAGTTTTCATCCAATGAAAAGTGTTATTTTTAGGTCATATGATCAAGCCTTCCATCATTAGGAAACCAAAAGTAAAATGAACCAATGAAAAGTTTTATAAACAAGTCACATGACCTGTTATGCGGCATAGGGTATAAAATGCGGAGAAAATACGTTGGCACGTGAGGCGGCGTCAGTAGCGGACCGATGTGCGAATAGGCCGAAGGCAGCACAACGCGCCAAGATCCGGATGGCAAGGAGGTGGTGTCCAGCAAGTTGCCGCACTGGTGTGGCCATCCTACAATGGTAAAAGTCGGCGTGGGGCGCCCCGTTGGCCTGTGAGATGGCGGCAGTAGCGGACCGATGTGCGAATAGGCCGAAGGCAGCACAACGCGCCAAGATCCGGATGGCAAGTGGCAAGGAGGTGGTGTCCAGCAAGTTGCCGCACTGGTGTGGCCATCTTACAATGGTAAAAGTCGGCGTGGGGCGCCCCGTTGGCCTGTGAGATGGCGGCAGTAGCGGACCGATGTGCGAATGGGGCCAAAGGCAGCGCAACAATATTTTCTGATTAGAAGACACCACAAGGCGCTGAGATGCCAAGATCCGGATGGCACCGAGGTGGTGTCTAGCAAGTTGCCGCACTGGTGTGGCCATCCTACAATGCTGAAAGTCGGCGTGGGGCGCCCTGTTGGCCTGTGAGATGGGTCAGTAGCGGACCGATGTGCGAATGGGGCCAAAGGCAGCGCAACAATATTTTCTGAATAGAAGACACCACAAGGCGCTGAGATGCCAAGATCCGGATGGCACCGAGGTGGTGTCTAGCAAGTTGCCGCACTGGTGTGGCCATCCTACAATGCTGAAAGTCGGCGTGGGGCGCCCCGTTGGCCTGTGAGATGGCGTCAGTAGCGGACCGATGTGCGAATGGGGCCAAAGGCAGCGCAATAATATTTTCTGAATAGAAGACACCACTAGGCGCTGAGATGCCAAGATCCGGATGGCACCGAGGTGGTGTCTAGCAAGTTGCCGCACTGGTGTGGCCATCCTACAATGCTGAAAGTCGGCGTGGGGCGCCCCATTAGCCTGTGAGATGGCGTCAGTAGCGGACCGATGTGCGAATGGGGCCAAAGGCAGCGCAACAATATTTTCTGAATAGAAGACACCACAAGGCGCTGAGATGCCAAGATCCGGATGGCACCGAGGTGGTGTCTAGCAAGTTGCCGTACTGGTGTGGCCATCCTACAATGCTGAAAGTAGGCGTGGGGCGCCCCGTTGGCCTGTGAGGTGGCGTCAGTAGCGGACCGATGTGCGAATGGGGCCAAAGGCAGCGCAACAATATTTTCTGAATAGAAGACACCACAAGGCGCTGAGATTCGGTTACCACCAAGGTGGTGTCTAGCAAGTTGCCGCACTGGTGTGGCCATCCTACAATACTGCTCCGAATAACGGCGTGGGGTGCCCGAAGGGGGGGGGGAGGCGTTGTGAACGGGCCTTCCTAGGTGGAGGCTCGTCTGCTGTAGTGGGGCGCCCCTTTACCGTTTCAGTTGCCATTTAGCTGAGTTTCGGCCGCTCTTGATGCTACAGCGACAGGCGGCTGCAACAGGACTCTCAAAATGGCGGCCTGTTCTTTGGATTTGGGCCTGGTCCACTAAAATGGCCCTGGGACACCTTAGAACTCGGACGCTCGAATTTTTTTTCCTTTCCTCTACACGAAAAAAAAGGTAAATGCCCGGTACGTTACACGCTTCATCTGCCACGATGTACTCTCCAGAGGAACCAAAAAAAAATATAGTTATGGTAACTATACCATGCATCGTCATATGGAGAGGTGGCTCCGATTAATTATAGTGCTGCATAAAAGAGAGATTTGGAGGAGAACCCCCGACCTGCCAGTACATTCATCAAAGAAGTGGCACTGACAGCATCAGAGGCAAGGGAAACGGTCCCAAATATTTAGAAGAACTTTGGAAAGATTAAAATGACATGTTTAGATTGTGGCAAATTAATTTCATGTGGACAGATGAGTGTTACTCTAATAAATACAGCATATGAACATCATCATAGTCGATGGTTGGTAGAGACATTTTGACTATATCGTGGACCTGCCCGTCCTCGCCCAAAATGGCGCCGGAATAAATGGGACTCGTAACTCCTTGTTGTGTACTGGTTGCACAACCTTGATATCACGAGATACGTATGCAGTTTTGAAGCACATGGCGGGCGGGGACGAGAATAGATTGAATATTTCGACATCCCTATTGATATTAAGTTCTGATGTGTTATTGATTACTGTACTATTGAAAGTTCGAATTAACGTCACCCATGGTACTTGCCCGCAAATGTGTATCTAGATAATTTTATTGTAACTGGCTCTGTCGTATTTTAATTATAAAATGTACGTCCACCGATTCCGCAACTGTTAGACACCTTAGTTCTTGCAACCTAATGGCCCGCCCGTTACGTTCCTCTACAGTGTAAATGTCTACTCATCATATACGATTACAGTTTGCTCCGTGGCCGGCCCACGTGGTTATAGGCTCGTATTTGTATAATGACATTTTCACAATAAAGGTTTTTAAAAGAAAACATGGTAGTAGTATATACATTGGTAAAGTTTTTAATAATAGTCACTGTTTTAGAATCAGTAAAAGGCAAGTGAAATAAAGCAGACCAATTACATGAAGGGTAAAAGGTATAATACGCAGGAACGCAGTAAAGATAAATGGTCAAGGGCTGTTGTGTTTTCTACTCCTGCAACATAAAGTGATCGATAAGAATTTCATATTCAGGCGTATCGGCGACTAAGACAGCAGGTCGACCCTCTTTTGCTCAACGGCTCCGTCATGGGACGAAGAAACGCCCTTTTTCTCGAAAAAAGAATATATTTTACTTGCAGGACAGTTGTAAATTTTCCGGGAAAGTACATTAGCCTGGAACATTATAACATATATTTAAGAAAAAATAATGTTCGGAAGTAATAAAAAGCGTAATTTTTAGGTCATATGACCAAGCCTTTCATCATTAGAATAAGAAAAGTAAAATGAACCAATGAAAAGTTTTATTAACAAGTCACATGACCTGTTATGCTTACGTTATGCGCTGCGCGTCGCGCCCCGGATCACTTCCGGATGCGCTAACGCGGCGCGTCATATGACGCATTACGCGACAACGCAGGTCCAGAATATAGTCAAAATGTCTCCACCAACCAGCGGTCGGAACACAACCCCTTTCAGCAGGCTAAATAGTTCTGTTAAATGACAACAGAAGGGACAGGCAACAAGAACCATCAGTCAAAGAGGGGAGGGCTAGTTCTTCTCTACCGGGTCACGTTGGGGCGCTACCGGAACTGATCGAATTGGTAGTCTACAGTGTTTCTGGATGTTTCAGACTGAAGCTGGCGTTATCATGAGAGAACCACCATTTCCTAGCTCCGTCGTGGCCATTCCACGAGCAATAATGCTAGCCGCTCCCCACCAGAAGCCTGCGGGAGTCGGGGGCCCCCAAGAGTTTTGTAGAATCTTCAAGGCTGAGGGGACGCTTTCGAGAATGGAGCCCAATCTCTAGCAGACAAGTGTCCGAGTTCCAAGGTGTCGCAGGGCAATTTTAGTGGACCACGGCCAAATCTGAAGAGCCGGCCGCCATTTTGAGAGTCCTGTGGCAGCCGCCTATCGCTGCACCGCAAGAGCGGGAGTAACTCAACTACATGGTGAGCGAGACGCTGTAGTCGAAAGAGCGGGCGGTAAACAGCTGAATAGCGGAAGAGGCACAGTGTAGCAAAAGCGGGCGGAATGGCAACTGAAACGGTAAAGGGGCGCCCCACTACAGCGTGTCTTTAGGTGAAACAGATTGTGGGACAAGGTCAAGAATGGAAGAGTTACCAAAAGGCAAAAAGTTCCGCTTGATCCCGGGAGCCGGACACTTATGTCGGGGGCGATCTCAGGCCACACCAGGAGAACACGACTTGGGGAGGGGGCCGGAGCCAAGCGCCCCCTCCGAGTCCGCGCCATCACACCGTCCCTCGGGGGCCTCCGTCAAGCGGTTCAGGGTGGCACCGCATCACATTGTTTTCAAATGCAGTCACGTCCTCAAACAGCCCCCACTTACATTAAGAATAGTGAAGATGAAGCAAGTGCAAATAGGCTTCAGACAGTGTTACAAGCACTCCTCAAAACTTTGAACCATCAGAGTGCATGAGTTTCATGCTCGATCGATTGAGCTAGCCGGATCGGGCAACAAAAAGTATAAAATAGTTATGTAAATAGTTACTTAATAAAATGTTTTACCCTGTTACTTTGCTGGTGTGTTGTATATATTTGTAATATTTGCATAGAGTTTATCGTTATTTTGGGCGGGGTGGGTGGCGGAGCCGAGCTGTCTTGCAGCCATCATGGTGTGGAGCTCAGTTCATCTCACTAGTTTCGTATTTGTCATGAGGGGTTGTTCCTAATGTTTCTATTTTAGCGAGGTCAAAAAGAGATCCCATTAGTGGCCTACTGATTTTGCTCGATTCCTTTTGTTTTTTAACACGATTTTTCGCTATCTGCAAAGACTAAACAGTGTATTGCGACTCTGTGCTTGTTTGTAAATAGAGAATGAACCAAAGAGAACCAATTCTAAAACAGTAAATGCTTGGATAACAATCAATCAAATGGAGAGAGAAGCAGGCACGACGGATTACAACGGGGGCAAAGGCCTGCGTTAACTACCCTTCACTATCTGCAAAGAGAGAGTACTCCTAATAGAAATGAGGGGGGGGCAGCATTCAAAGCAGATCAGTGTGCATAAACACGAAAATGTTTTTTCTTACCACGTACTTGACATTCGACAGCTTATGATATTTGCTATTAAAAAACCATTGAAATTCACTGAAAAAACCATAGGTTATAGACCATATATAGTTAGGAATTAGCATTTACAAAACCTTGAAAATTCACTGAAAAAACCATAGGTTATAGACTATACATAGTTAGGAATTAGCATTTACAAAACCTTGAAAATTCACTGAAAAAACCATAGGTTATAGACCATATATAGTTCGGAATTAGCATTTAAAAAACCTTATTTTACTCACACAAAACCATTGAAATTCCATATATAGTTAGTTGCACTAACTATATATCGCGCACCCGCAATCCACTGCTGATGATGTCACATATTACATCATTCATGACATGGTCAGTGACATCACTGATGACATCACTGATGACATCTCAAATGACATCACTGATGACATCACTGATGACATCTCATTTGACATCAATGACCACATCACTGATGATATCATTCATGTGACAATACAATGCATCTCCTCACATTTTAATATAACCTCTGTTACACCCAGTGTTAAATATAGAGTATAATTTTTGAAACCATTGACACACCAATACTAGTTACTACATACGCACTCACTGATTCCTACGTCTACACACACATTCACTCATTCACCCATACAATCATTCATACATACAATCACTCATCTTTACAACACTATCATATGCACTCATACACCTATACAGACACTCACACTCTGCCACTCATCCATGGAGTTACTCACACACCTAGTCAGTCCTGTAAAGAATCAATCACACTTCCATTTTCTAATCTATACAGGTAAACATAGAGCACCTTACGTTTTCAACCATATACTAACACATACTTACTCTCTTATACAATCATTGATACAAGTACACATTGATCTGCACAGAGTCACACACCTCCCAGCCAGCCACACACACACTCAGTCTCCCATGCAAATACTTGGGCAATCAATCAATAACCCATATAGTTACTCATATAGCTACTGATCAACACATGCAGCAGTTTACAGAACAACAGACATAATGATGCACAAATTAAGACAGTTTAGTCACTAACCCATGCCCTCAGTGAGACACATTTAATCACTCACTCATACATTCAGTCATGCACCTACTAAATCCTTCGTCCAGACACTTATACATCTACTCATTCTTCAATATGTAAAACATATTTAAACTTTACAGAAACACACAGTCACTGGATGATGTCATCAGTGATGTCATCAGTGATGTCATTTGAGATGTCATCAGTGATGTCACTGACCATGTCATGAATGATGTAATATGTGACATCATCAGCAGTGGATTGCGGGTGCGCGATATATAGTTAGTGCAACTAACTATATATGGAATTTCAATGGTTTTGTGTGAGTAAAATAAGGTTTTTTAAATGCTAATTCCGAACTATATATGGTCTATAACCTATGGTTTTTTCAGTGAATTTTCAAGGTTTTGTAAATGCTAATTCCTAACTATATATAGTCTATAACCTATGGTTTTTTCAGTATAAAAGCTGGTGCTGGCGGCGAGGTTCAGGACACCCTCGCAAAACAATGGTTACAGCAAAGATTCTTCAAAAGAAGACGCCGCACACTACCTCGATGGTAAGACTAGTTAGTTTATTTCCTGTAGGTTCCCCACCTACGCGTTTCAGACAGACAGACTGGACTGTCTGAGACGCGTAGGTGGGGAACCTACAGGAAATAAACTAACTAGTCTTACCATCGAGGTAGTGTGCGGCGTCTTCTTTTGAAGAATCTTTGCTGTAACCATATATATATATATATATATATATATATATATATATATATATATATATATATATATATATATAACCTACTTGCAGTCGCCAGTAGGTAGTTATAGTTAGGACCTAGCTACCATAAGAAATCCGCAACATTCTATTGGGAATAACTCTGGCGCCGGCTGAGGAATTTGTGTGTATTTTCCCTGTAAGTTTCGGGGGGATTCGTGAAGTGGGGGCTGAGAAAAAAGGGGGGTCCCAAAACGTGTTTTCCCCATGTTAATTTCCATAGGACGGTCTGACAAGTCTACAGCCCGAACCGCTGAATGGAATTACGACAAACTTGGCAAAATTGTAGGGACTGGTACGCAGATGTGCCTTTGCTATATTTGGTGAAAATTGCTCCAGTGGTTTTTTCGAAAATTAGCTTAAAAAAATATATATCTATAGGCGCACTCCGAGCGCTCTCCGGTATGCGTACCGGGGAGCGCACCCGGCGCACTACGGGAATGTGCGAGCGGAAAGCTGATTGGCTGTCGGGTGTCTGTCAACATTCTAAACAGTGCGGAGAGTCCGCCATCTTGTGTCTCGGTAGAATCGAGACACAAGAGGTGAAAAAGAATGGGGGAAATAATTAAAAGGGGGCAGAGTAGACACCCCCTGACCCCCTAGGTTTTCTGAGGGGGGCCTAGAAGGACCCTGAAGGGCAAAAAAACTTTTTTTTTTTTTAAATTCACTAGGTAAGCACTGGGTGCGTTCCCAGGTGCGCTCTCCAGTACGCGCACCCTGAGCGCACCAAGGGGAAAACAGTGAAAGAAAATAGTTTATTACGCTCACTCCCTATAACTGAGCCATACTCCCACACTCACCTTCTTTCAGACCTTCTCCTTTACTTTCCTTCCTCTCACTTCCCTTCCTTTACTCCTTCACTGTTTACCCTTCCCTTACTCTCCTCACTCTACTTCACTAATTCCTTCTCTTACTCCCTCTGTCCTCTTACTTCTACACTCCCCTTCCCTCATTCTGTCTCTGTTAGCCTCATTCTCTCCGTCCCTTTAGTCTCTCACTCCTCTTCTGTCACGCTCACTCCCTATAACTCAGCCATACTCCCACACTCACCTTCTTTCAGACCTTAACCTTTACTTTCCTTCCTGTCTCTTTCCTTCTTTTGCTCCTTCACTCTTTTCTCTTCCCTTACTCTCCTTACTCCACTTCACTAACTCCTTCTCTTACTCCCTCTGTCCTCTTATTTCTACACTCCCCTTCCCTCTATCTCTCTCTGTTAGCCTCATTCTCTCTGACCCCTTAGTCTGCCACTCGTCTTCTATCACGCTCACTCCCTATAACACAGCCACACTCCCTCACTTATGTTTCTTTCCTCCCTCACTCAGTCTTCTACTCTCACTTTTTCTTTCACTTTCTCTATCTCTTCACTCCCTTACTCACGTTGTCTCACACTCACTCGCCTTTATCCAGTCTGTATCTCCACTCTTTCCTCAACATCACTGCTCTTTTCTTACCCTTCCACACCCCCGTTCCTTTACTACATTTTCTTCACTTATCCTCATTCCCCATGTTCACTCTCCTTCTCCTCACTCACCTCCCACACTCACCTTCTTTCAGTCCCCCTACTTCACTTCCCTTCCCCTCTCGTCCCTTTCTTTGCTTTCTCACTCATTTTCCTCTCCTCTCTCACTGCATTCCACTTCAGTTACTCTTTTTGATTTTTTAAAGAATACAGCTCTTTTTTGAGAATTGGAGGTAGTTCTAAAAAGAACTTTTTTTCTTCTTATTTCGTTTTTTTCTCAACAAAAACAAAAACAGGGAATGTCAAACTGCTCAACAGGAGAAAAAAAAAGAATCAAAATTAGGGCTGGGGACGGCAGCGGTGATTTTCTCTGGTTCGGACAATGTTCATAATACTTTGTTCACCATAACAAAGTAGATCACTACAATCTTTACAGTTGTTTGTGATGCAATGAAAACCAGGCTGAATATTTGGAATCAGCTGTTCTGGTCGCCCCCTCACCGATGATACAGTTGCTCCTCCAGTTGAAGTAGAAGCACGATCCCTTGGAGCATCTCGTGCCAGAGCCCTGACACTCTCCCGGGCATAGTTCTGAGGATGCCTGCGTTGAACGTGGCGAATCATGGTTGAATTTCCAAAACTGTACTTCCTTCTGGGGTCTCCTCGGAAAAGTACAGTATGGCAGATCTTACATTCAACTTTGGGAGCATTCACCTTTTTTAATCCTTCAGGTATTTCAAAGAACTTCCAAATAAAATGTTCTTTGACCTTGGGCTGAGGAGGCTCTTCATCAATGAAACCATCTGACTCCTCACTGCTGCTGGATGCTCTGGCAGCCATTCTTTACACAAATTGTTAGGACAGAAAAAAAGAGGTCTTGCTCTCACCAAGGTGAAAGAAGAAGTGAAGGAAAAGGGTGGGGTTTTCCTTAGTTGTAAAAAAAACTGTTAACAACCAATGAAAAGAGTTATTTTAAGGTCACATGACTTGACGTGCTTACGCTGCGCGCACCGGAGCGCTTCCGGGGGCGCTTACTTGGCGCGAACGTAGGCGCTTCCGGGGGCGCTTATGTGGCGTGCCTGAGTGACGTTTTGGTAGCTTTATGGAAAGGCAAAATCATTTTCATTCGGAAAATCAAAAATACTACTTTTGTAAGCATGGTACTTAATGTCTTGCATTAATATTTAGTTTATTATTATTAGTATTATTGAGTCCAACTAACTATAACGTGGGAATTTCAATGGTTTTGTATGAGTAAAATGTTCAGCTAACTATAACTGGTGTGAAACCTATGTTTTTTTCAGTGAATTTCAAAGGTTTTTTAAATGCTAATTCCTAACTATAACAAATGTGAAACCTATGTTTTTTTCAGTGAATATATATATATATATATATATATATATATATATATATATATATATATATATATATACATATTTAAGCTTTACAGACATTTGAAATTCACTGAAAAAAACATAGGTTTCAGGGACGTTATAGTTAGTTCGACATTTCACTCGTACAAAAAGCAGAAAAATTCATCCGTTATAGTTAGTTGAGCTAACTATAACTCGCGCCCCAAAAATGCACTGCTGATGATGTCACATATTACATAATTCATTACATAGTCAGTGACATCACTGATGACATCATTGATGACATCACTGATGATATCACTGATGACACCATCCAGTGACTGTGAGTGTACATTCCTTACCGCGAGGGCAGCGGCTTGGCTCCCGCAGTCCTTTCCGCCGCCGTGAGGGAAACGGCCAAGGACCACAACTCTCAGGTGCCCCTGGGGTCACGACGCATCTCTGACGCCACCGCCTGCGCCCGGAGGCGCTTGAAAGCGGGGGAGCGACGAGTGCCTTGTGGGGGGTTTAACAGATTAGAACACCTACCGTGAGGGCAACGGTTTGCAGCGCACATTCCTTACCGCGAGGGCAGCGGCTTGGCTCCCGCAGTCCTTTCCGCCGCCGTGAGGGAAACGGCCAAGGACCACAACTCCCAGGTGCCCCTGGGGTCACGACGCACCTCTGACGCCACCGCCTGCGCCCGGAGGCGCTTGAAAGCAGAGGAGCTTATCCCGCATCGCGGGACGCGCGCGGACAGCGCCGGGAGAAGCCCGGGACAAGGGCGGGCCCTCTGTGGCCCTCAGAGGACCTGAGGAGGACGGGACGGGCCCCCCCACTTGGCCCCATCACAGAGGCAGGTACAGAAAACAACTAACCCATTTGCTTCCAATTGTCATTTGTCCCTGACCCGTTCAGTGTCTATTCTGGAGCTCTTGCAGTCCTAACAATATGTCTATCTGGGAGGACCTGAACGCCCTGTGTGGCACAAACTATGCCCCTAACATATCAACTCCGCCCACATCTGGCAGAAATACTGACCTTACAAACCGCACTCCCCAGGAACCACCTTTAGTGCCTGAAATGATTGCCACTCAAGCCAACACGCTGCCCCAGGCCCTAATCACCAAAAGGAACATTGAGGAGATCCCAGCTAATGTTGATCAAATGTCCTGTAGTCCCTCATCACCCCCGCTATTTCAACTGTCTCAACGCCACAGAAGGTGGGGGCCACATCAAATGACTCTGTTTCCCCCCTTTCAATTGACCCTACTGGCCCACATTGAACGATTGCTGAACGCGGCCCTATCACCCCTGGTCACAAAAATTCAGGATCTGGGAGAAAGGTTGTCCAGCGTGGAAAAAATAGTACAAAGGATTAATCCATCAATTGTAAACACTGCTTCTCCTTTATGTTATACGCCCTCCACCAACCATGAGAAACCTAAGTCTACAGAACACAAAAAAGCACAACCAATTAATTCCTCTACTAGCAAACCCATCCCAAAAAGTTGTAACATAACTTCTAAACCGACTTATGTCTCTTTAATAGCACCTAGGATTCCTCATGAAAGAAGGCATCGAATCAACCTACCCCCTGAAGCTGCCCCCTATGTGACTGTTCTCTCTGGGGTGCCAGAGCTTAGACAGGGCAAATTTGAAACAAACCAGGACCTGCTGAACAAAGCCATCTTCTGGCTCAATAACAATAGACCGCTGCCACCTGACCTAGATGGCGGAATTGTGAGCGTCAGGAGGGTGGGATGGTTGGGTACGTTGCCCAAAAACTGTCCAGGAGATCTGATTTTAATTAAATTTAAACACAGGAACATTGTCCCCTATCTAAGATCCTCTCAGCCCAAAACTGGAGATGGCCCTATTTGTATCTGTGACTTGTTTGACTTTTATCCTGGCCCCAGAGTATTGAACTATAAATTCCGTTGAAAGGGGGTTCCTGTGTACCATGCGCTTTTATTCTGCACAAGATTGATTTTAGTTTGTTTTAAATAGTCAAATTTATTTTCCCTTTTTTAAACTTGCAATTAATTATTGTGCATTTATATATGCATGTATTTTTTTTCTCTGCTGCTTTTATGGTTTTAAACTTAAAAACCGAACAAAGCTTGATTTGATTTGATTTGATTTGACTGTGAGTGTTTAAAAAAGTTTAGTAGTGTTAAATATACATACACCAAGGTGTATTGAGGAATCAATGGATGTATGAGTGCCTGTATGGATGGTTTAGTTGCTGTGTGACAGACTGTATACGTGAGTGATAAGGTGTCTCAGTGAAGGTATGAGTGAGTGACTAGGTTGTGAGTCTGTCAGTTGGTGTCTAAGTGGCTGTATGGATTGGTCAGTGGTTATGTGAATGGCGTATGGGTGATTGATTGGTTGTCTGTGTACCTATATTGGTGTCTGACTATCTGTGTGGGTGGGTGAGAGCATGTGTTACTGCCTTCATGTATGAGTGAGTGGGTGAGTCAGTGGCTGTATGGGTTAGTGAGTGCATGAGTGACGGGCTCTATAGGTGACTGGGGGTGTTTATTGCTGAGTCAGTGAGTGACTGAATATGCGAGTGGTATATGGGTGAGTAACTGCATATGTAAATGGTAGTATAGGTGAATGTTGAAGTATATGAGTGACTGTATGTGTGAGTGAGGGATTAAGAAAGTGGCTGTATAGGTGAGTGTGTGCTTGTGTCAGTGACTGTATAAGTGAGTTAGTATGTGTTAATATATGTATGAGTAAGTGAGCATGTGTGTGTAGCGTATGGGTGAGTAAGAAGCTGTGTGATTGACTTTATGGGTGAATGAGTAGGAGTGTCAGTAGCTCTATGAGTGAGTGACAGTGTGTGAGTAGCTGTATGGGTTTTTGAGTGGATATGTCTGTGGCTGTATTAGTGAGTGAGTGGGTGTATGAGTGGCTGTATGAGTGAGTCAGTGGATGCTTATTTAGACCTATGAATCATTGATTGGGTGTGTAAGTACTAGTATTGGAGTGTCAATGGTTTTGATAATGGTAGTGTGGAAGTTGGAGTGGTGTATGTTCTGCTTGGGTTCTCAGATTAGATAGAACCAGCTCATCAGAGCCTTACTAACCCAGCCAGAACGTTACCCTCTGCCCCTCCCTAGGACCTATTCATAACAGGTATCTACCCCCTAAGGACAGGGAATTCCTAGGATGCATACCATGTACCTCCTATAATATTATCAATCAGTGGCCTCGCGGTCCCATTCAAACCCAGACCTCTCTACCCAGACGGCAGTATCAGAATCGGCGATCTCGCGGTCCCATACGAACCCAGATCTCTCTACCCAGACGGCAGTATCAGAATCGGCGATCTCGCGGTCCCATACGAGCCCAGATCTCTCTACCCAGACGGCAGTATCAGAATCGGCGGCCTCGCGGTCCCATTCGAACCCAGACCTCTCTACCCAGACGGCAGTATCAGAATCGGCGATCTCGCGGTCCCATTCGAACCCAGATCTCTCTACCCAGATGGCAGTATCAGAATCGGCGATCTCGCGGTCCCATACGAACCCAGATCTCTCTACCCAGACGGCAGTATCAGAATCGGCGGCCTCGCGGTCCCATTCGAACCCAGACCTCTCTACCCAGATGGCAGTATCAGAATCGGCGATCTCGCGGTCCCATACGAACCCAGATCTCTCTACCCAGACGGCAGTATCAGAATCGGCGATCTCGCGGTCCCATACGAACCCAGATCTCTCTACCCAGACGGCAGTATCAGAATCGGCGGCCTCGCGGTCCCATTCGAACCCAGACCTCTCTACCCAGACGGCAGTATCAAAATCGGCGATCTCGCGGTCCCATACGAACCCAGATCTCTCTACCCAGACGGCAGTATCAGAATCGGCGATCTCGCGGTCTCATACAGACCCAGACAACCTACCCAGACGGCAGCTTATCCTATGATTACCATTACATAAAGGGATCGATCTCACTATTCATCAAGGTTATGGAACTACAATGTCCCGGATCACACAACGGTTGCCAATTTAGATAATGTACTGCATGGTCGTTAATTCAAGGGGCTCCTCTCCCCCTTATTCAGTTACCACTTACCTGATCAGGGTTAGCATCTGTTCACATAGCAGCATCTGACTAGAAGAATAGGTTACCCTATCATACAAGAACACACGGCACATGTCGGTTCACTAAGAACTGGGGTACTTTATTTCCCATCATTACAAACAAACATATAACACCATACTACAACACATAGCCTGCAAAGAAAAGTAAAAGATTAGGTTGTATGCTCTAATATGAAAGGGTCGATATCACCTTATTAATATGAAGTCCACACTCAGCAGTCATCTAGGTTCCCTTCTCGTCTGGGCCTTGGCTTGTCCTGAAGTCACACCTCCGCAATCACGGGTACACGGCTGCACCGCTATGCGCTGTTCCCTTCACCCTTCTCCAAGCCCCTGGGACCTTCCTCTCATCGGCTACTCTCCTTCCCTGGCTGTTCTGCTAGGAGAGTATCTGTCTCTCGATTCTTCTCCGCTTTTAGAATGGTGTCTGTCTTCCCTGGAATAAGTAATAGGTTTGCTACTAACGGCTAGATGCCGCCTACGAACTGCCTGCACAACTATCTCGGGCTTTCACTAATATAGAAGCGTGTTTCTTCATGGAAAATTCCAGCCAGTAACCTGCCGCCCACCAAATTCTTGTACCTCCCCGTACCAAGGACACGTTCCCAGCCGGCCGGCCTGATGTTGTGTCTTCGGCATGAAGAAAAATACAATCCTTCGACAAGGGCCGGCCTGAACCGGTTCTCTCCAAGCGAACAACACCTCGTAACTAAAACATTACACTTGACCTAGAAGCATCCCAAGCTGCCGGGGCAGAAAGAAAGATAGAGTCTCTCCCGTTTGAGGCCTACCAGGCCCGAATTCAGCATAACTCCATGGAAAGTATAATAATACCCTAACTAAAGGACGGATTATCCCTGATACCAGCGAATCTATACCCCAGCCTATAGGTATAAGCTCTAACCTAGGGAGGAGGATGCAGAATTATATCAAAGTGCCTCGCAAATAGGCTCTATCCCCTACTCTGACCCTTGCACTGGAATGATAAGAGACTGAAGTCACCATCAATCACCTTTCCTCAAAAGAGGGCCGGGAAAATCGAGCAGAACATTTCACCCTTGACTTCAGTCTATTATACATTCATCAAACAGAACTAACATCTGTGGAGGAATAATAGGAAACAAAACTAACGGATCTATGTCTAGTACCAGGTTTGCAGTATTGAAGTAGAGAAGGAATACACTGAATAAAGCAACAGATAGCAATCAGAATGCTGATAGTAATCAAAATCCCCCCTAATATTTGACGCAACATATGTAAATCAGGTAGCCAATTAAAGAGCCAGTCAAACCAGCCTTGGTCAATGTGTTTTCTAACCTCTTCTGTCAAGTCATGAAGTTTGTCAATATGAGCCTGAATGGATTTTGTATGGTCAGACAGGTTAAAACAACAAAGACCCTCAAAATCAGAACAATCATGTCCATGTTTAAGCAAAAGATAATCAATAGCCGCCCGGTTCTGCAAAATAGCTCTACGTTCACCCTGGGCGTCTAATAATATGTCAGACAAAATCGTAGAAGTATGATTAATGGATTTTACCATCCAGCAGGCCATTTTCCCAATAGACTTGGCATTATAGACCGCCAAGGCAGGAACACCAACAATTGAGAAAGCTAAGCTAAGGTATTCAGATTTGGAATATAAATGCATAGATGAATCACAGTCCTCCTGTAACATTACAGCATCTCGAATCACACGGGAATTAGCATGAGGATGTGAGGAGAACATCAACAAACTCAGTCTGGTAATGGCACAAGGGCCTCCGGAAATGTTCGCGGGAATATATAGCCAGGATGTATTACCACAAGAGAAGAGCCAACCAGAGGGTAGCAGCATTGTACGGTAATGACTGGGGGTCACCACTAAACTCTTACAAGTCATATTATTTTGAACAGAGATACATAATTTCGGTGATCTTCGAAAGCACAAAGTCCTTTCATGAGCTGTGAATGATGTAGCACCTTTCAATTTTAAACGCACACACTCAGAAATAGCATTGGGATCACAAGTAAGGAAGAAGCATAAATCACCCTGCGTGATATTATAAGTTATGATCTGGGACTGGATCAAGGGTGTCGAATCGGACAACTCAGTACACAAAGGGCAGTATTCATGTGTAGCAACGTCTCCCAAAAGGACATTAGGACGGGCATTCGATACATTGAAAATATGGGCCAAAGTCTCCAATGAAGCAGGGACAGCAACTAAACAAGTCGCTAGAATGTCAGTCACCGACCGCATCGGCGTTAAACAAAAATGAGGGGCATTAGTTACTCGCTTGGCCAAAGTAGTCCAAAAGTTCGATGATGAATCCCACGCAGCAAAGGAACGCGGCATCCGGGTTCTCAAATCAGCCCGGGTTGATGGGTTCCCTCCTCTCCCGTCGTAGCAGTCCAAAAGGAGTCCAACGCCGACACATCCTGCAGCAACAGTCCAGAGAATGATCTGAAAGAAAATCAAAGACAGGCATTATTCATTCTCGTAGGTAACATTTGTCAGCTGGGACAGCTTCCCAGCTATCTTTCCCTGGTCTCATGACTAGAACCGTATTATCATGACCGGTTGCAATAATCTCAGCTTGTTCAGGGGGATTCTTAGGCGATTGCACCCAAACTCTAGCTCCAGGATTATCCGTGGAGCCGAATCCTTTTTGTCCTCGTACAGTTAGCAACGTTGGGGCAGTGCCTTTTGTGATCTCACCACTGAAAACAGGCATTATCAACAATTGAGCAATTCGGTCAGTTTTATGAATCGGTAAATCAACCTCACTGCTATTCAGCAGGAGCACCTTAATCTCTCCCTGATAGTCACTGTCAATGACTCCTCCGAGCACTTGAATACCTTTCACAGCCAGCCCCGATCTAGGGGCGATTAATCCAAAATTTCCAGTGGGTATACAGACACCAACACCGGTTTCAATGATGACTCGATCTTTACTCTTCATAATAGTATCATTCATGGCATGCAGGTCTAGACCTGCCGACCCCGGGGTTGCTCTGCATGGAGCCAGTGCTCCGGGGGTAATTTCCCAGTATATCACAGGGTCACCAATTCGGTTGGGCTTGGCATCGACACTTGGAGGAAACAAACGCATCAATGGAGATTCAGCACTTAGAAAGGGACGATTATTCAAAATTAACAAGGCTTGAAATAAATAGTCCCTCCAATTCCTATAGCGGTCGCCGGTTAGCTTACACAGTTGATGTTTCAGCAAACCGTTCATCCGCTCAATGAGTCCCGAGGCCTGAGGATAATATGGTATATGAAACACCCATTCAATATTATTCTCCACACAAAATTCCTGTACCAATCTTCCACGAAAATGGGATGCATTATCAGATTGAATTTGGAAGGGGACACCATAATAAAGCATAATCAATTCCAATGTCTTAATTGTATTCACTTGGGTAGCTTGTTTACAGGGGAGGGCCACTAACAGGCCACTGTATGTATCCACAATGGTGCAAATGTATTGACAGTTTTTACTCATAGGAAGAGGACCAATATAATCAATTTGCCAAATTTGGGCGGGCAGTTTCCCGCGATGTATATGACCTTTAACAATTTGAGGCACTTTCCGCTGTCTAGCATGCTGACAAATGGGACAATGCAAAATAATGTCTTTGATTAAATCTAAAGGAATATAAATTCCTCGATCAGCGGCCCACCTGCTAGTGGCTTTCTCTCCATAATGCCCTGCTTTCTGGTGGGCCCATTTCGCCAATCCTTCCATATCAGAATCCTGCATGTCCACCATTGCCTCAGCAATTTTAGATTGTTCATCTGCAATATTATGAAATTTTTTTTCAAGGGAGTCTATTGGGGTATGAGCATCCACGTGAAAGATTGTAACAGTACTCTGCGGGAGCATGTCCCAAATCTCTTGCCATAATTCTTTCCCCCACAGTTCTTTTGAATGCAATTCCCAATTATGGGAATGCCAAGTCGGTAACCAAACTGCCAATCCATTGGCAGTGGACCAGGAATCAGTAAAAATATATGACATGTGCCAGGTAACTCTTGCTTCAGAACTTAATAAACAGCATAAAGCTCAGCAAATTGGCTGCTCTTTCCCTCGCCAGTTGTACTCAGCAACTTTTGTGTGATCGGATTATGGGACACTGCCTTCCAATGTCGTTTTGTCCCTATGAACCTTGCCGAACCATCAGTAAACCAAACGTGGTTTCTGTCCTCCAGGGACAAATCATCAAATGGCTTACCCCACTTGACAGGGGATTCCTGTACTAAAGGTATGGAGCATTCACTCTCTGTCTCAACCGATGGTGCCCACGCCACCTGCTCATGCAAGGATGCAACTCCCTTTGGTCCCACACGTGCCCTGTCCTGTATGTACCATTTCCATTTAATCACACTCGCCTCCTGAGCATGTCCAATTCTGTGAGTTTTCGGCGAACTCAAAACCCACTGCATAATAGGAATTTCAGGTCGCAGGACCACATCATGTCCCAAAGTTAATTGCTCGGTATCCACCAGAGCCCAATAACATGCAAGCAACTGTTTCTCAAAAGGTGTATAACGCTCACCAGCATCGGGTAACTTTTTAGTCCAAAAACCTAATGGTACTTTACTTCTGCCTTGTTTTTGCCACAAACACCAATTTGCATAAAGGCCTTGCACAGACACATTCAAATCCACATCACCATCGCACACAGGCCATAAATCCAAGGCATACTGAATCGCTTCTTTTGCCAAACTAAACGCATCTTGCTGTGGTTTACCCCATTCAAACGCATTCTTTTTACGAGTGACTCGATACAAGGGGGCCAATATTTGACTCAAATGAGGAATATGCTGGCGCCAAAAACCAAATAAGCCGATGAAGCTTTGGGCTTCTTTCCTATTCCTCGGAACTGCAAAATCAAGAATCTTTTGTTTTACTTGTGGAATCACCTCTCTGTGACCTTCATGCCAATTAATACCCAAAAATTTTACAGTCTGGGATGGCCCTTGTAATTTATCCGGGTTGATTTCCCAACCTTTCTCACGCAAACACTCAAGGATTTTATCCAATTGGGTCTGAACTTCATCTTGTGTTTCACCTTGAATCAGAACATCATCAATATAATGACATATCTGAATTTTCGAATGTACAGGTACCTCAGCCAAATGCTCTGCCACCAGCCGGTGACAGATCGTAGGACTATGCACATAGCCCTGGGGAAGACTTCTAAACGTCATTTGACGTCCGTTCCATGTAAAACGGAATTGTTCCTGGCATTCAGGGGCAATCGGAATTGAAAAGAAAGCATTAGCAATATCAATTGACGCATACCATGTACCTGGATGCTTTTGAATTCTTTCAATTAAAGTAATGATATCCGGTACTGCGACAGTCAAAGGGGGCGTATACTTATTCAATTCTCGATAATCAACAGTCATGCGCCAGGAGTTATCACTCTTACGCACGGGCCAAACAGGATTATTCCAGGCAGAAGTAACCGGAGTTATAACTCCTGCATCCACCAAATCCTGAATAGTGGTACTAATTTCTTCATGACCACCTGGAATACGATACTGCTTCTGGCAAACCACTTTTGTCGCCTGGGGAATTTTTATGGGGGGCATTCTTAAACGACCAACCCGTACGGGTCTGGACGATATGTAATGTTTAGTTCCAAATTGATAACATCCATCATCCAAATGTAAAGTCATTCCTTTCAAAATGTCAATTCCAATGATATACTCTACGAGGGGCACGACTAATACAGAATATGCTTTTCTAGGAATTCTGCCTATTCTCATTTCAATTGTAGTTTGTACTGCGGGAGTTTTCTTTCCACCTAAACCAGTAATTGTAAAAAATTGGCCTTTAAATTTCTTTGATTTTCCATGAATAAGAGTGGCCTCCGCTCCTGTATCTACCAATGCTCGGGCCCTTTGAATATTACGATGTCTCCAAAAAATTTCAATATCTACATAGGATCTATTATCTCGGTGAGCCCATCTGTGTACGGGAGCTTGACCTACTTCCTAGTCATTTTTACTGCGTTCTATCATCCAGGATAAATCAGGATAAAGGTTCTCACGTTTCTCAGGTATCAATATATCATGTTCATATCCATCTCCCTTACGAAATGGATTCCTGTCCTCCGCATTATACTGTGAATTTCGATCGGAAAATCTGTGTCGATCCTCCCTCCTCCTCAACTCAGGGGACTGATCTCTTTCATCTCTACGTCGGCTGTTACCATAATCATCTCTCCCCCTTTCTCTCTCCCCCTCTCTCTCTCTCTCTCTTCCATGACGAGGGGACGCATCACGTACATATCGTCGATCATCACGACGATCAGAACGCACACGACGGTTGTCATCACCGCTGTCATCAGAATAGTCACGATCACACTCATTCATCCGTACACGCCGGGCACCCTCCTTTCGGTCTAAACCGCGTTTGCAAAACAAGTCCCACAAACGAGAAGTAGTTTCACCATCAATATCCTCCTTCCTCACAACGTCAGCCAAAAGTGCCATAAACATGTCACGTCTAGTAAGCTTATTGTCTCCAGGAGTACGAGTGTCAGGCCGAGACTGACGGTCAGGTTTAAACCAATCGCCCAACTCACCGAGTTGGCGCACAGATTCCAGTACCATAGACAACGCATTACCAGTCTGATTGATCAATAAGGTCATCATGACCTGCTTATAAGCAACCGGGGAAGAACGAATAATACGATTCCGCACAGAAGACGTCAACAAACCATCAAGCAACCTGTCAGCAGTACTCAGAAAAATCGCAGTTTTCATCACCTCCTCTTTGAGACGTTGTGCAGCATCGCGCAATGTATACCACGGCTTGTCATTCACAGGCCAGTCAGATTCAGTAGGGTACTTTTGATTACACCCCTCAGTCGCCAACTGAAGCAAACTGATTTGACCACCACCATTATAATTACGAAAATGTTCTTGTACAGTAGAATCTGAACTCAAGGAACAGAACTTCAAAGAATCGCCAGCATCCAACATAATGCCAGCAGCGCCCAGTTCATAAAGGCGCACCATCCACGTAAGCAAGGTCTCACCAGCGCGCTGTCGAAAGCGCTGCAAAATATCACTAATTTCCTGTTGAGTAAAATCCTCCAAAAAATCTAAAGGAATACCGTTCGGATTACCGGGAGTCTGCTGCAACTTCCTACGAAAAACAGGATGTGCAGAGACCGCAGAAAGAGCACCAGAAGGAGCCTGATCAGTAAACCTAGGAGAACAATCCGTATGGGAAGTATCAACAGAATGCAAAGACTGATCGCAGTCGCGGGACTCAACATCCGTAGCACAAGAAGCAGATTTAAAAGCCCGTCTAGAGCGAGAAGACTCGCGATTGTTAGACTCCTCATCCGAGGAACGGGAATCACTCGAATTCCAGATATTACCATCCCATTCATCAGGATTCCAATCCAGTCCGGCTTTCGCCACGACCAATCGCACTTTCCGTTTAGAAACGTGACCCCGACGATTCCTGTATTTATAACGTGCAATCCGCACAGCCGCCCTTTCGGCGATAGTCTGATACGTCTCAAGCTTGTCGGCAAGCAATTTATTTTGACACCGCAACAAAGTATGATCATTCTGAATTTCAACAAACTTCCGTTCCATGTCAACATGCTCCTTCTGTAATTTCAACAACCTCTCATGTACAAGTCTGTACGCAGACAAGACAATCCAACCCCTGCGTCCCAAAATAGGAAGCTCATCACCCTTCGCCACTGGCGCCTTCTGCAAACAGGAAATCACATCATCCGGCTCCGCCAGCCCCAGACAAGAATTCCAACTTTCACTCAAACCAGTAGAATCAGCCCACTCGCGGGCCAAGGCCTCATAAGGCGTTGAATCCCAGCCGGGAATATCAACAGGCAACTTAAAAACAGATTTCGACTTTCTCAAAAACATGTTGACAAAACAAAACTACACACACAAAATAGAAAAAGAATACACAAACGAAAGCACGTATACGCCGAGGACAAATAGAAAGACAACAACGACGCACACAGGTTTCGTAAACGGTTCGTGACGCCAAATGTTCTGCTTGGGTTCTCAGATTAGATAGAACCAGCTCATCAGAGCCTTACTAACGCAGCCAGAACGTTACCCTCTGCCCCTCCCTAGGACCTATTCATAACAGGTATCTACCCCCTAAGGACAGGGAATTCCTAAGATGCATACCATGTACCTCCTATAATATTATCAATCAGTGGCCTCGCGGTCCCATTCGAACCCAGACCTCTCTACCCAGACGGCAGTATCAGAATCGGCGATCTCGCGGTCCCATACGAACCCAGATCTCTCCACCCAGACGGCAGTATCAGAATCGGCGATCTCGCGGTCCCATACGAACCCAGATCTCTCTACCCAGACGGCAGTATCAGAATCGGCGGCCTCGCGGTCCCATTCGAACCCAGACCTCTCTACCCAGACGGCAGTATCAGAATCGGCGATCTCGCGGTCCCATTCGAACCCAGATCTCTCTACCCAGATGGCAGTATCAGAATCGGCGATCTCGCGGTCCCATACGAACCCAGATCTCTCCACCCAGACGGCAGTATCAGAATCGGCGATCTCGCGGTCCCATACGAACCCAGATCTCTCTACCCAGACGGCAGTATCAGAATCGGCGGCCTCGCGGTCCCATTCGAACCCAGACCTCTCTACCCAGACGGCAGTTTCAGAATCGGCGATCTCGCGGTCCCATTCGAACCCAGATCTCTCTACCCAGATGGCAGTATCAGAATCGGCGATCTCGTGGTCCCATACGAACCCAGATCTCTCTACCCAGACGGCAGTATCAGAATCGGCGGCCTCGCGGTCCCATTCGAACCCAGACCTCTCTACCCAGACGGCAGTATCAGAATCAGCGATCTCGCGGTCCCATACGAACCCAGATCTCTCTACCCAGACGGCAGTATCAGAATCGGCGATCTTGCGGTCCCATACAAACCCAGATCTCTCTACCCAGACGGCAGTATCAGAATCGGCGGCCTCGCGGTCCCATTCGAACCCAGACCTCTCTACCCAGACGGCAGTATCAAAATCGGCGATCTCGCGGTCCCATACGAACCCAGATCTCTCTACCCAGACGGCAGTATCAGAATCGGCGATCTTGCGGTCTCATACAGACCCAGACAACCTACCCAGACGGCAGCTTATCCTATGATTACCATTACATAAAGGGATCGATCTCACTATTCATCAAGGTTATGGAACTACAATGTCCCGGATCACACAACGGTTGCCAATTTAGATAATCTACTGCATGGTCGTTAATTCAAGGGGCTCCTCTCTCCCTTATTCAGTTACCACTTACCTGATCAGGGTTAGCATCTGTTCACATAGCAGCATCTGACTAGAAGAATAGGTTACCCTCTCATACAAGAACACACGGCACATGTCGGTTCACTAAGAACTGGGGTACTTTATTTCCCATCATTACAAACAAACATATAACACCATACTACAACACATAGCCTGCAAAGAAAAGTAAAATATTAGGTTGTACGCTCTAATAAGAAAGGGTCGACATCACCTTATTAATATGAAGTCCACACTCAGCAGTCATCTAGGTTCCCTTCTCGTCTGGGCCTTGGCTTGTCCTGAAGTCACACCTCCGCAATCACGGGTACACGGCTGCACCGCTATGCGCTGTTCCCTTCACCCTTCTCCAAGCCCCTGGGACCTTCCTCTCATCGGCTACTCTCCTTCCCTGGCTGTTCTGCTAGGAGAGTATCTGTCTCTCGATTCTTCTCCGCTTTTAGAATGGTGTCTGTCTTCCCTGGAATAAGTAATAGGTTTGCTACTAACGGCTAGATGCCGCCTACGAACTGCCTGCACAACTATCTCGGGCTTTCACTAATATAGAAGCGTGTTTCTTCATGGAAAATTCCAGCCAGTAACCTGCCGCCCACCAAATTCTTGTACCTCCCCGTACCAAGGACACGTTCCCAGCCGGCCGGCCTGATGTTGTGTCTTCGGCATGAAGAAAAATACAATCCTTCGACAAGGGCCGGCCTGAACCGGTTCTCTCCAAGCGAACAACACCTCGTAACTAAAACATTACACTTGACCTAGAAGCATCCCAAGCTGCCGGGGCAGAAAGAAAGATGGAGTCTCTCCCGTTTGAGGCCTACCAGGCCCGAATTCAGCATAACTCCATGGAAAGTATAATAATACCCTAACTAAAGGACGGATTATCCCTGATACCAGCGAATCTATCCCCCAGCCTATAGGTATAAGCTCTAACCTAGGGAGGAGGATGCAGAATTATATCAAAGTGCCTCGTAAATAGGCTCTATCCCCTACTCTGACCCTTGCACTGGAATGATAAGAGACTGAAGTCACCATCAATCACCTTTCCTCAAAAGAGGGCCGGGAAAATCGAGCAGAACAGTGTACTAATGGCTTTATTGGGGTGTGAGTGGGTACCTCAGAGATTTTGTGGATGATCTCATCAGTGATGTCATTGAGATGTCATCAGTAATGTCACTGACCATGTCATGAGTGATGTAATATGTGAGGTCATAAGCAGTGTATTGCGGGTGCGTGAATTATCGTTTGCTTAGCTAACTATAACTGCTGAATTTCTCTGGTTTTGTATGAGTGAAACTGGAGTCTTACTATAACGTCCCTGTGCCCTTTGATTTGTTCAGTGAATATCTAAGGTATTTTTACATTCTACTCCATAACTATAACATCCCTGTAAACTTTGGGGTTTTCAGTGAAATTCTAAGGTTTTGTAAATGCTAATATCTAAATATAACGTCCCTGTAACTTTTTTCAGTGAATTTTGAAGGTATTTTTAATTGTATTTCTCAGCTGTAAACTTTTAGAGTGTGTGTGTGTGAGTGGCTGTATAGGTCGTGACTGGGTGTGTGGGTGGCTGTATGTGTCTGAGTGATTACATAAGTGCATGATTAGTTCATGGGTGATTGTATGAGTGCATAGGTAGTGTCTGTGTGACTTTATAAGTGCAATTGCCAAGGACACACTGCGAATACTGGGTGTTTTTGACAGTGTAAAACATATATATATATATATATATATACATTTTTTACATAAAGTTTCACTGTAGCTATTTAGTAAGATACTATTTTAACTTTCACCTTTGTATTCATTGTCAAAATAACTACATCAAAAATGCATTTTCCTTCTTCACAGCAACCCCAGAGGTCGCAATGACGTCAGTAGTCACAAATACAAATAGCAAAGTGCAAAACATATATATAGACATATTTTACAGGAAGTTTTGAGTCTAGCTGTTTAGTAACATAATGGTTTAACCTAATTTTAACAACACATTTCTAAAAAACAACTGAGTCAAAAATAACTTTCAGCATCAGAACTCACGAATAGAACATAACTACCAAAAAAAGAAATGTCATTGGTTTACATATTTTTACTGCTAAATTGGTGAAGTGTAGCATATGTGACAAGACATTATCTCAGGGCACAGCAATTAATATTCATGTGGTACAACAAGTATGTTATACCACTTGAAAATATACCAGAAGAAGCAACGTAAAATTCCACAGAGAAAAAAGGAGAGGGATTATCAGCCTCCAGACGTCCAGCCCCTGCTCCTGACAACAAAGTTCCAGCTTTAAGTGGAGTGAAGATGTAGTGAAATGTCACCAGAACTAATGCATTTTGATACTTTTTGCATGAACTATAACACCATCATAACAGCCCGAAAGCAGTCTGTGGATCTAATTTTCCAGAATGTGAAAAACTAGAGTGGTTATTTTTTCTCCTTCTTTTATTGCAGCAGTTCAAGCACTGTGAAAAAATGTGAACAAAGAAAAATGTATCAGGATTTCATTTTGAGCACTGGGCAACCAAAACAATTACAATGGTGAAGTGGAAAAGAGACTTCTTAGCTGCAACTTAAAGCTGCTGGTGTTATAGTCTGTTTAGTTTTTATCTGTAAGAACAGAAGGTAGCCCTTTAATGTTTTATAAATCCATTTGCTTCAATTAAAAACAGTCTTTCATTTCTACAAACATGTTGGAGAATATACCTCTAATAGGCCTAATAATGTCTTAGAAACTCATAATTCACATACATTTCAACACAATAACATTTTGTTATCGTAAATTATCTGAAGGACTTCAGTTCTAGAAATAGCAGATATACGTTTGGAAGCTTTGTACATAGTCTTGACGTAAATGACAGCTCTATGCCATTGCACCCTGTCCATCCTGTTTCACATATTTAATATATTGTGCAGTGTGTAGAGGTTATATTAATCTATTCATTAAATATGTTTGCTATAGTTGTGAAACTTCTTTTTGGAATGGGAATTTGTCCAGCTAAATAGTTTGTAATTTCAGTTTCTAATTTACTACCTTCCACTCTGCATCATTGTGGCATGACTATGACATATTTCCCATATGTTTATAATAATTACGTACACCTAAGTTCTCTTCTGCAGTTTGGCCAGGTCATATCTTGTAGGGAGTATTTGGTTAAATAATCAAAGGCCACCGCTTTACAATCTGGTAATGTGAAATAGAGGAATCACTCTGAATTAATTTCAGTGCTACAGGTGAATTGACAATGTTCGCTATTATTGTGCCATTTATAACTTAAACCAAATAATTCATCGATATTCACATCCTCTTCGTCTAATAGTTCTAGCTTACCATTGAAAATTCTTGAGCATCCTGCTGAACATTTTGAGAAAAGGCTACTACTCCAGTACACTACACTACCTTTTAGACCTTTCTGCCGCTCTGTTGGTGTTAACCTGCCTGTTTGTGGCCTCATAACATGACAAGGAAGCATACTTTGGATACGAATTTCCTAAAAAAACATTTAAAACCTTGAAGTGGTTCAGGAATAGGAACCAGTATTGACATGTTATGCACAGCTCTTGCTGGCATTTTATTATCTTCTAATTTACATACAACATATTGTGTGGACACACATAAGTACCCAGCAAATATTTGCTAGTTATAATTTTTTTCTTTTTCACTTTTTACATAGAAGTCACAGTTCCTGTTTTAATCTTGTAGTGAGTGTGTCGACAAAATATACAAACATACTCTGGTTTTTCAAAGCACACTGTGTTAAATTTTCTAATCCCTTCTTCAAAGCTTTCAACCTGTGTCCTTTTCTGCAACACTTCCTGTTACCATAGAGTCCTGTAGTGGACAAAAAAAATTAAATTGCGCATCATCACAAACCTTTTCTACCTCTGCCACAATACCATAGAAAAGTGGTGTATTCATTTCTTCTAAAGATGAAGCAGGAATTTTCACACAGAACAACCTCCTAACTAAACTGTGCATTGTTGAGAGGTGTGCAGCTTACACCCTGAAATGTTGCAAGATGCTTTGCCACACTATCTTTGATAAACAAGGAACTGAGTGTCCCTCCAAATGTGTATGGTTTCAAACCTTACAAGAATCCAATCCATGTAAAGTACTTATTTGTGTTTTCAACTTTACGTTCGAAAGATATGTAGAAATGTACTTAGAATATCAATGGAACACTGTCAAATACTGCAAACACTACTACAATACCATTTCTATACAGGGCCTGACTGTGTCTTCCATGTACCTCTTATGCAATAACTTGTCCTACATTTCTAGATACCATCACCTCTTTCGCTATAGGAATGCCATTCTTCATTTCATAATATCGTCCTCTTTCATCTATAGCATGAACTGATGTGTTATCCAGGAGCTAGCTTTCTTCATTAAAGAAAGGCTCTGTATTAGAACTATGTATCCATTCTCCACTAAACACTATACAAAAGTTACTTCAATTGTCTAATCTTTTCTTAGGATTTTATCTCCTTATGTGCAACACTATTTTGGCAAGAGCCTTCATTCTATTTTTAAACAAAATCAAAAGCTTCCTCAAAGCAAAGGCCTTATCAACTACTCAGTCAATTTGCTCTTCCTGTTCCAGTGCCTCTGTACTTCTTCTATACTTCTTGATATTTCTCAATACTTTTATAACCACTCTAATTTGAAACATCTTGGCTCTGATTTCCTTAAACTGCGATTGTCTCCTGGTTCAGGTGTGTCCATCTTTGTTGCATTCTTTCCTGTTCTTGTAATATAGATTTTGTCCACTGAAATTGTTTCTCATAGTTTGTTTTTTATTTACAGTATTTTCAAATCTTTGCAGGTGTCCAGCAGGCCCGGACAGGGAACTGAAACCGGCCCTGGCTATTTGCTCTGCCATGCCCCCCCCCTCCTGTGGGGCAGGTGGGTGAGACCGAGCAGTTTGCTATGGCTGGCTTCTGCTGATTTTTTTACAGGTAGCTGATATTGCTGGCCCCTGATAACAAAAACAGCCCCCAGCGGCTCAAAACTGGCCCCCACCATGGTGGCCCACAGGAGAAATGTCAGGTGCCCACTACGGCTCTGGGGTCCAGATACATTTTTAAGAAATGACTTTGTCCTCTTACCAGTAGCTGTTTTTTCTTTCAGCACTTTTTTTGCATTTTTCTTCTTTTGTGTGTCGGTTCTGCAGAGATACTGTAGTTACTTCTGTTGCTCTTTTCCACTGAACTTTTCTAGCTTTTCTGTCTGTAGTTATGTATATATTGTTCTGTAAAAAAAAGTGTATTTTACTTTTTACTCTAGGCAACATGCTAACCAGTTTACTACTGACTTACACATAATACAAAAAAGTTTTAATGTTGTGTTGCAGTTTCAAATCTACAGATACACCTAGCTATATAACTAAATGCACTTACTTCCATAAATAAATCCCAAATCAAAACACAAAACTATATTTATTAGTTACCTTTTAACATTATAGCACCCTTTCCTACAACACTGCTGGGCCATATCTCCGTTCTCACTTATACATGGTGGAAGGCCAGTTTATCCCTTCTGTAGTAAATTATAAAATGAATACCAACCAAAGTGTTAAAGTACATACAGTGTCTCAACGCTGTAAATCTGAAAAGACAACATAAGTCCTATTTCTGGTCCGCTCTACCACTTTGACACTGATGTTTTTAGTATCTCAGTACTTTTCCACTTAAATGTATCACATTTACATTTTGTGAAAATGTCTATACAATTCTGCACATTAATCTCAATCAGAACATATAGCTCACTAATTCTTCTGAGTCCATGCAAAGAGTGTGTGACAGGTTGCATACGTAATTCTTTTTTCTTATGTATCACAAGGGGGGAAGTTGAAGCATTCTGGGGGATCCACTCAGCTTCCGAATATGTAGCACTAAATCAAAAATGAGTGGAGCCAAGATGCCTTGATAGATCTGGCACAAATACGTATGTTTTTTGCCATTTGCATAATCTTGGTTGATAGCATCATCATCAGGTCTTTTGTTAGCCTCCACCAGGAGAAAATGCTCAGAATAATGGGTAGGATCTGATTTGTGCAAAATAGAAAGTTTAAAATTGTCTCTGTACCATAAAGTACAAGTTATTTAAAACAATTATAACGGTAAGTTTAAAAACGGTGGCTGTGGAATGTGGGACGTACAATGTGTCCTTCACATCATGTTTTACCTGTACCTCGCAACGTCCTTCTCCCTGCCAGGACACGGACTCCCAGTGCAACAACGAGGTGGAGGAGGAGCTTTGCTCCCAGCTGACCCATGCTGTGCACTGTAAAGGTGCTGCTCTTCTTCCGCGGCAAGGGATACTTTACCTGCACCTCACATCATTGTTCTCCCTGCCAGGACTCGGACTCCCAGTGCAGCAAGGAGGGGGAGGAGGAGCTTTGCCCAGCTGGCCTGCGCCACGCACTGTAAAGGTGCTGCTCTTCTCTAATGGCACGGGACTTTTTACATGCACCTCGCAAAGTCGTTCTCCCTGCCAGGACTCAGACTCGTAGTGCAACAAGGGAGGGAGGAGGAGCTCTGCCCTCAGCTGACCCACACACCGTAAAGGAGCTGCTCTTCCTCTAGAGATGTGCACACGCCTCGCCCTGGTGAAACCCCGGCCAACTGTGGGCTCGTCCGCACTCATCAGAGCCCGGAAGAGGCTGGCTGGGCCCACCTCTTGGCTTTTATATTTGTATCTCCCCTCAACCTTGAAACTTGGTTCTTGCCTGTTGATTTAGAACATTAAGGGCTAGATGTAGGTAACAGGGAAATACCGATTCCTAAATACCGAATTTTACCGATTCGGTATTTAGAAATCAATATTTCAGATGTAGGTAAGAATTAGTTATCACTAAATCTGTAATTGAGATTCGGTAATAGCGAATACCTACCCATTCATTCCTATGGGCTTGGAGGCCCATAGGAATGAATGTGAAGACATTCTGTATTACTGATTCGGTATTACCGAATCCGTAATACCGGGAGGCACACATGCATGCCCTAAGGGCATGGAAGTTATGTTATGTTATGTTAAACTTTTATTTATATAGCGCACGGCTACTCAACAAGAGTGTCCCGGCGCTTTATGAGGGCGACTCAGCAGTTAAAAAACATAACAGTGACCAGCGAGGAAAACATAAAAAAGAAAAGAAAACAACCTAAAGGTTAAAAAGCCAGGTCTTCAGGCTTTTCCTGAACAGGATCAGGCTGGGAATACTGCGTAGAGCAAGGGGCAGAGAGTTCCACAGCTGGGGAGCCTTAAGGCTAAAGGAACGACCCCCAGTGAGAGCCTTCCTCACCCGGGGAACCACGGCCATGAACAAAGATTCCGACCGCAAAGAGCGGGCCGGACGATAGAGGGCCAGTCTACGCTGCAAATACTTTGCTCCGGAACCAGAGAGTGCCTTATGCACCAGCGTCAAGGTTTTAAACATTATCCGCTTTCGGATGGGGAGCCAGTGAAGAGACTGTAGCACCCCAGATGTTCTTGCCCGCCTGTGAAGGCCGAAAATGGCGCGAGCCGCAGAGTTCTGCGCCACTTGCAACCTTTGGACCTGATAATCCGGAAGTCCTAAATAAAGAGCGTTAGCATAGTCCAGTCTAGATCCTATTAGAGCTTGGACAGTGATCTTTCTATGCTCCTCTTTAAGCAGGGGTAGGAACTTCCGGAGCATCTTAAGGATGCCAAAACAGGTGCCCGTCAGACCAAGAATGTGCGATCTGAACGTAAGGTTATTATCAACCTTGACTCCCAGATTTTTGGCAGTCACAGATGACTGGGCGGGGGGACACATGTCCGCTGGCCACCACTCCCGCCATTCCGGTTCCGAAGCACAACCAAAAAGCAGAACCTCCGATTTACTGGAGTTGGCCTTGAGACCATTCTGCTGGAACCAGTCAAAGACCTTCTTCAGACATCCCCGGATGCTCTCCCCATCAAATGGCTGATCTTTCTTGCAGGTGAAGAGAAGCTGCGTGTCATCCGCATAGGACACGATCTGGGCCCCCGAGGCCTCCACAAGTGCCGCCAAAGGGGTCATAAAGATGTTAAAAAGAGTCGGGCTCAACACAGAGCCCTGTGGAACTCCGACTCCCAGTGGCGGCATCTCAGCGGTGCTTAAAGAGGCCCAGACCGTTTGTCGACGGTCCTCCAGAAACGATGTAAACCATTTGAACACCGTCCCCCTCAGACCGATGTCATAGAGTCTGGTGAGTAAAGCCTTCTGGGGGACGGTGTCGAAGGCCGCCGACAAGGCCAGCATGACAAGCACGGCCTTCCCACCTGCATCCAGTGTCTCGCGGATGACCTCAGACACCTCAAGAAGTGCCGTCTCCGTGCTCAGGTTAGGCCGAAAGCCGGATTGCGAGGGATGCAGTAGATCATTTGATTCAAGGAAGCCCGAGAGTACGCCGTGCACGTGCTTCTCTGTAAGCTTCGCAAGGGCCGGAAGAAGAGAAATTGGCCGATAATTAGCCAGAACCCTGGTATCCAGTCCCGGCTTTTTGAGGAGGGGGATCACCATCACCCTTTTCCAGGGCAAAGGGAGCCTCCCCTCTCTCAAGGATGAATTCAGGAGAGGATTCACCAGGGGGTTCATCAGCAGCGCCATCCTGGCCAAAAATTTGGCAGGGCAGGGATCTAATGGCGACCCAGACTTGAGACTAGCCAGAAGTGAGAAGGAAGCATCAGAGGAGACCGGCGGGAACTCCGCCAACAAAGCCTCTGGCGTAGCCGATGGTGCTCGCCCCACCCCGGTGCTAACGTCCCCCTCCGCAGACTCGGTAGAGAAGGAGGCCTGGATCAATCTGATTTTATCAGTAAAAAACCTAGCCAGGTCACAGACCCAGGCCTCAGATGGGACTGCTTGCTGTAGATTGGATATGGGGGCAGTAAACTCCCTCACCACGGTGAAAATCTCCTTACAGGAGTTGGAGGCCACCTCGATCCTCCTGGCGAGGTACTCTTTTTTAGCGCACAGAATGTTACGATGGTACGCTTTGACCGCCAACCTATAGGTGAGTCTAGCCTCCCCCTCATACTGAGAACGCCAACCCCTTTCCGCCACCTTGCACTGGCTGCGTTCAATACGCAACGCCCCCATAAACCACGGCGCAGACTGCCGCTCACCCACTGATCAAGGAGCTCTTACAGGGGCCAGGTCATCCAACCTCTCTATCAGCCACGCTTGCAGGGCCTCAGTATCCAGGTCCAAGTCACCCACAATAGGACATGGATGGTCAACAAACGCCCGCGCTAGCAAATCAGGCGTGACTTTATGTAGTGCCCTAGAGGCTACTCCAGACTGAGCCGGAGTGCTGCTAGATACATGGTCACTCCCTTGTATGAAAAATCTGGCCAGTCTGTGGTCAGACCAGAGTACCGGGAGAAGTTCTGTGTCCACTAAGGGAACAGAAGAAAACACCTGATCTAGTGTATGTCCCTGATCATGTGTGGGGCCCGACAACTCAGGAGCAAGACCCAAAGAAGTGTGCCACCTGGCACATTTCAAAAAGCAAAAAAGTGCTTTTTGAAAGGAAATCGCTACTTACCACCAACTTGAAGTCGGTGGTAAATATCGATTCCTTAAGGCTGAGATGCACTGTTTTAAGTGCTACCTACATTGCATTTAAGGAATCGGTATTACTGATTCCTTAAATGCAAGGCCAATAAGGAATTGTATTAAGGAATTGGTATTTACCGATTCCTTATTACTGATTCCTTTCCTACATCCCACATGGCTATATACCGGTCGATAATGGTGAAATTTAACGAATTTCACGCTTACCGACCGGTATTTGCCCACCTACATCTGGCCCTAAGAAGATTACTTGAATAGGGGCGTGGCCAACCGCCGAGAATGGCGGCTGCACCCTAGAGGAGCTCCCGGCCGGGACCTGCATAATCCTGTTTTTGTAACCTGATCCTGGGGGAAATTAACCTGAAAATCTCCCCCAAAGTGTAGTGGACACTTCTGGGCACATTTATTTCTGAAAATGACTTTTGGGGGTCCTGCGACGCCAAAGCTCTGCCGATTGAACCTGCTGCCGGCTGCCGCCGTCCTGTTCTGTCAAAGCCCGCGCCCTCTGGAGGTGCTGTGCCCTGGGTAACATCCAGAGTGTGGTTGTGTGCTGGATGCAGAGGTGTGGGAGTCCGGTGCCAAGAGGCCTCCTGCTGTCCCGGACACACGGCCTATGATCCCGCCCACCGTGATGCTGGGCTGCTGCTAAAGGCGGCAAACTGAATCGACGGGCGGCCGGTGGCCATACGAGGGAGTTCCCTGGGGCCTTGCTTGGCCTGGACCTATGCCCCAACCGCAGGCCTCCGGAGCGGTGGTAAGGGGAAACTTCCCAGCTGAGAGGGGGATTAACTTTAAGCCCTAGGTGCCCCGGGAGAGTGACTGTAGGAGGGCCTGGGCTGGCATACGAGATGGTGGTTGGGCATACCCTGAGACACTAGTCCCGCACCCCTGGTTGCCCGGAGGTGGGGCACAGCTGATTGCTGGGGCTTACTAATACTGCACGATAGCCACTTCCCACTTGTGATTTCTCCGGGTGTGGCCTGGGATGGACTACCGGGCCGTTTCATGGGGCCAGCCTGGGGAACATCGTGTGACGCACTTTCATAATTGCGGATACCGCCGCCATTATTGCTGATTCCCTGGCTCCCGGGCCCATTGCTGCAGCCTCTATGAACTGCTTTGTGCTATATGCTGTCCCCTCCTATGATTACAATGGCCCCCTGTCTACTTTGCCTTCCTTCTGCCGGATTAGGTAGCTAGGCCTCTGTGGAGGTATTGATCGAGGTCCTGTGCGCTTTACTGCAGGGACTGTCGGCTGATCCCCTCCTGCACAGCCAGTGTTGGCCTGCCTGAACCCGTCTTACTGAGCACCTACATGGGTTGTCTGGAAGTATTTGACCACGTGCTACTTCCTTGCTACAGAGATTACCCTGTGAACCACTGTTCATGAGTACCTTCATTACGGTTGTGAGGCACTGAGGTGAGAAGACGGGGCGGACTTCGGGACCCGAGGACAACTACATCCAGTCTTATCATGAACCTGAGGTGCCATGCCTAAAAACTATGAGGTACGTTCACTTGCCATTGTCATTGTCTTGAGTTTGCCCTCCGGGATCGGCTTTGATACTGGCCCCGTTGCCTGTTTTGTGCAACGCTTGCCTGTTTCAGTCATTATTCAGTCAGCGCCTTCGGGGACCCCTTCCCTGGCAGCACTCAGTTCTCATGTTGTCATGGGACGCACAAGAGCGCAACAGCCAGATATGTCTGCAGGGGACACTCCGCTCCAGGGGAAATATGATTCTGGCTCCCAGACATCATCGATTAGCTGTGGCCCGCCAAAAGCCCTGACACCCCCCTGGACAACCTAGACCAAATACTAGTTGAGATGCAGGCATCACGCCAGGCCATGGAACACCAGATGAGCACCATCACTACCAATCTTAATCTCCTGAGCGCAAACCATGCCAAATTTTCAGACACTGTTAAAGACCACATACAAACCCTTAAGGAAATGGTGCCACAACAGAAAGACCACTCTAAGCAGTTGACACAAATGCAGAAACAGCTCAACACCCTACTAGACAGAGCGGAGGACGCGAGGGAAGGGCTAAATGCAACAGCATCTGCATCATAGGTATGCCGAAGCGGTCAGAGGTGCCGGATGCAACTCGCTTTGTTGAAAAATGGCTTCAAGATCATGTGGCCCCAGAGGGCCTTCCCAATATCTTTTGTTTAGAACGTGCGCATCGTATTACTATGGGCAAATCAACAGAGGGTCTTCCGCCTAGACCGCTTATTGCCCGTGTCCTTAATTATAGGGACCGTGACCTCTTATTTCAAAAAGCTCGTGAAAATGCACCTATTCATTATGAAAACACCAGAATGTTACTTTATCCGGACTACACCATACAGTTACAGTGACAAAGAACCTCCTACCAGCCAGTCAAGAAGAAACTCCATGCTCTTAACTTAACACCGCTCTGTTATTTCCCTCGCATTTGAAAATTACATACCAGCAAAAAGCTCTTTTTTTTATTATCCTGAAGCAGATAACACATGGTTAGAATCTATTTTCCCTCCTCAGGCCTTAGACCGCATGGATCAACAGTTGCAGCGCCTACCATCACAGCCAGTCAAATCGAGACTCCGCCGCACCGAGAGGATCTGAGCGATCTCAACCAAGAAACCTACATCGGCCCAGGCGGTCACTGAACAGGAATCTGCGCTATGGGCTGTTGCTTCCTTCCGTGACACTACATGGGTCACCAGGCAGGTCGCCCCCTCAGCCACCACATGGTCTTCCTGAGTGACGCTACCCCAGCTGCTGCCACTCGCTGTGCCCCGGTTCGTACTGGGTGTCCCCCGCGTTATTTCATTTCTGTTCATTTTGTTTTCCTTTTGTTAACTGTGTGCCCATTGTTATTGCCTGACTTGTGCCTGCCCCACTGTATTTTCTGCCCGTATTTTGTGCCCTTTTTCCTTTTGTGCCTCCCGCCCGCTCCCCCCTCGCTTTCTCCCGCCGCTGCGTCCACTGCGGCCGCGCCCCCCCTGGTTCCCCATTCGCCACCCCGCCTCCCAGCTGCTCCTCCCTCCCTCTTCTCCTCATATGGAGGCCGCGGCGCACCCGCGCAGCCGGCACGCGCAGCCGGTGTGCCAAAGGCAAGCCCGTCTGCGCCCATCCGCGCCTGGACCACGCCCAGCGCCAGGACCCCTGGCCCCCCCGAAGCCAGGAAACCCGACTGAGATATGACATCGCCGCCCTCCATGCACTCAACACCGGCCGACCATCCGCCTGCTACCGAGCCACCCCGAAGCGCACCCACGGACCGTTCACCTGCCAAGCCTGCAAATTCACCTGCCTCCAAACATGCACCCCACCCTCCGGACCAAGTAACGACAGCAACCACATGAAGTGCATCCTACTCAACACCCGCTCCGTCCACAAGCACGCCGTAGAACTCTGGGACCTCATCGACACAACAGCACCGGACATCGCCTTCCTCACGGAAACCTGGATGAACGCCTCCTCAGCCCCCGACATCGCCATAGCCATCCCGGACGGCTACAAGATCATCCGTAAGGACCGCATCAACCAAACCGGAGGAGGAATCGCCATCATCTACAGGAACACCATCAGCATCACGACCAACACCGAAGACATCCTCACCACCTCCGAACACCTACACTTCCAGATCTACACCGACCCCAAGACCACCATCCGAGGAACCCTCATTTGCGGACCCCCGGGCCCGCGCACACACTTCAGCTAAACCATCGCCGACTGCATCAGCCCGCATGCCCTCGCCACAACAGAATACATTCTCCTAGGGGACCTGAATTTCCACCTGGAGAACAATAACGACAACAACACCACCACCCTGTTCGACAACCTCGTCAACCTCGGACTCAAGCAACTGGTGAACACCCACTACGCCGGCCACAGGCTCGACCCGATCTTCTCCGCCAGCAACCACGTCTCCTTCAGCCACTCCACCGGACTACATTGGACTGACCACAGCTGCATCCATTTCACCTTTAAGAAGACTACATCCCAATACCGCCCTCAACAGATCCCCCGCAGAAGCTGGGGCAAGGTCACTACAGACCAGCTAACCACATCACTGAGCCAGAACCTACCAACCAACACCGCTGACACCAACGACGCAGCCCGCAACCTCGCACAGTGGATCACCGACTGCGCCGACGCCCTTCCTCCACTGAAGAACCCCCCAGGCAAAACCGGTAACAGGAAAACCACATGGTTCACCGACGCCCTCAAAGAATCAAAGAAATCCTGCCGAACTCTCGAGAAAACCTGGCGCCACGAACGAACAACAGAAAACATGACAGCTCTAAAGAATGCCACTCGCAAACACCACCAGCTGATCCGCACCACCAAAAGGACATCGTTCAAAGAGCGGCTGGACAACAACACACACAACAGCAAGGAACTCTTCAGCATTGTAAAAGAGCTCTCCAACCCCAGCGCCAGCTACAATGACATCACAACGTCGCAAGACCTCTGCAACTCCCTCGCCATGTTCTTCCACCGCAAAATCGCCGATATACACTACAGTTTCAGCGTCCAAACTCCGACGCCACTCACCAAACCAACGCCTCCCATCACCACCCTCAGCGCCTGGACCCCCATCAGCACTGAAGACACCACCCACGTCATGAACACCATCCACTCCGGCTCTCCCTCAGACCCATGCCCTCACCACATCTTCAACAAAGCCGACACCATCATTGCACCCCACCTCCGGAACGTCATAAACAACTCCTTCAAGACCGCCACCTTCCCAGAGAGCTGGAAGCACGCAGAGATCAAAGCCATTCTAAAGAAACCCACAGCAGACCCTAAGGATCTCAAGAACTTCCGCCCCATCTCTCTCCTTCCCTTCCCGGTAAAAGTCATTGAGAAGACCGTCAATAAAAAACTGACTACATTCCTTGAGGCAAATAACTCCCTCGACCCATCCCAGTCCAGATTTTGAGCCAACCACAGCACCGAGACCGCCCTCATCGCAGCCACCAACGACATCAGGACCCTGCTTGACAATGGGGAAACAACCGCCCTCATCCTCCTAGACCTCTCAGCCTCCTTTGACACCATCTGCCACCGCACTCTAATAACCCGCCTCCACGATACTGGGATCCAAGGAAAAGCCCTGGACGGGATCACCTCGTTCCTCTCCAACAGAACCCAGAGAGTCCGCCTCCCTCCCTTTTGCTCCGGGGCCACCGGGTTCATCTGCGGTGTACCCCAAGGCTCCTCGCTCAGCCCAACCCTCTTCAATATCTACATGATACCCCTCGCCGCCATCGCACGCAAACACAACCTCAACATCATCTCCTACGCCGACGACACCCAGCTGATACTCTCCCTCACCAAGGACCCAGCCACCGCCAAAACCAACCTCCAGGAAGGAATGAAAGACGTTGCGGAATGGATGAAGCTCAGTTGTCTGAAACTGAACTCAGACAAGACGGAGGTCCTCATCCTCGGACAATCCCCATCCGCCTGGGACGACTCCTGGTGGCCCACAGCGTTGGGCACCTCACCGACACCCACGGACCACGCACGCAACCTAGGTTTCATCTTGGACTGCTCACTCTCGATGACCAAACAAGTCAATGCCATCTCATCCTCATGCTTCAACACCCTGCGCATGCTCCGAAAAATCTTCCGGTGGATCCCCACCGAAACCAGAAAGGCGGTCACCCAGGCCGTGGTCACCAGCCGACTGGACTACGGGAATGCCCTATACGCAGGAACCACAGCCAAACATCAGAAACGACTTCAGCGCATACAGAACGCCTCCGCACGACTCATCCTCGACATCCCTCGACACAGTCACATATCTGCCCACCTGAGAATCCTGCACTGGCTCCCCATCAGCAAAAGGATCACGTTCAGGCTCCTCACCCACGCACACAAAGCGCTCCACGACATGGGCCCCGAATACCCCAACAACCGCCTCACCTTCTACACTCCGACCCGCCAGCTCCGCTCCGCCAGCATCGCCCTCGCCACCGTCCCACGGATTCGCAGAACCACCACTGGAGGAAGATCGTTCTCCTACCTGGCCGCCAAGACATGGAACTCCCTCCTCGCCCACCTACGTATGACCCAGGACCACCACACCTTCAGGAAACACCTCAAAACCTGGCTATTCGAGCAGTAACAGCACCCCCCTCCCTTCAGCGCCTAGAGACCCTCACGGGTGAGTAGCACACTCTATAAATGCATTGATTGATTGATTGATGGGTCATGTCCCCAGAACAGCCATTCCGTCCATTGCCGTCAGAGTCTGAAAGCAGTGATGTCTTGTTCCCCTCTATAAATCCCCAAATTATTAAGGACCTATATGGTTAACTTGCTCGTATGGACCTTATGATCTTAGTTGCTTTATAACCACCATTATTTTTAACCGACTTTTCTACTGTTTGCAGGGACCTGGACATGATGTGGACATCACTGTATATGCTGGCTCCTTTTGTTTTTACAGGTTTCTATCTTACTTGTACTTATCAAGGGGACTGACTTGTTTGTACGGAGATGCATACTATGCAAATATGCTTCTAACATGTCTTCTCCCCCCAGGGTCGGCTTTTCATGTCTCTCATCAAAGGGGCCGGCCTAGGGTGTAGCTTCGACACCACAAACTTGACCATGCTCTTCTTGGCATCCACCCCCCTGCAGTTTCTGCAGTACATAGTAGTGTGAATGTGCTGTGTTTTAGTGCAAGGTTGGACCAACCTAGTTTTATCGTTGGCCCTAGAATTCTGTAGTTTTTTTTTAAAAGGGGGTTTTGGTTCCTGGGTTAAGGCACACTGTATCTTCTTCTGTGCTCCACAGTCTCCTATATGGTGCATTGCTACGATAACCTATTAAACTATAGCTGTTTTCTGTAAATATAAAATGCTGATATGGAACATTGGGGGAATGGGCTCTATGCATAAAAGGCATCGTATTTATGCCCAACAGAATAGACGCAAAGTTCATATAACTTTCATTCAAGAAACTCACCTGACTAACTCAGAAGTTTCTAAAATGCATAAGAAATGGAAAGGACTGTTTTTAATGCTTCTTATTTTGCTTTTGCCAGGGGGTCCTTGATTTGGGTTCGGAGTGGGGTGCCCTTCACATTAGTAGAACGGCGAATAGACCCTGAGGGATGCTATGTATTGTTGTTTGGAAAATTGGACGGCTCTCCGGTGGTTCTGGGGTGTGTTTACGCCCCGAATTCTGACCAGAATAATTACCTTACCAAAGTTAATGCCGTGTTATCAGACTGGGCACATATCCTCTGGTTATCGGAGGTGATTTTAATTCGGTCTTAGATATACACTTTGATCGCTCACATCCCCATTAAGAGGAGTAGTGCCCATTAAACATATGGAATTCTTACAGGCCTGGGCTACGGGTTGGACATTTACAAGATATATGGCGTGATCATTACCCTGACTGCAGAGAATATTCCTTCTATTCCCCTTCACACCAATAGCACACTAGAATAGACAGGATATTCTGTACTACATTGTTGTTGCACTGGATGGCAGAGTCAATATATCTTGGGAAAACATTGTGTGACCATAACCCAATGGTAGTAATACTTACATGGGGCAGAATTACCGACTCCGGTCCCTACCTGGCGACTCTGGCCCCAATTGCTAGAGAATGCGGTCTTTCACACTACTCTGGGCACCACAATTACTAATTTTTTTACTGAAAATAGGGGGATGGCCTCTTCTTATCTGGTGGAATGGGATGCGTCTGTCATCTGGGGCACAGCAATTGGAGCTACTGTGGGAGACGGCAAGAAGTAAACGAAAGGCTTATTGTAGTGGAGGCTTCCCTCAATAGGCTGGAGAACACAGGACTTACTGACCCGTCAAAACTTCCACACTTTCAAGAGGCCAGAATTAACCACGCTGAACTGATGGAGCAGCTCCGGATAATAGATCGTAAGACATATACACAATACAGTCACAGAGATGCTGATAAATCGGGGACTCTCCTTACACGCCTCATCAGTGATTCTCCTCCTCCAGTGCCCATTACAGAAGTTTATCGCCCAGACAGATCGACTGTGTCTATCCAAGCAGACGTTAATTAAGCATTCTTTACATATTGTCAACTTATATACTGCCCCTACTACCACCTCACCCGATAACATTAAGATCTTTCTTCACGGTCTACCCTTTCCCCAGGTGCCAGCTGCCATGCACTCTGAATTGGACGGCCCTATCACTCCCACTGAAATTAAGGAGGCCATTGTAGAAGAGGTGTGATGTAGCGGCCAGGGTGCCTGACTCCGGACTACGGGGCTCACAGTTCGATCCCCGGTGCCGGTGGCAGGTTATCCCAGCACCATGTGACTCTGGGCAATAGCTTGCTTAATCTTCCCGAGGGCCCCTAGCGCCGGGACACCGCTTCGGAGGTAGCTGTGCGCTTTACAAATACTGGTATTTATTTAGAAATAAGACTCTGGGCCTCGACAGCCTACCCATGTAATTTTATGCCCTTTATGCTCAAAACTTGGTCCCACACCTGAAACTCTTTACAATCAATCAATCAATACATGTGTGAAGCATTGGATAAATCTGCCTTACCCCTAACGACCATGCAACCATTAGTGACCGTTCTCCCTAAGCCCAACCAAGACCTCGTGACATTTCTGGCTACCGTCCTCTCTTCCTACTGCTCACAGAATATAAAATACTTCTTATATTATTGGCCAACCGACTATTGCCCTACCTTCCCAAACTAATCCATATATATCAATGCGGCTTTGTTCCGGGCCACAGTACATCACTCAATATCCGTTGTCTCCACTATATTCTAGAAACACTAGCCGTCACGTTCCCCACGGCGGGATGCATTTCCCTCGATATGCAACAAGCATTTGATACCCTCTCCTGGCAATATATGTGGGCCGCTCTGGAATGGTTTGTTATTCCTAAGGGTTACTTACAATGGGTGCAGCTACTATACGGGGGCCCCGGATCCAGTCCTATTTGGTGACTTAACATTACAGACAGTACCTGATATGTTTAAATATTTTGATATTCAAATCTGTAGAACACCACAAGACTTAATTGATGGCAATATACTGAAAGTGATAGCTTCCCTCCGGAACCAGGTTGGCTTTTGGATTTCCCTACCACTATCTGTGATGGGAAGAATCGCACTTTCTAAGATGGTTAAGCTCCCGCGGTTATTATATTTTTTCGCTAACATACCTGTTGTGATTCCAGCTTAAATTTTTAAAACTTTAAATACATTGCTGATTGAACTTATCTGGGGCAATGGCCGCAGAAGGATAGGACTGGCAAAGTTACAACTACGACCTGAGGAGGGTGGTCTGGAGCGCCTGATTTTAAGGCTTATTGCCTATCTAGCCAATTACAATAGCTCTCATATTGGTTAGAGGGGCGTCATTTACTGGAAATAGAATACACCCCTCGACTTTTGCACAGTGGAACTTTGCATAACATGCTATTGCTGACTGGTAGGATTCCACATACGGTCCCTCCATTGCCTAATACGGCCCTCCTATATTGGAAACAAACACTTAAATACACCAAGAAAATCACTCCATAGTTCCCCAATATCCCATTGATTAGGATCCCCACCACAACTGGTATAATTACGAGTAAAATATTATCCTCATGGTTGAACGAGGGGGTCTCGAAGGTAGGAGCACTGTTTATAGAGGGTACCCTGGCTGATCATGACAATTTCTTGCGAGCCCAGGGGGTTCACTCGACTTTATTTCTCCTACACACTACTCTAGTCCAATATATTAAACAATACTGGGCTCCTGAAAGGACCAAACCTCCTAGCACATGACTTAGTCCTTGTGTTACACCTTATGGGGAGAGGTCAACATCTTGTCCGTTGGCTGTATAGGGTATCAGGACTCACTCCAGCACGCCCTTACTTTTACTCCGAGCCCGGTGGTCATTAGACCTAAATAAGGACTTCACAGATAAAGAATAGACCTCGATACTGGAATTGCCTAAGAAAGTGTCCCGTAATGCTAGTTTTAAATACATCCAATCCATGATCTTCCTGTCCTCGATGCTGGGAGGCAGATGAAAACCTCCTTCATATGCTATGGGCCTGTCCTCTTCTTCGTTTCTATTGGCATGCTGTTACTTCTGCTATATGACGTGTTACTAACATGTCTGACTGGTTGACACCAGAAACCTGCTTCCTGGGGCTCCACGGATGCCCTAAAAAGCAGAAGGTACAATTCAAGTTTGCGGATTTGGCAATACTCATTGCTAAGGGAGCGATTACAATGAGGTGAAAGTCTGCCTCTCCCCCTACACCACTATACTGGCATACAGAATTGACACGTTGGGGAATGGCTGAGAGTGCTATAATCCAACAGGAAGAATTCCGGGGTCTACGTAAAAGACTCCCATCTCTCTGGAATGGGATCACATGTTCGAAATTTTCAAAGCTATAGATTCCATTACACCCCCAGCGTCACCAATAGCCCCGATTCACCCCACTACTCCCACATTCCCCTGAATGACTTGACTATATTTTTTTGATAACGTGTCGGCTTTGTAGGTATTATAAGCATGTATTCTGACCTTTTGCCCACCAAGGCTGTTATCAAATGTCTTTATGTACCACTATGTAACACAATCCTTAAACGCACAAGATGTGGTCCCACAGGAGATTTGGTTAGCTCTTAATACTTATGAACCAGTGAAAGGGAGGAATGGGGGGAGTTGGGTATCTTCTTACCTTTTATTTTGTTAATATTGATATTGATGCGACAATATACAGTATACTTGTTTATGTTCAGACTGTTTCCTTTCTCAAATGCTCATGATATGTGACTTGTGTTTACTCAACTTTACTTGCGTTATGTGCTGATCGGATGACTGTCTCCTTTTATTTCTTTTGGAAATGTGCATGCATACCTAACATGGACATTGATGCTGTGTTCTTTACCGCTGCCAGTTTTAATGCACAAGCTATTACTGATACTGCTCACCGACTTCTGTATGTTGTTCTATTTCAAAACAAATAAAATTATGTTTAAAAAAAAGAAAGATTACTTGGATCTTGGAGCTTACACTGGGATGGGACTCCCACATGGTCGGACCTGTAGGTAAGAGTCCTGTCCCCCTTTTAACCAGTTTGCAAGCTCAACGTTGAACCTGTTGGCTTTAGCTGTCCTATTTTTAGCAGTCTCACCTCTGACTGAGGGGATTTGTGGATCTAGTGCATTCTACCAACCTTATCTCCTTTATTAACTTAATCCAGCAGTTGTTTGCGTCTGTTGGGTCTGACAGGGTATTCTTGAACTTAAGTATTTACACAAAGGGAAAATATAGCGGGTGGCAGGACCCATATCTAAAGATAACTCAAATTCATTGAGCACTATGGATGCTTTTCTGCAGCGTTCTGATGGGGTCTTGGATTAAGGAGATCGAATTGGTTGGCAGGCGATTGTCCCATTTACCCATTCCCACCCACCCAAAGGGTTCATTTGTAGCCTACAAGAAGGCTCCCTAGTACAGGCACAGACACCATGTGTCGGACTGATGGACATGGTGCAAGATCAGGTTGGGATTACCTCCTTTTTAGGCCAGACGCCTCCTCATGGGATAGTGGAGAGTTAGCAGTGCTTAGGGCAAGTATTGGTGACCCCTGGAGCTGGGACAGGAGTGGAGAGCACAAAGAGGAAACGCCATTCAATGGGGGGGCCCTTGTAAACTTAGAAAGCATACTGGCCCACAGTCAAATTTAGTAGTGCCCAAGCAGAGCCCAACTTGGATACACAGTAATTTCAATTTTTGTAAAATAGGGGACCCCTATAAATTACTAAGTTTGCTAATCATAGGGAGAAAAATGAGACATGTAGGGAAAAGAACATTCAAGCAAACTGACATATCTACTGCCCTTACTATTGGTTATCGGTATTCACCACTTTGAAAGCGACATATTTTTAATCACAGTTAATATATGACCATGAATTCAACATTTTATAGACATTATTGTTTTTATTTTATCATCCTTTTTTCTTTTTTTTGTTTTAAATATTTAAGGTCAAATTTTTTTTATTTTTTTTTTATATAAGACAATTTCATTTGATATAATATTCACAAATTATTTCATATATAAAAATATACAAACATTTACAAAACAAATACACAAAAAGCAAAAAAGTGACAGAAAAAATTATATTACGAAATATTCGGTCGATGAATTTATGAGATAGGCAAAAGTGGAGGAATGGAACTACGCACATTTCGGCCTGTGGCCTTCGTCAGGTGACCGTCATTCGCATTTAACAAAACAAACCATTGTGAAACATAATCTAGAAGGGAAAACATGAAAATATATATATTAGTCGCTTACAAATTTATGTATTTTACCATAAATAATACCTAAACCAAATTGGGTCAGTGTTCCATAGTTTTAAATATAATTTCATGACAAAAGCAGCTCGACATTTCTAATATAGTACATTCAATCAGATGATGATTTTATATAAAATTATTAATCTTCATTTTATCAATTTTTATATTTCAGTAACTCAATTACAGTTCATTGTTTCTGTGTCTGTTTCTATTTAGACCAGTGAGTAAGTATTTCCCTATATCCCAGTGGAGGATAAACACAGAAAAGAGGGTAGGAGAAAAACGAGAAAGAGAGAGCGAAAGAAAAAGAAAAGAAAAGCAAGAGGTGATGGAAAGATTGATGAAAAATGTATATTGACATCTATTTTATACTTTATTTAATAATGAGTAATGATCAATTGTATCTTGACTATATGGGTTGAAGAGTGGTATTTAACAATCTAGTGCCTATCTCTTATTGCCATGTCGTGTATTTCGTCCACTGATTCGTTTAATCTCCACAGGAGCATATCCTGATTTTCCCACAGGAGCATATCCTGATTGGAAATTATGTCAGTGATGATTAACAAAAGTAGTCAAATTCTGAACACTGCCATAGTTACAGTCATTTTCAAGAGACGCTATACTTGTTATACCTGTAAGGATGATATCCAACGTCGCTATAGATGCCCTCAGTGAGCTACTGACGAACCGTGTTCTCATCGAGTTTTGAAGGGTTGGCGCTTTAACTATTCACTGCATACACCTAAGTCGAGAAGTAAGTAAACGGGTATTGCAGGTATGACAAAAAGAATTTTATTCCATAGGTTGGCTCTAAACTATAACCACCTTTCTAGATCGATAAATGCTGGATTTGAATAGTTAATCCATTAGATCCATTAAAATTCGTCTTTTTTTGTAGATTCAGTTGGCTACAGTGCGGATACTTGCGAGATTTTCACTTCCTTACACAACAAGAAGAGACCCTGATTCTGTTTTATTTAAGAGAGTGAGGGAAGATGAAAAATTAATTATGTTATCTAAATCATGCTCCCAAACATCATATGTTATTTAATTTAATTTGAAAAGAGGTCCAGAGTGTTACCTTTTTAATATATTGTTTTTCCCCCATACATGGCAGTTTGTCCGGATCGTAACAGTAAGTAGTAATTGCTTTTCTGGCATAAAATGCACGTCGTTGTTGTTTACACAGCTATTCTCTAAAAAACCAATAGGAGAGGTCTATTATAGTTCTAGTTCTTTTACAATATGAAAAACGGTAAAATGAATCTATGGCTTAACAATTACCTGAGAGTAGAATAACTTAAAGTATGAGGTTAACCAATTTTCTATGGAAAGTCTTATTTTATATCTGAAAAGACATAAATGAAGGTATTTTTAACCTTAATGCGGTAAATAAGCAGTCGTGTTAAACTACTAGTGCGAACCAAAGGCAATGTAAGTGGATCCTAGTGTTTACCTATAAGTGTGGGCTCCTCCGATATTGGAGTCGGCTAGTCCCTCAAAAGGTGAACTGCGAAAACAATCTGAAACGGCATAGAGATATAAAGACCCTTTAGATATTAACAGTAGGGTATTAATGCTGAGAACGGTCTAGTTACTTATTTTAAATTCCCCTAGCCGACTGTTACGTACCTTCTTTATATGATGTAATCTCTCATACGATGGGGGCCTGGTAAAGCGTCTGCCTGAACGCCGTAAGTTTTCACGTCAAATGGCTTAAAACAAATAGGATCCAGTTTTATAGGCGGTCGCCCTTCGCCGTGTCCATTTAATTCGGGACAGGTGTGTCGCTACAACAAGGCGCACAATGATGACGAAAAAGTTTGCGCTGTGCGGTAACTTCACACAGTAAAACGTTATTGCATGATTTAAAAAAACCTTTGCACAATACAAAAGATAAAACAATGTTGATTCTTATTCAGTTAATAGACCTATTAAATAACAGTAGTGAGAGTAAAAAACAGAATGCCCAGCCCACCATATGTCCGAACTCTCTTGTTTCTGCCCTGCGCCTATGGAAACTGTCTCATTCCAAATGGCTCTTGCCAGGTTTATATTTAACAGACTGAAGGTGTCTAGCGGTGTGCACGACCCTTTGTTTGTGTTGATTCTACCTTTAGAGTTTTTCTCAAGGTGCCCACAGGGCAGTATTGTCCTTCTTATGGAGGTCCAAGCATCTGCGCCTCTGGCTGAGCTGGCGATTGGCATTTCCCCTTCCCTAGTTTTTTTACTGCGCAGTCCATAAACCTCACCAGTGCACAATTTAAATATGTGTTCCGTGGGTCAAAGCAGGACAATACTGCGGATCTGCATGATCTGACTTCCTTATTGTTCCAGGCCCTCCGCAGAAGAAGCCTTCTTTCTTTCAGGAGGTTAGATCGTGCAGAGCTGAAGTATTGGCCTGTTTTGATCCCCGGAATACCAACCTAAATTGCGCACTGGTGAGGTTTATGGACCGCGGAGCAAAAAAACTAGCGGAGGGGAACTGCTTAACGTTACCTCGGCCGGAGATTCAGACCCCTGGCTCATCGCAATAGTCGCTGAACAACTCTTTTTGCGGGACAGCCAGGCACATGAATAATTGTCGGAAATACCAAAACGAAAAAACTATCGGAAGGGGAATGGCGCATAGACTGGCTAAGTCTGACCTCAAAAGCTATTTCAACTAGGATTACAATTGCCCCTTAAGGGAACACCATTATAGGGTTTATGGACAGTGCACTTACAAGAGAGTGTACAATTGGGATGTTGAGTGCTATATTTTTACTTGTATTTTGCAAAGGTTTTATCAAATCATACAATAAAATTTTCATATTTCATATTCATGGATGCATTTGGAAAGATGTCTGTTATCATAGTGAAGTTATTAAGGGCCACAGGGGGGGAGCTTTATGCGCCCAGGAACAAAGATGGTTTGACTCAGAGTATTCTCAGGCATCTAGGAAATTGAAACAGGCCTTGGGAGTGATGCTGCAAGACCAGGCAGCTGTCAAAAGCCTCCAGAGAGCCTACAAGGCTGCTCTAGTAAAACGCAAGTCTGCCTTGAAAGAGGAGACCTGGTTAAATCTAGTAGAAGCCAGCACATGGAGCAATAGCTCAAAGTTCTGGGCATTATTAACAGTCCCTTATTGGCTGGAGACAGTGGCAAATTACTGGATGACTATATCACAGAGGATGATTGGGTAAACCATTTTGAGGGTATTTTTCAGTCTGATGCCTTGGTGATAGAAGGGCAGGGAAGGGTGGAAGGCAAAGCTGAGCTTCTTTTAAAAACACAAGAGGTAAGAGCAGGTATCATGGGTCTGTCTAAAAATAAGGCCCCAGGCCCAGATGGGATCCCTCCAGACCTTTATATCACGCATGTGTGAACCTACGTACCTGTACTTACAGTTGCTATCAATGCATCGGTCCAGGCCGCCCGCCCAGACTCCTGAGTCTTATCGACTTTAGTCCCGGTCTTTAAAAAGGGGGATCGGGATAGCACCTTTTGCTACAGGCCCATTTCCCTTTTGGATTCTGTGGTGAAGGTGGTGTGTCGTATGGTACTGGATAGACTTGCATCCTGGACAGATGAAAACAAACTTTTAGCTGAGGTTCAATATGGTTTGCGCCCAGTCTACCTTTAAGAGAGGAACCTTGTCAATACCTAAGATACAAGTCTTCTCCTATCTGGGAGTAGTGCTTGATGATACTCTAAGTTGGGGCCCCTTGCTCACGCTGAAGAAAGGGGACCTGATCAAAGCAACCGCAGCTGTTTTTAACTTTGCTTCTAGAGTGGGTTTTAAACCAATAGGGGTCATTTTGAAGGTTTATAGAGAGAAATGCATTTCGAAGGCGAGTTATGGGAGTGAGATATGGGGTCACATTGGTTTGGAGGCTTTGCAAATTGCTGAAAATAATTTCTTGATTCTGGTTCTCTCAGTACCGCAAAGTACCCATCCTATGTTGTGCGTGAAGAGCTTAGAATGGCATTTCTCTCAGACGAGTTGGCTTTCCTCCTCTAGCATTTTGGTTAAAGACTTGAGCTAAGCAAGAAAACGCACTTAGAGAAGACATTTTAAAGGATTGTCTTTCCTTTGACCACGTCTCTTGCATTCGATGGCTCCAGTATATAAGAGAAGGCCTTCGTAGGCTAGGAAGGGCAGAACATTTTGATAACCACAAAATGATATGCAAAAGGCATTTTACCTATGCTAAATAGTGTTTTTTTTAGAAGGAGCTGCTGTTACAGAGTGGAAACAGAGCTCTGTAAGCCCAGTGTGTGTAGGTACATTGTATTAAAAACTGTACCAACCACCAATCCATAACTTTTAGGGCTTAAACGCATTTATGATTGGTTTCTATTGACCAAATTTCAGCTTGATCTTTTTCACTATCTCATGGCACAACCATGTGGTGCACACAGAGGGCAGTGCCTCATGTCCTGTGGTTGTGATGGTCAGTCTCCTGAGGACATGATGCACTTTTTTAATGATTTGTAGTTTTTATGTGGGTCCCTGAAAGTTATTTATTATTCCCATCCCTAAAAAGGCTTGTTTTAGGAGGGTGAGACCAGCTTTTATATTTTTTTCAACTCCTCTCTAATGACACCGTTTTGTATATGCTTAATTTTTTAAAAGCTGCTGATAGGCTTAGATCAAGCTGTGACTAATAATGGCATCAGGATTAATATTTTTTTCTTTGTAATTAGACTACCCTTGATGTACTGTACTGCGATTTTGTATTTATGTGAAGTTTTATTGATGTTTGCATGATTTGTATGGTTTTATTTGTAAAACCGAATAAAGTTTTGATGATGGTGAAGTGCATACATAGCACCTGGCATACTGGATGAGTTCATGAGTAGTGTGTCAGTGATTGGATGAGTACATGACTGGTGCTGGAGTGTTTTTGGTTGAGTTACCAGGTAATACCTAGGTGTTTAGTTAGATAAGTACATGGGAAGGGCCTGGATAATAGAAGTATTGCATCAGCAGTGCCTGGCTGATTATATGAGTGTACTAATGGGGATATTGTATTAGTGCAACAGTATTGCCTCAGTAATTGAATGAGTGCATAGTTACTGGATGGGTAACAGGTTCACTGCATTGGTACTGCCTGCATAATTGGATGAGTGCATGGGTTGTTCCTCAGTATTTCGAAGAGTGCATAGGTTGTAAATGGGTGTTTGGATGAGTGCATGGGTTGTGTTTGGGTGTTGAATGACTGCATAGGTACAGCCTTGGTGATTGTATAAGTGGGTTGTTATAACCTGGGTGATTGGATGAATGCTTGGGTAGTGCCTGCATTGTTCACTGACTACATAATTAGTGCCCGCTCATTTGAAAGAGTGCATATGTAGTGCCTGAATTGGATAAGAGTGTAGACAGTGCATAAGTGATTCAATTAATGCTTTAGTAGTGACTGACTGATTAGATGAGTGCCTAATTAGGGCTTGACTTACTATGAAAGTACCTCCATTGTTCTTAGATATTTAATAGTTGTGACTATATCTATGACTCATTGTTTGAGTACTCCTGTCAGTATAAAACTACCTGTTTTAATGTATATATCCTTTTCTACTGAGCAATGTTTGAGTGAAATCAAAGTATCATACTTGATACATAATTGGATACATTGCTCTCTAGGAGCATTCATTGCTCTGTTACTCAGTGTGCACTTGCATCTGTAAGTTTCTAAAACAGAAAATAAACAATTCTCACTTTTTCAAAGCCCAATACCTTTTCTTAATGGCATGCCTACATTATTTCTCAAGTATTTATTGTGTCTTTAAAACATATATCCAACATTTCTCAAAGAAATGTTACACACCAATTGAACTAGCACTAGGACTCTCAAGGGGCCATCTATTAACCTCCTCAATTTGAAACAGGGCATGTTTAAAGAAATGCACCTCCCTCACCATACACATGAAATTTTCAACAGCCTTAAAGAGCACAGATCACCATGTAAACATATATATGATTTCATAATAGATATACACCATGAGGTAATCTTCCCAAAAATATACAGTTCTCTATATCTTTAAGTAAACACAAGACTCTCTTCATACATATAATATTCTGCAACCAGAAAACATATCTCACCATCTAAACAAATGCAAACCAGTCATATAGGTTAAAAACCACACTGACAAACAGTTACTAATACATACCTAACAAGTATTACTACGTTATAATTCATATGCAGGTACAGCCCATTTCCTTATGTTTTATTCATGGCTACACAACTCCTATTAGACAATGTGACTAAACGTACTACAGTTCCCAGGAATGCAAATAACATATCTGTCTGTTCTGCGCATGATGCTTAGACATATAAAAACAATTCATTTTTAAAGACATTTCTCATGGTAACTTTCACCAGTACTAACATCTTAAACACATACCCTCTGCCAGATAATGTTTATCTATCTGATATCTATTTTTCACATCAATGTGATACTCTTTTTTTAATCAAACTCCCATATACATCTTCATTTTAACTGCTCTTCCTTTGGAAAACTACCTTATTCAGCTCCAGCCTTCTCCTGACTACTATTGCTCCTTCACTTCAAAATGCTTAGCGTATGGATTGTGGGCCACAGCTATATCCATTGGGCCAAAGAGAATGCAAAAAAGAGAGGTTTTGACAGAGAGTTGTGTTTGACAAATGTGCAGATTACTTGGATTGGCTAGAGAGAGTAAAAGTTTCATTAGTTGCTGGCTTTGTTTTTTTAATTTTAGTTTTATATCGCAAACCCGACCTGAAGATGTAGTGTAGTTCCTATCATCCCAATAGGCTCTGCGCATTGGAATAATATCTTCAATAGTATAGACGTAGGACAGAGGTTAACTAGGTCTTCTACTGTCGATATTAGACTTAAAGTTATGTGTGTGCCAGCTAGCTCAGAGTTCACTAGAAACTTTCTCGAATAGACAAGGAGGAGTTTATCTTCCCTGGATAGACAAGAAGGGATTTAGTTTCTGACAACCATAGAACATGACAACTTTGCTCTCCCCTAATCAAGAGTGTATCTCTAGAGTCGTGTGAAAACAATAGACAACTTATTTTACTCAGTCAGTTCAGTGCATTCTTAGTTTCACCAGATTGTAGAGAAAAGGAAGAGACGGGCGTGTTCAATAAAAAGATGTTATTTATTGATCAGTCTCTTTTCTCATACAAGAGAAATTAATCGCTATTATTGCAATACTTATTGTTAAGTAAAGTGCATACAGTAATAACAGAATTATAAAATAATACTGTAAAAGCATTGATATGGTTTCTTAGCCATATGATACTTAAAATGGATAAAATAGATACATACATATATACATTGACTAATCGTACTCAACTGGTGCTTCTAACTACGCCTACCCCAATGTACCTGACCTAAGCCTAATACGTGGCGGGAGTAGATAAGTAGCAGTTTAAGTTAAGTTTGTTTTGCCAAGGGTCTGCTTCAAGAATTCTCTACAAAGGATGATTCAGTTCAGAACCTGGGAGTTTAGAAGGCTGGAGGGCTGGTATCTTTATCTCAGGTATTGATATTCCAGCTGCCTGCGAGGGCTGCTTGGAAGCGCCGGAGCTGGATTTCTCGGCAGGAGAAAAGGCAGCGTCTCTCTCTCTCAGCACGTCAGAAAGGAGGGGCAGCCTCTGTGGGCTTCTCGGCAAGTCTCGCTGCTCCAATCTTGTCACCACCTCGTGTGTTTGCTTAAGGCAATGTCGGTATTATTTATACCTGAAAGGTGCCGGGATTGACGTAAGGATGGACATAAATACGTCAATAAGGATGTCATACGAACTTGATCGTTCGCACATTCTTTACTGAAGTTCTCGGCTAAATCAAAACAATGGCTGTGGGGATTTCCCAGATCGTGGTAGGTTTGATTTGTTTTGAGAACACCGTATGCCTATTAGGGGGCTGGAGGAATAGTGCTTGCCTAATGAGATGGCATGCGCTATGACCTAATCAGATAACGGGCTTCTGTGCCGTTGTGTGGCTAATCAGATAACGGATTTCTGTGCAGTTGAATGGCTGCTAGTTAATTATTAACCAGACAAGGGTCAGAAACAGGGGGATCGATACAGTACCCATAATAAATACACCACACCCACTCCACGTAGTCTATGTCCATATTTACAAGTCTAGGCATAGTAAACATACTAGTAGTGCATGTGTATACCGAACCACCCCAAAATACAATCATTTGCATAATGAAATTTGGAAATGCGAAATACACGAAAAGATGAGTATAGTTACACTTCAAGCAGTATAATAAATGCTAAATCTAAACGCATATTTTGAAATAAGCATGAATGAAATGCGGAAATTACACATGAAATGGCTCTTAATACAGAAGAAAAAGTCGAGACCATCTCATCACAAAATCATAATACTCGTGAACATGCTAGAAGGTAGCTAATGTGTCTTGAGTAGCTAAATATAGAAATGTTGTTCTCTAAGAATAGTCTTACTTTAAGCAGAAGATAAGTGTCCCAAAAAATTCGTAAATATTTTTGGAATGGAAGGGGAAAAAAAATGTCTTGCTCTCTGTAAAAACTGGTAAGAAAATTTCTTTTTGCTGTTGAAGGCCAAATACAGGGTGTAGGGAACGCCGTGTGCTAGTTTGCTCAAAGTCATTCTTTCTGCTCTGGTGAAAACATCATATTGTTGAGACTTTCGAAAAAACTGTCAACTGCTTCTTGTGAAAGTTCCACTAACGCAGATAAATTTTGTAACATCCATTCATGAGCATGACTGCCTTCATTGATGTTTCGATCAGCATAGCTGACAGAAGGTTGTACCTGATTGATGCTGCTTTCATCTTGTACTTCACAACTCTTTAATCGTAGTGGTGAAGTCTCCACGAATGCCGTCATCAGGATTGGTAGCCGCTGGGGACAGCACAATGCATGAGCCGTTACCGGACCCAACAAAGTCTCTGCGTCCATTGGCACATCCGATTGTAGTGTCAGACAGGTGTCCAACACGCATTCTTCGCCGCATAGCAAGCACCTTAATACAGGCATAACACAACTTTGCCACATTGGTCTGAATGAAAGAAACCAAGTCATGTTCAAATCTCGTAGCCGTGCTAGTCCAAGGACTTTAGTTATGCGGTCCCGGTAGCCAATAGCTCGGATTGTTTCTTCCATTATCGCTGGTGTGTTGTCTGTGACGTGGTTTGCCATAGCGAAGTAACAGGATCAAAAATAGGATGCCTGCCACTAGTCCCAAAAGGAGAGGAAGTCCGCCAAAGATGGAATGGACAAAATCAGGAAAAATACCCAGGATGGCTTTGAATGGGGTTAAAGCTCCCGAAAACACTGTCTTAAATACACTGGCGATTCCGCTTGTATCAGAAATATTTAAGATTTCGCTCTGTATTTCTGCGAAATGTATGGGGGAATTGGTTGATAACAGTGAATGAATCTCAGCCGTTGTCCTTGCAACTTGGAGATCATATGTTTCTTTTGATGATGATAACATGGTTGGCGTCTGTAGGAGCACTGTCTTCATTCTGCTTAAAGTATCAATTCGAATAGAAGAAATTTTCAAACTGGGCCACAACCTTGCCTCCTTGTCTCGGGCATCGTTCGGGTACAATACTCGTTCACAGCACATGACCTTCGTAGTCACGGTCATGAGATAAGGTTTTCCGGGCAGCAGACTGCAACATCTGCGATCTACAATTAGAATGTAACTCCCGTTCGAGAGTCTCCTAAAGAATGGTTCTATCTGTGTTGCAGGTGTGCCTAGCTGGTGACATGAAAGGTTATTTGAGTTGCCTTCACATGCTCCATGTAAACTAATACCCTGACACAGAAGTGTACTGCTTAGTGACCTTTCACAATTATTGCCACTAAGGAACACACTTTGTCCTTTATTACTAACACAAGCATGTGTATAGGGCAAGTTCCATGTTGACTTAATGTATCCTTTACCCAACCTTTCATACTGGCCTGCCTGTATATATTTTTGGCAGTATTGAAACTGGAAAGTTGTTATCGGAATATTTATTATCCCATGTATTATCCATTCAATGACAGGTCGTTCTGACATTGTCAATGGTAATCTCTCAAGTTTTTCAATGCTCAGAATTGTATAGTCAGCACCTTTCTGTGCCAAACTGATTTGTTTATCAGTAAGGTTAAAGATATTAAATAGTGACGTTGTGTTGATTAAACGCCAAGGCACATAGCCTGAACGCAGATTTTGTAACGTCCAGCCAAGCTGTACAATAGAACGCAATTGGGACTGACCGTGTTGTAACATCAGTAAGTCTTGCGATATTATATCGATTGCTGAAGATACAATACTGTCCAGTGAATATATTCTGGAGGACAGAGTCATTAACCCATTGTCCACAACAGAAAGTGATTTTTCCAAATTAATACGGTCAATTTCCCGTATTTTCTCTGCTGTCTCAATTTGAGTTACTTTCCAAACTTCATTGTAAGCTGCATATATAGAGGCCGCTATGAAACATTTTTGACGCTGTTTGCGTGGTCCCATAATGAAATCACGCAAGTCAGCACCATCTTGAAGTAAAGTTAGGTTTGCTTAATTTCTGCCAGTGTGGATGTTTGTAGCCATTGAAGGCAGAGCTTGCCCACACTGTAAGTAGTTACTATCCCTGGATGTTGTCTTTGGGAATATCTAGGGTCTGGCCTGGTTAATTTGAACCCCTGTATTTTGTTCAGGAATCTGTCTTGACAGTTATTTGTGTCTGTGGGCCAGATCAACCATTGTTTCCAATCAGGATGTGTTCTGTTTTGGTTTAAAATATGGTTTACGTCTATCTCAACATCTATAGAGTTATTACTATTCGTTGTTGGCTTTGGAATAGACAGTTTGTTTAAGTCTTTGATTTTGGCTAAGCCAAGACAGGTAGTTTGTTGAATAGTGTCATTCAAAAATATAATTTGTTCTGGGATCATGCAGGCTCTGAATAATGATTCTATACCTTGTACTTGCCAATCTTTTGTACCCCAAACAGTTTTTGTTTCAATGTTACTGTTCCAGAAATCAAAACCAAATGTATTCATTTGCTCAAAAAATGAATCTGAATATATCAATTTTGTGTTTGTAAGCATGGTCTTCATACCTGTCTTATTTGACAATTTGGAAATAAAATGTTTCTGCATTACTTGTGTTAAACCCTGAAAAGTATGAATATTTATCAAAAAATGTTTTGGAACTACCCTTTGGTGGAGTAGCACAATGTTCCCATTGGTTATAATTTAAAACATTTCGAGGTTGTGCAGATTTATGGAGATAATGGTTACCATAGTGGTTATAGCAGAACATTTGATCATAATTAGATGAACCCTGTAAATAATCATGTTCTGTAAACTTAGCAGACATTACTAGGTCAGACATCATATCATTAATACTTTCAAAGTCCCAATCATCAGCAAATGTGCTTGGTTTTACAAAGTCACTTAACGAGATCTTAAATTGGTGTGGATACTTCAGGATTTCAACCGGGCCATAGATTTCATAATCAGCATTGTCCCATGCTACACCGCCTGGTATAGGATTGGCTGTGAAGTTCACTGAAGAAAGTTCTCTTTTCTTGACCTGTGAAGATGTGCGTGGTTTAAGGATCAAGTTGATTTTCTGGCTTGCTGTGTCCATTTTAGCATATTTTCCCTCAATGAAATGTCCCACGCATAGTACCATGATGAGCCAAAGTATGAGGACAAATGCACCTAATGTCACCCAAATTTCAATCCATGGGGAAGTCAGATAGGTTCTCTTTAGTTGATGAAAAAGTTCCTTTGCTTTGTCTTTAAAAGTTTTTGTTGATGGCTGTACTTCTGGTTCGCTTTGTCCTTCTGAAGAATCATCGAAGTTGATGAAGTAGCCGGATGCTGTTCTGTCAATTGTTCCAATTGCTTCTGGATTACTTTTTGTTATTGGCTTTTGCTTTGTTTCATTAGAAAACTCTGTAGTTACATCATCGTAGGTTGTTGTTTCTTAATGAAAAGCTTTGATTTGGGTTTTAAGAGGTTCAAGTTCCATTGCTTTGTTGCATAGTCCTTGTTGTTTCACTGTAGATTTTCCAAATGTGATCAGTCTTTCAGATTGAACCTCTGTGGATGTAGCAAACTTTGGTGTTCTGCTACTTCTTGGGAGTCCACTTGGCCTACTATTTGTTATCGGCCACATGATTGTGGTTTAACCAGGTCGATGGATATGACTCGGTTCTCCTTTTTACCAGCAAGGGGCGGTAGTACTACTTATCTTGTCCCGTTGATAGACAAGACAGGAACTGCTTTTCTGTAAGAAGGCCCAAATTCCTTCTTTACCGCGATCTTCTCTCTGACCAGATCCCTGACTTTTGGAATCCAGACAGGCCTTGCTGGGACAGGTGATTTTTCTTCAGTGGTTGTTGGCTGCTGTTTCAACTTTATGTTGCTCAGGTCTTTTCTTGTTTCATTTAAGTCCTGTAAAATAGCCAAGCGATCTTTGATATCAAAGCATTTTTCTTTAACCACTGAAGTCTGACTATCTAAGTCCTGGATTAACATTCTAGTCCCAAACAATAGTTCGTACGGACTGAGTCCTTTCAGAGAATTTCTTGGCAGGTTATTTAGACTACGTTGGACACTTATTAGATGTTTGACCCACCCAGCTCCTGAACCTAATACCTTTGCTGTTATAGATTGCTTTATGCCTTGGTTTTTTCTTTACACCATCCCGTTTCCCTCAGGAAGGAAGTGAGAAGAGTCCCGCAATGCAATGTTCATTCTGCCCAGGCACCCCCCATAAGCCGTTTTAGAGCTAGAGTGAAGATTTTGGTCAGAACGTAACATGCTTCTTGCGTATATGCCATTATAGACTTGCAAATCTTTTATAACAGTTCAGACGTCAGCCAAAAGTTGGGGTCTACATTATAAGTGAAAATAGTCTCTACATGTTAATACGACGCATTATTCATACTGGGTTTTATTTTTTGTTGAGTTGATACCTTCTGGAGTGAAACGCCATGGTATTAACCCGTTTCTCTCGCCACTGCGATCTCTATTGCAGTCTGGGCAGTTTTTTACAAAAATGTGATGATGCAGGCTCATGCCTGGCCACCAGTACACTGATTGTAATTCTTCCAGAGAATCTTTTATCTTAAGGTGTCTAAGACCCTCACCCATATGTGCGTCTGCTATTAACAAGCCTCTTCTGTCCATGTTTGGAATTACTCTATCCCCCACTCCAGGGATTCGAGCAAAAGGAACTGAGTTTGCATCGATTATGTATGTATAATTGAGTGGGTAATTGATCGGTAGTGCTGAGCAGTCGCCTTTTGATGACGTTTTTACTGCCAGCACAGTTTCACCGTCAATGTATTTTACTGCACGCTTTTTTGTAGCTACGGAAGCCGATTTAGTTGCTACCGCTTTGGCTGTCTCAGCCAATGAATTCCCTGCAACGTGAACGCCATCACGCTGATGACTCAGTGAATGTATCACGTGAGTTTTTGGTAGTTCTTTCTGTAAAAGAACTACTTGTTCCCAAAGCACTTTTTGCTTTATTGTTGCACCTGTGTCATCTTTGTAACCGTTTTGAATCCATTTCTGTAAATCGTTATTGTATGATTTGACGCAGTAATACGAATCGCACACAATAAGTGTCGGGAATTCGCGATCGGCATTATCTAGCGCCATTTTTAACGCTATTATTTCAGTTTGTTGTTCTGAATTATTTTCCACTGAGTGTGTTTTTGTAAGTAGAGGTCTTAATTTACCTCCGCGCCACACTTCTTTTACAATTTCGCATGTGGCGTTGTAAGCCAGCTCTCCCCAAACTGAGGGTTGAGCATGACCGTCTGTATATATTACACAGGCGTACTGTCGTAAAGGCAGAATGTCGATTGGCAGAGGGTATTCTCTCTCATATTCTAGATATTTTAATTCTTTAATTTCCGGGTCAAAATAGTATTTTACTTTGTCTGTAGCAACAGAATTTACCCATTGTATCCATTCTGGATTCAGTGCCGTTGTCGGTAAATTACATGGTGTTGTTAATGCCTCAAAAGCTGATTCTGCTGTTCTGACTGTAACCTGTCTACCGTCTGCTTGGTATTTTTCTTTTGCTACAGCTGTTTGAACCGCATGAACAATGTTTTCCTTAATGCTGAACCTTTTTTCAGCTTCTGTGTACAAATGTGATTTGTATGCTATTGGTACCTTCTCTCCCTCATTAGAGGTCAGGTGTGTGAATCCGCATCTTCCTGGGATGACTCGAATCACAAGGTTGCGCGTGTTGTCACGTGTTTGTAATTTTGTTTTAACTAACATATCTGTTTGTAAAGATCTCAAAATTTCTGTGTGCTTTTGAGTCCAATTGATTCTTTTAAAATCTGGTTTTATAAGGTCATAGAGAGGTTTAACTCTCTCTGCATAATTTATAATGTAAGTTCTTCCGAAATTTAGGAAACCTAGAATTGATTGTAAGTTTTTCAGTGTTCTAGGTGCTTGGATTACAGCACATTTCTCTAGGAAATTGTCAGCCAGGCTTTTGCCTTTACTTGATAGTTCATATCCTAAAAACAGGATAGTTAGATGGGCAATTCTTGACTTTTTAAAGTTGAATTTGTAACCCTCTGCTGCGAACCCAAGTATTATGGTGTTCACTCTCTTCAAGTGAGTATCCAAGTCATCATCTGTTAGATAGATGTCATCGACGTAAGATAATGCCTCATGATCATATATTTGTAGTAACTCTGTTACTCTTGCTGAGAATAATCCTGGGCTGTTCTTGAACCCCTGGGGCAAACAACAGAATTTTTTTGCGCGCCATTTATTGAGAACGCGGTCAGATATCTGCTCTCTGGTGCTATGTTTTGACAGAAGAATCCATTAGAGATGTCTAATGTTGTTTTGTATTTTTTGCGCACTATGTTATTCATTAGTGCAGCACTATGCGAGTTTTGTACTGCAAAGGTTTTGCAACATGAGTTAAGGTGTCTGTAGTCCAAAACAAGACGATATGAATTGTCTGGTTTGGAGACAGGAAACAAAGGATTATTCATTTGTGAGGTGCAAGTTTCAATCACCCCCTGGTATTCAAGTTGATCTAGGATCTCTTTTACCCGTTTTTTAGCTTCTTGCTTAATTGGATACTGCCCCTGAGCAGTAGGTTGTGATTTTAACTGGATTTTGTGAGGAGGAGAGTCCTCATCCCATCCCACATGGTTTTTATATAATGCAGGAGCTTGGGCTACTGCCCACTTTCTTGCAAGTGTATATTTTTTATGAATTGGAATATGATTTGAGAAGGCAGGCATAATTATTTCTTCATCATGAGGGCACTCCCTGACAAACTCTGGTGGCCAGTCTCTTTCAGCTAGAAGGATATCATAGCCTTTGGAGAGATTATCCCAAAAGAGACCCCTTATTTTCCTAGTCTTATCCCCCTCTATACGCAATGTTATTTCATATATTTTATGAGGTTTGCTAACTCTGGTATCTGCAGTTTCCACCTGAATGTATTCATTCGTGTCCACTGTCTCCAGATGATTCATAAGGATCTTGCGAGCTATGCTCACTTCTGCTGCGCTGTCTAGCATTGTCTGAGCCCATTCTCCGTTTTTCAGCTGTGTCCTCAGTATTCTCGGCATGGTTGATTACTTTAATACTGGCTACCTTCTTTTTTGGAAACTGTAATTTTTTATTTTGATGAGCAGGTTCCTTGTCTTTGGACTTGACGTGCTCTTCCCTGTGTTCTGACCGTCCTCTTCTTTCCGATTTCTGCGAGGAAGTCTGAAAAGATTGAGACGGACGTGTATCAATATCTTGATATCTATCAGGTTTCTTCAGATTATCCCTATTTCTAAGGTTGTATTTTTTCTCAGAGGGCTCCCTTTGGGGAGACTTGTGTCCTTGGTCCGGAGATCTTTCTCTCCGCCGAGGAGACCTTCCTCTGGACTGGAATCTTTTTTCTTTAGGAGTGGATTGTTTATTTCCATCCCAGCTCTTTTTTTGAGTGTTTAGATTATTTTTAATAAATACTTTTTCAGGTTTTTCAATTAGTACGGGTTTCCCCGGTTTCCACCCAAACTATCTCTTCCTAGTTCTTCATAGGATTTTTCTATGATTCTGGCAATTTCAAATGGTTGGTCTGCTATATCTGTCTCTTTTTACCTCTGGCGGATTGCCACATTTGCTGCTTCTCCCTTTATATTGGCTAATAATATTGCCGAGACCTGCTTGAAGTCTTTTAGTAATTTCATACCAAGAGTTAAAGCAGGTTCTGGACTGTATTCATCTTGAATTTGTTTTAGCACATCTGGTATTACTGACATGGATGGAACACCATGTGTTTTTGTGTAAATGGAAGCAAAGACTGTACCCCAAGTGTCACAGTCCTCCACATGTGGTGCGATTCCCATTGGAAGACAGATAGTCAGGATCCTGTGTTTCTCAACCGGGGTGGTATCTGAAAATACCGCCTCTATTTGAGTGATTTTTTGTGCTAACCAGAATGGAATTTGTTCCGGTTTTGTGGGTACTTTACCTAGATAGGACTGTATGTTCTGTGGTGTAAATTTATTTATGTTCCCCTGGTGAGGGGTCAGCTGTGGAATTTTAATAGCTGGTTGGACTGTTGAAGTCCGCATTACATATTGGACTAATTGTCTATGTATTTTAATTAATTGTTTTAGCTGTGCTAAAAGATCTGGTGCAGGCATTTCTTCAATGTCTGGATGTGGTGTGTATCCGGCTAGGACCGGCCACGTTGCTCCTGGTCTACCTAGTGGACCGAGCCTGGTGATGTGATTATTATGTTTTAGGGCGCCATTAAACCAGAGCAGGTGCTCTTGGTATTTGAGTGGTATTTCCACCTCCTCCAAAGGAGTGTACTCATTTGGAGGTTCCTCTATTTTGTAACAGTGGAAGTCCTTTGTTACAGCGTTTGCTGCTGGAAAGTTTATCCATGAATAGAATACCTCTGTCTGCCGATATTCGTGTGCCTCTATTACGAATATGACTGTACCACCTCTCGGTGTCAGCCCATTTTCTATAAGTTTTAAAGTTATAGATTTTCTTATGTTGACCGGGATGAGTATTGCATCCGGGTCTTGCTGTAGCAGAGTATTGTCAGCTGCTAGGAGTTCAGTTGCTATTCTAACTGTCTCCCTTTCTTCTTCTTCTAGTGACATTTTAATGTCAAGAGGGTTATTTTATTTATTTGCAGATCAGGTTTCTATGGAAACAAAGATTAGATGCACAATATTTCGGAACAGTGTATCCTTCAACGTTGAATAAACCAAGAACCATACATAGAAGTCTCCTCCTACTAAGTTTGGCGGATTTCACCTTTCACCCACTCCAGACGTCTTTGGAGTATTATGGGGAAAAGGGGTCTGAGTGAAAAGCACGACTGAGTTACTCTAATGTCTTACGTTAGATTTATCGCCTATCCAAACCGTTGGGCGCCATGTAGTGTAGTTCCTATCATCCCAATAGGCTCTGCGCATTGGAATAATATCTTCAATAGTATAGACGTAGGACAGAGGTTAACTAGGTCTTCTACTGTCGATATTAGACTTAAAGTTATGCGTGTGCCAGCTAGCTCAGAGTTCACTAGAAACTTTCTCGAATAGACAAGGAGGAGTTTATCTTCCCTGGATAGACAAGAAAGGATTTAGTTTCTGACAACCATAGAACATGACAACTTTGCTCTCCCCTAATCAAGAGTGTATCTCTAGAGTCGTGTGAAAACAATAGACAACTTATTTTACTCAGTCAGTTCAGTGCATTCTTAGTTTCACCAGATTGTAGAGAAAAGGAAGCGACGGGCGTGTTCAATAAAAAGATGTTATTTATTGATCAGTCTCTTTTCTCATACAAGAGAAATGAATCGCTATTATTGCAATACGTATTGTTAAGTAAAGTGCATACAGTAATAACAGAATTATAAAATAATACTGTAAAAGCATTGATATGGTTTCTTAGCCATATGATACTTAAAATGGATAAAATAGATACATGCATATATACATTGACTAATCGTACTCAACTGGTGCTTCTAACTACGCCTACCCCAATGTACCTGACCTAAGCCTAATACGTGGCAGGAGTAGATAAGTTGCAAAAACAACAAGTGATGGACTGAATGTGGATCAATGTCACACACTCCCCCAGTCAAAAGATCTGGGCCCAAATCCATCGTTTTTTTGCACTCCACACCACCCTGGGTTAGACAATGGCGATATGCAAATCAGCTCTGACCCTGTTGCCCCATGGGAACAGTCCAGTCCGAACTACAAAAGCCATGTCCTTCCCAGAACGGAATCAAGCATCCGAGGACCGGACCGGTTTCGAGGTAACACCTCTCTTCAGCCCGGCTAGCTTGACTCCAAGTGGTGTGGAGTGCCTGGGACCCACGTCTGGGCATCCCCAGCGCACTTAGGGCGGCAATTGCAAAAACAACAAGTGATGGACTGAATGTGGATCAATGTCACACACTCCCCCAGTCAAAAGATCTGGGCCCAAATCCATCGTTTTTTTGCACTCCACACCAAAAAAAACGATGGATTTGGGCCCAGATCTTTTGACTGGGGGAGTGTGTGACATTGATCCACATTCAGTCCATCACTTGTTTTTTTTTGCAATTGCCGCCCTAAGTGCGCTGGGGATGCCCAGACGTGGGTCCCAGGCACTCCACACCACTTGGAGTCAAGCTAGCCGGGCTGAAGAGAGGTGTTACCTCGAAACCGGTCCGGTCCTCGGATGCTTGATTCCGGTCTGGGAAAGATATGGCTGTTGTAGTTCGGACTGGACTGTTCCCATGGGGCAACAGGGTCAGAGCTGATTTGTATAAAGCCATTATCTGACCCAGGGTGGTGTGGAGTGCAAAAAAACGATGGATTTGGGCCCAGATCTTTTGACTGGGGGAGTGTGTGACATTGATCCACATTCAGTCCATCACTTGTTGTTTTTTGCAAAGGAGTAGATAAGTAGCAGTTTAAATTAAGTTTGTTTTGCCAAGGGTCTGCTTCAAGAATTCTCTACAAAGGATGATTCTGTTCAGTACCTGGGAGTTTAGAAGGCTGGAGGGCTGGTATCTCTATCTCAGGTCTTGATATTCCAGCTGCCTGCGAGGGCTGCTTGGAAGCGCCGGAGCTGGATTTCTCGGCAGGAGAAAAGGCAGCGTCTCTCTCTCTCTCAGCGCGTCAGAAAGGAGGGGCAGCGTCTGTGGGCTTCTCGGCAAGTCTCGCTGCTCCAATCTTGTCACCACCTCGTGTGTTTGCTTAAGGCAATGTCGGTATTATTTATACCTGAAAGGTGCCGGGATTGACGTAAGGATGGACATAAATACGTCAATAAGGATGTCATACGAACTTGATCGTTCGCACATTCTTTACTGAAGTTCTCGGCTAAATCAAAACAATGGCTGTGGGGATTTCCCAGATCGTGGTAGGTTTGATTTGTTTTGAGAACACCGTATGCCTATTAGGGGACTGGAGGAATAGTGCTTGCCTAATGAGATGGCATGCGCTATGACCTAATCAGATAACGGGCTTCTGTGCCATTGTGTGGCTAATCAGATAACGGATTTCTGTGCAGTTGAATGGCTGCTAGTTAATTATTAACCAGACAAGGGTCAGAAACAGGGGGATCGATACAGTACCCATAATAAATACACCACAAAGATATCAGGTATCAGTGCGCTTTACATGAGCACCAGTGTTGTTACAGACAGACACATTCATTTTTGTTAGGCATGTGGAGATTAAGTGATTTGCCCAGAATCACAGGAAGCTTAGCGTTGTTGCAGAGAATCAAACCCAGTTCCCCAGCTTTGAGGTTGACCGCACTAGCCTTTAGGCTACATGGTTAAATCCATTTTAGATTGCCAAGCTCATCACCTCATGACTGCGCACTGTGGTGGCAATGACCTAGGCACATTGACTTGGATAGGGCTGGAAATCCAAATGAAAGAAACCTTTCCAGAACGGACGTCCCCTTACCCTTTCACAGTCTTGTTGTACCCTAATATATGCCACAGACAGAAATGGAAGCGGTCAAATCACTTCTGTCCACAGATTGACAGAGTCAGAAAACATGTAAATAAAACTGTTTCTGCATTCCACAGAGACCATCGCATGGGCTGTATCCATAATAACAATCTGCATTTTGACATGCATGGAATTTATAGAAATGATGGAGTGCACTTTACAGATGAAGGCAACAGGGAATTTCTAAGTAACCTGAAACTCTGCATCTGGTCTTATGTGAGGCAGCCATATACACATAACCAACTTAACGGCTCTTGTCAGAGCCACTCTAATACTAGAAATATTGTGACGTTTTTTTCTAAAGGGATTTTTTTCTTTAGTTTTTGGGAATCTTTGTGACAATGTCGTGTTCCCCGCGAACACATTGCAAAAACAGAAAACAAAAACAGACATTCAATGGCCACCAACACATCCAAAAATAGCATGTAAAAAATGATATTCCTAACATTGTACTCCACATAATACTATATACAAACTTCTTTCATAGCATGTTTAAACACTTACTTTTTCACAAAATTACTATTTTCTGTTTTCGTCGTTATTGGAGATGTCGCGATGACACACGTACATCCACACATATTACAGTATTTTACACACTAGGGGTTTCTTACAGTATTTTCTAAAATCATGTTTTTGTAGAGAGTTTCTATAAAAACCATCTATTAAACCTATTTGATGTTTTTGCGGTGACGTCGGAGATCGCAATGATGTTGGTAATCTCAATTCCCCCGGATACGTCATGAAAACGGAAAACAAAAGCAGACATTGAACGGCCACCAACACATCCAAAAATAATATGTAAAGAAATCCATTCTGAACTTTGGACCATTACTATGTACATACTTCTTTCAAAGCATGTCTAAACTCGTATTTTTCCATTAAGTTTCATTAAAAACGGTTATTCAGGACATTACGATGACATTGTTAGCACCGATTATCAAGCCTTATCCATAGAGTGAAAACACATATATGCCAACTATTACAGTCTTTTATGCACTAAGGGTTTATTAATGTACACTTCAAACCAATGATTATCTAGTGTATTTCTAGAGCAACCATCTCTTAAACCTATTTTAAGTTTTCGTGGTGAGGCTGGACAATGTGATACTGTTGCTCATCGTGAGGCCCGCTGTTATGTTGCGAAAGCAGAAGGCGGGAAGCAAAAGCAGGAATTCAATAGCCACCACCGCATAAAAAAATTATGATAATGTATTTTATTCTAACCATCACAGTACATAACTCACAATATAAATAACTCTAGAAAAACATTGATAAAAATCTCAATATCTCTATAACAATACATATTAATGATTCACTGATATAATTTTTTTCTATCCCCACCAATATTCATGATATCGTCGATAGTCATGACATCCCTGTGATGGTACACAGGGGATGGTGTCATCGGAACTATCACATGCAAATAGAAAATTAAATTTCGGACAAATAACTAGTGTCACTAACACCCCCATTCCTCCAACATGGGGTCAGAGTACCTCTACTCTGACCCCTTATTAGGGTGGGCGGAATTTGCGTAATCGCATCACGCAAATCTCCATAAAATGGTAAAAAATCTCAGCAAACACGCAGAAATTCCACGAACACGCGGAATTGCTTGTTCGCGATGCTATTTTACTGTTCGCAATCCCTGTTTGCGTGCTGGGGGGAAATATCTTGCGAAAACGCATTTGAGAACGTGAACAGGCAAATAATTTCGCGAAGATGCGGAACGCAGAATTTTGGGCAATTTCGCGTTTCTGCGCGGAAGGCGAAATTACCCAAAGTCCGCAAATTCCGCGAGCGGAACGCAATTTACCACCCGTTCCTACCCCTTATGTGAGCTTTCACACAAATTTTCAGCACGGTAACCGTTCCTGAACGATAAAATAGGAGCTGCAACTTTCTGTTCAGGTTGCGTCCAACCAATCAGAGCATTCCTGTTTGCGTGTGCATTCGTGATTCCTTGCTAAATCTTCTTGAACCAACATCTACATCCCTGCTAAATTTGGTGTAAGTCCGTTCAGATGTTCTGGCTGTAGCTGCGGCTAAAGATTCCTAAGGGAATTTCCATTACAAATGCACCCTTCTTTCACGCCCCAAATTCTCAGCCCCCACTTTATGGATCACCCCCAAACTTTCCATGACAACCAGAACCTACCTTGACACATTTTTGGGACCATTTCTTGAAGATTGGTCAAACTACACCAAAGTTATAGGCAAGTCAAAAAAAACATGGTCCTAACTATAACTACCTACTGGCAACTTTGCCAGTGGGTAATACAAATGTTATGTTATGTTTGAAAAAATATATAAAACGCCAGTACACCAGGTTGGTTTCATGGCACTACTCTGGGAGGTGCCAGGGCCCTAAGCAATTACTCGTAAGCTTGTCTGAACAGCCAGGTCTTCACAAGCCTCCGAAAGCTGAGGAGGTTGGTGCAGGATCAAATTTTGGAGGTAAGAGATTTCCAGAGCCTTGGAGCTAGGACGGCAAACCTAGCACCACTCTGGCATTTTAGTTTAAAGGAGGGGGTTGGCAAAAGGTGCATGTTGGCTGAACGAAAATTGCGCTTTGGCAAGTGCCTCAGAATGAGGCAATCCACACATTTAGGGCTCCTTCCATTCAAGGATTTAAAGATGAGGCAGCATACCTTAAAAGCGCATCGCTGTGTAATAGGGAGCCAATGCAGCTTCCTCATGAGGGGGGTGATGTGATGATGCCTAGGTTGCTGAAAGATCAGTCTCACTGCTTGGTTCTGTACCAGTTGCAGCCTTTTGGTAAGATATAGTGGAATACCAAAGTAAAGGGAATTTGCATAGTCAACATGGGACATAACCATGGTAAGGACCACATGAGTCAGATCTTCCTGGGTGAGGAATCTTTTGATCTTTCTTATTTTTCTCAACTGGAAAAAGCAAGTGGATACCACTGACCCGATTTGGGACTTCATGGTAAGACCATGATTTATTGTTATTCCAAGGCTTTTCTCTGAGGCAGATGGGGAGGGAGGATTGGCTCAGTTCCTTTGGCCAAAAGTGTGGGCCCCAGGGGTTGGGGGAACCCCTGTTAGGACTAGCTCAGTTTTTTCTGGATTGCATTTTAGGTGATTGCTATTCATCCACCTGCTAATGAATATCATGGTGGCCTGAAAGTCACGGATCGAGTCGGGGGTGTCGCTGACGCAGAATATTAGTCGAAAGTCATCAGCGTAGTTAAAAGTGCAGACTTTCCTCTCTTTTAGGGCCTGGATCAGTGGGAGAAGATAAAGGTTAAATAGGAGAGGGAAGAGTGAGGAACCCTGCAGGACTCCACAAGTAGTTCTCACTTTAGGGGCTGTAAAAGGAGCAATGTGGACAGACTGGGAGCAAATTTCCAAGAAAGAGCTGATCCTACCCAGGGCTGGTCCCTGGATCCCTGCGTCTCTGACACGATCGGCCAGTATACTGTGGTCAACCGTGTCAAAAGCCTTGGAGAGGTCGAGCAGCACCAGGGCCTGCGGGGAGCCCCTATCAGCCTCCCTGCTGAGGGTGTCCAGTACCGTCAGTATTACAGCCTCTGTGGAATGTGCTGGGCAGAACCCTGCTTGAAGAGAATCAAAGTATTTCGACTCTCCCAAGAAAAGGGGGAAACATCTAGTCACGTGAGCCTCCAAGATCATGTCCAGGTAAGGGTGTAAAGAGATCGGACGGTAATTAGGCAGTTTCAGGGTCACCTCCTAATTTCTTCAGGAGGAGGACAACAATTGCCTCCTTGAAGATCTCAGGGACTAGGCCCTGGGATAGTGACTCGTTTAAAAGAGATAGAGCCGGACCGGGGAGAGCAGTGAATACTTCCTTTAGGATGCCAAGAGGGCAGCAGTCGTTGGGTGAACCTGATTTTACTTTGGATAGTAGATCCAAGAATGTCTCCTTGCTAATTGTTGGAAATTGTTTGAAGGTTCTAGGGTTTATAGGGGTAATGGGACTAGCCTTGGGGTTTGGGCATGCTGGAAAGCTAGCCTTAATTTTAGTGTTCTTATCAATGAAGAAGGTATTCAGGGAGTTGCATAAGGTTTGAGAGGGAGTGGGTTTGAATGTGACTATGTCAGGATTGGACAGTTCGTTGACAATTGAGAAAATCTCCTTAGACCTATTTGTTGCAGTCAGGATCTTGGAGGGAAAATAGGCAGCTTTGGTCATGAGAATAGTTTTTTATATGTTTTCATAGCATCTGAGTGTGTCCTTTTATCCTCAGATAGGTAGTTGTGTCTCCACTTCATTTCAAGTTGCCAAAGATCTCCTTTTTAGGGTTTTAGGTCGGTGGAGAACCATCTCTGAGCTTCTTGACGTCGGGCACAGTGTGTTTTCCAGGGCGTGCATGTTTGTTGCTAGCAGCTGATAACCATGCTGTTGAATTTCTATCCCCATGATTGATAGAGGGATGATTAGGTGGGACAGAATTAGCTAATGTGTTTGAGGAATAGCTGTTTGTCAATTTTGTTCCAGTTCCTAGTTGTTACCCCTTTAGAGGTGGGATTTTTGGCTGAGGTCATTTTATTGATAGTGAATTTAATTCAATAATGATCCAACCAAGTGCAGGGTGTGATTGACATGGTGGACATGACGAGGTTGGATGTCCAAACCTAATCAAGAGTGTGACCTTTAATGTGAGTGACAGAGGTCACCTGCTGGGTAAGGTTCAACCCAGTGAGTAACTCGGACAGTTCAATGGATTGAGGGCCGCCTGATGGGTGATTAGCCCAATAGTTGAAATCCCCGATCAGCAAGATTTTTGCATGATTGGATTATTATGTGAGCTACCTTTTCGCCTAAGGATTGTGGGAATGGAGGCATACTATTAGGGGGCCTATACAGTAAAACACAGATTGGGGGCTGCATCTGATTCTAGCTTAACAACAAGGTTATCTACTGACGGTAGAACTAGCAACGTTAAGGCAGTAAATTTCCGGTCATGGTGTATTATAGTGGCTACTCCCCTTCTCATTTTCCCCTGGGGGCGGTTGGCTTGGAGGATGTAGCAATCCTTGGGTAGGACTGCCGGGATGTCATGGGAGGAGTCTTGGGACAGCCAGGTTTCTGTCAGCAAAAGGATGTCAGGCTGCACAAATGTTATTAGGAGAAATATGTCTAAGTGATGCTTTACTATGGAGCAGGTATTAAGATATAGGACAGACAGCCTCTGGGCACCATTTTGCCCTTGTAGCTGTGGGGGTCATGTACTATGGATAGGACATAGTAATTCAGGGAAGGATCTTCTACTTGCTATGATCCCATGCTTGTACAGGCTGGTGCAGATAGAGGCATTAGGTGTGAGCTTATTAGAGTGAAACTGTATGAGCTCAGCTGGGGAGTGGGCTACTATTTGGGCATTATAACTGGTCCCTGGCCCGGACTTCCGTAGGAGGGCGCCTTTGGCGTACCACCGGCACATCTGCTGCGCACATCCGCTGCGCTCCCCTGTTGCAACTGGCATTAAATGGCCGATAGCAGCCTTGGCTCCACCCCTCTCCTACGTGATTGGGTGCCCGGGTGGGCGTGAACATCAGGAAGTGAATTGGGCCGTCGCCAGGAGAAGAGAAATTGGCAAGCAAAGGTATTTAACACATCAGATTTAAATACAATTCTTAAAGTATTGAAAATGATTCAGTTGTTAAAAGAGTTATACACATATCTGTATGTAAATACCTCTGTCCTCAGGCAAAAAGAAGCGTTGTCTGTCAATGCTCACTTTCCTTCTATCACTCGTTACTGGTTTCGGGGGCACTCTGGTTTCACAAGTCGTGATTCTTCACTGTTGGGGTTTTACTGAAGTGCCCCACACCGAAGGGGGTGCAGAGAGTGATGTCTCTGCAGGCACCTCAGCATAAACACTATTACTTCAGATATAGATAAGAGTCTGCGCTTGGGGTTTAAGTATCTTTCTTCATTTAATTACAACCATTGCTCAACAATGATCATCTTCAGCTACATTAATTCACATTCAGGACGTGTTTAGGCTTTCCCTGCATCCTTTCCTAACTGAAAAGAGTGTTGGCTAAAATATAAGAGTAGAGCCTGTATGTGAGTCCAATCACACTTAAATTGTAAAAGTACTTCAACTGCTACTACCACTTCGTTAATCCATCATTGACCAGTGTCACATGTCTTTTAATCTCATCCTCGTATGAGCAGAATCAAAACTCACTGTACATAAAATGTATAATTTCAAAATGGGCATCCTTTAGAATTGATTGCAGTTTTTAGATTTCAAATTGATTTTAGTTTTTGCAACTCGCTGTTGTCTTTTTCACTTACACCTCAACACTTGACATTTGCCGTCTGCGGCACCCAGCTCCAAAATAGCTCTGTCCTCACGCAAATGGAGTGCTGTCTATCAATGCAAATACCTTGCAAAATGACAAACCAAATGCAGAGATTTAATAGCCACCACTACATTCAAAACTTATACCTGCAAAATGGATTATAACCAACTGACTAAACACATGATCTAAATGACTGTATAATAGCATTTACAACTCTCTTAATATCTCTATATAACAGGGTGGTTGCGGCAGCTTTGCAAATATTGCACACGATTAAAAAAATCAATTTTGGACACATAACTTGTGTCACCAAAAGTTACATTTCTTAAACATGGGCTCAATGTACCTTGGCCCCTTATGTTTGCTTTCACAGAAATGTTTAGGCCCTGTAACCGTTCCAGGTAGATAAAATGGTGGCCACAACATTCTGTTCAGTTTGCGTCCTGCCAATCACAGCATTCCGGTTGGCATGCACGATTAATCATGAAATCGTTGTGAAATATCCATGGCCAGAGATAAATCTATAATTTTCAGCTTACATTTCTCAAAAACTACTGAACGGCTGTTCACCAAATAACAAAAACATCAATCTGTATAACAACATCTACCTTTCAGCCAAATTTGGTGTAATTCCGTCCAGCGGTTTGGACTGTATGTTCAACAACGTGTTCCTATTGGAATTACCATTACAAATGCATCCTTATTTCCAGCCCCTATTTCTTGGTCTCCTCTGCAGGTATCATGCCCAAAATTTCCTTGACACACAGAACCTTCTTTGCCACTTTTTTCAGAAGATTTCATGCAGATTAGTCACACAATGCCAAAGTTATAGGCAAGTCAAAAATGCTTTTCCTATGGAAACTAGATGCTAACTATAACTACCTAGTAGGTAATATATAAATATATAACCTCAATAACCTACTGGCAATATCCAGTAGGTAGATATAGTCAGTACTAAAGTTTCCATAGGAAAAGCGTTTTTGATTTTGCGAATCTTCTATTTTCAAAAACATCCCCTTTTTGTTTCAGCTGCTGTGTTGAAAGTTCGGGGTAAACAGTCAAGTGTGGGCTGAGAGAAAAGGGGGGTCAGAAAATGCATTTTTCCCATGTTAGATCTATGAGGATTTTTCTTCTTTTGAACATGACTACAGTCCGAACCTCTGAACTGAATTACACCAAATTTGTCAGAAAGCTAGCTGTTGATCCAGAAAGTGTGCTTTTTGTGTTTTGGTGCAAATATGTTCAGTAGTTTCAGAGATATTTAAGTTTTAATAATGTAGATGTCTGAAAGCCCAAAATCCTTCATAAATCCTACTGAAATTTTATTGGCTGCCAACACTTCAACCACTAAGTGTTGGCAGCCATCTTGGGACACAACTTGAAGACAATTCCCCAAAAAAAGTAAAAAAATAAAGAAAAGGGGGCAGGGCAGGAATACCCTGATTCCCAAGGTTTGGTGAGGGGGTCCCACTGGAGCCCTGCCCAGGGATGAAAGCATTTCTTTAAAGGTTTTTAGTGGGAGTTGTGCTGGATCTTCTAATCTTGCAAAATTTCTGTTAAAATGAAGTGCAGGCTCCTGCTCTTTGTTAAGAATTCGCCCCCAGGTGGGACAGGACATGGAGGCAGTGTATAAATAAAGAGGGGTTACTCTGGAGCCCCCCCTCCTGATTGGGGAATTATTGCCACTTTACTCCTGAGAACACGAAAGTAGACTTTTCCCCCCAACCAGTGGTGCACCGGGAGGTACGTTTGTAGAGGGGTGGAGAAAGGGCGTGTGGTCTCCGATAACCTCCTAGCAATCCAGCTTTGTGAGAATTACTGGAGTTATCAGGAGGGATTGTTGACCACAAGGTCCCTCAACAGTAAAGTGGACTTCATCCCCCAACCAGTAGTGTACCCTGGAGTGTGTTGGCAGAACGGTATAAAAAAGAGGGCATGGCCTCTGAAGACCTCTCAGCCATCTCGCTGTGTGGGACTTACAAGAGGTAAAAATGGGACATGTTGGCCCCCAAGGACCCTCAGCAGCCAATGGGTCTTCATTCCCCAACCAGTAGTGCAGCAGGACGTGTTTGCCGAGTGGTGGAGAAAGGTGAGTGGCCACCAAAGACCTCTCAGCAATCACGCTGTGTGAGATTTACTGGAGGTAACAAGAGGAGTTGTTGGCCCCCAAGGACATCCTGGGGGCCAATTACCCTTCCTGTGACCTTCAGTACGTTCCACATCACAGGATTGCTGAGAGGTCTTCATGGCACAGACCCCTTTCTCCACCACCTTGCAAACACACCTCCTGGTGCACTACTAGTCAGGGGATGAAGTCCCCTTGGCTGCTGAGGGTCCTCGGGATCAAACAACCCCTCCTGTTACATCTAGTGAGTCCCAAAAAGTGGGATTGCTAATAGTTCTCACCATAAAATTGAACACTAGATGGAAGCTGGTGCTGTAAATCCTGCCTGTCCCTGAATCTTTTGCATGCCAAAGATTCGGTAAGGGTGCTTGTAGCACCAGCTGTGTGTCCTGTACAGAGATTGTATGCTTTGGGGAATCGTGCACATTATTTCTTTGCTTCGTCAAGTGCAAGTAGTGCACATTGACCTATCCCGTACTTTCTAGAGTGTTTGGGAGTGGATTGCTTCTGACACCTACACGCTGTTAGCGCGTAGTGAATTTTTTACTTCTTTACTATCCAAGAGCCTATTGGGGAAGAAACAGAGTTCGTTGTAGTACTTCTATTCTTTCTCCTCCCTGTTTCACTCATATTGGAGAGCTACAGTTGCTGTTAGCTCAATTAGAGTGAAGGGGTTAGGGAAATCATTCAGGAAAATCATTCATCTTCATTTATTGAATTATGTTGTATACAGCAGACCGATGTTGTTCTTCGTTTTCCTTTATTTTTTGTGTACAGGTGATATTCATCTTATGACTTGTTTGGGGATTAGGGTCGTATTCCTTGATCCCTTCATGTATGAAGTAATAAAACTGCGCTGTTTTATGCTGAAGAAGTAACCTTTGAACAGGACACAGTCTTTTCCAGTTGCTTTCACTGTCCTATATTTTGTTTTCCACAGCACAGGCTAGGAATAGAGAGAACCAAGTGGCCAAGTCTCTCGGCCCCTGTTATGGCATCCTACTACTATAAAGGGTTGGTGCTATCCATATAGGTACCTGCCTAATCACCTGTAACATCATTCATGGTCATTATGTGCTTCTTGTTTTGTGCCTGAGTAGATGAGTATACAATCATTGGACGGTTCGCAGTAAAAGCGTCTGCAGGATGGAACTCACTCCCCCGCTGCCTGCGAGTGGAACCCTGCCACCTCCTCTTCCGTAAAAAACTGAAAACTCTGCTTTTCCCCAAATAAGCTCCCCTTCCCCCTCTGGTCTCCACTTGTATCATTAGCGCGGGGATGCCTCCGGGTCACCAGGCGCTTTATAAATCGCTAAATAAATAAATAATAAATAAAATGATCCTCTACTTACAGACAACTCTTGGAGCAAAAAGGCAGCACCCCTTTTTATTCTTTCCACGGTATAACGGGGGAATAGACATATTTAAAAATGGACTAGTATTTCAGAGACCTATGTGCTTGGTAGAAAAGAATGTTGATTGCTTTTCTATGTGATTTCAGATCTCCCTCCCCGCTGTTCCTTTCCTTACCTTCCCCCGCTTGATCACCTTTAATGTCTGTTTCTTTGTTATTGGATATTGGGGATATCAGGAGGTGGACCATATCAACTTCAATACGATCCTGAGGATACAGATTCAGACAATAACTTCGCAAAAGCACCTCCTGGCACATCTATGATGACATGATTTCGTGAGTGTAAGTATTTTCTAAGAGTTTATGATTGTTAAACATATAGACTAACCTACCACAAAAGTTAAATGAGTAAACTAGTTGCACTACTACTACTAAGTGATACTATTTCTAACATATATTATGTGAGTGGCTGTGTGACTTTATGTATCCTTATGTGTATGGGTATGTGGGTTTCTGTGTGAATGTGTGAGGTGCTGCTTGAGTGGCTGTATGGGTGAGTGAGTGGTGGTGTAAGTGGCTCTATGGATGGGTAAGTGGGTATGTGGTGACTCTATGGGTGAGTGAGTGGGTATCTGAATGGCAATATGAGTGAGTTACTGGGTGTATAAATTGCTGTATTGGTGAGAGAGTGGCTGTTTGAGTGGGTGTTTGGTTAAGTGAGTTGGTGTGTGAGTGGCTGTAATTGGAGAGTGAGTGTCTGTGTGAATGGCTGTATGGGTGAGTGAGCGGGTGTGTGAGTGCTCGTATGGATAGGCAAATGGGCAAGAGGTTGTGCGTGAGTGCACGTATGGGTGAGTGAGTGCTGTGTTTAGAGGCTTTATGGGTGAGTGAATGGGTGTGTGAGTAAGAATGTAGGTAAAACTCTTCCAGGATCAGGCAATAGCTACCAAACCATTGCAGGGTATGTATGTATAGGGTATACCCTTCCTAAGTAGGAAACATAGGCCGCCCAATCTCTATGCTTCCCACATCACCCGGGTTTTGCTGGACACTTGGGATCACACTAACCTTAAACACAGTCTCACTTCCTTCCACTCACCACTTACCCCGCTGTTTGAGAATCCTGATTTCCAACCGGGTATGGACATGACTACCGCCGCTCGATGGAGGTCCTACGGCGGCCGCTCGGCGGGCAACCTATTCTATTTGGACGGAATTATACTGTTCATCCAGCTTAAACTAGACTACAGACTCCCCGAATCTGAGAGACTCCGATACTGTCAGATTTGACATTGGGTCCATCACTTCTAGATGAAACCCTCCGCCAGCAGGTTCCTGATCGCATACGAAAAGTGGCTTATTACTCGTACATCTGACAAGAAACTTACTTCAGACCTCTACAAAATGCTCTTAGCCCGGTCACACACATGTATAGCGCCAGCCGTGTGAAGTGGGAAAGGGACCTAAGCAGAACACTCACTCACAAGGAAAGGGAAGTGGTATATTATAGAGCTCGTCACTCAGCTTACCACACGGGATTGACAGAAACTCTCACCAAACTCGTTACCTATTGGTACTATACCCCCAAAAGACTTCATTCTATGGACCCTTATCAAGACGCCACCTGTTGACGGGGATGCGGGGAGGTTGGCACATTGGTACATATGCTTTGGGACTGCATGCACATTCAGGGGTACTGGACTCAAATCTTGGATGACATAGACGTACACTTAGACACACAGATAACGCACTTTCTGGCCTATGTTTTTTAGGTCTCCCAAATCCTGTGACCTTCCCACTTAGATCCCGCCGGGGCCGGCTGATGGCGATAGCACTGGGTTCAGCAGTGCAAAATGTTCTAGCACACTTGCACACCACCCAGATCCATACCCTCACAGGATGGCTGCACCGGCTATGGTACGTACTGGGGATGGAGAAATTGACATTGACAATGGTGGGGAAGGGCTCCTCGTTTGCTGAGTTATGGCAACCCTTTTTGTCCCTTCTTTCCTCCAAGTTCAGGGAAGTCACCTGCCCAAGGTACCCCTGCCTGTTGCGGATATCTGAATCCCAGGGAGACAAGGGGTGAGGCCCGAACTTCAAATACGAGATTTTAACACTGAACATTTTTCTCTTTTTTTGGTGGACATGGGACGGGGTGGGGGGAGGGATGGGAGGGTGGGATACGTTTTTCACACAGTATGTCTTTGGTTCAGTTTTTTCCTTGCGTTCCTTACTATCTACAGCCAGCCACTTATGTTTGCAGTAAATCACATGAGGGCTGTGTCTCAGCCTGATATTGTGGAACACATTGTTTGTTGCTAAAACTCAGTAAAAGATTTAAACCATAAAAAGAAAAGGGAGCTGGGTAGGAATTCCCTTGTCCCTTAGCTCTGGTCATGGGGTCCCAATGGACCCAACAGGGCCAAAAAGCACTCTAAAAAAGTTTTTGCACTGAGAAAATACGATGGAGCAGCAAATGTGCAGCAAATTATTTTAAAAAAGAAAATAAGAGTGGACTCCCGCTCTTGTTTTGAACATAGCCCCCAGGTGGGCCAGGTTCCAGAGGCATTTTCTTTAAAAGGAGGGGTGCATGCAGTGCCCCTTTCAGGAGGCCCATTGAACCCAGGGACTACCACTTCCCAAGGGATTTAATGCTTAAAAATGAGGTGGATGCATGGGACCCCTCGCCAGGGGCTCTCTAAGCTTCGAGGACCACCACCTTCCCTGGGCTAAAGAAATATTGATGGGGCCGCACAGAACCCCCAAGCCCTGGGGACCACCACCTCCCCGTCAGATAAAAAAGCCTTATGTGGGCCACGCAGACCCCCCCAGGGCCCCTAGGACCACCAACTCCCAGGAGCAAAATATTTATTGAAAAAATGGAAGCGGACCACCTCCCCGGAGGCTGCCCCCCTCCTGGACCCATACGTGGCCCTGGAGACCGTCACCCTCAGGGCAGGCTCCTGCTATTTTCTGGGGAGTCCATCCAAGGACATAGCTGTTTGCTCCTGCCAAGCCAAATCAAACACTCTAGTTCCACCGGGCAGGAACTGTTAAAGTGCTCGAGCCAACTAAAAGCAGTGGTTTCATCTCTTTCCCTACCCATAGGCATGCAGAGGGAAAGAGATGAAATGATTGCTCTCGCACACAGAGAGCTGCATGCTTAGCACCTCCTTGAATGTGAAAGCAGTGCTGTTTTCTGTAGGAAGCGGGGAGCCGGCTGGACTGCTGTGGCCTTGAGGTTCCCTACAATGTCCCAGGGACAAGAAAAGATGAAAGAGGCAAAAGAAAAGTCAAAAGCAGGCAAAAAGAGGTAAACTAGAACTCAGAAACAAACAGAAAGTGGCAAAATAAAGGTCACAAATGAGCAGAAAGAGGTAAAATAAAGATAAAAAATGTGCAGATAGAGACAAAATAGAGACCAGAAATGAGCAGAAAGTGGCAAAATATAGGTCAGAAACAAGCAGAAAGAGGAAAAATAGAGATTAGAAATAAGCACAAAGAGGCAAAATAAAGCTCAGAAAGCAACAGAAAGAGGCAAGATAAAGGTCAGAAATGAGTAGAAAGAGGCAACATAAGCAAAATAAATGTGAGAAACGAGCAGAAAGGCACAATACAGATCAGAAACGAGCATAAAGAGGAAAATGAAGGTCAGCAACGAGCAGAAAGATGCAAAATAAATGTCAGAAATGAGCAGAAAAGGCAGAAAACTAGCAGAACACCCTCAGGTACTCATGCACCCACTCACAGAACAACTCAGACACTCTCACAGCCACTCACAAACCCATCCACTCATGCCCATACTCACAGATGAACTCAGACACATCCACCCGACTCACAGACACTCATATACTCTCTAACAGAACCACTCATATTCTCTCTCACACACACACACACAGATCTGAGAATCATGTACTGACTCACAGGCCCTCTCAGGACTCACACATCCTCTCAGAGACCCACTCATGCACTCATATACCCCTTACGGCCCCATTCATACTCTCTTACATCCACTTATTAACCTACTCAGACACTCATACACCCACTGAGACACTCATGCACTCACTCACGCACTCTGTGTCAAAGGTTAGAGGTTATAATTAGGAAATAAAATTAAAAATAGCTTACAAATTCGATTAAAAAACACAAAGGTTACAGGAACATTATAGTTAGGATTTTTATTATTTAAACCCACAGACATTCACTGAAAGAAATGAAGATTACAGGGATATTACAGTTAGGAAATAGAATAAAAATAACCTTAGAAATTCACTGAGAAAAAACAAAGGTTAAAGTGACGTTATTTTTAGGCTTGGATGTCACACTTACAAAAGCAGTGAAATTCAGTAGTTGTTTTTAAATGAGCTAACCATAACTTACACCCTGACAATGCACTGCTTATGACCTCACATAGTATATCACTCATGACATGGTCAGTGACATCACTCATGACATCTCAAATGACATCACTGATGATATCTTCCAATAAACCACTCACAAAGCCACTCACACCCCACACAATCTCTCAAATACCCACTCTCACACCTACACAAGCACTCACCTGCACATTCAGAGACCCATCAAGTACTTGCACAACCACTCATTTATCCATAGATCCACTCACACACTCACTCACTCACTCACTCACTCACTCACGCATAGACTGATCATACAACCACTCACCCATAAAGCTACAGACACACCCAGCTATTCATCTATACAGCTTTTTACACACACACACACACTCACTCCGCCACACAGCCGTTCAACAGAGCCACTTACTCACCCATCCACTCACATACTGACTCACACACCCACACAACCACTTACATACACATATTCATATAAGAAATCGCACAGCTACTTACTCACCCATACAGCCAATCATACAGACACTCTGTCTTCCATACAGCCACTCACACACCAACTCATTTACCCAAACACTCTCTCAAACAGCCACTCACTCACCTATATAGCCACTTACACATACCAGTCACTCACTCATAGAAAAATTCAGACACCCACTCACTCATCCATACAGTCACTGACACACTCACTTGTCCACCCATACTGCCACTCAAACAGCCACGCATTCACCCAATCATATAGCCATTGACACACTTACTCGCTCACCTACCTATACAGCGACTCACACAGCCACTAACTCACCCTTACAGATACTCAGACACCCATTTATAGACCCTTACAGCCACTTATACACCGACTTTACACCTGTATAGACACTCTCTCACACACTGATACACACATTCACACACAACTCACATAAACTATGTTAAAAAATGAATCACTCATTAGTAGCACACAAAGAATAGTCATTTTACTTTTGTGGTACCTTAATCTATACGGTTAACACACAAACAGTTTAGGAAAACACTTACAATAACTGGAAGATGGTATTAACAATGTCACTGACCATGTCATGAGTGACATTCAATGTGAGGTCATAAGCAGTGCATTGTGGGGTGTAAGTTATAATTAGCTCTGGTAACTATTTCTTTTGAATTTCACTTGTTTTCTACAAGTAAAATCTGAGCCTAACTATAAGTCCCTGTAACCTTTGCTTTTTTGTGTGAAAAAATAAATATATATATATATATAGTGCGTCTTCATCTGGGACAACCTTTTACGTTGGAATATATATATATATATATATATATATATATATATATATATATATATATATATATATATATATATATATATATATATATATATATTACCTACTGGCGGTCGCCAGTAGGTATATATAGTTAGGATTTTTTCTCTATGGGTTTTTTGAAAATTCTATGTCTAATAACTTTGGCGTTTGTGGACGGAATTGGCTGAAATTTTCAGGAAAATGGCACATTTTGTTTCTGAGCAGCCCTTGAAAATTTGGGGGGGGTTCGTCCAGTGGGGGCGAGAAAAAAGGGGGGTCCCAAAACGTGTTTTTAACATTGAGTTTTCCATAGGTCGGTTGGCCTCACTTTTAGCCCGAACGGCTGAATGGATTTGCACGAAACTTGGCAAAATTGTAGGGACTGGTGAAATGAAATGAATGAAATGAAAATAACATTTATAAAGCGCTACAATTGCCCTCAGGCGTCCAGGCGCTATGACTCTCAGAAAAGCCCTCTAGAAACAAGAAGCTCTAGGTTACTGGAAGAGGAGGGTTTTGAGTTGTTTCCGGAACCACGTGAGGTTAGGGTTGCTTTTTGTGCCTTTTGTGCCTTTTGTAGGTCTCAATATATGTGCTCCAGTGGATTTTGAGAAATTAACGTTTAAAAAAAGATATATATCTGTAACAGCGGACCGGGCAGCGCTCTGGTTCGCGGACTTTTCGCGCAACGGAGCTTTGTGAAGCGAAGCTGATTGGTTCTCCGGCGTCTGTCAACATTCCAAACAGTCCGTAGCGGCCGCCATCTTGTCTCTCGGTAGGATCGAGAGACAAGAGGAGGTCAAAACAAAGGGGGAAATAACTATAAGGGGGCATAGTAGATCCTCGCTGACCCCCTAGGTTGATGTGGAGGTTTTAAAAGGGCCCCGCGGGGCAAAAAAAAATAATAATAATAATAATTGAACGGCTGAATGGATTTGCACGAAACTTGGCAAAATATTAGGGACTGGTAGCCCGATGTGCCTTTGCTAGGTCTCAATATATGTGCTCCAGTGGATTTTGAGAAATTAACGTTCAAAAAAAGATATATATCTGTAACAGCGCTTCGCGTAACGGAGGTTTGCGAAGCTGATTGGTCATTCTGTCACTGGGCTATAGTTGGGCTACATCTGGCTGATATTTGGGCTACATTTGTTTTTTTGTGTGTCTGGCGGCCATCTTTGGGCTACATTGGGCTACATTGGGCTTCATTGGGCTACATTCGGCTAATTAGCAAATAGCTCATCGCAAACTAGGAATGGTAAAGAATCGCTATTTATTCCTTAAAGTTCGCTATTTAGGAAATGCAAAAAACTTTGATGATATATATGGCGGTTCATCTCTAACAAGATAAGAAGCATAGGGATACATTTATGATGACTGGCGCATCACCAGGGATGTGTTAGTCATTCTGTGCCGCTGTTCCGTCACCTATGGTGTGCTGCATTTACAATGCGGCGCATCATGGGGCAAAAACAGCACAGATGCGTGATGTATCTGTGCCGTAAAGGTGGCGCATTGCTGGAGTTGTATCGCAAGTGTGATGAAGCTCCAGCAAGGGTCGGGGGTGCCCCTGTCGCAGGGTTTCTGTTCTCACACAGAACTGTGGACAGAGGATTGGAACCTCGGCGAATTAGGGTGTCCCAAAACTCACGTTAGTAATCAAAAACTCCTTAGCAAGCTAGGTACAGTGTCACATTGGATATAACAAACTCTCAATGTTTAGACAATCCAGAATATGAACTTATAGTACCTCAGGATACGTGGAACTCATGAACAGTCGGTCGTTATAGATTTCTTAGAAACCAGAACATGGAGTTAAGAAGAACAGATGTGTATTTGAAATGTTTATTTACTAATGCCGTCTTCTCAGGCGTAGTACCTTAGATAATAAAAGTACACATATTATCAGTAGCAAAATTACCAGCATAGTTACTAGTACATAAAAAGTGAATGGTGATAGTATGTTAACATGCTGTAAATGAATAAGAGTTAGCAACACTTATAAGCAGCCGCGGGCCGTGGAGGGAGTTACGGTGAGGCAGGGAGGCGGGGAGGGGGAGAAGCAGGGTGGAGAATACAAGTACACATATTATCAGTAGCAAAATTACCAGCATAGTTACTAGTACATAAAAAGCGAATGGTGACAGTATGTTAACATGCTGTAAATGAATAAGAGTTAGCAACACTTATAAGCAGCCGCGGGCCGTGGAGGGAGTTACGGTGGGGCAGGGAGGCGGGGAGGGGGAGGGGCAAGGTAGAGAGGGCTCCACCCTGCTTCTCCCCCTCCCCGCCTCCCTGCCCCATCGTAACTCCCTCCACGGCCCGCGGCTGCTTATATCTCACCCTCCCTAATACACATATTATATTATTTGCTAAGAAGGTCTCTTTGTGTTGGTTTAGGGCGTGCCCATACTTTAGTGTCTTAGATTTGAAGGAATCACATCAGCATACACCAGCTCTCTCTTCATGTGAACCGCATCAACTGTTGTGTATGTGTGTTCGGCAAAGCAATATAAAACCCGCCTCATGCCCAGAATTGGCAGAAGTTGCACTTATGTTATGAGTATGAAGTCGTGGAGATCAGACCTCATAACAATTCTGTATCGTGTTGTTCTTGAAACTTTAGCACTCGCTGTACAGATATAGTTTAACAAGTAAAGCAGATAGTAGACCAATAACATATTATTCTCATGTAAACCACGATGAACTACTAGGTGGAAAGCTAAAGCAACAACTAAGTGTCGTGTGCAGAAGTTGCAAAAAAGGAAAAATGGCGTTTAAACCGGTAATGAGCCCATGCTAACTTAACACGGTGTAAAGATATCCAGGACCTAGATGACACCTCCTCATGATCCGGAAACGAACTGAATAAGATAATAGAAGTGCCATCTCATGAGAGCAGATTGCAAGTTTATATGTGGACGGTCCGCAAGGTAAAGCATTAAAAACTAGGAAAATTTAATGCTAATGAAAAATAAAACAGCCAAGTACTTTATCGAGTCTTAAGCCAATAGGCAAGGTAAATAATAAAAACTTGACAAATAAGTCAATGAATTGTCAATGAAATGCTAGTACTCAGCATATCAAACATGAAAAAGGTCTATGACATAACTGTGTATGCAAAATAAGCTGCAACAGCCTCCAATAGGAAGTCACCGTCTTCATCCGAAAACAGTTCAGCCATCCAATTTAAAAGCGGAAAAGAACATACGTGCTCTCCCAGCACCGGATCCTCTATCACCATCAGAGGACAGCTCGGTGGGTTTTCAAGAAAGCTCTCTTCCAAGAAAGACTGTGCTGCCGCCAGTAAATTCCAGGGACCAAGTAGTCCATGCATCAATGCCACAGCCATAATCCTTTCGCCAGGACAAACCAACTCGTGAGTAATGATAGGAGTCATCAGCTGATTAAAGTCGACGTCAGGAGAAACCGGTCCGCAGAGACACAAATCAATGGCCCAATCGAAATCACAGGTCAGGCAGTGAAATACAGGCTGGACACAGGTGAAGTAGGAGAACCGAAAAGATAATCCATATGCCGTGCTTAATATCGCCAACGGCATTGTGCCATAATATTCTAGCATGCGATTGCGGAACAGTGTCAGCAGCTGCAGGGTCGGAGGTTGCATAGGAGGGACATCCATATTTAAAAATGTAAAAAAGCACAAGAGCGTCCGCTGGTAATGCAAGTAAAAATGCCAATCCACGAACCAGAGTGCAGAAAATACAATGAAAGGAAGCAGGGATGACTCCAAAGATTTTCTCAAATGAAGTCACGAGACCACTGGTAACAACTTTAAAAAAGTGCACCAGGGACTTTGTGGAGGATGCGTTAAAGATAGTCGGAAACATGTTGCTGAAATTGAAAGGCAAATGTTAATTGAAAAAGGTTTTGCACCTCTGTATGGGTGTTCGCTATGTGAAGTACGAAAGTTTCACGGGCCGAACTCAAGGCCACCTCTCTCTGAGACAAAAGAGCTCTTATTCTTGCCATGCCGTTGAAACGTGTCTCAAGGTTGGTATTTGTGGCCAGATTGAAAACTCCCTATGTTCATGTGTGGGAGGAAATAGAACATTTCTGCAGCAAATAACCCGTTCACTTACTGTTACGATAAAAGGAATACTTTTAATTAACTCAGAACAATCTTCATTATTGAGCATCAAATAACTACCATTTTCCAACAACTTGAACGTGGGGATGATAGCAGGAACTGGCGTGCCTTGCAACACGCAAGCCATATTTGGTCGGTGTTTGTTGCATGAACCGTGTAACTGTATGTGCCTACACATTAGTGAATGATCTGGCGTCTCAGTGCATTCCTCTCCATTCAGATAAACTTCTTGATCATCTTTGAAACATCTGTATGTGTATGGAAGCGACCAGACCTCATGAAGAAAAGCACTACCTAAAGGTTCATAACGACCTATTGGTATATATTTCATACAATTTGAAAACTTATATAAAGCAAAAGGCAGCGTTATTAAACCGTGGATAAGGCATGTTGCCAAAAAACCCGCAATCCTCTGCTGATGATGTCACTGAGCATGTCATGAATGATGTAATATGTGACATCATCAGCAGTGGATTACGGGTAATGGTATCTCTAGTTTACTCCCTTATAGCTGTCTTTCTTTTAACATAAGTGTCTGTTTCCTTCCCTTATACTTACTGTTTTTGGGTCGCTTCCGATTCGCGTACCCGCGAGCGTACTGGGAAGCGAACTAAGAGAAATAGAGGTTGGCACAGTTCCAAATATTGTACCAATTTTTTAATAACGGGGAGGTAGTTCTGAAAAGAACTTTTTTTTTTATTTTTCTGAACATTTTTTTACTGTTTTTGAATTTTTCGGAACAGTTTTATATTTTTTTGGGTTTTTCTTGGAGGGGGCAATGAAAACGATTCATTGTAAAGGGCTCAACAGGAGCAACAAAACAAAAAAAATAAGTATTTATTATTTTGGGCGTTTCGGACAAACTTGCATATGATAGTCAATAGCTCTGTTGATCAGAGTGATGCTTTTTTCTCCGTAGGAAATGAATCCATCGCAAAATGCGCAGATGTGTTTTACATCACCAAATCTCATTTGTATATTTGGCACCATCTCCCTGCTCTCTGGTCCCGTTACTTCCGGTACAACAGATCTTCTGGCCATAATAGGGAGATTATCTAGGTCGTTCCGAAACTGTGCAGCACTGTAGTTGTTAGGATGCCACCTAGTCATATGGCGATGCATTGTGTAGTTTCCGAAACTGTATTTTTTGTCGGTCCCTCTGGACAGTCTATCTTGACATATAAGGCAAGTTACGTATCTTGCATTTACTTTTTTCTGACCTTTGGGAATTTTAAAAAATTGCCAAATGAAGTTTTCTTTCCGGTGAGACGTCCTGGGCTGCTCAGGCAAAAACTGCCTCTCTTCGTGCTCGTCCTCCTGTTCCTCTTCTTCTTCTTCTTGTTGAATTACAACTTGAGCAGGTGGTCCACTCTTCCTTGGATGTGGTGGAGGTGGTGGGGAAGCACCAGCTGAAGCTACTAAAGAAGCCATTGCTCAGTGATCACAAAGGGTCTTTCTCTCACAATGATGAAAGTCAGAGTGAGGAAAGAAGGAGGGATTTTCATCATTTGGGAAAAACAAGAGTTCTCAACCAATCAAAAGTGTTCATTTTAGATTATATGACCTAGTCTTACATCATTAGGAAACCAAAAGTGAAATGAACCAATGAAAAGTGTTATTACCAAGTCACATGACTTGCTGTGTTTACGTTAAGCGCTTTGCAGGGCCTCCCGGTTTGCTTCCAGAAACCTGCGCTTTGCGACTCGCTTCGCGTACCAGTTCGCTAACGTAGCACGTCATATGACGTATCACGCGACAACGTGAAACGTCATGCGGACGGGAGGCGTCACGATGTTGTTTTCTAACGCGGCACTTGCGGTAAAGAAACGTTTACCGGCTCGCGGTCTATTTCGCGGCATCAAGGTCAGCTAACGGGAAGCTTCCCGATTCGCGAAGCGGGAACGAAGAAAAAAAAATATTTTAAAAAAAAATTATTCATAAACATATAAAATATATTTTTGGATTTAAAGAAGAATACATTTTACAGCTACAGATATTAGCTGTTAAAAAAACAATGAAATTCACAGAAAAAACCATAGGTTATAGACCATATATAGTTAGGAATTAGCATTTACAAAACCTTGAAAATTCACTGAAAAAACCATAGGTTATAGACCATATATAGTTAGGAATTAGCATTTAGAAAACCTTATTTTACTCACACAAAACCATTGAAATTCCATATATAGTTAGTTGCACTAACTATATATCGCGCACCCGCAATCCACTGCTGATGATGTCACATATTACATCATTCATGACATGGTCAGTGACATCACTGATGACATCACTGATGACATCTCAAATGACATCACTGATGACAACATCCAGTGACTGTATGTTTCTGTAAAGTTAAAATATGTCTTAGATATTGAAGAATGAGTGGATGTATAAGTGTCTGGATGAAGGATTTAGTAGGTGCGTGACTGACTGTATGAGTGAGTGATTAAATGTGTCTCACTGAATGCATGGGTTAGTGACTAAACTGTCTTAATTTGTGCATCATTATGTCTGTTGTGATGTAAACTGCTGCATGTGTTGATCATTAGCTATACGAGAGGCTATATGTGTTATTAATTGGTTGCCCAAGTATTTCTATGGGAGATTGAGTTTGTGTGGGGGTGGCTGGAAGGTGTGTGACTCTGTGCATAGATGTGTGAGCAGTTTATTCACTAGGTGTATGAGTTCAAGAGTGCATGTGGAAACAGCTACATGGGCAGTTGACTGTGTGCATGAGTGTATTGATGAGTGAATGGATATCTCAATGCTACATGTCATAGTAAGTACATATGTAAAACACAGTACATGTGAGAGTTGGCATATATAAATAACTGTGCATGAGAGCCACTGAGTGAGTGGTTGTATCGATCATTGTGAACTTGTATCAGGGATTGTATAAGAGAGTAAATATGTGTTAGTATATGTTTCAATAAGTAAGGTGTGTATAACTGTATAGTTGAAGAAATGGAGGTGAGATTGTTTCTTTGCATGACTGACTGGGTGTGTGAGTAACTCCATGGATGAGTGGCAGTGTGTGAGTGTCTGTATACACTGAGTGTATCTAAGGTTATATTAGAGTCTGAAGAGGTTTATCGTATTAGCACAAGAATGAATCCAAATGAGACGTCATCAGTGATGTCATCAGTGATGTCATTTGAGATGTCATCAGTGATGTCATCAGTGATGTCACTGACCATGTCATGAATGATGTAATATGTGACATCATCAGCAGTGGATTGCGGGTGCGCGATATATAGTTAGTGCAACTAACTATATATGGAATTTCAATGGTTTTGTGTGAGTAAAATAAGGTTTTCTAAATGCTAATTCCTAACTATATATGGTCTATAACCTATGGTTTTTTCAGTGAATATATATATATATATATATATATATATATATATATTACCTACTGGCGATAGCCAGTAGGTATATATAGTTAGGATTTTTTCTCTATGGGATTTCTGAAAATTCTATGTCTAATAACTTTGGCGTTTGTGGACTGAATTGGCTGACATTTCCAGGAACATGGCACATTTCGTTCCTGAGCAGCCCCTGAAAATTTGGGGGGGTTTTGTCAAGGGGGGGCCGAGAAAAAAGGGGGGTCCCAAAACGCGTTTTTCCCATTCATTTTTCCATAGGGCGGTTGGACTCACTTTTAGCTCGAACGGCTGAATGGATTTACATGAAACTTGGCAAAATTGTAGATATGGTTTGCCCGACGTGCCTTTGCTATGTCTCAATATATGTGCTCCAGTGGATTTTGAGAAATTAACGTTTAAAAAAATATATATATCTGTGACAGCGCTCCGGTTAGCGCCCCGGTTCGCGTACCGGACGCGTCACGGAACTTCGCGAAGCGAAGCTGATTGGCTCTCCGGTGTCTGTTAACATTCTAAACAGTCCGGAGCGGCCGCCATCTTGTCTCTCGGTAGGATCAAGAGACAAGATGTGGTGAAAAACGAAGGGTGAAATGAAGGAAAGGGGGCAAGGTAGACCCCTCCTGACCCCCTAGGATTGATGAGGGGGATATTAAAGTGCCCCGCGGGGCAAAAAATAAAAAATAAAAAAAAATTGCGATTTTTCGCCGTAGAGGCGGGTCCCGGTACGTGAACTGGGCAGCTCACCGGGCAGCTAACCGGCAGCGTAACGGGAGTCTGAGGAGAAGCTGATTGGCTGTCAACATTGTAAACAGTCCGGAGCGGCCGCCATCTTGTCTCTCGGTAGGTTCGAGAGACAAGATGTGGTAAAAAACGAAGAGGGAAATGAAGGAAAGGGGGCAAGGTAAACCCCTCCTGACCCCCTAGGATTGATGAGGGGGATATTAAAGTCCCCCGCGGGGCAAAAAAAAAAAAAAATGTTGCGATTTTTCACGGTAGAGGCGCTTCCCGGTACGCGAACCGGGCAGCTAACCGGCAGCGTAACGGGAGTCCGCCATCTTGTGTTTTTGGAGCGTCCGGTTCGCGTACCGGGTAGCATCCCGGTAAGCGTAACAAGGGGAAAACCAAGAGAAACAGTAAAAAAAAAATTAAGGGAATAGATTTCCAGCAAACTTGGAAAAAATTGTAGGGACTGTTTGTTTGATGTGCCTTTGAAGGCCTCAAGATATGTGCACGTGTGGATTTTGTCTAATTAAGGTTACAAAAATATATATATCTGTAAGTGTGCTCCGGCGCGCTTACGTTACGGGTTTTGTTTGCGCTGCAGAGCCGATACGTCACGGTTATGCGACGCATCATGAGGCGTCTCACGTGGCTACGTGATACGTCACATAATAAAGAATATATTTTACAGCTATAGATATTAGCTTTTAAAAAACCAATGAAATTCACTGAAAAAACCATAGGTTATAGACCATATATAGTTAGGAATTTGCATTTACAAAACCTTGAAAATTCACTGAAAAAACCATAGGTTAGAGACCATATATAGTTAGCTGGACATTTTATTGACATAAAACCAATGAAATTCCATATATAGTTAGTTGCACTAACTATATATCGCGCACCCGCAATCCACTGCTGATGATGTCACATATTACATCATTCATGACATGGTCAGTGACATCACTGATGATATCACTGATGACATCTCAAATGACATCACTGATGACATCACTGATGACATCTCAAATGACATCACTGATGACATCATGACACACCAATACCAGTTACTACATACGCACTCACTGATTCCTACGTCTACACACACATTCACTCATTCACCCATACAATCACTCATACATACAGTCACTCATTATTACAACACTATCATATGCACTCATACACCTATGCAGACACTCACACACTGCCACTCATCCATGGAGTTACTCACACACCTAGTCAGTCCTGTAAAGAATCAATCACACTTCAATTTCCTCATCTATACAGTTAAACACAGAACACCATACTTTTTCACACATATACTAACACATACTTACTCTCTTATACAATCACTGATACAAGTACACATTGATATGCACAGAGTCACACACCTCCCAGCCAGCCACACACACACTCAGTCTTCCATGCATCCACTCATTCTTCAATATGTAAAACATATTTAAACTTTACAAAAACACACAGACACTAGATGATGTCATCAGTGATGTCATTTGAGATGTCATCAGTGATGTCATCAGTGATGTCACTGACCATGTCATGAATGATGTAATATGTGACATCATCAGCAGTGGATTGCGGGTGCGCGATATATAGTTAGTGCAACTAACTATATATGGAATTTCAATGGTTTTGGTGAGTAAAATAAGGTTTTCTAAATGCTAATTCCTAACTATATATGGTCTATAACCTATGGTTTTTTCAGTGAATATATATATATATATATATATATATATATATATATATATATATATATATATATATATATATATATATATATATATATATATATATATATATATATATATATATATACATATATATATATATATATATATATATGTATGTATTACCTACTGGCGGTCGCCAGTAGGTAGTTATAGTTAAAACCAGCGAAAGTCAGCGAAAGTGAAATGGTTGAGGAAGGGATTCAGAGTGAGATGACCTTTCACTCTGATCGTGCTGGAGCTGCAGCTTGATTCACAAGGCAAATATGAAATATGAGCAAATGCCAAGCAATTAAACCTACGTGACTGCGTGAGTAAATTTAGCCACTTTAACATCAGGTGCATTAAATGGAAAAACGGGAAGAAGGAAAAAAATGAATTGAAATGAAAACAACCTGAACTTACTAAGACTCTGTAAAATACATTTGCATTACCTGTGAAATGCACCATGGGAACTGTATTTTTTAACGCCAGACACGTGACTTTTGAAGTTTAAATAGCGCGCAGAAATGCACTTGCAATTTATTACCCCCACCTGTGATCAAGGCAACACATTGCTGAAACGCGTAAGGAAAAGGGGAATCCTTTGCGCTGCTGCGCCTGTGGAAATAAAGCCTGCATCTCTGGTAATGGGCCTCTGTGTGGTGTGTAACGGAAGGTTAATGGACGGGCTGCTCCGTGCCCGTTGTTAGAGACCGCCCTGTAGGGTTGGAGGCTCCTGGCTCGGAGGCTTGTTGTTGGATTCTTATTAATGGAGCATGACCCACTCGCCATTTCAAACCAACAAAAAGGAAATGCTACTTCAGCGAAAGTGAAATGGTTGAGGAAGCGATTCAGAGTGAGATGACCTTTCACTCTGATCGTGCCGGAGCTGGAGCTTGATTCACAAGGCAAATATGAAATATGAGCAAATGCCAAGCAATTAAACCTACGTGACTGCGTGAGTAAACTTTAGCCACTTTAACATCAGGTGCATTAAATGGAAAAACGGGAAGAAGGAAAAAAATGAATTGAAATGAAAACAACCTGAACTTACTAAGACTCTGTAAAATACATTTGCATTACCTGTGAAATGCACGATGGGAACTGTATTTTTTAACGCCAGACACGTGACTTTTGAAGTTTAAATAGCGTGCAGAAATGCACTTGCAATGTATTACCCCACCTGTGATCAAGGCAACACATTGCTGAAACGCGTAAGGAAAAGGGGAATCCTTTGCGCTGCTGCGCCTGTGGAAATAAAGCCTGCATCTCTGGTAATGGGCCTCTGTGTGGTGTGTAACGGAAGGTTAATGGATGGGCTGCTCCGTGCCCATTGTTAGAGGCCGCCCTGTAGGGTTGGAGGCTCCTGGCTCGGAGGCTTGTTGTTGGATATATATATATATATATATATATATATATATATATATATATATATTCACTGAAAAAACCATAGGTTATAGACCATATATAGTTAGGAATTAGCATTTACAAAACCTTGAAAATTCACTGAAAAAACCATAGGTTATAGACCATATATAGTTAGGAATTAGCAGTTACAAAACCTTATTTTACTCACACAAAACCATTGAAATTCCATATATAGTTAGTTGCACTAACTATATATCGCGCACCCGCAATCCACTGCTGATGATGTCACATATTACATCATTCATGACATGGTCAGTGACATCACTGATGACATCACTGATGACATCTCAAATGACATCACTGATGACATCACTGATGACAACATCCAGTGACTGTATGTTTCTGTAAAGTTAAAATGTGTCTTACATATTGAAGAATGAGTGGAAGTATAAGTGTCTGGACAAAGGATTTAGTAGGTGCATGACTGAATGTATGAGTGAGTGATTAAATGTGTCTCACTGAGTGCATGGGTTAGTGACTAAACTGTCTTAATTTGTGCATCATTATGTCTGTTGTTCTGTAAACTGCTGCATGTGTTGATCAGTAGCTATATGATTAACTATATGGGTTACTGATTGATTGTCCAATTATTTGTATGGGAGACTGAGTCTGTGTGTGGCTGGCTGGGAGGTGTGTGACTCTGTGCAGATCAATGTGTACTTGTATCAATGATTGTATAAGAAGGTAAGTATGTGTTAGTATATGTTTGAAAATGTAAGGTGCTCTATGTTTAACTGTATAGACAAGAAGATGGAAGTGTCATTGATTCTTTACAGGACTGACTAGGTGTGTGAGTAACTCCATGGATGAGTGGCAGACTGTGAGTGTCTGTATAGGTGTATGAGTGCATATGATAGTGTTGTAAAGATGAGTGATTGTATGTATGAATGATTGTATGGGTGAATGAGTGAATGTGTGTGTAGACATAGGAATCAGTGAGTGCGTATGTAGTAACTAGTATTGGTGTGTCAATGGTTTCAAAAATTATACTCTGTATTTTACACTGGGTGAAACAGAGGTTATATTAAAATGTGAGGAGATGCATTGTATTGTCACATGAATGATATCATCAGTGATGTGGTCATTGATATCAAATGAAATGTCATCAGTGATGTCATCAGTGATGTCATTTGAGATGTCATCAGTGATGTCATCAGTGATGTCACTGACCATGTCATGAATGATGTAATATGTGACATCATCAGCAGTGGATTGCGGGTGCGCGATATATAGTTAGTGCAACTAACTATATATGGAATTTCAATGGTTTTGTGTGAGTAAAATAAGGTTTTGTAAATGCTAATTCCTAACTATATATGGTCTATAACCTATGGTTTTTTCAGTGAATTTTCAAGGTTTTGTAAATGCTAATTCCTAACTATATATGGTCTATAACCTATGGTTTTTTCAGTGAATTTCATTGGTTTTTTAACAGCTAATATCTGTAGCTGTAAAATGTATTCTTCTTTAAATCCAAAAATATATTTTATATGTTTATGAATAATTTTTTTTTTAAATATTTTTTTTTCTTCGTTCCCGCTTCGCGAATCGGGAAGCTTCCCGTTAGCTGACCTTGATGCCGCGAAATAGACCGCGAGCCGGTAAACGTTTCTTTACCGCAACTGCCGCGTTAGAAAACAACATCGTGACGCCTCCCGTCCGCATGACGTTTCACGTTGTCGCGTGATACGTCATATGACGTGCTACGTTAGCGAACTGGTACGCGAAGCGAGTCGCAAAGTGCAGGTTTCTGGAAGCAAACCTGGAGGCCCTGCAAAGCGCTTAACGTAAACACAGCAGGTCATGTGACTTGGTAATAACACTTTTCATTGGTTCATTTCACTTTTGGTTTCCTAATGATGTAAGACTAGGTCATATAATCTAAAATGAACACTTTTCATTGGTTGAGAACTCTTGTTTTTCCCAAATGATGAAAATCCCTCCTTCTTTCCTCACTCTGACTTTCATCATTGTGAGAGAAAGACCCTTTGTGATCACTGAGCAATGGCTTCTTTAGTAGCTTCAGCTGGTGCTTCCCCACCACCTCCACCACATCCAAGGAAGAGTGGACCACCTGCTCAAGTTGTAATTCAACAAGAAGAAGAAGAAGAGGAACAGGAGGACGAGCACGAAGAGAGGCAGTTTTTGCCTGAGCAGCCCAGGACGTCTCACCGGAAAGAAAACTTCATTTGGCAATTTTTTAAAATTCCCAAAGGTCAGAAAAAAGTAAATGCAAGATACGTAACTTGCCTTATATGTCAAGATAGACTGTCCAGAGGGACCGAGAAAAAATACAGTTTCGGAAACTACACAATGCATCGCCATATGACTAGGTGGCATCCTAACAACTACAGTGCTGCACAGTTTCGGAACGACCTAGATAGTCTCCCTATTATGGCCAGAAGATCTGTTGTACCGGAAGTAACGGGACCAGAGGGCAGGGAGATGGTGCCAAATATACAAATGAGATTTGGTGAAGTAAAACACGTCTGCGTTACATTGCAGTGTATTCATTTGCTACGGAGAAAGAAGCATCACTCTGATCAACAGAGCTATTGACTATCATATGCAAGTTTGTACGAAACGCCCAAAATAATAAATACTTTTTTTTTGTTTTGTTGCTCCTGTTGAGCCCTTTACAATGAATCGTTTTCATTGCCCCCTCCAAGAAAAACCCCAAAAAATATAAAACTGTTCAGAAAAATTCAAAAAAAGTAAAAAAATGTTCAGAAAAATAATAAAAAAAATATAAAACAACAAAAACAATAAAAAAAAAAGTTCTTTTCAGAACTACCTCCCCGTTATTAAAAAATTGGTACAATATTTGGAACTGTGCCAACCTCTATTTCTCGTAGTTCGCTTCCCAGTTCGCTCGCCGGTACGCGAACCGGAAGTGAACCAAAATTTTTTTTTTTTAAAAAGAACAGTAAGTATAAGGGAAGGAAACAGACACTTATGTTAAAAGAAAGACAGCTATAAGGGAGTAAACTAGAGATACTATTACCCGTAATCCACTGCTGATGATGTCACATATTACATCATTCATGACATGCTCAGTGACATCATCAGCAGAGGATTGCGGGTTTTTTGGCAACGTGCCTTATCCACGGTTTAATAACGCTGCCTTTTGCTTTATATAAGTTTTCAAATTGTATGAAATATATACCAATAGGTCGTTATGCACCTTTAGGTAGTGCTTTTTTTCATGAGGTCTGGTCGCTTCCATACACATACAGATGTTTCAAAGATGATCAAGAAGTTTATCTGAATGGAGAGGAATGCACTGAGACGCCAGATCATTCACTAATGTGTAGGCACATACAGTTACACGGTTCATGCAACAAACACCGACCAAATATGGCTTGCGTGTTGCAAGGCACGCCAGTTCCTGCTATCATCCCCACGTTCAAGTTGTTGGAAAATGGTAGTTATTTGGTGCTCAATAATGAAGATTGTTCTGGGTTCATTAAAAGTATTCCTTTTATCGTAACAGTAAGTGAACGGGTTATTTGCTGCAGAAATGTTCTATTTCCTCCCACACATGAACATAGGGAGTTTTCAATCTCGCCACAAATACCAACCTTGGGAGCAGATTTCAACGGCATGGCAAGAATAAGAGCTCTTTTGTCTCAGAGAGAGGTGGCCTTGAGTTCGGCCCGTGAAACTTTCGTGCTTCACATAGCGAACACCCGTACAGTGCAGACCCTTTTCAATACAGATTTGCCTTTCCATTTCAGCAAGATGGTTCGGACTATCTTTAACGCGTCCTCCACAAAGGCCCTGGCGCACTTTTTTAAAGTTGTTACCAGTGGTCTCGTGACTTCATTTGAGAAAATCTTTGGAGTCATCCCTGCTTTCTTTCATTCTATTTTCTCCACTGTGCTTCGTGGATTGCCATTTTTACTTGCATTACCAGCGGACGCTCTTGTGCTTTTTTACATTTTTAAATATGGATGTCCCTCCTGTGCAAGCTCCCGCCCTGCAGCTGCTGACACTGTTCCGCAATCGCATGCTAGAATATTATGGCACAATGCCGTTGGCGATATTAAGCACGGCATATGGATTATCTTTTCGATTCTCCTACTTCACCTGTGTCCAGCCTGTATTTCACTGCCTGACCTGTGATTTCGATTGGGCCATTGATTTGTGTCTCTGCGGACCGGTTTCTCCTGACATCGACTTTAATCAGCTGATGACTCCTATCATTACTCACGAGTTGGTTTGTCCTGGCGAAAGGATTATGGCTGTGGCATTGATGCATGGACTAATTGGTCCCTGGAATTTACTGGCGGCAACACAGTCTTTCTTGGAACAGAGCTTTCTTGAAAACCCACCGAGCTGTCCTCTGATGGTGATAGAGGATCCGGTGCTGGGAGAGCACGTATGTTCTTTTGCGCTTTTAAATTGGATGGCTGAACTCTTTTCGGATGAAGACGGTGACTTCCTATTGGAGGCTGTTGCAGCTTATTTTGCATACACAGTTATGTCATAGACCTGTTTCATGTTTGATATGCTGAGTACTAGCATTTCATTGACAATTCATTGACTTATTTGTCAAGTTTTTATTATTTACCTTGCCTATTGGCTTAAGACTCGATAAAGTACTTGGCTGTTTTATTTTTCTTTAGCATTAAATTTTCCTAGTTTTTAATGCTTTACCTTGCGGACCGTCCACATATAAACTTGCAATCTGCTCTCATGAGATGGCACTTCTATTATCTTATTCAGTTCGTTTCCGGATCATGGGGAGGTGTCATCTAGGTCCTGGATATCTTTACACCGTGATAAGTTAGCATGGGCTCATTACCGGTTTAAACGCCATTTTTCCTTTTTTGCAACTTCTGCACACGACACTTAGTTGTTGCTTTAGCTTTCAACCTAGTAGTTCATCGTGGTTTACATGAGAATAATATGTTATTGCTCTACTATCTGCTTTGCTTGTTAAACTATATCTGTACAGCGAGTGCTAAAGTTTCAAGAACAACACGATACAGAATTGTTATGAGGTCTGATCTCCACCACTTCATACTCATAACATAAGTGCAACTTCTGCCAATTCTGGGCATGAGGCGGGTTTTATATTGCTTTGCCGAACACACATACACAACAGTTGATGCGGTTCACATGAAGAGAGAGCTGGTGTATGCTGATGTGATTCCTTCAAATCTAAGACACTAAAGTATGGGCACGCCCTAAACCAACACAAAGAGACCTTCTTAGCAAATAATATCATATGTGTATTAGGGAGGGTGAGATATAAGCAGCCGCGGGCCGTGGAGGGAGTTACGGTGAGGCAGGGAGGCGGGGAGGGGGAGAATCAGGGTGGAGCCCTCTCCACCCTGCCCCTCCCCGCCTCCCTGCCCCACCGTAACTCCCTCCACGGCCCGCGGCTGCTTTTAAGTGTTGCTAACTCTTATTCATTTACAGCATGTTAACATACTGTCACCATTCGCTTTTTATGTACTAGTAACTATGCTGGTAATTTTGCTACTGATAATATGTGTACTTGTATTATCTAAGATACTACGCCTAAGACGGCATTAGTAAATAAACATTTCAAATACACATGTGTTCTTCTTAACTCCATGTTCTGGTTTCTAAGAAATATATAACGACCGACTGTTCATGAGTTCCACGTATCCTGAGGTACTATAAGTTCATATTCTGGATTGTCTAAACATTGAGAGTTTGTTATATCCAATGTGACACTGTACCTAGCTTGCTAAGGGGTTTTTGATTACTAAGGTGAGTTTTGGGACACCCTAATTCGCCGAGGTTCCAATCCTCTGTCCACAGTTCTGTGTGAGAACAGAAACCCTGCCACAGGGGCACCCCCGACCCTTGCTGGAGCTTCATCACACTTGCGATACAACTCCAGCAATGCGCCACCTTTACGGCACAGATACATCACGCATCTGTGCTGTTTTTTCCCCATGATGCGCCGCATTGTAAATGCAGCACACCATAGGTGACGGAACAGCGGCACAGAATGACTAACACATCCCTGGTGATGCGCCAGTCATCATAAATCTATCCCTATGCTTCTTATCTTGTTAGAGATGAACCGCCATATGTATCATCAAAGTTTTTTGCATTTCCTAAATAGCGAACTTTAAGGAATAAATAGCGATTCTTTACCATTCCTAGTTTGCGATGAGCTATTTGCTAATTACAAATTACCCATTCATTTCCTTCATTTCCATAGGGCGGTTGGACTCACTTTTAGCTCGAATAGCTGAATGGATTTCCACGAAACTTGGCAAAATTGTAGGGACTGGTAGCCCGATGTGCCTTTGCTATGTCTCAAGATATATGCTCCAGTGGTTTTTACGAAAATTAACTTTGAAAAATATATATTGGGCTACATTGGCCTATATATATGTTGGAGCCCAAATGTAGCCCAATGTAGCCCAATGAAGCCCAATGAAGCCCAATGTAGCCCAATGTAGCCCAAAGATGGCCGCCAGAGACAAAAAAAACAAATGTAGCCCAAATATCAGCCAGATGTAGCCCAACTATAGCCCAGTGACAGAATGACCAATCAGCTTCGCAAACCTCCGTTACGCGAAGCGGAGCGCTGTTACAGATATATATCTTTTTTTGAACGTTAATTTCTCAAAATCCACTGGAGCACATATATTGAGACCTAGCAAAGGCACATCGGGCTACCAGTCCCTAATATTTTACCAAGTTTCGTGCAAATCCATTCAGCCGTTCGATTATTATTATTATTTATTTTTTTTGCCCCGCGGGGCCCTTTTAAAACCTCCACATCAAACCTAGGGGGTCAGCGAGGATCTACTATTCCCCCTTATGGTCATTTGCCCCTTCGCTTTCGCCTCCTCTTGTCTCTCGATCCTACCGAGAGACAAGATGGCGGCCGCTACGGACTGTTTGGAATGTTGACAGACGCCGGAGAACCAATCAGCTTCGCTTCACAAAGCTCCGTTGCGCGAAAAGTACGCGTCCTGGAGCGCTGCCCGGTCCGCTGTTACAGATATATATCTTTTTTTAAACGTTAATTTCTCAAAATCCACTGTAGCACATATATTGAGACCTACAAAAGGCACATCGGGCTACCAGTCCCTACAATTTTGCCAAGTTTCGTGCAAATCCATTCAGCCGTTCGGGCTAAAAGTGAGGCCAACCGCCCTATGGAAAACTCAATGTTAAAAACACGTTTTGGGACCCCCCTTTTTTCTCGGCCCCCCCTTGACGAACCACCCCAAATTTTCAAGGGCTGCTCAGAAACAAAATGTGCCATTTTCCTGAAAATTTCAGCCAATTCCGTCCACAAACGCCAAAGTTATTTGACATAGAATTTTCAAAAATCCCATAGAGAAAAAATCCTAACTATATATACCTACTGGCGACCGCCAGTAGGTAATATATATGTCTGTATTACCTACTGGCGGTCGCCAGTAGGTAGTTATAGTTAAAACCTAGTTTCCATAGGAAATCCGCAACATTCTATTTGGACTAACTTTGGCGCCGGTGGACGAATCCTGCCCCGCTACGCTCCTTCCCTGAAAGTTTGGGGTTGATTCATGAAGCGGTGGCCAAGAAAAATGGGGGGTCCCAAAACGTGTTTTCCCCATGCAATTTTCCATAGGACCTTTAGCCAGGGCTACAGCCCGAACGGCTGAACGGAATTACACCAAATTTGGCAAAAAGGTAGAGTTCGGTTCGCAGATGACCCTTTTTGTTGAATGGTGTAAATACGCTCAGTATTTCCTGAGAAAATCATAAGTAAAATCATAAGTATATCTAGAAGAGCTTACTGTAAGCTTACTGTACTCTGTACCTTCCCGAGCATGAGCTGATTGCTAATTGGCTGTGCTATGCAGCCCCCCTCCAAAAAATAAAAATAAAATAAAGTTGGACATGCCCCGGGGGATGGGGTCCCCGGGGCCGGAATTGGCCACGGGAGGGGGGCCACGCAGCCCTTTTCCCGATTTAGAAAAAATGAATAAATAATTGGGGGCAGGCCCTGGGGGATGGGGTCCCCAGGGCCCAAAAAAAAGAAAAAGAAGGGGGGCTACACAGTTACAAAAAAAAAACGGGATCGGAAGGAGGCCACGCCCCCTTCCTGCACCTCTCTGCAAACGCGCCCCCTAGCACGTTTGCAGAGGGGGAAGTAATTCTCTTTGCATACTGGGGGTCCCTGGGGGCCAACTAGCCCACCAGAAGCCTCCAGTATGGGCCAGGGGGCTCCCTTGCAGAGAAGTGTAAAGAGGCCACGCCCCTTTTGACACCTTTCTGCAACGTAGCCCCCTGGCGCTTACTGGAGGTTCCTGGTGGGCTAGTTGGCCCCCAGGGACCCCCAGTATGCAAGGGGAATTAGTTTCCCCTCTGAAAAGGCGGCAGGGAGCTGCGTTGCAGAGAGTTTAAAAATGGGCGTGGCCTCATTACACCTCTCTGCAACGCAGCCCCCTGGCGCATACTGGAGGTTCCTGGTGGGCTAGTTGGCCCCCAGGGACTCACAGTATGCAAGGGGAATTAGTTCCCCCTCTGAAAAAGTGGCAGGGGCTGCGTTGCAGCGAGGTGTAAAAAGGGGTGTGGCCTCTTTACACGTCTCTGCAACGCAGCCCCCTGGCATACTGGAGGTTCCTGGTGGGCTAGTTGGCCTCCATGGACCCCCAGTATACAAGGGGACTTAATCTCCCAACTTAGAATGTGGTACGGGCGTGTTTGCACAGTGGTGAAGGTAGGGGGCGGGGCTAGAGGTGATATGTGTGCAAACATGTTCTGTGGCACGTTTTAAGTTGGGGAATTAATTCTTCTTCACTCCAGCGGTCCCTTAGGGGCCAACTAGTCAAACAGGTACCTCCAGTAAGCACAACGGAGCTGCGTTGCAGAGTGTTGTTAAAAGGGGGCATGCCCTCTGAACACCTGTCTGCAACGCAGCTCCCTGGCGCATACTGGAGGTACCTGGTGGGCTAGTTGGCTCACAGGGGACCTCAGGATTAAAGAGGAATTAATTCCCCAACCTTAAACGCACCACAGGGTGTGTTTGCACACATGTTACCTCAGGCCCCACCCCCTTCCTTCACTATTGAGCAAAATATTCCTCTAAAATCAGCCGAACTACGAAATCCGATTTACCTGTTATCACAAGAGACGTCAGTGCTGCATCTTTGAGCATACTACTGATCCTGAAAAGTAATTCTAACCATACTTACAGTTACTTGAATTTCCTTCCATAGGCTAACATTGACTAGTTTCACTTGGAAATTTTTCTAAGTGTGGAGTTTTGGAACTTTAGGAAATTCCTCTAAAATCAGCCGAACTACGTATTCCGATTTACTCACCTGTTATCAGGAGAGACCTCAGTGCTGCATCTCTCAGCCCACTATTGATCCTGAAAAGTAATTCTAATCGTAGTTACAGTAACTTGAATTTCCTTTCATAGTTTAACATTGACATGTTTTACTTGGAAATTCTTCTAAGTGTGGAGTGTTGGAACTTTAAAAAATTCCTCAAAAATTAGCCGACCTACGAATTCCGATTTACTCACCTGTTATCAGGAGATACCTCATTGCTGCATCTTTTAGACCACTACTGATCCTGAAAAGTAATTCTAATAGTAGTTACAGTAACTTGAATTTCCTTCCATAGGGTAACATTGACATGTTTCACTTGAAAATTTTTCCAAGTGTGGAGTTTTGGTACTTTAAAAAATTCCTCAAAAATCAGCCGAACTACGAATTCTGATTTACTCACCTGTTTTCAGGAGAGACCTTAGTGCTGCATCTTTCAGCTCACTACTGTTCCTGAAAAGTAACTTTAACTGTACTTACCAGTAACTTGAACTTTCTTCCATAGGATATCATTGCCTGCTACATAAAATATATAAAAAACATAAAAATATTACAATTTCAATATTTTTAAAAACATTTATTTTTCAATTTATATAAAAATATGTAATGTAATTTAAAAAATAAAATATCTAAAAATAAATAATTTAAAATAATGTAGCTAATTTTTAACTATAACGTGTGTGAAACCTATGGCTTTTTCAGTGAATTTCCAAGGTTTTTTAAATGCTAATTTTTAACTATAATAAGTGTGAAACCTATGTTTTTTTTCAGTTCATATATATATATAAATATATTACACCATAGGTTGCCCCACTGGAGATGTCACACATGACAGGGTTACAGCCCACGCACCAACAGCAGCAGCATGGCAGCCTGCCTTCCTGTCTCCTCATTCATTGCCAAACGTGTTTCAGAGCTGCGTTGCTCCTTGATCACTGGCTGCACAAACTTGAAGAAACAACGGACTTGAGTGAATTTCAAATTTAATTGATATCGAGTCCCGCCCATGTGTGCGTCAGCCACAATGCCTACTGGATATTGTAGTCCAAAAATGGATGCCTGGACTCGAAATTTCATCAGTACCTCAGGTGAGTGCCGTTTGATCCTGTGTGAAATGTCTTTGCCTTAATAGGAATTAAGAGAATATCTCACCCCCAGTGGGTAGAGGCAGAGAGGGAGATACTGTCATGCTGTCCAATATACCCTGATGGTGAGGCCCCCATCATTCCAACCGGCGCTCATGGATCTGAACGCCGTAGATCCGCCACTTTGGCGGCGGGACATCTCCGTGGCTGGACTGGCCGCTAAACATATTACACCATAGGTTGCCCCACTGGAGATGTCACATATGACAGGGTTACAGCACACGCACCAACAGCAGCAGCATGGCAGCCTGCCTTCCTGTCTCCTCATTCATTGCCAAACGTGTTTCGGAGCTGCGTTGCTCCTTGATCACTGGCTGCACAAAGTTGAAGAAACAACGGACTTGAGTGAATTTCAAATTTAATTGATATCGAGTCCCGCCCATGTGGGCGTCAGCCGCAATGCCTCCTGGATATTGTAGTCCAAAAATGGATGCCTGGACTCGAAATTTCATCAGTACCTCAGGTGAGTGCCATTTGTTGCTGTGTGAAATGTCTTTGCCTTAATAGGAATTAAGAGAATATCTCACCCCCAGTGTGTAGAGGCAGAGAGGGAGATACTGTCATGCTGTCCAGTATACCCTGATGGGGAGGCCCCCATCATTCCAACCGGCGCTCATGGATCTGAACGCCGTAGATCCGCCACTTCGGCGGCGGGACATCTCCGCGGCTGGACTGGCCGATAAACATATTACACCATAGGTTGCCCCACTGGAGATGTCACACATGACAGGGTTACAGCACACGCACCAACAGCAGCAGCATGGCAGCCTGCCTTCCTGTCTCCTCATTCATTGCCAAACGTGTTTCGGAGCTGCGTTGCTCCTTGATCACTGGCTGCACAAAGTTGAAGAAACAACGGACTTGAGTGAATTTCAAATTTAATTGATATCGAGTCCCGCCCATGTGGGCGTCAGCTGCAATGCCTCCTGGATATTGTAGTCCAAAAATGGATGCCTGGACTCGAAATTTCATCAGTACCTCAGGTGAGTGCCGTTTGTTCCTGTGTGAAATGTCTTTCCCTTAATAGGAATTAAGAGAATATCTCACCCCCAGTGTGTAGAGGCAGAGAGGGAGATACTGTCATGCTGTCCAATATACCCTGATGGTGAGGCCCCCATCATTCCAACCGGCGCTCATGGATCTGAACGCCGTAGATCCACCACTTCGGCGGTGGGACATCTCCGCGGCTGGACTGGCCGCTAAACATATTACACCATAGGTTGCCCCACTGGAGATGTCACACATGACAGGGTTACAGCACACGCACCAACAGCAGCAGCATGGCAGCCTGCCTTCCTGTCTCCTCATTCATTGCCAAACGCGTTTCGGAGCTGCGTTGCTCCTTGATCACTGGCTGCACAAAGTTGAAGAAACAACGGACTTGAGTGAATTTCAAATTTAATTGATATCGAGTCCCGCCCATGTGGGCGTCAGCCGCAATGCCTCCTGGATATTGTAGTCCAAAAATGGATGCCTGGACTCGAAATTTCATCAGTACCTCAGGTGAGTGCGTTTGTTCCTGTGTGAAATGTCTTTGCCTTAATAGGAATTAAGAGAATATCTCACCCCCAGTGGGTAGAGGCAGAGAGGGAGATACTGTCATGCTGTCCAATATACCCTGATGGCGAGGCCCCCATCATTCCAACCGGCGCTCATGGATCTGAACGCCGTAGATCCGCCACTTCGGCGGCGGGACATCTCCGTGGCTGGACTGGGAGGCAGGCTGCCATGCTGCTGCTGTTGGTGCATGTGCTGTAACCCTGTCATGTGTGACATCTCCAGTGGGGCAACCTATGGTGTAATATGTTTAGCGGCCAGTCCAGCCGCGGAGATGTCTCACCGCCGAAGTGGCGGATCTACGGCATTCAGATCCATGAGCACCGGTTGGAATGATGGGGGCCTCGCCATCAGGGTATATAGGACAGCATGACAGTATCTCCCTCTCTGCCTCTACCCACTGGGGGTGAGATATTCTCTTAATTCCTATTACGGCAAAGACATTTCACACAGGAACAAACGGCACTCACCTGAGGTACTGATGACATTTCGAGTCCAGGCATCCATTTTTGGAGTACAATATCCAGGAGGCATTGCGGCTGATGCCCACATGGGCGGGACTCGATATCAATTAAATTTGAAATTCACTCAAGTCCGTTGTTTCTTCAACTTTGTGCAGCCAGTGATCAAGGAGCAACGCAGCTCCGAAACGCGTTTGGCAATGAATGAGGGGACAGGAAGGCAGGCTGCCATGCTGCTGCTGTTGGTGCGTGTGCTGTAACCCTGTCATGTGTGACATCTCCAGTGGGGCAACCTATGGTGTAATATGTTTAGCGGCCAGTCCAGCCGCGGAGATGTCCCGCCGCCGAAGTGGCGGACCTACATGACAGTATCTCCCTCTCTGCCTCTGTCTGTTGTTTCTTCAACTTTGTGCAGCCAGTGATCAAGGAGCAACGCAGCTCCGAAACGCTTTTGGCAATGAATGAGGAGACAGGAAGGCAGGCTGCCATGCTGCTGCTGTTGGTGCGTGTGATGTAACCCTATATATATATATATATATAAATCCAACAGGTTGCCCAAAGTGAGGAGGCCACTCGGAGTTCACAACATCCACGAGGGCCCCAGCAGAGTCAGCTCACATCCCTCCATTAAAATATGCGGCTCAACACATTTCGGGCCACCGCCCTTGCTCACGAGCCTCCTGAAATGAGGGAACAGCAACTTGTTATGATTTGGAACACCTGCTCTTTATTTAACAAAGTCCGCCCCCCTGGGCGTATCTTTATGCCACACTCGACATCGGCAACAAGGTGCCTTCTGGTAGTTGCAGTCAAAATCAGCTTTATTACCCAAGTGGTGCACGCCAGGGTCCGAGGACACCCTGTCTATATCACGAATCACCAAGCAGCTGACGCTTTGGCTTTGAACCTTGAAATATACCACCTGTGCACCTTATGGATTTCGGTTCTTATTGTGGAAGGAGTGTGTGCATCGTAGCGTCTGCTGCTTGGTGAGTCATAATTTATATAGTGAAAGTGTTTTTTGACTTGCCTATAACTTGGGCACTGTTTAATGAATCTTTATAAAAGTTTTTTTTTTAATTGTGCTGCTGGATGTTATTGTACATGGAAAGTTTCGGGGTGATCCGTTCTAAAGCTAAACTCGCACTTAGAGCCAAATAAAAAAGCTATAATGCTGCAATTGTGGTCTCTAAAGGCCGATACAATACTTTGCATATCGTCCTGGCCAACAATAACTCAAAAGAAATGTTTGCAATTGTGCAAAGTTTTATGTCCCCCAGCACTCAGGCTCATGTCGCGCCAGTTTGGATTCCTGGTGCAACATTCTTTCTAAGTTTTGTTGGGGCAACATATGCAGTTTACAAGATACTTTTGCGGCCCCTACCAGGGTGTATACAGTCGCCTCGTCGGGGCAGTTGGCTGCCGGCCCTGCCAATTCACTCTCCACTTTTATGCCAATAGATCCGTCCTGCTCACTTAAAATCCTTAAGGCTTTGAAGTCGGGTTCACCAAATGACCATTGTGCTGCCAGACTCCTGGCTGCTGCTGTGGACATCATTAATCCCAAAGTTAATCTAATGGCTAACATGTCTCTTCGGGAGGCCATTGTCCCGGTGTCTTGGAAGCAGGCATTTATTTTTCCTCTTCTTACGAAGCCATCCCTTTACCCGTTGCTACTCTGTAACTACCCCCCAATCTCGCTTCTGCCAAGTTTGGCTAAGGTCTGAGAGAAGGTGGTCACGAATCAATTTACCAATTATGTGGAGGTATCGGGTCCGCTTCACCCCGCACAATCTGGTTTCTGGCCATCGAATAGCACAGAGTCAGCATAGCTAGAGTTGTCAGTGGTGATCCGGAAGTGTTTGGACGCTGGAGGGAGAGCAGCTCTAGTTATGCTAGATCTCTTGGCAGCATTCAATACTGTGCCCCACTCCTTGCTCCTTGATCGCCTCTCGGAGATAGGCATATCCGGGTCTGTGCTGCGTTGGATCAGGTTCTTCTTGGAAGGCCCGTCACAACAGGTCTGTCTCCCTCCGTATGCCTCGATGGCTCAGCTGGTGGCCACTAGTGTCCCGCAAGGGTCATCCCTTAGCCCCTTTCTTTTTAACATCTATGTTACTCTGCTGGTTTATCTAGCGGAATCATTAGGGGCTAAGGTGATGGCCTACGCTGATGACACTCAGCTTCTGTTCTCTTGGGGTAGGGATGATGACTCCGTCCTTGCTGCACAACACTACCTGTCATCTGTTTTTCACTGGCTTGCTCAGGCACAGCGGAAGTGTAATGAAGGGAAGTCTGAGATTCTCTTGTATGGCTAATTTCCGGCCGACTTTAGAGAGAGGCTGTGGCCCCCTGGCTTCCCCCTGCCCAGTGCAGGGAGAAATGCTGCAAAAAAGTGGGTGTTTGGTTCAATGAACATTTGAACTTTTCAACACAGGTCAAGAAGCTAGCTAGGACCTGTTTTGGCACTTTGAAAGCGCTGAGGAAGATTCTCCCTCTTCTTCCTAGACCTGCTAAAGAAACTGTGGTCTGTGCCTTGATCCTGTCCCGCCTGGACTATGCTAATGCACTCTTTGTGGGTATCCCTGGCTATCTCTTAAAGAAACCTCAAGTAGTCCAAAACTCGAAGGCTAGACTTATACTGGGTCTGTCAAATATGTGTAGTGTGTGGGCTCATTTGCGCACCCTGCTCTGGCTCCCTGTGGCATATCGAATACAATGTAAAATGCTAACCATTGTCCATAGGGCCCTCTATGGCTTAGGCCCTATCTACCTACAGATGGATTTGTTTTTTATAACCCAGGGAGACAGCTGCGTTCCTCCTTTCAACTTCTGATGCAGACCCCTAGGTTCAACCGCAAAAGGCTTGGCAGGAGCTCTTTTGTTCGGAAAGCTGGCATTGGCTGGGACACTCTGCTGAGTAGCTGTGTGCGGTACAAATAAATATAACATAACATAACATAACAAGGGGGGCGGAAAATTCTGTTTAGCATGGTAATTCCCATTTGATTCTGAACACAACTACATCGCAAACCACTGAATGGAATTAAATAAAATTTGGCAGAAATGTAGATCTTCATCCAGAAAGAACCCTTTTTGTGATTCAGTGTAAATCCACTTAGTAGTTTTGAGATACTAATGTGAAAACAAATGTGTATATGTAGAGGGACACAGCCTACATGAATATTCTGCGACACTTCGCTCAAGCGCCAACAGGAATGCTGTGAATGGCTGTATGCAATCTGTGTCAAAAGTTGCAGCCGCCATGTCAAGTAATGGATTACGGTCCCTGAGGGCTCAAAATAAACATTGACAGTGATTGAAGGGGTCCGGGTAGAGGTATCTTGACTCCATGGGTGGAATAGAGGGCAGTTTTTTGGACCTCTTATGTATACAACACATCAAAAAAATGTTTTTCCCCCTTGTGTGATATTTGTGAAGTATTTTCAATGCTCTGGTTGGCCCCCTATGTAACATCGTGTTGCATTCATAAATATAGCCCACAAAAAAATACATTCTGATACTCACCCAGAAACTAATGTACTCACTCAGAGACCCACTCACACTCTTACACACACTCAGAAACCCACTCAGAGACTGACACTCGCTTACAGACCACTCAGAGTAACTCACACACCCTGTCACAGTCCTACTCACACACTCATGTGCCCACTCACAGACACTCATGCACACACACACATACACACATACCCACTCAGGTACTCACACATCTGCTTATACACGAACTCAGAGACTCGTGTACCCGCGAAAATAAACTTTATTCGGTTATTATCAGAGGAAACAACCATAAAAGCACACATAAAATTTCAGTGATTAAAAACTTCAGTCAAAAGTTACAGTATAAAAAGACTAACATCACATGAGTATAAATTAAAAATGAATTTCTCAAATACAAATTGATTTCCGCAATCTAAAAATAGCTTTAAAAAATTCAGAAATAGATGCAACTGTTAATATAGTGTCTAATTTCTGCATTGCTAAAAAAGCCGGGCGGCATCGATTCACTTCCATCTCCTTCAGTATGGGGACAATCAGTCTCTTCCGTGGCCATGTATAAAACTTGCAAAAGAATAAAATATGAATATCTGATTGTTCTGATAAGTCATCACAAGGATATTTAATCAATTCTCGTGACCAAATATTCATATCAGGGAAGCTGAAAACTCTAAAAAGAATATTTAACCTAAAGTGTATTAATAAGAACCTCTCACGCTCACTCATGGATAACTCACAGACCCAGTCAGACACTCACGCATCCACTTACAGGCTCACTCAGACTTAGTTTGGCGGGGTTTAGAGGTGAGGGCAGGTTTTTGGGCTCAGGGTTAGGGAAGTCAGTGAAGTTTTAAGGGCTTGAGCTGGGTTTTGGGGGTTCAGGGGTGATGGTAGGTTTTAGGGCTCAGGGTGAGGGGGACGGGAAGGGGTAGTTTGGAGGGAAGGATGCAGTAGGTTTTAGGCCTCAGGATGGGGGTGGGGGTGCTGATGTAGGGGGATAGAATTTTAAGTCTTAGGGTGGGAGAGGGGACAGGGTAGTGGTGAACTTAACCATGCATATCGCCTTATCAATCATGCTTTACAATGAAATTTCATGGTAAAGGCATGCATGGTAAAGGAATGCATGGGTAAGTTGCATTCATGGTTTGGGTTGCATTGTAGAGGCCTGCATGGTTTAGCTATGGTCGCATCTGTCATACAACCCATACTCCTGTTATAACCACTTAATGCAGTATTGCTTCTTTAACTCTGACTCATATGAATTCCCTCACAAACCTCTTACAAACATAATCACATAACTTGTAAAGTACTCTGATATCCTCTGGTCTAGCTAGTACTATATAAAACTCAAATAAATAAATAAACATCACTGATGATATCTGAAATCATTGACTACAACACTGAGCAAGACGAGGGCACAAAGTATAGTGATTTCATTGAACAGTAAGAGATGAATTTCAGTGCCTTTTTGAGTTTAAAATGCTACATTTGAACTACCATTTTGATCTCTGACGTCACCTTAACCCTTGTTTATTTTAACAAACAGATATATATATATATATATATATATTGATTTTGATAGAGATGGAGACTTTACTAAAGGCATAATTATGAGTTTGGTGGTTCATCGGACTTCAAACCGGCGGTAGAGGTGCGGTGGCTGTCGGGGTCCACGGTACCGGCAGTCTGGACTCCGTAATACAACTACAGCAGTCAGACCGCCATAGGACTACTGCAACCACCAGGGATCTGTAATCCCTTGTGGTGGCATGGAGGTCTGAGGCAGCAATATCCTTGGGGGTGCTGCTGTGGCACCACCAAGCATGTTATGAGTTTCCTCACTGCCAGTGGTCTCATGTCGGTGCTCATACCATGAAAATGCTGGTGGTGAAGAAACTAAGGGTAGGACCCATGTTGCCTCTGGCCTGGGGATACATGCAGGAAGGCACAAGGTGAGCCCCTCAGTGTGTATGCACCCCAGTTCCTGCACAGCATGGAATGCACAGTTATGCCGTGCAGGAATTTGCTCTGGCGCTCCTGCTGTGCTGCAGTTCTAAGGTTTAACCGCTTCCGTGCGTAGCCGATTCCGCCCCTGTGCTGGACATTTCAGAACAGGGCGCGGTCGTGACGGAACCGTTCCGTCATCAGCACAGCTCAGCCGTGACTGATGATGGAATGGTTCCGTCACAAGCATGGAAGGGGTTAAATATAAGCCTTAGAATTGCACCACTGAGGGACCGCTAAAGCACTGCCCGACAGGTCACGAGGGAACTCATAATATGGCATGCGGTGGTCAACTTTGGCAGTGTGGGAGCGGGGAGCTGGCGTGACGGCCCGCTCCCAGACAGCCAAAGCCTTAATCACGCTCTAAAATTGCACCACCATTAGACCGCCTGAATGGGGTCAAATTATTTTTGAACTAGTTTCTCAACGCAAGTTTACTGCATCTGCTCAGGTCAGGAGCTTCAAATTATTGTTCAAAATTTAACAAGTAAAATCTATGTAATCCAGAAATGTTAGTGCAAAATTGCATTGGCAGCAGCCCATTTTATGTAATTTGGGGTCTGACTTTTATTCCTGACAAATGCAATAAGAACAATTGATGGACAGAATGCAGAACAATGTCATACATTCACCCCAGTACAGAGATCTGGGCCTAAATCCATCGTTTTTTTGCTCACCATACCATTCCAGTTTGGACCCAGCCATTTGCAAATCAGTCTTGACACTGCGCCCAATGGGAACAGTCCAGCCCAAACTGCCAGGCCAGGTCCTAACTGGACTGGAAACAAGTATCCTAGGTTGGTTTCGGTATAACACCCCTCATCATACAGGCTAGCTTGAATCCAGTGGCAAATTGAGCAAGGGACCCCCTTCTGGGCATACCCTGTCAACTCTTTTTGACTGGGGAGAATGTTTGCATTGTCAACATTACGTCCATCATTTGTTTACTGTAACACTTTTTGTCCTAAGTGGGATGGGTATGCCCAGACGTGGGTCCCTTGCTCACTGTGCCACTGGATTCAAGCTACCCTGAAAACGGTCTTAGGATGCTTGTTTCCAGTCCAGGGAGGACCTGGCCTGAGATTTCGGTCTGGACTGTTCCCATGGGGCACAGGGTCAAGACTGATTTGCATACGACTGGGTCCAAACTGGAGTGGCGTAGTGGGCTAAAGAACGATGTATTTCACCCAGATCTTTTGACTGGGGTGAATGTTTGCATTGTCAGCATTCCGTCCATCATTTGTTTGTTGTAACACTTTTATTCCTCACACCATTTTACTACAACAGAATCCAAAAATATGAAAAGTGAATATCATTCAGCCTTTTTTCATTAAAAATTACGACGTAATTTAGTTTAGTGAGGACGAAGCAGCTTAATAATGGCCAGGCCAACAAGGTAATCTAGTCATAAAAACATGGCATGGCTAGTCCTCACTTATGGTTTCAATACAAGGCCTCTGGTGAGGGAACTGTTAATTCCTCTGCTTGACATTGTTGTTTTTGATGGGGCAAGTATCTCAGCTATGTGCCCCTCCGGGAATTTTGTGGACCTCAACATGAGGACCTTCGTACCAGCAGCAGTATGTGCAGGTAAGCGGGGTAAGGCGAGCGTGGCAGGTGGATGTCAACAGACCAGACCTCACCTCTAAATCCCCCAAACTAAGTCTGAGTGAGCCTGTAAGTGTATGTGTGAGTGTCTGACTGGGTCCGTGAGTGGGTGTGTTGGCCTTTGAGTAGGTCTGTAAGTGGGTGCATGAGTCTCTGAGTTGGTATATAAGTAGATGTGTGAGTACCTGAGTGGGTATGTGTGTATATGTGTGTGTGCATGAGTGTCTGTGAGTGGGCACATGAGTGAGTGAGTAGGTCTGTGACAGGGTGTGTTAATTTTATTTATTTATTTTTCCCTATTTTGTCATCTATCGACTCCCCCCAACCCGCCCCTACTGCCACCCCACCGCACTTACATGCACGGACCGCCACTGTTTAGTACGCTACACAGGGGTATAGATGAATAAACGGTTTTAGCATCCTAGAATGTACTATTCCCTGCGTGTTTTATTTTTAAATATATAGAATGTACTTGCCACCGATCTCACCTCATTTGTTAATTGTATAGCAGTTTTTCTAACTGCTATTATTTAGCTTTCGTTGCCCGTGGATGATTAAACAGCTATAAAGGAAGACGTATAAAAGAGACGGATTCTCATGCCTAGCGCCTCTGAACTTAGTTTTCTCATTATATTGATGCAGTTCACAGGGGGAGCATGAAACATAAGGCCAAAAATAGAAATTCGCTGAACTACCCAACACAAATGCAGCGAGTCAGTAAATCACGGTGTTTTGTGCACAAATGAGACATTTATACTAGTTTTCACTGCTTGAGTCTGCCTCCGAATATTCAGGAGAACACTCATTATCTAAGCTGATTGCAGGTATCCAGCGTGAGGGAAAGTGCGCTTCCTTTACTAAATTAGGAGAGCCGCCCCACAGAATAATTAACATTTAGAGATATGTCTGTTTATTTTCAGAAACGAAGCGTGGAAACAATTTGAAAAGAAAACAGCCTATCTCGATTACGATGCCTGAGAGCCTGACTTTTATCTGTGAATTATATGTGATTTGAGTTTCCCTCTGCCAACGAGCAGGGTGAGTCACTTGGAGGCATAACTTAGATGGCTGCTATTTTCTGGAAAGAAAATACTGAGGGCAGGGATGACCTAACGGAGGCTGCGCCTGGAAATCTTGCATAATATTTATTCATAGGAGTGCGTGTATATCAGGACCAATTTACAAAGCTCTTTTTCGTTGAGAACTTTACGTGTACAGACAAACATACTGGGCCTCATTTATGAAAAGTGACGCATCGTTGCGTGAAAACAGCGATGCGTCACTTTTCACTGCGCCCTCCTTGCAACACCAATGATGCGTCATATTTACAGTATGATGCATCATGGTGCAAGGAGTTAAAGATACGTCAGTATTTCTGACGTATCTGTATGGCGCAAAAGTGACGCTTTGCTGGAGCGTGTCACAAAAGTGACGCAACTCCAGCAATGTATCCTTTCACATGGGGCAAGCCCCATGTGAAAGGGCGTGCGTCAGTCTTACGCCTGCTGTGAGGCAGGCGTAATAAATTGACGCATTTGTGTCCTAGAAGTGGCGCAGTGAAATCTTATAGATTTCACTGTGTCACTTCTATGACCCTGCCTTGCGTCAGAACGCCCCCCCTGCATACATTATACCTGGCGTAGGTATAATGTACCGCAGGAGTTTACAAAGTGACGCATCTACCTAGATGCATCACTTTGTAAATATGGTGCAAAAAGGCAAATTTTTTACGCTGCTGGTGCATCACAAAAAGTGACGCACCGGCGGGGTAAAAGTGACGCACGGACTCATAAATGAGGCCCACTGTATTTAGTCCTCCTAAGTATTCATGAATGATTACCTAAAATTCATAATTGTATGTATTCCAGTAATATTGTAGGTCTCAACAAAATGTTATTGCACTGGTGTAAATACCACACAAGAGATGAGTAAAGGGATTTTCAATACGTGATCATCCTCGTTAGTTTATGAAAACCCAAAAAACACATCACAAAAATACTAATATATTCACAAACTGCTCATCAACCTTGCGCTCTCTTTGCAGATGGTAAGAGATTACACCAGTCAACAGCTGGAGTATACCCCCTTCGAAGGCTGGAAGGCAAGTGGGCCACCCCCAAACGTTAAGGGGTAGTAAGGGATGTGGTTTTCAGATGCCTACACCAAAAAAATGGAATATGCCATTCCCTAGAATGTTTTTATTGAAAGTTGCAACTGATGTAGATTTTATAAACGTAATCTCAGATGTATAAGGTTTTGCATTGCCCTTGCAGCACGCAAGGGGAGGCAGGATGACGCAAAACCTATAATGAGATTTGCCAAGCATGCAACACTTTCTGGAGTTATGCAAGGCAGTGAAAGTTGCTGCCTTGCGATACTCTACATGATGGGGACATTACATAGTTGGAGTATGGGTGTTCCCATGCATGCATTCACCCATGTATTCTGAAGCCTTCCCAGATTTAACCACATTAGCAGACCAAGGAATGCATCAGAGGGATAACAAGGAGAAACATCTTGATTTTTCCTCATTGTGTCCTCTGTCTAGTTGTGCTGCTTTCTGCAGCACACATTGAAAGAAGAAAATAACTCTAAAACCCTTGCTACACGGTGCAAGGGTGCCTGAGTTGGCGCTAGCCTGAGATTGTGCACCAGTGTAGGCAGAGGACAGGAATACACCATACCATGATAGCACATTCATACCCTCTTCCTTACACACAGCGCACAACAGAAAGTGGTCTTGCTATTGTGCGTTGCGTGAAAAAAGGAAAAATCTGGCCTTTACTCTCTAAACTTACTCTCTAAAACTCTGATAGTAAAACAGAGATTTGATTGAGGTGGGCAGATTTGCAAACCCTATCACCATGGGAGCATCACTTTTTACGACGTTCCTGTGGCGATAAGGGCTTCGCCATATTTACAAGGCAGCGTTAAGCCACTTAATGTGGTTTAACACTTCCGTGTAAATCACGCACCCTTTCACGCTATGCTTAGGAAAGGAAGAGCAATGGATGTTGCTATGGGCGTTCCACTGCAACACCCACTGATTCTGATGCTGCCCCCTATTTACAAGGGAGGTGTAAATAGGTGACAGCGCCAGAATTAAGACCAGGGGAAACATGGTCTTACCATGGCGCAAGGAGGAGAAAGTTTCATTTCTGCTCGTTTTTGCTGTGTTGCTGTGTTAACAAAAGGAGAATGATTGTAAATGTACAGGAAGGTTCCCCTACCTGCACCTAAACAACCATTTAAAAAAATGCTGTTTTGCAACTTCTATGTGTACTGCATTAAGCAGCAAACATAGAAGTTACAAAATGGCATTTAAAGATTATGTGCAGAAATGAGGACATTCTTGCACATAAACAATCTTTCCCTGGAAGCAGACATCCTTGCACTACGGTGCAAGGGTGCCTGCGTTGGCACTAGGCTGCTAAGTTTAGCGCCAGCGCAGGGCGAAATGCAGGGCTACACCATAGTCTTGTAAATATGGTGCTGCCCTGTGTTTCTGAAGTGGCGGAGTGAGGCGTAAGCCAGGAAGGCTAACACCTCACTCCGCCACTTCACCTATAAATATGCCCTTTAGAGTGTTGCTGATGCTATCCAGAGTTCGTATCTCTGATTTGCATAATTTATTCAGTACTCCAAGCTTATGTTTGTTTTTAACCTATACTGGGTACCCTTTTGTATCGAGACAAAGTTATGCTTCTCTGATGAGCTCTATTGAGCACAAAAACATTTGTAAGGAGCTGTTTTTATTTATTTCAGGTTGGCCTGGGTAGTATTTACCATTTTCAAAATGTAATACTGTGTCTGGATTTAAAATAGGCTTTTGTTGTTTCTCAGAACTGCGTGGCTAGCACTAGCTAATCCCAAAATTGAAGAATGTGCTGTAAAAATAGCAAACGGCTTTGTTGCTTTTCTAGCTTGGCATAGAGAGCACTGTGCTAGTTCTATACTTAACAACTGTGCTGCAAAAGCAAACATTTGAGCAGCGCAGATTCAGAGTGTTGCTGATCTTGTAGATGCACTCCATAAACATGAACAACTCTCCATATAGAACATATATACGTTATTAATATTCTCAGACATAACAACTGAAGTTTTATTTAATTAATTATATCTTTTAAGAAAGTGTCTATCACAATGCTGCAAATAGTTTTCAGCCAAAAATATTGAAGCCTTGAAAACCTGGCATGGTTATTCGGGTCATATTTTCGAAAGATTATTCAAAGCCAGTTATAAAAAAATATGGTGCTTGGCTGTGAATGTTATATTTATTTTCCCATGTTTGGTCTATATTCTCTGACGGACTTTGCTCTGTGTCTGTTTCAAACTCTGCCTTATAGTATATTGAGCACCGAATCTTTGGTCACTCTCCTTCTCAGGTTCCATTCTGATGTCAGAGTATAAGGACAGCAATACCATTTACAAGAGAATTACCAAGATTTTGAGAAGGTCGATACATTTTAAAATTAATGAATACTAACATTGCATTGCCAGAGTGATTAATCTTTTCATACTATTGCATTTTGTGTTCCATGGTAATTTGCTGAATGTTAATTTGGCAGTAAAGCATTTTGAATTTTTGTTCCTTCCACGGAATTTTTAGGTTTTTTTTTGTCTCAAGGTGAGTATTTGTCTGTGTCTTTGTCTGATTGTAAAGACGTAAAATAACGCAATCTGCTTCATGTAAGGCTTTTCAGAGTGCTTCATAGGACAGAATGTTGTTTTGAGGTCTAATGTCACTATTTTTTCAGTATTTTAAAAGTTTTACTTTAATCAGGCAGCCAATAGCGTTATTTTTTATATTTATTTTCCAAATTTTTATTTTTTTATTCAGTTTTCTTATTTGGGTAATCATTTGAGTTGAAGAGCGAAGGAGGTTCATAAACACGACTGATGTATATCACTACCTCAGTGTGCAGTCCTTTCATGGCGCAGCCCTACTGTTGACTCTGAGTTCATTCAGTTTTTCCTTAACAAATTTCACCAGGTTTTTCCTGGCAAAATGTGTCCAAAGAAACATTGGCTGTGTGGTGCTTCCTGTAAAACATGGAAACCTAAGCCATATACAAACGTCCATTTGTGCATGAATTAGGATTACCGTTCTGTTGTCTAAATCTAATTTCATTTAACATTTAGACCCTGGTGGCCAGCTTCCTTTCCTTTGAAAAATGATGCACGGAAACTTTGTCATTCTGTAAATAAATCATGATCAAGGAAGGATAAGCTGCATTCCATTTATCTTCACTGACTCCTCTAGCTGTTAAACCACTGGTGGCCCCGGGCTAACTCCTAGTGAAATACATTATGGGTTGAGTTTTCTCCTTCATTTGCACTGTTATCTCCTATCTACCAAACAAATGATTTCTTGCCTTTTCGTATTGACCTGCTAAATCTTGACCAATGGCCAGCTCTTTATGTGGTATCCCTCTTTCAGATCTACATGACTTAATGAGCATCTGAAAGCAAGTATCTGAAAGCATTTAGGTCAACATGAGCATCCCTTACATTGCTCAGCTCTCTGAAAGCCCTAAACGTATATATGGTTACCTGTTGGGCTTGATATTTTCTCTTATTCACAAACTTCAGAAGTCATGTCAGTTACCCGTTTGGTGGTCCAACCATATTCCTATCAAATTCGAAATCATAGTGATATTTTCCAGATCACCTAAACCATCCATTGAGTCACTGCAGTTACAGCAAAACTAAAACACAAAAAACATCTGCCCTATGTTATTCCTGAATGTCTTTGTCAGCCATCGACGGCCCGTGTAGGGCATTCTGCCGGGCGGTGACGTGGGGCGGAGGAGGGGCAGGGTGGGGGGTGTAAAATACGGGAAACGGACGATTACAGGTAAGTAACGTAAAAAATAAATAAAACTAATTTCGCTGCTCGCGCTGCAATGCCAAATGCGATGCAGTGCGCGCAACATAATTTGTTTTATTTATTTTTTATGTTACTTACCTGTAATCATCTGTTTCCCGTATTTTACACCCCCCCCCCACCCTGCCCCTCCCTTATCCCACGTCACCGCCCGGCGGAACGCCCTACACGAGCCGTCGCTGCTGTCCGCTCTCTGTTGTCAGCAAATAGATTTCCTTCTTCAGTTCTAAACATCATTGAAAATTTAATCACCATGTTTGTTCACCAAGATGCACACTCAGTAAAGACCACCACATTTTCTGAAAGTGGCTGAATCGCAGAGAAATTACTTAAGAAAATATGAAAGGCAGAACATTGGAAAGGCGGCGGCTAAAGTCCTAACCACTTTCCAACATAATTATGTAGTACTTTCACTACAGAATATATGCATGGCTTGCTCTAAAAATAAATGGAACACCATCAATCAAGAATATCTGAAGCTGGAAACATCTTCCCTACCAGTCAGCTATTTACCCTCTTCCAAATGCTTTGTAATTTGACCCCATCTTTCTGCAATAATGCATTTGAGGCAATTTGATCTAAGATCTCTAACTCCAACTTACTGCAGTTTAAAAATACTCTTCCAGTTTTTCATAGCACTGCCTTCCTCTATGTTTTTATTCCCACTAATGAACTTGAGGTAACCAAGGTTCTGTTTTCCTTCAAACAAAACCTAAAATAAACAGACTTGTACATGGCAATCTACCCAGTCAGGACACTCATACTTGGCCCTTCCAATCAAACAGTGCCTGTCTCAAAAGATTGCAGAGTATCTAAGAAATGTAACTCCTTCTTAAGCCCTCTGCTATTCACAAACTTGTTGTTAGGACCCTGGAAAGCTCTTCCACTTTTGTCCCATATCCACCATCCATTGTTTGGCCAAAGCCCTGGAGTCAACCACTACAATGCAACTTGCCACTAATGCAGATATTGTTGCTGTCAATATTCCATGTACTGTTCAAAACTATTGTTAACATGTTTTTAGACCTCTATTTCTGTTACTATCTCATGGGTAGTTCTTTGATTTGTTCTATGGAGAAGGGATAACTCCCCATCCAAAAAGGTACTTGCAAGAGATTAGGTTACTGGCTGCAGGGATAGTAACCACACTCAGACAACTACAATCCTTGTCACTGTGAACTACAGAAGACACTAAATTAATCTGTGCTTAACCCTCTGATAGCTTGGTACAAGAGCAGTCAAGCTTAACTTAAATGTAATGAGTAAAGTATTTATGCAGCACAAAAACAGTACTAAAGTGAAAACACCTCAGAAGAAAAATCCCAAACCAATAGTTTATCTATATATATAAAAACGAATGTATGTCTGTCTGTCTGTTTGTCCTTTATGCATTACTACACCATTCATCCGATCGCCATGAAACTTTGGGAAGTTGTTGAGTACACTCCCGTGAAGGTTTCTGGCATATGCATTACTACACCATTCATCCGAAATCCATGAAACTTTGGGAAGTTGTTGAGTACGCTCCCGCGAAGGTCTCTGGCATATGCATTACTACACCATTCATCAGATCGCCATGAAACTTTGGGAAGTTGTTGAGTACACTCCCGCGAAGGTTTCTGCCATAAAAAAGTTTTAAATATCGGCCCCCAGGGCCCTCATAATCTTTTGAATACTGATGTGCGCACCAGACGGAAAAACAAAAAATCATGTATCCACAAGCACTCGAATAAATGAATAGAATTAAAACAACACTTTGAAATGTTTTCCATATTAAAATGAATACGTTTCAATAAAAATGACACAATGTAAATTGAATGTTATCATGGTGGCTTTCCTTTAATTTCCTTTCTTCGGAGATCGCAGCAACGCTCGACGGGTAAGCTAGTGTTTTATAAATAAAATGACACCAAAAAAAGCTAAATCCAATCAATAGAACCAGAGTTATGATGTTTTAAAGTGCTTACTGAAATCTAGCTCCTAAAAGATCAAAGTGCCAACCACAGATATCTGGTAATGCGAGACAGGGACAAAGTCAAAAGTTAAGGCCCACTGAGGTGGAGCTTATGTCAGATACAAGGTGTGGACTGGGCCCCATTGCGGCATACCATCGGACTTCAAACAATTTTGAAGAAAAAGTCCAGGAGAAGGTTGAATTCAGTAGGTCAAGGCAGCAGACAGTGTCTGAGGTGGGGGTCCGCTTCATTGGGGAGCTGCTGGACGAAGTCTCTGTGAAACCATCAACGTTGGCAGGAAAACGCTCTGAGTGGTAAAAGCTGGATTTCCAGGCCAAGGAAGTAGTTGTTGTCGTCAGGAAGCCAGTTGTTGTCAAGCCCAGTGAAGATTTTACCTTCAGAATTACACAACTTTTTGGAAGTTGAAAATCTCCAGCAGGATGAAGCTGCAGGCTGTGGCCGGAGACGGCTCTATGAGGCTCTACTGGGAGGTCTACACTACAGGTTGCAATGGCAGGATTGAGATATATTTTAAAGTGTTACTTTAGTGGGTGTCAGAATGTGTGCCGCATGCCAACTAGTAGCATTTAATTTACAGGTCCTAGGTACTTGCAGGTACTTACAAGTAAATTAAATGTGCCAATCCTGTGTAGGCCAATTTTACCATGTGTTAGGGAAAGTTCACAAGCCTTTTAGCACTGGTTAGCAGTGGCAGAATGCACAGAGTGTTAATACCAACAAAAAAAAAATCTGAAAATAGGAGAGGGGGGCTACCATCCAAGGGAGTCATGTCTAACTGTAATGAAAAGTCAACTATTTAATTCTGATATAATGATCCATACTTAATCAATTTATTTATACCTTCAGTCTCATAATTATGAAAAGTATGCCTCCTGCTGCATTTCCTCAACCTCCATCAGATCAGTGGAAGGATCTATGAATCCAACTAGCTCCCAAAGTGAGAAAGAGCTCTGATGATGTAGTGTAGTTCCTATCATCCCAATAGGCTCTGCGCATTGGAATAATACCTACAGCAGTAAAGGCCTAGACCAGACGTTAACTAGGTCTACTACTGTCGATACTAGACTTAAAGTTTTGGGTTTGCCAGCTTAGCTCAGAGTTCACTAGAAACTTTCTCGAATGTTCAAGGAGGAATTAACTTCCCTGATTAGACAAGAAGGGATTTCGTTTCTGACAACCATAGAACATGACAACTTTGCTCTCCCCTAATCAAGAGTATATCTCGAGAGTCGTGTGAACAAAAGGCAAATTATTTTACTCAGTCAGTACGTGCATTCTTAGTCTCATCAGATTGTAGAGAAAAGGAAGAGACGGGCGTGTTCAATAAAAAGGTGTTATTTATTGATCAGTCTCTTTTCTCATACAAGAGAAATGGATCGATATTATTGCAATACTTATAGTTAAGTAAAGTGCATACATTAAAAGCAATAGTATAAAATAATACTGTAAAAACATTGATATGGTTTCTAAGCCATAAGATGTTTTAAAATGAATAAAATATATTACATACACATATACATTTGACTAAACGTACTCAACTGGTGTTTCTAAATACGCCTACCCCGTGTACCTGACCTAAGTCTAATACGTGGGCGGGAATAGAAAGTTACAGTTTAAGTTAAGTTGGTTTTTGCCAAGTGAATAACTAAAGAATTCTCTCTGAGGGGTTATTCAGTTCTGTACCTGGAAGTTAGGATGAATGAGGAATGGTATCTCTCTCTCTGGTCTCGATATTCCAGGCTGCCTACGAGGGCTGCCCAGAAACGCCGGTGCTGGATTCTCGGCAGGAGAAAGCAGCGCGTCTCTCAGCGCGTCAGGAAGGCGGGGCTGCTGCCAGCGGGGTCTGCTCTGCTCTTGGCTTCGGCAAGTATGGCTGCTCCGTCTCGTCACCACGCGTGTGTTTGCATAGGGCAAGATCGGTAATATTTATACCTTTAAGGTGCCGAGATTGACGTAAGGATGGACATAGATACGTCAATAAGGATGTCATACGACTTGCTCGTTAGCACATTCTTTTACTGAAGTTCTCGGTGAAATCAAAACAATGGCCGCAGGGTTTTGCCCAGGTTGTCATAGGTTTGATTTGTTATGAGAACTCCGTATGCCTTATCAGGGGCTGGAGGAATATCGCTTGTCTAATTAGATCGCAAGCGTTATGACCTAATCAGATAACACGTTCCTGTGCCGTAGTGTGACTGCATCAGATAACGGTATCTGCATCATGGGGGTTTTCTGCCTCATGGGCTGACTGCTAGTTAACTTGTTGGTTTGTTTAACTAGAATAGGGTCAGGAATAGGGGGGTCGATTCAGGACCTATAGGAATACATCACACCCACTCCACGCTAACTATGTACATATTTACTAATCTATGCATAGTATAACATAGTACAACATACTATAGAGTATAGTGTATACCTTACCACCCCAAAATACATAAATGCATTTTGAAATTTTTCAAATATACGGAAAAATTGCAGACATATGTATTGTATGCACTCAAGCTGTAGAAAAATGCCAAGTTAATCGCATTTGTATACATTATTGCTTAATTGGTATATGAGAATTACACATGAAATGGCTTCTTAATACAGAAAAAAAGTTCGAGACCATTCCATCACAGAATAAAATATTTGTAAACGTATCAGCGGGCAGCTAATGTCTATAAGCTATCTAAAATTTAGAAACCTTAGTTCTTTAAGAATAGTTCTTACTTTAAGCAGAAGATAGTGTCCCGAAAAATATGCAAAAATATTTGGGGCTGCTGAAAAATTGCTGTCCGTGAACTGGAGGGAAAATTGTTCATGTGACTTTATTTTTAAAGTTGAAGGCCGAATTCAGGGAACGCCGTGTGCGAGCTTGCTCAAAAGTCTCTATTTCTGTTCTGGAGAGAACATCATATCATTCAGGCTTTCGAAAAAACTGTCAACAGCTTCCTGGGAAAGTTCCACTAACTCGGAAATAGGTGTAATCATGCATTCTTGCGCATGATTGTCTCTATTGACATTCTGATTTGCATTACTGACAGAAGGTCGTACCTGTTCGATGCTGCTTTCATCTTGAACTTCACTACCCATCAATCGTAGTGGTGAAGCTTCCACGAATGCCGTCATCAGGATTGGTAGCCTTTGAGGGCAGCACAAAGCATGAACCTTGATCGGGCTCAACAATGTTTCTGCATCCATCGGCGCATCCGATTGTAGCGTCAGACAGGTGTCTAACACGCATTCTTCTCCGCATAGCAGACACCTCAATACAGGTAAAACACATCTTTGCCACATTGGTCGAAATGATAGAAACCAAGTCATGTTCAGCTCTCTAAGCCGGGAGAGTCCCAGGATTTTTGATATCCGGTCCCGGTATCCAATGGCTAGGATTGTTTCTTCTATTGTCACCAGAGTTTTGTCTGTGACATGGGTTGCCATAACGAAAAATAAGGACTAAGAATAGGATTCCTGCAATTAGTCCCAGGATCAGGGGAAGTCCGCCAAAAATCGAATGGACGAAATCTGGAAAAATACCCAGTATGGCTTTGAATGGTGTTAATGCCATCGAAAATACTGTCTTAAATACCTTTGAGACCCCATTGGTATCAGAAATATTTAAGATTTCATTCAGGATTTCCGCGAAATGTACGGGGGAATTAGTTGATAATAATGTATGTATCTCTGCAGTCGTCCTTGCGACTTGTAGATCATACGTTTCTTTTGATGACGAAAGCCTGGTAGGCGTCTGAAGAAGCACTGTTTTCATTCTGCTTAAAGTATCTATTCGAATAGAAGTAATTTTCAAATCGGGCCATGCCCTTGCCTCCCTGTCTGGGAAGGAGCTGGGGAACAATGAGCGTCCACAGCACTTGACCTTCGCAGTCGTAGTTACTAGATAAGGAGTCCCGGGCATAAGACTACAACATTTGTGGTCTACAATAAGAATGTAACTCCCATTATAGAGTCTTTGAAAGAATGGTTCTATTTCTGTTGCAGGTGCGCCTTGCTGGTGACATGAAAGGTTGTATGAATTCCCTTCACAGGCTCCATGCAAACTAATTCCGTTACACAGAAGTGTGCCACTTAGTGACATCGCACAATTGTTGCCACTAAGAAACACTTTCTGTCCTTTATTACTGACACATGCATGTGAATAGGGCAGGTTCCATGTTGTTTTAAGGTATCCTTTTCCCAATTTCTCGTACATGCCAGCCTGTATATATTTTTGGCAGTATTGAAACCTGAAGGTTGAGATTGGAATATTTATTATCCCATGTATTATCCATTCACTGACAGGTCGTTCTGACATTGTCACTGGTAATCTTTCGAGTTTTTCAATGCTCAAGATTGTATAATCAGCACCCTTTTGTGCCATACTGATTTGTCTATCAGTAAGGTTAAAGATTTGGAATAGTGACGTTGTGTTGATTAAACGCCAAGGCACATAGCCTGAACGCAGATTTTGTAATGTCCAGCCAAGCTGTACAATAGAACGCAATTGAGACTGACCGTGTTGTAATAACAGTAAGTCCTGCGATAATATGTCGATTGCTGAAGACACAATGCTGTCCAAAGAAAAAATTCTGGAGGACAGAGTCATTAACCCATTGTCCACTACAGAAAGTGATTTTTCCAAATTAATACGGTCAATTTCCCGTATTCTCTCTGCTGTTTCAATTTGAGTAACCTTCCAGGCCTCATTGTATGCTGCATATACAGAGGCTGCTATGAAACGCTTTTGACGCTGTTTGCGTGGTCCCAAAGTGAAATCACGCAAGTCAGCACCATCAGTAAGTAAAGTTAGGTGTTGCTTAATTTCTGCCAGTGTGGAAGTTTGTAGCCACTGAAGGCATAATTTGCCCACACTGTAGGTGGTTATTATCCCTGGGTGATGTCTTTGAGGATATCTAGGGTCTGGCCTGGTCATTTTGAACCCCTGTGTTTTGTTCAGGAATCTGTTTTGACAGTTATTAGTATCTGTGGGCCAGATCAACCACTGTTTCCAATCAGGATGTGTTCTGTTTTGGTTTAATATATGGTTTACGTCTATCTCTTCATCTGTAGAAGTGTTGCTAAACATTGTTGGCTTTGGAATAGACGGTTTATTTAAATCTTTGATTTTGGCTAGGCCAAGACAGGTGGTTTGTTGAACAGTGTCATTTAAAAATATCATTTGTTCTGGGATCATGCAGGCTCTAAACAAAGCTTCTATACCCTGTACTTGCCATTCTTTTGTACCCCAAACACTTTTCAATTCAACATTTTTGTCCCAATAATCAAAACCAAAAGTATTCATTTTTTCAAAGAATGAGTCTAAATATAACAATTTTGTGTTGGTTATCATGGTCTTGGTCCCTGTTTTGTTTGACAATTTAAAATAAAATGTTTCAGCATTACTTGTGTCAAAACCTGAAAAATATGAATATTTGTCGTAAACGGTTCTTGAGCTCCCTTTTGGAGGTGTTGCACAATGTTCCCATTGATTATAATTTAAAACATTTCTAGGTTGTGCAGATCTATGTAAAAAATGGTTACCATAGTGGTTATAACAGTACATACTATCATAATTTGTAGAACCCTGCAAATAATCATGTTTGGTAAATTTAGCAGACATTACTAAGTCAGACATCATATTATTAATGCTTTCGAAGTCCCAATCATCAGCAAATGAGTTTGGTTTTACAAAGTCACTCAAGGAGATCTTAATTTGGTGTGGATATTTTAGGATCTCGACCGGACCATAAATTTCATAGTCAGTGTTGTCCCATGCTACCCCACCAGGTATCGGATTGGCTGTGAAGTTGGCTGAAGAAAGTTCTCTTTTCTCGACGTGTGAAGATGTGTGTGGTTTGAGGATCAAGTTGATTTTCTGACTTGCTGTGTCCATTTTAGCATATTTTCCCTCAATGAAGCGTCCCAATGTTAGTATCATGATGAGTCAAAGTATGAGGATAAATGCACCAAAACCCACCCAAAATTCAATCCATGGGGAAATCAGATATGTTTCTTTCAGTTGTTTCAAAAGTTCCTTAGCTTTATCTTTAAAGGTTTTTGATGATGGCTGTGTCTTTGATTCACTGAAGCCTTCAGAGGAATCATCGAAGTTTATGAAGTAGCCGGATGCAGTTCTGTCAATTGTTCCAATTGCTTCAGGATTTCTGTTACTTGCATTTTCACTTGTTACTTCATTATATATTGGTGTGTCTCTGCTAAATGTTTTTATTTGGGTTTTCAGAGGTCTTAGTTCTATTGCATTGTTGCATAGTCCATGTTGTTCTTCTGTAGGCGTTTCGAATGTGATGAGCCTCTTTGTTAGGACCTCTGTACTGGTAGCAAACCTTGGTGTTCTGCTACTTATTGGGAGTCCACTTGGCCTACTGTTTGTTATCGGCCACATGTTGTGGTTTTACCAGGTCGATGGATACAACTCGGTTCTCCTTTTTACCAGTAAGTGGCGGTAGTACAACTGATCTTGTCCCGTTGACAGACAAGACAGGAACTGCTTTTCTGTAAGAAGGCCCAAATTCCTTCTTTACCGCGATCTTTTCCCTGACTAGATCCCCGACTTTTGGAATCCAGACAGGTCTTGCTGGGACAGGTGGTGGTTCTTCAGTGGTTGTTGGCTGTTGTTTCAACTTTATGTTGCTCAGGTCTTTTCTTGTTTTGTTTAAGTCCTGCAAAATAGCCAAACGGTCTTTGATATCAAAGCTTTTTTCTTTCACCACTGAAGTCTGACTATCAATGTCAGAGATCATCATCCTAGTTCCAAATAATAATTCGTACGCACTGAATCCCTTCAGAGAATTTCTTGGCAAGTTATTGAGACTACGTTGGACACTTATTAGATGTTTGACCCACCCAGCTCCCGAACCTAATATCCTTTCCGCTATAGATTGCTTTATGCCTTGGTTTTTTCTTTACACCATCCCGTACCCTCAGGAAGGAAGTGAGAAGATTCCCGCTGGGCTATGCTCATTTGGTCATGTTTCCCCTCAGGCTTGAGGGCTAGAGTGGAGACAATGGTCAAACGTAGCATGCTCTTAGCGTATATGCCATTTAGACTCGCAAATCTTTGTATAACAGTCCGGACGTCAGCCGAGTGCTGGTGATCTACATTATAAGTGGAACTAGCCTGTATATGTTAATCGCAACCCTTCCTTTTTACTCCTGATTTTTTCTGGAGTAAACCGACGAGGTATTAAACTGTTTCTCTCCCCACTGCGATCTCTGTTGCAGTTTGGGCAATTTTTTACAAACATGGTATGACGCAGGCTCATGCCTGGCCACCAGTACCGTGATTGTAATTCTTCCAGAGAATCTTTTAGTTTGAGGTGTCTGAGACCCTCGCCCATATGTGCGTCTGCGATTAACAAGTTTCTCCTGTCCATGTTTGGAATCACTCTATCCCCCACTCCAGGGATTCGAGCAAAAGGGACGGAGTTTGCATCGATTATGTATGTATAATAGAGTGGATAGTTGATCGGTAACGCTGAGCAGTCGCCTTTTGATGACGTTTTCACCGCCAGCATTGTTTCACCGTCAATGTATTTTAATGTACGCTTTTTTCGAACTACGGGAGCCGATTTAGTGGCTGCCGCTGTGGCTGTTTCGGCCAATGAATTCCCTGCAACGTGAACGCCATCACGCTGATGACTCAGTGAGTGTGTCACGTGAGTCTTTGGTAGCTCTTTCTGTAAAAGAGCTATTTGTTCCCAGAGCAGTTTTTGCTTTATTGGTGCATCTGTGTCATCTTTGTAACCGTTTTGAATCCATGTCTGCAAATCCTTGTTATATGATTTGACGCAGTAATAGGAATCTGACACTATAAGTGTCGGGAATTCGCGATCCGCATTATCTAGCGCCATTTTCAAAGCTAATATTTCAGTTTGTTGTTCTGAATTAGTTTCTACTGAGTGTGTCTTTGTTAATAGAGGTTTTAGTTTACCTCCGCACCATACTTCTTTTGTAATCTCACATGTGGGGTTGTATGCTTGTTCTCCCCAAACGGAGGGTTGAGCATGTCCGTCTGTATAGATTACACAGGCGTAATGTCGTAAGGCAGAATGTCGATTGGCAGAGGATATGTTTCTTCATATTCTAGATTTTTTAATTCTTCTAGTTCTGGATCAAAGTAGTAGTATAATTTGTCCGTTGTGATTGAATTCACCCATTGTATCCATTCTGGATTTAATGTTGTTGTTGGTAAATTACACGGTGTTGTTAGTGCCTCGAAGGCTGATTCTGCTGTTCTGACTGTGATATGTCTACCGTCAGCTTGATCTTTTTCTCTAGCTATTGCGGTTTGAACTGCATGAACAATTTTTTCTTTGTTGCTGAATTTCTGTTCAGCTTCTGTGTACAAGTGTGATTTGAATGCAATTGGTACCTTTTCTCCCTCATTAGAGGTCAGGTATGTGAATCCGCATCTCCCTGGGATGACTCGAATCACAAGATTGCGTGTGTTATCACGTGTTTCTAATTTTGTTTTAATTAGCATGTCTGTTTGTAGGGATCTCAAAATTTCTGTGTGTATTTGAGTCTAATTGGATCTTTTAAAATCTGGTTTTATCAGATCATAAAGGGGTTTGACCCTTTCTGCGTAATTTGCAATGTATGTTCTTCCGAAATTTAGGAAGCCTAGAATCGACTGTAGGTTTTTTAGTGTTCTAGGTGCTTGGATTACGGCACATTTCTCTAGGAAATTGTCGGCCAGGCTTTTGCCTTCACTTGATAATTCATATCCTAAGAACAGGACTTTCAGATGGGCAATTCTGGATTTTTTAAAGTTGAATTTGTAACCCTCTGCTGCGAACCCAAGTATTATGGTGTTCACTCTCTTCAAGTGAGTCTCCAAGTCATCATCTGTTAAGTAAATGTCATCGACATAAGATAATGCTTCATCATATATATATATAGTTGTAGTAATTCTGTTACTCTCGCTGAGAATACCCCCGGGCTGTTCTTGTACCCCTGGGCTAACCAACAGAATTGTTTTTGAGTGCCATTTATTGAGAATGCAGTTAAATATCTGCTCTCTGGTGCTATGTTTTGACAAAAGAATCCATTAGAGATGTCTAATGTTGTTTTGTATTTTTTGCGCACTATGTTATTCATTAGTGCAGCACTGTGTGAGTTTTGCACTGCAAAAGTTTTGCAACATGTGTTAAGGTGTCGGTAATCCAAAACTAGACGATATGAATTGTCTGGTTTGGAGACCGGAAACAAAGGGTTGTTCATTTGTGAGGTGCAAGTTTCAATCACCCCCTGGTATTCTAGCTGATCTAGTATTTCATTTACCTGTTTTTTAGCTTCTTGCTTAATTGGGTACTGCCTTTGTGCAGTTGGTTGTGATTTTAACTGGATTTTGTGAGGAGGAGAGTCCTCATCCCATCCCACGTGATTTTTATATAAAGCAGGAGCTAGAGCCACTGCCCACTTTCTAGCAAGTGTGTATTTTTTATGAATTGGAATTTGATTTGAGAAGGCAGGCATAATTACTTCTTCGCCATGAGGGCACTCCCTGACAAACTCTGGTGGCCAGTCTTTTTCAGCTAGAAGGATATCATAGCCCTTGGAGAGATTATCCCAAAATAGTCCCCTTATTTTCCTAGTCTTATCCCCCTCTATACGCAATGTTATTTCGTATATTTTGTGAGGTTTGCTAACTCTGGTGTCCGCAGTTTCCACTTGAAGATATTCATTCGTGTCCACTGTCTCCAGATGATTCATAAGGACTTTGCGAGCTATGCTCACTTCTGCTGCGCTGTCTAGCATTGTCTGAGCCCACTCTCCGTTTTTCAGTTGTGTCCTCAGTATTCTCGGCATTGTTAACTACCTTGATACTGGCTACCTTCTTTTTTGGAAATTGTAATTTCTTTTTTAGTTGAGCAGGTTCCTTGTCTTTGGACTTGGTGTGCTCTTCTCTTTGTTCTGATCGTCCTCTTCTTTCCGATTTCTGCGAGGAAGTCTGAAAAGATTGAATGGGACGTGTATCAATGTCTTGATATCTATCGGGCTTTTTAATATTATCCCTATTTCTAAGGTTATATCTTTTCCCAGAGGGGTCACTCTGAGGTGACCTGTGTCTTTGGTTCGGAGATTTTTCTCTTCGCCTAGGAGACCTTCCTCGGGACTGGAATTTCTTTTCTTTAGGATTGGATTGTTTGTTTCCATCCCAGTTCTTTTTTGGTGATGTAGAATTATTATTAATTTTTTCAGGACTTTCAATTAGTTGCGGTTTTACTGGTATTCCACCTAAACTATCTCTACCTAGTTCCTCATTGGATTTTTCTATGATTCTGGCAATTTCAGCTGGTTGGTCTGCTATATCTGTCTCTTTTAACCTCTGGCGGATCGCCACGTTTGCTGCTTCACCTTTTATGTTGGCTAATAATATAGCCGAGACCTGCTTGAAGTCTTTCAGTAATTTCATACCAAGAGTTAAAGCGGGTTCAGGGCCATATTCATCTTGAATTTGTTTTAGCACATCTGGTATTACCGAAATGGATGGAACACCGTGCGTTTTTGTGTAGATGGAAGCAAAGACTGTACCCCAAGTGTCACAGTCCTCAATGTGTGGTGCGATTCCCATTGGAAGGCAGATAGACAGAATCCTGTGCTTTTCTAGCGGGGTGGTGTCAGGAAACACCGCCTCTATTTGGGTGATTTTTTGCGCTAGCCAGAATGGTATTTGTTCCCATTTAGCCGGTACTTTACCTAGGCAGGACTGGATGTTCTGTGGTGTAATTTTATTTGTGTTCCCCTGGTGAGGGGTCAGCTGTTGGAGTTTAATCGCTGGCTGAATTGTTGAAGTCCGCATCACATACTGGATTAATTGTCTATGTATTTTTATTAATTGTTTTATCTGTGTTAACAGCTCTGCTGCTGGCATCTCATTGATGTCTGGATGTGGTGTGTATCCGGCTAGGACCGGCCACGTTGCTCCTGGTCTACCTAAAGGACCGAGCCTGGTGATGTGATTATTATGTTTTAGGGCGCCATCAAATAAGAGCAAATGCTCTTGAAATTTGAGTGGTACTTCCACCTCCTCGAAAGGAGTGTACTCATTAGGAGGTTCCTCTATCTTGTAATAGTGGAAGTACTTTGTTACAGCATTTGCTGCTGGAAAATGTATCCATGAATAGTATACCTCTGTCTGCCGATATTCGTGTGCCTCAATTACGAATATGACTGTGCCACCTCTAGGTGTCAGTCCATTTTCTATAAGTTTTAGGGTTATAGATCTCCTTTTGATGACCGGGATGAGTATTATATCCTGGTCTGCTGCCTGCATGGTAGCATCAGCTGCTGCGAGTTCAGTTGCTAATCTAACTGCCTCTCTTTCTTCATCACTGTCTCCCATTTTACTGACAGGATGGTTATTTCTTTTGTTTGCAGATCAGGTTTCTTATGGAAACAAAGGTTAGATGCACAATATTTTGGAACTGTTTATCCTTCAACGTTGACTATACCAAGAACCATACATAGGAGTTCCCTCCTGCGAGGTCTGGCGGATATAACCTTTCACCCACTCCAGACGTCTTTGGAGTATTATGGGAAAAGGGGTCTGAGTGAGAAAGCACAACTGAGTTACTCTAAATGTCTTACGTTAGTTTTATCGCCCTTTCCAAACGCGTTGGGCGCCATGTAGTGTAGTTCCTATCATCCCAATAGGCTCTGCGCATTGGAATAATACCTACAGCAGTAAAGGCCTAGACCAGACGTTAACTAGGTCTACTACTGTCGATACTAGACTTAAAGTTTTGGGTTTGCCAGCTTAGCTCAGAGTTCACTAGAAACTTTCTCGAATGTTCAAGGAGGAATTAACTTCCCTGATTAGACAAGAAGGGATTTCGTTTCTGACAACCATAGAACATGACAACTTTGCTCTCCCCTAATCAAGAGTATATCTCGAGAGTCGTGTGAACAAAAGGCAAATTATTTTACTCAGTCAGTACGTGCATTCTTAGTCTCATCAGATTGTAGAGAAAAGGAAGAGACGGGCGTGTTCAATAAAAAGGTGTTATTTATTGATCAGTCTCTTTTCTCATACAAGAGAAATGGATCGATATTATTGCAATACTTATAGTTAAGTAAAGTGCATACATTAAAAGCAATAGTATAAAATAATACTGTAAAAACATTGATATGGTTTCTAAGCCATAAGATGTTTTAAAATGAATAAAATATATTACATACACATATACATTTGACTAAACGTACTCAACTGGTGTTTCTAAATACGCCTACCCCGTGTACCTGACCTAAGTCTAATACGTGGGCGGGAATAGAAAGTTACAGTTTAAGTTAAGTTGGTTTTTGCCAAGTGATTAACTAAAGAATTCTCTGTGAGGGGTTATTCAGTTCTGTACCTGGAAGTTAGGATGAATGAGGAATGGTATCTCTCTCTCTGGTCTCGATATTCCAGGCTGCCTGCGAGGGCTGCCCAGAAACGCCGGTGCTGGATTCTCGGCAGGAGAAAGCAGCGCGTCTCTCAGCGCGTCAGGAAGGCGGGGCTGCTGCCAGCGGGGTCTGCTCTGCTCTTGGCTTCAGCAAGTATGGCTGCTCCGTCTCGTCACCACGCGTGTGTTTGCATAGGGCAAGATCGGTAATATTTATACCTTTAAGGTGCCGAGATTGACGTAAGGATGGACATAGATACGTCAATAAGGATGTCATACGACTTGCTCGTTAGCACATTCTTTTACTGAAGTTCTCGGTGAAATCAAAACAATGGCCGCAGGGTTTTGCCCAGGTTGTCATAGGTTTGATTTGTTATGAGAACTCCGTATGCCTTATCAGGGGCTAGAGGAATATCGCTTGTCTAATTAGATCGCAAGCGTTATGACCTAATCAGATAACACGTTCCTGTGCCGTAGTGTGACTGCGTCAGATAACGGTATCTGCATCATGGGGGTTTTCTGCCTCATGGGCTGACTGCTAGTTAACTTGTTGGTTTGTTTAACTAGAATAGGGTCAGGAATAGGGGGATCGATTCAGGACCTATAGGAATACATCACAATGACTGGCCCTGATAGAGTGATGGCAAATCATGGCATACAGTAGGTCCACTTGGCATGATAGTATCCCCTTGGGACATGGTATTAACACTGCCTTATTGTATCAATCCTAATAATAATAATAGTGGTAATTTTTGGCATATTGTCAGTCTCAGGCATGATGCGTTGTACTCTTGCCACAATGATGGCCTTGACATGACGAACACATTTTTTGTCTTAATGTGTACTCACAGTGGCATCCATGACTGACATAAGGCTGCATCTATTATAATGATGGTAATTCTTAGGGTGTTGTGTGCATTCTTGCCAAGATGGTGAACTAGTAGAAAGCCATTGTATAATGCTGCTGGGATAATTGTATTACTTTTTGTCATAGTGGGTGATTCATGACATGATATTACTAACTTCGGGCTAATGTGTGCTCTAGCATAAATGTAAAAATAATTGACATATTTTGGCCATTCATTCACAGGCACTATTAAGTACATAGAAGTAAAGCTGTAGCTGCATGGATGAAACAAAATTTGATGCTTGGAGAGACAGAGGTTGTTTGCATCTTTTGTTTTTATAAGAAAAGCCACAAAGTGGGCAATGTGCTTATCTTTCAATTGACTGACTCACCATTCTTGTATTTGTGTGACCATCTTTCCATGTATTTACTCAACCAGTCATCCAACACAGTACTCACCTGCCCATTCAATGCACTCACCCATCCATCTATTCTTCAAACTTTTTATTCATTCAATCATTTCTCCATTCACGTGTCTGGCCACCCTAGTGGTATTGTCAATGCTTGCTTCTCATTGACTCGTCAGTGACAACCTGAGAACATAATCTGTGCTTGTGACAAAGATCAGCCCCGGCATACATCAAAAGAATTAATTTTGACAACACAGTGCCAGCTACTATGGTATCCTTTGCCAGTTGTTCTCAAAGATATTGGAAACAAAGCTTGTCGATCATTCATCCTCCATGACAACTATTTTCCTATGGAGAAACAATGCAGTCTGCTTGGACAAATCAGGCGTACATTACAAACGCATTCATTATTTTGTCATTTTTATATCTCAGCTGCAATGCGGGTGTGTGCGAAATTTGCAGAATTTAGCTCATTTCGAGAAAATTGAAAATTGCACGTAATTACGTAAAATGCAAACCCACAGTGAACAATAGTCACTCGAGATCTGTTGTTCCCGTGAGTTTTCTGTACATTTTTACTGTGAATGGTGAACTTGTGATCATTTTTTACCACAAATGATGTGCAATTATGCAAAGTGGCATAATGGCGTAATTTTGGGAACTTCATGTAACAAGTGTAGCATGAAATTCCATGAATTAGGTGAACTGCAGCCATGTAAATTAAGTTTCATCTGGGCTCACCACAGACAGCGGAAGTTATCTGGCGAGATCAATAATGATCACAAAACATACATACACAATCAGACAGATGGACAGAATAGGGCTTTGGAAGAGTCTATTTGAGCCTTTGCGTACCTTGGTTCAGCTGGCTTTAAACATTGGCTAAACAGGTTTCTCCACCAGCATTACTATCAGTTCACATCGTTTTGCTTTTATAAACATCCAAAAGAAGCAGTTCCTCACACACAGAATTGCAATTATTTTTCTGTTTCCGAGGGACCTACACCTGTGCTCTCTCAATCTGTTTACCCCTTATTTTTCTGTTGTTCCCCAATGCTGTGCATCCTCCCTGTTCCACTCCCAATTGAAAAAAATCCCCTTTTCCGAGGTTGTGGTGGCGATAGAGGCTTAGCCTTATTTACAAGGCAGCATTAAGCCACCTAACGTGGCTTAACGCTGCCTTGTAAATAAGGCCCCCTTTCACAATATGGGTAGCGTGAAAGGGGTGGGCAGTGGGTGTTGCGGTGGGTGTTCCAACACAACACCCTTTGATTTTGACGCTGCCCCCTATGTAAAAGGGCAGGTAAAACATGGGCTTAACTTGGCGAAACGAGGAGCAATGCATTATTTCTCCTTGTTTTTGCTTTTTCCATGTGTGATGCCTTGTGCAGCACACATGGAAAAAGCAACTGCCATGGCTTGTTTACGTACAGTAAGGTCCCCCTTCCTGTACATAAACAATCTGTAAAAAAAGATGCCATTTTGTGACTTTCATGTGTCCTGCATGAAGCAATACACATAAAAGTGACAAAATGTCATTTTAGGATTGTTTATGTGCAGGAAGGGATGCCTTCCTACACATAAATCAATCCTCCCCTACACACAGACACCCTTGCACTATGGTGAAAGCGTGCCTACATTGGCGCTACACTGGTAAGTGTAGCGCCAGCGCAGGGGGACACGCAATGCTGCACCATATCCTTGTAAATATGATGCAGCCTTGCTTCTCAGAAGTGGTGGAGTGAGGCATTATGCAATGATGGCTAATGCCTCACTCAGTCCCTTCACTGGTACACATTCCCCAAAGGTTCTGATTTTTAACTTACCATTCTTAAATGGGCACCGGCTATGTTAGAATTGTAAATTAAAAGTGCCAAAATGGCAATGGTGCATTATGATGCTTTTGTGCGCATATGGCGCCCATTTCTTTAATGTAGTAATTATTTTCAGTTTCACAAAATCCTTTTATTAATGGATACTTAAACATTGCTTGAACTATGAAAAACACACACTTGTAAAATGGCGGACTGAAAAGAAAGCACCTCATTCATAGAATGTACAAAGTCAGTTGGGTTACATGCACTGCTCATCCGGTACCTGCCGCTGTTAGATACTATTGCCCAGCAGTATATAAGGATGATCACAAATGGATTGAACTGCCTTGAACCATGTTTGCAACGTAGTCCCTTTGTTATTTCTATGAGGCGATGCGTCGGCATTACGTGCACAGAAAGCGACCTCACGTGATACAATTAGCCCGACAGGATCCATTTAAAAACGAAGGATCAGTTAATGCCTGACAGCTCTTGGCGGAGAAGGCTTGGTGCGGTGCTGCTATACGGCCCCAATTGTGGTTTTTACGAGGTAAGTGAGCCTTCGTTTCGAGGGGAATGAGACCCGCTTGTGTAATTCATGCCACATTTAATCATTGGCCTTCCCTGCTGCCCGTTAGTTAGACTCGTGCCTCTGTCCACTTCGGGCAAGCATTAGTTATACTTATGCCTGTGGTCGTCTCGGGCTAGCATGCCGCATTTGCAATTTATGCCAAACTTAACTATCGGCATTTTCGGCTGCCAAGGAGTCATAACTATGCCTTCGGCCGTTTCGGGCTGTCATGCCGTCGAGTAGCTGCCTACTACCGAGAGGAATAATCTTAATTAAGTTGGTCCTTAGACCTTGTGTCCCTGTGCCGGCCGGTTGCAGTGCCACATAATTCAAGTGGCCCTTTTAAAGTGGTGCAAAATCCCCTAAATGTAGCTCGAGCTAGAAAGCGCTTCAAACATCTAACTACAGGTCTATTATCTAAACTTAGACCAGGGGCAGGATCGCATCTTACAGCTAATATTAGTACACCTTGAGCTATGCTGCGTCAATCGGATACAACAACGTGTTCTCATTCTATTTTTCAGGGGACTGACTGTGGAGCAACTTTAACATATATAAAGGACTCCCCTCGTATATTGAAGTAAGACCATGCTGGACACCGGGATGTACTTGTCGAATCTGTGCTAGTCTAGGCGGTGCTACTGTATGGCAGAAAGTTTAATTAGATCGATTACCACATCTTTCTTCTTGTTATAGATTATGGTGTAAAACAGGACAGCAGACCGTTGAAGCCCTAAGCCTCCCCTTGACTTCAATTTTCTTAGAACAAGCGGCGAATTTGTGCACTTTTCAAATAGTTAATAAATTTATCAAAGACCAAAAAAAAGGTACTTTACCTTCTGTAGCTTTTGAGCTTTATAATAAATGGATTTCACTCTAGTGGGTGCAATGAGTTTTACCTCTAATGTCTATATAAGATAAAATGTGAGATATCTCTTCCCTGCAGTTACTTATTGGCGGCATAGGATGCTTTGTCCCCCTATATGCACTGAAGACGTTTGGTGACATCTTTGCTACTTGATGCAACTGGTAAGCTCTAGGGCTATGTCCTGTGGTGTAACTGATGTGATTAGTTGAGGGCATTACTTAGGGTTAGAGACCCTCTTGCTTTATGTTTACTGCTTGATAGTTTAGTACCACTGACTTACCTCCTTGATTAAAATGACAATGGGTGTTGTACTAAAGGCTCAGTCTCAGACATATTACCATTACTAGGACTTTGGGTAAATGCATTAGGTATGTTCTTATTATTTAATTAATTCAGGTCTTGTACCATTTAGATCCCTTCCCACTGTGGTCATGTTGTTGAGCTCCTGTTGTTTCGCAACAAAATGTACTTGTCTAAACGTTTTGGTGGTGACAATATGTTTATATATATTTTTTTGTGAATACATATATATATGTTTTTCAGATCCCTTGGTATCTGCACAGTCACGATGAAAAAGGTCCTGATGAAGGCGGCTTAAAGCTACCGAAACGCGCGTAGACCTGTTGCGGGAGCCTTAAATTACATCTTGGCCCATGTTTTTAGCATTGTCATCTTGCTAAAAATTAATTCAGTTCCTTTTACCATCCTAGTTTGTAGTTTGAGTGTGGTATGAATGTTAGCACGTGAGTGTGTTGAGAGATATGGTTGTTACCAAGGGCTATTATTAAATTATTTTGTATATTGTATGTGTATTATATATTCTGTGTTGTAGATATTTATGACTCAATTATTCTTGTTTTGAAAAAATTTCTTTGATATGAATTGAAAAATGTTTGTTTTGTGATTTCTGATTAGTAACAGAATTTATATGAATTAAAAGATAAAAAGAGAAAAAATAAACTTTTATACTTTTTGAATAATTTCAGTATAGTATCTATCTTTTGTCACCTGGTTTGGATATTCTTTAACTTAATTGTATAAATTGAATTAGAAGGCCACTGCAGGAACGCGTTTACATTAGCAAAGTCAGTTGGGTTACATGCACTGCTCATCCGGTACCTGCCGCTGTTAGATACTATTGCCCAGCAGTATATAAGGATGATCGCAAATGGATTGAACTGCCTTGAACTATTTACAGAGTGATTGTTGTACATGATGGATGGTTGGAGGTTGTATCCCTCTCTAAACCCCTCCATAAATTCCCAGCCCATCTAGTAATAAGTATTCCCTGTTTTCCAGCCGCCTCTCCTTGTCCCTCCCACATTGACTACCAAAATGTATATTATATTGTTGTATAACGTTTTAGGACCCTAGTGTAATTTTCTGGATTCATGCCCTTATATAGGTGTAAAATATTGTATCCTAATATAGGCATAGAAATCATAACCATATTAAGACATAGCTCAAGTAGTCCTAATACGGCTTGGCTACTTCCACTAGTTCCGAAAATCTACAACGATTTCTTGGAAAAACCCGCCTTCAGCAGTCAGGGTCTTCCCCCTGCATGAATATTAATTTATCCAAGAACTCATGGAGTTTTCAGAGAATTAAGTCTCTAATGATGTTTTTATGTCCAATCTTACGTCAAACTCGGCACCTTCAAGGTATAAATATGCCCACACTTGTCCAAACAAACACACAGTGGTTTGGAGCAGTTTGACTATCTACTTGCCTGACACGCCCTGCTGCACTGCAGCAAGTGCCGAAGGAAGCCGACCCTCCAGCTGACGCACTGAGAGACGCTGTACTTTCTCCTGCCGAGAAATCCAGCTCCAGTGTTTCCAGGCTCCCCTTGCGGGTTGCTGGGAAATCAAGTCCTGAGAGAGAGATACCAGATCTCCTACATTCTAAAACCAAGGTACGGAGCTGATTAGACCCTAAGAGAATTCTTGGATTAGATTCTTGGCAAAGAATACTAAAACTAGGCTACACCTTACTTACTTCTTCCCTTGTACTAGACCTAGGTTAGGTACACCGGGGTAGGCGTATTTTAGAAGCACCAGTTGAGTACTTTTAGTCATTATTTATCACTGTATGTATTTTATGAATTGTAGGTATTTTATGGCTTAGAAACCATATCATGCTTTTACAGTATTATTTTATAATACTCTTCGTACTGTACGCATTGTACTTTACAGCAAGTATTACGATTGCAGCAGTTCATTTTTTATGCTTGAGAAAGGAGACTGTTCAATAAATATATTTTATAGAAAACACCTGTCTCTCTATTACTCTGCACCTCTGGTGAAACGAAGCATGCACGATTGACTGTGTGAAATACCTATCTATTGTTTCCGCGACTCTAGAGATATATTTCTTATTCTTGGGAAACAAAGTTGTCATGTTTTAAGCGGTTGTCAGAAACCAATCCCTTCTAGTTCATTCGAGAAAGTTTCTAGTGACCTCTGAGCTAGCTGGCACACACACAATTAAGTCTAGTATATTCAGTAGAGACCTAGTCGACTTCAGTCCTACGTCTAAAGTACAGGATACACAATTCCAATGCGCAGAGCCTATTGGGAATATAGGAACTACACTAAAATATGTGCTGAGATTTCTGCCATTGTGACGGCACTCTCAACACAGATAAGGTAGAAAAGGCAGATGCTTAGGTCTTCCTCTTGGGATTAGTGAACAGTTTGTTGCAGTACATGAGGAGTACTAATGTAGTATTACTTTACATAGATGGAAATGCACGTTGTAAATAGGTCCCATATAATCCAGAGTCCTGTACAGAGCTCATTTACAGAGTGCAGTTTCACGCACATGATTTGCACCTTCAAGGCAGAACAAAGATCTGGCAAAATGAAGGAGCATATCAAGATAGATTACTTATAGTATGCTTCAATATATGTTTGTTGAAGGCACATTCATAAATCAGATAGATATGTCTCCAGAAATCTGGAACACTGGTTTGGCCCCTTGGAAATGTACCCAGTGTGAATTTTGTGGGACTTGAAGCTGCATATTTAAGGCCTCATTTATTAGGCCCCTTGCGCCACCGGTACATCACTTTTTGTGATGTTCCATGCCGCAGGATCCTGCTCCATCTTTAGCAGACAGCACTAAGCCACTTCTTTTGGCTTAATGCTGCCTCGTAAATATTGTTACCTTTAAAGTAGTTTCTGCATGAAAGGGTGGTGCAATGGGTGTTTCTGGGGGTGTTCCCAGCAACATCCATGGCTTTATGACCCTGCCCCAGATGTTACCAAAACATGTAGAACAGCTTAGGAGCACCAGTAGCACCTACACAATTTTGAATTATAGACTTACCCCAACATCATCACACATACTAAAGTCACCCCATTATAAGACAATCTCAATAATAATAAAAATAATTCTCTTTTATGCCATCAATAATAATTAACTAACCATAACACCAGGTAATGCATTGAGGATGGATTTCATTTTTAAGTTGTGCCCTCATTCAGTCAAAATGTATACACTATATATGGTCAACATTAAAATACAAACATCCCACTTAACAAAGTACAATTTACAATGAACTGCTAACACATATAAAATGACAAAGGAACAACTAATACTCACAAATATACATTGTATATTTTTAATAAGTAATGATTTTGACCATCTACCCATACTCTGCAATTCATGGGTGCTGCTATCACTTTAACCAGACCTGCATAAAATCCACTGATAAAAGAATATGTAATTACCTAGCAGTTGCATATCAAACAAAAAAGCTAATAGCTTTCACATACATTCCCGTAACAGTAGTCACTAAACATCATGATATGCTAACAGAATTCAACTATTTCAAGCAACAGGAAACAAAGCTAGCTACATTATTTTGAGAATACTTGGATCGCTCTCCTGCACTGATCAGGCCGCGGACTCCAACCCATGTATCACATTCCATGGTGGAAGGTCTATGACAGCACCATATCCCAAGAAGCAAAGACAAATAATGTAGTGAAAGGGTGGTACAGTAACTTCCAAGAAACACTTTGAAGCAGTCACACTACACTCTAAATATTCCTAGAAACAGATGGAAAATAACAAAGGTAGCAGTAGCTAAAATGGAACAATTCCTAGCCCTTCTCAAGTTGTTAAACAGTGAATAAAATTAAATCGTGTGTAAATTACATTAGGCAAATATCTGAAGGAATTAGTGTATACTTGGGATTAAATGCTAACACAAGTCTTCAATAAAACTTTATAGATGTGGACAATGTTGGCTCCTCAGTGTAGAATACATGTCTCACTTTGTAAACGGCTCTTCTAAAATAGCGTGACAATATTAATCATTTGAAATATATCCCCAGTGGGTAAAAAAAATCAATGCAGACATTGTCTACCTAAGGGTTTCGTTTTGGAGTGAATCTCATCAAATCAATGGTCATTTGTAGATTGTGACTCTAATGCCGGCATTTTCAAAAGGTTCGTTCTATGTACAATTCAGCCCCAGTGGGCAATTATTCAAATAATGAATCATAATACAGCTACCAGAAAAGTTAACCATAACTTTAAACTACTTCTCAAATGACTATCCTGCAAAAACACAAAGCTTAATCAATAATCTCAGGGAAGAGAATTGGAGCCAGGGGGTGGTCAGCCAATCTTTCATGTGTCATAGTGTAGAGTGACTTGCTAGCAGTATCAGCTTGTCTTCAACTGTGGCATAAGTTCCTATTCTTGCAATTCTCTTCTATGTATAAGCCTGTGGTCTAAACACAAAACAATTATACACTGTTAATATGTCTTAAAAGTGATACTGAACAAGAACCTAAAAAATTAAATAGAAGATTAATAACTACGAGGCAGCAGATATTTCATTAAGATGCCAGGAGAAGAAAGAACTGTCTCAGAGTTATTTTCATTTTATGCCCAATTAAAAAATATGATCATTCTCATGTATGACTTATGCAAAAAACACAAAGCAAAGGCATTGCAGCATTGCTAAGTGTCAGAGTGTACCTTGTTCTTAGTAGTGTACGGGGATGACATAAAAAATAATTGGTTGTAACAAATTAGTAATTTATCTAAATACAATACTTAAAGAACAGTCTGTGGGAAAAACCATTGTGGAAGGTTCTGTAACTTACATAATACAACAAATTGAAACATATTCAAATACAGAATACATTGTGTCATAAGTGATGTCAGTAGTGGTGACTCAGAACCTAAAGTGTTTTACCCCAAGTGTACTGACAACTCTTCATCACAATTGTGTCCTTCGGGGGCCATTGTTTGGTATTGTATAATGAGTCTAGACTCAAGACGTCTGAGGTCTTTAACCCTGTTGCCACCTCTAATACTCGTACCTACAGAATCTAACACATGAAAGACAATAATCTCTCATCCTGGTTGTGGCAGGTTTGGAAGTGTCTGGCCACTGGGTACTGTTTATCTCCTTTGCGTATTGCCCTGAGATGTTCGAGCACTCTTTTCTTCGCTTTGTGTAAAGTGCTCCCTATATAGGTTTTCTTACAGGGGCATTGGAGTGCGTACACAACATGGTCTGAGCTGCAGGAAAAGTGTTTCTGTATGACAAAAGGTTTGCACGAGGTCGATAATATGCATTCTTTACAATTCTTACTGAATTTGCATTCCTTACAGTTGCGGCATGGAAAAAAACCTTTAATGTCCGATTTCCTGGTATCTGGTGTTTATAATGTTCTGCATAGTATATATATATATATATATATATATATTAGAAAGCCTAATAAAAATTTAAGTCCAATTTTTTCAGTGCTTTTCAGTATATCAAAATGTTTGAACATTTTTTGTAATTTAAATAAAAATGCCTGTTTGTTAAAAATTACTATGCAGCATGTTTTAAAACAAGTACAAATAAAAATATGTGTTGACCACAATGATATCATATGTGTATTTCTGAAGTAAAAGTTATTCTTGGAAATAAAACAAAAACACATAATAATATATCTAGTAATACAATTTTACAAATTATATTTCCAAAAACTGTATTAACATAGAAAATCAGTATACTGCAAAATTACTATCACATTTGATGTACAAAACAAAAAAAACTAATAGTTTATTGACATCACATTTACTATTATCAATACATGTATAGCCACATTTCCAGAAAGAGTTCTACTTTGGGAAAAGTCTAATTTAATACTCACTCCAAACATTTTCAAATTAGGAAAATGTGCCGGGTCAGATTTTCTATTCCCTCCACAGTGTGGCACACTGAGGAAAGTGTTGATCTCTGCGGGGGTGGCGTTCATATTAACTATTCCCACTCCAAACATAACCACACTGTGAAATGTTTTGGACATTGGAGGGATTAAAAATCAGTATTTCATCTAAAGCTAGATGTACTATTCCCCTTCCAATCTGAACATTGGGGAAAGTATCATCCACATGCCTAACTTACCCACATTGGGAAAATGATGAACTTTTGGGAGTTTCTGATTTAATTTACCCTCTTTAATCAATACAATGTTGGTGGAGGTGTTGGATGTTTGGGGGGTTAAAATGTTTTATTCCCACTCCAAATGTAAATACATTGAATAAAGTGTTGAACTTTAGAGGTTCAGATTTACTATTTCCACTCTAACCTAATCATATTGGGAATGTATTGGACTTTGAGAGTTTAAAATAACTATTGCCACTGCAAACTTAACCACATTGGAGGAAGTGTTGGATTATGTGTATTTCATATTTACTAGTTCCACTCCAAACATAATCCCATTAGGGAAAGTATTGGACTTTGGGGGGCAGATTTACTATTTCCACTCCAATTGTACCCAAATTGGGGACCGTGTTGGACTTTGAGCAGGTCAAAGTTACTATTTACGCTCCACACGTAACCAATTTTGGAAAAGTGTAGTCCTTCAATGGGTTTAGACATACTGCTCTCACTACACACTTAACCATATTGAGGAGAGTTAGGAGTTTGGGGGTATACAGATTGACTATTCCCACTACAGACTAACCATACTTAAGAAAGTACTAGACTTTTAGGTATCACAATAAACTGCATACAAAAGAAATTGCAGTGCACATTAAACTAAAAATGATACATTACAGAAAGCCAGTTCAATTATTTCCCAAAAAGTAAACTTGCAAGTACTACCAAAAATACAAAGAATATTTTTTAAAACTTTAAAATTAATTGTTAAAATTACTGTTATATTTGTTTAAAATATTTAACAATATTAAAAAAAATGTATTTACATATTTAGACTTTTTAACTCCCAATGAGATCAAAATGAAAATGCACCTTTAATTAAAGACAGAAATATACAGGAATTGATGATATATGTTTATATTACCTTAAAATAGAATTTACAAAAAAAGTTTATGATAACATGGGACAAAAACGTTTTCTTGAAATGATGTGCAGAACAAGCTACTTATTACAAATGCTACAAAAATAAAAAATATTAAAACTAAGGGGGTCATTAGGATGGAGGGCGGACATCCTTCCGTGGAATGGGACCGCCCGCCATTGCTGCGGGGGTCCCGTTGAGGTCCTGTTGCTGACATTAGTATGCGCCCACTGGCGGGCACATCCTACATTCCTGACATAACGGCGGGCGGTGCTCTCAGCACCGCCCGCCCCAATTCCAGGAAGGCATGTCGTGCACTTCCATGCACAACATGGCAGGCACCACGCGGTGCCTGCCATGTTGGGCATGGAACTGCAGGGGTGTACCCCCACCCCCTAGAATACCTGGGGGCCCGCTACGGGCCCCCAATAGAGAAAAACGCCTGCTTCTCCGCGGAAAGGCGCAACCCTGCATCAATGCTAATATGGATGGTGGTGTCTCCCAGACACCACCTCCATGTTAGCAGAGTCGAACAGGCGGAAAACCGGCGGACGGTCTTTCCGTCCGCCGCGGTCTCCCCCCACCATGGTAATGTGGCAGGGGGAATTTGTAAGCTGGCGGTGGTTTATGGCGGGCGGTGGTGATCGGCCCGCCATACCAATGACCCCCTAAATGTCATAAACCACTAAATATACAAATATGAATAAAATAAAATTAAAAATATAAAATATAGAAAAGTAAAATTTCATTTAAAAAATGTACACTTTTTTCAGACAAGGAAACATCAAAAAATAAAAATTCAAACACAACTTATAAAATGATAACTTGTACCACAGAGGTTAATTTTAAGATTTGGCAGGACTGGCTTTCCTTTCTGAGAGGAGCGGATAACCCGGCACTGCACTCCTCCACATGCCGAACTTCTAATATGAATCTCTGGAAACTATTAGATAAGTCTTCATTTCAATTCAATCCACCGTGATGTAGCTGCTACTGATGCAGTTCCTCAAGACACTGATACATATCATCAAGGCACTGATGTATATCGTTGGGGCACTATTGTATTATATTGTGTTTTTGCGTCCTCATGAACCTGACTTACTTACAGACAGTTTGGATTGGCATGTAACTGTACTATCATGAGTCAATGCTTTTGTTTTATTTGTGGTATTGTTTTGTTTATTCCGACATATGTAACCCTAGTATCAAGCATTACTATTATGTATTCTTTTATTTATTTCTGGTTTTGTATTGTTGCAGATCAGCTATCTTGATCCCATCTTTTAATATATGTACCTTATTGTTTTGTCTTCTCTTCCCTCTTTTTCAATAAAAATGATTTGAATAAAAAAAATGATAACTTGTATGGTACCACATGTCCTGTTCCCCTATGAACCCAACATCCCACTCCTAAAATTATTATGTATATATATCTATATATATTTTTTTTATGCAATATATTACAATGATATAAAACACAGCAATATTGTTAGCAATAATTTCAAAGGGGTGTAAAAAAAGATGATCTTACCTGATTTATTCTGACCCACTATATTTTTTACATCATGATATTTAAGATACAATATTTGTGTCTCATTGTAGGAGAGTAGGGTCTGCTTCCTATCGTTACCCCCACTTTTTTCTGTGATTCTCTGGTTTTTCGACTTTAGTATGGCTGCGGCCCTGCTAATCAGGCCCACAACCTAGCTGTTATCTCTCTAAATTGATATCATGTACTTTAGGTACATACCAGATTGGTTACTGGGTCACCCTTGTGAGCCTCTGTATAGTGTACCCTAGGTACCCAGGGCATAGGTGTACCCTAGGCCTACCAGGGGCTGCAGCATGTATTGTGCCACCCTTGGTTAGCCTTCCAAACTGACACCACAGGTCTGTACTTACAGCCTGGGTAAGGTGGTGTAATCACCCCTTACTTAGATATAATATATCTATATCTACCTTATATATAGACACATAGTAACCTATAAGTCACTCCTATGGCAGGCCTTGACAATCCTGGAGGCAGAGGGATTGGTTTTGTGTGAGAAGGTACCCTAGCATGAGCTGAGCCCCTCTGCAGATTTCGGAACCATCTCCTCATAGCTGTTCTATGATATAGCCATACCATATACTCTTAAGTGCATTATAATCCTCCCGGTTAATGCTAACTTTGGTTTGGCTTTATCATGTCGTGTAAGGTGTCAAACACTTTGGAATACTACCCCCCCCCCCACCAGTTCTGGCGGCGGGGGTAGCATTCCACCATTCTAGAGGGAGATAACATGTAGTTACTGGTTTACCTGGTTAAAGTTAAACAGAGCCCCAGCATCACAAAATGCATGCTGCTGCCACAGACACAAGTCTGCCCTCCTGCTGCTGGAAGAAACTCTGGCAGGGGAGGCCTGGACAATAGGTTTCTGTCCAGGGCTGTGCACAGGCTCTTGTGTATTGGGGAAGGGTGGGTTTCATTCAGTGAATGCTTTTCAGACACAGCCTGGGGCACACTAGGTGCTCCATGCATTTCCCAGTTCAAATCAGTTGCTGGGGCACTCAGCCCCAGCTCTGGTGTGAAACTGGACAAAGGGAAAGGGGTGTAACCATAGGAGGGACCTTAGAGTTAGTCCAACCCCTAAACTTCCTGTAAGTATAGAACCCCAGTCCCTAGGACTTTAGATTACCCTGGACAAAACTCTGCAACATATATCTTGGACCTCCGACATTCCATTTCGACTGGAAGATGGAAGAAAACTCCCTTGTGGTCAAGGAGTGACCACCCTGTTCAAACAGGCACCAACAGCATCTTTGCTGGTCTGCATTTTTTAGGCTCCCACCGGACCCTGAAGAATCTGTGACACAGGACACAGACTTCCAGACATCTCTGACCTCGACCTTCTCTCCCAGCAAAGCTGAGACCCGTGGCGGACACGAGAGACGTGGGACAGGAACTCCTGGACATCCTGCATTTTACTACCAGTATCAACTTTCCGAGGTATCCCGAAGATGTGCATTGGGGTGCTTGAACCTCGAGCACCTTTTGCACCGAAGCTCAGAGGCCCACAGTCCACGAGTGTCCCGTGGGCCCGCTTTGTGCATTTCAGCTTGATGCATCTTTGCGGTTCCTAGTTCAATGGCTAGTGAGTCCCCAGGAAGACCACTCTTGAAACTACTTTGCTTTCCTTGTTGGTCAAGGCTTGCTCCAGCTTCCCTGCAATAGAGAAGCACCCCAGACCTTGCTGGTCTGCAACAAAGCCAATCTCATCATCTTGAATGGATTGCGTTTGCCAAGGCTTGTTGGGTTAAATCTGGATGCCTACATCGCAGTCAACTAGATCCTTTGTGGGACAGCTCCAATCCAGCTCCTGGTTCTCATTGACAGCTCCTGGTCCTCATGGCTGAAGATACAAACTTCACCTTTTCACCTGAAATCACCCGACATCTGGTGGCATCTTTCTATCGTCCTGATAACCTCAGAAGCGGTCGCTCCCCACGCAGCTGCCATCACTCCACCGGTATCGTAGAGCTGTAGCACGGCCAGATTACCTCAGTCCTGCTTGGATTTAATAGTTTGCAGCGTAGCCCTTTAATTATTATCGCGCATTTGTGCCTGCCTGCTGCTCTGTTTAGTAACTTTGTTCGTAGCGCTATATTTAAATTGCGCGACTCCACTGCATCTAGACTGTATTTTGGTTGACTGTCTGCCTCAAGCTGCTGAATTGCCTTTGTGCATAGCGTGTTCAATAGATTGTATTTCGTTTTGGGCATTGCGTTCATTTCCGAGTGTTAAAACTGTACCCAATTTCCATTTTGGCCTGCAGCCATCTTGCTGTTGTTGTTTTCCCTCCCTGCCCGGACCTCCACCCCGCTACCGCCTTCCCAGGTGCTCCTCCCTCCCACTGATACTAGAGGCTTGACTCGGCTGCTTTGAAGCTGTGACCGTCCTGATAACCTCAGAAGCGGTCGCTCCCCATGCAGCTGCCATCACTCCACCGGTATCGTAGAGCTGTAGCACGGCCAGATTACCTCAGTCCTGCTTGGATTTAATTGTTTGCAGCATAGCGCTTTAATTAAGATCGCGCATTTGTGCCTGCCTGCTGCTCTGTTTAGTAACTTTGTTCGTAGCGCTATATTTAAATTGCGCGACTCCACTGCATCTAGACTGTATTTTGGTTGACTGTCTGCCTCAAGCTGCTGAATTGCCTTCGTGCATAGCTTGTTCAATAGATTGTATTTCGTTTTGGGCATTCCGTTCATTTCCGAGTGTTAAAACTGTACCCAATTTCCATTTTGGCTTGCAGCCATCTTGCTGTTGTTGTTTTCCCTCCCTGCCCGGACCTCCACCCCGCTACCGCCTTCCCAGGTGCTCCTCCCTCGCCCCTCCCCTCCCACTATCCACATATGCATGATATATTTGCGCGCAGCGTTAACGCGCAGCGGTCGCGCCCCATGCGCGCCGAAGGTGCGCCAAAGGTAAGCCCGTCTACGCCCGTCCGCGCCTGGACCGCGCCCAGTGCCAGACCCCCTGGCCCCCGCGCAGTACCCTCCACCCACATCACATATGATGCCGCCACCCTCCTAGCCCTCAACCCCGGACGCATCCCTCATTGTTGCGTAGCTGCCCCCGGACACACCCACGGACCCTTCGCCTGCCACTCCTGCAAATTTACCAGCATCAAGACCCACAACACTAACCCCAAACGCAGCTCCGACTCTAACCACCTGAAGTGCATCCTGCTGAACACCCGCTCGGTCCACAGACACGCCACCGAACTCTGGGATCTACTCGACACCACATCACCGGACGTCGCCTTCCTTACTGAAACATGGATGAACGCATCGTCAGCACCCGACATCGCCGTAGCCATCCCAAACAATTACAAGATTATTCGGAAAGACCGCACCGTCCAAACGGGAGGAGGCCTCGCCATTGTCCATAAGAACACGATCAAAATCACGACCCGCTCCGACGATAACCTTACAACCGCCGAACACCTCCACTTCCAGGTCCACACTGACCCTAGAACAACACTTAGAGGCACCCTCATCTACAGGCCTCCAGGAACCCGTAAACAATTCAGCGAAGACATCACCGACTTCATCAGTCCACATGCCCTCGCATCCGAGAACTACATCCTATTAGGTGACCTCAACTTCCACCTGGACAAGAAAAGCGACTACAACACCACCACCCTTCTTGACAACCTGACCAATCTCGGCCTCAAACAACTTGTTGACACCCCCACCCATGTAGCCGGACACACGCTCGACCCAATATTCACCTCCAGCAAACACATCTCCTTTGACCGCACCACAGCTCTCCACTGGACAGACCACAGCTGTGTTCACTTCAGCTACAAAACAACCTCGACCCACAACCGCCCACAACCTATCCCCCGAAGAAAATGGAACAAAATCACCACCGACCAACTCCTCACATCGCTCAACCAAAACACACCCGCCCTTTCATCGGACCCAAACCAAGCTGCCATCAAATTCAAACAATGGATCAGTCACAGTGCTGATGAACTAGCACCCTTGAAAAACCATCTGACCAATCAAAACAATATCAAGGCCCCATGGTTCAATGATGACCTTAAGAAATCCAAAAAACTATGCCGCACGCTGGAGAAGACATGGAGAAAAAACCAAAACTCCGACAACATGACCACCCTCAAGGCAGCCACCCGCAAACACCACCAGCTGATCCGAGCCACGAAGAAATCAGCATTCAAGAACCGACTTGACAACAACGCCCATAACAGCAAAGAACTATTCAACATCGTCAAAGAATTCACCAACCCCACTGCAGCCTCAAACGACATCACTCCCTCCCAAATCCTCTGCGACTCGCTATCCTCCTTCTTTTACAACAAAATTGCCGACATACACAACAGCTTCGAAAACAGCTCCAACAGACAACCCTCTCCACCCCCCTCAGAACATAAACCATCCTCCAACTACCTCAGCGCCTGGAACCCAATGACTACTGAAGACACCATCCGCCTCATGAACTCTATCCACTCTGGATCACCAACCGACCCATGCCCCCACCACATCTTCAATAAAGCAGACTCCATCATCGCACCCCATCTCTGTGATATCATCAACTGCTCCTTCATCTCTGCCACCTTCCCAGAAAGCTGGAAACACGCCGAAGTCAGCGCCCTCCTGAAAAAACCCACAGCAGACCCATCTGAACTTAAAAACTACCGCCCCATATCCCTCCTCCCATTCCCGGCCAAAGTCATTGAGAAAGCCGTCAACAGCCAACTCACCGCCTTCCTCGAATCCAACAACTCCCTCGATCCCTCACAGTCCGGCTTTCGAGCCAAACACAGCACCGAGACCGCCCTCATCGCAGCAACAGACGACATCCGAACACTACAAGACAACGGAGAAACAGTGGCCCTCATCCTACTCGACCTCTCCGCCGCCTTCGACACAGTATGTCATAGCACACTCATACAACGCCTCAACAACGTCGGAATACAAGGAAAAGCTTTGAATTGGATCATCTCGTTCCTCACCGGAAGAACCCAGAGAGTCCACCTCCCCCCATTCAAATCAGAGGCCACCGAAGTCATTTGTGGTGTACCACAAGGATCTTCACTCAGCCCCACCCTCTTCAACGTATACATGAGTCCCCTCGCATCCATCGCACGCAAACACAACCTCAACATCATCTCCTACGCAGACGACACCCAACTGATCCTCTCCCTCACAAAAGACCCAAACACCGCCAAAATCAATTTACACGAAGGAATGAAAGAAGTAGCCGAATGGATGAAGAACAGCCGTTTAAAACTTAACTCGGACAAAACAGAAGTCCTCATCTTAGGATCATCCCCCTCTGCCTGGGACGACTCATGGTGGCCACCGGCCCTGGGTACTGCACCCATACCTACAGACCACGCACGTAACTTGGGCTTCATCCTAGACTCCTCCCTCTCAATGACCAGACAAGTCAACGCCGTCTCATCTTCTTGCTTCAACATCCTACGCATGCTCAAAAAAATCTTCCGCTGGATCCCCACCGAAACAAGAAAGACAGTCACCCACGCACTGGTCACCAGCCGATTGGACTATGGAAATACCCTTTACGCCGGGACCACAGCCAAACTACAGAAAAAACTCCAACGCATCCAAAACGCCTCAGCCAGACTCATACTGGACATTCCCCGGCATGCTCACATTTCCGGTCACCTGAAGGATCTCCACTGGCTCCCCGTCAACAAGAGAATAACGTTCTGCCTCCTCACCCACGCACACAAGGCCCTCTACGACCTAGGACCCGAATGCCTCAACACACGACTGTCCTTCTACTCACCCACCCGCCAACTACGATCATCCAATCAAGCCCTCGCCGCAATTCCACGCATCCACAGATCCACCATGGGGGGAAGATCCTTCTCCTACTTAGCGGCCAAGACCTGGAATTCTCTCCCCACTCACCTCCGACTTACACAGAACCACCTCTCCTTCAGAAAACAACTAAAAACCTGGCTATTCGATAAGTAATGCACCCACCCTCACTCAAGCGCCTTGAGACCCTCTGGGTGAGTAGTGCGCTATACAAATTCATGAACTTGAACTTGAACTTATCGCCACCCTGGTCACTGGCTAGTGGCCCAGACTCTGTCTCCTCTGCTTTCAGGTTCTTCCCATCTCTGATCCACCCGGACACTTTTCCTTTGGTCGCCTGCAGCACCTCTTCGCAGCTCCCCATTGGAATCGACGACGAAACCCGACACGAAAAGACACCTATGCACCTGACTTCCCTGGGTGAGGTAACACGAGTACTCCGGTGCTCCCGTGGGTATTGACTCTCCAAGTGTCCTAGTCTAAAGGGGTTCCATCGCAGTTCACCTCCTTGTACCCTTATTCTTTCAAATTCTAACTTTTTCGTTCTCCATAGAAAGTCAATGGTAACCCACGGCTGTGTTTAGACACTGCACGCGTCTCCCGTGGGCCTCCTACATCCTAACCTTTGGTTTTTCCTAGATGCCCCAGCGATTTCCCAGGACCTAGGCCTTCTTTCTATTCCTCACATGTTCTTATACCACTATTTTAGTATATGGTTTTTGAGGCCCCTAGGGCAAAACGTATACTGTGCAACTTATTGTATGCCAATTAAGTTCCTTGTATTTTACTTTTACCTCTGACCTCATAAAGAGCCCAGAGGGGTTGTGTTTAGAATAAATACATATATATTTGATATATACCTTGTGTGGTGTGCTTTCATTTGGTACTCAAGAGATTATAAATGGTAAAACAACTTGCTTAACTCATCTCCAAGTCATAACCTGAAGGCTGCTCTCCACAGCTACCCCTAGGATAGCTTTCTATAAGGTTGACTTTATAACCTACCAGCAATAAGGGTCGATTGGACTGGTGCAAGGTGCCCACTAGAATAGTGGACTTCATATACCAGGCCAACTTCTCACACTCATGATATTCTTCCCACAATATTTTGCCAGAATTCCTGAAGAGGAGGCTAAGTGTCACACAAAGAAGTGTTACGCAGTCAAATATGCATTAAAATGAGATCAGGTTTAATAACTGGTCTTTAAGTTTTGATTTAAGATAATAAGCATGGGAACAAGTATCCATGTCAGGTGTGACACCTACCAGTTCTGGTGTTACAGGATATTTTGTAATTTTTGACTTGTACTTTATATTGCCCTATGCAAAGCAGATGTGAAGAAAGTGCATGAGGTAGATATATGCAAGAGTGGTATATATAGAAGGGAGAGGCAGAAGAGATGAGGAGATAGACACTTGATGAGGAGAGATGTCTGTAGAGATACAGAAAAAATTAAAAGAGGGGAGAAGCAGATATAACAAGCATTTGCAATGCACTAGTTCTTGCATTTATTCGAGTATGAGCTATTGACTTTGCAAATAACAATGCCTTTTACATAAATAAAAGGCATTGTCATTTACAATGCAATAAGCTTAAACTCGGGTAACTGCGAGACCTATTGCATTGCAAATGCGTGTTCTGCTCCTGCTAATGACCGTCTTAGCCAGGGCCACTTGAATTATGCAATAGTACGGCTGTAGTGATTTTTGCATAGTTATAAATTTGCTGCATTAGCCACATAATCCATCATCTGCCACATAGTCTGCAGGTTTTAACAAAAAATAAAATTGTTTGTCGCTCAAACTGTTCAAAAGTGTCAAAAAATGCAGTGACACGTGGAAGGCTCTTTGCAAAGCCGGACTGGACACCTTTCTGTTGCTTATTGCTATATTTCGGTGTTAAACTGGTTCTGGTGCGGCACAACCAATGCTGGCTAGATGCTGTTACCAAGTTTGAAAATGACGAAACTATGAAGTCATATTATTACACATTGTGCTGCATTATGCCGCATGATTTGACTTTTCTTGCCACATAATTCTCTGAACCCTGTCGCATAGGTTGAGCCTCGCCTGCCGCATAATTCCTGCGACCCTAGTTATGCCAAAACATATGTGTCCGTTGGTTGGGTGTGCGAGGGCATGAAAAGAGCATTGCTTCAGCACTCATGTTGGGTGCAGCCTCCCAGACTAATGTTCATTTTCCTTGACGTATCCTCTAGTTGCATGTGGTGACCAATTGGCTCCCACCACCGGAAGTGAGCAGCTGGCACCGCAGGAAGTCGGTGAAAGATGTGCCTCTGTTTTGTCTCCTCATCTCAGTTCCAGGATGTGTTCATGACTGGTTGACTTCCTGGAATGGGGTACCCCTCTCCCTTCCAGCCCTGGCGCGTCCACGCACCACCACTTTTAATTACCTGTGAATCCTGAGAGTGGAGTCGGTGCCCGAGGGGCCGGAGGCAGAGGAAAGCTATGGGGCCCTATTTCCCTCTGTGGATCAAGCCCCCACATACCTGGGCTGTTTTTGTTCTAACCATTAGACTACACCAGCTGCAGGTGAGAGGGGGTCTGAGCGGGCCATGTAATGGCACCATCAATTATCTGCAGAATGACAACTGGGGGCCGGAGGACGCACATCATGTGGTAACCCCCTCCTGGCCCAGACCCCACGCGGGGGCAGCGAGCCTTGGAGGGAGGTGTGTCTATTAGCATCAAAATGAACGCGTATTGGGAGTCGGGGTGGAGGGGGAGCGGCTCTGGTCTTCCACAGCAGACCACCGCGATCCTACAGACAGCCCGCAGGAGCTGTTGCCAGTTTTATCTCATTGAGACTGGGAGTTTCATTCAAATACTGTGCAGCGAAATGAGAGAAAAAAACAAGAACCACAAAAGTTTTAAATAATTTGCAGTTTATAAAAATATGAATAAAAATGGATAAAAGACAAATACCTTTTTTTGACAGGGTCTCTTAAAAAAAAAAGAAAAATCATTCAACCTCCATCCTGGGATGAAAAGGGAGATAAGTAGAGAGAAAGACACACAAGCACGTTCCTCGCGCTAAAAGGAGGCAGCAGGAGGAGGGGCCTGAGGAGGCGGCGAGTGAAAGTGTATCACTTGCGAGAGCGAGCGGCGCCAAGAGCGATAATTGCTACAATATGGGGCAGCGCACTCCGGCAAGTGAATCGCCACACGTGCACGCGTTGCCATTGAGGCAATGGAACGCGTGCACGTTTTTGGCTGAAAAGCCAAAGTGATTGCAAAAGGTCTTTTTGCCATGCAGCGAATGGGAGCTGCATAGGCAAGACCTAAAAAGGTATAAGATTGATGTTGATAGGTACGGAGTAGATGTTTAGAGATGTAGGGTGATGTTCTGGAAAGCAGGGTTTATGGGGTGAGATAGTGGGGAAAACGTGAAAAAACAGATTACATGTGAGCATTTTCAGAGTAAATTATGCGAGCCACAGGGTAGGAGAGATACAAGCATAGGCGTCCGCAGGGGAAGCTTGCCCCCCCTTGGAGCGCACCTCCTTGCCCCCCCTGCGTACGCCCATGACCATCACCATGCGTCGTCTTCAATCCCTTGTTCACCCATCTTTGAAACCTCATGTCAACTCGTCTCCCTCCTACCTCTGCTTTAAACAGAGGCGCAACTAGAGTCAAATTTCAGGGAGGGCTAATTCATCCAGCCATATGCAGAGTGCAGATGCAGGGGCTCTGAGATGGGGTGAAAACACAACAAAGCCTCATTAACAAGTAAGTGGTCTTTTAAAGACCTGTGTGAAGTACTCAGATGCGGCTGGGTGTGTGCCCGTGAAGCTGTCTCAGCCCGGGCTGACACACACGACGGGGAGGGGGGGAGAGGAGGAGGGGGGGTGGCTACTGAAGCCCTTTGAGCGCAATGACCATTGCTCACCTCAATTTAAACACTCTGCTGTGCCCTCCAAGTTCCACCCCTTCTTTCATACACCGCTCCTAACACCGGTGGCACAGCGACTGAGACTCCAAGGAACGAGAGAAAAATGCCCCAAATTCAGATTGTGTTGTAAGTATGTTTGGTAAGTACTGTGACCTCGCACAAGCACATATTGTCACAAACTCGCTTCGAACTGCCACTAACACGTTTATTAGAACTCTTCAGTTCTTCCATGACAGCCACCTACACTCTTTGAAGCCTGGTACCTGTAGTCCTTCATTCAGGGTGGGAGAAGTAAAACAACAAGACTGACATACAACGCGTTACTGGCCACCTCACAGCTGCCAGTGCTGCATGACGACTTAAGGAACATTTGCATATAAACTACAAACATAAAATGCACGTTTTAGAATGAGAAGGGCGAATGGAGATGGTTATTACAGGGCCGGGCTGTGGTTTGTTGGTTCAGAACCCTCCGCCCCTAAGATAGCCAGGGTTTCAAATCTCGGCGCAGCCCCCCGATGCACAGTGTGAACTAGGGATTTCATTAGAATACCCACCCTTTACATAGTGAATTTCCATTCACCATCTCTATAGACATGACAGTACAAGCAAGTCACTGGGAGGGATTTGTTGAATTAACCCCAGACATGACAGGAAGCCTACAACCCTGCTCCTATATACGGAAGGGGTGTTCCCACTTTTGCAATCCCCCATACTTTTCAGTGTTTTTCTAGCCGTCACCTCGATGTTCCCCTTGGCTCCTCCTGCGCCCCAGTGTTTCTTGTGCCCCACCTGGCACACATCATGTCGGAGGATGGTGATGGCGTTAACATTTTGCCCCCCCCCTGGAAAAATTTCTGCGGACGCCGATGGATACAAGGTAGATGCGGAGAGATATGAGGGACATCTAGAGAAGAGGATTTTCCAATTAGAGATTTGAAGCGAAGATATGTACACATATAGGATGAAGGGGAAGAAGCACAATAAGGCAAGAAGAGGGACATTTTTGTGGAGAAGTGTGGCTCACCGGTTAGAGGTCAGACCCGGGACCAGGGTTCAATCCCCAACGCGGCAGGGTCTTGAGCCCAAAATGTCCACGGACTCGATAATTCTCGCCTCGGTGCCTACTCGAATCGTGGGTTCACACTCTGCAACTCTGGGCAATAGCTTGCTTAATCTCCATTACGGCCCCACCACGATGGGATGTATGGTCTTCACCTTGGGGATGCCCAGTAGGGGTAATCTCGCAGGGAAAGGCCAGGATGGGTTCCCAAAGCAAGCGCCTTGAGACCTTACGGTGAAAAGGCGCTATATAAGAACGTATGATTTACGATTTATATTTTTATTTACATTTTTCCGCAAATACTCCTAACCTTCTCAAGTTCTAAATGAAATAAAAGGCCTCCCTTCCTCATACATGCAGGCCTGCAAACTTTCTATGCAGGATATTATTATGATGCGCTGTGCCCCAGACAACGCAAAAAGAGTAGAAAATAGTTCAGTGATTTTGTTGTATTACTTTTGCATTTTGATAAATGTTCATAAAACTGTCCTGTTTGTGCAGCTCCCTGACCCACAATATTACCCCTAAAGAATGGAATGAGGGCCGCACAAGAGCTTGAGACTGGTGGCATGGGTAAAATCCCACTAGCCTTAGGGCACTGGACCCCCGACCCACACGGTTCACTCCTGGGCTGAGAGACAAGACACACCTCACCAGAATGGCCACTCCCCTTCGCCGCTCAAGCAAGCCGTGACAGGCAGTGCAGCGACGCTTTACTTTGCAGGCATGACTGCACTATCACTGCTCTACAAAAGAGAAAAGAGCAATAATCGTTCAATCCGTAATAAAATAATTCCTAATTGACACGTGTGTGCTGAGGCCTGCAAATGGTGACGCAGCTCTTTACAAACTAAGCCGTATATGTTCTGGCCTCGGGGTGTCCACTCCCTCATTGGCAATTATCCTGCGCTGAAGCCGGCAAGGGCGTTTCTCTGGGGTAATTAATGCCCAAGTTCTAGTCATAATGAAAGCACTTGAAAACACTCGCACATTCAAAATTCATCGCCGCCTTATGATCAGTTAATAATTTACAGAATTGCTTTTAAGTCATGGAACCAATTCCGTTAAAATCGCGGCTCTGGTTGCATAGCATCAGAACAGAGCCCAACGCAGACACACGGGGCTTGTCTCGAAGCCCGGGGACGCGCTGCACATCACACAGAACAGGTAGCTGCTACCTTTTAATGACCAAATATTCCGACTTTTATTATTCCGCTTGCGTGAACTCCGCAAGAGTTCACGGCCGTTCGCTTGCATTGAAATGCTACCAATTGGCAGAATTGCCGCGATTGTTCTAAGTGAATTGTTTTTGATGGTCTCAATAGCCATTTCCAGCAGCATTTTACTGCATTGTGATTTGAGAGCTGGCGCGGCCGCGCTGTACTCGGACCATCAATATCACACTCGCAGCTAAATAGGCCAATAACGCTTGATGGATGGCGGACCTCGCAAAAAGCAGCACCGGCCACTAAGCCGTGATTGATTGTACTTACTGAGGTGATTGAACATAAAGGATCAAACGCCCTCTCACCTCCGGTAATTCCACTCACTCAGGGTTCACGCACAATGATTTAGTGAATTATGCCTGCCCGCACTACACCAATCACATCAGTAAAGTAAAGAATTCAATCTCCAGTGTTTTCAGTCTCCTAACGTAAAATTTATCATCAGTTAACCACCTAATAAAAAGAATGAGATGTCATGAACACGGTGGCATGGTTTATATCGGTTAGGCCTCAAGCGCTTGGAGGGAACGGGCAAAAAGCACTGCCGTTGTGAGAAATGAGAGGCGTTTTTAGGTCTGGCCTTTGAGACGGCTTTAGCGGTCTATCCAATCTACCGTTATTAAAAACAAATAACATAATATCTATAGAGGGGCTTTTGGTCTGAGGACTTCATCCATTGGTCTGTTAAACTGTATCTGAGATTTTACACTCACTGCAGCACACATCATGGGGTAATGGGTAAGGCCACTTTATCCATTGGCACTCTTCACTTAGAGTTGCTGCACATGACGGTGTACACAGTTCACACCGAGGCAATAATTGTTCCTTTATCTTCCGTGGCAATGCTAATTTATTGAGTCCTTTTGACATTTTATTTTTTTATTTTATATTACCTTTCAAACTGGGGGGCTTATTTACAAGCCCCTTGCACTGCCAGTGCATCACTATTATTGACGCACCAGCAGCGCTGTGCGCTGGCCATATTTACAAAGCCACTTCGCGTGGCTTTTCATTGCCTTGTAAATGCTGCCCCATTTCACGTATCATTTTGTATGAAAGTGGCATGCCGTGGGTGTTCACTCAACAAATCGAGCCTGGTGAAAAGCATTGAGGGACCCACGAGAAAAAGGTCCGTAAAAGTTCTGCGAACAAAAGTAGAAAATGTGACCAGGACCAACTACCAGAGCCAAGCCGCCCACTATCACCTGGGAGCCGGCCTGGATATTTGGTTTGTCAAGCTAGAAAGCTCCAGACTTCTGACTTTCATAAGTTTGACCCGGAACTCGTTGCAAGGCAAGCCGGCGAACCCTCACCAAATCTGGACTGGCTGAGAGCTTCGAGGGACCGCGGGAGAAAAAGCTCCCAAAAATTTACTAAGGCAGGAGGTAAAAACTTTGACAGAGGCCTACCACAAGGGGTAGCCTCGCAAGGCTCCATCGTGGAACTCCAGCCTGAAACTTTTACTTTTTCCCGGTCTAGCGTGACCAGATGTCCCAATAGGCGCTATAGGTTTCTCTGTGCTATACAGAGCTAAATCTTTAAAAATTAATATCTCTGGTTCCCTACTTTGGATTTTTTTCATTTTGGTGTCATTAAAAAGAAAAAATATTTCCTATTTTTATAAATTGGTGTGACTTTTTATTGTGTGTTGTGTCTTGATTATTTACTGAAATTGGTGTTTTTAAATGCTTTACATACCTGTCTCTGAAGTTAAGCCTGTCTGCTCGCAGCCAAGCTACCAATGGGTGAGCATGGGAATAATATTCTGGGACCTATTCTGAGCTCTAAATTGTGTTAGGGGCCTTATTGCCAGTAGTAAATATACATGTACCACTACTAATAATTCACTTTCCAACATCAACAAAAGTTAAATTACATTACTTTTCTCCATGTAGAATTGTACACTTAATTACAGTCCTGCATAAGTAAATATTTACTCAGCTTAGCACTCCTGGATTTTGCTGAGGTAGAACCCAGTGGTGAGTCTATGGGTGGGTTGAATTTTTTTCTTGATTACGTGAGCAACATTTTTGGTGGAGGTATAGGTCTAGGGTCCTGCAACAGGGAAGTCTCTCATTTCACTTGATGAAGACCAGTGTGCTACTGAGTGCCAGACTAGGTGCTGATGGGTGGCTGATTGGGAGAGATGATGCTTGTTACCTTTTTTACCAATAGGAATTTCTTTTTCAGGGGGGCTTAGGGTTTGTGAGGTGATACCTCTAAGCATTCTTTTGTCAGACACATTTTTAGAGGTCACACCAGTTATTTTTTAATTGTATTGTTACTGGATACCTACATTTTTCCTATTTTTTTCTTTCCTACAGGCAAAACCAGAACAAATATACTTTTAATTGTGAGAGACACATGACCAAAAATAAACATAGTACCTTAAGTAGCTGGCGCTGGCACCAAATGGCCATGACCACTACTTCCATATTGATTGCTATATTATTAAATGATGGTCGAGAACTTCTGCATTATTTGCAAGATGTTACATCATACAATGTACCCTGTGAATTCAGCATACGAGTATGTTAGAAATTGGGTATCTAGTTGGCAGAGTTATGCACCCTGTCCAAGAAGGGACCACAACCCTATTCAAGGTAAGATAGTTACACACTAAAAGATAACCAGTGCTCTCCCTCTGGCAGCTTGGCACAGAGCAGTCATGCTTATCTAAAGAGGCAGTATTTGAGCAACACAAACTCACAGTAACTCAATGAAAACATCAAAAAAAGGACTCCACACAGGTCTAAAGAAATATAGAATATTTTTATGAGACAATTAAGACCATAATGACAAAATCCAATAAGTGGAACTGGAGTTGTGTATTTTTAATGAATAAACCAATAATGCTGCTTAGAAGTCAATAGCGCTAAAAGGTTACTTGAGGTCCCGCTAGACCGGGGTAAATTCAAAGTTCAGGCTGGCCACAATAAAGGGCAGGCCGGCTACAGGACTCAAACAGGTCCTGCTGACAAAGTACCTTGGATGGAGCAAGGCATCAATGTTGAGAACTCGAGGTGAGAAGTTGGCATGTTGTTGTCGATCCTGTGGATGGAGGCAAGCATTGGTACCTATTCGTGCCATCGATGGAAGCCTCATAAACAAATCCCTGTACGATACAGGCACTGTGTTGTTGTCGAGCCACGCTGTTCATTTTTGTCTAACCGCGCTGGTTGTAGAGTTGTCGTCATCAAGCAGCGGCTACATCTGCATTGAAGGGTGATGCGTCGGCTCTGATCAGTGCAAAGCCACTGCTGCGTCAGAGTTGATGTAGGAAAAGCTGCGAAAACCCACTTCTGAAGCACAAGACTGGACGGGGCACCTCTGGCAAGAATAGGACTCACAGATTGCAGAGTACAGCAGCACCTGCAGAGTTGCAAGAAGTCTTTTATAAACCTGAGACTTAAGAAACAGGAGGCAAGCCAGTCAGCCCTTGAAGTCACTCTGCGTTCTAGTGAGATAGGTCTAGTCCTTGACTTCAGCAGGGAAGAGATCAGCAGGCAGCAGGGAAAGCTCAGCACAGCAATGAAGCAGTTTCTTGGAAAAGTCAGTCAAGCAGAGGGCCATTCCTTGTAGCACAGCAGTCCTTACTCTTGACAGAGCTCTTCACAGGTTCAATAGTGTACTGGTCTGGTAGGGACAGAGCCCTAGTACTTATACCCAAATGTCCCTATGTTGTAAGTGGGGGTGACCTGAAAGCAGCCCCTTGAAGTGCACAGGTCCCCTTACATCCCAGCGCTGCCTACCAGGCTATCTGTTGGGGGTAATTAGCCCTTTGTGTAGGACCCAGGGCACTGCCTATTCACATGTAAGAGTCAGCTCCCACTCCCTCTTCCTGCCCAGGAAGAGCTATCAGAATGTAGATGAATGAAGATGAGTTCTCTGTAACACCCATCCTTCCTGTGTTTGTGTCTGTCTAGAGGGAATGCACAACGTGTATCTGTCACCCACCCCTAGTGCATATTTGAGACAGGTTGCATGGCACACAGAGCAGTAACGGACAATAAATGTCCACTTTCTAAAAATTACATTTCAAAACAGTTATGTTAAATCCAACGTTACCACTATTGAGAATTTATCATTACCATTCCAAAGATATGAAACATGAATCAGCTACTCCTTTCTAATCAGACACCTCAGCTTAAAAGTATTTTAAGGAATTCCCAATGCTAGCCTATGAGAGTAGTAGGCCTCAAAGTAGTGAAAAATAAATGCAGCCGTTTGTCACTACCAGGAGATGTAAAACATAAAAGTACATGTCCTAACTCTTAGCTACCCAGAACCCTGCACTTAGGGCTAACTAGGGCCTCACTAAGGGGTGACTTATGGGCAATAAAAAGGGCAGTTGAAGGCTTAGCAAGTGGTTTTAAATGCCATGTTGAAGTGGCAGTAAACTGCACACACAGGCCTTGCAAATGGCATGCCCGAGACAGGATTGAAAGGCTACTTGTGTGGGTGGTACAACCAGGCCCACTAGTAGCATTAAGATAACAGGCCCTGGGTATATGGTATACCACTTTACAAGGAACGTATGAATAAACTAAATATGTCAATCAGGTATATACCAAAGCCACCATGATTTAGGGAGAAGCACATGCACTTTAGCATTGGTTAGCAGTGGAAAAGTGCTCAAAGTCCTACAACTTTTTTCGTGGGACCAGTGCCTGCTCTTAATTTTTTTTTTACAAACATTCACAAAGAGGAAGAGGTCCTTTGGGGATCCCTTTCAGTTAGCGAATGGGTTACCACCTACTTGAAGTGGGTGTTAAAATGCAAATGTTTTGCAACTGCATTTTCGGTTGTAAAACACTCTGCATAAAACTGCGATTCGGTGTTAGAAAGGGACACCCTAAACATGTCCCTTCTTAATATCGAATCGCTATGTATTCCCAGTTCCAAATTCCGATTCGTTAACATTATTGAATCGCAAACTGGAAGTCATACATTCCAAAATGTATTTTACCAGTCGCAAACGGCCTAATTCTGCGAATCATACCATTTGCGACTAGTGAAATGCAAGCTATATGTGGCCCAATGTTATGTCATTTGATAATGCCATTTTCCCTTAATCCACATAACTTACTGTCAGTAAAGGGAACAATAATGGTGCTAAGTTGGTACACCTGAAAATGGTGTCAGGACAGCATGCCCTACCCCTCTTGTGTTTGCTGCTATTGCACCTTCAAGTTGATGGAGAGATGTCATCACTCCCTTTCATGCAGAAGACAAGCACATAACAGCCACTAAACTTTTAAAAAATCACAATACCACTTTAAAAAACACAAATGTGTTATGACTGTGGTCATGACTGTGTTCCAAAAGAACACAAATGTATCACAAAAGCCATCCAGTGGAATATTTGTATAGTGAGAAGCTGGGCCAAATGTTGGTTGTTGAACCCCCCCCCCCCATTTTACTTTGACCTAGGCAGTGGGTTCCTAGGCTTAATAGTTTCTATTTGTATACATTCAAAGGTTAACACATATATTTCTATTCCTACAATACAAGACCTGCACAGGAAATTGCTAGACTTGGTTGAATAGTCAGGCCATTCATATTTCAATTGCTAGTTAAGCAGTATTAAGGCAATACACAGCATATGCATCACTGTACACTTGACAACCTTGAGGTCAATTGAAATAAAGGCAACTGCACTGCCAGGAAGGATCATATTAGCATGGAGTTGTTAAAATTGTTATCTTGGAGAAGGTACAGACACAGCTGTCTACATTCTCATGAAGTTCATCATAAAACTCTTTGAAAGGCATAATCATAAGGGTTTGATTGCTTGTTTTGGTGTCAGTGATAATGGAAGTAACATTTCCCATGCTGTGGTAAAGGAAACTATTTAAATGTTTCCAGGGTATGCAAGTCTTTTTTTCAACCTATTCCAGGAAAATGTAAAAAACTTTCTTAAAAATGCTTTTGTACCTCTTATTAAAGCTCCAAATCAGCTATGAAAGTAGATTTTTGATATGTGTAGTGGAAAAGTAACTTACAAAAATCATACTTTCTGCTGCAGAAAAGCCTATCTGTGTGAAACTTTTTCTGCTCACTTTTCCTCTCTTCAGTAGGAGTAATTATCATCCCAATTACATGTGAAAACACTTGCTCTCGGGAAATAATACAGCAACATCAAAAGGCATCTAAAGGCAGGAAGGCTGTCATGGGGAATCACTGAACACTTATAGGCTTTATGGGTTTAGGGGAAGCATAGGTGTTCAATGTAATGCTCACTGGGCAAATTCACAAACTAGATGCTGTGTCACACTGACAACTACCATTTTGCAAATTGATACCCCACCACTTTGGGTACTGTATTCACTAAATGGTTGCACATTCCACTGTTGGGAAAGAGTGATTATGACTTCATGGCCCATTTTTTCTAATGAATCATAATGGGTAACAAAGTGACTGTTGCCACTTGCGAAGACATTCATGAATCAAAATGTGATTTTGGTTTTTTGAATCACAAGCTTTATAACTACAAATTTCATTACAACATCAGGCACTATATTTTGATGCAGTTGCTAAATAAAAACTATAGGCATATAGAAATGTCCTAATTGGACTACCTGTAGAGAGCCCCTATACTAGCTTGCCCAAACATATACATTGTGGGTAACTATAGAACTGCTATTTTCCCACCCCAGGCCTCACAACACCTCTAGACATTTTGTCTTAGAATGCATTTCTCTTGCCCTCACTTGGAATTACTTTGAATACGACAGGACATTATACCTACAGTCACACAGGACATCTATGCGAAGTACATTTGCTCCTAGTATAGTATGCTTCTATGTGCACCATCTAGAGGAAAATAAAATCCGGTGTGACCAAAACCCTTTCAGAAATAACATCAAGTTGTTGACGAGGTACATTGATGACATACTGGTCATCTGAGAAGGAGATTATGAGCTGACCCAGCCTTTCATGACCTGGCTTAACAATCAGAATGGCTATTTAAAATTCACTGACACTGCTGAGTGAGAAGCGCTGCCCTTTCTAGACGTCATTGTTATCATTTATAAGAACAGGACCCTTATAAATGACATCTACCACAAACCAATGGATAAGAACCGCCTCTTGAGATTCAAGAGTTTTCACCCCCGTATTATGGGAGAACCTGCCATAATGGTAATTTCTAAGACTTTGCAGGAACTGGACTAAGATCAGAGATTTCAAACAACGAGCCGATGACCGGTGTTTCAAACTCAGGGAATCGAATTATGAAAAACATATCATCCAGAAGTCACTGAAACATGCTAGCAACAACAACAGAGATGCCTACATAGAGCATGTAAAAAAAATGAGACTGAAGAACTTGATTGTGCAGCCACATATAGCCAGGACATGAATTAAGTCAAAAATATTATTAACAGAAATTGGACTATTCTCAACAGTGGGGCACAACAATAGGCTAAATCTCTGTTTTCAAACAAGCACAACAGAAATTTGCATGATGCCTCAGTACACACACACAAAAAAATCCAGTCACTGAAAGAAACACAAATACAACTTTGTGACACCTCCTATGTGTTGTGTGATGTAGTGTTTGCCATTTGACAATGACGAGCACAGAATTTGTATAAGGACTAGCACTCCAGTGCTACAGAATAAACACACCAACTGCAACATCCCAAATGCTGAATGTTTTATTGCATGCCAGTGTAATGAGAAATATGTGGCATGACCATAAGGAAAGTAAAGGTGAAGATCAGTGAGCATGGGTGTAATCTCTGATGTAGATGAGCAACCACCAAGATTACCACACATTCCATGTATAAAAACCACACAGCCAATGATTTTCATTGGACTGTTTGAGAACGCATACAGCCTCACCAAACCAATACTGACTTGAGCATACTACTTATGGAAAAAGAACCAAAATGGATATACGGTTGGGCACACATATCCACAATCTAAATGACGACATTCCATGGACCCAGTTAAACTTACATGTGTGGGTTTCTATGTGAGGATTCATAATATGATCCATCCTAGGCTCACAATATGGCATACTGATAGGTAATGAATCAGAGTGAGCACACACAAAGTGCTATGGGGACACATCGGAGACACATGGACATTCAATTGGCACATGGGCTTACATTCTCGATTTTATTTTTTAGCTTTTTTCTGGGGACACATTGAGTTGGTATCCCTGGCATTAGCCCATTTCCTTCTATTTTAGAGGACATGAATGTATTGTTAATCTTCTAAATGACTACAGTGATCCTTCTGAAATTAAATTAAAGTTGTTGCATTGAGCAGTATTAGATGCCCTCTGAGAATTTGAAGATGACCACCTTCCCACCTTTCAGAGCAGGTTAGTTACAACAGCGGTCTAGTCAGAATTTCAAGATGGCCACCGCTCATTAGGGCAGTCCAGCAAATACAGAGGTATAGCCTACAGAAGCTTCTTCTTGTGTGTGTGTATACTTTGTCTTTCTCCTCTGCATTTTGGGAGTCCCCATTAGTAATTGCACCTCTGGTCCAAGATTGAAAGGATTGGGAAATTAATTTTATATATCAATAGCAATCATTGTTACACCTTTATTTAGGAATATTGATAGAAACATGAGTACATTTAGCAGTTAAACGGATTAGAACATGGTCTCTGTTACCCAGCCTGCTGGTAGAATTGTTTCTAATTTTATCTGCCTCTCCACCACATTTGAGAAAGGCGGACAATGGAGTTAGGCTGGGAAGTCCCAGCTGAGCAATGGTGCAGTAAGTAACCCCCGGGGTAATTTGTTTGTATATTTATTCATCTTTGCTAGTATTGTAGGGCTATCCTCCCATGTTTCGACAGTGTGTGACCATTGATCCCAGCATGACCCCGCATTTGCTCCCATGAGGCCTGGATAGAATTGGGTGCCACTTATGTCCCCCATCTAAAACACTAGGGGCTCGATGGCTTACATTCATGCATTTACTATTGTCCTTGTGTGTGGATATATGATGCATTTTGTGAGTACAATTGGACAATGAGATGAATGCATGACGTTTTGAACACTAGCTGTTACAGGTTCTTTAAGTCACACCAGGTCACTAATCCTGGATTACAGATGATGGTATTTTTAAGGTTAGATATCTCACCATTTTACACCTATTCCAATACAGACGCTATTTATTTTCTGTGTTCCTTCCACTTTCTTAGTAATATTGAACTGGACAATCTCCAGTTTTTATTCAACTTACCCTGTATAGAAGGGATGGGTAACTATCTCCTGATCAGTATAGGTTTGTAGTACAAGGTTCATAGAGGTCCTGTTGAAATTTGTGTATCTTGCAAAGCAAATGAAACATGTCAACCCAGAATAGACACACTGGCTCAGTAAATGTCTTTTTATATTGGGTTATGTTTTTAACCATATCACAAGGACCCTCTTATTAAGGGTTCCCTGTAGATGTTTCTAATGTTGCCTGTCCTATTATCTTGCTAAGAACATAAAGAATATCAAAGTGCTCCATCCTACTGCGAGGTTGATTCCACCTAATGGTGAATAAACACCTCACCAGGTGAAGACCTGATGATGAAGCGTGCCCCATGATTAGCACGTGGGTGAGGGTTCTATAAGAACACATGTAGTGTACCTGGTGAGCACTAAGAAGCAGGGCATAGTGACTTATTGGTTTGGGAGACAGTTTTGGTTTATGTATATGAGTTCGAGGAATCTGAGGGCCTTTTCCACATAACTGTTCCCCTCCCCTCTCATTGGTTTTGGTTTCTTTGAGTTATGCATGACTGCTCAGTGCTACAACTACTCAGGACTGAGCTCAGGTTTGATTTAAAGAAACCTAACTGGGCCGGATCCAAAACAATTACATTATTACTTGGTGAGGCCTTACCATCACCCCAACTAATAATTCACATTTATCACAAGGGAAATGCCCATGGTCAGACTGGATGGCATCAACCACCAATACAAACAACTGCGATGTCCTATGGCATGTGAATGAGAACCTTGAAATGCACTGAAACAGGCCTCCAATGGAGCAGCATATATTGCACAAAGGGACGCAGTTGTAGACATGTTCATGATGCCACAAAGATACAGGCAGCCATATTACCTTTCACTTGGAGGCCTTTCCTTGCTGATGCCCAAAGCTTCTGCAGCAGTGAAAACAGAAGGAACCTCAGTTTAGAAGCAAACTTGGGAGGCAAGAATTGCATTGTGAGGTTAGGTCAAAACTAAACCGAATGTAAATCAAATCATGGTTCCGATGGAGGTAGGATTTCATCTGGAGACCTGGAAACCATGAGTACATCAAAACGGGAATGTTTGTCATGTGTTCGAGAGAGAGCCTGGCACTAATTATGGACTTGCATCAGCAAATCATCCAGACACAGATTAAACACAACTCCCTCATTCTGCCAAGCTGCCATAAGTTGGACCAACACATTGGTGAATACTCACAACAAATACTTTGCATGGAAGAGCATGGCCAGGAACTGCCAGTGCTGATATCCCACACCAAATATCAGGAAATGTTGATGGTAAGCTGTTAGACCCAACATCATTGAGGTGGTTTTCCTCTGGCCTATTGCCTTCAGTCCTCCTATTTTGCTGAATTCGTTGTTGCTGGCCTTAGAACTCTGTGTTCTTTACCACTGCTAACCAGTGTTAAAGTGCCTGTCCCCTAAACAGCTCAGACGTGAGTCCCTTGCTCTATGGCCACTGGATTTAAGATAGCCTGGCCGATGAGGATTATGAATCCTGAGGTACTGGGTTTTTAAGAACCGGCACAGAACCGGTAACCCAGCGGTGCCAGGGAATCAACACCCAGAGACCTCGGGTTCTTCCTGATCCAGACCTACAGAAACTCAGAGTCTTCTAGGTGAAGTCAAAGATTAGTTTATTGGCTGCAACCAAGGTAACAAGTGTCCTAGAAGTACAATACATATATATTCTCAGGAGACTGCAAACTTTTACAAAGTCAGGCTTCTCTTCTTATACACAATTTTAGGCTCTAGGCGAAACATTCTTGGTTGTAAAGTAAATCGTTAACATACTTCTAGTACAAAGAGAAAGCAGAGTCATGATGACATGTCCATATTTCACTTTGTGCTGCCTACAACAAATCATTTGGCAAGGCCCAACATCTCATCAGATATCACTGGACCCCTAATAAAAACGGGCACCTCCCCACCATAAAGTAAGTGAAGTAAAAGAGTGGAGATAGATGTGAGCGAGATATGGCAGGTGTGCGCGCTGTAATGGTTTTATGGTTTGTTGAGCCTAGATGCTATCTTGCTTGGCCACTGGGAGGGAACTGACCTAACGAGTTCGGCCTGGGGCAATGGTTCCAACTTGTACAGGTCATGGAAAAGTCGATTAAGGAGTATGTGTCCTTGTGGAATCGAATTCAGCTGGATTAAGGCCTATGTAAAGGGCAACATATAAATTGGAGCCAAGGGTTCAGAATGTAGATGACGATTTCGGGGTGAAATCGTCACTCGAATATGCTGAAAATATATGTACATGATATACTCGTCATTCTCGGTCTTTTGATACCAAATTCGTCATGTTTCGACGAAGTTTAAATTCTAGAGTAATCCAGATTTTCAGAACCTCAATCCCTCCCTTTGCCCTTACAGAGGCAATTTAATCTATCCTCATGTTAGTCTGAGTCCAGATCGATATTCGTAAAGTCATTGAGATGTTGGTGTAACATCATTCTAGTACTTAGTTCATCTCTTGACACAGGCTTCCTTACACATGATGTAGCACAGAGGCCACATATTGCAGCAGCACACTGTATGCATAGACAGAACAGGAAAAGAATGGCTAAAACCATCCCAATGACCATCAGAATTTTCCATCCCCAGGCAGATATCAGTTCCCAGAACCATCCCATTAACGACCAATCTCCTTTATCCACATGGATAGATTCAGAAATCTTATGTAATTTGGAGATGGCCCTGTACACGGTTGGAGCATTATCTGGGATGAAAATGCAACAACTAGACTGGATCAATTTGCATACTCCTCCTCGGTCTGCAAGTATAACATCCAAAGCGACCCGGTTCTGAAGGGTCATAAGTCGATCCGACTGGAGCTCAGCAGTCAAGTTACTAAGGGCACCAGCAGTTTCAGTCACGGTGGACTCAACTACCCTTGTTAATTGCCTTATGTTTCTACTGTTAGCCATGGATCCCCAGAACGGCAGAAAACCCTTTGCAAAGTCCCCAAATTCTTGACCTGCAGTGTCTTCTTTACTCAAGACACCTCTAACTACCCTTGTCCGGTGGTAATCCGCCGCTGCTGTGTAGGTGGGAGGTAACAGGAATGAAACAAAACATGAGCCCGAGAAGTCAGGGGGCAACCATGTATAGGCTCTATCATGGCAGATGAAATAAGTACCCTTAGCGGCTAAAAACGCAGGGGAAGTCTGGGATCCAAAAACATACGTTTCTGTACAGATACTCTTCCCTAGCTGAGCTCTGGGATTCTTGCCAATACCTTGCAGACACAGGTGACCTTGATGGGGTACGATCCAGATAGGGGACGATCTTTTGGCTTGCTGTTTCTCACTTAAAGTAGTGCCATATCCGGTCACGTTCCAACCTACATATGCAAGTATCTCTTCATCCGGAGTATCTTCATAAGAAGTTACTTCCTTGATCATGTCAACTATACCTTTGACTAGGGCGCTAGTCTTGAGGTTGTCTTTTACAGAACGTAGGGGTTGGATTTCTCGTGCATATATGAACATTGTCCTATATGCCCATACTGAACCATTATGACTAAATGGCAGGACCAAATAGGGGATACCTTTATCCGTTGTGTGAGGCATGAGACCACACACCCAACAGTTAGTTGTGTTCATTACAAGTTGGTGTTGGTGTAATAACTGAACAAAGGAGTTATTAATGAACTCTAATCTCCTATTTGATTCGTGGTCAGGCAGAGGGTGGAAAGAATGAGAGGAAACAGTAGGAGGAGGTATGGGTGATGCAGTGGGCGCAAATGTTACATGGAAAGAGAATAAAACATAACTTATCAAAAAGATTATTACGCTGGATAGCATAAAAATACACAATATTATAAAACTTTTCTTTGTCATCGTGTTACACAGTTTCTGCTTAAAGTTCATTGGCTTGGCAGGTCTCTCCACATCAGGAAACTCCATCCTCTCTAAAGTGCTGCCCGCGGTGGTAGGTTGCCTCTGCTAAAGGATGCTTCCATCAGTCTAGGGCAACTCCCTTGGACCAACCAGAACTACCGACCTAACGTCGTCAGCTGCACCCAAAAGACTTTAATCAACCGCGGCCCTAGCAGCGAAACCCGGATGGCGGTTCGAAAAACAAAAATAAGCAAGTTACCTAGATGGGAGATCTGCACTTTTAAAAATAGGACTTGGGAGGGAAAAAGATATGTTTATTAGTCCATAGGTCTTGGTCTCAAATCATAAAAAGGAATCACTTTTGTTCGTTCGTTCTTCTAGGTTGCAAATTGTAGCGTCTTTTTCCTGGTATTGTCTGGTCCTGAAACAGCAGTTCAGGCTCCAAAGAGTTCAATTGTTCTGGTGGTGGCACAGTCTCTTGAAAAATGTTCTCGCTTTCACAATCAGGGTTAGTTTCTTTTACACGGTCATCGCTGAAAGGTATGACACGTGGCACAGTTGTAAGCTCTTGGTCAGTGACACCTTTCTGGACCCACTGGTCATGTGGCGAAGGTGAAGGGATTCTTTTGCAATGGACCCCGTGGATCCAGTTGGCCTTCCCCTCCACTCGAACAGCTGACCTCGTGGAAAGAAGGACGAGGTGCGGCCCGGTCCACCTGGGCTGGTCGTTCTTTGTCCTTTGAAAGTTTTTCACGAGAATCCAGGATCCGAGAACAATGGAGTGACCTGGAGTCTCAGAGACCGGGGGCAGGGTGTTGTGGACCTGTTGATGCAAAACACGCAATTTAGCCGTCAATTCATACAAGTAATCAAGCAAAATAGGGTGTTGCAGCTCGCTGAACTTCGTGGGCCTAGGCACTCCCCATATGTTGGCTGGCCGGCCAAAGACAATTTCGTAAGGGCTGAGTTTCACTCGCGAGTGCACAGTCATTCTGGTGGATAGGAGTGCTAAGGGTAGAGCGTCAGGCCATTTAAGACCTGTGCTCGCTTGGATTTTGGCCAATGTAAGTTTTGGCGTGCCATTGTAACATTCTACTAATCCAGCTGATTGGGGGTGATTTTCAGCGTGGAACTTCTGCCTAATGCCTAGCCCTTCACACACTCTTTTCATCACACGACCCACAAATTCACTTCCGTTGTCAGACCAGACCTTTCTAGGCATTCCGAACCTGGGGAAGTACTCTTTCACTAAAGCTTTCGCTGTGGACAAGGCAGTATTGTCTTTTAGGGGATAGGCTTCTACCCATCTTGAGAAGGCACAAACAACAACGAGCACGTATTTTAAGTTGTTGCACCTCTCCATATGTATGAAATCTAGCTGCAAAACCTCGAACGTGTACGTAGGAGGTGCAAAATGACCAGCTGGAATCGGGGTTCCCCTACCAGGATTGTGCTTCAGACATACCAAAAAATTCTTGACAACATTCTCCGCACACTTCGGAATCCCTGAATTCTTCCACACTGGGGCCAACAACTCGCAAATCCCTTTCACACTGATATGAGCCATTCCATGATCCATTGTAACCACTGCAAGCACATATGCATCGGGTAACAACCATCTCTGATGCTCTGTCAATTCAACCCAACAACCATTTGCATCCATTCTCCCTGTACTCTCTCTCCATGTGCTCAACTCTTTCTCCGTGGCCTCAGCTTGGATGGACTTCACACTCTCTATCGTGTCCTCACATACTCCAACCTCACCAGTCCATCTTTCAGGGCCTGCAACATACATTCGGCTCATCACATTCTTTGCTGTTTCTTTAGCGGTCTCATCAGCAAATGCATTTCCACGACCAACATCATCAGTCACCTTCTTGTGAGCACTACATTTCACAATCGCCATTTGCAGAGGCAAGGTCAGTGATTCAAGAAGCTCATTCACCAACTGACCATGCTGAATCTTAGCTCCATGCGAAGTCAGGAATCCACGTTCTCTCCACAATCGTCCAAAGCTGTGAGCCACTACAAACGCATACTGACTATCAGTGTAGACAGTCACTCTCATTCCTTTAGACAATACACATGCTCTCGTCAGTGCGACTAATTCTGTGGCTTGACCTGAACCATGTGGTATTCGTGCAGTTTCAACAACTGTGTGCAAAGTTGTGACAGCATACGCTGTAGTCACGTTACCATTTGGGAGCTTAAAGCATGAACCGTCCACCCATAATGTACCATCACATTCAGCAAGAGGAGTGTCACATAAATCCACTCTCCCTTTTGTCTCTTCCTCTGTTGTGAGGAAACAATCGTGCTGTCCTAAAGCATCTGATTCCTCTGCAATTGGTAACAACGTGGCTAGATTTAGGGTACTGCACCTTTTTATATGCACATGGCTCGCTAGCAGCGTTAATTCGTAACTGGACAGTCGAGCACTAGTTAAGTGCTGTGTCTTGGTCCTATTTAACAACGTGTCTACTGCATGCGGGACCATCACGATTAGTGTATTATTCATTACTAGACCAGCAGACTGTCGAATAGAAACAGCTGCTGCTGCTGTGGCCCTTAAACAACTTGGCAATGCTTGTGCTACCGGATCCAAAGTTGACGAAAAATAGGCGCATGGCCGCTGTCTACCTCCAAATAACTGAGTTAACACAGACAAAGCACAGCCCTCCTTCTCGTGGACATACAATGTGAAAGGCTTACTGTAGTTGGGCGTACCTAACACAGGAGCCGAACATAATGCTGTGCGTAATTCGAGAAAACTTTTCTGACACTCTTCAGACCAAGGAATGGGATTGGGTGTATTTTTAAACGTTAATGCCACCAAGGGTTTGGCCAATAACGAGAAATTTGGAATCCACTGTCTACAGTACGATGTAATGCCCAAGAAAGCACGCACTTCTCTCTGTGTTCTTGGCACATTCAATTTTGCTATTGCCTGAATTCTTTCTCGGGTCAGTTTCCTTCCCTCCTTCGATAAGAGGTGACCTAAGTAGGTCACTTCTTGTCGGCAATATTGAAGCTTGGAAAGTGACACCTTGTGATGCAGATCACACAGATGACGCAATAATGTCAATGTGACCTTTTTACAAATTTTCTCAGTGTCTGCAGCAATGAGCAAATCGTCCACATACTGTACAAGAGTGGCACCTTTTGGCAAAACAATCGTGTCAAGCTGTGTTTTCAGAGCTTGACTGTATATTGAGGGGCTTTCACAGTAGCCTTGAGGAGCGCGTTTAAAGCGGAAGCTTCAACCTCCTAAACTGAAGGAAAAAATGTCCCTGCTTGTGAGAAGTTGGCCTGATATGCAGTGCTCACTATTCTAGTGATCACTATGTATCAGTCCAAACAACCCTTATTGATGATTGGTTGTAAGTCAACCTTATAGACCAGCTATCCTAGTAGCATGGATACGAGCAGTCTAAGGCTAAACTCTAGAGGGCGTGTTAAGCCAGCTGTTTTACCATTACATTACCCCTTGAACACCAAGTGAAAGGACACCACACAAGTTGTTATCAAAAATAAAGTATATTTATTTATAACAGGACTACCCTGGCTCTTTATGAGACAGGGAGCTAAGCACACAAAAAAACTCTTAGAGGAATACTGAAAGTCGCACAGTTTACACAAATGCCCGAGGGGCACGAAAAACCATATACACAAGAAGTGGAATGCGAAGTTACTAGCAGGTAAGTAATACTTTTCTAGACTGTAGAAACGCTAGGCCTACAATGCTGAACCCTTGGATTAGAAGCAGGAGGCCTAGGGACGCCGTGTGCAGAGTGGGAACTCTCATGCGTAATGCGGGAACAAGTCTATGGATACTAGCAATCACAAAGTTACTGTTCTCGGGCGAACCCGACTAGGTGGGTCGAAAACAAGAGTGGATCCGAACACTTAGGATGTTGGACTATGCTGGAGCACCGGAGTACTCAGTTTACCTAGCCCAGGGGCTGCGGCTGCATAGGGTTCAAGTTGCGTCGGAAACCCTCGTTGAAGAACCAGGAGCCTGAAGAAAGAAGTTGCTGGCAGGCGGCCAGTGAAGAAGTTTGTGGTGATCCAAGCCTGGATCAGGGAAGAAGAAGACCTGTAAGCAGAGGGGACCAAGTTCTGAATCACTAGCCAGTGATTTAGGTGGGCACCAGGATGGCACCGGACGAAGTCACCTCGACCAGGTGAGTGGGCGCTGCTGGGCTCTGCAGTCTCTCGGACCAGGAGGCGTTGTCGGCGACCAGGATGGAGGTGCGAGCTGTCCCACGAAGGTATCTGCTGTCGACGTCGCTGGACCCAGGATTGGGGCAACAAGTCTTGGCAAATGCAAGCCCACGCGGTGGACTTAAAATGGAGTCTGGAGTGGACCAGGAGGGTCCAGGGTGCTCCTCTTTTGGAGGGGAGCAAGGGCTAGTCTGGAGCAACCAGACCAGCGGTGTTTGTCGTCGTGAGGCGTCATAAGAGGACCACTAGCCAACGGGCAAGTGACCTGGACAACGCGGTGAGCAGCAACGAGCAGAAGGGCCCCACGCAGATCTCGTGGATGCAGGGGGGCTGAACTTCGGTGCTGGAGCTGCTCAGGGTCGGGGCTTCTCTTACCCCAAAGCACTCAGTCGAGGGTCACTCGTGGTCGTGCTGGACAAGCGTCGTGCAGTCTTCAAAGATGGCCGGTCCCTCGAGGTCTCCTCACACCCACGGATCACAGCTGGGCTGATGATGCAGGTTGAGGTCAGAGGTGCCGGGGAAGCCAGTTCTCGTCGTGCTGGGCAGTCTTGATCCGGAGGAGAGACTTACAGCAGACCGCGATGCTTGGTTGGTGCCTGCTGCTGCAGGGTGACTACTCCTTAGTCACAAGGGAGAAATCTTAGGAAGAGTCTTGAGTTCCTCTCGTAGAAAGTCGGTTCAGGATTCAAAGATTTATCTAATTTGGAAGGGGGCCAGTTCCTACCTTTATCCTGCAAAAAGGGGCTGGCACGCGACTAAGTCCTGCCCTATGGGTGGGACTAGGAGGGGGGTGGTTACACCCCTCTCCTTTGGCTGGCTTTCCCCAGATCAGGGGCTGGAGTGCCCCTGGAACTGGTTCAAGCCGGCCTATGCACAGTGAGCACCGGGGTGCCACTTGCAGTCACCTTCCTCTAAAGCCCTGCCTACCTAGGATACACAAAATCCTGTCTGGGACGGTGCTGGCACCGCCCCTGGCAGGAAACCCTTTGTCCTTGCCTCCTGGGCTGGGAGGACTCCCAGCAGCAGGAGGGCAGACTTGTGTCTCGGTGGCAGCATCCATCTTATGGAGCTGAGGCTATGTCTGACTTTAACCGGGGTTACAGGTTACCAACATGTCGTGTCCCTCTAGAAGGGTGGAATGCTAACCCCGTCGCCAGAATTGGTGAGGGGTTAGTATTCCAATTCGTATGACACCTTACTCGACATGTTTTGATAATGTTATACCAAAGTTAGCATATGACCGCGAGGTACATAATGCACTTAAGAGTATATGGTATAGCGTTATCATGGAACAGCTATTAGGACTTGGTTCCGCAAGCTGAAAACGGGCTCAGCTCATGCCAGAGCACCATTTCACATTATTCCATGCACTCTGCCTTCAGGATTGTTAAGGCCTGCCATAGGAGTGACTGATAGGAATATATGTGTCCATTTTAGGTTTAGATATAGGGATACTATATCTATAGCAAAGGGTGATTACACCACCTTGCCCCAGCTGTCAAGCAGCCAGTTGTGTCTGATTTAGTTAGTCACTCAGGGGTGGCATAATACATGCTGCAGCCCCTGGGAGACTTCTGGGTGCACCTCAGCCCTGGGTACAGGGACTTGGAGAGGGCCCAGTGCCAATTCAGTACCTGGGTACAATTTGGAGTAGAGAGAACAGCTAGGCTGTGGGTCTGATTAGCAGGCCCACAGCCAGGGAAGTCGTAAACCAGTGAAGCAAAAAGCAAAAATCTGGGTGATCATAGGATTGCAGACCCTACTCTCCTACCTGACCCCCCCCCAAACTTTGGGACAATAAGCTAACCTTGACCAGGTGAGTCTTCTTGCTCTAAGTGGAAATACCTGGAGAGCCCATCAGCATTGCCATGATCTGTACCAGGTCTATGCTCCACTGTAAAATCCATCCCCTGTAGGGAAATGGACCACCTAAGTAGTTTGGGGGTTTCACCCTTCATCTGATTTAGCCATAAAAGGGGCTTATGGTCGGTCTGAATCTTAAAGTGAGTGCCAAACAAGTATGACCTCAACTTTTTCAGGGCCCACACCACAGCAAAGGCCTCCCTCTCAATAGCTGACCAATTTTTCTCTCTGGGGGTCAGCCTTCTGCTAATAAAAGCAATGGGCTGGTCGTTACCATAAAAATTCAGCTGAGACAGAACAGCTCCCACACCCAACTCAGAAGCATCTGTTTGGACAATGAAGGTCTTGGAGTAATCTGGACTCTTTAGGATAGGTGCTGTGCACATGGCCTGCTTTAGGTCATTGAATGCTTTCTGACAGCTTGCTGTCCACTGAACTTTCTTTGGCATCTTTTTACTTGTCAGGTCATTAAGTGGAGTCACAATGGACCCATAATTCTTGACAAATTTCCTATAGTACCCAGTCAGGCCCAAGAAAGCTCGAACCTGAGTCTGGGTGGTTGGAGGAGCCCAGTCCTTGATGGCCTGTATCTTGCTCTCCAAGGGTTGAACCTGGCCTCCACCTACAAGGTGGCCCAGGTACACAACCTGTGTCTGCCCTATCTGGCACTTAGTGGCCTTGATAGTGAGACCTGCCTTTTGCAGTGCCTCTAACACTTTCCTCAGGTGGACCAGGTGATCCTCCCAGGTGGAACTAAAGACAGCTATATCATCAAGATATGCTGCACAGAAGTCATCCAACCCAGTGAGAACTTGATTCACCAGCCTTTGGAAGGTGGCAGGTGCATTTTTCAAACCAAAGGGCATTACCACAAATTGATAATGCCCACCAGGGGTAGAAAATGCTGTCTTGGGTTTGGCCTCCTCAGCTAACCTGATTTGCCAATACCCAGCTGTCAGGTCAAATGTACTTAAGTAGTTGGCAGAAGCCAATCTATCTATAAGTTCATCTGCTCTTGGTATTGGGTGGGCATCAGTCTTAGTGACTGCATTGAGTCCTCTGTAGTCTACGCAAAACCTCATCTCTTTCTTACCACCCTGGGTGTGAGGCTTTGGCACTAGAACTACTGGGCTAGCCCAAGGGCTATCTGAGGGCTCAATGACTCCCAGCTCCAACATTTTCTGCACTTCTGTCTTGATGCAGTCTCTGACATGATCAGGCTGTCTGTAGATTTTACTCTTGACAGGCAGACTGTCTCCAGTGTCCACTTCATGGGTACACCAATCAGTTTGACTGGGTGTCAGAGAGAACATATGTCTAAAGGATTGCAGAACTTGTCTACAATCCTGTTGCTAATGTTCAGAGAGGCTGCCACAAAAGACAACACCATCTACTGATCCATCATCAGGATTCTGAGTGAGCAGGTCTGGGAGAGGGTCACTCTCTTCCTCCCGTCCCTCATCTGTGGCCATGAGCAAGCTCATGTCCTTCCTGTCGACATATGCCTTGAGCCTGTTCACATGGAGCACCCTGAGGGGGCTCCTGGGAGTTCCAAGGTCCACCAGGTAGGTGACCTCTCCCTTTTGCTCAATGATGGTGTGGGGCCCAGACCATTTGTCTTTGAGTGCTGCTGGGGCCACTGGCTCCAGCACCCACACCTTCTGTCCAGGCTGGTACACAGTCAGGACAGCCTTCTGGTCATGCCAAGCTTTTTGGAGTTCTTGGCTGGCCTCAAGGTTTTTAGATGCCTTCTCCATGTATTCAGCCATCCTGGAGCGGAGACCAAGTACATAGTCCACTATGTTGGTTGCAGGCTTTTTGAGAGGTCTCTCCCATCCTTCCTTCACCAAACACAGGGGTCCTCTTACAGGATGCCCATACAGAAGTTCAAAAGGGCTGTAGCCAACCCCCTTCTGTGGGACCTCTCTGTAAGCAAACAAGAGGCAGGGTATCAGGACATCCCATCTACGCCTGAGCTTTTCAGGTAGTCCATGAATCATCCCTTTGAGGGTCCTGTTGAATCTTTCAACAAGCCCATTGCACTGTGGATGATCGGGTGTGGTGAACTTGTAGTTGACACCACATTCCTTCCACATTGCAGTCAGATATCCTGACATGAAGTTTGCACCTCTGTCAGAAAAAAACCTCCTTAGGGAAGCCCACTCTGGAGAACACTCCAACTAGGGCCCTTGCCACTACAGGTGCTGTAGTGGTCCTAAGTGGAATAGCTTTAGGATACCTGGTGGCATGGTCCACCACCACCAGTATAAACTTGTGCCCTGATGCTGTCTGGGGTTCCATTGGACCAACAATGTCAATCCCCACTCTTTCAAAGGGAACCCCCACCACAGGTAGTGGTATGAGGGGGGCCTTTGTTGTGCCACCTGACTTACCACTGGCTTGGCAAGTGACACAGGAGCGACAAAACTCCTTGGTATTCTCATTCATGTGAGGCCAGTGAAAGTGTGAGACAAGTCTGTCCCAAGTCTTTGTCTGGCCTAAGTGACCTGCAAGGGGAATCTCATTGGCCAAGGTGAGAAGGAAACCCCTCTGAGACAAGGGGATGACCAGCCTCCTGGTTGCACCAGGCTTGGGGTCTCTTGACTCAGAGTACAGGAGTCCATCTTCCCAGTATACCCTGTGGGCACCTGTGGCATTCCCTGCAGCCTCAGCAGCAGCCTGCTGTCTGAGGGGTTCAAGGGAAGGGCAGTCTAACTGTGCCTTCCCCAGGTCTTCTCTGGAGGGTCCCCCTGAGCCCAGAAACTCAACTTGATCAAGTTCAAGCTCTTTAGGCTCAGTTTCCCTCAGCTCTCTCAGATCAGCCTCCTCAGAGACTTGATCCTCAACCTGGGGCAAGGGGGAAGGCAATGCCTTAACCCTACTGCTCTTCTTCTTGGAAGGTGTCTGGTCCATTGTTCCAGGATCCAGCACCTGTTCAGTGGGGCATCTTCTGGCCTGTGACCTAGTCACAGCAAGCACATGTGCTGGCAAGCCTAACATTTCCATGTGAGTCCTCTGCTCCACTTCTGACCATAGTGATGACTCCAAATCATTGCCCAACAAACAATCCACTGGGAGGTCTGAACTAACCACAACTTTCTTTTGGCCACTTACCCCTCCCCAGGAGAAAGCAACAATCGCCATACTATGACTGGTAGTGACGTTGCTGGCATTGGTCACCAGGAAATCTGTACCTGGCATGATCTGTCCAGGGTCCACAAAGTTAGGTGTCACCATTGTGACACTGGCACAAGTGTCCCTATAGGCCTGAGCCATTTTGCCATTTATCAAAGGTGTCTGCCTGTATTTGCCCAAAGTATTGGGACTTACATCAGGGGACATATCCATATCCCCTGTACAGACAAGGACAGCCTGAGTGAGTGTGCCAACTAAGTTGTCAGACCCCTCAGTTCCCAAGGTTAACCCAACTATTCCCTTGGGAGGTGCACTACCACTACTGACTGTACTAGGGGGTGCAGTTGCCTTAGGGGCTGTAGTGGTAGGAGTTTGCCCTCCTCTTTTGGTGCACTCACTAAACCAGTGAGACTTACTTTTACAGTACTGGCACCACCTTTTTGACTGGACTTCTTGAGTCTTCTTTTTCTGCTGTGAAGCCTGACCCCCACCCTCTTTGGTTTGTTGGGACCTGTTGAAGACTTCTGGTCATTTTGTTCACTCTTGGTATTACCCTTCTGGTCTGCTTTCTTCTGACCACCCTGGTTCTGGTTCTGGTTCTGCTTGATCCTTGTTCTGACCCATTTGTCTGCCTTCTTTCCCAATTCTTGGGGAGAGGTCAGATCTGAATCAACAAGGTGCTGGTGCAACAACTGGTTCTGACAGTTATTTAAAATCTGTTCTCTCATCATAAGATTATACAATCCTGTGTAATCAGTAACCTTGCTACCCAGCAACCAGCCCTCCAAAGCCTTAGTGGCACAATCCACAAAGTCAGACCAGTCCTGAGACTGAGTTTTCTGGGTGTCTCTGAACAGCAACCTGTACTGCTCAGTGGCTAAACCAAACCCATCAACCAGTGTATTTTTCAGGACCTGGTAATTGGTAGCATCCTCCACTCTTGTGGTGAGGAGCTTATCTCTACCTTTGCCATCAAAGGAGAGCCACAGTATAGCTGCCCACTGACTCTGGGGAATGCACTGCACAGTGCAGGCCCTCTCCAAAGCAGCCATCCATTTCTGGATGTCATCCCCTTGTTTAAAGGGGGCACTATCTTTGTCAGGTGTTTAGTATCTAAACCCTTCTCTTTATCTCTTGGGAGATTGCTGCCACCAGTGGGGACTACCCCACTCATCTGCTGCTCCCTAGCAAAGGCAAGCTTCTCTTTGGCCAGGGCAAGTTCTTCCCTTTCAATCCTCAGATTAGCCTGTCTCATCCTTGCTTCATGCTCTATTCTCTGAGGGGAAGTCAATCTCCTCTGGGGAGAGTTCCTTCTCCTCTGAGAAGAGGCATTAGAGTGCAGAGATCTATTGGAGTCCCTAGAATGAGATCTATCTCTTCTAACTCCAAGGTTAGGCCTCATTAGGGTCAGTACTGGGGGTCCCCCAGATCCTTCCCTAAGTAGGTTTAAGTTGGCCCTAGTAAGTCTGCTGACTAACTCAGACCTCTTGTCTGCCTCATCCCCAGAGAGTTCCTCTTCTTCCTCCTCATCAACTGCATTTTCAGTGCCAAGGAGGTCTGGATCACCAAGGTGTCCCTCTAAGGCTGGCATATTCCCATCTCCCTGAGATGCTTTCCTAGCATCATATGTCTCTAAGAGACCTATCAGAAAGGGAATGGTGGGGTTAGACCCCTGTGTCAGTTTCCTGGAGGTACACACTTGTCTCATCTCCTGGAAACTGAGAGCTGCATATCTTGATTTGACCTGTGGAGGGTCAATAACCACAAGGGGAGTCTCAGTAGACTCTCCATGGGTAGACATGCTTTTCTAGTGAGGTGTAAGTGGTGCACTTACCTACACTATATGTTTACCTACTGATCCCTTGCTAGAGTTGTAGTTTAGGGTGTGCTAGGCCCTAGGAGCTACAACAGCTGGTTCAGTAGAACTCAGAGTATTCTAAGCTAAGTTATATGTACCTTAGTACTTATGTGATCTTTCAAATGATATTCTTAGGATATGTGTGGTAAAACAACAGCAAGCTCAAATCCCAACCGCTGCTCACCAATGTGAGAAGTTGGCCTGATATGCAGTGCTCACTATTCTAGTGATCACTATGTATCAGTCCAAACAACCCTTATTGATGATTGGTTGTAAGTCAACCTTATAGACCAGCTATCCTAGTAGCATGGATACGAGCAGTCTAAGGCTAAACTCTAGAGGGCGTGTTAAGCCAGCTGTTTTACCATCACATTACCCCTTGAACACCAAGTGAAAGGACACCACACAAGTTGTTATCAAAAATAAAGTATATTTATTTATAACAGGACTACCCTGGCTCTTTATGAGACAGGGAGCTAAGCACACAACAAAACTCTTAGAGGAATACTGAAAGTCGCACAATTTACACAAATGCCCAAGGGGCACGAAAAACCATATACACAAGAAGTGGAATGCGAAGTTACTAGCAGGTAAGTAATACTTTTCTAGACTGTAGAAACGCTAGGCCTACAATGCTGAACCCTTGGATTAGAAGCAGGAGGCCTAGGGACGCCGTGTGCAGAGTGGGAACTCTCACGCGTAATGCGGGAACAAGTCTATGGATACTAGCAATCACAAAGTTACTGTTCTCGGACGAACCCGACTAGGTGGGTCGAAAACAAGAGTGGATCCGAACACTTAGGGTGTTGGACTATGCTGGAGCACCGGAGTACTCAGTTTACCTAGCCCAGGGGCTGCGGCTGCATAGGGTTCAAGTTGCGTCGGAAACCCTCGTTGAAGAACCAGGAGCCTGAAGAAAGAAGTTGCTGGCAGGCGGCCAGTGAAGAAGTTCGTGGTGATCCAAGCCTGGATCAGGGAAGAAGAAGACCTCTAAGCAGAGGGGACCAAGTTCTGAATCACTAGCCAGTGATTTAGGTGGGCACCAGGATGGCACCGGACGAAGTCACCTCGACCAGGTGAGTGGGCGCTGCTGGGCTCTGCAGTCTCTCGGACCAGGAGGCGTTGTCGGCGACCAGGATGGAGGTGCGAGCTGTCCCACGAAGGTATCTGCTGTCGACGTCGCTGGACCCAGGATTGGGGCAACAAGTCTTGGCAAATGCAAGCCCACGCGGTGGACTTAAAATGGAGTCTGGAGTGGACCAGGAGGGTCCAGGGTGCTCCTCTTTTGGAGGGGAGCAAGGGCTAGTCTGGAGCAACCAGACCAGCGGTGTTTGTCGTCGTGAAGCGTCGTTAGAGGGCCACTAGCCAACGGGCAAGTGACCTGGACAACGCGGTGAGCAGCAACGAGCAGAACTGTCCCACGCAGATCTCGTGGATGCAGGGGGGCTGAACTTCGGTGCTGGAGCTGCTCAGGGTCGGGGCTTCTCTTACCCCAAAGCACTCAGTCGAGGGTCACTCGGTGGTCGTGTTGGACAAGCGTCGTGCAGTCTTCAAAGATGGCCGGTCCCTCGAGGTCTCGTCACACCCACGGATCACAGCTGGGCTGATGATGCAGGTTGAGGTCAGAGGTGCCAGGGAAGCCGGTTCTCGTCGTGCTGGGCAGTCTTGATCCGGAGGAGAGACTGTCAGCAGACCGCGATGCTTGGTTGGTGCCTGCTGCTGCAGGGTGACTACTCCTTAGTCACAAGGGAGAAATCTTAGGAAGAGTCTTGAGTTCCTCTCGTAGAAAGTCGGTTCAGGATTCAAAGATTGATCTAATTTGGAAGGGGGCCAGTTCCTACCTTTATCCTGCAAAAAGGGGCTGGCACGCGACTAAGTCCTGCCCTATGAGTGGGACTAGGAGGGGGGTGGTTACACCCCTCTCCTTTGGCGGGCTTTCCCCAGATCAGGGGCTGGAGTGCCCCTGGAACTGGTTCAAGCCGGCCTATGCACAGTGAGCACCGGGGTGCCACTTGCAGTCACCTTCCTCTAAAGCCTTGCCTACCTAGGATACACAAAATCCTGTCTGGGACGGTGCTGGCACCGCCCCTGGCAGGAAACCCTTTGTCCTTGCCTCCTGGGCTGGGAGGACTCCCAGCAGCAGGAAGGCAGACTTGTGTCTCGGTGGCAGCATCCATCTTGTGGAGCTGAGGCTATGTCTGACTTTAACCGGGGTTACAGGTTACCAACATGTCGTGTCCCTCTAGAAGGGTGGAATGCTAACCCCGTCGCCAGAATTGGCGAGGGGTTAGTATTCCAATTCGTATGACACCTTACTCGACATGTTTTGATAATGTTATACCAAAGTTAGCATATGACCGCGAGGTACATAATGCACTTAAGAGTATATGGTATAGCGTTATCATGGAACAGCTATTAGGACTTGGTTCCGCAAGCTGCAAACGGGCTCAGCTCATGCCAGAGCACCATTTCACATTATTCCATGCACTCTGCCTTCAGGATTGTTAAGGCCTGCCATAGGAGTGACTGATAGGAATATATGTGTCCATTTTAGGTTTAGATATAGGGATACTATATCTATAGCAAAGGGTGATTACACCACCTTGCCCCAGCTGTCAAGCAGCCAGTTGTGTCTGATTTAGTTAGTCACTCAGGGGTGGCATAATACATGCTGCAGCCCCTGGGAGACTTCTGTGTGCACCTCAGCCCTGGGTACAGGGACTTGGAGAGGGCCCAGTGCCAATTCAGTACCTGGGTACAATTTGGAGTAGAGAGAACAGCTAGGCTGTGGGTCTGATTAGCAGGCCCACAGCCAGGGAAGTCGTAAACCAGTGAAGCAAAAAGCAAAAATCTGGGTGATCATAGGATTGCAGACCCTACTCTCCTACACTGCTCTCCTCAGCAATTGAGATGCTGAAGAAAGCATTCTTTAGGTCAATCACCGAAAACCATGAAGCAGAAGCTGGAATCATAGTCAATAATGTGGTAATGTCAGGGACAACTGGGAATTGTGGCACAACTATCTTATTTACTTCTCGAAGATCAATCACGAATCTGTACACAGGTGGCTGAGAAGGGTCAGTTCGTTTTAAAACAGGCAGAACAGGACTATTGCAAATATTGCCTCGTGTTTCCTCAATCACATCCTTTTCAATCAATTCGTAAACAATCGCTAGTAAAGCTTTTTCACCCTCATTAGATATTCTGTATTGGGGAATTCGTGGCATTTTGACGTTGGCTTTCAATGTTACAACATATGGTGGAATTTCTAAAAGACCTACATCATTAGGACCAGTAGCCCAAAGAATATCTGGGAGAAGTGACAATTCTGCTGGAAGTGCATCTCTCGACAAATACATGGAAGAAACCACTTTCTTACCTAAAGTAAGTTGTACTCCTGAAGGAGAACAGTACAAAGTCGCATACAATCTTTTTAACAAATCCAATCCTAGCAAATTTTCACCACAACCTGTTGTCAGAATAAGGGGTGCTTCGAATTCACAAGGACCAACAGAAAGAGATAAAGGGTCAGAAATCGGATTTCTAACTGGGGCGCCAGAAAAACCTACAGAAACGTTCATTTCGCCAGACAAAGGTGCGCCAGGGAGTTTGGAGTGCATAATAGAACTCTTTGTAGCACCAGTATCCAACAGAAAAGGTTCTGACACACCTGATGTAATCACCTCAACGTAGGGTCCACTCTGATCTACTGGAACTGAAACAACTCCCTCTCTTTGTCTATGGCTGTCCTAGCAATCATCATTCTCCCACTGCTCATTTTCTGTGTAATAATCATCAACATAGTATTGAGCTGTCCTGTCAGATACGTTATTTTGCTGATCAAACCTGTTCATAGAGTTTTGAGGTGGAAGGGGACGTGTGTCCTGAGGGGCGTTTCCACGCCCTCTACCTCTAGGTGCTTGCTGACTGCCACGACCTCTAACACCAGAAACTCCATTTGCACGTTGTAATAGAATAGGACAATTATACTTGTAGTGACCCTCTTGTTTGCAATATAAACACTGGTTGGGGCCTACAGATACACAGGGTTGAATATACTCGAATCTTTGCGGGTTTCTCTGATACAGTTGAGGCTGCAGAAAAGTATTTTGGTAGTGATTCTGACCATTATTATTTTGATTACCACCACCACGTGGCGGATAGGCTTGCTGTAGCAAAACCTTTGTTTTTAGTTCTCTAGTTTTCTTTTCTACTTTATCTTTCTCATCTTTGTCTCTATTCTCGTAATATTGTGCAGTAGCCAATATCTGGGCTGAAGATGAGACTGCCCAAGAACTTTCTGAATCTTTTAATTTTTTACACAATTCTGGAAGCAGATTGTGCACAAATTTATCGACAAACAATCTCTGACCACCTTCTGTGGTCATATCTTGACCGCTGTGGTCAATGAATGTTTCTTCAAATCTGGTGAAGAAATCTGAAACAGTTTCTTCTTTCTTTTGCTTGCATGCAGACAACTTATCCCAATTTACGCGTATTGCAGGCATTATCGTTTTCATGTAATCTACTATTTTACCAGGGAGTTCTGCTATCAAAGGCTCAGGCTTGGCACCACCAACTTGTCGGGCATCTGCAGCAGTAATGTTAGCCCATGTGTCACCTAATTCCTGGTCATGATCTATATGACGAATTTTACCCCATAAAGGCTGTGGAACAACATTCCCAAATAACATATCGATATCTGCTAAATTCATTATACATGACCCAGCAGTTTGTGACAACTCTTTATAGTACCCTGCAGGATTTTTACGCGGATCTGGTAATGTTTGTTTGAGTGGTAAAACTTCAGCTCGCTTCCATGGGAAATGTACCCATACACGCTGAAAGTGTGGCAGAATAGGTGGGACAGCAGTCGTGTCACCCTCTCTCCATTGTGGGGGAACTTCTCTCATAGGGTATTGTCGCGCCTTTTTCCTACTGGATGTATTATGCTCAGATGGTGACCCAGAACTGCTTCCCTTACTTCGATATGATAACAACATTTCAACTGCTTTTTCCACATCTGGACCTACAATCATACCCTCTCCGAACCTAAACCGTACACGACACATTTCTCGTGGGATGCATTCCTGATCATTGTCCTCTAAATCCTCGCAAAGGAAAACACACATCTGTTCGAAAACATATCTCTGTGTCGCTGCTTCTCATTGATGGAAGACTTCCATGACAGACTGTACATCATATTTTACAGTGTCCATGACCCATTTCCGAGCTAAACCATTCAGTGAATCTCTCTCTTGGTAATCAGGTAGTTGACTTCGCAACTGTCTTCTTCCCATGTTAGGGGTCGTGGTAGGCGACCCGAAAAGAGGTAAAAGAAGATTAGTAACAGTGCTGGCCATTTTCTGCCGAATGGAAGGTGAAACTGAAGGACAAACAGATGGAAAAACGGGGTGAGACAAGGCACGGGCAGAGATAGCAGAAGATGTATCAGGGGAAATAGAGGGGGCACTAGGCAAAATCGTAGAGGGAGCATTAGGAGACGTAAAAAGTACAGTAGGCAAAATTGTAGAAAACACAGGTGAAACAGAGGTGGTCGGTGGGCCTGGAGGAGGCTGCACCGAAGAAGAAGGAGCCAGCTGAAGAACAGCTGGTGAGTGCTGTGGAGGAGCAGGAGGCGTAGTTTGCGCAACTAAAGGTTGCGGGGGTGCTGTGGCATTCTGCGCATAGGGGGGTGGTGAATTTAGTAAATGCGACATTAGTGGGTCTTTTTCATGCTCTTTTGCTGCCTCTTGCTGAAGAGACGGCAAAACTGGATAACACTTATCTATTGCCATTTTAAGTTGCCTGTGCAACTGCTCATTCATCTGCTCTTCTTCATTATCTTTAAACTGCACAGCAGCTTGCATTACTGAAAGTCCCCCTTCTCTCTTATTTTTCTTAGCTAATTTAATTTCTTTTTGTTTGGCTTCTTTACGCCATAAGCGGAAAGAGTCAAACATCGCCGGCCGGGCTTTCTTTTTGAAGAGTTTAACTTCAAGGTTGTCTAAGATTTCAGAATCAAAGCTACCATATTGGGGCCATTTTAGAACACCATCTTTCCTGGTGTATTTAATCCATACTTCGTTGTAGGTGATGAGGCCTACTCCATGTTTTACATATAGTTCGTAAGTCGGAGTTCCAACTGGAGGAACCGGACATGAGTCCTCCAATCGGGAGTCCCTATTATTACCACCAAGACAAAACAAATTCCCAAGTCTAAGACTAGGCATCTTCGCTCTCTAGTCTAGTTCCAAACTTCAAAGGATTATCGATTACGATATTTCTCGTGAATACACGAGTCCTTCGGTTTTGGTGCTTGCAAGTACCAACACAAAACTTTGTATCCCAAAGATACCCAAAACTAAGTCCAACTAAGGACTGGGAGACGCTCCACTTATACTTAACTGAAATATCGAGGACGTCACCAGAAGACTCGTCTCAGTGTTTCGCTCTACCAAACTTCAAGGGTCCAAATCAGGGCGATAGCCAGGGCAGCAGTCCTTGTAGCCGTCGGGAAGCGGGGAACCTCGCAGCAAAGACCTTCGGACCACGTCGACATGCAGGGGTCGATGAGGTGGTTGGCCGTCCTCCGGAATTTCCACACGAAGCTCCTCACGATCTTCTGGCTGACTGGTACCACTGGAATCGCCCCAAACGTTGGGCGCCAACTGAGGTACTGGGTTTTTAAGAACCGGCACAGAACCGGTAACCCAGCGGTGCCAGGGAATCAACACCCAGAGACCTCGGGTTCTTCCTGATCCAGACCTACAGAAACTCAGAGTCTTCTAGGTGAAGTCAAAGATTAGTTTATTGGCTGCAACCAAGGTAACAAGTGTCCTAGAAGTACAATACGGGTATATTCTCAGGAGACTGCACACTTTTACAAAGTCAGGCTTCTCTTCTTATACACAATTTTAGGCTCTAGGCGAAACATTCTTGGTTGTAAAGTAAATCGTTAACATACTTCTAGTACAAAGAGAAAGCAGAGTCATGATGACATGTCCATATTTCACTTCGTGCTGCCTACAACAAATCATTTGGCAAGGCCCAACATCTCATCAGATATCACTGGACCCCTAATAAAATCGGGCACCTCCCCACCATAAAGTAAGTGAAGTAAAAGAGTGGAGATAGATGTGAGCGAGATATGGCAGGTGTGCGCGCTGTAATGGTTTTATGGTTTGTTGAGCCTAGATGCTATCTTGCTTGGCCACTGGGAGGGAACTGACCTAACGAGTTCGGCCTGGGGCAATGGTTCCAACTTGTACAGGTCATGGAAAAGTCGATTAAGGATTATGTGTCCTTGTGGAATCGAATTCAGCTGGATTAAGGCCTATGTAAAGGGCAACATATAAATGGGAGCCAAGGGTTCAGAATGTAGATGACGATTTCGGGGTGAAATCGTCACTCGAATATGCAGAAAATATATGTACATGATGTACTCGTCATTCTCGGTCTTTTGATACCAAATTCGTCATGTTTCGACGAAGTTTAAATTCTAGAGTAATCCAGATTTTCAGAACCTCAATCTGAAACCGGTCCCAGGATGCTTGTTTCCGGTCCATGGAAGACATGGCTTGGCAGTTCGGGCTGGACTGTTCCCATGAGGCACAGGGTCAGACTGATTTGCATATGGCCATGTCTGAAATGGGGTGGCTGAGTGGGCTAAAGAATGGTGATGGATTAAACCCAGATCAGTTGACTGGGGGTGAGTGTTTGATTTGCTCAAACGCTCCGTCCATCATCCCCTTTTGTATCACTTTGTTCGCCCTAAGTGTGGCAGGGTATGCTCAGACGTGAGTCCCTTGCTCACTTGGCCACTGGATTCAAGATAGCCTGACTGATGAGGATTATGAATCCGAAACCGGTCCCAGGATGCTTGTTTCCGGTACATGGAAGACATGACTTGGCAGTTCGGGTTGGACTGTTCCCATGAGGCACAGGGTCAGACTGATTTGCATATGGCCATGTCTGAAATGGGGTGGCTGAGTGGGCTAAAGAATGGTGATGGATTAAACCCAAATCAGTTGACTGGGGGTGAGTGTTTGATTTGCTCAAACGCTCCGTCCATCATCCCCTTTTGTATCGCTTTGTTCGCCCTAAACATGGCAAATTTGGCTTACACCCAATTGGTACATTTAATTTACTTACAAGCTCCTAGTAATGTGGTACTACTTGTACCCAGGACCTTTAAATTAAATGCTATTAGTGGGCCTGCAGCAAATATTGTGCCACCCACTTAAGTAGCCTTTTAAACATGTCCCAGTTCTGCAAGTGCAGCCTGTTGGTGCAGGTTTAAACTGCTATTCTGACCTAGCACAATAAACCTTTTGCCAGGCCTAAAGATACTTTTTTAATACATACAAGTCACCCCTAGGGTAGGCCATAAACCGCCCATAGGGCAGTGTGCACTGTATTTAAAAAGCTGGACATGTACTTTTACGTTTTACTTGTCTTGGTGGTGAAAAACTCTTATATTCATTTCACAAATGCAAGGCCTTCTTCTCCCATAGGATAACATTGGGTTACCTTATTACATTTAGTAAGCGGTAACGTTTGTTTGAGAACAGATAGGAATATTAAGTTTGGTCTCAAATTAATATATTTTAAAACCTTCTAAGAGTAAAGTCAAATTTTAAGTCAGAATTATGCAAACACCACCTCTAGAAATTTGGCATTTTTGTGTCCTAATAATTTTCTGCCTGCTGCTTGTATCATGTGTCACATGACTAGGTGTATTTGCCCTTTTTGTATTGCTCCCAGACAGTATCACAAAGGGCAGACTGGAAGTTGGCAGGATGGGCCATCCTGACTAGATAGGCAGGGCATAGCTGTCACCTACCACACTTGCACTTCAAATGAGTGGGCTCAGCACACACACAGAGAACTTCAAACTAACTTTTTGTGACTCTAGACATCCTGGAACCAGGGCAGGGGAGGAAAGAATCTTCCAGAACCAGATGTGGGTTAAGTCTAGAACTGTCTCTCACATCCACACTGCCACCAGGTATAAATATTGGACCCTCAGACCAACTTTTTAGTATACTCCTGGATCTGTGGATACAACACCCCTGCTACCAGAGAGCTGCCCTCCAGATTAAGGCCTGCCCTGCTGTCTGAGAAGGGAGATTGGACCTTCTCCCTTCACCCCAGGCTGAAGTGACCCCAAGGGTCAGCTGACTGATCTCCTGTTCTGAGCTACAGGGACATAACATGCTTCAGAGCCCACCCTGAAGCTGCCCAGCTGACCTGCTGAACTAGACCTGCAACTAGACGTACCTGAGCCCCACTGCCTCTGATGGAATGAGTTCCTGATCCCCAAGAGGTGCCTCCCCAGGTCCAAGACTTCGATTTCAGATTCCACTGACCTAAAGAAGAAACGGAAGATGTGCTGTTGATCCAGGAACTGAGCCCTGCTGCAGAAGAAACCAGCACCAAGCACAGCCAACTGTGAAAGTACTCGACAACTGTTATCTGCTGTCTTCACCTGAAAACTGTGCAGCCTCCAAAAGTTCTCCCATTGGACATGGGGTACTAGTCCCCGGCACACCGTCGGTAAAGGACCGCCACGAGTTAAAGACCGGCATCGACTGTGTTGATGTGATTAACCTCGTCACCCAAAAGTTGCAGCAGCCAAGGCCTGTTGGTCACCAGCCCGGTAACCGACTCCTTCAATGCATCCACTAGCCTTACGGATCCTCACAGTACCTGTGATTACTCTGGAAAAAGCCCCACTCCTGTGAACCTGTACCTGCTATGTTGGTGGTGTCGACTGCATGAAAGCAGCAACTTGGGCACGACCGCCCAACCACAATCGACTGCGCTCAATGCACCTGTAGCGGACTGTTGCTGGTAAAGAACCAATTCTGCATCCAAAGACCTCTGGCATCTCCAATCCAGGTAGCCCAGAACTGCCTGCTGTGCCTGAGCTCTGGGACTTCCAAAACTCTAACTCCCCTGGAGTAGAAGTTTCCCTGAACTCTGGGCAACCGTTGTTCCCCAAAACTCTGTGGTGGGTGTTGCTTCCATCAACTGCAAATGTGTTGGCGGTACTCCACTATCTAGCCCTATGCTATTCTTCCTCTTGACCGCAACTGTCCCTGCCTGAGGTGTAAAGCAGGAAGGCAATCAACGAACGAAATAACTTTAAGTATTGCTCGGCGATGTCGCCTCTTATCCCAAAAAGTATAATTCAATGAAGAGGCAGGCGCTGGAGACTGGAAGGCAGGAAACAAAGGTTTATTCTCTACGGAGGAGAACACGTCAGATCAGACCAACAGGGAATCTTCTCGAGGTGCTCTGACTGCATCTCTGAGGCCTGGCCTTTTATACACAGGCTTATAGCTTTATTACATGTGGCACATTCTTGTTAAGGCTTTGATGTACGGAAAGACATCCTTGGAATCCCCACTTCAAGCTCGTTCCCACACATATCTACAGTAAGTGACGGCTATTCCACAACAGGATACTGTGTCGGCTCCTGGAGCGGAGTATCTGATCGGGTCGCACGGGGTGGGAGGCCTTTGATTAGTCGGAGATTCTTTGAATCGGGGCAACTGCTTACAGGAAGGGGGCCAATAAATGGCAGCTGCAGGGCCAGGTGGTGGCTTGGGAGCGGGGTAGGGCAGAGGAAGGGGGGTTCATCAAAGGACGGGGGGGTGTTGGCCGGAGGGGGGGGTGAAATGCGCTTCCGAGGAAGGGTCGCTCTGGGGGGGGGGGTCCATGCATGAGAGAGCGGGGGTGGTCAGAGGGTGCGGGGGGGTGTTCGCAGCACCAGGGGAACGCGCTGGTGATCGGCGAGGGGCAGAGGGGCCATGGCTTTCAAAATGGCTGCTGCTTACTAGAGCGTACGGGCCTGAGTGGGGACAAGGTGGCGCCGATTATGTTGATATCGCAAACCAGATTTTAACAGTCCTCCCTTTTCAACATATCTAGCCAGCTTGCCTAGCTGACATCCACCTTCATTAAATTCTTAACCTCAACATCGTAAATGATTTCATGCGTTCTCTCTTCATAATACAGAGTCGTTGGAAGGACAGAAATATTGTTGACAGGATTGTACATAATTATATGTAGTTGATGTGAGAGGCGGGGAGGTAGCGCATACAAAATTACATCAGCTGCGCCATACGTCACACCTTGGAGACGGGGACATTATTTAGATGATGTAGAAAATTCGTTTGAATACAAACATGACGTCATAAAAATGTTCGGACAGAATAAGGGCTGTTATCACTTGAGGTCTGGACTCCCTGGGGATCAAAACTAAACAGCATGCTCATGTGTATAACTGGTATTTTACAATCGTAGTTAACGCCTTCTTAGTTATTCATGTACAGTTGAAAGTGACCGATGCAATGTTTCGAAAAGCTCAATTGTGTGATATTCAATACAAAGTGGTTGGGAGAGGAATTGTAGTCAATACAAGGGACAGGCAAGGGGTGGCAATGTTCAAAAAAGGTTCGTCTCTCCAGTGTCTTATTACAGCGAGCCATCACTGGTAGGCTCCCATGGTTCTTCTTCTTTCGTTGGCGCTATTGAGCACCGGCGGTGGAGCTATGCGTCCAGCTCTTAATTCAGATTTCGCGTTGCGGGGTGTGACCATTCTTTGCTCTCGGATCACAGTCCTGTTTTGTCCTGTTCCCTAACTAATTTTATCATAGGTACCTTTAGACGGGGTACCCGCATTTTGTTCTTCTTTCGCCAAGTTCAAAAATCCCATATAAAAAGGGGTGGATATGGGCGTGCTTTGGGAGGCCGAGGGAAGAGGGGGTGGAGTGGGATCGGATCAAAGCGGACCAAGGAGAGCGGAATCTTTTAGCAATGAGCCCATCAATCGGGCTCGACGGGCTGGGACTTCAGGCACGAACTGATCAATGAGCAGGGGGCTTCTGGATAGCCCTTCTTTTTATCACTTTCCATGCTGAGAAGGGTGCCTCGTCCCGCATCTCTTTGCTCCGTTGCTCCCCCTTGGTCGAGGCCATAGATGTTCCACGATCCGCAGCCAGGCTGTGCGTCACGTCCGTCCCCTCTCCTAAGATGACCGCATGGTATCTTTGAATAGGTAAAAAACAAATCTTAGGGAACTAGTAGGGAAGACGTTTACATACTTCATTCTCTCTCCCAACCCCAAGTAGATGGGGAAACATTTATCGGTCACTCTATGGTGGATGTCTATTAACTCTTACATCGGTGTATGCTACTAACTCATAAATCATTGCTGTGACGCAGGTTTGCGAGTGCTCCTGCAAATTTCCATCAGCAGGTCGGCTAGGTGTTTATTCCTGTATTTTACAAACGTGGCAGGAAGTCTGACATCTATCAATTACCTAGTCTATCAAAATTCGAACCGGCTTCTTCGGTAGAGACTCGTCTTTCTAACACAAGCCTTGTGGATTCATATTTTTCCCCAGGGACGGCTAAGTTTATGAAAAAGTGCGAGGTGCTATTGTCATGGGCTCACAAGTATCTGTTCGGGGAGGAACACAAGCTAAACATTTTTCTTGCTGGAGACAATGGTTAACCTTTATCAGTTTTAAGCGATGCATCTTCAAAAACAAGGTCATCAGTTATTTCTTAAAATATCCAGGGACGGCTAGTACAGAACTGGGACTATTCTGGAGGAATGGGAGTGTTTAGACGTTCTACTTTTGGGCAATAGGCGGGGCGATCTGAGCGATGGAGGTGGGGTTGTTAGAGCCCTAAAACAACAAAAACCACTGATGTATAGTTCCCGTAAAAAAAGGGCCAGATTGGGGGACATCAGTCGTCTTACCTGTCCTTTCTTTCTCAGCCAATTAAGTTCCATCATTTTACAGAAAGGAGAGGTAGTAGTGTGGCCAAATACGGTCGTTTTGTTTCTGATAATTTGTTCGAACCCTGTCGAGTTTAAGCCAATTATACATATACCGAGGAGGTACAGTGTCGTTACTTATTTAAAAGAGGGCAAGGGGCCTTCAGCGAGGAAGAAAGAAAGAAAGAGAGAGAGAGAGAGAGAGAGAGAGAGAGAGAGAGGGAGAGAGAGAGCGAGAGAGAGAGAGAGAGAGAGAGAGAGAGAGAGACGTGCGCATCAAGTAGGCTATTTGGTACACGTACGACATAAAACGAGGGAGAGAGAGAGACAAACGTGTACGATAATAGGCTACTTGGTGCACACACAACATAGAGCAACACGGGTCAGGTTTACGTACAAGAACACAAGCTGAGGGAAAACATAAATTCAACGTTCACGTACACACAAATACCGGATAGGGTGTGACAGTACATACATCAAACGCAGAAATCTAAGACGAAGACACAGAGCTATTTTGGGTAAGGGGACCTTTCTTTTCCTTTCCTTTTTCTATGCGTGCTGCGTATTTTCAGTATTCTCCGTAATTCTTTTTGGGGGGGGTGGGGTCGGACTTTTCACTCCCCTCCCTTTCTGGGCAATTTTTTTGGAGGCCTCATTTAAAAAAAATACTTACTCCTCTTTTTCCGGTCGGACATTAGTCCAGTCGTGCTTATACTCACGGCGGAGCCTTCCAACCTCTGGGCAGGCGGTGATCAAAAACCGGGACAGAGGAGGGGTATCGGTCGGGCGTTCAGTGGTACACCTCTTATTTTTTTTTTTTTTTTTATGTGGTGAATCTAAAACATGCCAATATCCCCAACCCCTGGACTGAGGGAGAGTTGTTTCTTCAGACGAGGAGTTACCATATTCAGGCTTATTTCCCCATCCCCTTGATCGGTAGACCAGCATTTCAGTCATACAAAAGACGTTCTCTCCAACGACCCGGGCATATGCAATACATACACATTCATACCGTACAATCAGGGCACGTACGCACAGTCACACCATACAATTTTTCACGTTCCCAGTGATGGTCTGCACTCCATGCAATATCTCACAGCGCTTGTCTATGTCTTTCCCTACATGGAGCACGGTGCGGTCCATGTCCACTCCATTCTTCAGTCGGAACTCCGATGTAACCTAAAGAGGAGGAAAAAAAGGGGGGGGATACAGCATTCAGAGCACGTCAGCGCGCGCAAACATGAAAAAGCTTCTACTTACCATGTATCAGACTAGCTGCAGGAACGTGTGATGCCACAGATCTTGGCTATCCCTTTCGCATTATTTTTCTGTGTAACATATCCTCCCCTTCTTATGATGCCAAAAATTTTTCATTTTGTTTGTCTCTAAATTCGAGTTCCCTCTTCGTGTATTTGTTTCTCAATTGGTCGTATTTTATGGGACAAAATACGACACCTTACATTCGGCAGATACCTTAAGCTACGGTCGACCATTTTCTAACAATTCTGGAAAAAGGCAGGTGTGACGGATACAAATTTCAATCAATCCAAAATTCAGGCAAAAGGGTCTGCATTATCTGTCTTCTATTGTTTGGGAATAACAGCCATTATTCAAAAACCCTACCAACCTAGACGATTGTTATGACGCTGATTTCATACTTCCTTCGAAAACTCTTTATTGCAAAAATGTCAGTATACAAATACGGGCCTACAACCACGTGGGCCGGCCACGGAGCAAACTGGAATCGTATATGATGAGGGGACATTTACACTGTAGAAAAAACGTAACGGGCGGGCCATTAGGTTGCAGGAACTAAGGTGTCTAACAGTTGCGGAATCGGTGGACATTAATTTGATAATCAAAGTACGACGGGACCAGTTACAATGAAATTATCTAGATATACATTTGCGGGCAAGTACCATGAGTAACGTTAATTCGAACTTTCAATAGTACAGTAATCAATAATACATCAGAACTTAATATCAATAGGGATGTCCAAATGTTCAATCAGTACCCGTCCCCGCCCGCCATGTGCTCCAAAACTGCATACATATCTCATGATATCAAGGCTGAGCAACCAGTACACATCAAGGAGTTGCGAGTCTCATTTATACCGGCGCCATTTTGGGCGAGGCCGGGCAGGTCCAGAATATAGTCAAAATGTCTCCACCAACCAGCGGTCGGACCAGAACCCCTTTCGGCAGTCCAAAAAGTTCCGTTAAATGACAACAGAAGGGACAGGCAACAAGAACCATCAGTCAAAGAGGGGAGGGCAAGTTCTTCCCTACCGGGTCACGTTGGGGCTCCGCCGGAACTGATCGAATTGGTAGTCTACAGTGTTTCTGGATGTTTCAGACTGAAGCTGGCGTCAGCATGAGAGCACCACCATCCGGTGGCTACGTCGTGGCCATTCCGCGAGCAATCATGGCAGTCGCTCCCCACCGGAAGCCTGCGGGAGTCGGGGGCCCCGGTGACTCTTGTAGAATCTTCAAGGCTGAGGGGACGCTTTCGGGAATGGGGCCCATGCCCTAGCAGTCAAGCGTCCGAGTTCCAGGGTTGCCCAGAGCCATCCTTGCAGGCCAGGCCCAAGTCTGTGGAGCAGACCGCCATTTCGTGAGCTCCGTGGCAGCCGCCTGTCGCTGTACCGCAAGAGTGGGTGCAATTCAGCCGGATGGTGGGTGAGACGCTGTAGCCGCAAGAGCAGGCGAAACTCAACCGGCCGAGTGAGGCACTGTGCCGCAAGAGCGGGTGAGACTCAGCTGGCCGAGCGAGGCACTGTGCCGCAAGAGCGGGCGCAACTCAGCTGGCCGAGTGAAGCGCTGGGGTGCAGCTGAGGAACCTCCACCTGGGGAGGTGGGGGAGGCTCGTTTGCGCCGCCTCTCCCTCCCAGTGCACCCCACGCCGTCTCCTGGCGCAGGTATATGTGATGGTCGGACCAGGCAATAAGAGGGGGGGGTCATCAGCAAGGCATTCACCCCCACCACCCGTGGCTCGCTGGATGCCACCTCAGGGTGGACGAATGGGAAGGCCAGTACAACAACATCGTGGCCGTGGTGCTTCCGGGCCATCCACCCAACTACCTCTTCGGCCCATGGCTGCCAGCAAGGCCCCGCCCTATACGTGCCGGGGGCCTCGTCTTCCGGATGGGCGTAGCTGCGGACCTGCTGCACTTCGGGAGTTTCCGGAATGGGGGTAGGTATCTGTTAACTTTTATCTGTATCATGTTGCCATTATTGGGCGTGGTGGGCGGTGGGGCAGACATGTTTGGGCAGCGGGGACGGAGGAGTCGAGCTGCCTTGCGTCCATCGCGGCTTCGAACTTGGCTCCTCCCACTAGTTTCATATTTCTCATAAGGGTCTATTCTTAGTACTTCTATTTTAGCGGGGTAAAAAGGATCTCATCAGTGGCCTACTGATTTTGTTCGATTTCTTTCGTTTTTTCTTAGCGATTTTTTATGCCATAGTTTGCTAGAAAGATACAGCGGCTAATCCGTATTCTATATACATGTCCTTTTTATTAGGGGTGCCCTCCGGTAGAGCCGGATGATCTACCTCTAATAAACGGTCCGGATAGAACCAATTACCAATCAGTGGGGAGAAGATAGGCATGACAGATTACAAAAAGGGGGGACAAAGGTCCGCACTACCTATCTTTTCACTGCTTGCAAAGGCTAGACAGAATATTGCTATTCTACGTTGTTTGCAGACAGTGAATGCTTCAAGAGAACTAGATCCAAATAAATAATCAGTGGGGAGAAGATAGGTACGACAGATTACAAAAGGGGGACAAAAGTCCGCGCAACCTATCCTTTACTATCTGTAAAGGGAGAGAGAATATTTCTATCCCTCGCCGTTTGCAGACAGGGAATGCCTCAAAAAGGAACTACTCTGACAATCATAGAAAAAGGAGCTACCCTGACAATCAATCAATCAAACAAACAGTGGGGAGAAAAGATAGGCACGACAGATTACAAAGAGGGACAAAAGTCCGCGTTACCCACCCTTCACTATCCACAAAGGAAGATAGAGTATTTGTACTCTTCCTCGTTTGTAAGCAGCGAATGTCTCAAAGAACCATCATCGTTTCGCAATTTGTCGTTTTTACACGACCTTACCCGGACCGCATGGGCTGTTTCTCGTCTTCCGCGTCCAGCGCCCGATCGTCCTCCAATCTCCGATATTGCCGCAGCACTCCTGATGGTTCCCAGTCAGGACCGTAGATCACTCGAGAGAGGTCGGTTCGGAACCAGTGAAGTTCGGATGATCGGCTGTCAGATGAGGGTCTATCGGACAGGAGCTCTCCCGATCGTTGCAGTCGTTCACTCTGTCGTCAGGACCTCTCCCACTGGATCCACGTGTCGCTGATGGGCCCCACGCTTGGGACGCCAATTGTAAAGCAGGAAGGCAATCAACGAACGAAATAACTTTAAGTATTGCTCTGCGATGTCGCCTCTTATCCCACAAAGTATAATTCAATGAAGAGGCAGGCGCTGGAGACTGGAAGGTAGGAAACAAAGGTTTATTCTCTCCGGAGGAGAACACGTCAGATCAGACCAACAGGGAATCTTCTCGAGGTGCTCTGACTGCATCTCTGAGGCCTGACCTTTTATACACAGGTTTATAGCTTCATTACATGTGGCACATTCTTGTTAAGGCTTTGATGTACGGAAAGACATCCTTGGAATCCCCACTTCAAGCTCGTTCCCACCCATATCTACAGTAAGTGACGGCTATTCCACAACAGGATACTGTGTCGGCTCCTGGAGCGGAGTATCTGATCGGGTCGCACGGGGTGGGAGGCCTTTGATTAGTCGGAGATTCTTTGAATCGGGGCAACTGCTTACAGGAAGGGGGCCAATAAACGGCAGCTGCAGGGCCAGGTGGTGACTTGGGAGCGGGGTAGGGCAGAGGGAGGGGGGTTCATCAAAGGACGGGGAGGTGTTGGCCGGAGGGGGGGGTGAAATGCGCTTCCGAGGAAGGGTCGCGCTGGGGGGGGGTCCATGCATGATAGAGCGGGGGTGGTCAGAGGGTGCGGGGGGTGTTCGCAGCGCCAGGGGAACGCGCTGGTGATCGGCGAGGGGCAGAGGGGCCATGGCTTTCAAAATGGCTGCTGCTTACTAGAGCGTACGGGCCTGAGTGGGGACAAGGTGGCGCCGATTATGTTGACATCGCAAACCAGATTTTAACAGAGGTACTGACAGCTGTTGGTTTAAACCTAAAAGGTTTTGTGTCTTGAAATGCATTTGGTTAAAAATCGCCATGTAAAGAAGTTATTAACTGTTGAACGAAGTTCTAGATTTCTAAATATATATATATATATATATTCACTGAAAAAAACATTGGTTTTAGACATGTTATAGTTAGGAATTAGCATTTAAAAAACCTTATGAATTCACTGAAAAAACCATAGGTTTCAGGGCTGTTATAGTTAGCTGGACCTTTCACTCACACAAACCATTGAAATTCTTCCGTTATGGTTAGTTGTACTCACTATAACTCGTACGCCCTCGATCCACTGCTGATGATGTCACATATTACATCATTCATGACAAGGTCAGTGACATCACTGATGACATCTCAAATGACATCACTGATGACATCACGGATGACATCATCCAGCGAATGTGGTTTGGTTCGTTAGTTAAATATGTATTATATATATAGCAATCTGCAATGAAGAATGAGTGGATATATAAATATAAATATCTGGATTGAGGATTTAGTAGCTGTGTGTGTGAGAAGTTAGCCTGGCATATGATGTCCACTAGTTCTAGTGGGCACCTTGCACCAGTCTAATCGACCCTTATTGATGATGGTTGTAAAGTTAACCTTATAGAAAGCTATCCTAGTGGTAGCATGCACCAGCAGTCTTCAGGCTAAGACTTCAGTAGGCGAGTTAAGCAAGTTGTTTTACCATATATAATCCCTTGAATACCAAATGAAAGGATCCCACACAAGGTATATATCAAATATATATATGTATTTAATCTAAACACAACCCCTCTGCACTCTTTATGAGGTCAGAGGTCAAAATACAATACAAGTCACACAGTTAATATACGATAAGTTACACAGTATACGTTATGCCCTAGGGACCTCACAAACTATATACTAAGAAAGTGGTATAAGTACCACGTGAGAGTTAGAAAGCAGGACTAGGGCCTGTAGAATCACTGGGGCTACACTAAACAACCCAACGTTAGGAAGTATGAGACCCACGGGAGCCGCGTGCAGTGTCTAAACACAGGCGCGGGTTCCCATTGACTTTCTTTGGAGTTCGTAAAAGATACAAAGTTACAATTTAAGGACACTTCCAGATGGACGAGGATGGAACCCTTTCAAACTAGGACACTTCAAGAGTCAAGACCCACGGGAGCACCGGAGTACTCGTGTTACCTCACCTAGGGAAGCCGGGTGCATAGGTGTCTTTTCGTGTCGGGTTTCATCGTTGTTTTCTATGGAGAGCTGCAAAGAAGTGCTGCAGGCGACCAGAGGAAAAGTGTCCAGGTGGATCAGTGATGTGAAGAACCTGAAAGCAGAGGGGACAGAGTCTGGGTCACCAGCCAGTGACCAAGAAGGAACCAGGCGATGTTGGGTGCTTTAAGGTGAAGACGGTGAGTTTGTCTCTCCTGCCACGAGGTCCAGGAGGCATCGACGATGACCAGGAGCTGGATTCAAGCTGTCCCACAATGGCTCTATATGACTGTTGTATCGGTATCCAGATTGGACTCAACAAACCTTGGCAACCGCAACCCACGCAGGATGTCAAGATTGGCTCTGGTGCAAACCAGCAAAGTCTGTGGCACTTTTCCATTTCAGGGAAGCTGGAGCTAGCCTCGCGCAACCAGGAAAGTAAAGTAAATTCAAGATGGCATCTTCAGCAGGTTCACTAGCCAATAGGCAAGGAACTGGGAAGATGCATCAAGCTCAAATGCAAAGGTGGGGCCCACGGGACACTCGTGGAGTGTGGGGGCCTGAGCTTCAGTGCAAATGGTGCTCGGGGCTGGGGCTTCTCGTACCCCAATGCACAACTTACTGAGGTTTCAGGAAAGGAGTGCAGGTAGCAAAATGCAGGATGTCTAAGATGTCCGGTCCCACATCTCTCGTATCCGCCACAGGTCTCAGCTTTGCTGTGGATGTGGGTTGGGGGTCAGCAAAGTCTGGAAGTCTAGTTCTTGTGTCGCAGAGTATTCGGGTTCCAACGGGAGCCTTGAAACTGCAGACCGGCAAAGATGCTGTTGCTGCCTGTTTGCACAGGGTGGTCATTCCTTGCCACAAGAGAGAAGTCTTCCATCTTGCAGTCAGAATGGAATGTCGAAGGTCCAAGTTATGTCTTTCAAAGATTCGTCCAGGATAATCTAAAGTCCTGGGGACACAGCTCCTATACTTATTCTAAGAAAGGGGGCTGGATTACCTGACTAGGTCCCTCCTATGGGTGGACCTGAGAAGGGGGTGGTTACACCCCTTTCCCTTTGTCCAGTTTCATGCCAGAGCTGGGGCTGGAGTGCCCCAGCAACTGGTTTGAACCGGGCTATGCATGGAGCACCTTGTGTGCCCCAGGCAGTGTCTAGATGCATTCACTGAATGCGGCCCTCCCTGCCCCAATACACAAAACCCCTGTCTGGGGAGGTGCTGGCACCTCCCTGGACAGGAAACCTATTGTCCAGGCCACCCTTGCTGGAGTTTTCCCCAACAACAGGAGGTCAGACTCGTGTCTGTGGCGGGTAAAGCAGTAAGCTACATGTCTTTTCCCTCTATAAGGGTGGAATGCTACCCCCGCCGCCAGAATTGGCGGGGGGTAGTATTCCAAAGTGTTTGACACCTTACACGACATGTTTTGATAAAGCCAAACCAAAGTTAACATTAACAGCGAGGATTATAATGCACTTAAGAGTATATGGTATGGCTATATCATAGAACAGCTATAAGGAGATGGTTCCGAAAGCTGCAGAGGGGCTCAGCTCATGCTAGGGCACCCTCTCACATAAAACCAAGCACTATGCCTCCAGGATTGTCGAGGCCTACCATAGGAGTGGCTTATAGGTGTGTATGTGTCTATATGTAAAGGCATATATAGGTATACTATATCTAAGTAAGGGGTGATTACACCACCTTACCCAGGCTGTGTGAACAGACCTGTGGTGTCAGTTTGGAAGTCAAACCAGGGGTGGCACAATACATGCTGCAGCCTCTGGTTGGTCTAGGGTGCACCTATGCCCTGGGTACCTATGGTACACTATACAGGGGCTTACAAGAGTGACCCAGTAACCAATCGGGTATGTACCTAAAGTACATGGATTCAATTTAGAGAGAGAACAGTTGGGCTGTGGATCTGATTAGCCGGCCCACAGCCACACTAAAGTCGAAAAACCAGAGAATCACAGCAAAAAGTGGGGGTGACCATATGAAGCAGACCCTGCTCTCCTACAGTGTGATTGACTGTTTACTTGACTAATTTATAGTGTCTCACTAAATATATTGGATAGTGACTAAACTGTGTGAATATCTGTATCGCTTTGTCAGTTGTTGTGTAAATTGCTGCACCAGTTGGTTACTAGCTATGTGAAAGTCTATATTAGTTATTGATTAGCTAACTGAGTATTTGTATGGGAGAGTGAATGTGTGTGTGGTTCGGTGGGGGGGGGTGACTGACGAAAGATGTGTGAATAGTTGATTCAGTATGTATATGAGGTTAAGACTACATGTTATAACAGTTGTTTGGGTGAGTGAATATCTTTATGGGTGTGGTGACAAGCAAACATATCTCTCAATGGTACATGTTCAACTAACTAGAAAAATAAAAGGCAGTGTATGTGACAGTTGTATATAAATAAGTATACACAAGACTCAGTGATTCTATGAGTGGCTGTATACTTGTAATAGTGATTTTATAACACAATTAGTATGAGTTACTATCTATATGAATACATGAAGTGGTGTTTGTATAAGTGTGTAGCTGAGTAAATGTAGGAATGATTCATTATTTGCATAAATGAGTAGGATGACTGCATAAGTGAATAAAAAGTGTGCTGGTGTGTAATGTCGATATAGGTGTATAAGTATATTTGATGGTGTTCTATTGATCATTGACAGCATGTATGAGTGAATCTATAGGTAAGTGATTAGATGTGTGTATATCTAGGAATCACTGAGTGGCTTTTTGGAAACTTATATTGGTGTGTCAACGGATTCAAATATGGTACTCAGTATTTTACAGTGAGTGATGAAAGATAACACTAGTGTATGATGAGGCATATCTGATTGTCACGTGGATGATGTCATCAGTGATGTCATTTGAGATGTCATCAGTGATGTCATCAGTGATGTCACTGACCATGCCATGAATGATGTAATATGTGACATCATCAGCAATGGATTGCGGGCGCGCATGTTATAGTGAGTACAACTAACTATAAAGGAGGAATTTCAATGGTTTTGTATGAGTGAAATGTCCAGCTAACTATAACAGCCCTGAAACCTATGGTTTTTTCAGTGAAACTGTACGTTTTTTTAAATGCTAATTCCTAACTATAACATGTCTGAAACCTATGGTTTTTTTCAGTGAATTTCGAAGATTTTTTAAATGATAATTTCTAAAAGTAATAATAGTTATATGGGTTTTTTTTATACTGATTTTCAACAGTTTTTCAACTGTTTATTTTTACATATATTATTTTTAAAATACATTATATATTCTTAATATAAATGGAAATAAAAATGTTTTTTAAAATATGGAAACTGAAATATTGTTTTTTTTCTTGAATGTATAAGTGCAGAACTATGAGTGTGTTGGTTAGTTAGGGGACTGCATGCATAGTGGATAGGGGTTTGAAGCAGTCCATTTGCTAATGCCTGACTCACTGCATGAGTACTTGTATACTGACTGAATGATTAGAGTACTGCAAGGAGAGTGCCTTGGCGAATTTATAAGTGTTAGAATTACTTTTCAGGATCAGTATTGGGCTCAAAGATGCAGCACTTAGGTGTCTCCTGATAACAGGTGAGTAAATCGGAATTTGTAGTTTGGCTGAATTTAGATGAATATTTTAAAGTTCCAAAACTCCACACTTAGAGGAATTTCCAAGTGAAACCAGTCAATGTTAGCCTATGGAAGGAAATTCAAGTTACTGGTAAGTACGGTTAGAATTACTTTTCAGGATCAGTACTGGCTCAAAGATGCAGCACTGAGGTCTCTCCATGTTCACGGGAGTACTAATAAACAGGAATAGGGTGGGAGCACACCGCTTCACCTCCCAGCAAGGTTCGCCCCTGGCATTGTGGTAAATGCAGTTTCAGTTACTAGCTTGCTTCTAGAGTGTTCAAGTGTTTCGCCACAGTTGGCGCAGATAGTGCTGATCTCTAGACTCATGTTTCTGGTTCTTTCACCGTCATCAGTAGAGATTACAGTCTTTCAAATTTGTGGTTTGCTGAACAGGCTGCAAATATCTTTCTCAGGTCAGGTACCTTTTACAGGCATGCGGGTGCTTCATCCATGAGCTTGTCAGCTCAATGACTCACGGGAGTACTATTCAACAGGAACAGGGGTGGGAGCACACCGCTTCACCTCCCAGCAAGGTTTGCCCCTGGCATTGTGGTAAATGCAGTTTCTGTTACTAGATTGCTTCAAGAGTGTTCAAGTGTTTCGCCACAGTTGGCGCAGATAGTGCTGATCTCTAGACTCATGTTTCTGGTTCTTTCACCGTCATCAGTAGAGATTACAGTCTTTCAAATTTGTGGTTTGCTGAGCAGGCTGCAAATATCTTTCTCAGGTCAGGTACCTTTTACAGGCATGCGGGTGCTTCATCCATGAGCTTGTCAGCTCAATGACTCACGGGAGTACTATTCAACAGGAACAGGGGTGGGAGCACACCGCTTCACCTCCCAGCAAGGTTTGCCCCTGGCATTGTGGTAAATGCAGTTTTGGTTACTGCAGGAACAACCCGAAGTTCTCGGAACGATGGTACGCCATTTTAAATCGTTGTTCCCTTGACCTAATTCTCCTGATCGTGGAAGAACTTTCCAAGGTCATCTCTGATCTTGAAAAAGAAATAGGTCAAATTCACAACAATCTAGACAAAAACATGAATAAGGACGAACTGGATAAAGCTTTACATGATATCAATATCCAACTGGATAAATACACAAAAGAAATCAACAATAGGAAAATCAGAAAATACAAAAGAGACACCATGGACTACAAGTTGGGGGAAGTTTATAGTTGGGCTGAAGTTTACGCCCAACGCAGACAACAGAGACCATCCACGAATCAATCATCAGATGAAACTTCATCTGATGGATCCTCCTACCAAAGACGAGGTCCACCACAGCATAAACCATCCAGAACGACCCAACAAACTGATACTACTAGACCAGAGACTGTGGTTCACTTAGAGGCAAGCATTTCGCAATCTATTCCTACCACTTCTGGTGTGCATTTTTTGGAGAAAGGCCTAGTTACCCACGTAGACTCAGGCGGGGCAGAACCCACCCCAGACAAGACAACCATGTCGATAGCTCAGGCAACCAGGAGCAAAATCAACTTGTCATAAACATATCACGAACAAAATTATCGACTAACCAGATGAAGGTATTACAAAAAGGGACCTCTTTCGTCCCCATATATCACTCCAATGAATTAGAGACTGAAATCAGTTTTTATAAGTTCATGCGAAATCTCCGATTACGCCATTTCTTCACCAACGTGAATCCTCCTATTGGCCCCAACATTCAACACGCGTGTAAAGATCTGAAAGGCAAAAGCCAGTTTGTGGCCCTTGTTAGTCACAAAATACTGGACTCATACGAGACAATAACCCTTAAGGCACTACAAGACCATCACAAAAAGACCTCACCCAAGATCAAGAACTTCAGCACTAAAGACTACAGGGCTTTACGTGAAATTACCAATAATCAGAATATTACCTGTTGTAGAGCTGACAAAGGGGGCGCACTAGTAATTTTGGACCATGATTACTACCATTTGAGTGTAACAGCTCACGTTAATGATGAGCAACTATACATGAAACTAATTTCAGATCCCACAGAAGCATTTTCAAAAATTTTGAAAACCATTCTCGACAAAGCTCTACTCATGGGAACGCTTTCCCAAAAGGATTTGAAATATTTGATTCAACTCAATCCGAAATGTCCCAGCATCCACATGCTGCCTAAAATTCATAAGAGTCTACAACAACCACCATTCAGACCCATTGTCTCAACCAAAACATCGATCCATGAACCCATCGGGAAGTTTGTGGACATGTACCTTCAACCTATTGTCAAAGAAATGTCCACCTACATACGTGATTCAACGGATTTCTTGAACAAAATGAACAAGGTGATCCTGCATCCAAACATCAAATACACTTTAGTCACGATTGATGTATGCGCATTATATACATCCATACCTCATAACAGAGGTATTGACGCATTGGAATCTTTCTTACTATCTCACCCAATAGAAGAAGACCTCAAAGTGCTTATTTTGGAAATGATGCATTTCATGCTATATCACAGTTATTTTTGTTGGAACAACGATTTCTTTCTTCAAAGAGTCGGAACAGCGATGGGAAATTACGTAGCGCCCAGCTACGCTAACCTCTTTATGCATCGGCTAGAAATCGACTATATCTTGGAAAATCCCCAATGGTGTAATAAGATCCAAACCTATTGGAGATACATTGATGACATTTTTTTAATTTGGTCTGGGGCTCCAGAAGAGATTTTTGAGTTTCTTACCTACCTCAATCAGGTAGATGATCACATAAGGTTCACCCACAACACTGATTTCAACAGCTTGCCTTTCCTAGACATTCAGGTTACCATTGACAATGGCAGATTGACAACCAGTTTGTACATCAAAGAAACGGACCGCAACAACGCTTTACTACATACCAGTTGTCATCCTACTTCTTTGAAGAGACATTTACCATACTCCCAATTATTACGGGCGAAAAGGATCTGTTCAGAACCACAAGACTATCTTAAATCTGAGACCAGCATCTTACACAAATACAGAGACAGAAAATATCCAGACAGGATCTTATCTGCTGCTCAAGAACGCATAAGGACAAAAACCAGAGAAGAACTCTTAACACAGAGCACTCGCCAAAAAAAACTTGAGAGACCAGTATTTGTGTCAAAATATTCCTCAAACAGCCCAAACATCAAAAGAATTCTGCTACACAATTGGCCAATGGTACAACTAGAACCTGACTTCAAGGGAATATTTAACAGTACTCCCTTGTTTGCCTACCAAAGAGCGAAGAACTTGAAGAACATGTTAGAACACATTCCACCACACAGAGCCAAAACCTTTTCAGGAACGATACCATGCCACAACTGCAGTCACTGCCACAATATAATCGGAGGCAATTCCATCAATCATCCACGCACTGGCAAAACAATACATCTCAAAACCAATGCTACATGTGACTCCATGAACTTAGTGTATTTACTAAAATGCCCATGTGGTTTACCATATGTGGGAAAGACCGAGAGAAAACTGAAAATCCGTTTAACGGAACACAAAAGTACCATTAGAACGAAGAACTTGAAATCTCCCTTGGCTGTACATTTTACATCAGCTTCACATAACATCAGTCAGCTGAGATTCCTTGCACTGGAGGTTGTCCCCATGAGACCGGGAGTTGACAATCACAAGAGACTCTTGCAACGTGAATTAACTTGGATGAAAATACTAGACTCGTGTCAGCCTTTTGGACTGAATGACCGTACAGAATATAGTTGTTTCTTGTAAATATTTCTTTTCCTAATGTTCATCATGCTCTTCTTCTTCTAACCGTTTTCCTTAACTTTTTATATCCTCAGTGCTTTAAACCCCAAAGTTCTCTACTGTGTTCTTTTTTAGTGTTCTCTTACTTTAGCATCTTTTCTGAACCTTCATATATTCTGTTTATGTATTTTTTCGTCCCTTTCGTTAAGAAAAGATCATGTTTGTTATTATAAGTTATTTTGTTTTGTGGCTTTCCACATCCACAACATTCATTGACCAAAGATGGAACCCTTTGTTTAAGCCGATTTGGATGATTGCTCTTAGTATGTCTAGTCCTTTCTTTGTGTTAGGCACTCCAACTTCCCCCACGAGTCCGTTGTTTAATTCACCAACTATCTTGCACGCTACTCTCCCTACGAGTCCGTTTTTTATGTCTTCACCCATCCTGCACGTCACTCCCCTCACGAGTCCGTTTTTTTATGTTATTACCTGCCCTGCACGCCACCATTCACACTAAACGCGGAAACGCCGGATCACTTGCAACACGCTCGAATTTGGGTGAGTTTAACCTGGCACTTCACATTGGATTTTATGTACTGTTTAAAACTCCGTGTATCACGTTCGTTTTCGGACTTTTTGATTATTCACGTTAGTAATTCCTTTGGTTTAACTTGCACGATATTTGTTGGAACCACTACGTGTCAGTTTTTTTCACAAGCACTTCTGTCCGTCATGAGCCATTTCTATAAATATCCATTGACTCATTTACAAGCCACATCACCTTATGATTTATCTAGCATTAGTAGCATGCTTATATTTGACTTTTTTTAAACGCTGGTCACCAGTTATAGTACCCGCATGTTTACATTCTTTCACTCGGGATTGACGTTACAGCTTGTGCACAGTTTTGACTAGTGATGCCATCCACGGTGTTCTCACGGGAAACACTCACTTTTTTCCTTTTACGTACGTCAGCAAGATGAGCCTCTTTCTCATGCCCCCCTCTAACACGATGTTTATCTCCTCATAGATCCCCTGATGAAGGGACGCTATGTCCCGAAATGCATTGGGATTAATTACGGGACATACCATGGCTTGAAACCCATATGTCGATACCAATGACTTATCTACGGTTGTTTATATGAAGTCTAAATATACAACTACTAAGATACAATTGGAATAAAAAATATATTCTGCTTCAAACTGGAGTAACGTCCGATACTTTCGAGGCTAAGGCCCATTGGTGCTCCTCAAGATTCAGCATGGGAGTTCCCACGCCCCTCACGATATTGTATCCAATTTATTCTCTTACCGGCCGGAAGAGATACATTCTTGAGGCGCCCTAAAGAGTTAAGAAAATCGTTTTGTGTTTTACTTATTGGATTACACCCAAAAAACACGGTGTGCCACACCACCATTCTATTTGTAGTCATCCACGAGCTTGTCAGCTCAATGACTCACTGGAGTAATATTAAACAGGAACAGGGTTTGGAGCACACCGCTTCACCTCCCAGCAAGGTTCGCCCCTAGCATTGTGGTAAATGCAGTTTCGGTTACTTGCTTGCTTGCTTCAAGAGTGTTTGAGTGTTTTGTCACAGTTGGTACAGATAGTGCTGATCGCTAGACACATGTTTCTGGTTCATAATCGTCATCAGTAGAGATTACAGTCTTTCAAATTTGGAGTTTGCTGAGTAGGCTGCCAACATCTCTCCCAGGTCAGGTACCTCTCACAGGCATGCATGTGTTTCATCCTCGAGCTTGTCAGCTCAATGACTCACAGGAGTACTATTAAAGAGGAACAGGGGTGGGAGCACACCGCTTCACCTCCCAGAAAGGTTCGCCCCTGGCATTATGGTAAATGCAGTTTTGGTTACTTGTTTGCTTCAAGAGTGTTCGAGTGTTTCACTACAGTTGGCGCAGATAGTGCTGATCTGTGTACACATGTTTCTGGTTCTTTAACCGTCATCAGTAGAGACTACAGTCTTTCGAATTTGGGGTTTGCTGAGTAGGCTGCCAACGTCTTTCTCAGGTCTGGTACCTCTCACAGGCATGCGGCTGCTTCACCCACGAGCTTGTCAGCTCAATGACTCACTGGAGTAATATTAAACAGGAACAGGGTTTGGAGCACACCGCTTCACCGCCCAGCAAGGTTCGCCCCTAGCATTGTGGTAAATGCAGTTTCAGTTACTTGCTTGCTTGCTTCAAGAGTGTTCGAGTGTTTTGTCACAGTTGGTACAGATAGTGCTGATCGCTAGACACATGTTTCTGGTTCATAACCGTCATCAGTAGAGATTACAGTCTTTCAAATTTGGAGTTTGCTGAGTAGGCTGCCAACATCTCTCCCAGGTCAGGTACCTCTCACAGGCATGCGGGTGCTTCATCCACGAGCTCGTCAGCTCAATGGCTCACGGGACTACTATTAAACAGGAACAGGGGTGGGAGCACACCGCTTCACCTCCCAGCAAGGTTCGCCCCTGGCATTATGGTAAATGCAGTTTTGGTTACTTGCTTGCTTCAAGAGTGTTCGAGTGTTTCACTACAGCGGCGCAGATAGTGCTGATCTGTGTACACATGTTTCTGGTTCTTTAACCGTCATCAGTAGAGATTACAGTCTTTCAAATTTGGGGTGTGCTGAGTAGGCTGCCAACGTCTTTCTCAGGTCAGGTACCTCTCACAGGCATGCGGGTGCTTCATCCACGAGCTTGTCAGCTCAATGACTCACTGGAGTAATATTAAAGAGGAACAGGGGTGGGAGCACACCGCTTCACCTCCCAGCAAGGTTTGCCCCTGGCATTGTGGTAAATGCTGTTTTGGTTACTTGCTTGCTTCAAGAGTGTTCGAGTGTTTCGCCACAGTTGGCGCAGATAGTGCTGATCTCTATACACGGCTTTCTGGTTCTTTAACCATCATCAGTAGAGATTACAGTCTTTGAAATTTGGAGTCTGCTGAGTAGGCTGCTATCGTCTTTCTCAGGCCAGGTACCTCTCACAGGCATGCGGGTGCTTCATCCAGGAGCTCGTCAGCTCAATGACTCACGGAAGTACTATTAAACAGGAACAGGGGTGGGAGCACACCGCTTCACCTCCCAGCAAGGTTTGCCCCTGGCATTGTAGTAAATGCAGTATTGGTTATTGCTTGCTTCAAAAGCGTTTGAGTGTTTCGCCACAGCTGGCGCAGATAGTGCTGATCTCTAGACATTTGTTTCTGGTTCTTTAACCGTCATCAGTAGAGATTACAGTCTTTGAAATTTGGGGTTTGCTGAGTATGCTGCCAACATCTTTCTCAGGTCAGGTACCTCTCACAGGCATGCATGTGCTTCATCCACGAGCTTGTCAGCTCAATGACTCACAGGAGTACTATTAAAGAGGAACAGGGGTGGGAGCATACCGCTTCACCTCCCAGCAAGGTTCGCCCCTGGCATTGTGGTAAATGCAGTTTCGGTTACTTGCTTGCTTCAAGAGTGTTCGAGTGTTTCACTACAGTTGGCGCAGATAGTGCTGATCTGTGTACACATGTTTCTGGTTCTTTAACCGTCATCAGTAGAGATTACAGTCTTTCAAATTTGGGGTTTGCTGAGTAGGCTGCCAACGTCTTTCTCAAGTCAGGTACCTCTCACAGGCATGTGGGTGCTTCATCCACGAGCTTGTCAGCTCAATGACTCACTGGAGTACTATTAAACAGGAACAGGGGTGGGAGCACACCGCTTCACCTCCCAGCAAGGTTCGCCCCTGGCATTGTGGTAAATGCTGTTTTGGTTACTTGCTTGCTTCAAGAGTGTTCAAGTGTTTCGCCACAGTTGGCGCAGATAGTGCTGATCTCTATACACGTGTTTCTGGGTATTTAACCATCATCAGTAGAGATTACAGTCTTTGAAATTTGGAGTTTGCTGAGTAGGCTGCTATCATCTTTCTCAGGTCAGGTACCTCTCACAGGCATGCGAGTGCTTCATCCGGGAGCTCGTCAGCTCAATGACTCACGGAAGTACTATTAAACAGGGACAGGGGTGGGAGCACACCGCTTCACCTCCCAGCAAGGTTTGCCCCTGGCATTGTGGTAAATGCAGTTTTGGTTATTGCTTGCTATAAAAGTGTTTGAGTGTTTCCCCACAGCTGGCGCAGATAGTGCTGATCTCTAGACATTTGTTTCTGGTTCTTTAACCGTCATCAGTAGAGATTACAGTCTTTGAAATTTGGGGTTTGCTGAGTATGCTGCCAACATCTTTCTTAGGTCAGGTACCTCTCACAGGCATGCGGGTGCTACAACCATGAGCTCATCAGCTCAATGACTCACAGGAGTATTATTAAACAGGAACAGGGGTGGGAGCACACCGCTTCACCTCCCAGCAAGGTTCGCCCCTGGCATTGTGGTAAATGCAGTTTCAGTTACTTGCTTGCTTCAAAAGTGTTCGATTGTTTTGCCACAGTTGGCGCAGATAGTGCTGATCTCTAGACACGTGTCTCTGGTCCTTTAACCGTCATCAGTAGAGATTACAGTCTTTCAAATGTGGGGTTTGCTGAGTAGGCTGCCAACATCTTTCTCAGGCACCTCTCACAGGCATGCGGGTGCTTCATCCAGGAGCTTATCAGCTCAGTGACTCACGGGAGTACTATTAACTATTAAACTGTTAAACAGGAACAGGGGTGAGAGGCAATGATATCCTATGGAAGTAAATTCAAGTTACTGGTAAGTGCTATAAGAATTACTTTTCAGGATAAGTACTGGGCTCAAAGATGCAGCACTGAGGTATGTCCTGATGACATGTGAGTAAATCGGAATTCATAGTTCGTCTGATTTCAGAGGAATATTTATAAGTTCCAAAACTCCACACTTGGAAGAATTTCCAAGTGAAATCAGTCAATGTTAGCCTATGGAAGGAAATTCAAGTTACTGGTATGTACGGTTAGAATTACTTTTCAGGATCAGTACTGGGCTTAAAGATGCATCACTGAGGTCTCCCCTGATAACCGGTGAGTATATCGGAATTCGTAGTTCGGCTGATTTTAGAGTAATATTTGTAAGTTCCAAAACTCCACACTTAGAAGAATATCCAATTGAAACAAGTCAATGTTAACCTATGGAAGGAAAGTAAAGTTACTGATAAGTCCAGTTAGAATTACTTTTCAAGATCAGTACTGGGCTCAAAGATGCAGCACTGAGGGCTCTAGTGATAACATGTGAGTCAATCGGAATTCGTAGTTCACCTGATTTTAGAGGAATATTTGTAAGTTTCAAAAATGAACACAGAAACTTTTTCAGAAAGAAAGCAAGCAATGATATCCTATGGACGGAAATTCAAGTTACTGGTAAGTACGGTTAGAATTACTTTTCAGGATCAGTACTGGGCTCAAAGATACAGCACTGAGATCTCTCCTGATAACAGGTGAGTAAATCGGAATTCGTAGTTCGGCCGATTTTACTTCGGCCCAGTATATAAAGAGACACTTTCCTACACCATCCCCTCCCTTCACCACTGTGCAAACACACCTTGTGGCTCGTTTTGAGTTGGGGAAATAATTCCACTTCAATCATGAGGGTTCGTAGAGTCCAACTAGCCCACTAGGTACACCCAGTAAGCACCACAGAACTGGGTAACAGAGAGATGTAAAAAGGAGGGTGGCGCTTACTGGAGGTACCTGGTGGGCTAATTGCCTCCCAGGGGACCTCAGGATTGAAGAGGAATTAATTCCTCAACTTAAAACGCACCACAGGGTGTCTTTGCACACGTCACCTCAGGCCCCGTCCCCTCCCTTCACCAGTGTGTAAACGCGCCCCATGGCTCGTTTTAAGTTGGGAGATTAAGTCCCCTTGAATCCTGAGGGTCCCTAGGGTCAAACTAGCCCACTAGGTAAGAGCCACAGATCTGCGTTGCAGACAGGTGTAAAAAGGATTGTGGCCTCTGAACACCTCTCTGCAACTCAACTGCCTGGCACATACTGGAGGTACCTGGTGGGCTAGTTGGCCCCCAGGGACCCTCAAGATGAAGAGGAATTAATTCCTCAACTTAAAATGCACCACAGGATGCATTTGCACAATGATGAAGGAAGGGGGCGGGCCTGAGGTGATATGTATGCAAACATGCCCTGTGGCGCATTTTAAGTTGGGGAATTAATTCTTCTTCAATCCTGAGGTCCCCTGGGGGCCACCTTGCCCACCAGGTACCTCCAGTATGCGCCAGGGAGCTACATTGCAGAGAGGTGTTCAGAGACCACGCCCCTTTTTACAACACTCTGCAACGCAGTTCTGTGGCGCTTACTGGAGGTACCTGGTGGGCTAGTTGGCCCCTAGGGGATCTCAGGATTGAAGAGGAATTAATTCCCCAACTTAAAACGCGCCACAGGGCGTGTTTGCACACATATCACCTCAGGCCTCGCCCACTACCTTCACCATTGTGCAAATGCGCCCCATGGCATGTTTTAAGTTGGGGGATTAAGTCCCCTTGAATCCTGAGGGTCCCTGGGGTCCAACTAGCCCACCAGGTACCTCCAGTAAGCGCCACAAGGCTGCATTGCAGAGAGGTGTAAAAAGGGGCGTGGCCTGGACCAACTCTCTGCAACACAGCCCTGTGACGCTTACTGGAGGTACCTGGTGGGCTAGTTGCCCCCCAGGGGCCCCCAGTATTGAACGGGAATTAATTCCCCAATTAAAAACGCACCACAGGGCGCGTTTGCAGAGTGTTTTTGTGAGGGGCTGCGCCTAGGGGCGATTGCTTCTCTTTTTACATTTTTTTTTTTTAAAGGAGGGATGTGTGGCCCCCCCTTCCTTTTGCTTTTTTGGCTCCCTGGGGACCCCATCCCCCAGGGCCTGACCCCCAAATTTTTATCTAAACATTTTCTTTACTGGAAGGGGGCCGCATGGCCCCCCTCCCGTGGCCACCAGGCCCTGGGCATCACATCCACCGGGACATGGCCCCCTCCTCAGGCCACTTAAGGCCCTGGAAACCCCATCCCCCGGGGCCGGCCATTTTTAAAAAAAAAATTTTTAATTGGGGAGGGGGGCCGCGTGGCCCTCCTCCCGGGCCACTTGTAGCCCCGGGGGCCCCATCTCCTAGAGCTGGCCCTCTTCGATGGGGACCGATTCCCCCACTGTCCCGCCGGCTCCCCGCCTCCTGCAGGAGCCAGCATTGCTGCTCCCCATATGGAAAAGCAATCAGCTTTGCTTTAATAAAGCAAGAGCAGGTTTCCCTGCTCTCGCTTCAATGAAGCAAAGCAGTTTACAATGGCATGGTGGGAGTCGTGTGGCTCCTGCCCTGCCATTGCAAACAGCAGTGTCCCAGCGGATTTATTATCTATTAAGACTAATACTGACACCTGTCGGCATGTTTTTCCGGGCCGATACAACGGTAAATGCCGCTGTCCTGGCTGTGGGTGGTCCCCTAATATATACCGAGTCTCCGAGGGGCCCCAAATATTCCCCATTACCAACTTCAAGTGCCTATTACTTAACACCCGCTCTTTGCATAGGCACGCCTTAGACATCTTTGAGCTGCTGACATCCGAAAAACCACTATGTCTTATGCTCACGGAAACCTGGCTCAATGAGTCTTCTAACCCAGATATCTCGGCAGCCATTCCTTCCGACTATATACGTCACAGACAGGATAGGTCACAGGGTAGGGGTGGTGGAGTCGCACTTGCAGTTCAAAGATCTGTCGCTTGTGCAGTTCTACCATCCTTGCCTATTTCTGGCTGTGAATCCCTCGCCTTTTCCATCACTTTGTCCTCTCACCAATCGTTCTCTGGGCTCCTGATCTATAGACCTCCTAGTTTGCGGGGTTCTTTCTTTGATGAACTTCAATTAGCTGTCACCACTCTCTGCCTGAAGGTTGAACACTGTATAGTATTAGGGGATTTTAACAGTCACATGGATGTCGAGTCAGACAGTGATGCTATCAAGATCAATGACATCACCGCCCCTCTAGGTTTATTTCCTTACATCTCGAGTGCGACTCATGACAAGGGTCACACTTTGGATCAAGTGTTTTCCACCATTCCCCTTATCAAGAGCTGTTCCATCCCTGTTCTTTGGTCTGACCACTCTTTGATCAGTTTTCTAATTCAGGGCAGAAGTAAATCATCCTGTTCAAACTCTAACCATCTTAGGCACCCCAGGAGGCCTTATCATAAAGTCACTCCTGAAAGCCTTGCTCAAGCATATCAGGAATAACCCTGCATTCTATCGGGTCACTTGGAGAGGGACCTTAATGTGTTTCTGAAATGGCTGACTGAGAGGCTTGATGATCTTGCTCCACTCTCTACACCTCGTCCATCTACCAAGCGTAGCTCGGCGCCTTGGTTCTCAGAGTCTCTTGCTCTGACTCGGCGTAACTGTAAGTTAGCCGAAAGACTCTGGCGGAAACAATACGACGCGGAAGCCAAGTCCGCCTACAAATTATCTATCAAGTCCTATCACGCTGATATTCTTGAGGCCAAAAATAACTATTTTGCCAACAGAATTGAGTCAGCATCAAACTCCTGTAAAGAAATCTTTTCTATCGTTAAGGAGTTTGTCTCTCCCAAATCCATTGCAGTTCAGCACAAGTTCTCTGAACCTTGGGTTAATGAGCTGGCAATCTTTTTCACTGACAAAATAAAATTGATTCAAAAATCTTTCCCGCCTTCTGCTCTCAGCTCATCTTTTGTTGATTACATCCCATCGCCCTCTCCACTTGATTCCAGCCCCGTTCTATCGGAGTTTCCAGTGCTATCGGAGTCTATCTCTCTGGATCTCCTACTTAGGATCAAATCAGGCTCTCCACTGGACCCCTGTCCGGCGACCTTTTTAGCTAGTAACGCCAAGATCCTGAATATGCTAATAAATCCTGTTCTTAATCTATCCTTGACAAGTGGCACTGTTCCGCCGGCATGGAAGAAGGCAATGGTTGTTCCACTCCTGAAAAAACCCAGCCTTGATCCAGAGAAATATGTAAACTACAGACCAATATCCCTCCTGCCTAGTTTAGCTAAGATCGTTAAGAAGCACGTCCACTCTGTGCTCTCCTCTTTCTTGGAAGATCATGGCTTACTCCACCCCACCCAGTCAGGTTTCTGCTCCAATCTGAGCACTGAGACCGCTCTATTGGAAGTAAATGAAGCCATCAAGGAAGCCCTTGACTCATGTGGAAGAGCTATGCTGGTGATGTTGGATCTGTCGGCGGCCTTCGACACCGTTCCTCATGAGGCCCTCTTGGGGAGACTTTACGAGATCGGTCTCAGAGGGACGGCGCTGAGCTGGTTGAGATCTTATCTAGCGGGTCGTCGACAAGTGGTCTGGGCCCCCCCGTACTCTGCCGAGATGCCACCGATGGATGTCGGAGTTCCGCAAGGGTCGGTGCTTAGCCCGACCCTTTTTAACATCTTTATGACTCCATTGGCGGTACTGGCGGAGTCTCTGGGTGCCCAGATCATATCATACGCTGACGACACCCAGCTTCTCTTCACCTGTAAAAAGGGTGCGGCGTTCGACGGGGAGAGCATCCGTGGTTGCCTTGGGGCTGTCTTCGACTGGTTTCAGCGAAGCAGCCTCAAGTGCAACCCCGACAAATCGGAGGTGCTCTTCTTTGGCTGTCAGGTTGATCCGCCTTGGCAGGAATGGTGGCCGGTGAGTATGTCACCACCTTCTTCTTCCTCCACGGTGGCTAAAAACCTTGGGATTAAAATTGACAACACCCTTTCACTTAAATCCCAAATCACAGGTCTCACCAGTACATGCTTTGGTCTGCTAAAAATGCTGCGCAAATTCCTCCCTCTGCTTCCTTTGGTCCACAGGAAGTTGACGGTACAGGCCTTAATCTGTTCCAGGCTCGACTACTCCAATGTCCTCTACCTTGGTTTGCCAGACTTCCTCCTGCACAAACTTCAGGTAGTCCAGAATTCCGCGGCAAGGGCCATTTTTGGCCTACCCCGCCATGCTAGGGCATCGGAGTTGCTTCTCTCCCTTCACTGGCTTCCTGTTAGGAAGCGGATTACATTTAAGGCCCTTACATTGGCCCATAAGGCACTCCACTCGGTAGGTGCCCACTACATTCAGAAACGGCTTTTTTTCTATAAGCCTACTCGATCTCTTAGATCTGAATTTCTTGGCCTGGCAACTGTTCCACCCATTAGGGAAGTCAGGATAGGTGGCCGTTCTTTTAAACATCTTGCCCCTAAACTGTGGAACTCCCTTCCCGTCGATCTGCGCCGCATTTCTAATCTGCTGGCCTTTAGAAAAGCCCTGAAAACATGGCTCTATAATCAATAACCTGTATTTCCCCTGTCTCCTAATCTTTCTTCCTCTTTTTTCAGCCATGGGTCAGAAAGCGCCGGGACACTCCTTTGGAGTAGCCGTGCGCTATATAAGACACCCATTAACATTAACATCCCGGGACACTGCAGGAGCCGGTCCTGGGGGGTGGCAGGACCATCAATGGCTCCAGGAGGGGGCCCCCTCCCACTTTTTCCAAAGACCTGGGGGGTGGTGGTCCCCAGGGCTGGGGGTCCATAACGGACCCCCAAATTATAAAATGTAGTGCCCGGGGAGGTGGCGGTCCCCAGGGCATGTGGGGGGCTCAGGCCCCCCCACACAGATTGATTTATTTAAAAAAAAGCCCAAGGGCGTGCGGTCCCCAGGGCAGCGGGGGGCCATGTGCCCCCACTACACAATCATTAATTTTAAGCCCCAGGGCTTGGGGGGGCATGGGTGCCTCCCCACATTATACTTTAATGCCCCGGGGGTGGCAGTCCCCAGGGCTGAGGGGGGCCATGAGCTCCCCGCATTTAATGTTATAAAGTCCTGGGGTGGCGGTCCCCGGTGTTTAAAGGGGCCTTTGAGCTCCCCACCCATGTTTTGTAAAGCCCCGGGGTTGGCGGTCCAAGGGGCTGGGGGGACTGAGAGCCCCCCCACATATTTCACAAAAGCCCCGGGGGTGGTGGTCCCCGGGGCTGGCTGGCCCCCCATTACCATAATATTTTGCCCCGGGACTTGGCCCCCCAAGGGCTAATTATAAACAAAGCGCGGGAGCCAGTTCTTCAGTTTTTTTTCCGGCAGTGGGATGCGCGAATCCTACGCGAATCCCACAATTTTTAAAAAAACAAATATTTTTTGGGGGCTTGGGTATCCTTGTGGGACCCCCTGAGCAGGCCTAGTGTTCCAGGGTGTCTACCCTGCCCCCTTTTCATGTTTTGCGCATTTGTTTTCTGCTTTCTACAAGATGGCTGCCAACACTTCCTGGTTTGAAGTGTTGACAGCCAATTAGCATAAAGCTCTTGCACGGGAGGATCCGCGGCCCTAGATATATATGTACTTTTAATTGTGATTTTCTCGACAACTACTGAACGCATTTACACCATTTAAGCAAAAGCCATCAATCTGAACTAAGAACAACCTCTTTGCCAAATTTGGTGTAATTCCATTCAGCAGTTCTGGCTGTAGCCGCAATGAACGGTTCCTATGGGAAATTGCCAGGGAAAACACGTTTTGGGACCCCCCTTTTTTCTCGGCCCCCGCTTGACGAATCACCCCAAGACTTTCAGGATAGGAGCGGACAGGAGCTGGCCATTAGTTTCGAAAATTTTGTGAAGATTCGCCATCCAGCACCAAAGTTATTCTAAATAGAATGTTGCGGATATATATATATATATATATATATATATATATATATATATATATATATCCATCTAAACAAGGTGCCTGCTGAGGAAGAGCCCACAACCAGTGTTCGATAGGCAGGAAATTCTTTAATGAAGGCGCTGCATACAGGAAGAAACAAGGTAACACCTTAGTGCAAAGTTCTGCTCCCCGACGCGTTTCGTGCTTTACAGCACTTAATCATGGGCTGCATACTCACAGTTCAGTGATGCGGCTGCTCATTTTGAAGTCACTTATGTTATCAGTAATCCCGCCTCAGTGGGCGTGGCCACCGCAAGTGGCCTCCTGGTTACTGTAGTTTCTTCGTATTCCTCAGTGGGTAGAATGCCGCACCCCAAACCAATAATTAAAGTATTCCCAAGTGGGTTGTGTACACCCGTGCTCCCTGCAGCAGTGAAATGATCCTTCAAAAAATTGCCACCAGTTTCCTTAAGTCGCAGGGTCTTGTGACACTCCGGCAGGTCTGTACAAACAGCAGGACTCTTTCCGCGGTTCAGGCAAAACCGCATAACATCCATCTAAACAAGGTGCCTGCTGAGGAAGAGCCCACAACCAGTGTTCGATAGGCAGGAAATTCTTTAATGAAGGCGCTGCATACAGGAAGAAACGAGGTAACACCTTAGTGCAAAGTTCTGCTCCCCGACGCGTTTCGTGCTTTACAGCACTTAATCATGGGCTGCATACTCACAGTTCAGTGATGCGGCTGCTCATTTTGAAGTCACTTATGTTATCAGTAATCCCGCCTCAGTGGGCGTGGCCACCGCAAGTGGCCTCCTTGTTTAGATGGATGTTATGCGGTTTTGCCTGAACCGCGGAAAGAGTCCTGCTGTTTGTACAGACCTGCCGGAGTGTCACAAGACCCTGCGACTTAAGGAAACTGGTGGCAATTTTTTGAAGGATCATTTCACTGCTGCAGGGAGCACGGGTGTACACAACCCACTTGGGAACACTTTAATTATTGGTTTGGGGTGCGGCATTCTACCCACTGAGGAATACGAAGAAACTACAGTAACCAGGAGGCCACTTGCGGTGGCCACGCCCACTGAGGCGGGATTACTGATAACATAAGTGACTTCAAAATGAGCAGCCGCATCACTGAACTGTGAGTATGCAGCCCATGATTAAGTGCTGTAAAGCACGAAACGCGTCGGGGAGCAGAACTTTGCACTAAGGTGTTACCTCGTTTCTTCCTGTATGCAGCGCCTTCATTAAAGAATTTCCTGCCTATCGAACACTGGTTGTGGGCTCTTCCTCAGCAGGCACCTTGTTTAGATGGATGTTATGCGGTTTTTCCTGAACCGCGGAAAGAGTCCTGCTGTTTGTACAGACCTGCCGGAGTGTCACAAGACCCTGCGACTTAAGGAAACTGGTGGCAATTTTTTGAAGGATCATTTCACTGCTGCAGGGAGCACGGGTGTACACAACCCACTTGGGAACACTTTAATTATTGGTTTGGGGTGCGGCATTCTACCCACTGAGGAATACGAAGAAACTACAGTAACCAGGAGGCCACTTGCGGTGGCCACGCCCACTGAGGCGGGATTACTGATAACATAAGTGACTTCAAAATGAGCAGCCGCATCACTGAACTGTGAGTATGCAGCCCATGATTAAGTGCTGTAAAGCACGAAACGCGTCGGGGAGCAGAACTTTGCACTAAGGTGTTACCTCGTTTCTTCCTGTATGCAGCGCCTTCATTAAAGAATTTCCTGCCTATCGAACACTGGTTGTGGGCTCTTCCTCAGCAGGCACCTTGTTTAGATGGATGTTATGCGGTTTTGCCTGAACCGCGGAAAGAGTCCTGCTGTTTGTGCAGACCTGCCGGAGTGTCACAAGACCCTGCGACTTAAGGAAACTGGTGGCAATTTTTTGAAGGATCATTTCACTGCTGCAGGGAGCACGGGTGTACACAACCCACTTGGGAACACTTTAATTATTGGTTTGGGGTGCGGCATTCTACCCACTGAGGAATACGAAGAAACTACAGTAACCAGGAGGCCACTTGCGGTGGCCACGCCCACTGAGGCGGGATTACTGATAACATAAGTGACTTCAAAATGAGCAGCCGCATCACTGAACTGTGAGTATGCAGCCCATGATTAAGTGCTGTAAAGCACGAAACGCGTCGGGGAGCAGAACTTTGCACTAAGGTGTTACCTCGTTTCTTCCTGTATGCAGCGCCTTCATTAAAGAATTTCCTGCCTATCGAACACTGGTTGTGGGCTCTTCCTCAGCAGGCACCTTGTTTAGATGGATGTTATGCGGTTTTGCCTGAACCGCGGAAAGAGTCCTGCTGTTTGTACAGACCTGCCGGAGTGTCACAAGACCCTGCGACTTAAGGAAACTGGTGGCAATTTTTTGAAGGATCATTTCACTGCTGCAGGGAGCACGGGTGTACACAACCCACTTGGGAACACTTTAATTATTGGTTTGGGGTGTGGCATTCTACCCACTGAGGAATACGAAGAAACTACAGTAACCAGGAGGCCACTTGCGGTGGCCACGCCCACTGAGGCGGGATTACTGATAACATAAGTGACTTCAAAATGAGCAGCCGCATCACTGAACTGTGAGTATGCAGCCCATGATTAAGTGCTGTAAAGCACGAAACGTGTCGGGGAGCAGAACTTTGCACTAAGGTGTTACCTCGTTTCTTCCTGTATGCAGCGCCTTCATTAAAGAATTTCCTGCCTATCGAACACTGGTTGTGGGCTCTTCCTCAGCAGGCACCTTGTTTAGATGGATGTTATGCGGTTTTGCCTGAACCGCGGAAAGAGTCCTGCTGTTTGTACAGACCTGCCGGAGTGTCACAAGACCCTGCGACTTAAGGAAACTGGTGGCAATTTTTTGAAGGATCATTTCACTGCTGCAGGGAGCACGGGTGTACACAACCCACTTGGGAACACTTTAATTATTGGTTTGGGGTGCGGCATTCTACCCACTGAGGAATACGAAGAAACTACAATAACCAGGAGGCCACTTGCGGTGGCCACGCCCACTGAGGCAGGATTACTGATAACATAAGTGACTTCAAAATGAGCAGCCGCATCACTGAACTGTGAGTATGCAGCCCATGATTAAGTGCTGTAAAGCACGAAACGCGTCGGGGAGCAGAACTTTGCACTAAGGTGTTACCTCGTTTCTTCCTGTATGCAGCGCCTTCATTAAAGAATTTCCTGCCTATCGAACACTGGTTGTGGGCTCTTCCTCAGCAGGCACCTTGTTTAGATGGATGTTATGCGGTTTTGCCTGAACCGCGGAAAGAGTCCTGCTGTTTGTGCAGACCTGCCGGAGTGTCACAAGACCCTGCGACTTAAGGAAACTGGTGGCAATTTTTTGAAGGATCATTTCACTGCTGCAGGGAGCACGGGTGTACACAACCCACTTGGGAACACTTTAATTATTGGTTTGGGGTGCGGCATTCTACCCACTGAGGAATACGAAGAAACTACAGTAACCAGGAGGCCACTTGCGGTGGCCACGCCCACTGAGGCGGGATTACTGATAACATAAGTGACTTCAAAATGAGCAGCCGCATCACTGAACTGTGAGTATGCAGCCCATGATTAAGTGCTGTAAAGCACGAAACGCGTCGGGGAGCAGAACTTTGCACTAAGGTGTTACCTCGTTTCTTCCTGTATGCAGCGCCTTCATTAAAGAATTTCCTGCCTATCGAACACTGGTTGTGGGCTCTTCCTCAGCAGGCACCTTGTTTAGATGGATGTTATGCGGTTTTGCCTGAACCGCGGAAAGAGTCCTGCTGTTTGTACAGACCTGCCGGAGTGTCACAAGACCCTGCGACTTAAGGAAACTGGTGGCAATTTTTTGAAGGATCATTTCACTGCTGCAGGGAGCACGGGTGTACACAACCCACTTGGGAACACTTTAATTATTGGTTTGGGGTGCGGCATTCTACCCACTGATGAATACGAAGAAACTACAGTAACCAGGAGGCCACTTGCGGTGGCCACGCCCACTGAGGCGGGATTACTGATAACATAAGTGACTTCAAAATGAGCAGCCGCATCACTGAACTGTGAGTATGCAGCCCATGATTAAGTGCTGTAAAGCACGAAACGCGTCGGGGAGCAGAACTTTGCACTAAGGTGTTACCTCGTTTCTTCCTGTATGCAGCGCCTTCATTAAAGAATTTCCTGCCTATCGAACACTGGTTGTGTGCTCTTCCTCAGCAGGCACCTTGTTTAGATGGATGTTATGCGGTTTTGCCTGAACCGCGGAAAGAGTCCTGCTGTTTGTACAGACCTGCCGGAGTGTCACAAGACCCTGCGACTTAAGGAAACTGGTGGCAATTTTTTGAAGGATCATTTCACTGCTGCAGGGAGCACGGGTGTACACAACCCACTTGGGAACACTTTAATTATTGGTTTGGGGTGCGGCATTCTACCCACTGAGGAATACGAAGAAACTACAGTAACCAGGAGGCCACTTGCGGTGGCCACGCCCACTGAGGCGGGATTACTGATAACATAAGTGACTTCAAAATGAGCAGCCGCATCACTGAACTGTGAGTATGCAGCCCATGATTAAGTGCTGTAAAGCACGAAACGCGTCGGGGAGCAGAACTTTGCACTAAGGTGTTACCTCGTTTCTTCCTGTATGCAGCGCCTTCATTAAAGAATTTCCTGCCTATCGAACACTGGTTGTGGGCTCTTCCTCAGCAGGCACCTTGTTTAGATGGATGTTATGCGGTTTTGCCTGAACCGCGGAAAGAGTCCTGCTGTTTGTACAGACCTGCCGGAGTGTCACAAGACCCTGCGACTTAAGGAAACTGGTGGCAATTTTTTGAAGGATCATTTCACTGCTGCAGGGAGCACGGGTGTACACAACCCACTTGGGAACACTTTAATTATTGGTTTGGGGTGTGGCATTCTACCCACTGAGGAATACGAAGAAACTACAGTAACCAGGAGGCCACTTGCGGTGGCCACGCCCACTGAGGCGGGATTACTGATAACATAAGTGACTTCAAAATGAGCAGCCGCATCACTGAACTGTGAGTATGCAGCCCATGATTAAGTGCTGTAAAGCACGAAACGCGTCGGGGAGCAGAACTTTGCACTAAGGTGTTACCTCGTTTCTTCCTGTATGCAGCGCCTTCATTAAAGAATTTCCTGCCTATCGAACACTGGTTGTGGGCTCTTCCTCAGCAGGCACCTTGTTTAGATGGATGTTATGCGGTTTTGCCTGAACCGCGGAAAGAGTCCTGCTGTTTGTACAGACCTGCCGGAGTGTCACAAGACCCTGCGACTTAAGGAAACTGGTGGCAATTTTTTGAAGGATCATTTCACTGCTGCAGGGAGCACGGGTGTACACAACCCACTTGGGAACACTTTAATTATTGGTTTGGGGTGCGGCATTCTACCCACTGAGGAATACGAAGAAACTACAGTAACCAGGAGGCCACTTGCGGTGGCCACGCCCACTGAGGCGGGATTACTGATAACATAAGTGACTTCAAAATGAGCAGCCGCATCACTGAACTGTGAGTATGCAGCCCATGATTAAGTGCTGTAAAGCACGAAACGCGTCGGGGAGCAGAACTTTGCACTAAGGTGTTACCTCGTTTCTTCCTGTATGCAGCGCCTTCATTAAAGAATTTCCTGCCTATCGAACACTGGTTGTGGGCTCTTCCTCAGCAGGCACCTTGTTTAGATGGATATATATATATATATATATATATATATATATATATATATATATATATATATATATATATATATATATATATATATATATATATATATATATATATATATATATATATATATTCACTGAAAAAACCATAGGTTATAGACCATATATAGTTAGGAATTAGCATTTACAAAACCTTGAAAATTCACTGAAAAAACCATAGGTTATAGACCATATATAGTTAGGAATTAGCATTTAAAAAACCTTATTTTACTCACACAAAACCATTGAAATTCCATATATAGTTAGTTGCACTAACTATATATCGCGCACCTGCAATCCACTGCTGATGATGTCACATATTACATCATTCATGACATGGTCAGTGACATCACTGATGACATCACTGATGACATCTCAAATGACATCACTGATGACATCACTGATGACAACATCCAGTGACTGTATGTTTCTGTAAAGTTAAAATATATCTTACATATTGAAGAATGAGTGGATGTATAAGTGTCTGGATGAAGGATTTAGTAGGTGCGTGACTGACTGTATGAGTGAGTGATTAAATGTGTCTCACTGAATGCATGGGTTAGTGACTAAACTGTCTTAATTTGTGCATCATTATGTCTGTTGTTCTGTAAACTGCTGCATGTGTTGATCATTAGCTATACGAGAGGCTATATGTGTTATTAATTGCTTGCCCAAGTATTTCTATGGGAGATTGAGTTTGTGTGAGGGTGGCTGAAAGGTGTGTGACTCTATGCATAGATGTGTGAACAGTTTATTCACTAGGTGTATGAGTTCAAGAGTGCATGTGGAAACAGCTACATGGGCAGTTGACTGTGTGCATGAGTGTATTGATGAGTAAATGGATATCTCAATGCTACATGTCATAGTAAGTACATATGTAAAACACAGTACATGTGAGAGTTGGCATATATAAATAACTGTGCATGAGAGCCACCGAATGAGTGAGTGGTTGTATCGATCATTGTGAACTTGTATCAGGGATTGTATAAGAGAGTAAATATGTGTTAGTATATGTTTCAATAAGTAAGGTGTGTTTAACTGTATAGTTGAAGAAATGGAGATGAGATTGTTTCTTTGCATGACTGACTGGGTGTGTGAGTAACTCCATGGATGAGTGGAAGTGTGTGAGTGTCTGTATACACTGAGTGTATCTAAGATTATATTAGAGTCTGAAGAGGTTTATCGTATTAGCACAAGAATGATGTCAAATGAGATGTCATTAGTGATGTCATCAGTGATGTCATTTGAGATGTCATCAGTGATGTCATCAGTGATGTCACTGACCATGTCATGAATGATGTAATATGTGACATCATCAGCAGTGGATTGCAGGTGCGCGATATATAGTTAGTGCAACTAACTATATATGGAATTTCAATGGTTTTGTGTGAGTAAAATAAGGTTTTTTAAATGCTAATTCCTAACTATATATGGTCTATAACCTATGGTTTTTTCAGTGAATTTTCAAGGTTTTGTAAATGCTAATTCCTAACTATATATGGTCTATAACCTATGGTTTTTTCAGTGAATTTCAATGGTTTTTTAATAGCAAATATCATAAGCTGTCGAATGTCAAGTACGTGGTAAGTGAAAACATTTTCGTGTTTATGCACACTGATCTGCTTTGAATGGTGCCCCCCCCCCCTCATTTCTATTAGGAGTACTCTCTCTTTGCAGATAGTGAAAGGTAGTTAACGCAGGTCTTTGCCCCCATTGTAATCCGTCGTGCCTGCTTCTCTCTCCATTTGATTCATTGTTATCCAAGTATTTACTGTTTTAGAATTAGTTCTCTTTGGTTCATTCTCTATTTACAAACAAACACAGAGTCGCAATACTCTGTTTAGTCTTTGCAGATAACGAAAAATCGTGTAAAAAAAAAGAAAAGGAATCGAGCAAAATCAGTAGGCCACTAATGGGATCTCTTTTTGACCTCGCTAAAATAGAAACATTAGGAACAACCCCTCATGACAAATACAAAACTAGTGAGATGAACTGAACTCCACACAATGATGGCTGCAAAACAGCTCGGCTCCGCCACCCACCCCGCCCAAAATAACGATAAAGAACGGCTGCCATGATTGGTTGCGGAATGACCACGACGGAGCTACGAAATGGTGCTGCTCTCATGCTAACCCCAGCTTCAGTCTGAAACATCCAGAAACACTGTAGACTACCAATTCGATCAGTTCCGGTAGCGCCCCAATGTAACCCGGTAGAGAAGAACTAGCCCTCCCCTCTTTGACTGATGGTTCTTGTTGCCTGTCCCTTCTGTTGTCATTTAACAGAACTATTTAGCCTGCTGAAAGGGGTTGTGTTCCGACCGCTGGTTGGTGGAGACATTTTGACTATATTCTGTACCTGCGTTGTCGCGTAATGCGTCATATGACGCGCCGCGTTAGCGCATCCGGAAGTCATCCGGGGCGCGCAGCGCGTAACGTAAGCATAACAAGTCATGTGACTTGTTAATAAAACTTTTCATTGGTTCATTTTACTTTTCTTATTGTAATGATGAAAGGCTTGGTCATATGACCTAAAAATTACGCTTTTCATTACTTCCGAACATTATTTTTTCTTAAATATATGTTATAATGTTCCAGGCTAATGTACTTTCCCGGAAATTTTACAACTGTCCTGCAAGTAAAATATATTCTTTTTTCGAGAAAAAGAGCGTTTCTTCGTCCCATGACGGAGCCGTTGAGCAAAAGAGGGTCGACCTGCTGTCTTAGTCGCCGATACGCCTGAATATGAGATTCTTATCGATCACTTTATGTTGCAGGAATAGAAAACACAACAGCCCTTGACCATTTATCTTTACTGCGTTCCTTCGTATTATACCTTTTACCCTTCATGTAATTGGTCTGCTTTATTTCACTTGCCTTTTAATGATTCTAAAACAGTGACTATTATTAAAAACTTTACCAATGTATATACTACTACCATGTTTTCTTTTAAAAACCTTTATTGTGAAAATTTCATTATACAAATACGAGCCTATAACCACGTGGGCCGGCCACGGAGCAAACTGTAATCGTATATGATGAATAGACATTTACACTGTAGAGGAACGTAACAGGCGGGCCATTAGGTTGCAAGAACTAAGGTGTCTAACAGTTACGGAATCGGTGGACGTACATTTTATAATTAAAATACGACAGGGCCAGTTACAATAAAATTATCTAGATATACATTTGCGGGCAAGTACCATGGGTGACGTTAATTCGAACTTTCAACAGTACAGTAATCAATAACACATCAGAACTTAATATCAATAGGGATGTCGAAATATTCAATCAATTCTCGTCCCCGCCCGCCATGTGCTTCAAAACTGCATACGTATCTCGTGATTTCAAGGTTCTGCAACCAGTACACAACAAGGAGTTACGAGTCCCATTTATTCTGGCGCCATTTTGGGCGAGGACGGGCAGGTCCAGGATATAGTCAAAATGTCTCTACCAACCATCGACTATGATGATGTTCATATGCTGTATTTATTAGAGTAACACTCATCTGTCCACATGAAATTAATTTGCCACAATCTAAACATGTCATTTTAATCTTTCCAAAGTTCTTCTAAATATTTGGGACCGTTTCCCTTGCCTCTGAAGCTCTCAGTGCCACTTCTTTGATGAATGTACTAGCAGGTCAGGGGTTCTCCTCCAAATCTCTCTTTTATGCAGCACTATAATTAATTGGTGCCACCTCTCCATATGACGATGCATGGTATAGTTACCACAACTATATTTTTTTTCGGTTCCTCTGGAGAGTTCATCGTGGCAGATGAAGCGTGTAACGTACCGGGCATTTACCTTTTTTTGCATGTACAGGAAAGGAAAAAAAAATCGAGCGTCCGAGTTCTAAGGTGTCCCAGGGCCATTTTGGTGGACCAGGCCCAAATCCAAAGAACAGCTATCTCACAGGCTAATGGGGCGACCCACGCCGAGTTTCAGCATTGTAGGATGACCACACAAGTACAGCAACTTGCTAGACATCACCTCGGTGCCATCCGGATCTCGGCGCCCCACTGCAGATGAAGTGCCTCTCAACTATGAAACCACCACGGTGACATCCGGATCTTGGCGCGTTGTGCTGCCTTCGGCCTATTCGCACATCGGTCCGCTACTGATGCCATCTCACAGGCTAATGGGGCGACCCACGCCGAGTTTCAGCATTGTAGGATGACCACACCAGTACAGCAACTTGCTAGACATCACCTCGGTGCCATCCGGATCTCGGCGCCCCACTGCAGATGAAGTGCCTCTCAACTATGAAACCACCACGGTGACATCCGGATCTTGGCGCGTTGTGCTGCCTTCGGCCTATTCGCACATCGGTCCGCTACTGACGCCATCTCACAGGCTAATGGGGCGACCCACGCCGAGTTTCAGCATTGTAGGATGACCACACCAGTACAGCAACTTGCTAGACATCACCTCGGTGCCATCCGGATCTTGGCGCCCCACTGCAGATGAAGTGCCTCTCAACTATGAAACCACCACGGTGACATCCGGATCTTGGCGCGTTGTGCTGCCTTCGGCCTATTCGCACATCGGTCCGCTACTGACGCCATCTCACAGGCTAATGGGGCGACCCACGCCGAGTTTCAGCATTGTAGGATGACCACACCAGTACAGCAACTTGCTAGACATCACCTCGGTGCCATCCGGATCTCGGCGCCCCACTGCAGATGAAGTGCCTCTCAACTATGAAACCACCACGGTGACATCCGGATCTTGGCGCGTTGTGCTGCCTTCGGCCTATTCGCACATCGGTCCGCTACTGACGCCATCTCACAGGCTAATGGGGTGACCCACGCCGAGTTTCAGCATTGTAGGATGACCACACCAACTTGCTAGACATCACCTCAGTGCCATCCGAATCTTGGCATCTCAACGCCTAGTGGTATCTTCCATACAAAAAATATTGTTACGCTGCCTTTGGCCCCATTCGCACATCAGTCCGCAACTTAGACATCACCTCGGTGCCATCCGGATCTTGGCATCTCAGCGCCTTGTGGTGTCAGTCAGAAAATATTGTTGTGCTGCCTTCGGCCTATTCGCACATCGGTCCGCTACTGACGCCATCTCACAGGCCAACGGGGCGCCCCACGCCGACTTTCAGCATTGTAGGATGGCCACACCAGTGCGGCAACTTGCTACACACCACCTCGGTGCCATCCGGATCTTGGCATCTCAGCGCCTTGTGGTGTCTTCTACACCGGAAATATAGTAGAAAATATTGTTGCGCTGCCTTTGGCCCCATTCACACATCAGTCCGCTACTGACACCATCTCACAGGCCAACGGGGCGCCCCACGCCGACTTTCAACATTGTAGGATGGCCACAGAAGTGCGACAACTTACTAGACACCACCTTGGTGCCATCCGGATCTTGGCGCGTTGTGCTGCCTTCGGCCTATTCGCACATCGGTCCGCTACTGACGCAAACTCACAGGCCAACGGGGCGCCCCACGCCGACTTTCAGCATTGTAGGATGGCCACACCAGTGCGGCAACTTCCTACACACCACCTCGGTGCCATCCGGATCTTGGCGCGTAGTGAAGCTGCAGCAGCTGCAAATAAGCTTCAGACAGTGTTACAACCGCTGCTCAGAACTCTCAACTATGACACCACCTCGGTGCCATCCGGATCTTGGCGCGTTGTATTGCCTTCGGCCTATTCGCACATCGGTCCGCTACTGACGCCGCCTCACGTGCCAACGTATTTTCTCCGCATTTTATACCCTATGCCGCATAACAGGTCATGTGACTTGTTTATAAAACTTTTCATTGGTTCATTTTACTTTTGGTTTCCTAATGATGGAAGGCTTGATCATATGACCTAAAAACAACACTTTTCATTGGATGAAAACTTTTTTTTTCCCCCAAACGATGAAAGCCCCACCTTGTTTCTGGATGTTTCAGACTGAAGCTGGCGTCAGCATGAAAGCACCACCATCTCGTAGCTCAGTCGTGGTCATTCCGCGAGCAATCATGGCAGCCGCTCCCCACCAGAAGCCTGCAGGAGTCGGAGCCCCCAAAACTTTTGATGAATTCTCAAGGCGGAGGGGACGCTTTCGAGAATGGGGTCCAAGACCTAGCAGACAAGCGTCCGATTTCCAAGGTGTCCCAGGGCCATTTCAGTGGACCAGGCCCAAAAAGGAAACAGCCTGCCGCCATTTTGAGAGTCCTGTGACAGCCGCCTATCGCTGCACCGCAAGAGTGGGCGCAACTCAGCTGAATGGCGGATTTTGACACAGTGGACCAAAAGCGGACGGAATGGCAACTGAAACGGTAAAGGGGCGCCCCACTAAAACAGATGAGACTCCACCTGGAGAGGCCCGTTCACGCCGCCTCCCCCGGGGCGCTCCACGCCGTTATTCGGAGCAGCATTGTAGGATACCAAAACCAGTGCGGCAACTTACTGGACATCACCTTGGTGCCATCGTTCTGCTGCCTTGGAACTATTCGCACAACAGTTTGCTACTGATGACCCACCCCCCGCGACGCCCCACGCCGTTATTTGCTGGGTGGCAACTTACTAGACATCACTTTCGTGTCATCTAGATTTCGGCGCGTTCTGCTGCCTTGGAACTATTCGCACAACAGTTTGCTACTGATGACCCACCCCCCGCGACGCCCCACGCCGGAAATCTGGACGTTGTGCTGCGTTGGGACTATTCGCACAGCCGACCGCTACTTCGTTGTTTTTCTCTAAAAATGTTTATATGTTATTACTATTTTTGTTGTCTTGTATATATTTATAAATTATTAAAGTTTTATAATCTTACTACTTTGTCGGAGTGCTATATATTTTTAATGTGACACATAATTGTAAAAACTTTGATGTACAAAGAGTCATCCCTGGAATCTTCCGCTTCACGCTCGGTCCCCTCCCCAATCACAATACAGGATGGTTTTCAGATAATAGCAACGCTTCTGCTGTGACGGATCTCATCGAGTGTGGGCCTTGATCTACTATAACTCCTTTGAAGACGGGTGATTCTTTACAGCTGTGGCCATAAACTACATCTGCAGGGCTAGCTGATAGCCTAGGACCGGCCTGGACAATCGGACACAGAGGAAAAGGAGTGTCAGAGGGTGCGGTAGTGAATAGGGCGAAAGGGAGGTGTCGGGCGGGCACAGGGTGTGATTCTCAGGGAAGAACAGCGCAGATGGGGGGAGGTTTATTACCCATGCATAAAACAGAGAGCGGGGGTGACCACTGCCTGGGGGAGATGCTTGCGAGGGTGGGGAGCCATGCTAAGGATCGACAGCGTGCACAGAGTGGATCTGGTCAAGGCATCTAAAATGGCTGCCGTGCACGACAAAAGTGTGGCATTTGAAAAAAGACAAGATGGCGCACACAATGTTTTTCAACAATTCCTGATTTCCTTCGAATCGAACGTTAACAGACGTTGGGGCATATTACCAAAGTTAAGCGATATTTATCCCTAACGATGCATTGCAAAGATTTTTTTACCGTCAGAAATTATCGCAGATAAACCTTGCTATTATCAAGGTTTATCGCAAATACGATAAAAAACGAGCGCAATGCATTAATATCGCTGAAAACTCCGCGATATTCATGCATTACCGAGCTAATGCTCTTAGACATGTTATCCACCTCCCATTGGATAACATGGCTAAGAACTGCTCAGGGCAGCTGTTACTTTTTGGAGATATTCGCGCTTATCTCGAATATTTCCAAAAGTTGATAATAGGAGATAGCGATGTTAGCGACTGTTTCCAGTCGCTAACATCTTGGCATGCCCACTTTGCATGTCATTAGTGATAAATATCACTCACATGCAAAGTGGGACCCAAGATGGTCGCTATCTCCTACTAGCCGTCGCTAACTGGTGTTAGCAACAGCTAGGTAATACAGATATAATTTTATCTCCGCGAAGCGGAGCGCTGTTACAGATATATATCTTGTTTTTGAACGTTAATTTCTCAAAATGCACTGAAGCACATATATTGAGACATAGCAAAGGCACATCGGGCTACCAGTCCCTAATATTTTACCAAGTTTCGTGCAAATCCATTCAGCCGTTCGATTATTATTATTATTTTTTTTTTTTGCCCCGCGGGGCCCTTTTAAAACCTCCACATCAAACCTAGGGGGTCAGCGAGGATCTACTATGCCCCCTTATGGTCATCAGCCGTTCGATTATTATTATTATTTTTTTTTTTTGCCCCGCGGGGCCCTTTTAAAACCTCCACATCAAACCTAGGGGGTCAGCGAGGATCTACTATGCCCCCTTATGGTCATTTGCCCCTTCGCTTTGGCCTCCTCTTGTCTCTCGATCCTACCGAGAGACAAGATGGCGGCCGCTACGTACTGTTTGGAATGTTTACAGACACCGGAGAGCCAATCAGCTTCGCTTCGCAAAGCTCCGTAACGCGAAAAGTACGCGAAGCGGTGCGCTGTTACAGATATATATCTTTTTTTGAACGTTAATTTCTCAAAATCCACTGAAGCACATATATTGAGACCTAGCAAAGGCACATCGGGCTACCAGTCCCTACAATTTTGCCAAGTTTCGTGCAAATCCATTCAGCCGTTCGATTATTATTATTATTATTTTTTTTGCCCCGCGGGGCCCTTTTAAAACCTCCACATCAAACCTAGGGGGTCAGCGAGGATCTACTATGCCCCCTTATAGTTATTTCCCCCTTTGTTTTGACCTCCTCTTGTCTCTCGATCCTACCGAGAGACAAGATGGCGGCCGCTACGGACTGTTTGGAATGTTGACAGACGCCGGAGAACCAATCAGCTTCGCTTCACAAAGCTCCGTTGCGCGAAAAGTCCGCGAACCAGAGCGCTAACCGGTCCGCTGTTACAGATATATATCTTTTTTTAAACGTTAATTTCTCAAAATCCACTGGAGCACATATATTGAGACCTACAAAAGGCACATCGGGCTACCAGTCCCTACAATCTTGCCAAGTTTCGTGCAAATCCATTCAGCCGTTCGGGCTAAAAGTGAGGCCAACCGCCCTATGGAAAACTCAATGTTAAAAACACGTTTTGGGACCCCCCTTTTTTCTCGGCCCCCCCTTGACGAACCCCCCCCAAATTTTCAAAGGCTGCTCAGAAACAAAATGTGCCATTTTCCTGAAAATTTCAGCCAATTCCGTCCACAAACGGCAAAGTTATTAGACATAGAATTTTCAAAAAACCCATAGAGAAAAAATCCTAACTATATATACCTACTGGCGACCGCCAGTAGGTAATATATATATATATATATATATATATATATATATATATATATATATATATATATATATATTACCTACTGGCGGTCGCCAGTAGGTATATATAGTTAGGATTTTTTCTCTATGGGATTTTTGAAAATTCTATGTCTAATAACTTTGGCGTTTGTGGACGGAATTGGCTGAAATTTTCAGGAAAATGGAACATTTTGTTTCTGAGCAGCCACTAAAAATTTGGGGGGGGGTTGTCAAGGGGGGGCTGAGAAAAAAGGGGGGTCCCAAAACGTGTTTTTAACATTGAGTTTTCCATAGGGCGGTTGGCCTCACTTTTAGCCCGAACGGCTGAATGGATTTGCACGAAACTTGGCAAAATTGTAGGGACTGGTAGCCCGATGTGCCTTTGCTAGGTCTCAATATATGTGCTGCAGTGGATTTTGAGAAATTAACTTTCAAAAAAAGATATATATCTGTAACAGCGGACCGGGCAGCGCTCCAGTTCGCGTACTTTTCGCGTTACGGAGCTTTGTGAAGCGAAGCTGATTGGTTCTCCGGCGTCTGTAAACATTCCAAACAGTCCGTAGCGGCCGCCATCTTGTCTCTCGGTAGGATCGAGAGACAAGAGGAGGCCAAAGCGAAGGGGCAAATGACCATAAGGGGGCATAGTAGATCCTCCCTGACCCCCTAGGTTTGATGTGGAGGTTTTAAAAGGGCCCCGCGGGGCAAAAAAAAAAATAATAATAATAATCGAACGGCTGAATGGATTTGCACGAAACTTGGCAAAATATTAGGGACTGGTAGCCCGATGTGCCTTTGCTAGGTCTCAATATATGTGCTCCAGTGGATTTTGAGAAATTAACGTTCAAAAAAAGATATATATCTGTAACAGCGCTCCGCTTCGCGTACTTTTCACGTTACGGAGCTTTGCGAAGCTGATTGGTTCTCCGGCGTCTGTAAACATTCCAAACAGTCCGTAGCGGCCGCCATCTTGTCTCTCGGTAGGATCGAGAGACAAGAGGAGGCCAAAGCGAAGGGGCAAATGACCATAAGGGGGCATAGTAGATCCTCTATGACCTCTTAGGTTTGATGTACCATTTTGCCAAGTTTGGTGTAATTCCGTTCAGCCATTCAGGCTGTAGACGTATCTAAATGTCCTATGGAAAATTGCATGGGGAAAACACATTTGAAAGTGTTGAAATTTAGAACCAATTAAAATGTTACTTTGGTTTTGTATTTGTGTGTGATGAAAGTTAATTGGTTATGTATATATCTAAAATGAGAGGAAACCACAGCCATTTTGTGATACTACTGTCTGAGGTATATTTGTGAGGAATTTTTGGTGCTCAATTTCTGGTGTTTGATTTACACAGTACTAACACTTCTCCTACTTTTAAAAAGGTGAGTTGTTAATTTGTAAGGGGAACTATGTTGTACACTTTAAGATAATTTGAAAAATGTTTTCTGTTATGTATTTACAGTCCTTCTGTTATACTAAATACTTGATAAAGTTAGTTTTATATTATGTATTACTAAAAACGATAAATGAAAGTGATTATTTTTTTCTGCAATTTACAGCAAGCAATTTCAAAATAAAATGGCTCACAATGAAGAGACCGTGGCAATTTCTTTTGAATTATCCACTACATTTATTGAAATTGACAGCACCAATAATTAAATATTCTCACAAGGAGGAGATGACTTGATTGATTTTTTTGATCAATCTCTTGATGGCGAATTTATCGAATGTTTGGAGACCATAGAGTCACAAGAATCATCATTGCAGACTTTTCATGAGGAGATTCCTGATGAGATGATTGAAGAGGAAATTCCTGATGAGGACATGTTACTAGTTCTTTCAAATTTTGAAAATTCAGAAGAATAAATTTATATTTAGAAATCAAAAATTGTTTGAGACATTATTCATTTTTATTTTTAATTTATGAGGTTGTAGCGAAGTGATTGTAGTATAAAATGAGACTTATAGTATAGAGTGCAACATTTTTATGTTACATGGTAAGTTTACTCATATTTACTTTCCTTGTCCCACTATATTATCTCCAATGTGTATTTGACATCTCTTCTTCATCTCCGGCCTCCTTTCTCTCACTGTCTGTGTCTGATGCATCTTATCGCTGCCATTTTGTGTAATTACAGAAGAGAGTAAAATAAAATAGTTCGGAACGTGAAAAGGGGGCAAAGTAGAGTACCCCTCACCCCCTAGGCCTTCTCAGGCGGTCCCAAAAGGATCAGTTTCTGTTTTCCTGAGAGATTATGGTATGAGTTCCATATACCACAATAACTTGCATTACAACATGCAAGATATCTATCTCCTATTACCAAGTTTTGGAGATATTCGCGCTAAGCGCGAATATCTCCAAAAACTAACACCTGCCCTGAGCAGTTCTTAGCCATGTTATCCAATGGGAGGTGGATAACATGGCTAAGAGCATTAGCTCGGTAATGCATGAATATCGCTGACTTTTTAGCGATATTCATGCTTTGCGGCCGTTTTTTATCGCATTTGTGATAAACCTTGATAATAGCAAGGTTTATCTGCGATAATTTCTGACGATGCTTAGCGGTAAAAAATTTGTTGCTAAACATCGTTAGCGATAAATATCGCTTAACTTTGGTAATATGCACCAACGTCTGTTAACGTTCGATTCAAAGGAAATGAGGAAGTGTTGAAAAACATTGTCTGCGCCATCTTGCCTTTTTTGAAATGCCACACTTTTGTCGTGCACGGCAGCCATTTTAGATGCCTTGACCAGACCCACTCTCTGCACGCTGTTGATCCGTAGCATGGCTCCCCACCCTCGCAAGCATCTTCCCCAGGCACTGGTCACCCCCGCTCTCTGTCTTATGCATCGGCAATAAACCTCCCCCCATCTGCGCTGCTCTTCCCTGAGAATCACACTCTGTGCCCGCCCGACACCTCCCTTTCGCCCTATTCACTACCGCACCCTCTGACACTCCTCTTCCTCTGTGTCCGATTGTCCAGGCTATCAGCTAGCCCTGCAGATGTAGTTTATGGCCCCAGCTGTAAAGAATCACCCCTCTTCAAAGGAGTTATAGTAGATCAAGGCCCACACCCGATGAGATCCGTCAAACCACACGCGTTCCTACTATCTGAAAACCATCCTGTATTGTGATTGGGGAGGGGACCGAGCCTGAAGCGGAAGATTCCAGGGATGACTCTTTGTACATCAAAGTTTTTACAATTATGTGTCACATTAAAAATATATAGCACTCCAACAAAGTAGTAGGAATATAAAACTTTAATAACTTATAAATATATACAACAAAACAAAAACAGTAAAAACATTTAAACAATGAAGAGACCGTGGCAATTTCTTTTGAATTATCCACTACATTTAATGAAATTGACAGCACCAATAATGAAATATTCTCACAAGGAGGAGATGACTTGAATGATTTTTTTGATCAATCTCTTGATGGCGAATTTATCGAATGTTTGGAGACCATAGAGTTACAAGAATCATCATTGCAGACTTTTCATGAGGAGATTCCTGATGAGATGATTGAAGAGGAAATTCCTGATGAGGACATGTTACTAGTTCTTTCAAATTATGAAAATTCAGAAGATGTTGTCTGGGTGCCGCACTGATTTGGGTATCCGGCGTGGGGCGTCCCGGGGGGGTGGGTTGTCAGTAGCGGTCTGTTGTGCGAATAGTTCCAAGGCAGCAGAACGCGCTGAAATCTGGATGGCACGAAGGTGATGTCTAGTAAGTTGCCGCCCAGCAAATAACGGCGTGGGGCGCCGCGGGGGGGGGGGGGGGGAGGCAGTCCAAAGTTCCGTTAAAAGGGCAAAGGAAAGGATCGGTGGTTTGAACCATCAGTCAAAAAGGGGAGGGGGTGCAACCATTTTTCCTACCGGGTCACACTGTGCTTTCACCGGAACTGAGGTCTGCAGGTTTCTAGTCATTCAAACTGAGGCTGGCGCCAGCATGGGAGCGCCGACGTCCCGCGGCTACAGTTTCGTCACTCCACGGGCGATCATGGCAGTCATTCCCCATCGGGGGTGTCAGCGGGGGTCGGCGACTCCCGCGGCTCCTCTAGAATCTTCAAGGTCGTGGAGGACTACGGTGGTGGAGTCAACCAGTGACCGGGCCATTTCTTCATGCTGGGCCCGCTCTTGCCAGGTCGACCGCCATTTTGAGAGTTCGGTAGCTACTGGCGATCGCGGGGTCAAATGAGCGGACGGGCTCCACCCTGCCGGGCGAGACGTTGCAGCATCGCCACAGTGGAAGAACCCTTTTCCGGGCGCCTGGAGCGCTGAGGGTGCAGCTGGGAAGCCTCTACCTGGGGAGGCGGGAGAGGCCTGTTCGCACCGTCTCTCCCACCCAGTGCACCCCACGGCGTCTCGCTTGACATTTGTTATGGCCGGAGCAGGCGATGAGGACGAGGGGGGGGGGTTGGAGGCATGTGCAAGACATCCCCCCCCAGTGTTGTCGCAGCCATTATAAAAGAAAGAAGAAATGTCCCGTCCGTCTTTGGGCCGGACCTCCGGTGGATGGCGGCCGGACGCCCTTTGCTCTGGCCCCATGAACGGGTTCCTTGGCTCATCCGGTGGGGCAGGCCTTGGCGTGTGGTGCCTCTCCTGGGCCTTTCGTGCAGTGGCCTCTCCACTCCCAGGCCATCCATGGATGCTGGCCCAGACTGGGAGAGAGAGGGTCTAACCTGCAATTCTCCAAGGTTACCGCCACCGCGGCCGGATCCCGTCGGCCTCGGCCTCTGGTTGATGGTGGCCGGACTGGGAGAGAGAGGGGAGGGTCGAGGACACGGACATTCCCCCCCCTGCAACTCTCCAGGGTGGTCGTAGCAATCCCCCTGGCCGGGTCCCGCTGGCCTCGGCCTCTCCTCCGGCTACACCCTGCGTGATGATCTCCTGGCCGACGGTTGGCAGCAGGACCCGCCTTATATGTGTTGCTTCCGGCTGGGCGTAGCCGGAAACCTGTTTCTCAAACAAAGGATATTGAGGCAAATGTGGCGCATACTCTCTTCTTAACCTATTGTATTCCTTAACACAATCTAGATCCGCATAAATGTTTGTGACATCACACTCAATCAAGTACAATCCCGATAAAGTTTCCAGAATGGGGCGGATGTCTGCTGACTTGTATCTTTCCCAGTTTGCCGTTATTTGGGCGTGGCAGGCGGTGGGACAGACACGTTTTGGGGCAGTGAGGGGCGATGAAGCCTCGTTGCCTTGTGGCCGTTGCAATGTCACACTTGGTTTCTCTTACTGTTTTCAGGTTTCTTATTACGGGCTTACTTCTAACGTTTCTTGTTTCTAGGACAATAATAGGTTTTATCATTACGTATTGTTATCGTTTCTTTGTTTGTTATTTAATAAAAAGTTCATCAGTGGCCTACTGATTTTCGTTTTCCTATTCCTTTCTTTCTAGGTTGTTTCATGCTAAAGTTTCTGTTAACAGGATACAGTGATCACTTCGTTATTATTGCATATGTCCTTTTCACTAGGGGTGCTCTCTGGTCGGGCCAGATGACCTATCTCTAGTAAATGGTCCGGGTGAAACAGGTGCATCAATCAGTGGGGAGTAGATAGGCATGACAGATTACAACGGGGGACAAAGGTCCGCATTACCTACCCTTTCACTACTTGCAAAGATTTTCCTACGTTTATTTGCAAACAGGGAATATCTCCAAAAAGAACCAATTCCCAAACAGTCAATGTTCGGGCAAACAATCAATCAATGAGGAACGAAATAGGCACGACGTGTTAAAGGTTTGCGTTACCTACCTTTCACTATCTGCAAAGGGAGAGAGAATATTCCTATTCTTCCTCGTTTGCAGGCAGAGAAGATCCTTAAGAGAACCAACTTCGAACAATTCAATGCTCGATTCAAACAATCAACAAGGGGTACTGTGAACACAAATGAACGCCGCTTATGTACATACACATTGCTATTTTCAACAGGTTGTTCCTAATGTTTCTATTTTAGCCAGGTCAAAAAGAGATCCCATTAGTGGCCTACTGATTTTGCTCGATTCCTTTTGTTTTTTTACACGATTTTTCGCTATCTGCAAAGACTAAACAGAGTATTGCGACTCTGTGCTTGTTTGTAAATAGAGAATGAACCAAAGAGAACAATCAATGAAATGGAGAGAGAAGCAGGCACGACGGATTACAACGGGGGCAAAGGCCTGCGTTAACTACCCTTCACTATCAGCAAAGAGAGAGTACTCCTAATAGAAATGGGGGGGGGCAGCATTCAAAGCAGATCAGTGTGCATAAACACGAAAATGTTTTTACTTACCACGTACTTAACATTCGACAGCTTATGATATTTGCTATTAAAAAACCATTGAAATTCACTGAAAAACCATAGGTTATAGACCATATAGTTAGGAATTAGCATTTACAAAACCTTGAAAATTCACTGAAAAAACCATAGGTTATAGACCATATATAGTTAGGAATTAGCATTTAAAAAACCTTATTTTACTCACACAAAACCATTGAAATTCCATATATAGTTAGTTGCACTAACTATATATCGCGCACCCGCAATCCACTGCTGATGATGTCACATATTACATCATTCATGACATGGTCAGTGACATCACTGATGACATCACTGATGACATCTCAAATGACATCACTGATGGCATCACTGATGACATCTCAAATGACATCACTGATGACATCATGACACACCAATACCAGTTACTACATACGCACTCACTGATTCCTACGTCTACACACACATTCACTCATTCACCCATACAATCACTCATACATACAGTCACTCATTATTACAACACTATCATATGCACTCATACACCTATGCAGACACTCACACACTGCCACTCATCCATGGAGTTACTCACACACCTAGTCAGTCCTGTAAAGAATCAATCACACTTCCATTTCCTCATCTATACAGTTAAACACAGAACACCATACTTCAGTGACATCACTGATGACATCACTGATGACATCTCAAATGACATCACTGATGACATCTCAAATGACATCACTGATGACATCATGACACACCAATACCAGTTACTACATACGCACTCACTGATTCCTACGTCTACACACACATTCACTTATTCACCCATACAATCACTCATACATACAGTCACTCATTATTACAACACTATCATATGCACTCATACACCTAGTCAGTCCTGTGAAGAATCAATCACACTTCGATTTCCTCATCTATACAGTTAAACACAGAACACCATACTTTTCACACATATACTAACACATACTTACTCTCTTATACAATCACTGATACAAGTACACATTGATATGCACAGAGTCACACACCTCCCAGCCAGCCACACACACACTCAGTCTTCCATACATCCACTCATTCTTCAATATGTAAAACATATTTAAACTTTACAAAAACACACAGACACTAGATGATGTCATCAGTGATGTCATTTGAGATGTCATCAGTGATGTAATTTGAGATGTCATCAGTGATGTCATCAGTGATGTCACTGACCATGTCATGAATGATGTAATATGTGACATCATCAGCAGTGGATTGCGGGTGCGCGATATATAGTTATAGACCATATATAGTTAGGAATTAGCATTTAAAAAACCTTATTTTACTCACACAAAACCATTGAAATTCCATATATAGTTAGTTGCACTAACTATATATTGCGCACCCGCAATCCACTGCTGATGATGTCACATATTACATCATTCATGACATGGTCAGTGACATCACTGATGACATCACTGATGACATCTCAAATGACATCACTGATGACATCACTGATGACAACATCCAGTGACTATGTTTCTGTAAAGTTAAAATATGTCTTACATATTGAAGAATGAGTGGATGTATAAGTGTCTGGACGAAGGATTTAGTAGGTGCATGACTGAATGTATGAGTGAGTGATTAAATGTGTCTCACTGAGTGCATGGGTTAGTGACTAAACTGTCTTAATTTGTGCATCATTATGTCTGTTGTTCTGTAAACTGCTGCATGTGTTGATCAGTAGCTATATGAGTAACTATATGGGTTATTGATTGATTGCCCAAGTATTTGCATGGGAGACTGAGTGTGTGTGTGGCTGGATGGGAGGTGTGTGACTCTGTACAGATCAATGTGTACTTGTATCAATGATTGTATAAGAGAGTAAGTATGTGTTAGTATATGGTTGAAAACGTAAGGTGCTCTATGTTTAACTGTATAGAGTAGAAAATGGAAGTGTGATTGATTCTTTACAGGACTGACTAGGTGTGTGAGTAACTCCATGGATGAGTGGCAGAGTGTGAGTGTCTGTATAGGTGTATGAGTGCATATGATTGTGTTGTAAACATGAGTGATTGTATGTATGAATGATTGTATGGGTGAATGAGTGAATGTGTGTGTAGACGTAGGAATCAGTGAGTACGTATGTAGTAACTAGTATTGGTGTGTCAATGGTTTCAAAAATTATACTCTGTTTTTAACACTGGGTGAAACAGAGGTTATATTAAAATGTGAGGAGATGCATTGTATTGTCACATGAATGATATCATCAGTGATGTGATCATTGATGTCAAGTGAGATGTCATCAGTGATGTCATTTGAGATGTCATCAGTGATGTCATCAGTGATGTCACTGACCATGTCATGAATGATGTAATATGTGACATCATCAGCAGTGGATTGCGGGTGCGCAATATATAGTTAGTGCAACTAACTATATATGGAATTTCAATGGTTTTGTGTGAGTAAAATAAGGTTTTTTAAATGCTAATTCCTAACTATATATGGTCTATAACCTATGGTTTTTTCAGTGAATTTTCAAGGTTTTGTAAATGCTAATTCCTAACTATATATGGTCTATAACCTATGGTTTTTTCAGTGAATTTCAATGGTTTTTTAATAGCAAATATCATAAGCTGTCGAATGTCAAGTACGTGGTAAGAATTTTTTTTTTCGTGTTTATGCACACTGATCTGCTTTGATTGCTGCCCCCCACCCCTCATTTCTATTAGGAGTACTCTCTCTTTGCAGATAGTGAAGGGTAGTTAACGCAGCCCTTTCCCCCTTTGTAATCCGTCGTGCCTGCTTCTCTCTCCATTTGATTGATTGTTCTCTTTGGTTCATTCTCTATTTACAAACAAGCACAGAGTCGCAATACTCTGTTTAGTCTTTGCAGATAGCGAAAAATCGTGTAAAAAAACAAAAGGAATCGAGCAAAATCAGTAGGCCACTAATGGGATCTCTTTTGACCTCGCTAAAATAGAAACATTAGGAACAACCTGTTGAAAATAGCAATGCGTATGTATATAAGCGGCGTTCATTTGTGTTCACAGTACCCCTTGTTGATTGTTTCAATCGAGCATTGAATTGTTCGAAGTTAATTCTCTTAACGATCTTCTCTACCTGCAAACGAGGAAGAATAGGAATATTCTATCTCCCTTTGCAGATAGTGAAGGGTAGGTAACGCAAGCCTTTAACACGTCGTACCTATTTCATTCCTCATTGATTGATTGATTGTCCGAACATTGACTGTTTGGGAATTAGTTCTTTTTGGAGGTATTCCCTGTTTGCAAATAAACGTAGGAAAATCTTTGCAAGTAGTGAAAGGGTACGTAATGCGGACCGTTCTCCCCCGTTGTAATCTGTCATGCCTATCTACTCCCCACTGATTGATGCACCTTTTTCACCCGGACCATTTACTAGAGATACGTCATCTGGCCCGACCAGAGAGCACCCCTAGTGAAAAGGACATATGCAATAATAACGAAGTGATCACTGTATCCTGTTAACAGAAACTTTACCATGAAACAACCTGGAAAAAAAAAAAATAGGAAAACGAAAATCAGTAGGCCACTGATGAACATGAACTTTTATTAAACAACGAACAAAGAAACGATAACATAACGTAATGATAAAACCTATTAATGTCCTAGAAACAAGAAAACGTTAAAATATGCCAGTGGTGAGAGACCAGAAAAACAGTAAGAGAAACCAAATCACCCCTCGCTGTCCCACCGCCTGCCACGCCAAAAAAATCGATAGACTAGGGAAAATGCAAGTCAGTAGAACATCCACCCCCACTCTGGAAACTTCCAAGGTGGGGCAGGGTTCCGGCTACGCCCAGCCGGGAGCAGCCCATATAAGGCAGGTCCTGCTGCCACGCCTCGGCCAGGAGATCCTAACGTAGGGTGTAGCCGGAGGAGAGGCCGAGACCAGCGGGACCCGGCCAGGGGATTGCCTTTACAACGCTGAACAGTTGCAGGGGGGGGGAATGTCTCCTCGACCCTCCCCTCTCTCTCCCAGTCCGGCCGCGGTGGCCCTTGAGAGTTGCAGGTAGTCCCGCCACATGCTCTTCCGGTCCGACCACCAACGGTCGGGGGGCCGAGGCCGACGGGATCCGGCTGCAGCCGATAAACCAAGAAACCCGTTCATGGGGCCAGAGCCAGGGGCGTCCGGCCGACATCCACCGGAAGCCCGGCCCGAAGACGGACGGGACACTTCTTTCTTTTATAATGGCTGCGACAACACTGGAGGGGGATGTCTTGCACATGCCTCCGACCCCCCCCTCGTCCTCATCGCCTGGTCCGGCCATAAGAAATCTCAAGCGAGACGCCGTGGGGTGCACTGGGAGGGAGAGACGGTGCGAACAGGCCTCTCCCGCCTCCCCAGGTGGAGGCTTCCCAGCTGCACCCTCAGCGCTCCAGGCGGTGGCATCCTAACAACTACAGTGCTGCACAGTTTCGGAACGACCTAGATAACGGTTCTTCCACTGTGGCCATGCTGCAACGTCTCGCCCGGCAGGGTGGAGCCCGTCCGCTCATGTGACCCCGCGATCGCCGGTAGCTGCCGAACTCTCAAAATGGCGGTCGACCTGGCAAGAGCGGGCCCAACATAAAGAAATGGCCCGGTCACTGGTTGACTCCACCACCGTAGTCCTCCACGACCTTGAAGATTCTAGAGGAGCCGCGGGAGTCTCCGACCCCCGATGGGGAATGACTGCCATGATCGCCCGTGGAGTGACGAAACTGTATCCGCGGGACGTCGGCGCTCCCATGCTGGCGCCAGCCTCACTTTGAATTACTACAATCCTGCAGACCTTACTTCCGGTGAAAGCACAGTGTGACCCGGTAGGAAAAATTATTGCACCCCCTCCCCTTTTTGACTGATAGTTCAAACCACCGATCCTTTCCTTTGCCCTTTTAACGGAACTTTGGACTGCCTCCCCCTCTTTTACATTTTCTAGAGAAAACAAAACATTAACCACTACATTAGCATAGCAGTTGACACCAGAACTGTTTTCAAATTGAAAACCAACAACATCTTCAACAGAATCCTTTTTGTTTCTGCTGTGACCCTGCTACAGCACAGGCATTGTCCCCAGCAGTAATTCTGCAATGCCGGTAAGAATAGCTGTGGTGCCTACTGGACTCACTCACCCCCGCGGCGCCCCACGCCGTTTTTTGCTGGGCGGCAACTTACTAGACATCACTTTCGTGCCATCTAGATTTCAGCGCGTTCTGCTGCCTTGGAACTATTCGCACAACAGACCGCTACTGACAAGAATATTTCATTATTGGTGCTGTCAATTTCAATAAATCTATTGGATAATTAAAAAGAAATTGCCACGGTCTCTTCGTTGTTTAAATGTTTTTACTGTTTTTGTTTTGTTGTATATATTTATATGTTATTAAAGTTTTATATTCCTACTACTTTGTTGGAGTGCTATATATTTTTAATGTGACACATAATTGTAAAAACTTTGATGTACAAAGAGTCATTCCTGGAATCTTCCGCTTCAGGCTCGGTCCCCTCCCCAATCACAATACAGGATGGTTTTCAGATAGTAGGAACGCGTGTGCTGTGACGGATCACATCGGGTGTGGGCCTTGATCTACTATAACTCCTTTGAAGAGGGGTGATTCTTTACAGCTGGGGCCATAAACTACATCTGCAGGGCTAGCTGATAGCCTAGGACCGGCCTGGACATTCGGACACAGAGGAAGAGGAGTGTCAGAGGGTGCGGTAGTGAATAGGGCGAAAGGGAGGTGTCGGGCGGGCACAGAGTGTGATTCTCAGGGAAGAGCAGCGCAGATGGGGGAAGGTTTATTGCCCATGCATAAGACAGAGAGCGGTGGTGACCAGTGCCTGGGGGAGATGCTTACGAGGGTGAGGAGCCATGCTACGAATCGACAGCGTGCAGAGAGTGGGTCTGGTCAAGACATCTAAAATGGCTGCCGTGCACGACAAAAGTGTGGCATTTCAAAAAAGGCAAGATGGCGCAGACAATGTTTTTCAACACTTCCTCATTTCCTTCGAATCGAACGTTAACAGACGTTGGGGCATATTACCAAAGTTAAGCGATATTTATCGCTAACGATGCTTACCAACCAATTTTTTACCACTAAGCATCGTCAGAAATTATCGAAGATAAACCTTACTATTATCAAGGTTTATCGCAAATGCGATAATAAACGGCCGCAATGCATGAATATCGCTAAAAACTCAGCGATATTCATGCATTACCGAGCTAATACTCTTAGCCATGTTATCCACCTCCCATTGGATAACATGGCTAAGAACTGCTCAGGGCAGGTGTTACTTTTTGGAGATATTCGCGCTTAGCGCGAATATCTCCAAAAGTTGGTAATAGGAGATAGATATCTTGCATGTTGTAATGCAAGTTATTGTGGTATATGGAACTCATACCATAATCTCTCAGGAAAGCAGAAACTGATCCTTTTGGGACCGCCTAAAAAGGCCTAGGGGGTGAGGAGTACTCTACTTTGCCCCCTTTTCACGTTCCGAACTATTTTATTTTACTCTCTTCTGTAATTACACAAAATACCAGCGATAAGATGCATCGGAGACACACAGTGAGAGAAAGGAGGCCGGAGATGAAGAAGACATGTCAAATACACATTGGAGATAATATAGTGGCAGAAGGGAAGTAAATATGAGTAAACTTACCATGTAACATAAAAATGTTGCACTCTATACTATAAGTCTCATTTTATACTACAATCACTTCGCTACAACCTCATAAATTAAAAATAAAAATAAATAATGTCTCAAACAATTTTTGATTTCTAAATATAAATTTATTCTTCAGAATTTTCTAAATTTGAAACAACTAGTAACATGTCCTCATCAGTAATTTCCTCTTCAATCATCTCATCTGGAATCTCCTCATGAAAAGTCTGCAATGATGATTCTTGTAACTCTATGGTCTCCAAACACTCGATAAATTCGCCATCAAGAGATTGATCAAAAAAATCATTCAAGTCATCTCCTCCTTCTGACAATATTTCATTATTGGTGCTGTCCATTTCAATCAATGTAGTGGAATCATTCAAGTCATCTCCTCGTGACAATATTTCATTATTGGTGCTCTCAATTTCAATCAATGTAGTGGAATCATTCAAGTCATCTCCTCCTTGTGACAATATTTCATTATTGGTGCTGTCCATTTCAATCAATCTAATGGAATCATACAAGCCATCTCCTCCTTGTGACAATATTTCATTATTGGTGCTCTCAATTTCAATCAATGTAGTGGAATCATTCAAGTCATCTCCTTGTGACAATATTTCATTCTTGGTGCTGTCCATTTCAATCAATCTAATGGAATCATACAAGTCATGTCCTCCTTGTGACAATATTTCATTATTGGTGCTCTCAATTTCAATCAATGTAGTGGACAATTCAAAAGAAATTGCCACGGTCTCTTCATTGTGAGCCATTTTATTTTGAAATTGCTTGCTGTAAATTGCAGAAAAAAATAATCACTTTCATTTATCGTTTTTAGTAATACATAATATAAAACTAACTTCATCAAGTATTTAGTATAACAGAAGGACTGCAAATAAATAACAGAAAACATTTTTCAAATTATCTTCAAGTGTACAACATAGTTCCCCTTACAAATTAACAACTCACCTTTTTAAAAGTAGCAGAAGTGTTAGTACTGTGTAAATCAAACACCAGAAATTCACCACCAAAAATTCCTCACAAATGTACCTCAGACAGTAGTATCACAAAATGGCTGTGGTTTCCTCTCATTTGACATATATACATAACCAATTAACTTTCATCACACACAAATACAAAACCAAAGTAACATTTTAATTGGTTCTAAATTTCAACACTTTCAAATGTGTTTTCCCCATGCAATTTTCCATAGGACATTTACATACGTCTACAGCCTGAATGGCTGAACGGAATTACACCAAACTTGGCAAAATGGTACATCAAACCTAAGAGGTCAGGAAGGATCTACTATGCCCCCTTATGGTCATTTCCCCCTTCGCTTTGGCCTCCTCTTGTCTCTCAATCCTACCGAGGGACAAGATGGCGGCCGCTACGGACTGTTTGGAATGTTGACAGACGCCGGAGAACCAATCAGCTTCGCAAAGCTCCGTAACGCGAAAAGTACGCGAAGCGGAGCGCTGTTACAGATATATATCTTTTTTTCAACGTTAATTTCTCAAAATCCACTGGAGCACATATATTGAGACCTAGCAAAGGCACATCGGGCTACCAGTCCCTAATATTTTGCCAAGTTTCGTGCAAATCCATTCAGCCGTTCGATTATTATTATTTTGTTTTTTTTTTGCCCCGCGGGGCCCTTTTAAAACCTCCACATCAAACCTAGGGGTTCAGCGAGGATCTACTATGCCCCCTTATAGTTATTTCCCCCTTTGTTTTGACCTCCTCTTGTCTCTCGATCCTACCGAGAGACAAGATGGCGGCCGCTACGGACTGTTTGGAATGTTGACAGACGCCGGAGAACCAATCAGCTTCGCTTCACAAAGCTCCGTTGCGCGAAAAGTCCGCGAACCAGAGCGCTAACCGGTCCGCTGTTACAGATATATATCTTTTTTTAAACGTTAATTTCTCAAAATCCACTGGAGCACATATATTGAGACCTACAAAAGGCACATCGGGCTACCAGTCCCTACAATTTTGCCAAGTTTCGTGCAAATCCATTCAGCCGTTCGGGCTAAAAGTGAGGCCAACCGCCCTATGGAAAACTCAATGTTAAAAACACGTTTTGGGACCCCCCTTTTTTCTCGGCCCCCACTGGACGAACCCCCCCCAAATTTTCAAGGGCTGCTCAGAAACAAAATGTGCCATTTTCCTGAAAATTTCAGCCGATTCCGTCCACAAACGCCAAAGTTATTAGACATAGAATTTTCAAAAAACCCATAGAGAAAAAATCCTAACTATATATACCTACTGGCGACCGCCAGTAGGTAATATATATATATATATATATATAAAGATACAATTTTATTTTTTCATAATTGTCCTCAGATTTATTTTTGAGGCTGTGTCCCATTTATTGCCTCTGTGTGTGACAACAAAAGCTTAGCACTGCCCTCTGATAAGCCTAACTGCTCACCCACACTACCCAAATAGAGCATTAGAATGACCTGCTTTTACCTCTGCACACCTATTGGGGATCCACTGGAATCTCTACACAGTGTACATCATTTTGGTGCACTATATAGAAAGTCAGCTTCCTACAGGAACATGCAGAAATGCATCGTGGGTATTCTATGGATGCCAAAAAGTCCTTTTTTAAACAAGTGGCAGGATCTACTGAAGAATGTTCATTTTGAAGTCTGTGGTTGTCACAACTTGGTTTAGACTCTTCAAATCAATCACTTAGCCATAGTTCCTAGAGGTTATCCATTACAGAGATATGATTAACTGCCAACCCTAACTCCTCTACTTGCCTCAGACTAGAATTATTTCCTGCTTCAGGAGCAATTTTTAGATGCTGTCCTCTAATGTCCTCTAATGCCCATTGTTTTGCTGGATATCTACACCAGGATCGGACTTGCGTATTGGCAATCAGGCAGTACCCAGTGGTCTGGTCTGACTGATCAGTCTGTGGGCTATTTTTTTAGGAGTTGTGGGCCAGTTTTATGGCCATGTTGGTTGGTTTTTAGAGTTTATTTTCCTGCTATTAACACTTTTCCAGCTATCTGCTTCGTTAAAAGGGGTCACTTTTATTTTTTTGTCCTGTCCCTTTTTTTTTTTGTCCCAGTTCAACCCTGAGCTAGATCATTTAGTTAAAACAACGCTGAAATGGGAAATCAAGGGAGAAAATTCAGTTACATATCCTGATGTTATCATATCTAGAATCCAATGGTTAGAGATAGAAGGATGCCATTTGTGAAGAAACAAGGCCATATGATCTATCACGAGACAATCCATCCATTAAAAACCACATATTCAGGTTTGCTGTTGGGGTTACATTGGGAGTACCTGCTTGACCCCTGAGTGAACGACTCTGAAGACCTGTTGGAAGGAATTGGGAGGAATTAGTTGCAGGGTCAGAATGTTGCTAATGGGGATATTTGTACGGTTGTCTGTCTCTCCCTGTAAATCTGGAATAAGGATGAAAAAGACAGATCATGTTTCTGATTCATTAATGGTTGACAAAGCAGAAATTCTACTTCTTCAGCTATCAATCCCTGACCAAGGAAGGGCTTCTTTGAGAAACATGATTTAAATGTGCAATTCACACATTATCAATGCAAATAAAGATACCTATTGGCAGCCACTAATCCATCAGCAGCCTGAAATTTCACATCATACAGAAATTTAGCAAAATGTTCCATGAGGACCAAAGATTTCCCCATGGAGAGGACTTCCTCCTTCTTGTTAACCCAACACAAAGACTGGAAACTGTTTACCATCACTTGTGAACTCTCTAAACACAATGCATACCAGCAAGCAAGGTTAAATTAATACACCTATATGCTCTTTTCAATACTTGCGACTGTGGGACTTACCTTTATGCTTCATAACCAAAGGACATCTCCACTAACCCAAACCAGCAGTGTTGAGGAAGCTCAAGTTCTACTTCCTCATAAAAAGGCTAGCCAAAGGAAAAATAGTGACTGGATTCAGTCATCCCCCTACAGTCCCCTCACCCCACAGAAGAATCTAATGCGGAGCACGTACCTGACTTGTTGTGGCTCTTCGTGGTCATCCTTCCTGATTGCAGGCTCAAATCTCACTTTTTTGGAGGATACCAACATGGCCATCTAAGAGAGAAACACCATGCTGGCAACCATAATTTCTCCCATGCAGTCAGGAGCTGCTGTATGGTATGTCAGCTGAAGGTACCAAGGGATGAAGGCAAGCCTGCTGCACTCTGGTGGACCTCCAGGACATTCATGCCCTCCACCCTCTCAACATTAGAATGTCTCACAGTGGTGACGCTAGCTGTGACTGGAGCAGGCGTCACAGAACTTGAACTTGAGGAACTGTGGGTGTAAACCCCATTTATACTAATAAGGAGATGAGAGAGAGGTGAACAATGAAATACTGGGTACACCGTGCCAGTCGAGGGGGTGGGCATCACTCACAGATTAAGAAATAGAAAGGGAAGGCAGGATGAGGAGTTACTGAGCAATTGACTGTTTATCACCATCAGTAAAAAAAAGTGCACTAGTTTTCACCCACCACGCATTGAAGGGTATATGTTATGTTATGTTATAACAGATTTCTTAAGCGCTCTGTCACCAGAGGTTTCCTGGCGCTAATTGGATTGGGAAAGAAGGGGAGGAAGCAGGGGAACAAAGGAATTTAGTGGGGGAAAAGTGTTGTTTTTAGGGATTTCCTGAAAGAGAGGAGGGAACAAGATGACTTAAGTGTGAGAGGGAGGGAGTTCCACAGCCTAGGAGCTAAACAAGAAAAGCTGCGGCCACCTGATCTTGAGAGTTTGAAACGGGGGACAGCAAGGAGAGAGAGGTGAGTAGACCTCAGGGTGCGAGGGGGACGATAAGGAGTGATAAGGGCCTTGAGGAAAGCAGGGGCGGGACCAGTGAGAGCTTTAAAGATCAGACAGTGAACCTTGAAAGTGATTCTTTCGTTCACTGGTAACCAATGAAGATGGCGTAGTAAAGGTTGGGCCGACTGCCATTTGGGAATTTTAAAGACCAGCCGGGCGGCCTGGTTTTGGACGATCTGCAGCCTCGATAACAAAGATTTAGGGAGACCGTAGTAGATTGAATTCGAGAAGTCCAGCCGGGACATCACCAGGGCTATTAGGACTTGCAACAAGGCTTCAGGTGAAAGGAGGTGAGCGACTTTCCGAATCCTGTAAAGTTGGAACATGCAGGAAGATGTTACTGCGCTCACCTGTGCCTTGAGGGTGAGCCCGGAGTCAATCAAGACTCCGAGGCTCTTGACACATCCAGCAGGAGAAGGTGGTGTTCCGAGCTCAATCGGCCAGTACTGAGGGCCCCAAAAATGGGCACTTCTCCCCGGAAGGAGGAGCTCAGTCTTGCCCGGATTGAGCTTGAGTTGGTTTTGGTTCATCCAAAGCTGGATATGTGTCATGGCAGTCTGAAAATTAGTGACAGCATCGGGGGAAGTGAGGGGAAAAATAATTTGTAAATCATCCGCGTAATTAAACACGGTGATATCCCATTTACCCAGGGAGTGAAGAAGGGGTTGAAGGTACAAATTAAAAAGAAGGGGAGACAAAGATGATCCTTGAGGGACTCCGCAGGACGAGGGAACACTGGTGGCACAGAAGGGACCCATGCTTACTGCCTGGGACCTCTCCTCGAGGAAGGATTTAATCCAAGACAGAGCAGCCCCACAGATTCCGGTGGATTCGACACGGTGGATTAAGATGTTATGGTCCACCGTGTCGAAAGCCGCCGAAAGATCGAGTAAGACTAATGCCTGGGGTTGTCCTCTATCCTCGCTGCGTCTGAGATTATCCAGCACAGCGAGGATCACGGCCTCAGTGGAGTGAGCTGGTCTGAACCCGGCCTGGTTAGGTGCCAGGTAGTTGGATTCCTCGATAAAGTGCGAGAGACAGGTCGTGACATGAGCCTCAAGGATTTTGGAGAGGAAAGGTAGGAGGGAGATGGGGCGATAATTGGCCAGGGCTGCTGGATCGGTGCCGGGCTTTTTTAAAAGGGGCACCAGTGTGGCCTCTTTGAATGAGCTGGGAACTGTGCCTGAATTGAGAGAAGAGTTGAGCAAGGGGAGGATACAGTGGGGAAGGGTATGGCAAATGTCGCGGAGCACGAAAGGAGGGCAGCAGTCCTTGGGGGATCCAGATTTCACACGAGTGGACAGTCTAGCAAGTGATTCCGGGTCGAGCGCAGGAAACTGAGAGAATGTGGGTGTGTTGGCAGGGAAGGGGACTGATATAGCAGGAGGGGGTGAATGGGGAATGGAAGGAGTTTAAAGCAGTGCAGGATTCCAAGGAAGGAGGTGGATTCGGGAGTGTCCTGGCGTCCGATGTCAGTTCGCCAAGGACTTTGAATATCTCCTTAGATCTATTGGGAGCTGTTAAGATCCTGTTGGAGATGAAGGAGGTTTTGGTGGTGATGATTGCAACTTTGTAGGCTTTGCGCGCAGACACATAGGCTTCCCTGTCGGGGCCGAGGTAATGGCGCCGCCATCTGCGCTCCAATCGGCGCAGCTCCAGGTGTTGTTGCTTTAAGATGGAATTATACCATTTATGGGATTTATTAGGATGAGTGCGGGAGAAGCAGGTGAGGGGAGCAAAAATGTCGCTGGCCGTCGTTAACCAGTGTGAAATGTTGGCATCCATAGTATTGATGTCCAGGGACTCGGGGAGTAGAGGCTGGGTTTTAGCAAGTAGGGAAAGAAAGGCAGGCGAGTCGAGAGTTTTCCAGTTCCGAGCGGACCCTCCAAGCCGGGAGGGAGGCCTGACCAGGCCCTTTATGAGAATGGATGACTCGATCAGTGAATGGTCTGACCAGACACAGGGGGAGATAATCGGGCCGAGAAGTGATATACCTTGAGTCCAAATGTGATCTAAGATGTTGCCCCCAGTGTGGGTGGGGGAGGTGACGTGCTGCGTCAGGTTAAGACTAGAGAGTGCCTCAAACAGTTCGGTGGCATGGGGACCAGCATCAGCATGGTTGAACCAGTAGTTAAAGTCGCCATATATGGCAACACGAGCTGAGGAAGTCATAAGGGCAGCAAGCTGCTCACAGAGGGTGACGGGAAACGATGGCATCGGGGTGGGGGGGCGGTATAAGACGATAAGGGTCAAAGCCCCCGCTTCAGTAGGCAGGCTGATTACCAAATTTTCAACATCAGGGAGGCATAAAGAAAAGGACTTAATGAGAGATAGGTCTTTGCGAATAATTGCTGCAACCCCTCCGCCACGACGGCCGTGAGGCTGGTTGGCGTTCAGCAAGTAATAATTAGGGGGTAAGGCAGCCAAGATGTCAGGGAGGGATAGGTCGGACAGCCAGGTCTCAGTAAGCAGCAGGATGTCTGGATTTTCCGCGGTCAGCAAGAGGAAGATATCAGTGTGGTGTTGGGGGAGAGACCGGGTGTTGAGATACAATATACGGATACAAGTTACCGGCGGCGCAAGGAGCGACTCAGGTGCACGGGTGAGTCTGGGAGAGACCAAGTCGGCCGCGATGCCGAGAGATGCCAAGCGGTCCGAGGTTGTGGATAGGAGAGCGCAGGGAGGCTGCTGAAGGGTTCTAAGTGCTAGAGGGGTGTATACTATGAATTGGGCAGCATTTCGGGGCCCTGGGCCCGTCTGGGCGCGGACGGGCGCAGACGGGCTTGCCTTAGGCGCGCCTTCGGCGCGCAAACAGCGCGCCCGCTGCGCCCGTCCGCTGCGCGTACGGTAGAAGCACATGCTTTATGGCAATGCTAGGGGGCGTGGCCGGGGGGAGCGGCCGCTGGAGGCGGCGAGCAGGAGTTCCTATGGCCGCTGCAGGGTCACCTTGGGCTGCGCGGCGCAGACAGAGGCAGGGAGAGTCCCTGAGGGCAGGTAAGCTCAAGTTAAAATGAGCGCGAGCGAGCGCTGTGAAGATAGAAGTAAAATTTTAAAATGAGGGTTTGCTCGGGTCTATGACTCCCGCGGAAGGCAGGGGAGTTGTCCAGTCCAATTACACTGAGCTAGTAGTCAGCTCCTTAAGAAGCTCAGGTGGGCGTGGCCGATTGCAGTGGGCGTGGCCAGAGGAGCGCGAGCGAGCGCTGTGAGGAAAGAGGTAACATTTAAGAAAAAAGGGTTTGCTCGGGTCTATGACTCCCGCGGAAGGCAGGGGAGTTGTCCAGTCCAATTTACACTGAGCTAGTAGTCAGCTCCTTATGAGGCTAAGGTAGGCGTGGCCAGTTGCAGAGGGCGTGGCCGGGGGGAGCGGCCGCTGGAGGCGGCGAGCAGGAGTTCCTGTGGCCGCTGCAGCGTCACCTTGGGCTGCGCGGCGCAGACAGAGGCAGGGAGAGTCCCTGAGGGCAGGTAAGTTAAAGTTAAAATGAGCGCGAGCGAGCGCTGTGAAGATAGAAGTAACATTTTAAAATGAGGGTTTGCTCGGGTCTATGACTCCCGCGGAAGGCAGGGGAGTTGTCCAGTCCAATTACACTGAGCTAGTAGTCAGCTTCTTAAGAAGCTCAGGTGGGCGTGGCCGATTGCAGTGGGCGTGGCCAGAGGAGCGCGAGCGAGCGCTGTGAGGAAAGAGGTAAAATTTAAGAAAAGAGGGTTTGCTCGGGTCTATCCTCTTAAAGAGGGTATATCCTCTTAAAGAGAAGAAAAACATGGAGAAAAAAAAACGTAATCATGAGAGGGCGATACATTAGCCAACATAATCCTTCCCTTGACTCTATAATTGTGAAAGAGCAACACCATAATTATTAGAAGATTTTCCTTTTTTACCGTCTAAGAAATCAATTCGGCAGTTTTCATTTTCCAAGTCAGAAAATTATGCAACAGCATGGAAAACTTCATGCCACCTTATTTATGACGCCTTTCATTGTCTGGGCCCATTATAAGTTTGTAATAGAGTTTGAAATGTTTGGATTTTAATTGGCGCATAATAACCTATGATTAAATACTAGCACATGCTAATATAATGGAATATCTAAGTGATAACCCCACTGCAGCAGAGCAGGCTATGAGGCAATAAACATCTCCTGAACTCATTAACTCTGACGCAGCAGAGAGAGCTGTTTACGAGCACAACAAATGCTTATTGTTAAATAACATTATCCATTGCTGCTAGCGTGTCCCTACACCACTCCATGCTTTCAAAAAGACACTTTGAAAGTATGTATTTTTTCTTTATCAGAATGTAACAGGCAAAAATGTAACCTATCCAGTGGAAGCAGTATTTCTCCTGTCAGATTGATATCTCTGCCTTTCAAATATGCGAACCAACAACTTGACAGTAATTCTCATTTGATTACATTATATGCAGGAGGGACCTCGTTGTCATGAATAACACAGTGTTTAGTGAATTGTTAGTTCACTGTTTGGAATAAATACTTACATAAAAAAGTCATGCTAAGCATTCAATGGGGTGCGTTTCAAAGAAGGCATATTGTGCGTGTAAATGAAAATAATATTTAAATGTATAACACGGTGGTCCGATATATTTGAGCACGTATTTGCATTTAAAATCTATATATTTTATTTTGAAAGAGGTTGTCAAAGAAGTTTGCGAAATGTGTGATTTTCATAGGATGGTGCTGCTTTTAAAGTAGATTTGTATGGCAAGCAACTGCAAACGTGTAATAGTGGCGAATTTCCCTTCAAAATGCAAAATAAGCTTTATGGACAAAATGTGTGAAACAGGGCCAAATTACGAGAGCTAAAATATGGATCTATGCCAGAATGACAACTTCATATGAAGAGTATGACAAATAAATGAAATGGGAGCGTGGGAGAAAGGGACAGAAAAAAAAGAACATGTGCGTTTTTGAGTGTGAGGCGGAGCGAGGGACAGACAGAGAGAAAAAGAGAGTGAGAGAGAGAAAAAGAGGGATAGAGAGAGGAAATAGGAAGACGAATATAGACGAGGAGACGAGGAGCTCGTAATGTAGACAGAGACACAGAAAATCCGTTGTCCTTGCTTTTAGAGGTCATGGTAATTAACGGTGCCTAAATTAATTGACTTTGCCTTTGTTAAAGTGTCACTTGCACACAACCCCTCTTCATCCCTGAACGCATGCTGTACATGATCGCCTCATTGTCATACAAAAAATAAATCCAGTTTGTTTTACATCAGCCTCAGACAAGGGCCTGCCAGCTGTCAGGGAAAATGAATTCAGGTTTCTTTCCAGTTAATTTATCCAATCTTAATTCTATTGTTATTGCAATATAATTATTTTAATGCTTCGGGCAACAGTCTAAAGTAAAAACAAATAAACAGTAGGAGCTCCAGATAATTTGTAAGTGATCTGAAAGGTCTAATCGAAAGAACATCATTATTGAACTTCTTTGATGTGCAAGGTTTAGAATAATTAGGTATTATGTTTCAAACTGTACATTCAGCAACATGAGATAAGGTTGATTACCTGTCTGTCAGTGTGTTTGCCATACGTCAGGCTTTGCTGCTGGCTAAAAATCAGTATACATTTCACAGTCCATATAATAAAAATATGGGCAAGAGGAGTTGGATGCGGCAATGTATTATTTAGTAAACCACAAACATTTAAGGGACGTTATAGGGAAAGAAATCTGTATACATTTAATACATGTATTTACCGAATCGGCCATGTTTGAATTTGTTTAGGGATTGGTGAGCTGGCTTTTTTAAAAGCGAGTTTATTTGATGGGAAAAAAACACAGCTTCTTTGCTACAAGCATTGACAAATCCAATAATTCTATCTTTTGAGTACCAACAAGTTTTTATGGAGCTTCAGTGTCACACAGGAAAGAGTTGTAGCATGAAAGCAGTGCAAACTTTCCTCCCAAACAAAAATAAAGACACAGCAGTGGGCGCACCCGCATAGGCACAACCTTGGCAGAAACAGCACCGCTCTTGTTTGCCTTCACAAAAGCAGGTATATCATGAGCAACGACTTGCAAGCTTGCCTCAGCCACAAATCGAGCAAGTACAGCTCAAGTGTTGGAGGACATACCCTATGACATACAAATAAAACAAGACAGGGCACAGTGGCAGCACCATTGCAAGGGAGCCACACACAATGCAAATACACGTTATTGGCATCATCAGGGACTGCCCTATTGGGCAATCAAGCAGTGCCCGATGGGATTGGTCTGACAGGTCAGTGTGAGAGGTGTGTTTTTTGTGGATGGTTGTGGGTCTATTTTATGGTGTGGTGAGCCGGTTTCTACAATTGATTTCCCTGATATTAAAACAAACATCACCTCCAACAAGCTAAAACTTATGTAGTCTTCCATACCTTATCAAAACACCTACACAGCGTATCGTAACAAGTTTAAAACTGCCCCAATTTGCACGGGACACTTTTTTTTTAGCTTTATGATTCATTAAAGGGGGCTGCTTTAATGTTGGTGCCCAGGTCTACTTACTGTTCCAGTCTGACCATAATCATCAGTATAAGTCTACGCACAAAATAGAACCGAGAAAGCAGTGCATTCTGGACAATTTGGCCAGACCGAGTAGCGGAAGGTGTTTCCCCGCTGGAATCACTCGGTGCTTTTGAAGAGAGTCTCGGAGTCTCATATTTCCTCGCATATTCCTGGGAGCTCGTAGCCCAAAACCTTTGACCTTTTACGAGGTGTCCACGTAACCGGCAGCACTTTGCTTGGTGCACGCATTGACTGCCGGCGTTTGCTGTGTTATTTTGCCCGCACCTGAAAACGTGCTTGGATGCCTCGCTGCATTACCCGGTGCCGCTGACAGGTATTGAGCTTTCCCTTGGAGAGTGGAAGACTGTGCCTGGAGGTGCTCTCCTCTCGGGGATTAGGTTTCATTTCTATATTACTTACTCTTTGCAGTGGGTGCTGGTACTTGTATGCTATGGTGGCCCATGTTAGCATTTTTTAACTTTTCGAATCTAATCAGAAGCATTTCGTTCTTGTAACAGGAGGTCTCCTTTTGAATGCCATCAATTCTATGGAGATGATAACGATATTCCGCTTCTGCTTTGGTGTGATTTAACAACACGACAAGAGATATTTTGGTCTCGAGACATTCGAGCCTAAGTAATGCATTTCTATACAAAGTTCTGGGGTATGACTATCTGCTAATAACCCTCCTGACTTTAGAGGCACAAGGATAATTGGGCTTCTCTAAGGAGGATCACAAACAGAGTCTGATTGAAGCGGCGGTGAAGCGGTGGCGGTAGTGGGAGCCCAGGTGAACCGCGGAACTGCGAACGCGAGAAACCGCAAGCCGCACCAGGCGCTACAGTGCTGTAGCTATAGCGAAAGTCTAGGATCACAGCAGGTGTGGCGTAGGAGTTGCCCTGCTGCAGTGTTTTGGCAAGCCGCGGATCCCGCGAATTGTAGCAGGACTATTATGCAGAGGCTGCACACAGAGGCTGCTCGTGGAGTCGTGGGATTTGCAGGAGGCTGCGAGGGGGCTATAGCGGTCCTTGCCAGGAGAGCGGAGTTCCTGTCTCAAGCCTCCCGATTCATCGAGTGTAGAGCTGCAGGGGACGGAATCTAGAACACCGTAGTCTTACCCTAAGCTAAAGCCTCAGCCCTAGTGCCGGTTCTGATCTGGTTTTGGGCACCAGGCACCAGGCACCAGTTAAGCCCAGCAAGTAACCTTTGCATCCCCAGGTGAAGCACAAACTGTACTGTATATTTCAAGAGCATTTCAGCGGCGTAAGTCTGTACCCTATGCGCAAGATGACTTCTAAAAAATTACGCTCTGGTCGTGTACTTACCTCATCTCCTAGCTGTGTAAGGAAATTGAGGAGATCATATAGTGGAACAAAAAAGTTACAACATCTTTGCTATAAATCTCAATCTCAATCAACTATCACGGGTTTCTTTCGGAAAGCTCCCCTGACCGTTCCTGCAGAGGCAATATTGGGACAAGATAGCATGCATTCCAAGTTTGCCTTAGTAACATCACCCCCCCTGTCTACAGGGGAAGCTCAGGGAAACCTTTATGGTTCCACGGGGAGTTCGAAAATGTCCCAAGAAGGGGCAAGGGACCAGATAAGATCAGGCACGGCAGATGAACCAATTAGCTCTTTATTAGATATATCTTCAAGGACAAACTTGGTTCCTGGCCCTTGTGGTAACGATCCAATCCAATGGTTTCAACAGTCACAACATAGCCCATACACCCCTTCGAATCCATCAAAAATGGAGTTTCCTGCTGTAGGTTATACCTGTCGCTTCGGACGCTGATCTGCATGCAGTCATGGGTTCGGATCATCCTCTTAACCAGCAGAATCAGGAATCCTCTTCATTGAGCAGAAAAAAATCATCCAGCAAGATCAAGGGTAAAAATGTTGCCATTATGGAGGGGAACATCGGCAAGGGAACCAGTGTAGAGGGTGTGTTTGGGGACGTTGAAGGAACTAGGGAGGATGCCGGGAAGGATATTGTTGCAATTGTGGAAAAGGCTTCATTTAGTGGAGAAACCAACTTAAGGGAAGACTTTACACTCACAGACATTGACACTGATGTTCAAATAAGGGGGTGGGGAGCCATTAACATACACCCTGCGAAGAACTCTGTGAAGACCGGGTATCCAATGAGCAGTCCGATGGAGAAGAACATTTGCACCGTAAACTCCCCCCCAGGCGCCTCTCAATGCCCTTATTATATTGTAGTACAAGTCCCCTGAATGGTAACTTTGTGGAGTCCGTCTATGATGCTCATGATGTTCATGATGTATTTTTGCCATGTTCACAACCAAAGTTGAGCAACGAGAGGGATGGAGTGCCTTCGGAATTCTTTGTATGCATTGAAAGACTTTTAAGTTCTATTTTGTCTTATCTGTTTTAAGTTCCGATCATATGCTGGAAATGATCTCCGTAATGCTGTTTGAAATACAAAAAGTAAATAAATTAGGCACCATTATTCCCCCCTCCATTATACCTACACGATTGGACGAACAAATCGATGTTAGTCCCCATTCATCTGCACCCTGCGTAGAGCACAGAGACGTGTCTGTTCAAGCAGGTACACCTCTCTTCTCACTGTCCCCAATAGAAGCTTCCTGCAACCTTGAAAATGAAGAGCTAGGTTAAAGCTTACTCTTTGAGGAAGCTGCAGTGGGCCCTCTCCTGGGACACGTCCCACTAAAACTTTACCCTTTATTTATCAAGGGGAAAAGGGGGGCCGGCGAAGCCATTAAGGAAGCAGAGAATATTGAGTGTCATGCTGGGCAAAAAGGCGTGGGAGTGATAGAGGGGAGGTCCAAAATCCATTTGCCCCTCAGGCCCAACCTCCAAACCCCCTGGAGGAATTGGGAACGAAAGTAGTAAAGAGGGGTGGGCTCTTAATAAACGGCAAAGGAGAAAATAGGAATAAGAAACAAAAAAGGAGAAGACGATTACCTAAAAGAAAAAGGTCAAAGTTACACTTCCCACAGATCCCAGATAGCCAGAGTGCTGCTCAGACTGCAACGGAGGAGGGTGGTTGTCAACTATTCACTGGAGAAGGTGCACCCAGGAACCCAGTTGCAGTACTTCCGTCTCCTAATGGGAGAGTTGGGGCTACTGGAGCAGTAGCGGCATCTTCAAGTTTTCCGCTGCAGTCTCCTTTAGTACCTCATTCTCTTCTGCTTAGTGAGGGGGATGATTCCTTTGGGAGGAGAAATATATTGGGAGGTGGAGACCCTACATTCCAAATATGGTCCACAGTTCGGGGGGTTGAACTAGACGGTAAACTAGAGGTGGGGTCTCTCACACAGATCGAGTCCAACGCGAAGGAACAGGTGGTTAATAATGGCGATACGGTGCCTCTATGGATTCCATAAAGAAATGCGGTAAAGAAAGTCAATACGGTACAGATCGCTTCATCGCCCATAGTGGATTTCATCTAGCTATTTGAGTCCGAATTTGTTCCGATAAATAGAGGACTCCTTCTTAAAATCTTTTCTGAAATAGAGGCATTGCAGTTGTTAGAAAGCAGGGATATTTTAAATGTGAATATTATCCAGCATGAGAATGTTTCCTTTTCTAGAGTCACCTTTTGCTCCCTGTTAGTGGCCAACTTAGCCATACAGATCAGCGAGCAATTTTTAAAACGAGGGTTAGATATAACTTCTGTAGCAAATTTTGAGGATTATTCTACTAGGTGTAGTACAATCCCATGCCCTCAAGATCTGAGGCCGGGTAATCCCGTGGTGTTGAACGCCATAGGCCCCGACTTCGAGTCTCCTATGGACAACGCTAAAAATATTATGGTCTCATTAACTAAAAAGGGCCGTTCAATAAACTTGGTGCCTGATTCTGTAGTTGCATGTCATCCCCCTAATAAAGAAGATGACTTAGTCCAGTGGAGTTGGGTAGCAAAAACCCTGAATACCAACCATCCAGAGGTAAAAAGAAGTGCTCCTCTGAGGTAGCCAGGGGGTGCTACTTCTGTCCTGGAACATGGCTGGTCTGGGGCACGATGAAGAAAAATTGAATTATTTAAAATCTTTAAACCCTCTGATTATATGCCTACAAGAGACTTGGGCGTGTAAAGATCTCGATTGTAATGGGTTTTTTACTCTCTCTTGTTACGCTAAGCACTCTGAAAGGGGACATGCTAGTGGGGGGATTGCCATTTTGCTTAAGAACAGTATTAATTGTAATCAGAAAGTTTTTTATCATCCATCTAATCTCTGTATTTGCCTGAAGTTGGCATGCCTGGGAGAGTCTGATAGGCTTTCCTTCTTCCTGGTGGCAAATCTCTATATCCCCCCAGGGAAAAATTATGACCATCTGTTGAGTTCACTTTTTTTATATACCAATGAGATAGCCACCATGGAAGAATGCCCTCTAGTGATATTAGTGGGAGATCTAAATGCAAACATTTCTAATTCGTCACAGGTATTATATGCTAACCCAGATAAGGAAGAAATTTGCACATTCCCGAGTAGTTTTTCCCGGATAAAATAAAAACGGACAAGCGGGGATTCCTCCTGCTCGATAGCATTAGAAGTATGGGAGGATACCAGTTGATAAAACAGCCCAATTTACCTTTCAGTCTTCCCATACACAAAGCCTATTGGACTACGCAGCTATTTCGTATCAAATTTTTGGGGCTTGTGAAAATCTAGAGGTTATTCCATCAGTATGGAGTGATCACAGTGTAATATGCCTGACTTTGGCCTTTAACCTATTCGCACTGAATCAAGGGCACTTGTGCCAGGGCTCGATTGTTTTTAATAAATCTAATGGTCGTTCATTTTGGACACATAAAAATATCGTTGAGGTAGGCGCGATATTGAAAGAAAGTCTTCCAGAACAGTATGGTTGCCTCTCCGTAAATACTATGCAATTCTTTGAGGCACAAATGAGGGAGATAAAAAATGTAAGCTCAGTACCCTCTGGCCGACGTAGAATAAATCAGGATTCCTCTATCTCGAAGGCTTTAAATTATGAAATTAACAATTTAGTTCGGAAGCAATATAAACAATTTTCTATATGTGTGCAACGGGAAATTAATCGCCTAAAGCGAGTCAGAGGCCGGTATAAATTAAGAGCAAAGAGAGATGAGATGGATGCAAAATGGATAGGGTTGAGAGAAGCAGCGAGAGCTAAATATACAAAAAAGTATTGGCACCTGATCGCAGAGTATTGTGATTCTAGACAGAGGACACTCCCCATTCCGATCCCAGAAAGGGAGTGGGTGGACTACATTTCATTACTATATAAATCTAACAGCTCAGTCCCTTTTCAGATGCCTGTAATAGAGGAGGCTGTCTGTGTTGAGTATGGTCCCCCGTCAAGGGTTGAAGTGATGGGTTATATAAAAAACGCTAGAACCTCCGGTGCTCAGGGACCAGATGGTATACCAATTATTCTAATTAAAAAGGATGCAGCTGCATGGGGAGCCCTCTTGGTGCCACTATTCAACTACTGCTTTCAATCGATTAGTATTCCCTCATCTTGGAAGGGGAGCATTATAGTCCCGCTGTATAAAAAGGGCTCAAAAAGGTCACCTACTAGTTTTAGACAGATCCCGCTGCTGGACGCTGCGGGCAAATTATTCGCCAAAAGCATACTTCAGCATGTGCAGCAATGGGCCCATGACCTGAACATCTAACCGCCAGAACAGGATGGTTTTCAAAAGAACCACGGAACGCTGAATAATATTGCAGTCGTCCAGACCATTGTGGAGAAATATGCTTTCTCAAAAAATATGTCAGTCTATACAGCTTTTATTGATTTCTCCACAGCGTTTGACAAAGTGGATCATCAGACGCTGTGGAGAAAGCTCTCTCTTCTTGGTATGCCATTCCATCTTTTGGGCCTTATAATTGAATTACACACAGACACTTGGTGTCAAGTGATGATGGGTGGCTCGCAGGGGCTTTCCTGTAGGATTAATACACATAACGGTCTCAAGCAGGGTTGCCTGTTGGCCCCCCTTTTGTTTTCTCTTTATATTTTTGACCTCCCCGAGAAATTAAATTCAGTGAAGGGGGATGCCCCTAAAATTGGTACAATGTCCATTGGCTCCCTACTATATCCAGATGACGTTGCAATCTTTGATTTAACTCCCATTGGTTTGCAGCGTCGTCTGGATGTTTTAACTAACTATGCGGAGGACCATTGTTTGAAAATCAATATCGCTAAAAGCAAAATTTTAGTCTTTCGCAAGAAAGGTTTTCCAATAAAGATAGGGTATAAGTGGCTGTTGAGGTACGAAGTTCTTGAATTGGTCAATACGTATCTGTATCTGGGGAAGGTTTTCTCGAAAAATGGGCGTGACACAGAGCACATAAAAAGGTGCGTTGGCAAGGCCGCCTCCCAGGCCGGAGCTCTAAATAGATTTTATAAGACCTGCGGGAGACGTCATTTTAATCGTGTTCTGCCAGTATTTAAGGTTAAAATCCCCCCGACATTAACTTATGCTGCAGAAGTTTTGGATAGGAATTACTGGCTCTCTTTCGATAAGGCTGAAGGCCAGTTTTTCCGTCAAATTTGTAATTTAAATTCCTTGGCTGTACCACATGTTCTTCGTCTGGAATTCCATTTAGTTTCTTCTTATATTTTGTCCTTGGCAGCGGTTCTGAGGTGGGGGAACTCCCTTTTTTGGGGGGATGAGGGCACCCTAAGGGCCGTCCTGAAGTTGGAAATGTATGCAAAATTAAATGATAAATCTGCTTTTGTTAGATCATTTGCTAATGCAAACCATTTATTTGGGCTTAATTTAAACTGTGATTTACCCATGCCAAAGCCTGTATTGAAGTTATTTCTAAAGAAGTCAATAAGCACGATTAGTACGGCAAGAGATATGGCTTTAAGTCACCCTAAAGCCCGTAACGGGGTGATCTGTGCGAGTGCGATGGGGAGCAGACCCCAGCCCTATCTCTAATGGAATATCCCACACGAAATTAGAAGGCTAATACTACTCTTAAGAACTAACTTGTTGCCCCTGAGAGAAGTAATGGGCATTTGGGAAAACACTCCTAGAGAGGAGAAAATGTGTGAACTTTGTTGTTCCCAAATACAGGATCTTAATCATGTGTTATTTGTGTGCCCAGAACTTCGAAGGGCAAGGCAAATGTTTTTGAGACCTTTATTCATTAAATGTAATATTTGTTCTGCTCAGGAGGCACGATCTTTCGTGTTGTCCCCTCCAAATGAAATGACTTGTTATAGAATATTTCAATTTTTTAAAACATTCTTGGATATTTATTAGAATTGTATTTGTTATAAAGTATGTCTTTTTTTTACTGTACTGGTGTATTTTTGTGGACCTCCATTGGAGTTCCGTAACAAATAAACTAATTGAATTGAATTGAATTGAATTGATGTATGGGTAGGTGATAGAACATTGTTACTGCTCCATTTTACAGTGTTTTAAAAGCAAACGTTTTATCATCTAATCATTTTAAATTCAATAATAACTATTTTATTTCTGTATTTGTTGATCTCAGTTGACGTCTGAATCAAATAAAAAAATAGCTGCTTTACTGACTAGAACAGGTCCAGAATGGGCAGCAGCACTGCCAGCTTTTCCCTTGCTAGCACATACTTTCTTGCACACTCACTGGAGGTGCAATGCGTGTAGCTGTTATTCAAGTGTCCATCGCAAACTGGCACAGTAGGTATATGAGGGCAAAATCAATGTAAGCTTCTTTCACACACTTAAATGCTAAACAGCAGTGTGGGCATTCCTCTTACAAAGACCAAGTGCAGCATGGCGAGTAGCATTCCATACCTCATTACAATGCACTAGTTATAAAGAGCTCTTACAAATGGCAGTACATTCCACTACAAATGGATAAATACCTAATACAGAGGGAGGGAAAACGTCCATGAAAATTAGTTCTAAACCTGATTCCCCACGAGGGGATTTGAACCATCTGCCCCAACGAAGGATGATTTCCTTCTAAAAACAACTCTCCACAAATAAGGGAGGCACACACCCCAAAGTGGAGCCATATTTCTACCAAGAGTGACCACTGCCCCAGTGTCTCTACAATCAAGTCAGCCTCATAAAAACCATATCGCAAACCACCTTCAATTTTAGGATCGTGCTTCAGATTCTCTGTTTCACAAAATATATCAAAGCTCACATTCCTTCTTCCTATGCTGCATTACAAATTCACTAATAAAGGTATCCAAGGACCCCGGATATTATGAACAAGCACATGGTGGTGTGACACCACTAAGACACCACTATCCAAACTTACAAGGACCATAGGAGTGTAAAGGCATACCTAGTTCATAGAAACAGCAGTCAAAAGTGCTAAACCATTTAATATTACTGGAATTAATCCCTTAATTCAGATGGTCAGGAACTACGTATCAGTAAAAGACTTAGGGGTCCAATATGATGTCGGGGGGATTGCCTCCGCCAGGCTGGCGGTAGCCACTGCCGGCCTGGAGGAGGCAATCCGCCCGACACCTATGCCCAGATTCCCCCCGCCGTATTAGGATGGCGGGGGGGGAGCGCGGCGGACGGAAAGCCCGTCCGCCGCTTTAAGGCCACCGCGGCGGTAATGGAATAATATGGTGGCGGTGTCCAATGGACACGCCAGCCATATTACAATGGCCACATATAGGTGCCTTTCTGCGGCAGCAATGCCGCCACGGAAAGACAGGCGGTGTTTGCTGCGGCGGCCCCCTGCAGGGCCCCCAGGTGATGCCGGTTTAGGGGGAGGACGTACCCCCCCACATTTGCATATGCAAAGCGGCAGGCACCGCGCGGTGCCTGCCGCTTTGCACATGCAAATGCGTTCACAAGTGTTTTGCATTGTGGCGGGCGGTGCAGAGTGCACCGCCCGCCACAATGCAAAACATGGAGGACGTGCCCATAGGCGGGCACATCCTAATTCCGCCTACGGGACCCCCGCCCTTATGGCGGGCGGTCCCGGTTCTCCGTCCGCCCGCCATCCTAATGAGCCCCTTACACTTTTGTTTTGAGTAAGCTGGTGAAGGTCAAATCAGGCGTGATGTTTGCGCATTATTTGTCATTTTGAGGCCTGGCTCTCAGACTGGAAAACAGAACCAACAACTGCAAGGAGCTCTTCACCTTCTTCAAATAATTTTCCAAACCGACAGCCACCACTAGCTCCATCATCCGCTCTCAAGGCCTCTAAGACAACCTCTCCATCTTTTTCCACAACAAAATCCTCAACATCTGCATCAACTTTGAACCCAACACAAACACTCAGCTGCCCACCACTGCCAAATCAAACCACCAGATCACAAACTGTAAACCCTCCACTCCAGAAGACCCCGCTGAAATCATGAACACAATGCACTCCAGGGCCCCCACTGACCTCTGCCACCACCAAATCATCAACCTAGGAGGAACTCTGATCACCTCCCATCTTACCACCATCATTAGCAACTCCATCCAAAGTGGAACCTTCCCGGACAACTGGAAACTCACAGAAATCATAGCGCTTCTGAAAAACCCCATTGTAGAACCTAAAGAGTTCAGCAACTACAGAGCAATCTCACTCCTGCCCTTCCCATCTAAAGTCATGGAAAAAGCTATCAACAAACAACTCTTCGGCAATCTTGAATAATACCACCTATTAGACATCTCACAGTCTGGATTCCACAAAAACAACAGTACAGAAACCGCTCTCATTGCTGCAGCCAATGACATCCTGACCATCATGGAAAAATGAGAAATGGATGCACTCATACTACTCGACCTCGCCGCAGCCTTCAACACCATCTCCCACCGTAACCTCAACACAGGACTCCACAACATCAGAATGCATGGTCCTGAGATGGATGGCTTCCTTCCTCTCTGTCCAGACCCAGCGAATCAAACTCCCGCCTCACACCTCCAAACCCAAGAAACATACCTGCGGAGTTCCTCAAGGATCATCACTGAACCTCATCCTCTTCAGCATCTACATGGCTCCACTCTTCCACATCATAAGATCCCATGGAAAAACATTGTATCATACGCAGACGACATCCAAATCATCATCTACCTCACAGACAACAACCATACCACCCAGACCAACTTCAACACCTGCATGTCCAAGGTAGCAAGCCGGATGAAACAGAGCTGTCTCAAGCTCGACAAAGATAAAACTGAAGTCCCGATCTTCGGGAACAAGAGCTCTCCATGGGATTACTCTTGGTAGAAAACAGACCTGCCCCCACCGACCATGGCAAAAACCTATGCATCATCCTGGATGACAGACTTCCTTAGGCCAAACAGGTGAACTCCATCACATCCTCTTGCTTTTTCCAGCTACTTATGCTCTGCAAAATATTCTATCGACACCAGACTCATTAGTCACCCAGGCCCTCATCACCAGCAGACTAGACTAAGTCATCGAGCTCTACCCGACATCACAAATCAATTTATACAAGGACTCCAGATCACCCAGAACACTGCCTTCAGACTCATCCTCAACATCCCCCACAAATCACACCCCACCTCAGAGAGCTACAGTGGCTAGCTGTCCAGAAGCGATGCCAATTCAAACTACTAAGCCACGCATACAAAGCTCTCCGAAATGTCAGACCTGCCTACCTCAATCACCGCCACAAATTCCACGAACCCGCCAGGCAATTGCCATCAACCTCACTCTACCGCATGTAAATACCCAGCATCAGTAGAAGCAAGGCAGGAGGATGCTCCACTTTCTATATTGCTGCCAAATCCAGGCACAACCTTCCACACCACATTAGGACCTCCTAATTCCTTCTCAGATTTAGCTGCTAAGAAAGAGGTCAGTCACTTTAAAGCTACTCCCCCAATACCAATATTAGACTGGGGATGCAAAAGAATGTAATTGGACACAGTACCAAAGGCCGCCAACAAATCTAATAGATTAAGGGCGGCATTATAGCCTTTATCCATGGATAATTTTTTAATCTCAGATATTTCCAGTAGGGTCGTTTCAGCACTATGCCCTGTGAGAAATCCCGATTGAGATGAATGGAGAAGGTGGTAAGAATCTACAAAATTTGAGAGCTGCTTGTTAACCAGTGTCTCCAAAATGTTAGCGGCTGCAGTGAGAAGAGCGATAGGTCTAACATTAGACAACATCTTGCTGTCAGCAGTAGGCTTCTTCAGAAACGGGATAACACTAGCTTTTCTCCATATTAGAGGAACCGTCCCTGTCTGAAGGGAGGCAATAAACACCTTTGCATAAACTGGACCAATGACAACTGCAATTCACCTCAAAATTTGAGGGGGACAATTGTCTAACAAAGAGTCAGACTTACAAGACAGACTAAAGGTTTTTAGATCTTGCTCACTCAGTCATCAACATATTGGCTTGAGTGGATACATGAGGTACAGAATGAGAGGCAAAGGAGAGAGGACACAAAGGCACTCAAAAGTTCTTTTGCATTTTGATAATTTAGGGCCATATGTATCAAAAAGTCATTTTGCGATTCTCAAATAGCGATTTTTTGCGAATTGCTATTTGAGAATCGCAAAATGCTATGTATGTAGGATTTGCAATAAATTTAGCGAATCCTACATATTCCTTAATTGCGAATCGCAAATTGCGGTCGCAATTAAGGAATACCGCCCCATTCATTCCTATTCTCCATTTGCGAATAGCAATTAGCGAATCGCAAATTGAGAATGCAATTTCAAGGGTGCATGGGTGTCAAAAGGATACCCTGTTGCACCCCTGAAAAAAGCATGGGTGCACATGTGGCACACATACATGACCTAAGGGCATGTATGTGCTTCACATAGCACTTTGAAAAATGCAAAAGAGTGCATGTTTCAAAGAAACGCAAATTACCACCAACTTGAAATTGGAGGTAATTTGCGATTCCTTAAGGCCAAATTGCAATTTTTTGGTGTTTCTTACATTGCATTTAAGGAATCACAAAATTTGCGATTCCTTAAATGCAATCGCAAAATAAGGAATCGCAAATTTTGCGATTCCTTATTTTGCACACAGATTTGCCTCATACATATCATTTGGCAAAATTGCGATCGCAAACGCCAAAATTCTGAGAATTTGTCCGTTTGCGAATGCAATTCTGCTTGATACATATGGCCCCTAGTCTTCAACGAAGTCACTTAGCTCCTGGCCTAACATTGGGTTAAAATCTACTGGGGGAGCATGTGCTTTGGCATCCTTAAAGCCTGATACAAATAAAAAAATCCTTTTGGCCTATTATCGGCTTCAGTGACCTTTAAGGTATTGAAATTGGACTGGGCTGTTTTGATGTTAGTATGGTACTTTCTGAGAGCCCATTTAAATAAGATGTGTCTGCTCCCAAAAACTGTCTCCTCCAGATTCTTTGCAGCTTTTTAGAGATTTTCCTTTATTTGACTAGTTCAAAAGAGACACTTGTCCGAGAAAGTATCCCCTTTGGGTAATATCACACAGTCATCATAGAATTTATCAAAACCATTTATACCACACCAAAGATAATGAAAATGAACAAAGAGGAAATGTAAAAAATGAAATATTAAAAATATACAATTTATTAAAAGTGAATCGAGCACACATTAAAACATAATCTGACCCTGTCATCAATACAATTCTAATCAATTAGAAAAAACAAAAAACTTCATCAATAAAACATATACAGAAACAATCTGAAGTAATGAGAAATGGAAAAAAATAATTCCTATTAGGAGAGGGAAAATACAGTAGTCAACACAGAGATCAATTATGATTTAAATTTTGAATTTCATTAAGAATTATTGTCTCCACAGACTTAAAGTACATCCACCCATGTGGGTATCGATGAGATTCGGTGGGCAATAAGTTTACAGCTAACACCTTCCTGAGGACAAAATATTTCATTTCCACTTTAACATATAGTCATCTGTAATATATAAAATACAAAACATATTTCATCAAATCAATCCTAATAGATTAAAATATAAAACATCATTTTACATAACCTCAATGCTCATAAACAATATAAACAATAAATATCCATAGGTGTGATTAGGTCAAAGGAGAACCAAGGAGCAGTAGGAGTGGATCCCTGCTTCCTAGTAGTCAAAACATGGTTAGGGGAAATGTTGTCTGCCAACTCAAGGCGCCATTGATTAACCAAGAACGCATTCTTGTTGGCGATTTCCTGATAGCACAGGTGCTGTAAGCGTTAAAATCTCATATAGTGTAGACATGCATGCCTTATTCCATGGACTTGCCAGAGCCACCAGGGTTATTATATGTACTGTCCTTAGTACTGGGGAAATCCCAGGCAAACATCAATAGAAAGTGGTAAGACCAAGTTACTTCAACCGGGGTGTCCAAGACAATGGACTTGTTGGACAAAATGATGTTGATAGCATGCCTGGCCCTATGAGTGGGACCAGATGGAATCAGTGTGAGGTTAATGGAGGCAGTAGTTTCTAAAAATGCTCTGCCCATTTTGTCTTCAGAATTGTCTATTTGAAGGTTTAAGTCTCCAAGTATAGTGAAGCTAGAATAGTCAAGTCAAAGAAATGTTATTGTGTGGTTAATAAAAAACTTGACAATATTGGACATTTAAAGGAGCATTAAAACCGTGGTATACAGAGGTCAGAAAAGAGAAATGGATCAATCATTATTGTAGTACCATATAACATTAATTAATATATATCACAAGATAGAACAAGTAATTTAAAATCTGCTATAGTTGACTTAATGGCAGTGTATTAGTTTGAAATCGATTACAGGTAAGCCAAAGTGCACAGTTCATTGAAATTCATAAATCTTTGTTGGATCATCTGATATAGGCGAGCATATGATGTCAGCAGATAAAATACATGATTTTTTTTTAGTAGTATGTATTTTATTCGATACAAAAATTATCATAAAAGTATGTACAGTCTGAGGTCATAATTTTAAAAATCATTATTCCATACAACTAGTGAATACAAATTGTCAAAGCATTTCCATTATAAAAATATATATACAATAAAAACGGTACAATAGAATAAAAACAATATAAAACAGTACATCGGAGAGCAACACTGTACAGAGCCTAACTCATACTTTCGCTAGGAGCTTCGAGCGTTTTAACCATGCACAGCCCAAGTATTTTGCTACCCCACAGACCATGGTAAGGGAGGTAGTGTCGGTTTTTAAAATGCATAGGGCCACCCGATAATTCCTAGAACCCAGCATTTTACAAATAGGTTTGAGCCATTTGCTTCTTGCAAACCTGTATGCTGGGCATGCAAAGAGGAAGTGTGCAATAGACTCAGTAGGGGCTGCACAGCCAGGGCATGAAACAGCTGTAGCTGCTGCAGCTGTTGGACTGCGCCGCTTCCAACCTGCTGTTAGATCGTTCAGTGGGAGGATTCCAATGCTCAATTTCATATAGAGCGTCCCGTCTCTTGGAGTTTGGATAAAATCGAGAAAAGGTTTGAGTTTCCGGACAGGTTTATGTTTCAGAAACCACTCAGTGGGAATCCCCCAATTTGAACTGCTCGCCAGTTCAGCCTCCACCCATTCCCAGTATGCTTTCTTTATATCTTGTTTTGGTGGCGGGACCTGATTGGCACATGCCTCCCCATACCCTATATCTGATACAAGCTGCCTAAGGTTAGCAATCCATTTGATCCTATTGCCTGTATCCACTTTAATGAGTTCACTAAGAGCAACAGCATAATTAGTCAGTTCGGGTGTCCTTCTTATGCGTGCCCAGAATAATAGGGGACGGAGGCGTACAATATCCTTGATGGAGCGTTTACCCAGATCCTGCTGAACGGGCTTCAGTGGGGTAGAGGTTGGGAGAGAAACCAAACCTCTAAAAAACTGGTTTTCCGATCTTACAAGATCGGTGGTGTTCTCAAAACCCCATAGTTCAGACCCGTAGATGGCCGAGGGTAACGCTTTTCCATCGTAAACCACAAGGGCCGGGGCTACTGGTTTACTTGAAGAGAGTTGTTGTTCTCTTAAAATTGCCCCAGACACCCGCTTGTGGTTTAGGAGCAATTTTTGGAGACCGATTGGACTTTTCGATATCAAGAGAGTGTCGTCGGTGTAGAGGAGTGTGAGGGTTTTCTCTCCGGCCAGGGTAGGAGCATCGGCTGGATCCTCTCTCAGATGGTCTACCACCCCATTCACAAAGAGAGAAAACAGAGTCGGAGCCAGAACGCAACACTGGCGTACCCCCCTATTCACTGCGACCCTCTCTGTCAGCTCTCCCTGTGCGCCCCACCTGATTCTAGCATAGTTTCCCCTGTGAAGGCATTTGATGAAATAGAGGATCAAAGGGGGGTGCCCAGGTTGTGCAGCACCTGCCAGAGCTTGGCACGTGGGAACAGGTCGAACGCGGTCTTCAGGTCAATGAAGGCCAGGTATAGACTGCCTTTCCCGATGACCACAGTTTTCCAATGGATCATGAAAAATCTAAACACCTGGTCCATTGTGCCCACCTGCTGCCTAAAATCTACCTGGAAGTGCGAGAGGATGTTCCCATCCTCCATCCGGGAGCTCATCCTCAAGAGGAGCACCCTGCCAACCACCTTCTGTATCACGCCGATTAAGCTAATCAGCCTGTAGTTGGCAGGGTCCTCCCTATTCCCCTTTTTGTATATTGTTACATGATTCAATATCAGTCATTAAATAAATGGCTCTATATTTGTTTAAGGTCAGTTGCAGGTAGGCCAAAGTGCGTATTGGCAGTTGGCAGTTGTCGCTGGGCTTTATTGTTTTTTTTTAGAAGGTCGTGCATCACTTTAAAAAATTTGGCTATTCTTGCCAGTTCAGAAAGGACCATGGTGCTGAAAATCCAACTCGTAGAATTGTTACAAGCCCTTTTACTGTGGGTTAAGAATAGTAGCTTTAGCAGTGACCACCTAAAACAAGCATTGGCATAGCCAATAGGTCTCGCCCGTGGGAACTTATATTTAGCCATGCAGCACATTATCCTGTTAATAATACAGTATTTCCCATAATTTAAAGGAAGACATTTAAAACCCAATTAATTACTGGGCAAGAGGTGCATTATCTACGTATTAAAGTATTGTGTTTCCTACCTGTTCAAAACTAACAACAAAGGAAAAGAAGTGAAAAAGCAATAAAAACATTTTTAAATGTTGCTGTCTGAAGGTGGCATGCATATGCTTGGAAAAAAGTAAAATTAAACCTGTTGCAAAAATAAATTGTTAATTGAAGCAGCACCTGTCAAAATATCCAGGATCACACGGGATGCAATGCATCAGATAAGGCAAGCTGAGAGTGTGCGTGAGAAAGAAGAGTCCGAGCGGGAGAGAGTGTGAGGGTGAAACAGTATCTGTGAGATAAGAGAAAGTGTGTGAAAGCATGTGTGAGAGAGAAATGTGTTGTAGAAAAATGTGTATGAGAGAGAAATGAGTGCACAAGAGAACTTGGGTGCGTGTGTTGAGAGCGTGTGCGTGGCTTCTGATGGAGAACAAGGTAAGGGGAGGCGATAAAAATGAGAATCTACGGCCTCTGCTGATTGGTAATAGCAGCCGGAGCCTGGGGCAATTCTTAATCATGTGTGACATAACGTATGATTTATATATATATTAAAAATCACTAAGGCGTGCCGTGCCATAGATGGAAACATACTCGATGGTGGTACTCTGTTTCCATGTGCGATCAAAGACAGTAAGGGACAAAGTTAGGACAATGTAGCAGTATTTGGGGAGGTTATGCTTTTTTGAGAAGTGCAGTTGTGTCTACGGTACTGTGCACCCTTGTATTCCTCAGACTGGTGGACGTTTCTTTATTTTTTTATATATACCACAGTAGATTTCAGGTTCTTGGTTCGGATGTTACTCTTATGTTCTAATATGCGGGTGCGAATTTTCCGTTCAGTGTGGCCCACATAGCATAATCCACAAGGACATTTGACCATATAAATAAAGTTTGGGTTGTTACATGTAGCGTTCACCTTTAATTTTATTTTCGTCCCTTTCATAGGGTGGTGAATGAAGTTGCCGGGTATCGAGTTGTAGCAGTTGCTACAATTGTAGCATGGTGTCAGGCCTTTGTATTCAATGCGTTGTGCATCGGCCACGGGTTTATTCAATAAATCCTTCAAGTTGGGTCCCCTGGTGTATGCGAAAATCAGTTTATTCTCGAATAGACCCCTGAAGTCAGGTTGCACAACGCATTGATAACACCCCGAACGGTATTTATATGCTCAAATGTCCTTGTGGATTATGCTATGTGGGCCACACTGAACCGAAAATTCGCACCCGCATATTATAACATAAGAGTACCATCCGAACCTAGAACCTGAAATCTACTGTGGCCGCTCACTTCATGCAACAAAGACACAACATATTGCAAATGAAATTTCTTGTTTTGGAGATAATGAAACAGACAGAAGGGGTTAACAATAGAAACAGACTATTACAGAAAGAGAACCACTGGATTCGGTATCTCGGCACGATGCCGCCTAATGGGCTAAATGACAGAATGGAATTTCTATGTTATCTTTGATCACCCTTCCTTGTTCATACTATACTTGAAAACAATCGTTTTGGCCTTTATTGATGATTGTTTATGCCGTTTATTTGTTTATGTTTCTCATTATGTATGATACAATGTATTTCCATCTGTATTATGTTTTTTCGCACTTTTATCTTCTAACCTTATCCTTCTAGTCACTGTTATAAGTCCAACTTTCCGTTGTTCCTCTCACTTTACACCCTTTTCCAAGATGGCGTCCACTTTCAAACACACGGTAGTCCTCTCTTTAGCTTTAGTTCACTAACTCGTCACTTTTGAACTTTATTAAGTGCGGTTAACCGGCAGGGAGACTGCACTCACTCACTCTCACTCCCCAGCATTTGCAACCTTCAGGAACACGTTTCTCGTGACACCAACTCCATATTTTTTGACCACTGTAGTTGATACGCTACGAACTACGTGAGCCATTACGAGTCTTTACCAGCTTTCACATGCATGCCACACTCCTTCCCGTTTTCTTGATAACACATGCACAGCCATTTGGGATTTTCACGGGACTGCACACATTCACTTAGTTGATTCACCGACTTTGGACGCTCAGGGTCTCGTTTGACTTTGAGAGGTGACAGCATGTTCACCGTTATCTTTGTTGGTTTCTCCATTGATCACCCTGTACAATTTCATCACTCTTCACCATGTTTTTTTCTACCTGACGGCACCATGCTTGCACTCTAATCTACATCTTTGATCGTCATCTTTCCCTGAAACTTTTTGCATTTTTGTTTGCTTCACATTCCTTGTTTAGTTATTGATCGGATGCATGACTTTATTTACAATGTTAGAGACTTTGCGAGGCATCTCCCCATTAAGACCACCTACATTATTTCTTCCTTTCTAGGATGTCCCCTGACGAAGGGCAGATCTCGTGCCCGAAATGCATTGGGATTGTTGATGAACTTCAAATGAAACTCATGAGATGTATATCCGATTTCTCTTAAAAAATGCTGAATTGCAGTATGGAATGATCATTGAGAATAAGTGGTCATTAAAACATCAGTTTATGGACTTATTTTTTGAACTTGGATTCAAACGTGTTATAGTTTTCTCTTTTTCGCTGTGCACTGGGGGATAACCCCTATCTAGAGGCTGCATCCTACTTGGTTTTTGACAACACTTTTTGGAACAGAAAGTGAAGCCCCAGTTGCACGCGACATCTTTACAACGTGAACCTTGTTGAAGCACCCGGTTGTGTGTGTGTCCCCCACATTTGTTTACCAGTTGTAAAATCAAACAGGAAGTGAAAAAAACGTCTCTCCGATCCTTAGATTATGGTTTGGGGTGCCACACGTTTTGCATGAACTCTGGGTGCACTTGCGATATCACAACTCACTAATAATTATTCTATTGGGAAAGTTCTCATCTCATAAGGAAATTATTAAACATTATCGCTTGACATGGTATCACTTAATACTATAAAAATTATGGAAACTCAAATGTTGCAAATGCACTCACCACAAGGGGCTGATTTAAAATGTACCTTTTGCCCAACTAGACATGGGACAGGTTTATGGAAAAAGAACAAGGACAGTCATCCTTGCCGAAATGGAAACTTGCTGCTCTCAGATACACACACGTATTCACAGTGGGTAGCGCACCAAAGGCAATAGTTTCCAGATCTCTCTGTTTCCTGTGGGACAGACCTTTTCAGTAGAGGACTCTATTTTAAAAAACATCATTGTCTACAGAATTATTTATGCCGTTGGTTCAATTGAACCCAGATTACAAATCCCAGAATGCACTGGTTAGTTCATTGAGAGCACAGAGCTGGAAACAATATGCTCAATGACATAGATTCATCTGGCAATCCAAACAATGGGCAGAGTTTTGGGACCATACAAGTCCTTTAGCGTTTCTGAGTTCCATGGAGGAATGGGTCACCCATTTCTTCTCACCCAGGCCAGGTTTAAGTTTTACACCTGGGACTTGTAGCCCTGCCAATCCTATAAAAAAATTCAAGGCTACAAATAGCCTGCTAGGGAAAAACCTGAGCTGGAGGTGCTAATTGTACATGGTAATGGGAATGTTGTGATTAAACCCGTACTAATATCAATCTGTATGCCATACCAATGGTGTCTAGCTAAGGCCTGCGAAGGTCGGACCCATGCCACGTGTTCAGGGAATCCATCCATTATGAATCATGTTCCCCTTGGCTTGTGCTAAACATTCCTGCACTAACAGCACATCGTGCAAGGAGGCGCATTAACCTGCTTTTCTATCTCAGTGAAGCTGTCTGGGTTATTTAAGGTGTAGGAACCTCCCTAGAACCATGCTGGACACTCCTACTAACAGCACATATCTTACAGCAGGCACATTACCCTACTTAGCTATCGGGACTGCGTCATCTAGTCATGGCGAGTTAGGGTGAGACCTCCCTCGCATGGATACAGTCCCTCTGGACACTCCTGCTCTAATAGCTTCTATCTCACAGCAGGTGCAAGTAGCCACTCAGCTCTCCGAGTGCGGGGTCAGGAGCCGCTAGGGCTATAGGTAGCCTGAAACCCTGACATATATCCTGGCTGCCCTCCTTGACCTATGTCGGATTCCTGTGCTGTAACAGCATATGGCAGGTGCAGTAACCCACTCAACTACCCCAGCGCTAGTGCATGTGTCAGTCAGGGCCAGAGATGGCCTGAAACCCTAGCATGGGTCCTACCCACCATGCTTTAACAGGACACAGCAGGTACATTATCGTCCTTAGCTCTCTCAGTGCGCGTTCACGGCTAGTTAGGGTCCATGGTATCCTTGCAGGAGACTTTGCTCCAGCAGGTGCATTATCCTCCTCAGCTTCCTCAGTGCAAGTCAGGGATTTAAGTGGGATTAAACAACTGGTGGGTCTATCAAAGCGGCGTGGTCGATATAATTAAGGGCCTGACTTAAAAACACCTAAGCTACAAATCTATGCTTAGCAGTGTGACGACCGACTGCTATTTTGTTGTTTCTGTCATTGCATCTAGATATATAATACAACAAGTAACATTATACAGACAACAAGCCAGGAGTATTGGTTTTGTCAATGGGTATTAGTAGCATAAGCTAAATAAGCAACAACTATGACTTCGTGGTATAAACTATTGAAAAAGCTTCAGTTCTGAATTAATGACACTGTGAAAGAACTACAAGTCTCTTGGAAGTTACATCAAAGGCAGTGAAGGGTGGTAGTGCTGAACAGATAAGATTTGTTTTTCACCCTGATTGTAAGGGCAAAAACAGAGAGCCCAATAGGGCCCTGTGCAATACTTTGTTTTTTAGAACAGCCAATGCTGAGCACCGGCAAGACCCGGCCCACTTAAAGCCCGGGTGCGATTGAAAAAGCTTCAGTTCTGAAATGATGAGACTGTGAAAGAACTACAAGTCTCTTGGAAGTGACATCAAAGGCAGTGAAGGGTGGTACTGCTGCAGAGTTAAGATTTGGTTTTCACCCTGATGGTAAGGGCAAAAACAGAGAGCCCGATAGGGCCCCGTGCAACACTTGCTTTTTTAGAACAGCCAGTGCTGAGCACCAGCAAGACCCGGCCCACTGGTGCGAGTGCTTGTCACCTGGGGCGAGGGATAGCCATGCTAGATACTTTTGCACTAGCTGCACAGGGCAGATGCATTACCCCCTCCGCCTTCTCTCAGCACCGGGGCCCCCGCCGTTGCCGCCTCCCCCTATCTGCGCTCCCCTTCGCCTCGCCATAACCTCCATTAGTTTTTTGGGGCGATGCATCAGGCCCCCGCCGGCAGCCGGCCGTGCAGCTAGCGAATAAGCAGATTGTGTGCAGGATGCGCGCCCGCTGCTCAGGCGCAATTCCCCTATCAACGGCCTGCAGCCGCCGGCTCCACACAAAAGCCACGTGGGAAAAAGGTTAATTATCAATCTTCGGAAAGATAGAGAGGGAGATAGGGAACAAACGGGGGATTCCGTCAGTATAGGCCCTCGCTGGCACTGTCTTAAATGGCACGGAGCCTCTCTGAGGCGGCTTAGCGTGGCGTAACATGGATTTAATGAAGTAATGCCCTTTTCCGCCGACCCTCCGTGACTGATAGGTCACTCCTGTCCCCACGCACCTGCGCCCATAATGTTATTAGCGGTGGCTTCTGGTCCCTGGCTGTCACCGCAGGAGCGCGTGCACCTCCTTTTTATGCGGGTATCACTGGCTGAAACAAGAGAGAAGTGATGGGGAGCTGGTGCATCCGGGTCCAGGGTGGTGGGAGATGCATCCCAGATCAACACAAAACATGGCTATGACCGACAGCCTACCTAGCAAAAACGGGCCAAGGGCATGTGTGTCATTCGAGCTAGAAGAAAACACTATACATTCGAAATATGAAAAGCGCGGCCCCGCGGCCGCAAAACTTACTTGAGGGGTGGGGGGAAGTGCGGCCGAGAGCAGGCAGCGTTTCCCTTGTGGGAGCCAGCATGATAATTGCTAACACATGGCGCTGCTCGCTCCCGCAAAGGGAAACGCCAAACGTGCATGCCATGCCATTGAAGGCAATGCAACACGTACACGTTTTTTTCCCGAAAAAGCTAATCAATTCCAATAGGTCTCTTCCTACAGCATCGCATGCGCGCTGCGTAGGCGAGACCTAAAAAGCAGTGACGATTGCAGCAGAGTAAGTGTGGAAAGGTTTCAAGTTTGTAGGCCCAGAGCCTACTCTTAAGAATATTGAAGAGGAGCAACCACTTTGGATTGAAATCTTTAATTTGTAATGTCATCATCCTCCCAGCCCAAATTTGAGTAAGGCAGGCTATGTCGATTGAACAATTAGGATACGGCAGTGGCTGCAGGCCAATGTGGCAGATATTATCGTACGAAATTGCCATTGTCTTTAAAAGTCGAGTGGACTAAGAGGAACATGCATCAAGCGTTTTTCCAATCGCAATCAGGCCGATTCCAATGCAGGTAGGTTTTGTCATTCGCAATTTAGGTAATAAAATTTTTTTGTGATTACCTAAATTGTGAATGCATTTAGGGAATTGCAATTTCTGATTCCCTAATGCCTATGCATGTAACCTTCCCTAAATGCGAACTGTGCATTTAGGAAATGCTAATTACCATCAACTTCAAGCTGATGGCAATATATGCATGCTTTGAAAAGTGCACAAAAGTGCATTTTCAAAGTACCATATGGCGCACACATGCCGTTAGGGCATGTGTGTGCTTTACATGTTCACACTTACCTTTTTTTGTGGGGTGCTTCAGGGTGTACTTAGGCCCCAGGCCACCCTTGAATTTGCATTCACTATTTGAAATTACCAATTGGTAATCGCAATTAGAGAATGCAATGCCATTCTTCCCTAAAAGCCTGTGGGCCCATAGGAATGAATAGAGTAACATTACCTAATAGAGATTCACATTTTCGGAATCGCTAATAGCTAATGTTAAGGAATCGCAAATTCTCTGGTGGGTCCTACATGCATAGGCATTTGCCATTACCAAATAGCGATTCCTTAATAATTTCCAATTGGAATTCGCTAATTGTAACTTTGATGCATATGCCCCTTAATGTTGTCCATGTTTGTGGTCTTCGAGAGGAGTTTTGTCATTTTTTTCAATATACTTTTCACTGCTGTGTACGTGAGCGATGGAGCGTTTAGTGCAGTCAAGTCTATTTGGAGGGTGTCTGCTGCTGCTATTAAATAGGTGGACAAAGAACTGCATCTGTGACAATATTTTAGAAAAGTCCCCATGTTGGCCCACTTTAGACACTCTAAACAATTTGAAGTCTCACCAATGATCCCTTGTTGTAATAGGGCAGCCTGAACACTCTTTTGTATACGTTTAGATGCAATTTCTCCATTTTTTTAATAAGTCATCCCGGGAAGGGCTCGCTGCCATAAGCGATAGTGGACGGTAGTATGGCCATAAGCACTTTTCATAGTGGAGCTGAGGTGGGACTTTCAAGGGCAGCGCTCAGTTGCCAAAGCCTGATGGTATTTGGTGCGGCCTTATCTTTGAAGTGGTTTAACTGTGTTTTGGGTCCACCTTTTTGCTGAGAGCCACGTGCCCAGGTAATTATATGATTTTGCTCCTGTTATTTTTAAGGGGCAGAGAGACGAGTGATGATTTATTTGCTTGCTTCTCCTTCCAAATGATATCACCTTTGTTTCTGAGGCATTTACTATCATTTTGTTTGTTATATATGTAAAAGGTATTTAGAGCTCTCTGGGTCCCTATTTTTGAGTGGCGAAGCAAAACAATGTCATCCGCGTACTGTAGTATCGTGATCTTGGTTTTTATTTTTGGTGGAATTAAGTTTGCGTATTTTAGTGTTGAAAACATGTCTGTAAATTAAAAGGCATTGGAGCTAGCACGCATACTTGCTTTAGGCCATGCTTGGTGTTGATCTTGCTTGTTAGTGCGATCTCTGTCACCTTGACCATCACCCAAGTTGATGTGTACAGTGATATGATAGCATTAAGTAGATCGCTTGGGATGCCCCATGGGTGGAGTTTGCTCAATAGAATGTCCCTGTCCACCAGCTCAAATGCCGATAACTAGTTGCAAAAGTATGCATAAAGAGCAAGTGATTTCTGGCCGTTTACCTGGTGTATGAAATAGGAAAGTGTCATTATGTTGTCCAGTGTGGAGGAATTTGGTCTGAATACTGTTTGGCAGAAAGGAAGTACCGTATTTGTTGTTGCCCATGACTCAAGATCTTTTAAAATGGCAGAGGCATGCATCTTGGCTTCAATGTTTAATAGGGCAATCAGTGAAGCTAGAATATTTTATCACAGGAGGAGCCAGCGCCGAGTCTAGAGAATCTATCAATTCTCCTGCATATCGCAGGGGTACCAGGGGGTAGGTGCTATACACCGATCCCCATGAACGAGGATTGTGTGGTAAGAGAAAGAGAGATATCAGGCTCGTCAGCCCCTTTCACATCCTCTATAGGAATGGTCGAACAATGTATATGATCTATGAAGGCAATAGCTAAACCACCCCTTTTTTTCCTATCTGATCTCTATGAATGCAAGCAAAAGTTTCAGAGAAGGCTAGTTCAATGTAAGGGTATGAGTCTTCTTTCATCAAACTCTCTTTCACAAATAATACATCACATTAAGAGTCCCCATCTGTCCCCTTTATCCTCAATACCTGTGTTCACAAAGTGTAAGCAAGCTTTACAATTTATGCAAGCAACTGGGCCTGAACTCAAAGTTAGTCAAACTTAAAGATATTAATATTGAGCTCCCTCAGTGCTTCAGAAGTATATTGGATATAGGCGCCATTATCAGGAGAGAAACTGGCTTTATGGCTGGCGCTGGCAGCAGATGGGACATGGACGGGTGCAGACAGGCTTGATTTTTTACTGTTAACTGGATGACAGCCAATTCACTTAAAATCAATCCCGACAAGACCGAGGTTCTGGCCATCACCACCAGAAACAACATGTGGAGCGACCTCTTCTGGCCACGCGAGTTGGGTACCACCCCTATGCCAGTACCGGTCATAAAAAGCCTTGGCATAAAAATAGATGCCAAGCTCACCATGTTGAACCAGGTGTCCACCGTGGTTGGGGCCTGCATGGGCTTACTGAGACAGCTGCGGAGACTGTCTCCCCTCCTCTCATTTACTGCACTACGAATGGCTGTGTTGGCAATGAGTGTATTGCGGTTGGACTTTACCAACGCCCTGTACATTGGTCTCCCAGAGAATTTGCTAACCAAACTACAAGTTACCATCAACGACGCAGCTAGGCTATTCTTTAGGCTCCCAAGACGGGCACATGCTACTCCCCTACTGCAGCAGCTGCACTGGCTCCCTATCAAACAACCAACCTTCTACTTCTAAAAATGTATCACCAATTTTCCAGACTGGTTGAATTTCTGGACCAAAGCACTCTCTCTCTCAGCCAGCCACTGGTTTAGGTTTAAGAGCATGGTTTTGTCACAACATTAAATTCACATACCATGATAACATATTCCTCAAAACCATAATTTCCTTCACTGCACGTATCCTCAATGGGTAATCGGTACAAGCATTCAGCACTGACATTTGGCCGTGTGGGATACACTCAATTTTAAAATTGTATTCCAGCAATTTAGTGGCTAGTCTTGATAACCAGGCTGTGGACTTTTTCATCTTAAGCCCAGATAAAAGGTCCACCACCATCCGATGATCATTTCTGATGATAAACTGTCTACACCAGACATTAGCTTTAAACTTCTCGACACACTATGTGCATCCTAACATTCTTTTTCAATTACAGAGTTATGTCTTTCAATCTCATTACATTTTTTGTGACGGAAATACAATTGTGTGTGCAACCTGTCCATCATACAGCGAATACCTTGATTCCAGTGGCACAGTGAGCCTGGTCCTAGGATGCTTGTTTGCAGTCCATGGAGGACCTGGCTTGGCAGTTCGGGCTCTACTGTTCCTATGAGGCACAGGGTCAAGACTGCTTTGCATATGGCTGGGTTCAAACTGGAATGGCATGGTGAGCAAAAAAACAATGGATTTAGACCCAGATCTCTGTACTGGGGTGAATGTGTGACATTGTTCTGCATTCTGTCCATCAACTGTTGTTTTTGCATTTGTCACCCTGAGTGGTACGGGTATGCCCAGCCGTGGGTCCCGTGCTCTCCATGCCACTGGAATCAAGCTATCCAGACTATAGAGGGGTGAAACTCCGAAACCCGTCCTAGGATGCTTGTCTCCAGTCCAGGGAGGAGCTGGCTTGGCATTTCAGGCTGGACTGTTCCTATGAGGCACAGGGTCAAGACTGATTTGCATATGGTTGTGTTCACACTGGAATGGCATGGTGAGCAAACAAAACAATGGATTTAGGCCCAGATCTCTGTACTGGGGTGAATGTATGACATTGTACTGCATTATGTCTATCAACTGTTGTTTTTGCGTTCATAATCCACACAAACACACAGATCAGAGGACATTTTGTATGCCAAAACTTATTGCAACAACCATAATGTTGCATCCTATGACTAAACAAATCTTTGCTGAAGCATACCATGTATATGTCTGAATCCCCTCCACACTGAATATAACATTACAAGATTTATGATGTTCTGGTTTGTGTTCTTTAGTTCTTGTAATGGACCATTCGAATCCGGGGATAGTTCTCAGTCACTCGTGATTCCCTTTTTGGCTATGTACACTATGTACACTTTGCCATAAATGGATCTCTCTTTGAAAACTATATCTGCTATAAAAAAAACTCAGCTCATTTATACTGCCTCATAATGCTACAGTAGTTCCATCCAGAGGGTAGTAAGATTATATGCTGCTGCCTATACTCATGATTCTCTGTTGAAATGATGGTGATATCGAACCGAATTGACAAACAAGGTTCAAGATTTTCCATCAGTGGTGACATCAATGAGCGGATCATCATCCTTCTTAATACTCTCTGTCATACTATTGCCTACAAAGTCGACCATCAGAAACAAATCATCCATATTTTGTTCAGCATCATCCATATCTACCTAGAAACCCTCATCAGTCACACCTCTCACCACCATTCTTCTCCCGCTTCCAAACACTTTACTAAAGTAACCAAGTTTACCATATATCTTCCACACTTGTCTAATTGCTGGATAACTCTGAAAAAGGGCTATATGAGGATATACAACACATTTGTTTCCTACTTGTCATTTGACACTTTCCTTTGAGTTCTAGGTCTCACTGAACCTGAACTACGTTGTATAGCGCAAATCAAAGAGTTGCAGCTATTGGCTTCTGCACATTGAATTTGTTCTACAACTGCTTGAACGTGTGTGCAACTTCTCAAATGTTTCAAGTCACTTTGTGATTTCTCAATACAACAGGAAATAGCAATTGTTTTGTCAAGCAAGCGTTTTTCGTATGCCCCTGAATACTTCTTGAGTTACATCTAGCAATTAATTGGTCTAGTATCAACTGTAATGTAAAACCTTCGAATTTGTAATCTTTTGCTAACACATTCAAAGCTGTAAGTGTTCCCCACTTTGAAAATGAAGAGGTGAGGAGAATTGTATTCAGAAACATGAGTTTTGCCCTCTCCATATATTATAATAATGCGTTGAGTTACCGATTGTTATGGGGCTTAATGTTTGTTAGACATACTTCCCCAGTGACTGTGAGTTTGTGTGCCGATTCACAGACATATAGACATTCCTCTAGCATTGCTGTGCTCCGATTGAAAGAATGCGCTCTGTCGCTCCTCAAACGTTGACAGATTCCAATCAATTGTGGTTGCATGCCTAATGGCACATACGTGTCTGACAAGTTTATGGTTGTGCGCTGCCACAGTCAATCTGTGCTGATATAAATCAAACTTACTCAGAGGATGATTTGCTGGGTCCACAGCAGTTTCACTCACTATCCCCTTTCAATCAACAAGAAAAATATATATAGGTATGGATTCTTTGCTGAAAGCAACTTATCTGCCGCCTTAACTGCAGCTGCCACTGGGTTCTGCCAATCCTTCCACCTGTTGAAAAGCTGTGCTCCTATACTTGTAACCAAAAAGTGAAGTAATGCACTTCAAGTAAATAGGTGAAAGTGCATTTAATAGGAGCAACACTTACAGTAACACAACAATCTAGGCTTTCCAACCTCAAATGTCAATAGCTGTCCTTGACCCCTGTGACATCAGCCATTTTATTGTTGTATTAGAAATATGACATACCAAGACCCAAACATAAGAAGACTGTAATTTACAGAAACTTGTTAAAAGTATATTGTATTGTATTATGTTATATTATATTATATTATATTGTGTTGTATTGTATTGTATTGTATTATATTATATTGTTTTGTATTGTGTTATATTATGTTATATTATACTATATTATGTTATATCCAGACTAAGTCTATGAAAAGACTCCATTAACTGCAATGTCAAGTTTACTGTTGTTTTTTCGCTGATTCCATATTACTGGTGGCTGATGGATTTAATGAAGAAAAACGATCCAAAGATCACAGCATACTTGTGTCACTAGGAGGCAGATCATATGTATTTTCCTTGTAATATTAAGTTTGTATAATGAAAATTGTTTAGAATCACTGTTGCTCTGCATAATGTATTCGAACCACTGAAATAACGACCCTTTATAAAGTAAATCACTGGCAATTTTACATCGACAGGGAGTTATTTAAGAAACTGAGCAATTTGGTTGTGGATTTTGTTTTGAATATTTACAATAGCTTTCTGAATCTGCCATTGGTTTGGTACATGGCATAGTATCGTATTTTGGGACGCAGCTGGTACTTGAATTCAGTAACTGTTAACGTTTTGTTAATTGTGTGAATTAGATGGTCGTCTTGCCAAATATGTATCTTTTTTTGTTTTTCTTCTGCATGTTTGTACTGAAAATGCAATAGCAAAAACACTTTTTTCTGTTCCTCGGAAGAATAAAAAATACCACTTTCCCACATTTTATAGCCAAATTTAGCAAGGCTAGAGTGACGTTCTCCCTTTTTATTACGCACAGGGCTCAGCCATTAGCAGGAAGTATAATATTACAAGCATAAAATATTGTAAGGCGTTTTAGCTCTGCCAGACATGCTGCAGCTGTGTCGCCTTTTCTTTTCTTACTTTAATAGTTGCCACTTTTTATGAATAAAAATTTCCCTGGCATAACACTCAGACTGTATAAGAAACTTGATTTAGAGCCAAACCACTTAGTGAATGTATCAAAGGATTTTCAGTTACATAAAGTAGCATAATTCAGAAACTCAAGAAGAACATAATTTACCATGAGACATCATTTGGGTTTTGATTTAAAGCAGCACGTTTACTGCGAAGCTCGCATTTGTTCCCATATTCTAAAAGCTACATTTTTAAATATCGGACCATGGATAGAAAACATGAATTTTGCAATTTTCATTATTCACTTTACACTTTAATTTGATTTCATCCTATACACGTATATAGAGATGTGTGCATTTTTCAGTGTACTAGCCACTGTCAGTTGTGGAGGAGTATTTGAATTATCCAACGTTTATGTTCTGAAACTTTTGTTTTCAGGTCTGACCTAGGTACAGCTTTGGCTCTCACCCCAACCTTATTTCCCAAACATTCATGATAAAAACATATATTTATACGTAAACATTGGAGGAGCTTTTGTCCAGTATTCTTCATCCATTGGCCTGTTCAAGTGCACTTCATATTTTGCTTAAACACATTACATGATACATCATGGGGCAATGGGACAGCATGCTTCGGCTACTAGTTCTTCATACATTTTTACTCATAACATTTGCCTTATGTCGTGCATATCCACATAAAAAGAGAAGTCCACTTGAGTTTAAGGGCTGGCGAACCAATCAATATGTTCATCTCATGTTTTTTAATGCCATTTTATGTTGTATCCTTTCAACTTTTTTGTGTAACCAAATGTACACCTCCTTTAGACAGCTACATTTGAACTATTAAACTTTTCATGCCTATCGCATATCCTTGCATGAAATGAATCACACGCTTACGCAGACAGGAAAAATATTGGCTTTGCCAATGCTTGTTTTTATATTGCTATCAGTATTGTAGAATTTGTATGTAAAATGAGCGTGCACCTTGTCTTGAATTCACAGTCTAACTAAACTTGGAGATCTAAAACTAAGGGTTCCAGAAGAATTTCGATACTTTTGTAATTAACTGTTTGATCATTGATTTACTATAGGTTTATTGCAATGCTTTACAGATCTCTGTGTCCGGTTGCAATTGCAATTCACACCAGTTCAGGAGACAGAGAGTTCCTTTCTCTGATATCTTGTTTTTTCTAGTACAGACAAATGAACTAATATTTCACATAGTAAAGTGTAAGGTGGTGCTTCATAAAAACACACAACTTTATCTCCTGCATGGGAGATTACCCTAAATTAATCTCTGCAAGAAAGTTAAGATAAATTAGCTTCGTTTTACAGAAGATATGCCCTGATATTATGAACCAAGAAGAACCAGTCAATCAGGGTTTTATAAAGCATGCTACTCACCCGTGAGAGTCTCAAGGCTCGTGGGGGGAGGCGTCTAGGAGGAGGGTGGTGTTGAGATGGTCCTCTGTGATCTTGCTCCAGTTCCTTCGCGGCGGGCGCGGGGCAGGTTTAGGTGCAGTGGTGGTGTTGAAGGTGTAGTGTACGCAGTGGTGGTCCATCCAGAGGGGCTGCGTTGTGTGGCTGAAGTGGATGTTTGTCCCTCCTGCGAAGACTGGATCAAGGGTGTTTCCTGCTCTGTGAGTGGGGGTGGTGAAGAGATGCTTCAGTCCGAGATTGGAGAGGTTGTCAAGGAGGGTGATGGAGTCGGGGTCATTGTGCTTGTCGAGATGAAAGTTGAGGTCTCTGAGTAGATGTAGTCCATAGAGGTGATGGCATGGGGTGCGACGAGGTCGGCAATGGTGGTTTAGCCTGGGTACAAGGTCCGGGGTGGGCTGTAGGGGAGGGTGCCGCGTAACGTGGTCCTGAGGCTTGCCTGGATCTGGAAGTGGAGGTGTTCTGTATTGGAGTGGGGGTCGCTTGTGCTGGAAGTGGAGAGTCAGAGGAAGGTCTTATGTGCGTTGGCGAGTCCTCCTTCTGGGCGGTGGGTCGGTCCCTTCTTTGGACCTTGTATCGTCGGGGATGGCGGTGGCGATGCCGGGGCAGGAGGTTGCATTGGTCCAGGTTTCCGCGAAGAAGGTGGCGTCGAGCGAGAGGGTGTCGAGCAGGTCCCAGTTCTCTATGGTGTGCTGGTGTATGGAGCGTATGTTGAGGAGGATGCATGTCAAGGCTTCGGTGGTGCAATCCTCCATTGGGCTTTCGGCGGTCATGGGTGCGGGGTTGATGGTGAAGGACCGTCGGCAGTGCCTTCAGGAGAACTGTCCATGGGTGCTGTTATGTGAGGATTTGTGGTAGTCGGTGAGTCTTCCAGGGTTGAGTGCGTGGAGGGCGGCGGAGATATATTGGATTAGTTCTGGAGATCCAGGGTCCTTGGCGCTTGTTGTGGACGGGCGCAGACAGGCTTGTCTTTGATGCACCTTTGGCCCCCCCAAGGGCGCAGCCGGGGAGGGGGAAGGACGATCAGCTGGGAGGCAGGAAATGGGTGGGAACAGAGGGGAAGGGCCGCGGGGCAGCAGCGGAGGGCGTGGGGAGCAGGAGAAGGACGAGACGGGTGTAGAGATGGAAGATGAAAACACGAGCCACAAAAACAGTAAGATTAGCACAATAATGCTAGACAAATAAAAACAGAATAAAACTGAATACAATGCCACAATACAGTACAATTGGTGGAACACCACAACACAATTACCAGGTGGAAGGCAGAATGCACAGGAGGTAGGAGGCAGTGACACACGGGCCTACAGCAGCCGAGAACACTTCACAGAAGGGGCTGGAGGGCTCAGTGGCAGGGAGGTAGAGCAGAGCTGTTGGGGAGAGAGCAGGCCAGAGACCGAAGTTCAGTGGTCTTACTTGCGCTCCCCCGCAACAGCCGCCATAAGAAGGAGAGGTGGGAGGGATGATCAGATGGAGGACGGGAAACAGGCGGGAACAGAGGGGACGGCAAGTGGTGCATTCGGAGGGCGTGGGGAGCAGGAGAAGGACGAGACTGGCGCAGATATGGAAGAAGAAAACACCAGCCACAAAAACAGTAAAGTTGGCAAAATAATGCTAGACAAATGAAAACAGAATAAAACAGAATACAATGCCAAAATACAATACAATTGCCTGAACACCACAACACAATTACCAGGTGACGTACAGAATACACAGGAGGAAGGTGGCAGCGACAAACGGGCCTACAGCGGCCGAGAACACCTCGCAGGAGGGGCCAGAGGGCTCAGATGCAGGGAAGGTAGAGTGGAGCTGTTGGGGAGAGAGCAGGCCAGAGACCGAAGAAGCAAGCATGTTGCTACCCCATGCTTCATTGAAGGATGTATAGGCCCTGAGATCTACTTCAAAAACTAGGACAACTCTAACTTCTAGTAAGCAAATAATACAACCAAAGAATTTTGTTTCAACATACGTGAGGCCGTCTGGGGCCCTTTGCTATATTCCCCCCCAAAAAAACAATCTCATCCAAGTAAAATCAAGATGCAGTAATCCATACAAGAGTCAAATTCTTTTTGTCAAATGATGGTTTGGTGAGTGTGGGGAAAGAATCAATTTCAAAAAGATAAGCTGAACTGCCTCTGTATTTTAACTAAGCCACACCCAGTTTAACTTTAAATCACATGAAAAAGTCCAATGGTATAGCCATTTAAGTATGCAAACAAAGCACAAGACATTCCTCCACCACAGCCACAAAGTGAGCAGCACCACATTTAGAATATTTTCAACAATGTGGCAATGGGTAGTGCTCCATCTTAGGATAAACATAAGCAGTTAGAAAAGCCTTCCTTCCCAGTAACGCCAAAACCATGCATTCACAAGCCATTAAATTAGAAACTGCCACCCAACCCAGGCCCTCATTAGGTGAGTTCTATTAATTCTGATGAGCCCAGTAACTTTACTTACTATTTCTTTAGAACTATAAATTGTGGAGTTCCATGCAGAGATCAAATCTCAAATCTCACCTAGGCTAACATTTGGAATCAGTGCAGAAACATTGATTCCTGCATGCTATTCCCCAAACTGGTAATTTTAGTTATTTCCAAGTTTCAAGATTTAGCAGGCCATCCAGTAATGGTAATTCCGGGATGGGGAAATAATCGGCATTTTTCTGAGTGAATCATAATGAAGACTTTACAGACAAACTGGAGCACAACCCGCCAATGTATTATCCCAGGAAACAGACTTCCCTGATTACCACTAGTGTGATATGGCCATAGTAATGACAGGCAGTACACTTCACTTGTGCCATAATAAGATAAGATAAGACAGCTGAAATTGAGTTGAATTTAACGGTAAGGTTGTTAGTAGTTGGAAATTAACAACATACAGCACAACAAATGGTCCTGTATGTCAACTGTCCAAAGGGTGCAATGCAATTGTTCACTAAAGGGGTAACAGCCACTACCTTTATTATTTCAGATGTGTTGGTGAACACTTGCCATGATATGATGCACATTGCCACTCTTGTAAGTGGAATATTGCAAAATGACCACTATGTTGGTGGCCTTACTGCTTTGTGTCACGACACCAGCAGGGGCGGCCTGGGAGCACAAACCAGCAATACAGCAATACAGCTGGACCAGCCGTGGGGAGGGGGGCGTTGCAAGTGAAAAGCACTGCTGAGCTACTTTTTTAGCCCTGTTGCTGGCCGTTTTAGCACCACTGCCGCTTGCAGCACTGCTGCAAAACCAGCCCCCAGTTTCAAAGCAACCCCACCTGCTCGAAAACTGGCCCCCAATCTTTCAGCCCACCAGGAAAATGCCCAGTGCCTATTATGGCCAGTCCGGTCCTGGTCACCAGGGACTGATCACAGGTTTATTTTATTTTATTTTATTTTATTTGCATGACATCATCTAGCAGGTGGTGACCTTATCCTTTGGCATCCCAAATATTAATCCACTTTTCTGCAGGGAAGTTTCAAAGATATTATAAAGCTATAGTGATCTTAGGGCAAACATTAGGGATAGGGCCAAATGAAAATGTGAATGAGTTCAGAAATCTCATTTCCCCTCTACTTCAGTACAGAGATTAATGTGTTTCATCAGCACCCTCCTGGTGAATTATTCTAAAGTGATTTGTAGGCAGTTCGTAGTTCAAACTTCTCCAAAGTGTTGCACTTCATCTGACCGGTGGCAAACTTACTTTCTTATTTATCATTGTGCTCTAAAATCCTTGATGGCACAGAAGAGCTCTAAGGTAAACGATATCTTCCATCTTTTCTTCCTCCATGTCCATGTCAAATAGATTGCAGTACCCCAAGCTGTCCCTATCCCAGAATATTACATGACATCCCAGGATTTAGCAAGGGGCAGGAAAGTCTCTGGGTTTGGCAGAAACATCCATATGGAAAGCATCAAGCTTTATCAGTGCAGCAGAAGTTACAATTGAAGTAGGCATGTTTAAAGTAGATCGATTTCCTTCAAGGCATTCACATTATAATATTGGCTTGTCATGTAATCAGGATTCAGCCTTCCTGTTTAGGTAGCAGAGGGTACTGGCGAAATTGTCACCTAACTAGGTAATTAAACTGTGTCATATTACACAGGAAGACTATTTAAACAGAAACAAAATACCAACTCTGGTTCAAGCCTATTGTATAACCAATATCGTTGTTGCACATTTATTGACTCTGCCACCAATAATATATGTGCTGCTTCTGAATGAGTATATGTGGACATACGTAGGAAGGGCTACAGGAGGAAGGACTGTGAAGGTATATTTCCCCATCGTTCCTCGACATTTGCACCATATACTTTGTTACTCTTGAACTCATGTATACTAGGATGAGCAAACTTCAGGTTAGACTTGGGGCAAGATTACAAGTTTGGCGGTCCTGGAGCGAGCCGCCATGCCAGCACCCTGCTCCAGGACTTCCAAACTTGATTGCCGGCCACACGCCCGCCAGATTACAAGTAATCTTGAGGTCTGGTGGATGAACCTTTGGCGTTCCCACAGCGGCGCCTATTGAAAAGGCACAGCTATGGGAACGTCAAATCAGATTTCTGCATGGCATGGACTGTAAAGTCCATGCTGTGCCTGTAGGCCCATAGGAATGAATGGGAAGCCATTCCTTATTTGTGACTCGCAATTTGCGACTCGCAAATAAGGAATGTGTAGGAATCGCTATTTTTACAGTGATTCCTACATGCATAGGCTTTTGCGAGTCCTTAATTGCGAATCCTTAATTATCGCAATTAAGGACATCCTACCTTGATGCATGTGGCTGTTAGCCTCTTCACTACTCTACACTACTTCTTTACATTACTGAAGTCAAAATGTTCACCTGTACATAATGTCAAAGTCCGAAATATTGACACTTTAGAGTTAATAATAGAAATTCTACACTAAGACAAACATTTCGGTGGTCAGTCAGTGCTTCATTATTCAGCCATAAAACACACACCATATCTTGAGATCCCCGTGTACATGTTGGAGATCTCTTTTCCAACAGTATTCAAATGTTGCAGGGCTTCAATTTGAGTAGGCCTAATTTGTTTGCCTTTTCGTCATTCTTCTTAATTTCCTTAAACAAACTTAAAAACTGGAATTTGCCTGTGGAAGACAAAACATCAATGATCCTGATACAGGGAAATTTGTTCTGATGTGTTGTGGGCCGTGTTTAGTTTTCTCTTCTTGGATCCACCATGGATTGCATGACAAATGCAGCAGAGAAACCCAGGGCCAGATTGTCTAACATTTTGCATCATGGTTGCACCACCTTTGTTGTGTCTCTATGATGCAAAATGCTAGTAAATATTTACAAAGCCACGCAAGGGACAATTTGCGCCGCACTCAGTGGCTTTGTAAAAAAATGTAACACAATGCATCGGCTTGCGCTGCATTGCGTTATGTTTCATTCTGAAAGGTGTGTATGGGTGGAATATGGGCGTTCCCATGCATTTCATGCAATCCCAGAGGACAGTATAACAAGTAGAAAAATCTTTTTTTTCCTCGTTATTTCCTCTTTCCATGTGTGCTGCGGTCTGCAGCACACATACAACGAGGAAAATGCCTCACCATTTTTTTTTGGGGCTGGAAGGTATGCCTTCCTGCCAAAAATAATTCTCCTTGTAATGCAGGTACCTCTGCACCGTGGTGCAAGGGTACCTGCATGGGTGCTAGGCTGCCTGGAGTGTGGCACTGCAAGGAAAAGATAATAATGGGCCGTATGATGTTCAATACGCTGAATTTCTGTCCTTTCAGGAACTCAGCGAAGCACGGTGGACTACTGCGTTGTGCTGTATGAAAGTATGTTAAATATGCCCCCCAGTGAGAAGGCCAGTGGCCGATGAGACGTCAGACATGTTGAGGCTTTGAATCCAGAATTCTGTGGCTTCCTCTATTTTAAACATGGCTTGGAAAGTGTGGTGGAAGTTTGGTTGTACCAAACTCCACCAATTTATGGAGTTGCTTGTGCCCCATTAACTTCAAGTGAGACTGTCTGTTACTTACTACGTCCTGCAGGGCCGGACTGGGGGCCTCATTTATGAGAAATGGCGCATCCCTGCATGAAAGCAGCGATGCGTCACTTCTCAGTGCGCACTCCTTGCGACATACCTGATGCGCCATATTTAATGTGTGACGCATCATGTCGCAAGGAGTTACAGATACGTCAGTATTTCTAACGTATCTGCAAGCCCCATGTGAAAGGACCTGTGACAGTCTTACGCCTGCTGTGAGGCAGGCGCAAGATTTTGACGCAACGGTGTCCTAGAAGTGACGCAGTGAAATCTCATAGATTTCACAGCGTCACTTCTACGAAGCTTTTTGCGGGGGAACGCCCCCCCTGCATACATTATACCTGACGCAGGTATAATGTAGCGCAGGGGTTTACAAAGTGACACATCTGCTTAGATGCGTCACTTTGTAAATAGAGCGCAACAGGAGGCATGTTTTACGCCGCTGATGCGTCACAAAAAGTGACGCATCGGAAGCGCAAAAGTGACGCAAAGCCTCATAAATGAGGCCCCGGGAACCCAAAGCAGCCCTGGCAATTTTGTCGGACCAGCCCCCGGTGGGGGCGAAGGGAGATGTCGAGGAGTAGCACTGCTGCTTTTTAGTACTGGGGACCAATATTGCAGCACCACTTCAAAATCGGCCTCAAGTAAAAAAAAAAACGGGCCCCCCACCACTGGAATCCGGCCCCCACTCTTCCAGCCTCCCGGGGAAACGCCCAATGCCTGCTGCGGCAGTCCGGCCATGATGTCCTCTTGCTGTCTCACTTGAAAAATAACACATGCTTGTCACTTGCGTGCTATCCATCCACGAACTAAACTGAGATGCAAAAAAATTATATTTCAAATTAATTCGCAATCTAATGAAAAAAATAAAAGCATATGTGCCCTAAAGCTATAGTGTGTCATATATGTCTGAGGCAGCTTTGTCATTCAGCGTTTATACAATCCTTACAGAAATATCGCTTGTCAAAAGAATTCAGCAACCCTCGTCCCATAGCTTGATAGAGAGCTCTTCAATGCACTGAAACAGACATGATTACATTTACCAGCTCATTTCACATATTTAATCTCTGCTGATGGGGTAGTTAGGAGAGGGAGTTTAAGAAAGAAAGGGTGCCACGCTTTTAATGCTATGCTATTAATATGGAATAAAAATGCCACGAAATTTTAATCAAATGAAAATCTAGAGCAAGGCAAAACATCTTTGATCGTAAATAAAATATACAGTGAACAGCCATAATGTGTGCAAGACTTTCAAGCAAGCAATACTGGTAGGATAGCATTCTTTCCTCCTTTAGCTTTTCTAAGGTGTATTTGTCTAAGTCACGGATATTTAGAACATGTTTGAACCTCTTGGAAGAAAACCATTCTTTGGAAGCTGAAGGGAGGACACAGATTGTAGATTCTACTTTAAATAAATTATAGCTGATTCTATTCGAACATTGATTGCACAGGTATGTTTGCCCCAATGCACGTATGTAAGTAACTGTTTGGTGCCGTTTGCGATTATAGAGGAATTCCATGAGGATATTCTAGACAGTCGAAATATCATTATCAGATTGCATTTTCACATAAAATTCCTGCATCTAAACGTTAATCGTCACAGCATAGGGAATTACTGAGTGGTCCAAGTTATACCCGCCAGATTCCGCACAGAGTACAGAGTTGTATGTGTACTAATGACCACCTTTACCACCTGCTGCGATCAGGTGACAAATGTGAGTAAGTGGGGCTGAAATAAGACTGAGGGAGGGCAGAGGGTTGAGAGAGTGAGGGAGGGGCAGGGAATCGAGTGATGCTCCCTCCTTGCCAGATAAAAAAGGACAGCAGAGACCCTGAGCGTAGGTTTCTCCACTGTTGCAGCCAAAGCCTCAGGTGTTTTCACCGCTCGTCTTTTCGGGAATGTAAAATTGGGTCGACTGTTACCACACCTGGGTAAATTGGGTGCAGGAACATTGGGACACCCCATAACTTGACTTGTAATCAGGTCCTTTCCGTTAGAAATCTGTATAATTGTGCCACCAATAGATAGTTCAATTGAGTATTATTTATATGTGCATTAAGATTTCAGGGGGCATATGTACAAGCCCCTATCGCCACCACAACGTAACTTTTATCAATGTTGTGATGGAGATAAGGGCTGCGTCTTATTTAAAAGGCAGCGTTAATTTATTGTGGCTTAACACTGCCTTGTAAATAAGGCCCTCTTTCACGCTATGGTTAGCGTGAAAGCGGTGGGCAGTTTGTGTTGCAGTGGGCGTCCCACCGCAACACCCTTGTTTTTGACGCTGTCCCCTATGTACAAGGGTGGCTTACATAGGAGGCAAACGCCAAAATTAAGACTAGGTAAAAACCTTCTCTTAATACGGCGAAATGAGGAGAAATACATTATTTCTCCTCGTTTTTGCTTTTTCCATGTGTGCTGCCTGGTTTGGTTATGTACAGGAAGGTCCCCCTTCCTGTACATAAATAATCTAAAAGAAAAAAATCAAATTTGTCACTTTCAATTGTGCTGATGAAGCAGCACACATGAAAGTGACAAAATTGCATTTTAGGATTGTTTATGCTCTGGAAGGGACACCTTCCTACACATAAACATTCCTCCCCTGCATGCAGACACCCTTGCACTATGGTGCAAGGGTGCCTGCGTTGGCGATAAGTTGCTCAACTTAGGGCCATGGCAGGGGGAAACTCAAGGCTGCACCACACTCACACTGAAAATCCTTGTGAGCCGCCACCAGCCCATCTCTTTGCACATCCGCATTGAGCGATTGATGGGGACCTCCCGCATGAAGCACCAGTCTACCCATCCGTGATGCCCAGCCTGCTCGACTTGCCATGCTGATTACCACCCGTGACACTCTCCTTTCTCCTCATAACCCACTTCAATGTGAACGGGAGTCAGGGTCACATGTGCAAAACTTCCAGTATGCATTTCCTAAGTAGTGAATGCTAAGAAAACGCTATTTTGTAAATACAAAATGGAATGTACAAAAACAGAGATTTCCTAACAGCGATTCCTACAGAGTAGGAATCACTATTAGGAAATCGCTATTTAGGAATCCTAAACCATTTGTTCCTGAGCCTAAAGGCCCATTGGTACGTATCCAAATTTGTTATTTCCTAACAGGAAATCACAAATTGGGAAAATGCAAATCCAAGGGCACCTAATGGCCTAAGGCCCCCCTTGATGCACCTCAAAAAAAGGTGGTGCACATGTGAAGCACACAAATGTCCTAGGGGCAGGTGCGTGCTACATGACACTTTAAACATTTTCACTGCATTTTTTTAAATTGCACATGTTTACCATCTTGGATTCATGGTAATAGCATTTCCTTAATGCCCATTTAGCATTTCGGAAATGCTTTGTACGTGTGGGCCTGATGGATTTTAAATACATTTTACACCATAACAGTTTTATGTGTTATTTAGAATATTTTATGGACAATTGTCAAAATACACCCATTCTCAACCTACCTTTGTACATGGGCTTAGGAAATCATAAGCCTGGGTGGTAAATTCTGTTCCGCTCGCGGAATTTGGGTAACTTTGCATTCAGGGGAGAACGCGGAATTGGCAAGAATTCCGCGAACCGCGAAATTTTTTGCTTGTTTGTGCTTTCAAAATGTGTGCTCGCAAGATATTTCTCCCCGAGCACACAAACAGAGTTTGCGAACAGAAAAAAAGCATCGCGAACAGGCGGAACGAGTAATTTTGTGTGTTTGCAGAACTTTTGCGTGCTCACTGAGAATTTTTACAGTTTCGCAGAGCTTTGCCTATCGCGACTACACAAATTCCGCCTACTCCTAGAAATCATTCCTATTTGCGATTTCTTTTTTAGGGTAATGAGTAGAAATCGCATTTTGCGACCACGTTTAGAACTTGGTGCATATTAAAAGGCAGTATTACATTTCTTAATGGACCGAAATTGCAATTCAGTCCATTAAGAAACGCAATTTACTTTTGTATATCGAGCCCTCAATTCTAGTTTATTCTTTAGAAATTCATAACTCTGCTTCTACTGGTTGAATATTTGTATCTTTGTCTTATTTTATTCATTAAATTAAGCTCAATGGGCACGATTCACAAAAGTAATCTGAGACAAAATCCTATCTTTATGTCTTTTGGTATTCAAAAAAGGCTTTTAGCAGTAGTAAAGTTAGGATTCCTATTTTTACTACTACTAAACTGAGACAAAATTCTAACTTTACGACTTTTGGTATTCACAAAAGGCATTTAGTAGTAGTAAAGTTAGGATTCCTAAATTTAGTACTACTAAACTGAGACAAAATCCTAATTTCACGACTTTTGGTATTCACAAAAGGCATTTAGTAGTAGTAAAGTTAGGATCCCTAACTTTACTACTACTAAATGCCTTTTGTGTAAACCAAAAGTCGTAAAGTTAGGATTTTGTCTCAGAATACGTTTGTGAATCGGGCCCTGTGTTTCTAACCTGGTGTGGGATAGTTTTTATGTGGCATTTTCACTGTTTTACTGTTTGAAGGGTTGCACAAATACTTTATACATTGCCTCTAAGTTAAGCCTGACTGGTCTGTGCCAAGATACCAGAAGGTAGCCACAGGTTAATTTGGGGGTTGCTGGTGCCTTACCCTGACTAGGATTGTGGTTGCTGCTTGACCAGAGCTCACACCCCAGTCAACCCAATTTCCTACACTGGTGATCAGCGGTGAGGTTCGGACTTGGGTTTTTGCAGTGCCATGCAGTGATTTGGGGTACATCGTCATCTCATATCTACGACCAATTTTAGTTTGAAGTTCTCCCTGATCTCCCCTGCTGGGCTGATTCTTTCTGCGACTCCAACTGCTAAGATGGAGTTTGAGTTTGCCAATCGGGAGGGCTACACTTTGACTGGTCTTAATGAATTTTGCCAGGAAAAGGGGTACCAAGAAAGTCGCATTCCAGAAGGCCTTGAGAACATGGGCAGGGGAACAACATCTGCCAGTCAAAACAGATGACTAGGAGGAGGAGGAGACTGAGGAAGGATCAGAGCAGGACCCACAGGAGTGTCTCAGTATGCAGCATATTGAGGAGAGGTGTAGACTACTCCCAAGACTGGAGATCTCCTCCCATGCATGGATCAGTGGATCCTCTCGCAACCTGTCCTCAGAGGAGCTTAAGATGGGCATTCTCAGGATGAAGGAAAAGAAACTGGCCATGGAGGAGAGAACTACTTTGGAGCATAGGCTCATGAGAGGAGTCTTAAGGAGCTGGGCATCAAAGCCAAGGAGGCAGAGTCCAGCAGTGATTGTGGCAGCATTTCAACAGTGCCCTCTGGAAACAAGATGGTCCATATTCCTAAAGGTCTGGTGCCTGACTTTGTTGTGGAAGATGATACTGATAAGTGGTTTGAGGCTTAAGAAATTGCCTTAGAGATGTGCAAGATCCCTAGGAGGATTGAGAGGCTAGTCTGTGGAGGCACATCCCTAGCGAAGGGAGGAACACCCTACTAGCACTAGAGCACGGGGACAGGATGAGGTTTTCCCCCATGAAGGAAGCCCTTGTCAGAAAATATGGTCTGTCCCCTTAAAAACAGGCAGAAGTTCAGGTACAGCCAGAAGCTGCCCTAGCAGTCCTGGGTGGATTTTGTGAATTCCTTTTGGAAGGCACTGGATGAATGGGTGAAGGACAGTGAGGTGAATAATTACAAAGAAATGTATGATATGTTTGCAAGGGAGTGCATTCTCAGTAATTGTTTTCCAGAGCTGCACCAACACTTTATTGATAGTAAGCTCACTGACCCAGAGACTAAGGAGGTGGACCACTGGTCCAGAACCAGGGTCCATAAGTAGGTATCTGGAGGGATCACCTCTAGGGTGGACAGGGTACCCATCAGAAGAAGGAAGTGGGAGATAAACATAAAAGCAAGGTGCTCTCTAAAGGGCCTCAAACTAGTTCCATGGGTCAGGGCTCCCATCCCCCAACTGAGATGATTCCCTAACAGTAAATCTTCAGGGAAGGCAGTCCCAAATTTGATGTGAGTACTAACAGGAAGGGCACCTCAAGGAGGATGCCAAGTGTACCAAGCAGGCACAGCCCTCCACTGGAGGGCAGTCACTGGGGTTGGCTGGTGTAGCGCTTGGGGAGGATATTATCCCAAATAGTGTGAGGGCAGAGTAGAGGATATCCTAGTGTCCCTGGGTGACGGAGAGAAGGTGCAGAGAACTCACATGCCTAGTAATACTAGAAAATACAGGCAGTGGGTCACCATCAATGGGCCAAGGGTGGAGGCTCTGATAGACACTGGAGCCAGCATGGCAACTGTCAGATGTCTTCTGGTGAACTCTGAGTAGGTAGTCTCTAATGCATTCCACCAAGGTGTTGCAGCTGACAACCATGAGAGCCACTGTCAAGTGGCTCTGGTTACCTTTGAGTGAGTGGGGTTTCAGGTTCCTTGAGAACAGCTGTAAGACAGAGCATGTCTGTAAACTTTCTGCTTGGCAATAGCCCGGAGCATACCATCTGGAAGGAGGTAGAGCTCATGTCGTACTTAGAGATTTTAGGGTTGTCTGAGTGGATGTGCCTGACCACACAGTCCTTTGTCTCCCTAGAGGGTAGTCAGGATGACCAGGTCTCTACCAAGAAGAGGAAGGGCAAGGGGCATGGAAACTCTCTCCCAAAAATCCAATGGTCTGGGAGGAGGCTGAACCTGAGGGGAGATGCCCAGGAGTCCACAGGAGAGGTTGTTGCAAACCTGGGAAGCTACCTGAGCTGACCAACTGACAGAAGGAAGAGGGTCGCATCAGGGAGGAGTTCTGCAAGGCACAGATGGGATGCCCTACTCCTATTGGCCTAGAGCAGCATCTGGTGACACCTCCAGTGACCACCTAATTTACTGGGAAAATGGCCTCCTATATAGTGATGCTAAGGTTCCTGAGCCTGTTGAAATCTGTATGTTGGTGGTCAAACAGTGCTACAGGACTTTCCTACTGGAGCTGACTCATGATGTAACCCTGGAAGGTCATTTGGGGCAGAACAACACCCTCGGCAGGCTTTTTAACCACTTTTAGTGGCATCAAACGAGGAGGGCCTCTGATGCGTTTGACTGGCACTTCCTACTTGCCAGGCCAGTGGCAAGTCAGGAAGAAAGTGCAAGGCTCCCCTGCAACATTTCCCTTTGGTTGGCACTCACTTTGAAAAGGTGGGCATCAACATTATTGGGCCTTTGGACCCCAAGACATCCATGTGCAACAGGTTCATTCTGGGGTTGGTGGAACATGCCGTCCGGCACACCGAGGCTATCCCTCTGACAACAGTGGCTGCACCAGCAGTGGTCCGGGTACTGATGGGAATCTTTCCCCATGTGCGGTTCCCCAAAGAAGTGGTGTCAGACTGTGGTCCCAACATCATGTCAAATACATGGATGCCATGTGGAAGGAGTGTAGGGTAACCAAACAGTTCTGAACTCCTTACCACCCTCTAACTTATGGGTTTGTTGAACGGTTCATCAGTACCCTAAAAGGCAAGATAATGGGCCTGTTGGATTCCATGTGGTAGAAGTGGTACATTCTCCTTCCATGCCTTTTATTTGCCAACAGGAAGGTACCCCAGAAGGGGGTTGGCTTCTGCCCCTTTGAACTTCTATGTATGCACCCAATGAGAAGACCTTTCAGTCTGGTGAAGGAGAGCTGGGAGCAAGCTTCCAGAAAGGCCCCTCAGGATGTGGCCAGCTACATGCTGGCACTCTAAACAGATGAAGCGCTTCTTGAAGCATGTGCAAGAGAATCTAGAAGTCAACCAGGAGGACGTGAAATGGAGGTCTGACCAGAATGTCACTCTGGTTGAGTTTCAGCCTGGCCAAAGAGTGTGGGAGGAGGAGCATGTGGAGCCCAGTGCCCTGCCAGACTGCTGGTCTGAGCCCTATGGTATAAGGCAGTGTGAGAGTAATGTCACCGATCTGATGGACCTCAAGATTCCAATGAACCCTTTAAGGGTTTTTGCTTGTCGATTGCCTCAAGCTCTACTATGTGAAGTCTGAGGAAAGCATGCTCTAAGTCATGGATGATGGGGTAGAAGACAAGAGTGAACCTCTCTCTGACCTCCTTTCTTCCAAGGAGCAGGATGGGTCAGTGGAGGGTATCAGCCTCTCCCATACAGTGACCCTAGAACAGTAGCAAGACTTCTGCCAGTTTTTTGGGCAGTTAGTCTCACTCTTCATCCTTCCCACCGGACTCAGTACATGGTGTACCCATGATATTGACAATGTGGACTGCAAGCCTGTGAAGAGTACACTCTACAGGCTGTCTGCTAAGGTGAGAGCCAGCATCGAGTAGGAGGTCTCCAAGATGTTGGAGTTAGGGGTCATTGAGCCCCCAAACAGACCTTGGAGTTGGTCCTCACAGCTTCCCCTCCAGGTGTCACACCAGAACTCAGGTTCTGTATGGACTACTGGGGGCTCCATGCCGTCACCAAGACTGATGTACACTCCATCCAAAGAGCTGATAAATTTATAGTTTGGCTAGGGTCTGCCAAGTTCCTCAGCGTGTTTTATTTAAAGTCTGGGTACTGGCAGATTGCCTTGGCAAAGGGGGCACAAAGAGTGGTATGTGTTCTCTTTGGGTTGAAGAATGTCCCTGCCACCTTCCAGAGGTTGGTCAACCAGGTCCTGGCTGGGTTGGAGAACTTCAGTGTTGCCTAGCTTGATGACATTGTGATCTTCAGTTCTAGCTGGGAGGACCACCTGTGCCACCTCAGAGAAGTGCTGCAGGCTCTTATGCACCACCTTTAAATTAATGTCATTTGTGCACCTCCATACACAGTCTTGTCATCTCACTCGCCACACTACATTAGCTTTAACTCTCCCCTTCTCCATGAACTATACCCTTATATATTATTTAAGTTATAGTATGTGAAATCTTTGCATTAATTAAAACACTTATGACATCTGACATTATATTATATCACACAATCCAGTGCTTGGTACAGTGGTGAGTTAATACACTGGAGTGTTGTACTGTGGAGGGGCATATACTGGAATATGGTATACTCAAAAAGCGTACAGTCGAGTGGCGTACAGTGGAGTGTGGTACAGTCGAGTGGAATAAACTGGGCTGGCATAGACTTGAGTGGTGTACAGTAAAGAGCCATACAATAGTGTGGGGAACAGTTTAGTGCCGTACATTGGGCTTAAGTAAAGTCAAGCCTAGTAGAGTGCACGGTTGTAAACTAAAATTGCTTAGTGTAGTGGGGTACAGTGTACATCGATAGAGTGGGATAGCATAGAGTGGACTGCGGTAAAGTGAGGTTACACCCTGTAAATATTGTACAGTGTATTTGTATCCACTGTGCTAGGGTACAGTGAAGTGCTATACATTGGAGTGTTGTACAGTGTTGGGGCATATATTTGAGTATCCCATATTAAAATAGTGTACAGTCGAGTGACACATTGTGGAGTGTGGTTCAGTAGAGTGTTGTAAACTGGAATAGCGTGCATTGAAGTGCAGTATAATGCAATACAGTTGGGTGGGGTTCAGTTCAGTGGTGTGCTTATATAAAGTCAAGTGTGGTAAAGTGTTGTGTGGAAAAGTACAATTGTGTAAAGTGGAGAGCTGTATATTGGAGTGCTGTACAGTTCACTAGTGCAGAGTGGAATAGTGTAGACTACAGTGTAATAGGGTCGAATGCAATAGCGTATACAGGAGTAGCATAAAGTGTAGTGCAATACAGTGTATTAGCATAGAATTGAGTAGTATTGAGTGTCCTACCAGAGAGCTTAGTGAATTTAAGTGTTGAGTGGCATATAGTGAAGCAGCATACAGTAGAGTATTGTACAATTCAATAGGGTTAATTTTAGAAGCATAGAGTCTAGTGACATACTATGAAGTCTCGTTTACTGGAGCCACACAGAATGTAGTCTTGTAAAGTGAAATAAGAGACAGTGGATTGTGGTACAGTCCAGTAGCATATACTGCATTTCAGTACAATGGAGTGCTTTTAAGTCGAGTAGCGTACACTCCAGTAGTGTACCATCAAGTGGGGCATAGTGAAATAGCATATAGTGGAATAACTTAAAGTGGAGTTGCCTACAGTCAAATAGCATAGCTGTGAGAATTATAGTTTAGGGGCATGCAGTAAACTGGCTTACACACAAAAATGTAATAGAAGACACTGGTGAACAGTAAAATGCAGTAGAGTAAAGAAGTTGGGTGGAGTACAGTGGAGTAACGTATACTCGATTAGAGCACAATTTAGTGGCATATACTGTAATGTCCTAGACTGTTGTGGTATACTCTAAATAGCGGAGTTGCCTACAGTCGAATAGCATAGCTGCGAGAAGTATAGTTTAGGGCGTGCAGTAAACTGGCTTACACACAAAAGTGTAATACAAGACACTGGTGAACAGTATAATGCAGTAGAGTAAAGAAGTTGGGTGGAGTACAGTGGAGTAATGTATACTCGATTAAAGCACAATGTAGTGGCATATACTGTAATGTCCTAGACTGTTGTGGTATACTCTAAATAGCGTACAGTTGAGTGGCATAAAGTCAGCTGTTATACAGTGGAGGGGCGTAAAGTAGAGTCAGTAAATAAAAAGTAACGTACTGTTAAAGTGAGTGAAAAGATGTCAATGTAATTTCTCAGAAATAAATATTAGAATATGTAAATGTTAATTTTCTGATTATATATGTAAAGAGTGTAAGTAATAAAATGATAAGTGGCATAGAAGGTAGCTATATATTGCAGTATGGTGTACTATGGTAAGTTCACTGTATACCATGGCACATGGTACTGAGAAGTGGTTATGTTGATGGCTGTGTTTACCAAAGGTAAAATTCAGCGATGTACTTTATAGTACAATTTTGCATTATTGTAAGTTCAAGGTTTTGCCGCATTTCTTGAATAGGGTCTTACATATAGTAAAGTATTATGTTTCATTGTTATTAACAACCTATTGATTCTTCATTTAAGTGGTAATAGGTTAACTTTTTGGTTCATAATTTTGTATATATTATTGACAGATATTTTTGTAAATGTTGTCCCTTAATAACTTTGCACCCGTTTTACAAATGTCCCCTAAATTTTGCAGACCTGTTGCACCTTTTCATTCTCAAAGGACTAAAAGTTTTGCGGCGTTTGGTGAAGGGGGTACAAAGAGAACAAAGGGGGCTCCCAAAATGTGCTAAAATCCAACTTATTTTACACACACTTCTGTTGTTTGCGTATCGTGAAAACCGTCATTCGTATTTTGTTAAAATGTAGCCGAATTACATGTTATAGTGTACTGATTAATCTTTTGGGTAGTGCATGTAAGTAGTGTAACGAGTTTATAAGTTTTATTGTATTTAAAGTTAGTGATATCTGTTGTTGTAATATTTTGCCATACTGTGAGGGTATTTCATGGTACTTCCACGGTACATAGTGGTCACAAGTCATTACCTGATTGGCTAATCATTAGTTCTACAAATGTTACAGGCAGCTATGTTATTTTTAGGTACGCTTTGCCTGTGTTCTGCGTTATGCCTTCCGATGTTAGTACATATTAGATTTAGTATTTTCCTCTAACTATTACTACTTTAGTAAAGTGTGTAATAGGTAGAGCAAACATTTTTAAATGTGTTATATATATATAAAAGATATATATATATATACATTTTTATGCCAGTGTACGGTGAGGTGCTTAAAAAAAAAATTGCACAGTATTTTAAACTAATTAATGCACTACTCTGTACACAATATTGTGGATATTTAAATATGTAAAAAATTACAAATACACTTTAGCACACTATATTTATAAAATAGTGTATTTCCAATGTATTAATTTCTTTAATTTAGTTTTTTGGTACTGCAGTAATACAGCAGTACCTCGTATTTGCTAAAAAAAGAATATATAAATGTATAATTATTTTGATATGGAAAAAATAGCAAACGTAATACTTACCGAGCTTGAAAGGTAAAACGGCATGACTGCCTTTAACTTTTGCAACAACAGCCATTAGCTAAACAGCTAATGATTTGTCATCGCTATATACCTCGGTATAACTCTTTCCACTTAATGCTGACCTTTATTTTGCCTTTTTCTGCAAATTTCTGAACTTCATTCTGCTCTTTCTGCTAATTTCTCACCTTTATTTTGCTTCATTTTGCTGATATCTGACCTTTATTCTGCTATTTATGAATGTTTCTTACCTTTATTCTGCCTCTTTCTGCTGGTTTCTCACCTGGATTGTGCCTCTTTTCTCCTGGGACCACAGAGGAAGCCTTAAGCCCCTGCGGTCCCAGTCAGCTCGGAGCTTCCAGCAGGAGCCGGCATTGCTCCTGCTTGGAGGGAGGTGCTGGAAAGGAAGCTCCCTCAGTGCAGGAGGAATTGTTTCATATCTTTCCCTGCCCGCATGTCTGTGGGCAGGGAAAGAGATGAAATGTCCACTGCCAGTAGTTGGGAGCACTTTGACAGCTCCTACCTACTGGAACTGGAGGATTTGCTCTAGCTTGACAGGAGCTATCAGCTCCTGCCAAGCGAAAGCAAGCACCTTTGTCCCGGTGGTGGGCACCCAGGGACATAACAGGAGCGGACCATGGGGAGTAGTGGTCCACATGGTCATATTTGGCTCCAGGAGTGGAGCTGCATGTCCCTTACCTTATATTTGCATGGGCTGCCCTGGGCAGGTGGTGGTCCCTGGGGCTAAGAACAGCCTGGGAGGGGGGAAGCGGCGCACCCCTCCTTCGAATAAAAACAAGATATCCCTGGCGAAGTGGTGGGCCCTGGGGGTTGTTCCAGTCAGCCAGCCCTGCACAATAATTTAAGTAAAGCCCCGGGGAGGTGGTGGACACCGGGGCTCATTTGAGCCCATGGAGGGGGTCCATGCTACCCCCTTTGAAATTAATAAAAAGCCCCAGGAGGTGGTGGTCATCGGGGATCAAAGAGCCTCAGGAGGGGGTTCTGTGTGGCTTTCCTCCTTTTTTTAGAAACTGCCCTCTGGACTGGCCCACACAGGGCCCATTTCAAAACAACGTGAGAGCCAGCACTTTTTTTTTTTATTTGCCTCAAATTAGCAGCAACTATTTTTAAAAATAATGTTTTTTTGCCCTGCTGGCGTCCCTCTGGGACACCAAGACCAAGGCTTAGGGGTCAGGGTATTCCTACCCTGCCCCCTTTTCTTTTTTTTCACGTTTTTTGTGGGACTCGGCTGAAGCTGAGTCCCAAGATAGCTACTGACACTTCCTGGTTGAATCATTGGCAGCCAGTCAGAGCTTTGTATTTTCCTGCATGAGCTTGTCATTATTCGCAAATATGCCACGATCGTACATGTACAAATTTGGATTTTAATTTCTCGAAAACTACTGAACGGAATCACACCAATGCCTAATCTGCTTACCAGATGCTAGCTTTCTGCCAAATTTGCTGTAATTCCATTCAGTAGTCTAGGCTGTAGTCATGTTCAAAACTCCTATGGGAATTAAAATAGGAAGCACACTTTTGTTGACTCCCCCCCCCTTTTTCTTTGCTCCCTGCCTGACAGATCAAGCTTTAACATTCCAAACACAACTAGAATCACCGGTGCATTTTCTTTTGGAAACTTTCCTGAAAATTTGTTACATGGCGCCAAAGATATAGGCAAGTCAAAAATGCTTTTCACATGGTCCTAACTATAAATACCTACTTGTGACCAATTAACCATGGGCATTACAGTGAACTTTTTTTTATCATAGTCAGCGCATGGACTTTGGTTGTGTGCAGTGGGGTGTTGGCCACAGGCCATGGCTTCTCGCCAGACCTTACTACCAACCCGGCAACTGGCTGCCAACCCCCTTTATTATTTAGGTGATGCATGTAAGGGCTGTCTCCCCACCGACCAACTGTGGGGCCCCTTCTCATCTTCACTTTGTAAATGGACATCCCTCTCTACATCCTTAGAGATGCCCAAAAGCACCGCTCCCCCTAAGCATAGTAGCAATAACTTCAAGGGAGGTCTCATCAATGCCCGCTCACTGTGCTGTCACAGCCACGATATACACGACTTAATTATGTGCCATGACCTTGACGCCCTTTTCATAACTGAAACATGGCTCAACGACTCCTCTAATCCCGATTTGGCTTCTGCCCTTCCCCCTGATTTTACCATCTTCAGACAGGACAGACCAATCGGGCGAGGAGGTGGGGTCGCATTCATCGTAAAAAAGTCTTTCTCGTGCCACACATTCGATCTAGGCCATCTTAAAGGAAGCGAGAGTATCGGTTTCTCTATTGGGCTAAATCCCTCCACCTCTTTCACGGGAGGCTTAATTTATTGCCCTCCAGGCAATGCCACCTCCTTTTTGGATTCCCTAGGTGAAATACTGGGGTCACTTATGCTACGCTACCCTCATTTCACTATAATGGGAGACATGAATTTGCAACTGGAGTCATGTGATGACCCACACGCCACCTGCTTTCAACATACCCTCAACATCTTTGGACTGGCCCAATTAGTGACCGCACCCACCCATCTAGCTGGTCACACGTTGGACGGTATCTGTTCCAACCTAGGTACTATGTCCATATCCCCTCCCATTCCGCAAATATGGACTGACCATAGTCTCATCCCCTTCGTAATTGAACAAAGAGTTCAAGCCCCATCAACTATAAAGCGTTCCCAACCCTCCTTCCCGATAAACTGGAAAAAGGTGACCAACCGTATCAAGCAGAACTCCCAACCACTGGCTCAGGCACCTAAGTTGGTGGGTGATGTGTCGGTCGACTCATGTAACTTTCATCTCTGGATAAATCAAATTATCTCAGATAATTCCAATCCTAAAGGTGACCGTGTGAAGTGTTCCAGAAGGAAGCTGAACGCCCCTTGGTATACCCAGGCCTTAACTGAGAGCCACCTACTTTGCAGGATAAAAGAAAGGAAGTGGAGGAAAACATATGATGAGGCATCTAGAGCCCTGTATGTTCAACAGAGGAAACTATATCTCTCTAGCATAAAATCCGCTAAAAAAGAGTATTATACTAAAGCCATCAACGATGCCCACCAGAAACAAAAAACGGTTTTCTCAATCGTAAAATCCTTCACCCACCCCAAAGCCCTACAGCCTGAAATCCCTCCCTTTGAAATCCTGTGCAACAATATTGCAAATTTCTTCGGGGAAAAAATAGCCAACATTCAAAAGGATTTCCCGCCCCCCCCGACCATTCCCATTCTACAACCCCAGAAGCAGGTAGCCGATAACCATCCTTCTCTCTGCAGGTTTCAACCCGTCTCCCTCCAGCAGACTCGTAAAGCGATCATGGCCTGCAAATCAGGAGCACCCACTGACTCCTGTCCCTCCTCGTATACTGCATCACTTAATTGAGGCAGTCAATCCAAACGTCAATGCTATCATAAATGCTTCTTTAGACTCAGGGGTAGTGCCCAACGAATGGAAGAAGGCCATCGTGAAACCCTTGATGAAAAAACAAAATAAATCCCCCACAGACCTAACCAACATGCGCCCTATCTCACTCCTGCCTGCCCTAGGAAAGATCACGGAGCAGATAGTGTACTGGGAGCTGAAAGCCTTTGTGGAGGACCATAACATTCTGCATCCACAGCAATCTGGCTTTCGCCCCAGCCACTCCACTGAAACAGCCCTTATAGAACTCTCCGACTCCATCAAGTTCCTGCAGGATGAGGGGAGGAAAGCCGTCCTCATCCTGCTTGATCTCACAGCAGCGTTCGATACAATTTCTCATGCCATCCTGATTGACAGGATGCGTGAGATTGGCGTGACAGACACAGCTTTGGCATGGGTAACATCTTTCCTGACCAATAGGTCCCAATCTGTGTCACTGGGCCCCCATCTATCCAGCGTAAAAACCATTACATCGGGAGTACCGCAGGGGTCCATATTAAGTCCATTATTGTTTAACATCTACATGGCACCCCTCCTAGCTGTGATAGAGTCCCATGGGATCCTAGTCACGTCTTACGCTGACGACACACAACTTGTCGTCTCTATCGACAAAAACTGCACGGACACAGAGCTGCGTTTCCAGAATTGTCTCACGGATGTATTTCAGTGGTTGAACAAAAACCACTTGAAATGCAACAGTGGGAAAACTGAAATCATACCATTAGGTAAAGATCTGCCCTTCTGTCCTAAGGATTGGTGGCCCAAAGATTCAGAGGCCCCGCCTAGTGCAGTGACCTCTGCACGTAATCTTGGCGTGCAATTTGATAAAGCCCTATCCTTTGATGATCACGTCAGGCTGCTGTTTCGGACTTATCAAATCTTTAAAAAAATTCTTTGACTTCCTCCCCATTGCATCCAGGAAATCGGTCGTGGTCGCATTAATACTCTCCCGACTCGACTACTGCAATGGGTTGATGGCTGGAGTGAAAAAGTCCACACTGAAGAAGTTGCAAAGTGTACAGCACGCAGCTGCAAGATTAGTGTTAAAACTTCCCAGGAAATCCTCAGCCTCAGCAGCATTAAATCGTCTTCATTGGTTGCCCCTGCACAAGAGGATCCTCTTCAAACTTCTACTAACAGTTTTCAAAGCTCTAAAAAACATCGGTCCGAAATACCTTATCAACCGCTTTGTTCACTATGACCCCGTACGAAGTTTGAGATCCTCCGGTGGTAACCTTACCAGGATTCCGAGGTATAAATATAAAACCAGGGGTGGAAAAACTTTCACAGTCCTAGCAGCTAGGGCCTGGAACAACTTGCCTTTAAATCTCAGACTGGTTGAGACTGAGAGTCTTTTTAGGAAACAACTGAAGACCTGGGTCTATCAGCAATCTGATGCTTATGTTATGGCCGCTATCTAGAGCTTCCTTAATCCAATCCCATCCACACACAATTTCTCAGCGCCAAGATGCTCCTTCCGGAGCGATAGGCTGCGCTTAATAAATACTCACAAAATACAAAAATTTAGATTTTGATCCCCTCCACATGTTCCAAGGGGTCAAAGTGTTCCTACCATGTCCCCTTATTTCTTATTTCTTAAACAGTTTGAGGACACAGCAACTGTGTCCCTGAATCCTGTAATGACTGCCCCAACATTTTTATCCAAGATGCGGTCTGGCAATCAGATTACTCAATGCTGAAAAAACTATTGGTTACAATATGTATCATCATCTATGAAATGACAACAAACTTTACTGGTATTTTACACCTTCTACAGAACAGTTTTATTGAAGTCAAGATAAAATCTTAACATTCCAGTCCAAACAACAGTTGTACTTTTACACTGTTCCCTCATGGTAAAGTATTAAGGATGCATCGGTAATTGACAATGGTCCTTGAAACTGCTTAAACCTTTTCTTGCCATTTTTTTGCTTCCACGGTTTTTCTTCTTTGTTGGTGAGTGATTGTAGAATTTTGGTGAGCTTTAAGTAAGCTAGGAAAAATATGTTGTGATGAACAGGATAATTTGACAATACCATTTTCAATGGCTGTGCTTTCATAACATAATTAAAAACTGTAATGGAAATGTTAGCATTTTAAAATATGCAAGCTCTGCCCCTATGTAGTCTTCCTATGAGGTCACTGCAAAGGCATGTATTTCGACCAAAATAATATAACATGAAACGAATTGTATCATACCCATCTTGTGGTAGAAATGCACCAACAACAAGGTGAATGATGGAATGCTTAAATTAGTCTCAGCCATTGGCAATTGTTCTGGACTACTCTCCAGACCATCATGTTTTGCCCACCAAGCCTCCACCGTTTGGACCCAACCATGTTCAAATCAGTTTTGAACCTGTCCAAATAGGAACAGTCCAGCCTGAACTGCCAGGCCAGATCCTTCCGGAACTGGAACAGAGATATCCAAAGACCAGTTTTGCCCTTATTAGAACTTATCAGACAGGTATAGCGGGTATAGCTTGGTTCCAGTGATGTATGTGCGCTGCACCCTCGTCTGGGCATACCCATCCCACTTAGGGCATTTATATTCTTTGCGATGATGAGAGTGCATATTTAACATAAATGTTCAAAAGTTCAAAATATAAAGTAATCTTCCAGTGGACACTGACCCTGAAATATTAGTTGTAAAATACATCACATGTAAACTTACGGTTTATAAACTTGGCTAGATCACTTCACTCACTCAATTCCGTTCAGTAAAAGGTTCAAAGTTTATTATATTATATTTGTCTGTATACTTAGATATACAGGGAAATATTATAATATCTCCTGTCGTTTAAAGAGCCAAAGGTTTTACAGACAGATCAAATAATTTGCTGAACAATTTGGCATAGGCCCATAGAATATTCAAAATGGGTCGATTTATCATTTCTTCCATTTCCTTTCATGTTCCCTCTCTGCTCATTCCAACGTGATTCGCTGTCAGATATTATCACTCAGAATCACACGGACACGACCGAAATAAGAACTGTTCTAAATCTGTCAATTGAAATGGCTTGTTTCAATTCAGACAGACCTCGAAAGCTCAAAAACATGTGATGCCACTAAAATTACTGCAAAGTTACAGGTTTAGCAAACAGACATAATAATGCTACAATAATCTCTCAGGCCTCATTCAGCAGTAGTGATGACAACGTCATGAAAAGCCTTATCAATGGAGGTGAAGATGTGTCTATAACCTGACATAGCAGCCTCAGTTACAAATGTCGTATGACAATAAAAAAATGGGCTAAGCATTCCAATGACTCAGCTAAGCATGAATTATCACTTAAAATTCAATTCTAGATATATAATGGAAATTCAACAGTTTTGTCCACAAACAGGAGCTTGACATTTTACATTCAAGTTTTTCTTGTTTTTTTGTTGGTTCAATAAATGCTATTCTCACAGAGGACATGCTTTCACATTTTTAAAAGTACCCCTGGGCAAGTCTATCAGTTTAGTGCAAAATGTATTGCCTGTTGCTTTCATGAAAAACTCACATATTCTATTGGCTCATAAGGACACATCCAAGCCCAGAGCCATCCTCTCAGACCAGCCTCTCACAGTCACATGTCAGGAAGGTCCTTCAAATGCTTTGCTAGGATAACCAGCAGCTTAATCAAAAGAGGTCGTGGGTGCCCAAATTATCCAGGAATGCCCAACTCTATGCAGGCGATGTTCCCCAAAATGCCAGGGATTCTGACAATATGCGAAGAATATCAACTTATGCCATCCCCAACTTGATATCAGTAGTGGCAACTGTTATAGCTAGGGTGCTCAAAAAGATCAGTAAGGGCCACTTTATGCCACGCTCACTGTAGTGAGTGTAAAGCCTGAAATATGGCATAATCGGTTGACGTATGCCGGTGCAACCACACATACAAAATGCCCACAATATGTCAAGAATAGCTCATTTGTGTCAGTGCCTCCATAATTACTAGAATGATTGCATATAACATGAATGATCACTTTATGGCAGGAGAACCACAATACCTAGAGTGTCCACAAACGTTCAAGGAGGGCCAGCAAAATTCCCAGAATGCCCATCTCATTCACTACATGTGCCTTTGTCACCGTCTTTTCAACTCTCTCTCCTTTAAACACCTCCTTTTCTCAGTTTTACATTGTCTAAGCTTGTCTCTCGCATGAATCTTTATCCCTGTTCCCTATGTCTACCTCTCAGTTTCAACTTTGCCACTCCCAAATTACTTTTCTTGCCTCTCAACTCACCCTCCTTATTTGTATACCTCTCTCTGCACTCCAGTCTTAGGCTTTACCTTTTCCCAGTTTACCTTTTGATTTCTCACCAGCCTTCCTCTCACACCTTTCCTATCTTTCTCATCCACCTCCTGACTCCTCCTATCTTGTCTCAAGCCAGTCTTCTAAAACATTTATGTCCACATTGTTATTTTTCTGTTTTACTTACTTTCTTTTTACTATGTTGAATCAGCTCCATCTTTCCTTTTTTCACTGTCCTTCTCATGCCTTTTTATGATTTTCTACTTGCTACCTTAATTAATTCTATTTTCCTAATTCCTGCTTATCCATTCTTTTTCTGTTCTGTTTCATATTATTAACTTGCTTCCTCATTTGTTGGTTCCTTGTGGACTCTAATATTCTCTGTAATCATTATTAAGACAAGCATTTTTTAAGACCTTTGGATTTTTGTATTCACCAACACAGGGATCATTTTGGAAAATATGTTTTGCCCATTTCTGATCTAGAGGCTTCTACATACAAATGTCTTAACAATGACCTGATAAAGACTCCTGGCAAATTACGCTCAGGCTCGAAACATCAACATTTCCTCCACTCTAAGATATTTTTTATCTCCACTCGGTAGTGTTTCCACACATAAGTCTGGGATGCTGGAGCAGGGTCTTAAAACAAACCTTGATCCTTACTTATTTGTCCTTTTTATGTGCTTGAAGGAAGAGTGGACATAGCAGTTGCTTTTGCTGTTTCTGGTTAGTGTGTGATTGAAACTGGATCTGCTAACACTATTAGGGGAAGTTCTTATATTAATAGCAGCCTGTGTGGTCTAGAGTTACCTTCCTCGATGAGGAGATCTTGATTATCTGAGATGTAGTAGAACCCCTGTATTGCCTTCCCATTCAATTCCATGGGTGATAAGATGACACTAATCAATGGTTGATGGTCAGTGGAATCTAAGGTACCTGAGAAATCACAAGTAACTGTGACTGCAAGCAATGATCTATTGTATGGTGAGAATGGTGACATCCATAACAGAATGTTTGGGCCTTTAGTGATGAAACCAGAACAGTAGCCTTGAAGGATGGAGTTGATGTAAACACGTTTGTCGATAGTGATTGCGTACATAAATATATTTTTGAGGAGCAGCAGCTTTGAAGTGGGTTGGTAGCTGGTAAATTCATAATTCGTGGGTTCTGCTCTTACAGCAGCAGGGAACAATTCTGTTTTTGCTTGCATCATGAAAGATGCCTTTGGCAAGGGACCCACTGAATCTGTTGGTAATGACTTTCAGGATGAGATTGAGTAAGGGCATGTGGTAGCTCACATCCACTTGGGAGTCAGTTGTGATTGCCGGGTTGATGTGCTCTGGTTTAGAGTTTTCCAGTGTCAGGCCGTGAAGGAGAAGTGCTGTGATTTGGTATGTTTTGAATGACAGCGGTGGATGGTTGGTGTTAGGGGAAGGAGGATCAGGATGGTGGTGTGGTCTCACCAACCCAGTGTAATTTGAAAAACTGCACAGTCAGAAAGAACTGATTGACAATGTTGTCTTTAGTCTGGAATAGCTCACCTGATTGCTTGGTGTTTAGACGTCCAATAGAGCATTTTTTTTAATTAGATGATGGCTGATGTTTGTGATTTCCTCCATGAATGTTTTCCAGGGATTATGTCTGCAGTTTGGATGCAAAATGGAGGTCATTGGGACTTAGAGGTAGAGGTAAGTGGTGAGTAATGATAGAGGTCCCTAGAGAAGACCGGCCAACATGTCAATGACTGTCTGGTTTAGAGGTTTGTCATTTCTAACAGTAATGACATCTAAATAATCAGAAAAAGAACCCCAATATATGGCTGTTTCCAGGGCTCCAAAATCTTTGAGATGTTTCTGAATAAAACAATAAATTACAACACATCATTCCAGCATTACAAGGTTTGTTTGGATAGTGTAGAAAAATACAACTTAAGCTAGCAGGGCAAAACGTTTAATTCAAGTTTACAATTTTGAAGAGAATGGCAGGTTCAGCCTCACACCCGAAGCACAATTGGCTGCTAATTTAATAACTGTATCATTTTTGTAATTCAGGCATGCTGAGGGTGGTACAAATAGGTTGTATTATTATTCAGTTAAATTGGCCTTTATTTATCAACCACATAATCGTGATGTGTCCCTGGCAGGATTCTGCACACCACAGCAGTTGGTAGGGGAGAGCAGGGGGTCCAGGAAGCCATATTCCTGCATTTCCCTTGTACGCCTGCATATTTTTCATTTTAATGTATTAGATTGTTGACTTGGCGTACCATAGAACATTATTATGAGAATTATTAATTCAGGACGCGTTGCTCACTTAAAAAATAAATATAATAGTTGTGGAAGGTGTCACATTATATGTGGAATCAACATATTGTGTTTTGTACCTCTCTAGGTAGAGCTCATTCTAAACATTGGTAATCTGTTAACGTTTGAGCCATGCATCACTGACCTACTTGTCAGCAGGACGTATACTCTGAAATGTTAAATCCGAGTGATAAAAACTACAGTCATTCAATTAAAAACGATTCCATGAAGAACAATGTTCACCTAAATATATGGCTGTTATATTTCTTTTTTGTTGTTGAAACTCTTTAGACGAGTTGAAAAAAAACCTACCTCTTGAACACAGGGAATTTGAGAGCATGAGAACAAAGGCTAACTTTGGGATGAAACGCCTGGGATGCGTGGATGTGTTCAGATGTCTTAACATAATGGGGATAGCACAAAGGCAGAGAGAAAGGCAGCCCTTCATCTTTGTTCTATAAGTGATAAAACAGCATCACATGCTTGGAAACTCTTCTGACCCTAACACATATGATGCTTCTTCTTCTGCCACTCTGTCTTTTCCTGATTAAGTGAAGATAGTGTCTTTTCCTGTAAAGCAATATCAAAGAACAAAACGAAAAAAGCTGCCGTAACGATGAAAGGTTTTATTTCTTTTTTAATCACAGTGGGATCATACAATACGGGTTTCTAATCTTACACTTTCAGTGGTGAACCTGTCAGCGTAAAAATATTTTCGCACAATCCCTTCAACTCTCATCTCTCCAGCGAACTTCAGGGTCCAGAGCTGAACTTGCTTCCTTTGAATGTGCTTTTTGCTCACCATTTCTTTTCACATCACAGATCTTCGACTTAAATAGAGTTCTTTCTATAGCAGTGCCCCTTGGGAAACTGACAAATTGAAGGGAGGGAAAACTAGCAGTCCTTGAGTGGTTTAAACTGCTCGTGCACTTCTGCGCAGCTTCTCGCATGGAATTATCATGTCCTTCAGATCACAGGAGTGTTATATTGCATATATTCACGGACACATGATGTTTCGATCACCACATTTTCTTTAAAATCCTGAAGACATGGACAGGTGAAGAGCTCCCTGACGGTGGCACAGTCAATAGTTGGTTCTGTGGCAAAACCTACTTGCAAAGATGACATCTACAATTTGCCAAAAAGATCACAATTACTTTTCTAGATTTTTATAGTACTAATGACATGAATCCTATTTTCAAAATGTAAACTTGAAGAGTAAAAGCAAACCAATAAAACCTCTGTGGCTCATAACAATTGTTTCCCTCTTAGACAAGAATTACAAAGTGAGGTCCCATTGTGCAAAACAATTCTCCCGCTCTCACTTCCTGTCTCTCACACAACCACCCACACACATGCTCACACACAAGTATAAAATAACACACAAGAAAATTTTACAAAAAAAAAAAATTTTTACAAAAATAACACACAAGTGTGCAAATGCACACAAAGACACACACACAGACACACACACTTAAATGGTGGCACACGTGAACAAGATTGCGCACACACAGGCATGAGGTACCTATTGTGCGGATGTATGTCGTTAGCACGCATGCTTTTACAACGAATGCCTTTACCACGCAACTTTTACAACGCAAGTCGTTACAACGACTTGCGTTGGGGGGCGCTGGATAGTGAATAGTTTAATTTACTATTCCAACTCCAGTCCCCGTGGATAGTAGGGAAGGTGTTGGATAGTAAATTAAACTATCCTATCCTAGAGCACCCCCCAGCGCAAATCGTTGTAACGACTTGCGTTGTAAAAGTTGCGTGGTAAAGGTAGTTTGTTGTCAAAGTTGCATTGTAAACGCTGTTCACCCTATTGTGCTATGTAACATCATAAAAACGTTGACATTTTTCATTGAAGAAATCATAGCACTCAATGATGTCATGGAACATTCATGGGACCATTGATGAAAAATATGCACACCTGTGCCTCATTGCATTTGTGGGGTGCAAAATGACACAGGAACTTGAAAGTCGTAAAGATCAAATCAATTTTCAAGAGGTCAGCAACATCAACATGGGACTCTCTGTTCTGTTACCTTCAGCACAAAATTCACAGTCACTTTTTTGGTTATATATTTCATATATTGTTTTGTGAAGCATTGACTTTTAATGGATTGCCACTTTGTATAACTAATAGCAGTTCAGACCTTACTTCTTGATTAAGGCTCATACCCATTCTTGAATGAGCCATCATCTGTAACTCTGTTAGTCTTGAAAGCTGCTTTTCAACTGTTTTCTTTGTTTGGTTTTGAACCGTAAAATGAGGGATCTGTCCCTTCTTGGAGAGGTTGGGACTTATGACTGTCTAAAGATCATTATGAAAGCTTCTTTCTACAGTTTAAGGTCTTCAGGTTTGGTCTTCAGGAGGTCTGATGCTGGGCTCCCACAAAACATGTATAGTTGTTGACATGGCTCTTTTAATTAATTCTGGTACAAAGAAGCAGATTTGCGTTTCTAATTCTTGAGTTGTTCTGGAACAATGTCAGGGACATCAATTGAAGATATTTTGGGCTTTTCCCTGCCTGAACTTTGCAGATAGTACAGATTTTGAAAAAGATGTATACCGATCCTGTAGTCTGATACTGTCCTATATCAGTCTTCAATTACTGTAATGGCAGCCAGTTCTCAACTCTCCACACGTCTGGAGAGCAATGATCTAGTTAATGACCTCCAGTCTAGATGTCTACCTTGTTGTTTGCCTGAATACTAAACATTCAATCAATCAATCAGGATTGGTATAGTCCAGCAAATCACCTGTTAGGGTCTTGAGGCAGTGGGGTTGCTAGCTGCTGGGTGGTGATCTGTACTTTCAAACAGTCAGGTCTTTGATCCTTTCCTGAATTGCTGGAGCATTGGTGCAGGTCTGAGGAGCAGGGGAAGGTTGATCCAAGATTTGATAAGATGTGAGAAGTAGCGTCCTCCTCTGTTGGCTCTGTGGATTCAGGGGGTGTCTGCGAGGAAGCGGAGGCGGATCATAGGTGTCTGGTCGGTTGGTGAAAGGTCATGTGTTTGTTCATGTACGCTTGGCCCCGTTGTGCAGGGCTTTTTAAGCATGGGTCAACATTTTGAAGTGGTTTCTATTCTGGATGGGGAGCCAGTGTAGCTTCTAGAGGTGGGTTGTGATGTGGGTGAATTTGGGGAGGTCGAGGATGAGCCTTGCAGCTTAGTTTTGTATTGTCTGTAGTCTCTACAGGAGGTGTGCGGTGATTCCTACATAGAGTGTGTCCCTGTAGTCCAGCTTGATGGTGAGGTGGGCCTGTGTGACAGTTCTTCGGGTGTTGACTGGGTGCCACCTAAAGATATTTCGGAGCATACAAATGATTTGAAAGGAGGCGGATGAGACTGCATTTCCCTGTTTCCTCATGGATAGCTTACTGTCCAGCATAATGCCGAGGCTGTGGGTGTGGTCTGCCAGGGCAGGAGAAGGGCTGAGTTTGGCATGCCACCATGCATCGTTCCATGGAGAGGTGTTGTTCCTGAAGATTGAAAATGAGTACTTCCGTCTTGTCTATGTTGAGTTTGAAACAGTTGTCCTTCATCCACTTGGTGATGTTCATAATTAGGTACAAGTTGGCTCTTGGGGTAGGGGTCTTCTGACAGTGAGAGGATGAGCTGTGTGTCGTCGGCTTACGAGATGATGTTCATTCTGTGCAATCTGATGGTGTTGGCCAGGGAGGTCATTTACTTGTTGAAGAGGGTAGTGCTGAGGGATTATATTTGGGGTACACTGCAGATGGTCTTTTTGGGTTCCCTGGTGAGCGATGTGAGACATATTCTCTGGGTTATTCTGGTGAGAAATGAGGCAACCCATTTGATTCTAATGTGGTGGAGTCTGTTGATCATGATGTAATGGGAGATGGTGTCAAAGACAGCTGACAGGTCTTGGAGGATGAGGGCTGCTGTTTTACCGTGGTCCATGAGGGCTCTGATGTCATCAGTGGCTTTGATCAGGGTTGTCTAGGTGCTATGGCTGGTTCTGACTGGCTGGTGTTTGGTGAGTTGCTGGTTGATTGCCTTCTCGAAAACCTTTGCTGGAATGGGTAGCAGGGTAATAGGCCAGTAGTTCTTTGGTTCTGCTGGGTCAGTGGATAGTTTCTTCAGGACAGGCTTCACTTCCACGTGTTCTTAGTCCTCAGGGAATGAGGCAGAGGTGATGGAGGTGTTCAAGACTTTCTTAAGCACGTTGCCAATCGCCCTACTTCAGAGGTTGAAGATTTGACTGGGAGTGAATGTTTGAATGGTTCAGGATTCCGCCCATAATCTGTTCTTTTTGCATTTGTTACCCTGAGTTGGAAGGTTATGCCCAGATGTGTGTCCCCTGCTCGCTGAGCCACCAGATTCAAGCTAGCCTGGCTGATGAGGGTGAAACTATGAAACCAGTCCCAAAATGCTTGTTTCTGGTACAGAGAGGACCTGGTCAGGCAGTTAGGGTGGGACTGTTCCAATGGGAGCAGAGTCAAGACTGAGTTGCATATGGTGGAGTCTAAACTGGAATGGCGTGGAGTGCAAATAAATAATGGATTTAACCCATATCTGTGACTGGGGGTGAATGTTTGATTGGTTCAGTATTCCGTCCATCATTTGTCCTTTTTGCATGTGTCACCCCAAGTGGGAATGGTATGCCTAGACGTGGGTCCTGTGTTCGCTATGCCACCAGATTCAAGCTAGTCTGGTTGATGAGCGATGAAACCCCAAAACAGGACCCAGGATTCGTGTTTCTGATCCAAGGAGATCTGGCAGTTCAGGCTTGACTGCTCCAATGGGGAGCAGGGTCAAGACTGATTTGCATATGGTTGGGTCCAAAGTGGAGTGGCGTGGTGTGCAAAAAAAAAGAATGGATGTAACGCAGATCTGTGACTGGGGTGAATGTTTGATTGGTTTGGCATTCTGTCCATCATCTGATCTTTTTGATGATGTGATGGGGCAAGAATCTCTGGGTGCTCCGGAGTGCAAGGAGCTCATGATGGAGACAGGTGCTTGAGCCATAATTGGGTCCCAATGGGTGAGCAAGTGTTTGGGATTAATGTTAGTGGTTGTGAGCAGGCTGATGCTTTCAGCAGTGGAAGGTTGGGGTTTGAAGGTTTTGTAGATGGTTGACATCTTGTTGTGGAAAAAGCCTGCTAGGTTGTTGCACAGTAATTGCGAGGGGGTGATTTTATTCCCGGTGGCTGCAGGGTTGGAGAACTCCTTCACGATGGCAAAGAGCTCATTCCTGTAGTTCGTGCTGACTTCTATGCAGTTTGCTAGGGCGTTCTTATTTGTTTCTTTCAGGAGGCGGTGGTACTGGTGGTGCGCTCTTGTCGGTGGTATGATCTCCTATCTCTTTGCTAGTGAGAAAATTCCTGTCTAGATGCCTGCAGTTGCGTTTGGTGGATTTCAGCTCCACGGTGAACCAACTGGATCTTCTGGTAGGTCCTTTGACTATGACTGGTATGGCGGGGATGATTAAGTTGGCACATTCTGTGATCCACTGGAAGAAGTTCTTTACAGCCTATTCAGGGTTGGATGTTGTGCTTGGGAGGTGGGAGAAGATGTCATATAAATGGTTCTTGTTTGTGCTGTTATTCTGTTGCCTGTCTTAGGGGCCTTTATTGGTATTGAACATGTTTGGTTTTCTGGTAATTTTGTTTGCTGTTAAAACATTATAAAGTTTTGTGTACAGAAAATTAGGTTAAAACAGGTAACTTACGTAACCAATAGTGGATATAAATATTGCGACTATATAACAGAAAAAGCACTATCCAAAACATTTAAGAAAATATAAAACTTCCAATGACCTGATTCTACTATTACCTGTCCAACTGACACAGTTCATTCACATGGTCACCTTCAGGAGGCAGAATCTCCATGTCCTCTGCAGAGCCCACTACAGTTTCATCCTGTCCCTGTCATCTTCAAAATCTACATTAATCTCTTTGGACTCTACTCACCAATAATACTATCATAATTCATCTGTAAGCCAACGACACGCAACACTACATGAAAGTCTACTTCTTTACGATCCAGGTTGGGGCAAGATGGCGGCTGCCTGAGTGCTGTGCAAAGACATTCTCCCTGTCATGATGTTAATGTACATTACACTATGAGAAGGAGATCGTAAAGGAAAACGGGGAAAAAACGCTGTAACTCACCTGGAGACATATTGCAGGATTTCCTGGCTTTCTTGGCTCCCGGCTGATCTACGGGTGGATGAGGTTGTCAAGTGTCACCTCCCTGACGGCTTGAGCTGTGTGGACGCTTTTTTCAGTGGCAGTTGGTTTCAGGCGAAAGGTGCTTCGGAAGCTCGGGGGAGCTAATCGCTACTTTTTCGCCACAGGAAGTTTGCCGGAGATTACAATAGCAGTGGCTGGATGCAACATTGGAGCTTCAGAGCTGAAGTTGCTGGGTCGTGAACACGGCAACTCATGCCGGCAAAAACGAACCTGCGGGGAAGGACATCATTGCTCCTGTAGGAGCTAAGGGATTATCCATGACTCAGGGTGCAATTGCAGAAGGGAAAGGCCTGAACTCATCCCAGTGTGACAGGCGCCACTCTGAGCAGAAAGAAGATGGAGCCTGCGGTGAGAAATCGATTGGGGAACAGCACCTCAATGAGATACCCATTAAAACCAAACAGCTTATTGTACCAGGAATGTTCTCCGGCCGGGGTTTAGGCAATGCCCTTGAAAAAAAACCTAATAAAGGTAAAAACAATTCTACATCAAAAATAAATATGGACTGTTTTACTAGTTTGGCTGTATTGAATGGGGTGCTTAATAACGATGGCTCCAGTGCAAGAGAGACCCTCCCAGAGGTGGTAGAGTCAGCTAAATCTCCTCCTTCTGGGGAAAGTTTGAATGGAAATTTACTGGGTATAGAGGAGGAGACGTTAAAAAACTAGACAAATGTTCAACAAGAATCCACGTATTGTGCAAGTCACAGACAAAACTCCCTGAGCTCCGGCTTTAACAAGGGAATGTGGCGCCAGTATTCAGAAAGATGGTGAAAATCTAGCGACTTCGGATTTTGACAAATTTTACTCCCTGGCAGATGAATCTGACCTATCTAACAATAGTGAGAAGGACGGAACTGATGACGACCTTACTGGGGTGGAGAGCAGGAGCTCTCCAATGAAATTTGATACACAAAAATGCCTTCCAGTTTGCAGAAAGAAAAGGAGCCCAAAAGGGTCAGATAAAGAGAAAGGGTTTACATGAGATTACAGCCAATCAAGTCAGCTCAAATGGGACTATTCTGCAACCCAATTTGAAAAGAAGATTGAAGATAAGGTCAGAGACCAAGTAAACTCTCTAGAATGTTCAATTGAGACGAATAATGCTACAACTCCACACCCCCCAATAAAGTTAATATACGCAACTCTGAAACAAATGCAAACTGAAGCTCACCAGGAAAACAAGAGGGCCCATTTGGAACCAAAAAATTGCAAGGAGCCTTATGCAAAGTCAATAACGCCTCCACGAAAATAACTGAGCGCACCACAGCTCTATAAGAGAGAATTGTACAGCTAGAGGCCACTGCGGAAATTTCCAGACAATAAACTCTGACTAATGAAAGCACAAACTCTGACCAATGAAAGCAGGATGACCAACGTGTTATGGAAGTTGGAGGATTTTGAAAACAGACAACTCTGCAATAACTTTCAACTACTTGGGATTGCAGAAAATGCCGAAGGGGATGATATTCGTGGATTTGTCCTGAGGGTACTTAAGGAAGCTTTCCCCAAACTCGCTCATTGGAATTGGAAGTCTAAGGTGTGGAGGGTGCATCGATTCCCCCTGATGCTCAAAAAGAGACCTGGGCAAGATGGAAAACCGAGAGCCATCCTCATGTTCTTTGGCAATTTTATTCTTCGCCAAGCTATTTTTGAAAAAGCCAGGCCTAACGCACAAAGGGTGGGTGAGGGACACTCACTTTTTGTTCAGCCTGATTTTTGCCACACAACAGTTGAGAGCAGATGGCTGCTCTGATTGCTTATCACACCATTTCAGAAATTGGGTTGTAAATTCTTTTTATTGAACCCTGCTAGGCTCAAAGTTATCTGTAAAGGCACAACAAGGGTATTCATGTCAGAGAATCAAGCCCAGGTATTTTTTAATAAAGTTTCGAAGAAATAAGCTTGGGGAATTGTTTTGTAGAATCACTAGATATCTCCTACTTTTCTCCCTATGTTTTCTCTCCTTCTCTATATATGTGTTTTTTTTGCGGGGAGAGGCTAGGGGGCACAACACATGCAGGAGGCATCACAAGGGTCCTTGGAACTATTTTGCCTTTTAGAAGGGGAGGGGGGAGGGGTTGGGGGGAAGGGTGGTGACGAAACCAAGGGGAAAAGGGGGGAAATTCTTTGCACTGGTTTGAGTATGGGATATAGGAGTTTGTATGTTTTGTTTGGCGCTGTTACATGTTTTGTAATCATAGTTTACTTTTGTTATGAGGAAACTTAGGATCGCATCCATTAATATTTGTGGGTTAAGTGACCCCCAAAAAAGAAGGAGAGTTAGCCTCTATGGTCAATTGCTGAGGGCAGATATTCTATGTCTTCAAGAGACACACATCGAAGGGTGTAGGAAGGGGATTTTAGAGATAGCAGGATATCAACTCATTGCTACTACTACACAGGAAACACGGACAAGAGGGGTGGCGGTACTGGCACGAAAGGGAATAGGCAGCTTTCCGCGTTCACTGGTAGATAAGATGGGCAGATGAGTAATATTGCAATGCTGTTTTGGGGACAAAATGTTTACTCTTTGCTCGGTATATGGGTCAGTGCTCGATGATCCTGCATTATTTAATTCTCTGAATGTAGAGCTGGAAAGGAATCCGTCCGAAATGTACCGATTCGGTTGGAAGGGCTCCAAACATGGTTCGGAGCCCTTCCGACCCGAATCGGAATCGGCCCCTTTGTTGTTTTTCCAAGTTTCTTAAGTCCATAATATCTTCTTGAGCTTGAGGCATTGCTGGTTCCACTTCATTAATGGTGATTGCTGCTTCATTTTCAAGAATTGGTTGTCCTAGTGGATCTTGACTCAGTGGAGCAGAACTTTGACTGTCTTGAGAACTGTCTCTAGCAATCTCATCTGCAATAGTAGCTTCTTGATCAATTTCATTTGTCAACATTTTCAGATAATTTGCAAAAACTTTACATTTTATGGTATCTTTACAAGCATTGAAGGAATCTTCATAGCTCTGAAAATCTCCAAGTAATTCCAATTCTGTACAACACGGTTTGAAGAGTTGCAAACGGGCTAAATGGTGAAATTTCCTTTTATCTGGAGTATCACAACTCAGTTTTCTGTGATTAATCAAATGTCCTTTCCTTTGTTTCACCAAAATCCATCTGCACCAATCACTGCATATTTTCCTTCATTTATGTTTTCTGTAGTATTCCTTTTAAAAGTTTAATATTGCAGCACTTCATAGAGACATATGTTCTCAAGATGATGACTTCTATTTGGATAATATACGTCCAACATGTTTGTTTTGACAATATCTGTACTTTCCGGTTCTTTTTCTGCTAAATATTCAATTTCTTCTACAGATTTAAGTACTCGATTTCGCGTTCAGAAAGACCTAGACTCACCCAAATGATTCTTCTAGATTTTGAGTATAAACTTGCAGATGATAACCGATCTGAGCATTCATACGCTCCAATTTTTCGATGGGATAATGTTATATTTACATGCATATTGTTTTCATATGATTTGTGCAGAGCTTGTAGAATCTTGGGGGTTACTAGGTTACTGGAGCTGGAGGGTTAGAATGACAGTTTCCAAGCCTACATGGGAAGGTGAAGCTGTGTCCCAGAGGTCCCTGCATCTTTGCATTAAATCTACTTCTACAACCTTAATATCTTTGAGAGATTCTTCAAAAGATAACATCTTCAAACTGAAACTGTACAATTTCTTACTAAGACTCTTCTTGTGAGAAATTTCTTCCCACATTTTTCAACTCCGTCTTTTCTGATTTTGTTATATAAGATGTCACATACTGGGCAACAGCAATGGAATTATACGCAACATACTACATATCCATATTAGCATTCCACATTGAGAGAATAACAGGAATATAATCATTGATATACTTTGATTCTTCACTTCTTCTCAAATTGTATGTATTTTTAGGAGATTTTTTAGTAATGGTATCTCTCACAGCTGACATGAAACTGTTTACTCTTCCTTTGGATATTACTGGACATGGAAATCCAAAACGACATTTGGTATACATTTTTTCCTTAGACTTGTACTTTCGTCGACAGTATTTGCCACATCGATGACTTTGGAATCGTAAGACTTCTTGCCTTAAGGTGTTTTCTTTGGTTCTTTTTAGTATAGCACATGTGACATATTCTTTAATAAAAGAAAAAAAACAGTGTCATCTGAATCAGTTCCGAATTTGGGTGCGTCCTTGATGTATAACAGCATATGTATATGATGAGCACCTCTGGCTTGATACTCCTTTCTCCAAAAGAAATCTTCAACTTCTCCAAGAGGAGGATTCTTTTTATTGCAGATAAAAGACATCATAGCTTCAAATCTATGATTGAAATATCTGCATACATTAACAGGATCCAAAGCGCACAATTCTCCAGGTGTCTTGTATTCAATATTTTTTATATTTGAATTTGCTTCTCGAAGAAATTCAAGTAAATCATCCCAAGCGTATTCAGCACAGCTTAAGGTAGCAAACCACGTAGGAGTTTCTAAGTTCCTTAGCATACATTTAGGTTCTCCATGACGATGGTACCAATACTCATTAGTACCACGCTGACATGCCATCAAATTAATCACCTGTGATTCTAAATGATCATCTTTCTGATGTACTTTATCCATACATTTCTTTGCAGAAACATTTTGAAAATGTGCTCCTGTTTTTAATATATGGTTGACTGCATATGAAAGTCCATACAAGTCACTCTCAAACAAAAGATGAAATATATATGGGATACATTGTCGAAATCTAGGATCTTCTGCATACAATCTTGTTGTCCGATATTTTGATGCAGGAATCTGCACTGATCGTTCGTCATATCGTCCACCTTTTCCAGTTGGGAACAGCTGCGGAAAACAACGAGCTTCCAAACTTTTTGCCCATACACTCATGTGAGTCCCCTTAGCTTTCTTCATTTGGAATAATTCAATAGTATTCCCCATCACTTCTTTCAAATGAAGTGGACGTACACTATAATGTTCATAGATTTCTTCTCTTTTGGACATGTCCACTTTTTCAATTTGACCATCTGACGTTTCACTATCATCTCCTAAAAGTATTTCTTCATCTTCCACATACACATTTTTATAGTAATCATTGTTTTTTATAAGGTATAATGTTGGCTTTTTTTACTTTCCTTACATCCACTAATTCTTGTCAGATTTTCTTACTCTTAGTAGGAACACCATTAACTAGAATAACTAGTGGTTCACTTTCTACATGCTCTACACCAATAGTTTCAATCTTTGTTTTGAAATCTAGAGGTAAATATACAACTCTTCCTTATTATCCTCTCTGTAAATCTGTCGGACGCAACTTACCTGTTTTAGGCACCATACGAATAATAGCCTGAAATGGGTGCACACATTGAATCAGAATAGACTCATACATTTTTAAATCTATCAGTTCTGGAGGAATAGTTACCAACTATAGATTATTATGGACAGCTCTAGCAGGCATTTTATTCTTGTCTAATTTGTTATAACAATATTTACAAATATGCTGATCAGAACCCAAATCAAAGCAATGCTCTACCAATAAATCAGTTGAAAATTCCATCTACTTATCATTATTTTCTCTTACAATTTTTAAATATATATCAACAGCCCTAGTCTGATTTTTATTGTGAGTTCGTCGACAACAAATACAAGAATAATTTGGCCTTTCACCTGAAATCACTTTAAACTTTGAAATTTGTTCTTCAAAATCTTTTGTAGTAATATGTTTCACATTCTCTTCAACATCTTCTATTAATGTGTCAGTTTCTGCGCTCTCTTGTTCAGGACCAAAGTAGCAAAAATCAATTTCATCACAAACCTTCTTGCCATCTGATACTGACCAACGCAAAAGAACACTGTTCAACTCATTTAACATTATTGCTGGGCTTTTTGTGTAATACAATCTTCTGACTAACTTCCGCATTTGAGAATGATGTACTGCTAACATTCTGAAATGATGAAAAACATTTTGACATACTTTCCTAGAAAGACAAGCCAGAGAAGGACCTTTCAAACCAGTATTTTTTCTCACTCTGCAAGGATCTGGTTCTTGCAACATCTTAATCTTTTGTTCAACACTTTTTTTACTATACTGTCGTAAGAATTTGAATAAAATATCAATAGATTCCTGTCGTATACTACAAATACTACTGCAATCCCAAGTATAGACTGGGACTTTAGGACTTCTCCCTAGAACTTCATCAGCTATTAGTTCTTCTACATTTCTAGAAACCATCTTCTCTTTCTCAATAGGACAACCATTTCTAACCTCATAAGCTTGCCCACTGGTATCAACTGCAAGCAATAAAGTATTGGTCTGAAAATAACTCTCTTCATTAAAGAAAGGCTCTGAACTTGAACTGTGTTTCCATTCACCCCCAAAAAAATCACAAAAATAAGTTCTGTTAATTATTCTTTTCTTCTTACTTTTGGCCTTCATCAAATGTATTGGTTTATCTAGTGATCGAATTCAGTTTAAAACTAAAATGAATAATTTTCTTTTTAATTCAAAAGCCTTCGCAACAATAATTTCAATTTCTTTATTCTTTTTTTAAAATGTTGCTCTTCCTTTGTGTTTTTTCACATCTTTCAACAAATTAAAGTCAACTCTATTGTAAAACATCTTCTTTCTTATTTCTTTATACTGACTCTGCCTCCTTTTACCTTACAATGTGTCTTTTGAATGTAATTTCCCATTTTTTACATGTTTTTTCTTCGTATTCTTTTTTCTGGTTGAGGCATTCTTTGCACTTTCCACAATCTGCACACTGTTTCTAGGCTTTGAAAGTTTTTTAATAAATTATTTTGTTCTCTTACCGCAAGAATTATTCTTTTTCCCCACATGTTGTTGATCATCCAATACTTGTTGTTGAATTTTCTTCACATAATCGTCCTTTTTCTGTTGTTTTCTCTTTTCTGTGCTTTTAGTCATGATAAGTTTATTTTAATGATGATAAATTATATCTGTAAAAAATATATATATATAAAATGATTTTAATAAATCTATAAAATATACTATTCTATTACTAAACAAACACATTGTACATTAAAACCATTTAAACACTTCCTTTTGCAATCACAATTAATTTACTGAAGTACACAGGTACTAATGGAATCATTATTAGAATGAATACGTTTTTTGTTAATGCATGCACAGTAAATGAGTACCTAGAGTACTAGTAGTTCACAGCAAGTTGTACCATTGCTAGTGTGAATGCCTGACTCATTCTCCAAGTGCATAGACAGTGACTTGGCTTCCAACCTGCTACTAGTTGACAGCCCAATAAGTTTATAAGCTCTTATGTTTCAGCAGAGAAATTAGATAAGGACATGCTTCTGTCAGGATGATTGTAGGAGTAGACACTGACTCACAGTGTGTTTCCAGAGAACCATGACTATTTCCTGGACTTTTCCAAGACTGACTCAGTAGTCTGCAAGGGATAAGGGGACCGTATACATTGGGCATATTTGACTGTACCACTGCTTTTCTGAAAGCCTAACTCATTCTCCTAATGCATACACAGTGACTGGGTTCTCATAATGCTAGTAGTTGACATCAGGATAAGTTTATAAGCACTTATGTGTCTGCAGAGAGATTAAATAAGCACATGCTTCTGTCAGGATAATTATAAGAGTGGACACAGACTCAAGGTGTGATTCCAGACAGGCGAGACTATTCCCTGCAATTTAGCAGGAGTAACTCAGTAGTCTGGAAGGGGTTAGGGGACCGCTTACATTGTGCACATTTGACTGAACCACTGCTTGTCTGAATGCCTGACTCATTCTCCAAGTGCATACACAGTGACTGGGTTCTCATACTGCTAGTAGTTGACATCAGGATATGTTTATAAGCACTTATGTGTCTGCAGAGAGAATAAATAAGCACATGCTTCTGACAGAATGGTTGTAGAAGTGGACACAGACTCACAGCGTTATTCCAGACAGGCAAGACTATTCCCTGGACTTTAGCAGGAAAGACTCAGAAGTCTAGAAGGGGTTAGGGGACCGCATACATTGTGCATATTTGACTGTACCACTGCTTGTCTGAATGCTTGACTCATTCTCCAAGTACATAAACAGTGACTGGGTTCTCATACTGCTAGTAGTTGACAGCAGTATACGTTTATAAGCACTTATATGTCTGCAGAGAGATTAAATAAGCACATGCTTCTATCAAGATGATTGTAGAAGTGGACACAGACTCACAGTGTGATTCCAGACAGCCATAACTATTCACTGGACTTTTGCAAGACTAACTCAGTAGTCTGCAAGGGGTTAGGGGAGTGCATACATTGTGCACATTTCACTGTACACAAACACACTGCAGAGAGAATTTGTAAGTACATAGATATTACTACACTGAATGAATTAGTATATGGTGCTCAATGGGTTATTGAAGGAGTGTTTTACTACTTACAAGGCAATAACTGCTCAGCAAACAAAGTCTTTATAGAACAAAACTACTGCATACATCTCTACTGCTACATTACCTTTCTACAACTACATTTAATATTACATGTAGCCAAATACAAATCAGAAAACTTTCACATTTCTCTACTATAACTCTCACTACATCACTGAAAAACATAAATGAGTATTTCTATACAGAACTCTATGTTCACCACATACATTCACAATCCAAGCTTCAATTTTCAACAAACACCAAAAATTGGATCACATATTAAAACTATACCTCGGTTTACCCTTATAAAAACTACTCTCATCACTGATACCCTAACTCAAATTATTATGCACTATAATACCAATATACATATGCACATATTTAAACAATCAGTCATAATCAGCAATCCGTATTTCAGAAGACACATAATAATATACAAACTGTATATTAAACAACATGTAAACATATTTCAAAAAACTCTAGAAAACATTTCTTCACTAGAAAATATATCACTAACTCCACAATTTTTAGAATTATATTTTATGATTAAAAACAAAGGTACCACATAGAACACCTCACAAATTAATAACTTACCTTTCAAATTGATTTGTAGATTATGAATAAGGCTCCCGGTTTTCTGTTTTTACAGATTTTTACAGATAAATACAGACAGAAAACAATGTGTTTTCTGTCTGCATTTATTTTTAAAAGTGGATAAATACAGAAAATGTGGGTTTCTTTTTAAGTCACTCTGTGCTGCCTTTCATGAACCATATGCCAACAGCAGAGCAGATGGACAGCACAGGAAATAAAAAAGATGCAATTTCATTAAATAATGCCATGTGTCAACATACATTTGTGGTATAATGCTAATATTTACCAGTGGATGTTTTGTTATATAATATGCGGCAGCTGAAGTAGCCAAAACAGACAGACATCAAGGTATATGTGCACGGCGATCAGTTAAATAAATATGGAAATTTACAGTTTTACTACTTCATTTATCTAAAAAACACAAAATAAATATGGATAAATACAGATACAGTGGGCAAAAAATAAATATGGATAAATACAGACGGAAATGGTAAAGAAATAAACACCATAAAACTGGGAGACCTAATTATGAAGTATCTGAATCACACACCAGATTTTTTTTTGCACACAATGAATGTAGTGCACTGCTCTTAGCAAAACTAAATAATGGCAAATTTTTCCTCTCATTCTGCACACATATACAAGTAAATATCAAATCACATTTCTTCCCACAATATTTCAAAGGCTAACACACATTTCTATTGGTTACACAAATCAACCCTTGCCAACTGACCTCTAATTGAAGCAAAATTGGTTCTGGATTTTTTTTTAAGTCGCGCATGGTCTCTGCACTGTAAGCGATGGATCCACGGATCCAAAAGAGACCTCAAAAGTATATGACAAATAGTTTTACCATTTATTTTCATAACACACTACTTTTAACCATACCAGTGATTTGGGAAATCTCAATGCAATTACATATTACTGTAATATTAATAAGAAATACACATTTTAATGCCACACATAACCTTCAGCACTACCCCATCTGCTTAATGCCTGTTACCATAGTAACAGTTCATGGATCACTCAACTGAACACACATGTCACTAGTTCAGCACACAATGTTACACATTTAAACAGCAAGTATGCTTGACTTTTCAAAGTACAAGCTTATCTTATCTAATGTACCTTTCACAAAGTTTTTACTAACCAATAAGAAACATGCTTTTAAAACACAGAACCAGGCACCCTATTTTTTAGTGTATAATGTTCTCAATCAGCCAATCATTTCTCTTCTTTTTATAAAACTGCATCTTGTCCACCATTTTATAAATATCTTATTTTACAAACTGTCTACTTTACATATAGACATCTTCTGAGTGCATCCAGACTTCCCTTCAAGATGCTTAGAGTGTGGATTGTGGGACACAGCTATACTGTCTGGTGCAAAAGCTATGCTGAAAGCAGAAGTATTGACAAAGACCTAGCTTTACAAAATGTAGACATTAAATGGATTGGACAGAGAGGATTAAAGTGGCACCAATTGAAGCCACTGGTTAAATCCTTTTTGCATCTCCAAGACCCTGACCTCATAATTGTGCACTGTGGTGGCAATGACCTAGACACTTTGACAGGGGTGGGTCTGGAAATGCGAATGAAGGGGTCTTTGCAGACTTTACTTTTTTTCACCCAAATTGCCTTTGTCTACTCTAACATCTGCCAAAGACAGAAATGGAACTGGTCCCATCAATTTCGTCCACAAATTGAGAAAGCTAGGAAACATGTCAATAAAGCTGTTTCTGCTTATTTCAGAGATTATAGGATGGGGTCCATTTACAACAACAATCTGCGTTCTAATATGGATGGCATCTACAGGAGAGATGGTGTACATTTCACAGATGAGGGTAACAGAGTCTTTCCCAACAACTTTACACTATGCATAGGTACTTACTTGAAGGTACCAACATCTCCCAATAAACCCAAGGCTCTTTTTAGAGCCACCCAAGATCTAAACATATAAGCTTGATTTATATTTTAAAAATATTACTTTTTTTCGCTTGGAGTCGCGCACCCAGTGTGTTTTGGAGTCATGCACCCAGCGTCGCGACTCCAACTTTTTCTGTAAAAAAAAACTGGCTCCTAACATAAAATTTCCGTTTGACCCGGGGTCCCCAACCCCTGGGGCCTATATAGAACAATGGGGACCGTGTGGGAGCCCCAATGCCCCCACAGTCACTCCGGCTCCCGCATTCTCCGGGAGCCAGCATTGCTTTTCCATATGGGGAGCTGCTAACATGCAGCTCCCCATGTGGAAAAGCAATCGGCTTTGCTTTTTGGTTTTTGGAAGAGAGAACAGGTTCCCTGCTCTCTCTTCCAAAAACCAAACCCTAGTTTCTTATGACAGGGCAGGAACCACAGGGCTCCTGCCCTGCCATAGCATACTGCCGTGTGCACCCCGGGAAACTGCATGAGCTGGCCCTGGGAGGTGGCGGTTGCCAGGGCTATCAAGGGCTCCAGGAGGGGGGCCGCACGGCCCCCCTCCCAACATTTACAAAGCCCCGGGGGAGGTGGTCCCCCGGGCTTGGGGGTCCATCACGGACCCCCCGATTTGAATAATTACAGCCCCGGGGAGGTGGTGGTCCCTGGAGTGTGTGGGGGGCTGGAGCCCCCCACACAGGAATCATTTTACAACATAAAAGCCCCGGGGGTTGGCGGTCCCCGAGGCAGCGGGGGGCCGTGTGCCCCCGCAAATATATTATTAAAAGCTCTGGAGTGGTGGTCCTCGGGGCTTGGGGGACCTTGAATGCCCCTATGTTTAAAATAAAAGCCCCGTGGGTGGCAGTACCTGGGGCTGCGGGGGGAGCCGTGTGCCCCCGGAAATCATACTGCAAAGCCCCCGAGGGTGGAGGTCCCCCGGGCAGTGTGGGGGGATTGGGGCCCCCCTGCACTTTTGCTTTTCTGCCCCCAGGACCTCACCCACTCGGGGGCTTTATTTAAACAAAGCGCGGCTGGATCCATGCACCCAGCTTGCATCTCGGTGTTCTTTTTTAAAAAAAAGCTTTTGTTTTAGCCCTGGAGCTCCTTGTAGGACCTTCTAAGCAGGCCTAGGGGGTCAGGGTGTTTCAACCCTACCCCCTATTCTTGTTTTCTGACTTTATTTTACTGTTTTCTTGTGCCTCGCTTCTACCGAGGCACACGATGGCTGCCAACAGTTCCTGGTATGAAGTGTTCACAGCCAGTTAGAATGCAGCTTGTGATCGGCAGGTTGCGTAGATCCTAATCTGCAGGGTGCGCGGATCCTGCACGCCTCTAGATATATACATTTTGTTATTTTGATTTTCTCAGCAACCACTGAACCGATTTACACCATTTAAAAAAAAAGGGCTCTTTCTGAACCAAGGGCTACCTTTTTGCCAAATTTGGTGTAATTCCATTCAGCAGTTTGGGCTGTAGCCGTGTCTAAAGTTTCCTATGGAAAATTGCATGGGGAAAACACGTTTTGGGACCCCCTTTTTTCTCAGCCCCCGCTTGCCGAATCACCCCAAAACATTTGAGATAGGAGCGTACTGGAGCGGGCCATACGTTTTGAAAATTTTGTGAAGATTTGTCAATCGGCGCCAAAGTTATTGGGAATAGAATGTTGCGATTTTCTTACGGTAACAAGGTCCTAACTATAACTACCTACTGGCGACTGCCAGTAGGTAATATATATATATATATATATATATATATATATATATATATATATATATATATATATATATATATATATATATATATATATATATATGTATATATTTGTGGAGGTGTCTTGCTGTGTTGTTAAGAATAGTAAATATATTTAACCATAGACACTTTGCTTTAAGATGTACTGGTAGTCGATATTCCACAGTCAATATTTATGTGTGTGTCCAGATTTGTGACCTGACATACAACTCTAGTTACTAGCCACTGTAGTGTAGTTCCTATCTTCCCAATAGGCTCTGCGCATTGGAATAATACCTACAGCAGTAAAGGCCTAGGCCAGACATTAACTAGGTCTACTACTGTCGATACTAGACTTAAAGTTTTGGGTTTGCCAGCGTAGCTCAGAGTTCACTAGAAACTTTCTCGAATGTTCAAGGAGGAATTAACTTCCCTGATTAGACAAGAAGGGATTTAGTTTCTGACAACCATAGAACATGACAACTTTGCTCTCCCCTAATCAAGAGTCAATCTCGAGAGTCGTGTGAACAAAAGGCAAATTATTTTACTCAGTCAGTACGTGCATTCTTAGTCTCATCAGAATGTAGAGAAAAGGAAGAGACGGGCGTGTTCAATAAAAAGGTGTTATTTATTGATCAGTCTCTTTTCTCATACAAGAGAAATGGATCGATATTATTGCAATACTTATAGTTAAGTAAAGTGCATACATTAAAAGCAATAGTATAAAATAATACTGTAAAAACATTGATATGGTTTCTAAGCCATAAGATGTTTTAAAATGAATAAAATATATTACATACACATACACATTTGACTAAACGTACTCAACTGGTGTTTCTAGATACGCCTACCCCGTGTACCTGACCTAAGTCTAATACGTGGGCGGGAATAGATAGTTACAGTTTAAGTTAAGTTTGTTTTCGCCAAGTGAATAACTAAAGAATTCTCTGTGAGGGGTTATTCAGTTCTGTACCTGGAATTTAGGATGAATGAGGAATGGTATCTCTCTCTCTGGTCTCGATATTCCAGGCTGCCTGCGAGGGCTACCCGGAAACGCCGGTGCTGGATTCTCGGCAGGAGAAAGCAGCGCGTCTCTCAGCGCGTCAGAAAGGCGGGGCTGCGCCAGCGGGGTCTGCTCTGCTCTTCGCTTCGGCAAGTATGGCTGCTCCGTCTCGTCACCACGCGTGTGTTTGCATATGGCAAGATCGGTAATATTTATACCTTTAAGGTGCCGAGATTGACGTAAGGATGGACATAGATACGTCAATAAAGATGTCATACGACTTGCTCGTTAGCACATTCTTTTACTAAAGTTCTCGGTGAAATCAAAACAATGGCCGCAGGGTTTTGCCCAGGTTGTCATAGGTTTGATTTGTTATGAGAACTCCGTATGCCTTATCAGGGGCTGGAGGAATATCGCTTGTCAAATTAGATCGCAAGTGTTATGACCTAATCAGATAACACGTTCCTGTGCCGTAGTGTGACTGCGTCAGATAACGGTATCTGCATCATGGGGGTTTTCTGCCTCATGGGCTGACTGCTAGTTAACTTGTTGGTTTGTTTAACTAGAATAGGGTCAGGAATAGGGGGATCGATTCAGAACCTATAGGAATACATGACACCCACTCCACGCTAACTATGGACATATTTACTAATCTAGGCATAGTATAACATAGTACAACATACTATAGAGTAGTGTGTATACCTTACCACCCCAAAATACATAAATGCATTTTGAAATTTTCAAATATACTGAAAAAAGTTGCAGACATATATATATAGTATGCACTCAAGCTGTAGAAAAATGCCAAAGTAATCGCATTTGTATACATTATTGCTTATTTGGTATATGAGAATTACACATGAAATGGTTTCTTACAGAAAAAGTTTCGAGACCATTCCATCACAGAATAAAATATCTTTATGAACATGCCAGCGGGCAGCTAATGTCTATAAGCTATCTAAAATTTAGAAACCTTAGTTCTCTAAGAATAGTTCTTACTTTAAGCAGAAGATAGTGCCCCGAAAAATATGCAAAAATATTTGGGGCTGCTGAAAAATTGCTGTCCGTGAACTGGAGCGAAAATGTTCATGTGACTTTATTTTTAAAGTTGAAGGCCGAATTCAGGGAACGCCGTGTGCGAGCTTGCTCAAAAGTCTCTATTTCTGTTCGGGTGAGAACATCATATCATTTAGGCTTTCGAAAAAACTGTCAACAGCTTCCTGGGAAAGTTCCACTAACTCGGAAATAGGTGTAATCATGCATTCTTGCGCATGATTGTCTCCATTGACATTCTGATTTGTATTACTGACAGAAGGTCGTACCTGTTCGATGCTGCTTTCATCTTGAACTTCACTACCCATCAATCGTAGTGGTGAAGCTTCCACGAATGCCGTCATCAGGATTGGTAGCCTTTGAGGGCAGCACAAAGCATGAACCTTGATCGGGCTCAACAATGTTTCTGCATCCATCGGCGCATCCGATTGTAGCGTCAGACAGGTGTCTAACACGCATTCTTCTCCGCATAGCAGACACCTCAATACAGGTAAAACACATCTTTGCCACATTGGTCGAAATGATAGAAACCAAGTCATAAAAACAACTAGGAGGTTTTTATCTGGTTCAGAGTATATAGGCGCACAACCTGGGTGACCGCAAGGTAATGAAGGCAGTGAGTAATTCGTATAGGCAATGAGGTGAGCGGTAACCCTTCCTTATCCATATCGAGTGCTTGATTTTTAAGTGTTTTACAGTAGGCCACGGAGCTAATGTACAAATATTTAAATGTCACTTGTAAACTCACGTTTTAGAGTTACCAATTTACTTTCGCAATATCGAAGCCCAGACCGCTGGACACGCCTAAATACCGGGTTCCAGCACAGACCCATACCGGGTGCTCCTTCATGGCAGCAATAATCCTTCCGCACATGAGGGTAAGAGTTTGCTTATCATAAACGCTTTGCATCACCTGTTGTCCGTTTGCTTTGTGGGTAATACGTTCGAAAGAGCATGTATTTTCTGCATCTGTTTCTCTTTATCAATATTTCCAACAAAGATCATACTGTTATCAAACACTTGTGATCTATATTTTTGTAAGAGAAACTCCAGGTAGTGTGTTTTGTTCGGTGTTTTCTCTTTACGTTTTTTCCTGCCACCCCCTCCTCTCTTTTTTTCTCCCCTATTTTTCTCCCTTTTTCTGTTTTCTATGCCGTACTACAGAATAGGAGGACTTTATTCTCCCTGGGAATCACTACCATGATTCACACAATGACCGGATTTTAATTCCTTCTCTAGCCCTCCAACCTTGGAGACATGTGTAGTCCAAACGCAGCAGGTATATAACTGCTATTATTAGTTTGACTTCTTCGTTCTGCCTACTATTGTTAGCATGCCTCTAGCGGTTTTCAGGCAGATAGCATCGCAATAAGAGTGCACTGAAACTATGAATTTACTGAGAAACCCAACGATGGTTAGCATCCACATCTTGTCAGACATTGTTTTAAGATGTTTAACATTAATGAGGTAATATGTTTAGCTTGTATATATATATACATATAATTTTTGGAAACGTCACAAGTCACTTGGGACACCGCCCTATCAGACACTCTTCACTTTCTTCATCATTGTCGTACACTTCACCCTAATTCCGATTATATTTTTTCATGCACTTTGTTTATTCATCTACGTATATCGCTCATATTTCAAATAGACTTTTTCCTCCTGTTCTCATCACAACACAATAATGCCACCCTAAAAGCAATATGTGGTCACATTGACACCAAGTCACTAAATGGCATGTCATTTGTCACCCGGGTTTTTTCCACAACCAAGTCACCACTGCAATATGTTCTTAAGTAGAACATGAACACATATGTGTTTTTTATGTTTTCACATTTAGCCCTGAAGATTCGCAGTTTGTTCCCTGCGATGAAACACGTGTTGGCATATACCAAGGAACATTAAACAAGAACACTTCATACAAGAAAGAAACGTTTCTGTAGTGATTTGTGTTATCAATGCTTACCTATTCCTGAAATCAAGGATCATTGGACTGATATGCTCAGATTATTTTCAAATACCTGTTTGTAATACCATTACTATCAAGTACCAACTTTAACTGTATAGTGCAGGGGTATAGCTGTGTTTAGAAACCAAGTCATGTTCAGGTCTCTAAGCCGGGAGAGTCCCAGGATTTTTGATATCCGGTCCCGGTATCCAATGGCTAGGATTGTTTCTTCCCTTGTCGCTAGAGTTTTGTCTGTGACATGGGTTGCCATAACGAAAAATAAGGACTAAGAATAGGATTCCTGCAATTAGTCCCAGGATCGGGGAAGTCCGCCAAAAATCGAATGGACGAAATCTGGAAAAATACCCAGTATGGCTTTGAATGGTGTTAATGCCATCGAAAATACTGTCTTAAATACCTTTGAGACCCCATTGGTATCAGAAATATTTAAGATTTCATTCAGGATTTCCGCGAAATGTACGGGGGAATTAGTTGATAATAATGTATGTATCTCTGCAGTCGTCCTTGCGACTTGTAGATCATACGTTTCTTTTGATGACGAGAGCCTGGTAGGCGTCTGAAGAAGGACTGTTTTCATTCTGCTTAAAGTATCTATTCGAATAGAAGTAATTTTCAAATCGGGCCATGCCCTTGCCTCCCTGTCTGGGAAGGAGCTGGGGAACAATGTGCGTCCACAGCACTTGACCTTCGCAGTAGTAGTTACTAGATAAGGAGTCCCGGGCATAAGACTACAACATCTGCGGTCTACAATAAGAATGTAACTCCCATTATAGAGTCTTTGAAAGAATGGTTCTATTTCTGTTGCAGGTGCGCCTTGCTGGTGACAGGAAAGGTTGTATGAATTCCCTTCACAGGCTCCATGCAAACTAATTCCGTTACACAGAAGTGTGCCACTCAGTGACATCGCACAATTGTTGCCACTAAGAAACACTTTCTGTCCTTTATTACTGACACATGCATGTGAATAGGGCAGGTTCCATGTTGTTTTAAGGTACCCCTTTCCCAATTTCTCGTACATGCCAGCCTGTATATATTTTTGGCAGTATTGAAACCTGAAGGTTGAGATTGGAATATTTATTATCCCATGTATTATCCATTCATTGACAGGTCGTTCTGACATTGTCATTGGTAATCTTTCTAGTTTTTCAATGCTCAAGATTGTATAATCAGCACCCTTTTGCGCCATACTGATTTGTCTATCAGTAAGGTTAAAGATTTGGAATAGTGACGTTGTGTTGATTAGACGCCAAGGCACATAGCCTGAACGCAGATTTTGTAACGTCCAGCCAAGCTGTACAATAGAACGCAATTGTGACTGACCGTGTTGTAATAGCAGTAAGTCTTGCGATAATATATCGATTGCTGACGACACAATGCTGTCCAAAGAAAAAATTCTGGAGGACAGAGTCATTAACCCATTGTCCACTACAGAAAGTGATTTTTCCAAATTAATACGGTCAATTTCCCGTATTCTCTCTGCTGTTTCAATTTGAGTAACCTTCCAGGCCTCATTGTATGCTGCATATACAGAGGCTGCTATGAAACGCTTTTGACGCTGTTTGCGTGGTCCCAAAGTGAAATCACGCAAGTCAGCACCATCAGTAAGTAAAGTTAGGTGTTGCTTAATTTCTGCCAGTGTGGAAGTTTGTAGCCATTGAAGGCGTAATTTGCCCACACTGTAGGTGGTTATTATCCCTGGGTGATGTCTTTGAGGATATCTAGGGTCTGGCCTGGTCATTTTGAACCCCTGTGTTTTGTCCAGGAATCTGTCTTGACAGTTATTAGTATCTGTGGGCCAGATCAACCACTGTTTCCAATCAGGATGTGTTCTGTTTTGGTTTAATATATGGTTTACGTCTATCTCTTCATCTGTATCAGAGTTATTGCTAAACATTGTTGGCTTTGGAATAGACGGTTTATTTAAATCTTTGATTTTGGCTAAGCCAAGACAGGTGGTCTGTTGAACAGTGTCATTTAAAAATATCATTTGTTCTGGGATCATGCAGGCTCTAAACAAAGCTTCTATACCCTGTACTTGCCATTCTTTTGTACCCCAAACACTTTTCAATTCAACATTTTTGTCCCAATAATCAAATCCAAAGGTATTCATTTGTTCAAAAAATGAGTCTGAATATAACAATTTTGTGTTGGTTATCATGGTTTTGGTTCCTGTCTTGTTCGACAATTTAAAATAAAATGTTTCAGCATTACTTGTGTTAAAACCTGAAAAATATGAATATTTGTCGTAAACGGTTCTTGAGCTCCCTTTTGGAGGTGTTGCACAATGTTCCCATTGATTATAATTTAAAACATTTCTAGGTTGTGCAGATCTATGTAAAAAGTGGTTACCATAGTGGTTATAGCAATACATACTATCATAATTTGTAGAACCCTGCAAATAATCATGTTTGGTAAATTTAGCAGACATTACTAAGTCAGACATCATATTATTAATGCTTTCGAAGTCCCAATCATCAGCAAATGAGTTTGGTTTTGCAAAGTCACTCAATGAGATCTTAATTTGGTGTGGATATTTCAGGATCTCGACCGGACCATAAATTTCATAGTCAGTGTTGTCCCAGGCTACCCCACCAGGTATCGGATTGGCTGTGAAGTTGGCTGAAGAAAGTTCTCTTTTCTCGACGTGTGAAGATGTGTGTGGTTTGAGGATCAAGTTGATTTTCTGACTTGCTGTGTCCATTTTAGCATATTTTCCCTCAATGAAGCGTCCCAAAGTAAGTACCATGATGAGCCAAAGTATGAGGATAAATGCACCAAAACCCACCCAAAATTCAATCCATGGGGAAATCAGATATGTTTCTTTCAGTTGTCTCAAAAGTTCCTTAGCTTTGTCTTTAAAGGTTTTTGATGATGGCTGTGTTTTTGATTCGCTGAAGCCCTCAGAGGAATCATCGAAGTTAATGAAGTAGCCGGATGCAGTTCTGTCAATTGTTCCAATTGGTTCAGGATTTCTGTTTCTTGCATTTTCACTTGGTACTTCATTATAGAGTGGTGTGTCTCTGCTAAATGTTTTTATTTGGGTTTTCAGAGGTCTTAGTTCTATTGCATTGTTGCATAGTCCTTGTTGTTCTTCTGTAGGCGTTTCGAATGTGATGAGCCTCTTCGTTAGGACCTCTGTACTGGTAGCAAACCTTGGTGTTCTGCTACTTATTGGGAGTCCACTTGGCCTACTGTTTGTTATCGGCCACATGTTGTGGTTTTACCAGGTCGATGGATACAACTCGGTTCTCCTTTTTACCAGCAAGTGGCGGTAGTACAACTGATCTTGTCCCGTTGACAGACAAGACAGGAACTGCTTTTCTGTAAGAAGGCCCAAATTCCTTCTTTACCGCGATCTTTTCCCTGACTAGATCCCCAACTTTTGGAATCCAGACAGGTCTTGCTGGGACAGGTGGTGGTTCTTCAGTGGTTGTTGGCTGTTGTTTCAACTTTATGTTGCTCAGGTCTTTTCTTGTTTTGTTTAAGTCCTGCAAAATAGCCAAACGGTCTTTGATATCAAAGGTTTTTTCTTTCACCACTGAAGTCTGACTATCAATGTCAGAGATCATCATCCTAGTTCCAAATAATAATTCGTACGCACTGAATCCCTTCAGAGAATTTCTTGGCAAGTTATTGAGACTACGTTGGACACTTATTAGATGTTTGACCCACCCAGCTCCCGAACCTAATATCCTTTCCGCTATAGATTGCTTTATGCCTTGGTTTTTTCTTTACACCATCCCGTACCCTCAGGAAGGAAGTGAGAAGATTCCCGCTGGGCTATGCTCATTTGGTCATGTTTCCCCCCAGGCTGGAGGGCTTGAGTGAAAACAATAGTCAAACGTAGCATGCGCTTAGCGTATATGCCATTTAGACCCGCAAATCTTTGTATAACAGTCCGGACGTCAGCCGAGTGCTGGTGATCTACATTATAAGTGGAACTAGCCTGTATATGTTAATCGCAACCCTTCCTTTTTACTCCTGATTTTTCCTGGAGTAGAACGACGAGGTATTAAACTGTTTCTCTCCCCACTGTGATCTCTGTTGCAGTTTGGGCAGTTTTTTACAAACATGGTATGACGCAGGCTCATGCCTGGCCACCAGTACCGTGATTGTAATTCTTCCAGAGAATCTTTTAGTTTAAGGTGTCTGAGACCCTCGCCCATATGTGCGTCTGCGATTAACAAGTTTCTCCTGTCCATGTTTGGAATCACCCTATCCCCCACTCCAGGGATTCGAGCAAAAGGGAGGAAGTTTGCATCGATTATGTATGTATAATTGAGTGGATAGTTGATCGGTAACGCTGAGCAGTCGCCTTTTGATGACGTTTTCACTGCCAGCACTGTTTCACCGTCAATGTATTTTAATGTACGCTTTTTTCGAACTACGGGAGCTGATTTAGTGGCTGCCGCTGCGGCTGTTTCAGCCAATGAATTCCCTACAACGTGAACGCCATCACGCTGATGACTCAGTGAGTGAGTCACGTGAGTCTTTGGTAGTTCTTTTTGTAAAAGAGCTATTTGTTCCCAGAGCAGTTTCTGCTTTATTGGTGCATCTTTGTCATCTTTGTAACCTTTTTGAATCCATGTCTGCAAATCGCTGTTATATGATTTGACGCAGTAATATGAATCTGACACTATAAGTGTCGGGAATTCGCGATCCGCATTATCTAGCGCCATTTTTAAAGCTAATATTTCAGTTTGTTGTTCTGAATTGCTTTCTACTGAGTGTGTCTTTGTTAATAGAGGTTTTAGTTTACCTCCGCGCCACACTTCTTTTGTAATCTCACATGTGGGGTTGTATGCTTGTTCTCCCCAAACGGAGGGTTGAGCATGTCCGTCTGTATAGATTACACAGGCGTAATGTCGTAAAGGCAGAATGTCGATTGGCAGAGGATATGTTTTTTCATATTCTAGATTTTTTAATTCCTTTTCTTTTTTTTTTTTTTCAAAAGGTTGTCAACCAGGCTATACTTGATAATTCATATCCTTCGTATAGGACTTTTTGATGGGCAATTCTGGATTTTTTAAAGTTGAATTTGTAACCCTCTGCAGCGAACCCAAGTATTATGGTGTTCACTCTTTTCAAGTGAGTCTCCAAGTCATCATCTGTTAAGTAAATGTCATCGACATAAGATAATGCTTCATCATCATATAGTTGTAGTAATTCTGTTACTCTCGCTGAGAATACCCCGGACTGTTCTTGTACCCCTGGGCTAACCGACAGAATTGTTTTTGAGTGCCATTTACTGAGAATGCAGTTAAATATCTGCTCTCTGGTGCTATGTTTTGACAAAAGAATCCATTAGAGATGTCTAAGGTTGTTTTGTATTTTTTGCGCACTATGTTATTCATTAGTGCAGCACTGTGTGAGTTTTGCACTGCAAAAGTTTTGCAACATGTGTTAAGGTGTCGGTAATCCAAAACTAGACGATATGAATTGTCTGGTTTGGAAACCGGAAACAAAGGATTGTTCATTTGTGAGGTGCAAGTGTTAATCACCCCCTGGTATTCTAGCTGATCTAGTATTTCATTTACCTGTTTTTTAGCTTCTTGCTTAATTGGGTACTGCCTTTGTGCAGTAGGTTGTGATTTTAGCTGGATTTTGTGAGGAGGAGAGTCCTCATCCCATCCTACATGATTTTTATATAAAGCAGGTGCTAGAGCCACTGCCCACTTTCTAGCAAGTGTGTATTTTTTATGAATTGGAATTTGATTTGAGAAGGCAGGCATAATTACTTCTTCGCCATGAGGGCACTCCCTGACAAACTCTGGTGGCCAGTCTTTTTCAGCTAGAAGGATGTCATAACCCTTGGAGAGGTTATCCCAAAATAGTCCCCTTATTTTCCTAGTCTTATCTCCCTCTATACGTAATGTTATCTCGTATATCTTGTGAGGTTTGCTAACCCTGGTGTCTGCAGTTTCCACTTGAAGATATTCATTCGTGTCCACTGTCTCCAGATGATTCATAAGGACTTTGCGAGCTATGCTCACTTCTGCTGCGCTGTCTAGCATTGTCTGAGCCCATTCTCTGTTTTTCAGTTGTGTCCTCAGTATTCTCGGCATTGTTAACTACCTTGATACTGGCTACCTTCTTTTTTGGAAATTGTAATTTCTTTTTTAGTTGAGCAGGTTCCTTGTCTTTGGACTTGGCGTGCTCTTCTCTTTGTTCTGATCGTCCTCTTCTTTCCGATTTCTGCGAGGAAGTCTGAAAAGATTGAGAGGGACGCGTATCAATGTCTTGATATCTATCAGGTTTTTTTATATTATCCCTATTTCTAAGGTTATATCTTTTCCCAGAGGGGTCACTCTGGGGTGACCTGTGTCTTTGGTTCGGAGATTTCTCTCTTCGCCTAGGAGACCTTCCTCTGGACTGGAATTTCTTTTCTTTAGGATTGGATTGTTTGTTTCCATCCCAGTTCTTTTTTGGTGAATTATTATTAAAAAATATTTTTTCGGGACTTTCAGTCAGTTGCGGTTTTACTGGTATTCCACCTAAACTATCTCTACCTAGTTCCTCATAGGATTTTTCTATGATTCTGGCAATTTCAGCTGGTTGGTCTGCTATATCTGTCTCTTTTAACCTCTGGCGGATCGCCACGTTGGCTGCTTCACCTTTTATGTTGGCTAATAATATAGCCGAGACCTGCTTGAAGTCTTTCAGTAATTTCATACCAAGAGTTAAAGCGGGTTCTGGACCGTATTCGTCTTGAATTTGTTTTAGCACATCTGGTATCACCGAAATGGATGGAACACCGTGCGTTTTTGTGTAGATGGAAGCAAAGACTGTACCCCAAGTGTCACAGTCCTCTATGTGTGGTGCGATTCCCATTGGGAGACAGATAGTCAGAATCCTGTGTTTTTCTAATGGGGTGGTGTCAGGAAACACCGCCTCTATTTGGGTGATTTTCTGTGCCAACCAGAATGGTATTTGTTCCCGTTTAGCCGGTACTTTACCTAGGCAGGATTGGATGTTCTGTGGTGTAATTTTATTTGTGTTCCCCTGGTGAGGGGTCAGCTGTGGAAGTTTAATCGCTGGCTGAATTGTTGAAGTCCGCATCACATACTGAACTAATTGTCTATGAATTTTTATTAATTGTTTTAGCTGTGTTAACAGCTCTGCTGCAGACATCCCATTGATGTCTGGGTGTGGTGTGTATCCGGCTAGGACCGGCCACGTTGCTCCTGGTCTACCTAAAGGACCGAGCCTGGTGATGTGATTATTATGTTTTAGGGCGCCATCAAATAAGAGCAAATGCTCTTGGAATTTGAGTGGTACTTCCACCTCCTCGAAAGGAGTGTACTCATTAGGAGGTTCCTCTATTTTGTAATAGTGGAAGTACTTTGTTACAGCATTTGCTGCTGGAAAATGTATCCATGAATAATATACCTCTGTCTGCCGATATTCGTGTGCCTCAATTACGAATATGACTGTGCCACCTCTAGGTGTCAGTCCATTTTCTATAAGTTTCAAGGTTATAGATTTTCTTTTAATGACCGGGATGAGTATTATATCCGGGTCTGCATTTTGTAGTGCAGTATCAGCTTCTGCTATGTCAGCTGCTAATCTAACTGCCTCTCTTTCTTCATCACTGTCTGTCATTTTACTGACAGGATGGTTATTTTGTTTGTTTGCAGATCAGGTTTCTTGTGGAAACAAAGGTTAGATGCACAATATTTTGGAACTGTTTATCCTTCAACGTTGACTATACCAAGAACCATACATAGGAGTTCCCTCCTGCGAGGTCTGGCGGATATAACCTTTCACCCACTCCAGACGTCTTTGGAGTATTATGGGAAAAGGGGTCTGAGTGAGATAGCACGACTGAGTTACTCTAAATGTCTTACGTTAGTTTTATCGCCCTTTCCAAACACGTTGGGCGCCATGTAGTGTAGTTCCTATCTTCCCAATAGGCTCTGCGCATTGGAATAATACCTACAGCAGTAAAGGCCTAGGCCAGACGTTAACTAGGTCTACTACTGTCGATACTAGACTTAAAGTTTTGGGTTTGCCAGCGTAGCTCAGAGTTCACTAGAAACTTTCTCGAATGTTCAAGGAGGAATTAACTTCCCTGATTAGACAAGAAGGGATTTAGTTTCTGACAACCATAGAACATGACAACTTTGCTCTCCCCTACTCAAGAGTCAATCTCGAGAGTCGTGTGAACAAAAGGCAAATTATTTTACTCAGTCAGTACGTGCATTCTTAGTCTCATCAGAATGTAGAGAAAAGGAAGAGACGGGCGTGTTCAATAAAAAGGTGTTATTTATTGATCAGTCTCTTTTCTCATACAAGAGAAATGGATCGATATTATTGCAATACTTATAGTTAAGTAAAGTGCATACATTAAAAGCAATAGTATAAAATAATACTGTAAAAACATTGATATGGTTTCTAAGCCATAAGATGTTTTAAAATGAATAAAATATATTACATACACATATACATTTGACTAAACGTACTCAACTGGTGTTTCTAGATACGCCTACCCCGTGTACCTGACCTAAGTCTAATACGTGGGCGGGAATAGATAGTTACAGTTTAAGTTAAGTTTGTTTTTGCCAAGTGAATAACTAAAGAATTCTCTGTGAGGGGTTATTCAGTTCTGTACCTGGAATTTAGGATGAATGAGGAATGGTATCTCTCTCTCTGGTCTCGATATTCCAGGCTGCCTGCGAGGGCTACCCGGAAACGCCGGTGCTGGATTCTCGGCAGGAGAAAGCAGCGCGTCTCTCAGCGCGTCAGAAAGGCGGGGCTGCGCCAGCGGGGTCTGCTCTGCTCTTCGCTTCGGCAAGTATGGCTGCTCCGTCTCGTCACCACGCGTGTGTTTGCATATGGCAAGATCGGTAATATTTATACCTTTAAGGTGCCGAGATTGACGTAAGGATGGACATAGATACGTCAATAAAGATGTCATACGACTTGCTCGTTAGCACATTCTTTTACTAAAGTTCTCGGTGAAATCAAAACAATGGCCGCAGGGTTTTGCCCAGGTTGTCATAGGTTTGATTTGTTATGAGAACTCCGTATGCCTTATCAGGGGCTGGAGGAATATCGCTTGTCTAATTAGATCGCAAGTGTTATGACCTAATCAGATAACACGTTCCTGTGCCGTAGTGTGACTGCGTCAGATAACGGTATCTGCATCATGGGGGTTTTCTGCCTCATGGGCTGACTGCTAGTTAACTTGTTGGTTTGTTTAACTAGAATAGGGTCAGGAATAGGGGGATCGATTCAGAACCTATAGGAATACATGACACCACATTTAATGAGGGCCTAAGTCCTCTGAGAGCCTTTTGGACAGAGCCATTACCCAAAAAGCACAGTCACAAAGTCATCTAGTTTTCACATGCATTGATTGTGGAAGTGCATGTTTTTTCCTCACCAAGCATTATTCCAATACCCAGGTTTAGTAATTTAAATTTTCACAGTATCACCTTTTATGCCATTTCATATTGCTTCTTGCCCTCTTGCATTCACAAATGCTTTCAAGCAACTTCATTAATAAATACTGCACTTGTTTTGCATACTTTGTCAGCTGTGTATTTATAGAGCTGATAGACAATTTTTTGTGTTTTATCTATTAGGAATTATATGGTTAGCTGTAAAACAACACTGATTGTGGATTTCATATTTTCTTGCTTTCCTATTATCAGTATGGCACAGATGATTACAGTTGTTATACGCAGCCTCCAATGCAATTAAAATATGATACAAAGCATGGACCTAGATGTGTAAACAGCTGTCATCTTTTATAGCACATTAAAGATTTACACTTTTGTTTGGAATGAGAAAGCTGTAAGAGACATAAAGGTAGGAGGCAAACCAAATTGCTTCTCTGGGTTCTTTAATATTCTTGGAGCATTGCAATCTTGCGTCGAGCCTGCAGTAGTGACTGTTGTGCAAATGTTGGTTTCATTTGTGAGGTACATTTTAATTCCTGTATCAATTTGACCTGTGGGGTCTCCAGGCCAGCAGACACTGCAAGTTCAGGGTTACTCGCTGAGACAGATACAATGTTGTAATAGAATACTTGGTTATCAAGCATTCTATCCAAATGTTTATTTTATTTATCTTTTTCAGAGAGTCATTCTTAGCCAACAACCAAGAAGGTGCATGGCAAGCAATGAAACCCAGAGTTCTCTGTGCCAGAGTTGCCCAGGTTGCACCTCCGTGACAGAGTACAATAAAGCCAAACCCACTCTGGAGTTGCTGGTATTTGTATTTAAGGAGGAGATGCCTTACCTATTTGCAGAACTAGGATACACTCCTGGGTGAATTGTGCACAATACAAATACACATAACACATAACATAACATGGGCGGCCAGGGGTTGCACAACATTATAACACATGCTTTAACCACCCATATGCCTTTTAAATGCACAAAGCTTTGGTCAATCGACTAATAAGACGGCGGGCACTCCAGGTAGTGAGATCACGGGGCATATTATCAAGGGGGTTTATCTCTGCTTTTTTGGCTTTAAAAGCCAAGAAAGCGGAGATAAAATTATCTCCCTATTACCTAGCTGTCGCTAACACCAGTTAGCGACAGCTAGTAGGAGATAGCAACCATCTTGGGCCCCACTTTGCATGTCAGTGATATTTATCACTAATGACATGCAAAGTGGGCGTGCCAAGATGTTAGCGACTGGAAACAGTCGCTAACATCGCTATTTCCTATTACCAACTTATGGAGATATTCGCGCTAAGCACGAATATCTCCAAAAGCTAACACCTGCCCTGAGCAGTTCTTAGCCATGTTATCCAATGGGAGGTGGATAACATGGCTAAGAGCATTAGCTCGGTAATGCATGAATATCGCTGACTTCTCAGCGATATTCATGCATTGCGTCCGATTTTTATCGCATTTGCGATAAACCTTGGTAATACCAAGGTTTATTTGCGATAAAAATCGCCGCAGCTCAGCTGTAAATTTTTGTCTCTAACCAAGCAATAGCGATAATTATCGCTATTGCATGGTAATATGCCCCCAGATTATTTTATTTTCCAAGTTAAACGCACGGACAAGTTTCAGCAAAAGCCTTTTTCAAAGTGCAAATGCTAGCCTTGAAAAAATATTTGACAGAAACACATCAGTGCGTTTAACTTGGAAAATAAAATAATTAAATCTCGCTACCTGGCATATCTGCTGTCTTTCTGGTCATTGAATGAAACTTTGTGCATTTACAGCCTGAAACCGAGACTGCAGTGGTGCAACCTCTCAAAGGTTGATGCAACTACTTATGCAGCACCTGAGTTGTGTCATTCTGATAGACAACCACCACAATTGTGCCCTGGATGGGCTTTTCTTTCCACCAAACTTGTCTAAATCCATCTGTGTCTACCGTACACACCTTACAGGTGGTAGTCAGTTCCTAGGGAAAAGATTTTAACTTAAGGAGCCTCTTCTGTATCTTGATCAGAGTCCACAAGAGTAACAGTACTGATTGTAAAAGGAAAAGGAAGGGAAAAGGAAAAGATGGAAAAGAAGATAAAGAAATTATCAGAATGACACTGTTAATTGGTTATGGCACTGTGCATAATATTATGTATAAACATAGGAGCACTGCTAGAATAAGATCGCGCTATTACGACGCAGCTGTCTAAGAGGCGGAGTCCCTCTTCCAGGTTTATGTCCCATTCAGGGCGGAATTATGTAGAATATTCACTGCTACACAAATATTTGTATCTGGTAATGGACTACAGTTGCAATATGAATTGTATTGACAAATTATATTGATAATTTGATATGAATATTTTTACACTAATGATGGTAAAAACGGGTCAGTCGCACGGTATTGAATACCACACTAAGATGGCTCTGACAGTTTCTTTGAATGAGTCCTTTTTCTGTTATCACTGTAAGATGGCAAATAGTGACCGTTTCCAGCGTGCCTGATTGTGAGGAAGGTGACTGCCGAAATGCATCTATTTGCTGCGGAGTTCAATAAAAATACGTTACAAACTCACCTCCTTGAGTGCATCAGTTTGTGCGTATTGGGCACCTAATCACGAAGCGTTTATTTTGAGCATGGGCACACCCATGGGCTAAGAAGCTCCCGTTCTTAAGTGCATGGACTATGGTGTTCAAAGGATCTTCGGTTTTTGTTTCGGTGCACCATACTAGAGGATTTCCTCAGGATCAAAGGAGTACATTATCGGTCACAACAAGTTTGAATTCCATGGGAAAGACATGTGGAGAACAGCTTACACTTAGACGGTAAGCAGTCCTTGGACATTGACCAACGCATTAACTTTGAATAGCAGCAGGGCGAGGGGGTATTGCAGCAGTATTGTTAAGCTGAGATAATGCTTTTATCTCATGGGTGATGTTCAGCGAATCAGAGCGCCGAGAAGCAGCACCAGACATATTTAAGAAACGCCCTATACAGGCTTGGAGAATAACAGTAAAGTAGCACAAGTCACTTTAAACGAACGGCCACATGCATCATTGTAGGATTTTGCATTTCCTAAATTGCGAAAATTAAGGAATCGCAATTTAGGAATTGCAAAATCCTATGCATCAACAAATCCTAACATTTTTGGGGATTTCTTAATTTTCTGTATTTGCGATTCCTTAATTGCGAATCGCAATTAAGGAATGGCATTACATTGATTCCTATGGGCCTAGAGGCCCATAGCAATCAATGCCGTTTTGCATTTTTTTTTGCGATTCGCAATTTGTTGATGCATTTCAAGGGTGCTGAGGGGGGTCCAAAGGACATGTGTGTGTGTAACATGACACTTTCAAAAATGCTTATTTGAGCATTTTTGAAAGATTTCGCAAATTAACACAGGGTGAACCTCGTGTTAATTTGCACCTCCTATTTCAGAATTCGCAATTTTGAAAACATTCATGCATTGCATTTAAGGAATCGCACAAATGCGATTCCTTAAATGCAATCGCATTTTTAGGAAATGCAAAAAATTGCGAGTTTTGTAAATTTGTTTAATGCATCCCAAAAAGTGATTTTGGAATCGCAAACGGACGATTTTTCCGATTCGCACTGTTTGCGACTCCAAAACCACTTGATGCATGTGGGTGTTAGCCTCTAAATCCACAGGCCTTGAAAGGATATACGAGCATGTGATACATAAATGGTGGGAGGCAACAACTTTGCAGAGCTCTATAGGCGCCAATCGGTTTGCGAGGGGACTTAGAATATACAAAATCCCCGCCTATGAAATCCCTGACCTACTACTGCTTGAGGAATGAGCAGAACACCCAGCACATTCTTGTCAGGGCAAATGGAATATATTGGTGACATTTGCTTGGAGTGACAGACACAAAGCTTGCAAGGACATCCAGGACCTTGAAAGTGAGATTGCGAAGGATGAGAATAAGGCCAAACAGGAGGAACTCAAGGAATTGATGAAAAAACTCCCAAGAAACTATGAACAAGAAATAAAGCAGAGAAAACAAGAGAAGTTTGAGTGAGATGAAAAAGACTAAGCACAAGGAAGAGTCCTGACTTTTGCCAAGAAATGTCATGCCCCAAGAAGGGAACTTCTGAGGAAGAAAGTTCCTTCAAGTACCACACAAGTGGAGACTTCAGAGTCTGATATCACGGACAACGAGCAGTCAGATGAAGAAAGTGGAAATCTACCTGGGGTCTCTGGACACAAGACTCCTTTTCACAAGGAGTTTTGTTTGATCTGACAATCTTGGCAAAGGGGCAACAAAGGCAGATCACCAGATCCAAGAGTTGCAGACAGACAGGAAGAGGGGGGGGGAATGGCGGAAAAAGCAACAACAGATCACCGCCTGCGACCCGGAGCAAGAAATTCAACAAACTAAAGTAATAGAAGAAAATATGACTATTATAAACCTGATGCCCAAGGTCCTATCAGAATGCGAGGAGTCTGTTCTAAAACGTGTTCTATCCTTTTGCCCTGCAAGGGAAGTTGGAATACACACAAACACGGATTGATGTATGCAAGTTCACTTGCAAGATAAAAGTTCACAAGTATTTTAAATTAAGACCTGCAATGTACAGACCAAAGAAATCTGGGAGGCAACCACTGGTTACAGATATCCTAACTGGAGATTATCTTGAAACCATGTGCATCGTAGAGGACCTGAGATCAGAGGGAAATCAATCAGAGGAACCTGCCTCAACTGCATCAGGTCCTATTGGGATTGCAGGAATAGATCAGAGTAGCAGTGATACTCTGTTTAAACCTGCATCCACATTCATACCCTAAATGCCACTAGATGCTATTGACGTCTTTGCAGAGGTGGTAAATAAGGATCTACTGCAACTGAGATACAAAGACGTCACCTCTAAGAAGAAGAAAGAAAAAAAGAATAACTTCACTGAGGAACAACACAAAGCACTGGAAAGTCTCAGTATGGACAAATCCATTGTGTATAAACCATCAGACAAAGGGGGTAATATTGTGTTACACACTTGTAACAATTACAATCAGGGAACATTGCGCCAACTCTCAGATGTGAAATACTATAAAAAGACAACCAAGAAGGAATATCATCAGAATATCACAGATTTCCATCAACTGATAAGGAAATGGCATGAGAGAAACATACTAGAAATAGATGAATACATATGCTTCCAGTGCTTGAATCCAATAATTGCCTCTTTTTATCACTTACCAAAAAACCATAAAGACAATCAACATCTGCCAGGTCGACCTATCTTATCATCCTAGGGAAGCTCACAGAACATTTATCTATCTACATAGACCACTTTGTGTTCGAATTTGTAACTGGACATACATCGTATATAAGAGACACGAAAGAGTTTTGACCACATATAGAAAATATCAAATGGGAATCGGACTTTCAATTAATTGCTTAGATATTTCCAATCTCTATACGTGTATTGCACATCAAGATAGTCTGGCAGCTATACAATATTTTCTGAAGAGTCACCCTCTGAGATACACTGAACACAACACTAAGACCCCCATTAGGATGGCGGGTGGACTTTGCCTGCCCGCCATCCTCACGGTACAAGGGACCGCCTGCCATAAGGGCAGGGGTCCCGCACGGTGCCTGCCACGTTGTTCTTTGCAAGGGGTACCATAGGTACCCCCCATGTGCACCCCCCACGCCCCGGAGTCCATGGGGGCCCACAGTGGGGCCCCAAAGCAAACTCTGCATGCCTTTCCGTGGCGGCAATGTAAATGTCTGGCGGTGTCACAGAGACACCGCCACCATATTGCAGCCTTTTCCACCCTGGTCGCAAGGCGACCGGGGCGGAAAAGCAGCGGACGGTCTTTCCGTCTGCCGCGGACCCCCCATTCCATAATAGTATGGCGGGGGGTCATTTCTGCAGGCAAGGCGGGTGGATCGCCCCCGCCTGGCCAGCGGTGGCTACCGCCGGCCAGGCGGAGGCGATCCGCCCATCATCCTAATGGGGCCCTATGTTTCTAGAATTGATAGAGCTTTGCCTGAATAACAATAATTTTATGTTTCAAGATCAGCACTACAGACAAATCTTTGGTACGGCCATGGGGACCTGCTTTGCCCCCAGCTACGAAATATATTTGTGGGCTGGGTGGAGAAGCAGGTGGCCTGGTCCAAAACCAACAGTGTATGGGCAGTCATGATAGTCACATGGCATAGGTACATCAATGACCTTTTTTTAATTTGGAGAGGATCAGTTGAGTCAGGACGGGCATACATGGACGTTTTAAACACCAATCAGGCCAATCTTAAATTTATTGGAGAAATCAGTTCTACCTCAGTGAACTTTTTAGAGCTGAAGGTGTTTGTATCGGAAAAATATCAATAGGGAATGGATCACTTGTACCTGCGTAGCCAGGGTTAGTGGTTCTGTTCCATCTTGTTTAAAAACTCTCATTCACTTACATAGGCCATTAGGCGGTATATCTTCATTCTCCGCCTAACTGAAAACGTGATAGCATCATCATCAGGTTATTTTTGTATGCTTTCTCCACCTGGAGGGACCACTGGTTATTTCAGTAGTGATCAGTGATAAAAAGGTGAGTGTGCTCAAGTAAGGAGAGTTAAAAATTACTCGTGCTACCTAAACTGTAACTTTATTCAGTTTGGAGCAGAGGAGAAATAAAAACAGTGTTGCACGTGTATGGACAGGTTACTATATATATATATATATATATATATATATATATATATATATATATATATATATATATATATATATATATATATATATATATATATTACCTACTGGCGGTCGCCAGTAGGTATATATAGTTAGGATTTTTTCTCTATGGGATTTTTGAAAATTCTATGTCTAATAACTTTGGCGTTTGTGGACGGAATTGGCTGAAATTTTCAGGAAAATGGCACATTTTGTTTCTGAGCAGCCCTTGAAAATTTGGGGGGGGTTCGTCAAGGGGGGGCCGAGAAAAAAGGGGGGTCCCAAACGTGTTTTTAACATTGAGTTTTCCATAGGGCGGTTGGCCTCACTTTTAGCCCGAACGGCTGAATGGATTTGCACGAAACTTGGCAAAATTGTAGGGACTGGTAGCCCGATGTGCCTTTTGTAGGTCTCAATATATGTGCTCCAGTGGATTTTGAGAAATTAACGTTTAAAAAAAGATATATATCTGTAACAGCGGACCAGGCAGCGTCCCAGGACGCGTACTTTTCGCGCAACGGAGCTTTGTGAAGCGAAGCTGATTGGTTCTCTGGCGTCTGTCAACATTCCAAAAAGTCCGTAGCGGCCGCCATCTTGTCTCTCGGTAGGATCGAGAGACAAGAGGAGGCCAAAACAAAGGGGGAAATAACCATAAGGGGGCATAGTAGATCCTCGCTGACCCCCTAGGTTTGATGTGGAGGTTTTAAAAGGGCCCCGCGGGGCAAAAAAAATAATAATAATAATAATCGAACGGCTGAATGGATTTGCACGAAACTTGGCAAAATATTAGGGACTGGTAGCCCGATGTGCCTTTGCTAGGTCTCAATATATGTGCTCCAGTGGATTTTGAGAAATTAACGTTCAAAAAAAGATATATATCTGTAACAGCGCTCCGCTTCGCGTAACGGAGGTTTGCGAAGCTGATTGGTCATTCTGTCACTGGGCTATAGTTGGGCTACATCTGGCTGATATTTGGGCTACATTTGTTTTTTTGTGTGTCTGGCGGCCATCTTTGGGCTACATTGGGCTACATTGGGCTTCATTGGGCTACATTGGGCTACATTTGGGCTCCAACATATATATAGGCCAATGTAGCCCAATATATATTTTTCAAAGTTAATTTTCGTAAAAACCACTGGAGCATATATCTTGAGACATAGCAAAGGCACATCGGGCTACCAGTCCCTACAAGTTTGCCAAGTTTCGTGGAAATCCATTCAGCCGTTCGAGCTAAAAGTGAGTCCAACCGCCCTATGGAAATGAAGGAAATGAATGGGTAATTTGTAATTAGCAAATAGCTAATCGCAAACTAGGAATGGTAAAGAATCGCTATTTATTCCTTAAAGTTCGCTATTTAGGAAATGCAAAAAACTTTGATGATACATATGGCGGTTCATCTCTAACAAGATAAGAAGCATAGGGATACATTTATGATGACTGGCGCATCACCAGGGATGTGTTAGTCATTCTGTGCCGCTGTTCCGTCACCTATGGTGTGCTGCATTTACAATGCGGCGCATCATGGGGCAAAAACAGCACAGATGCGTGATGTATCTGTGCCGTAAAGGTGGCGCATTGCTGGAGTTGTATAGCAAGTGTGATGAAGCTCCAGCAAGGGTCGAGGGTGCCCCTGTCGCAGGGTTTCTGTTCTCACACAGAACTGTGGACAGAGGATTGGAACCTCGGCGAATTAGGGTGTCCCAAAACTCACGTTAGTAATCAAAAACTCCTTAGCAAGCTAGGTACAGTGTCACATTGGATATAACAAACTCTCAATGTTTAGACAATCCAGAATATGAACTTATAGTACCTCAGGATACGTGGAACTCATGAACAGTCGGTCGTTATATATTTCTTAGAAACCAGAACATGGAGTTAAGAAGAACACATGTGTATTTGAAATGTTTATTTACTAATGCCGTCTTCTCAGGCGTAGTATCTTAGATAATACAAGTACACATATTATCAGTAGCAAAATTACCAGCATAGTTACTAGTACATAAAAAGCGAATGGTGATAGTATGTTAACATGCTGTAAATGAATAAGAGTTAGCAACACTTATAAGCAGCCGCGGGCCGTGGAGGGAGTTACGGTGAGGCAGGGAGGCGGGGAGGGGGAGAAGCAGGGTGGAGAATACAAGTACACATATTATCAGTAGCAAAATTACCAGCATAGTTACTAGTACATAAAAAGCGAATGGTGACAGTATGTTAACATGCTGTAAATGAATAAGAGTTAGCAACACTTATAAGCAGCCGCGGGCCGTGGAGGGAGTTACGGTCGGGCAGGGAGGCGGGGAGGGGGAGGGGCAGGGTAGAGAGGGCTCCACCCTGCTTCTCCCCCTCCCCGCCTCCCTGCCTCACCGTAACTCCCTCCACGGCCCGCGGCTGCTTATATCTCACCCTCCCTAATACACATATTATATTATTTGCTAAGAAGGTCTCTTTGTGTTGGTTTAGGGCGTGCCCATACTTTAGTGTCTTAGATTTGAAGGAATCACATCAGCATACACCAGCTCTCTCTTCATGTGAACCGCATCAACTGTTGTGTATGTGTGTTCGGCAAAGCAATATAAAACCCGCCTCATGCCCAGAATTGGCAGAAGTTGCACTTATGTTATGAGTATGAAGTCGTGGAGATCAGACCTCATAACAATTCTGTATCGTGTTGTTCTTGAAACTTTAGCACTCGCTGTACAGATATAGTTTAACAAGCAAAGCAGATAGTAGAGCAATAACATATTATTCTCATGTAAACCACGATGAACTACTAGGTGGAAAGCTAAAGCAACAACTAAGTGTCGTGTGCAGAAGTTGCAAAAAAGGAAAAATGTAAAGATATCCAGGACCTAGATGACACCTCCCCATGATCCGGAAACGAACTGAATAAGATAATAGAAGTGCCATCTCATGAGAGCAGATTGCAAGTTTATATGTGGACGGTCCGCAAGGTAAAGCATTAAAAACGAGGAAAATTTAATGCTAAAGAAAAATAAAACAGCCAAGTACTTTATCGAGTCTTAAACCAATAGGCAAGGTAAATAATAAAAACTTGACAAATAAGTCAATGAATTGTCAATGAAATGCTAGTACTCAGCATATCAAACATGAAAAAGGTCTATGACATAACTGTGTATGCAAAATAAGCTGCAACAGCCTCCAATAGGAAGTCACCGTCTTCATCCGAAAACAGTTCAGCCATCCAATTTAAAAGCGGAAAAGAACATACGTGCTCTCCCAGCACCGGATCCTCTATCACCATCAGAGGACAGCTCGGTGGGTTTTCAAGAAAGCTCTGTTCCAAGAAAGACTGTGCTGCCGCCAATAAATTCCAGGGACCAATTAGTCCATGCATCAATGCCACAGCCATAATCCTTTCGCCAGGACAAACCAACTCGTGAGTAATGATAGGAGTCATCAGCTGATTAAAGTCGACGTCAGGAGAAACCGGTCCGCAGAGACACAAATCAATGGCCCAATCGAAATCACAGGTCAGGCAGTGAAATACAGGCTGGACACAGGTGAAGTAGGAGAATCGAAAAGATAATCCATATGCCGTGCTTAATATCGCCAACGGCATTGTGCCATAATATTCTAGCATGCGATTGCGGAACAGTGTCAGCAGCTGCAGGGTGGGAGGTTGCATAGGAGGGACATCCATATTTAAAAATGTAAAAAAGCACAAGAGCGTCCGCTGGTAATGCAAGTAAAAATGCCAATCCACGAAGCAGAGTGGAGAAAATAGAATGAAAGAAAGCAGGGATGACTCCAAAGATTTTCTCAAATGAAGTCACGAGACCACTGGTAACAACTTTAAAAAAGTGCGCCAGGGCCTTTGTGGAGGATGCGTTAAAGATAGTCCGAACCATCTTGCTGAAATTGAAAGGCAAATCTGAATTGAAAAGGGTCTGCACCTCTGTACGGGTGTTCGCTATGTGAAGCACGAAAGTTTCACGGGCCGAACTCAAGGCCACCTCTCTCTGAGACAAAAGAGCTCTTATTCTTGCCATGCCGTTGAAATCTCTCCCAAGGTTGGTATTTGTGGCCAGATTGAAAACTCCCTATGTTCATGTGTGGGAGAAAATAGAACATTTCTGCAGCAAATAACCCGTTCACTTACTGTTACGATAAAAGGAATACTTTTAATTAACTCAGAACAATCTTCATTATTGAGCATCAAATAACTACCATTTTCCAACAACTTGAACGTGGGGATGATAGCAGGAACTGGCGTGCCTTGCAACACGCAAGCCATATTTGGTCGGTGTTTGTTGCATGAACCGTGTAACTGTATGTGCCTACACATTAGTGAATGATCTGGCGTCTCAGTGCATTCCTCTCCATTCAGATAAACTTCTTGATCATCTTTGAAACATCTGTATGTGTATGGAAGCGACCAGACCTCATGAAGAAAAGCACTACCTAAAGGTTCATAACGACCTATTGGTATATATTTCATACAATTTGAAAACTTATATAAAGCAAAAGGCAGCGTTATTAAACCGTGGATAAGGCACGTTGCCAAAAAACCCGCAATCCTCTGCTGATGATGTCACTGAGCATGTCATGAATGATGTAATATGTGACATCATCAGCAGTGGATTACGGGTAATAGTATCTCTAGTTTACTCCCCTATAGCTGTCTTTCTTTTAACATAAGTGTCTGTTTCCTTCCCTTATACTTACTGTTTTTGGTTCGCTTCCGGTTCGCGTACCGGCGAGCGAACTGGGAAGCGAACTAAGAGAAATAGAGGTTGGCACAGTTCCAAATATTGTACCAATTTTTTAATAACGGGGAGGTAGTTCTGAAAAGAACTTTTTTTTTTTATTGTTTTTGTTGTTTTATATTTTTTTTATTATTTTTCAGAACATTTTTTTACTTTTTTTGAATTTTTCTGAACAGTTTTATATTTTTGGGGGTTTTTCTTGGAGGGGGCAATGAAAACGATTCATTGTAAAGGGCTCAACAGGAGCAACAAAACAAAAAAAAAGTATTTATTATTTTGGGCGTTTCGTACAAACTTGCATATGATAGTCAATAGCTCTGTTGATCAGAGTGATGCTTCTTTCTCCGTAGCAAATGAATCCATCGCAAAATACGCAGATGTGTTTTACTTCACCAAATCTCATTTGTATATTTGGCACCATCTCCCTGCCCTCTGGTCCCGTTACTTCCGGTACAACAGATCTTCTGGCCATAATAGGGAGATTATCTAGGTCGTTCCGAAACTGTGCAGCACTGTAGTTGTTAGGATGCCACCTAGTCATATGGCGATGCATTGTGTAGTTTCCGAAACTGTATTTTTTCTCGGTTCCTCTGGACAGTCTATCTTGACATATAAGGCAAGTTACGTATCTTGCATTTACTTTTTTCTGACCTTTGGGAATTTTAAAAAATTGCCAAATGAAGTTTTCTTTCCGGTGAGACGTCCTGGGTTCCTCAGGCAAAAACTGCCTCTCTTCCTGCTCTTCCTCGTCTTCCTCTTCTTCCTCTTCTTGCTGAATTATAACTTGAGCAGGTGGTCCACTCTTCCTTGGATGTGGTGGAGGTGGTGGGGAAGCACCAGCTGAAGCTACTAAAGAAGCCATTGCTCAGTGATCACAAAGGGTCTTTCTCTCACAATGATGAAAGTCAGAGTGAGGAAAGAAGGAGGGATTTTCATCATTTGGGAAAAACAAGAGTTCTCAACCAATCAAAAGTGTTCATTTTAGATTATATGACCTAGTCTTACATCATTAGGAAACCAAAAGTGAAATGAACCAATGAAAAGTGTTATTACCAAGTCACATGACTTGCTGTGTTTACGTTAAGTGCTTTGCAGGGCCTCCCGGTTTGCTTCCAGAAACCTGCGCTTTGCGACTCGCTTCGCGTACCAGTTCGCTAACGTAGCACGTCATATGACGTATCACGCGACAACGTGAAACGTCATGCGGACGGGAGGCGTCACGATGTTGTTTTCTAACGCGGCACTTGCGGTAAAGAAACGTTTACCGGCTCGCGGTCTATTTCGCGGCATCAAGGTCAGCTAACGGGAAGCTTCCCGATTCGCGAAGCGGGAACGAAGAAAAAAAAATATTTAAAAAAAATAATTATTCATAAACATATAAAATATATTTTTGGATTTAAAGAAGAATACATTTTACAGCTACAGATATTAGCTGTTAAAAAACCAATGAAATTCTCTGAAAAAACCATAGGTTATAGACCATATATAGTTAGGAATTAGCATTTACAAAACCTTGAAAATTCACTGAAAAAACCATAGGTTATAGACCATATATAGTTAGGAATTAGCATTTAGAAAACCTTATTTTACTCACACAAAACCATTGAAATTCCATATATAGTTAGTTGCACTAACTATATATCGCGCACCCGCAATCCACTGCTGATGATGTCACATATTACATCATTCATGACATGGTCAGTGACATCACTGATGACATCACTGATGACATCTCAAATGACATCACTGATGACATCACTGATGACATCTCAAATGACATCACTGATGACATCATGACACACCAATACCAGTTACTACATACTCACTCACTGATTCCTACGTCTACACACACATTCACTCATTCACCCATACAATAACTCATACATACAGTCACTTATTATTACAACACTATCATATGCACTCATACACCTATGCAGACAGTCACACACTGCCACTCATCCATGGAGTTACTCACACACCAAGTCAGTCCTGTAAAGAATCAATCACACTTCCATTTCTTCATCTATACAGTTAAACACAGAACACCATACTTCAGTGACATCACTGATGACATCACTAATGACATCTGAAATGACATCACTGATGACATCTCAAATGACATCACTGATGACATCATGACACACCAATACCAGTTACTACATACGCACTCACTGATTCGTACGTCTACACACACATTCACTCATTCACCCATACAATTACTCATACATACAGTCAGTTATTATTAGAACACTATCATATGCACTCATACACCTAGTCAGTCCTGTGAAGAATCAATCACACTTCGATTTCCTCATCTATAGTTAAACACAGAACACCATACTTTTCACACATATACTAACACATACTTACTCTCTTATACAATCACTGATACAAGTACACATTGATATGCACAGAGTCACACACCTCCCAGCCAGCCACACACACACTCAGTCTTCCATACATCCAGTCATTCTTCAATATGTAAAACGTATTTAAACTTTACAAAACACACAGACACTAGATGATGTCATCAGTGATGTCATTTGAGATGTCATCAGTGATGTCATCAGTGATGTCACTGACCATGTCATGAATGATGTAATATGTGACATCATCAGCAGTGGATTGCGGGTGCGCGATATATAGTTAGTGCAACTAACTATATATGGAATTTCAATGGTTTTGTGTGAGTAAAATAAGGTTTTCTAAATGCTAATTCCTAACTATATATGGTCTATAACCTATGGTTTTTTCAGTGAATTTTCAAGGTTTTGTAAATGCTAATTCCTAACTATATATGGTCTATAACCTATGGTTTTTTCAGTGAATATATATATATATATATATATATACGAAAGAAATTCGCCTTACCCGAGCATTTTTTATGACGGCGGTCACGCAGTGGGATGGCGGTTCCCATGAAATCCTTAAACCATGCTGCACATCTTCCATCAAACAGCAAAAAACAAAGACCAAGAAGTTTAGCGAAGAATTAATTTATTCCAATAGGTAGCACAACACTCAACGCGATTTGTAGTCCACGCTCCTTGCTCATGAGTGATTCATGTTGTGAAAAAGCAATTTTTATTCATAAAACACCATGAGACAGTTACAAAAAACTGTGAAAACAGACTTCCACAGTAAATGTCAGGCTGAGAGTTCGTCACCTAACACACATGGTTTTCGATAATCAAAATTCATTCTGATAACGATTGAACTGAGGCGGCGTGTGGGAAAATATTAGCACATTATTTCGTGATTTATAATGTAAAATGACATAAAAATATATAATTGATCAATGTGTTAGAGTCAATAAAGTTTTGAAGGAGGCATGGCCTCCAATACCTCTCAGCAATCCCACTGTGTGGGACTTAGTGGAGGTAACAGGGGAGCTTGTTAGCCCCCAAACACCCTCAGCATTTAGGGGGTTTTCATCCCTCAAACACCAGTGCACCAGGAGGTGCGTTTGCAGAGTGGCTGAGAAAGGGGGTGGGGCCTCTGAAACTTGACAGTCTGCTTTTTTTTAAAACATTGGGTTCTGCATGGCCCTTGTCCTCTGAGCCGATTTGGGCTATGGGGACTCCATCCCTCAAGCCAGGCCATTCTTGAATGAGGAGGGGGCATCATGGCCTTTTAAAAAATAATGTTTTCAAAGGGGGGGGCGAGGGGCTAAACATGCAGCTCCCTGAATCTCAAAGCAATTTGTCTGTTTGCCTACTCACTTGACAGTAGGCAGGTAAACAGACAAATTCTCCTTTTCAGCCAGTGAGAGCATTTGTGAGCTTTCATTGGCTGAAAGTTTTTTGCCAAGCTACAGCAAACTACGATGTGCAGGGGACACCCTAGACATTGCAGGAGCCGGACCTGGGTATGGCTGACCCCAGGGCGATGTATTGCTCCTGGATGGGGGCCATGTGCCTCCCTCTAATGTTTCCATTATTCCCAGGTAGGTGGTTTTCCCCATGGCCGATGGTCCACAACAAACTCCCCTCATTCTTTTGTTATATTTGCCCTGGTGAGGTGGTGGTTCCCAGGGCTGGGGGGCTTCGCCCACACAGTCCCCTGCATTTCTCTAAATGATTTGCCCTGTGGAGATGGCCGTCCTCTGGGCTGCGGGGCAGTTCACCTGCCCCCTGTACTGTATTCCTTTAGTGCCCCAGGAGGTGATGGTCCTGGGGCTGCGGGGTGTCCTCATGGCTGCCCCACACTTTATTAAGTAAAAGCCCGAGGGAGGTGAAGGTTCCCGGGGTTTCAGGGGGTCCACGCAGCCCCTCCAAATTCTTTAAAATTAATGGCCCGGGAGGTGGCTGTCCCCAGGAAGCAGGAGAGTCCATGTATTTCTTTGTTCTATATGTCATGGGGAGGTGGTGGTCACCAGGGCATCAATGAGCCCCAGGAGGGGGGCCTTGTGCCCCCTCCTTTATTACAATGCCCCTGGGAACTGGTCCACCTGGGGAATAATTAGAAATGAAGCACAGGAGTCTGTGCCTCATTTAATTTAAAAAACTGGCAGGTTATGAGGATCCTGCCAATTTTTTATTAAGTCCTTTTTGGCCCTTGGGGGTCCCTGTAGGAGCCCTCCAAGAGGCCTAGAGGGTTGGGGGTTTTCTACCCTGTCCTCTTTTCTTTCTTTTTACATTTTTGTGGGACTAGGGTTCAGACTGAGTCCCAAGATGGCTGCCAACCCTTTCTAGTTAGCAGGCAATCAAATGTCAGTCGAATTTCAGTAGGTTATTGGGCTCCCTGATATCTATACTTTTAAAACTTAAATATCTCAAAGCCTTCTGAATGGGTTTGCAACACATTCCAAAAGCACACTTTTTGGACCAACAGCTAGCTTTCTGCCAAATTTGGTGTAATACAGTTCAGAGGTCCGGGTTGTAGTCGTGTTCAATAAATGAAAAAGTAATCTCCATAGACATAATATGGGGAAATCATGTTTTGAGATCCCCTCTTTTCTAGACTGCTTGTGTTATATTTAGTCCTCAGGATCGGTTTGTTGATTGGTAAGCCCACCCCTAAATCGAGCCAATGCCTGAATTGCCGTAATGGTGGCACAGAGCGTTGACAGGATAAAGTGAGGGGATAATAGAAAAGAGCAGTGAAGGAAAGGAAGGGGACAGCAGGGAGGGAGATCTGAAAGACAAACAGAACATACACATGAGACTAGTTTCCTATGCGTTGTACATCACCATTCTCCTGTAAGTACTATAAAGAGCTATACCTGTAAAAGAAATAATAAAGCCTTGTAGATGTGTAGAGGCAACGTAGGGGTTGATACGGTGTAACTAAAGTAATGCACAAAATACAAGACAAAACATGTTATACTTCGGGAAAGAAGATCCAGCGTTCATATACACATCCAGCTATACATGACATAAGAACATACCTAAATAGTGACTCCCTAAACTTCACAGGGGAAGAGTGTAGCCTACACCTCCCGAACCCCTGTTAATTAGAAGAGGAAAATATTCAGTTAACACCTAAAGAAAAGTTAAGCAGATAGCTTTTAAACACAGTTCAGGTGCCACACACAAAGCTCCACTGGAACTCTTGAAAGTTCATCACTCCCAACTAATACTTCTTAGCTGGGTACAAGGCGTAATCCAAATCACAGTAAAGCAACCAGTACAGCAGTTGATGCTATCCAATGTCTGATAGCACCCAACAGAATCACCTCCGTTGGCTGAAAATGCCAACCGAGAAATTTCCATAAAACACCCAGAGCATTGACCCAGTAACACGATAACAGCCGTTATCGTTTAGCCCCCAAAGCACACAGGAACGGAAATGCAGCAACCAGCGTTCTGCTGCGAAGGAGTGTGGTGCAAGAACCCTTACCGCACCAGGACCGACAACATCCAAATCAGGAACAGATGAAGGACTGGAACACCCGACACCGATCCCCGGCCGCCATTCTCTTTAAAGGGGTTCATCGCGAGAATGCAGCGCGTCGCGGAGGATCTCGGGAATGGTAGTTCTATCCCAGAGCATGCCGGGAAATGTAGTTCATGAACCCCGCGAACGTGACAGTTTGACAGATCACCCTGAAATTTTCAATACAACATTTGAACCACAAAAGGGGACATTTTGTAGAAATTTCATGAAGATTCGTCAAGAAGAGCTAACGTTATTAGCAAAACAAAAAATGCTTTTCTTACCGAAACTTTGGTCCTAACTAAAACTACATACCAGCTATCACCAGTAGGTTTAAAATAAAAAAATCCCGTGCTTAAATGCCAAGAAATGACACCAGTGCCTTGGCCTCAATAAACAAGTGTTTATTTGGCAACACAAGCTGCTTTTTAATTGGCTGTCAACACTCCAAATCAGGAAGTGTTGGCAGCCATCTTGTGCCTCGGTATAACCGAGGCACAAGAAAGCCAAAAAAAATTACGCAAAACGCGAAAAGCGGGCAGGGTAGAAACACCCTCATCCCCTAGGCATGCTCAGGGGGTCCCACAAGGACCCCCACAAGGACCTCCAGGGACAAAAAAAGCATTTAAAAAAAAAATCTGCGAGATTCGCGCACCCAGCGCAAATTTCGGCCAAAGTTTTAAAAAAAAGAAGGCGGGCTCCTGCGCATCTTTGGTTTTTAGCCCCGGGGGGGGCCAAATCCTGGGGGCAATGAACTATATGTAAAGGAGCACTGGGGACCGCCAGCCCCCGCGGCTTTTTTAAATTATGTACGGGGGCTCTCAGGCCCCCCTAGCCCGGGGACCACCACCCCCCGGGGCTACTTCAAAGTAGGTGTGGGGGGGCTATGAGGCCCCCCAGCCCAGGGGGTCGCCACCCCCCGGGGCTTTTGAAAATTATGTAGGGGGACTCTTAGCCCCCCCCCAGCCCCAGGGACCGCTACTCCCTGGGGCTTATTAAAAATGGGTGGGGGCTCTCAGGCCCCCCAGCCCTGCGGACTGCCACCCCCCAGGGCTACTACAAATTTGGTGTGGGGGGCTCTGAGGCCCCCCGTCCCCGGGAACCGCCACCCCCGGGGCTTCTTACAAATGTGGGAGGGGGGGCCCCGTCCTGGAGCCTTGTACAGGTCCTGGGGACCGCCACTCCCCAGGGACAGCTCCTGCAGTGTCCCGGGGTGTCCACCCCCGGGACACTACCATTTACAATGACAGGGCAGGAGCCTCACCGCTCCCACTCTGTCATTGCAAACTGCTTTGCTATTTGGAAGAGAGAGCAGGAAACCTGCTCTCTCTTCCAAGTAGCAAAGTAGATTGCGTTTCCACATGGGGAGCAGCATGCTAGCTGCTCCCCATGTGGAAAAGCAGTGTCGGCTCCCGCAGGATGCGGGGAGTCTGCTGGGACCATGGGGGGATTGGGGACCCCACCAGGGTCCCCAACAGAGTGGGCCAGCCCCGGGGGATGGGGTCCCTGGGGCTATTAGTGACCCAGGAGGGGGGCCACGCCCCCCTCCTCAAAAGGAACATTTGAAAAAAAAAAGGGCTAGCCCCGGGGGATGGGGTCTCCGGGGCCAAAAGTGGCCACAGGAGGGGGCAAGTCATCCCCTCCTCCAAATAAAAAAAGAATACAAAAAAAGGCCCATGCCCTGGGGGATGGGGTCCCCGGGGCAGATTATGGCCTTAGGAGGGGGGCCACATGGCCCCCTTCCCAATTTTTAAATGGTTAAAAAAAATAGGGGCCAAAAAATTTGAAAAAGAAGGGGGGATACACAGCTCCCCTTCAAAAAATAAAATACATTTTAAAAAACGTGATTGGGCCAGAGGCCATGCCCCCTTATTGCACCACTCTGCAAACGCACCCCCTGGTGCATTTGCAGAGGGAGAACACATTCCCCTTGAATACTGGGGGTCCCTGGGGGTCAACTAGCCCACCAGGTACCTCCAGTATGTGCCAGGGAGCTCAGTTACAGAGAGGTATTCTGAGGCCACGCCCCTTTTTACACCTTTCTGCAACGCAGCTCTGTGGCTCTTACTGGAGGTAGATGGTGGGCTAGTTGCACCCCAGGGACCCTCAGTATTCAAGGAGAGTTAATCCCCCAACTTAAAATGTGCCACGGGGCTCGTTTGCACAGTGGTGAAGGGTGGGGGTGGGGTCTGAGTTCACATGTGTGCAAACACGCCCTGTGGCACGGTTTAAGTTGGGGAATGAATTCCGTGTCAGTACTGAGGGTCCCTGGGGGCCAACTAGCCCACCAGGTCCCTTCAGTAAGTGCCATGGAGCTGCATTGCAGTGTTGTAAAAAGGGGCGTGGCCTCTGAACACCTCTCTGCAACGCAGCCTCCTGCCACATACTGGAGGTACCTGGCCCCCAGGGACCCACAGGATTGAGGAGGAATTATTTCTCTAACTTAAAACGTGCCATAGGGTGTGTTTGCAGACATATCACCTCAGGCCACGCCCCTTTCCTTCACCACAGTGCAAACCCACCCCGTGGAGCATTTTAAGTTGGGGAATTAATTCTCTTTAAATACTGAGGGTCCCTGAGGGCACAATAGCCCAACAGGTATCTCCAGTATGCGCCAGGGAGCTGCGTTGCAGACAGGTGTTCAGAGGCCACGCCCCTTTTTACACCTCTCTGCAACGCAGCTCTATGGCACTTACTGGAGGTACCTAGTGGGCTAGTTTGACCCTAGGGACCCTTAGGATTGAAGGGGACTTCATCTCTCAACTTAGAACGGTGACAGGGCGTGTTTACATAGTGGTGAAGGGAGGGGACGGGGCCTGACGTGATGTGTGCAAACACGCCCTGTGGCGCATTTTAAGTTGGGGAAAAAATTCCACTTCAAACCTGAGGGACCATGGGGGCCAAGTAGCACACCAGGTGCTTCCGGGAAGCGCCACTGCACTGCGTTGCAGAGAGGTGGTGCAGGCCGTGCCCCTTTTTACATCTCTCTGCTACGCAGCTCTGTGGTACTTACTGGATGTACTACGAATTCCGATTTACTCACCTGTTATCAGGAGAGACCTCAGTGCTGCATCTTTGAGCCCAGTACTGATCCTGAAAAGTAATTCTAACCATACTTACCAGTAACTTGAATTTCCTTCCATAGGCTAACATTGACTGGTTCCACTTGGAAATTCTTCAAAGTGTGGAGTTTTTGAACTTTTAAATATTCACCTAAAATCAGCTGAACAACAAATTCTGATTTACTCACCTGTTATCAGGAGAGAACCCAGTGCTGCATCTTTTAGCCCAGCACTGACCCTGAAAAGTAATTCTAACTGCACTTACCAGTAACTTGTATTTCCTTCCATAGGAATCAATTGTCTGGTTTTCACCTGAAAAGTTTCTGTCTATTTTCACAAACTAAAATATTCCTAAAAAATCACCTGTATGACGTAAACGCATTCTTTCAACTGTTTACAGGAGATGCACCAGTGCTGGATCCAGGATCCACCACTGAGTAAGAAAAAGTAACAATAACACTACTTACCTGCTAAGTCAATTTCCTCCCTTAGGATAACATTGGTGATTCTATGTGAAAAAATGTCTGTCAACTTTTAAAATACAATAATATTCCTTAAAAATCACTACTGTAACCAATACGCTTTTACTCAACTGTTTACAGGAGATGTACAAGGACTGAATGTAGGATCCAGTCCTGTGGCTAGAAAAGTAATACATAAAGTAACTAATTGCATTTAACTAGAAATTGACATTGAGCTCAATGTTGCATTGTGTTTGCAATTGAGTTGCACATTGCAACAACTGTAACTACTGTACTTGAAAGTCTATTGCCTATTTGCAAAGTATTTAAACTAAAGTAATTCATTCTGAGAAAGAATATTTTGTAATGTAATGTATAATGTAAATGTAATGAAATTTAAAAAAATATCGATAAATAAATAGTTAAAAAATGTAGTAAATCAGTATCAAGCAAATAAATATAACAAATAATACATTTAAAAATTGTCATTTACAAAACCTTCAGATATGTTATAGTTAGGAATTAGCATTTAAAATAACCTTAGAAATTCACTGTAAAAACCATTGGTTTTAGGGGTGTTAAAGTTAGCTGGACATTTTACTCGTACAAAACCATTGCAATTCCTCCGTTATAGTTAGTTGTACTAACTATAACTCGCGCACCCGCAATCCACTGCTGATGATGTCACATATTACATCATTCATGACATGGTCAGTGACATCACTGATGACATCACTGATGACATCTCAAATGACATCACTGATGACATCACTGATTACATCATCCACGTGACAATCTGATACACCTCATAATACAGTAGCATAATCTTTCAACAATCATTATAAAATATGGAGTACCATGTTTGAAACCATTGACACACCAATACAAGTTTTTTAAAACCCACTCGGTGATTCCTACATCTACACACACATCTGAACTCTTACCTATAGATTCACTCATACATGCTAATAAAGATCAATAGAATACTATTAAATATACTTATACACCTACATCAACATTACACACAACACACATCCTATTCACGTATGCAGTCATCCTACTCACTAATGCAAACAATTAATCATACTTACATTTACTAAGTTACACACTTATACAAACACAACTTTATTTATTCATATAGATAGTAATTCATACTTAGTGTGTTATAAAATGACTATTACAAGTATACAGTTTTCGATACAGTCACTCATACAATCACTGAGTTTTATGTATAATTATTTATAAACAACAACTGTCACATACACTGCCTTTTCTATTTCTACTTTGTTGGACATGTATCATTGAGAAATATATTTACTCATCTCCACACCCATAAAGAGATTCACTCACTCAAACAAGTGTTTCCACATACAGTCTTAACCTCATATACCTACTAAATCAACTATTTACAGATCTTTGGACAGTCGCACACCTCCCACCCAACCACACACACATTCACTATCCCATATAAAGACTCACTTAACTAATTAATAACTAATATAGACTTTCACATAGCTAGTAACCAACTTATGTAGTAGTTTACACAAGAGATAAAGTGATACAGATATTCACACAGCTTAATCACTGTCCCATATATTTAGTGAGACACTTTAAATTAGTCACTTAGACAGTCAATCACAGTGCTACTAAATCCTCCATCCAGACACTTATACATACACTCAGTCTTTAATGCAGACTGCCATATATATATAATACTTATTTAAATATCGAACCAAACCACATTAACTGGATGATGTCATCAGTGATGTCATTTAAGATGTCATCAGTGATGTCACTGACCATGTCATGAATGATATAATATGTGACATCATCCTCAGTGGATTGTAGGCACGCGACTTATAGTTAGTACAACTAACTATAACAGAGGAATTTCAATGGTTTTGTATGAGTATAATGTCCAGCTAACTATAACACCCCTAAAACCAATGTTTTTTTCAGTGAATTTCTAAGGTTTTTCAAATGCTAATTCCTAACTATAACATGTCTGAAACCTATGGTTTTTTCAGTGAATATAGATATATATATATATGTATATTTGTATATAAATATGTGTGTGTGTATATATATATATATATATATATATACATATATTACCTACTGGCGGTCGCCAGTAGGTAGCCATAGTTAGGACCTAGTTTCCATAGGAAATCCATAACATTCTATTTGGAATAACTTTGGCGCCGGTGGACGAATCTTCGTGAATTTCTCCAAGAAAATGGCCTGCTCGATTCCGCTCCTTCCCTGAAAGTTTCGGGGTAATTCGTCAAGTGGGGGCTAAAAAAAAGGGGGTCCCAAAACGTGTTTTCCCCATGCAATTTTCCATAGGATACTTTAGCAAGGGCAACAGCCCGAACGGCTGAACGGAATTACACGAAATTTGGCAGAGAGGTAGAGTTCTGTTCGCAGATTGTGCTTTTTGTTAAATGGTGTAAATCCGTTCAGTAGTTTCTGAGAAAATTGCAAGTAAAATCATAGCGATATCTAGAGACGGAGTTCAGCACGCGTACAGAAATCTGTTCAATTACGAGCGCGAGCTGCATGCTGATTGGCTGTGAACTGTCTCTCAACACTCGAAACCAGGAAGTGTTGGTGGTCATCTTGTGCCTCGCTAGAACTGAGTCACAAGAAAACAGTAAAACAAAGTTGAGAAATAAGGAAAGGGGGCAGGGTAGAAACATTCTGACCCTATAGTCTTGGTCAGAGAGTGGTACATGGATCTTTAGGCTCGATTATTTTTTGTTTTTAAATAAAAAATGGCGGGGTACTTGTGCAGTACTTGTAGGCGGTAGAAAAGGTGGGGAAAAAAACTAGTAGTTCATTTTATTCATTACGTTCTAGGGGGACAAATTACGGGGGCAATTTTATTGCATAATGGGGGCTCGTAAGGTGCCCCGAGCACTGGGGAATGGCACTCCTCTGGTTTTATTTTTTAGTATGCGGGGGGGGGGTTACGGTCCTACTCCCCGCAGTTTCGGTGAGCAGTAGCCCATGGGTCTTTTTAAAAAAATATATGTTTTGAGCTCTCTCTCTCTCTCCCCGTACACGTCGCGGGGAACAGCACCTTTCTGGGGTAGTGATTTGTAAAATGACCTTCCAGCTCAGGGTACCTGCATTGTCTGGAGTTTTTTATTAATGTTGGGAGGGTGGACTTGATAATACGTCCTTGTTAATTCCCATAGAAGCATGTGTTCTGGTGTTAACATGGGCTTCTATGGGAAATACCAAAGGCCGTATTATCAAGCTCATTATTGCCGTTTTATCAGCAGTTTCCTGCCAATAAAACAGCGATAATTTTAACACCGGTCCTTGATAATATGCACCTAAGTTTACTGGTCAAAAAAAGAGCAATGGGCCATATTATCAACAAAAGGAGATACATTATCATCGCTTTTATCGGCAGGAAACTGGCATTAAAGCGGCGATAATAGGCTTGATAATATGCCCTTGTGAATAACCATAGCAGCCCAGGTTAACACCAGAACCTGGGCTTGTATGGGAAGTTACAAGGGCCTATTATCAAGCACATTATCGCCGCTTTATCGGCAGTTTCCTGTCGATAAAAGCGGCGATAATGTATTTCCTTTTGTTGATAATATGCTCCTTCATTTTTATGATAGTATGTAAAGCTTTCCTTTTTTTGTGTAGCAGTTGTACTCTCTACGCATGCGCAGCGTCGTTTCAAAGCCCACGTTTTCTTTTTCTTCGAGTTCAACAAGCAAACCTTTCTTTATTTCAGGTAGTAAATCTGTCGCTTTCTTTTCCCGGTTCGTGTGTGTCATCCGCTGCTGTACTTTTGTACAGTATTAATAATCATATTTTTTCTATATTTATTTGAAAGGTAGTGCCGAGGCGCCAAACGTTAATTACGTACTCCGTCCACCGCCATTTTAGTAGTTTTTCACCATTGTTTTTATTATATCTGTTAGTTAGAACTCAGTAGTTTTCAATCCTAGTCTTGAATATCTTACTATAGTATTTCAACATTTTATTGTGGACCGTCATACCCCTCCCCCACAAAATAAAAGAAGTATGTAGTTTTTTTATTAACTATTATTAAACAATAAATATAAACAAAACTGAATTATAACTATATTAGAACTAGAAAAATAACTTTAACAAACAATGCTATAAAGAAATTGTGAAATGGATTCCAAAAGGTGTCCTATTGGTAATCTGCAAAAGAAAAAAGAAAATGAGAGTTTAGAATTATGTAGATGTGAGTAAATGAGCTGAAGCATTACGGGGCATATTATCAAGAACGGCGATAAAATTATCGCCGTTTTAGCGGTAGGAAACTGCAGCTAAAGCGGCGATAATGGGCTTGATAATATGCTCTTGTGAATTCCCATAGCAGTCCAGGTTCTGGTGTTAACCTGGACTACTATGGGAATTCACAAGGGCATATTATCAAGCCAATTATTGCCGCTTTAGCGGCAGTTTCCTGCCGCTGACACAGCTATAATTTTATCGCCGTTCTTGATAATATGCCCATACAAGTTTTGGTAACTCTATGGTTTTACGTGTGCAGTGTGACTTGTACATTCCAGTTCTGTTATAGTGCCGAGCGCAAGTGTGTCTATATGGAAGTGCCTATTCCGTTACTGACGCCCGTTATGCCGACTTATTTCTAATGCCTTGCTATGAAGGCTTTGTAGATCTAGGCCTCTGTGCTTACCGTTGTATAAACCTTGAGGCCAAACACATAAGAAAGTAGAGTTCACAACTTCTTTTGAACAATTCTTCTACACGTCCAAGCAGACAGCAGTTTCTATAAGTTTAAGAGAGAAAGATAAATATTGTCACAGAGAGTGAGAGAGAGAAAGAGAGAGAAAACAACATTAAAACTGTGTCTGGAGTTGACATTTTTTTGTGAAAAGTTAGACGTAGATTTACTAGCTCCTTGCTTCACTTTACCCATGTTAAAAGTGACTCAAAAGTGGCGTAATAAGGTTGTGGATCTGTTTCTCAGACTGTTGTAACCTATCTGTTGTCACTGCTCGAGATAATTATAGATTTTACAGAGAAGCTGCTGTACACTACGCACTCTGGGCCATAATATCAAGCCTGGACGACAAAATTATCGCCACTTTATCGGAAGGAAAGTGTCGCTAAAGTAGCGATGATGGTTTTGATAATATGCTCTATGGAATTCCAATCGAAGCTCATGTTAGATGTCCTTCACATCTAACATGAGCTTCGATTGGAATTCCATAGAGCATATTATCAAAGCCATTATCGCCACCTTAGCGGCACTTTGCTGCTGATAAAGTGTCAATAATATTTTGCCAAGGCTTGATAATATGGCCCTCTCTCTTTTCTGAAATAAAGGTTACACTACAGTTTTGCGAGTGTAGTGTACCTGGTACATTTCACTTGTTATAGTGCTGCGTTCAAGTGGTGTCTATATGGAAGTGCCTACTGCGTTACTGACGCCCGTTATGCCGACTTATTTCTAATGCATTGCTATGAAGGATTTGTAAATCTAGGCCTCTGTGCTTACCGTTGTATAAACCTTGTGGCCAAACACATAAGAAAGTGGAGTTCACAACTTCATTTGAACAAATCTTCTACATGTCCAAGCAGACAGCAGTGTCTATAAGTTTAAGAGAGAAAGCGAAATGATGTCACAGAGAGTGAGAGAGTGAGAAAGAGAGAGAAAACAACATTAAAACTGTGTCGCAGAGTCTGGAGTTGAGATTGTTTCTTGAAATGTCAGACGTAGATTTACTAGCTTCTTGCATCACTTTACCCATGGTAAAAGTGACTCAAAAGTGGCGTAATAAGGTTGTGGATATGACTGTCAGACTGTTGTATCCTATCGGTTGTCACTGCTCGGAGGTAATTATAGATTTTACGGAGAAGCTGCTGTACACTACGCAGTCTGGGCCATAATATCAAGCCTGGGCGACAAAATTATCGCCGCTTGATCGGCAGGAAAGTGACGCTAAAGAGGCGATAATGGGTTTGATAATATGCTCTATGGAATTCCAATCAAAGCTCATGTTAGATGTCCTTCACATCTAACATGAGCTTCGATTGGAATTCCATAGAGCATATTATCAAACTCATTTTCGGCAGTTTATCGGCACTTTGCTGCCAATAAAGTGGCGATAATTTTGTTGCCAAGGCTTGATAATATGGCCCTCTCTCTGCTTTCACAAATAAAGGTTACACTACAGTTTTGCGAGTGTAGTGTACCTGGTACATTTCACTTTTTATAGTGCCACGTTCAAGTGGTGTCTATATGGAAGTGCCTACTGCGTTACTGATGCCCGTTATGCCAACTTATTTCTAATGCATTGCTATGAAGGCTTTGTAGATCTAGGCTGCTGTGCTTACCTTGTATAAACAGTGCCGCCACCGGAGTTCACCACTCGACTTGAACTCTACTTCTATACGTCAAAGTATATTCAATACGTTGGGGAAAATTCCATTGCTGTTGCTGGATAGGCCGTGGTTGCTTCTGAAGGATGTTTGCTGAAGGAAACAAAAGGACATTTTGATTAGTCATCGTAAACTGAGTTGCGTACCTACTATCAAAAGTGAATTTTATTGTGGGTTCTTAATATTCCGTAGTTAGACTGTTGCAGCTTCAGCAAACAAAGGAAAATCAATAACTTAATACAGGGATGGGAAGGCCTCATGACGCAGAAAAAAATACTATCATGGATGCACAATTAATAATAATAGAGGCCTAACCACGTGGCGTAGTACAGAAATACGACACAGAAATGTATGCATGCACAATTTTATAAATTAGAGGTGTATAGGACCTTGTGACTTATAAAGAAATATTTCAGTTATGTAAGCACAATTTAAAACCATTGAGGGGTAGGAAAGACATATGAAGGAGAAACAAATAGTATTCTGCATATACAATTTACAGTGGAGGCTGATGTTGTGACGTCTTCTCTTACCTTTGCTTCTGTCGTCTTTTGTCGTGTCTTCAAAGGCTGCGGTTTCGCTGAGTCTGGGGTGTTTTCGACAGTCTGTCTGTCACCGCAGCACAGGCAGGCAAAAGAGAGCGTGCTCACGTCAGTGCCCGCATTATATAGGAACCGCGGGGGCTGACCAAACCAACCCCAGGCACGTCATTGGTAGCGTTTTCGCGGTCTGCAAGAATGACGGCACTGGAGGACATCCCATTGGGTAATGTATTGGTTTCCAGGCTTAGTGATAGCAAGCATGCTAGGTGGTGGCATGTGGGTAGTGTGGGCGGGCGTGCACCGTGCATGTGCAAGTATGAGTGTGTGCACTAACAATTAACAACAGAGAGAAATGGGGGCGGCGTTATAATGTACGCAGAGGCAGGCCCAGAATCAGATCTGCAATGAGTGAACACTTCTAATCATTCTCCTTAGCGCGCCCTGAGCTCTGATTTGTCACTGAGAGGGTGATCGCACCATAGTGTTTATTGCTTATCATACTCAGCATCTACCCGCGCATACGGTACGAATATGCTTTGACGTTACGCGTCACATTAAAGCTTCCATTTGACGTCATGTACGGCGTTCTGTACGCAAAAGGGGGCAATGTTTCTACTTCGTTTAAAACATTTATTTATGTATTTAATGTACATACTAAGGCAGACATTTGGGATAACTATGATTTTTTTTAAAATAATTGTAATAATCATATATTACTTTTAAAAACAATTACACAAATCGCGGTAGAACATCATGCGTTCTGGTATCGAAATAGCTGCATAAGCGCATCATAAGTGTACGGAAAGGCATGTGACTTTAAAAGTAGAGATTTGATTGGTTCATAACTTTTGCTATTGCGACTGTTGAAAGTTCCGTCCAATTATAATTATTCGACTTTGAGTTTCTAAGAAGAAGTATTTCTTCTGAGAATCTTCTCAAATAGAAGGAAGATCACAATAATAAGAGCAATGGAGTCATCTTCCAGCAGTTCTTCAGAGGGAGATTTCATTCCTGAAGAACGTCCAAAGAAGAGGAAAGAAGCTCTAATTTGGAAGTTTTTTACTTTTCCAGAAGGACAAAAAAAGGTTAATGCTCCAAAAGTAACCTGTAAAATTTGCCAAACAACTCTTTCAAGGGGTGATCCATCTACAAAAATACTCCTTTGGCACAGCAAATATGGTGCGACACGTGAAGAGCTTGCACCCCAAGAACTTTGCTCAAGCTGCAAGACGGAGGTTGCATGAGAATCCACCTGCTACTGCACCAAGCACACCAACTGCGGCAGCAGCATTTTTCAGCAAGCAGTCCACAAATTGATTCTGACTTTGCTAAAGTTAAAATTCTATGCATTTATTGCGATAAACTTTTGTGTTATGGGGAACAGTCTATAGACCTGATGAAACGCAGGATGCAGGATCATTGCTGTCCTCGACATTAGTTTTTTTTTTTCATTCTTTTGTTCCACTTGGAATTTGTTGAGAAAACACAGAAATAACTACAAAACTAAAAAAAAAAAAAAACCTGTTCTTTTTAGAACTACCATCACTGGTCAAAGAAAGAACTATATTTCTATGTTAGTGTGTAAACGTTTGTCAGAATGAATGTGTAGTTCATAAATGAATGAATGAATATCTTACTAGTGTATGGAGAATGTGAAATTGCAGAACTATAAGGAAGTGCTACAGCATAAATCTATAAGGTATTTCTCTATAGTATACTGTAGTATGTCCGAAGCACTTGAATGTAACATATGTACATAAATATGTTACAAGTCTATGCTTTGAATTGTGCTGCTGGTGAAACTGCCTGGGTGAATTTGTATGTGTTAGGGGTGGATTTACAATCCCCTTGTGCCTTTTTTACACAGCCGTTGCGTCACTTTTGTGACACAGCGGTGGTGCAAAAGATGTGCCATGGTGTGTGCTACTAACAATGTGACGCATCTGTAGGGTGTATTACATTGTAAAGCGCTGCGCCAGAAGAGGCTTTCTTGTGCAGAAGGGGGTGCAGCAACGCCTCCTAAAAGTCACTGAGTTAAATGTATAACATTTCATTCAGTCACTTTTGAGCTTATGCTGCGTCAAAACCTTGCACATGCTTGAAGGAGGTGTAAGGATTGATACAGCATTGTGAGCATAGGGCCCCAAGAGCATTGGTGGAGCTGTGTTATACTTGCAATCGACGTCAAGCAATTATTAATCCAAAGATTCCTTTGCAATTTAGTTTTGTTATTATTTTATAATAAGAATATGAAATATAATCTAAAAAATAAAATAAATATAAATGTGATGTCATCAGGGAAGTCATTTGAGTTGTCATCAGTGATGTCATGAGTGATGTCACTGACCATGTCATGAGTGATGTAATATGTGACGTCATCAGCTGTGCATTGCGGGCGCGCAAGTTATAGTTAGCATAGCTAACTATAACGGAGGAATTTCAAAGGTTTTGTATGAGAGAAATGTTTAGCTAACTATAACGTGTGAAACCTATCGTTTTTTCAATGAATTTCTAAGCTTTTTTTTTAATTTTTATTTTTATTTATTCAAGATTTGAAGTAGAAAAAGCGAGGAAAGAGCAAGAAGAAGAAGAAAGAGAGAGAGGATAAGAATAAAGGAACAGGAGACAATCCGCCACATATCCCCACACAGGGGGTGCTGAAAATATTGCTGTAGAAACCAAAGTCATATAACAGAAGATGGCACACTTTGCTGTTAGACGCCCATGGCAATGTCCTTGTTCGCCAACCAGTACCGATCGGAGGGTGCGTCAACTCCGTAGCAGGTGACCAAAGCTTTTTTAAATGCTAATTCCTAACGATAACATGTGTGAAACCTATGGTTTTTTCAATGAATATATATATATACGCAAACACACACACAAACACACATGATATGTAATCATATATATTTTGATGCATTTCCAATATTTGGCAAAGATATACTGATGATATATTCTTTGTCTGGGAGGGTAGTGAACAAGATCTGACAACATTCTTTACTGAATTGAACAAAAATTTAATGAATCTCAAGTTTACTATGCAACACAGTCAAAACACTGTAGAATTTGGGGCGTGGCCAAGATGGCGACCGGGACGGACGTTCCTGAGTGAGGCTCCCGGCCTGAATCCCCTACCCTGATCACCTAATAGCCTCTACCCCCAGTAGGCACCCCACAAACGTGAACGCTTACTGCCCGGGGCGTCAGCAGCCAAATCCCGCTGCCTCTGGAGCCGGTGTGGTCCCGCTGCTGCCCTGCACGGGACTTCCTCCGCGGCGGACCGGCCCGCCATTTTCCTGCACAGGAGGAGCGGTGGTCACTGTGAAGAGGTGCCCGGCTCCCCGCGGCTCTCCGGTCACTGTGGGAGCTCCCGCGGGCGAGCCGTGTTGGTGCCGGCTCGCCAGTAAACTCGAGCCCCCGGCTGCTGGGCCTGAGCCTGGGGCCCCAACGCTCGCCGAGCCGCCGTGATTCCACGATTGCCCTGGACGAGCCTTCTTTTGCGGCGGAATCCATCCTGCTGGGTGAGCGGAGCGCTGACCGCTGGAAGCGGCGGAGTGTCCTGGGAGAGGTGGCCCAGGAGATGTGAGGGAGGGCCCGTCGCCCTGCAACTTTTCAGCCGCCGAGAGGGGTGTCCGAAGGCGGGCCGCACTCACGCCGGCCTACAGCAAATATAGCCCCGGCTTTTGGGCCTGGGTCCGGCCCCGGGGCGGCGACATTCCCCGGGGCAGAGGTGCCCTATCTACCTGTGTGGCGCGGTGGCCTGAACGGCGGCGCGGAGCGGACAGCGGGACCTGGTGAGTGGAAGCTGCTCTGGGCCAGGGGTCGCACCAAGCAGCCTGCTGCGGGCTACCCGAGCCCTCGGCTTCCGGGCCTGGTGTTGCAGCTGCGCGGGGACACGACGGAAGACCCGCGCAGTCTACTGGCGACACTGCAGGATGATGCCCCCTCCTGATGGCGACTGCGTCCCGGGGATGTCCACTTTATAGGATCTGCGCTGCAACGCGTGGCCCGGCATGGCCACTTGGCACCGGTGACGCTTGAGGTGCTGCTTCAGGGAACAGTACGGGGGGCGCGCGGCTCTGGGAGGCGCCGGCTGGATGCCCGGGGGGTCGAGTGTGAAGCCTCACTTACCACGGTGCTGTGGGCATTGATATTGTACATTGGCACAGAACGACGACCAAAGCAGCCCACACAGCATCCCTAAGCTGCCCACACAGCATCTAGTGCCTGGACTCGTAGGCTGACCTGCACCTAGTGCCTGGACTCATAGGCTGACCTGCACCAGCGCATAGCGCGACACCTCGACTCTGCCCCCCTCCCCCACCCCCCGCGGGGAGAACTCTAGGCCCCCTGCGGGCACCCCCTCGGGCGTTATGGCAACGGGGCAGCGCAGAGCGGGGCACACAATCCCGGACATGTTGGGGAAGAGTGCCCCCAAGGGAGACAAAAGCCCGGCGCCCTCGGTGCCCCCGAGGGTCGCCGCGGGACAAGAGGATGAGGGCGCCCCCATCACTAAGTCCTTCCTGGAGACTCTCTTCAACACCCTAAGGGAGAACTTCCAAACTTTGAAGCAGGACGTGGCTGGGGAAGTCAGAGAAATGCGCAGGGATGTGGATGGAATAGGGGAGCGAGTGGCCGCAGTGGAAGAAGCTGACCTCTCCAAGGGTGAGGAGATAGCGCAATTGCAGCAGGAAGTGGTACGCCTCAAAGAGCAGCAGGTAGGTCTCCAGGCTCATGCAGAAGACTTGGAAAACAGGTCATGAAGAAATAACATAAGGGTCCGGGTCGTGCAACTCAAAATGGAGGGAAATGACATCACTCATATCCTGCAAGGCCTCTTCAGGGACGTTCTGGACGAGGAAGAGGACTGCGAGGTGCACATTGACAGGGCACACAGGGTGGGCCTGGCACGACGCTCGTCTGCCCCCCCACCGGACATCCTGGCCTTCCTCCCGGACTTCCAGCTGAAGGAACGCATCTTGTCGGCGGCCCGTAAGAAACAGCCCCTTCAATATCAGGGCCATTCGATGTCACTGTTTCAGGACCTCTCAGCCATAACTCTACAGAAGAGGAAAACTTTCAAGCCAGTCACCGCCTTTCTTCGGGACAAAGGGGTCCCGTACTCGTGGGGCCACCCGTTCCGGATAATATTTAAATGGAACGGTGCCTTGCAGCAACTCCGATCCCTACAGGACGCATGTGCACTTTTGGGGATCACCCTGGATGACGGCGCCGAGGAGGAGGGCATCGGGAGGCGGTCCTCACCCAAGTCTCCATCACGGACCTCGGACGATGGCTGGCAAGGAGTAAGAGGTCGCAGAGGGCCTAAGTGGTCCCTGAAACCGGATCCTCAACTTATGGCACAGGAGCAAGCGGCGGCTATTCAAGAGGTATCCAAAGACACGGCAACGGCGGAATGATTCTATGGGACAAGAATGGTGCTCTGAAGCACCGGTCATCGCCACAATTGTGCATGGGGGTTCCTTTGCTTCAGGATGAGCAGGTCAGGGGGTAAGGGGGGGGCGATGGGATTGCCATCACCACACACTCCGCACGGAGAAGACTCTGTGGGCCTAAACTACGGCTGGATAGGCCCAGGACAATGGTAAAGTTGGGGCTCCTGTTGATGTTGGGGATGGGGGCGGGGGGTGGTGGGGGGACGGGAGGGGGACCACAGTTGGGGTGCCGGGTTGGTCCTTTGGGGGAGGGGGGAGAGTTGGGGGACATGGGGAGGTTCACGGGGGGGCTTTTGGGGGGGCGGGGGGGGGGGACAGAGGGTGGAACTCAGTGTGCCGGGGGGTTCTGTGGGACTGCAATGCTTCTTGACTCAGTGTCAGACACACCAGGGGTATGTGCTTTTGCTGATGGAAGGAGGTTTGCCTTGCTATGCCTCTCTACGGCTTGTGGCGCGTTTGACTTCTTGGGATGGAGTCTAGTGAAGGGCCTGAACAATCCGATTAAGCGCAGGGCCGTGCTTTCATACTTGGAGTATTCCGAGGCGGACATTTGCCTCTTACAAGAGACCCACCTCCTACCTAAGGATTGGCATAGGATGTGCGCACGCGCCTTTCCTCAGCAGTTTTTCTCCTCATTACCCACAAAAAAAGCGGGGGTGGCTATTCTAGCTTCCAAGCGCTTCTGCGGCAGCATAGGCAACAAGGCGGGGGAGATCAAGGGCAGATTACTAGCATACACCTTCCTCATGGGGAACCAGCACTTCACGATTGTCTCCCTCTACGCCCCGAACTCAGGGCAAGAATTTTTTTTTTAAAAAGCCATCTCAGACTCACTTCAATCTCCTGCCTCTCTCCTACTCATTGGGGGACCTTAACTTGGTAATGGATACGAATACAGACAGGTCGGGCTACCGATATGGGGACACCGGTGCCATAACTGCTGCCGGCAACGACTGGCTGTACGAGAGGGGGCTGGTAGATCTGTGGAGAGTCGCCCATCCCAACGTATCACACTTTACAATCTACTCACATGTTCATCACACATACGCCAGGCTGGACCACTATTTAGGCTCTACTGAGCTGCTAGCCACTCTTGAAGATGTAAGCATTGTCCCAGCGGCGTTGTCTGACCATGATGCAGTAGAACTGATACTACAGGTTCCTACGTCTGGCCGTACCCCGGGGACGTGGCGGCTGAGGGAGACTCTCCTGCAGCGACCACAGGTCGCCGAACAGGTCCGCACCTGCCTCACTGACTACCTAGCCATTAATGACGTCCCCGGAACCTTGCTGTCTGCCCTATGGGGGGCCTTGAAGGCGGTGGTCCGTGGCAAACTTATTGCCTTTGCGTCAGCATAGGCGAAGGACCGCAAGGCTAAGAGGGATGACCTCACTGCCCAGGTCTCTGAACTAGAAAGGGTCCATAGCCGTACAGATGCCCCATGAATTTGGAGACAACTCAAAGCTGCCAGGGCCCAACTAGCTAGCTTAGACACGGACCGTGCAGAACTCGCCGCACTACATCTGCGTCACTCATACTACACGGGTGGCAACAAAACGGGCCGCTTACTTGCCAGCGCCCTGAAGGCAAAGATTCAGCGCTCCAAAATCACTAGCCTCACTGACGACAATGGCCTGGACATCACAGGCAACCCCCAGATCGCAGACGCGTTTAGGACATTTTATGCCACCCTGTACAAAGCCGACTCGGTCTCACCGGAGGAGGCTCGCGCTTATCTGGACTCGGCGAACGTCACAGAGTTGTCGCAGGACAACGCGGACACTCTTGACGCCCCTATCCGTGTGGATGAGGTACTCGCCGCTATCTCTCGCCTTCGCCCCCTTAAGTCCCCGGGACCTGATGGCTTCTCAGCCGGTTTCTATAAGATTTTTGGTCGGATGCTCGCCCCAATCCTCACTCGGCTTTTCAACCCCTTCGAGGGTCCGAGCTCCATCCCCCTGGACATGCTGGCAGCTGAGATAGTTGTGCTGCCCAAACCGGGTAAAAAACCCACGTGTTGCTCAGCATTTTGGCCTATATCCCTACTTAACCTGGATTTGAAGATCTTCACAGGTGTCCTAGCGGCACGTCTAGGCCCATGCCTCCCCGGGATTCTGGAACCTGACCAGTCGGGTTTCGTTCCAAACCGCCAATGCAGCGACAATACTAAGCCAATACTTCATCTGATCGACAAGGCCCACTTCCAGGGCTCGGACTCTGCGCTATTGGCGATCGACGCGGAGAAAGCGTTCGATCGAGTAGACTGGACCTATCTCAAGTCCGCTTCCGGGTTGGCGATCGATTCCAGGCCTGGATTGCGAGCTGCTATCACCATCCTCAAGCTCGTGTTCGCTTGGGCGGTCTGCGCTCGAACCCTTTTGAGATCCAACGGGGCACACGGCAGGGATGCCCTTTATCGCCCCTCCTATTTGCCCTATATGTAGAACCCCTGGCGCAAAAAATCCGCGACAACCCTGCCATTCACAGCATGTCTTTTGGCCGGGAACCTCATGTGATAGGCTTATATGCCGATGATATCCTAGGACTGTCCGGATTGCTCGATTCCAACCTTTTTGGCGGAGCTGGAATCTTTTGGAGCTGTCTCAGGGTTCAAGATTAATAAAGGGAAATCCCTCATCCTGCCTCTGTGCAGCAACGACCAGCGACAATCACCTACACCCACCTACGGGGGGGACTGTCATCGACCGCGCGCCTCCCACACCTAGGCGTAACTCTCACCGCGCCCACAGAATCCACACTGACTCTCAATTATGCGGCCCTTTCCTCCCAGATCCAGTCAGACCTCACACGCTGGTCCAAGCAGCCTCTCTCTCTGCTGGGACGCATCGCAGCAGTGAAAATGTCAGCCCTGCCTAAAATACTGTACATTTTTCAGACTCTCCCAGTGCTTCCACCATTTGGTACCATCGCGACTCTACAGGCGGCCTTCCCCCATTTTATATGGGGGGGCAAGAGTGCGCGCTTACACAAACAATTGTCCTACAGAAGCGCAGACGAGGGAGGCCTTGAGATCCCCAACCTTTTCCAATACTTTCAGGCTGCTCAGCTTCGACACCTGGTGGAGTGGTTTAGACCCGAGTCCGAGAAACGCTGGCTTTTTCAGGACAGAGCAATGGCCCGCACATCCCTTTGGAAGGTTCCATTCATGTTCCGCCGACATAGACCACGCTATCTCTTGCGATCCCCCATCACTCGTACTGTCATGCGGATTTGGGATGCGGTGGCGGTCAAAAGAGGGCTTACCACCTTCCCCTCTCCACTCACCCCCATTTTGGACAATCCTGACTTTCCGCCTGGTAATAACCCCATGGGCGTTCTTGCAATGGCGCGGCGTCAGCTGCCTCACTGCCGGCCATTTCTTTGATTTGCAAGGTTTCCTTACCCTATCAGACATAATTCAGGGCTACGACGTTGCCTCCCCACACTCATTTCAATATTTCCAAATTAGGCACTGGCTCACACACCCAGACGTTGCCCCCCTGGTCGGCAGGCCCATGACGGTCTTTGAAAAGTGGCTCGTCACAAAGGAGTCGGACAAACATCTTATCACAGAAATTTACAAGATACTCACACCTCCCGCCCCTTCAGGCAAGACGGCAGGTCAAAAAAGATGGGAGGCGGAACTGGGGCGGACCCTATCACCCAAGGAATGGAGCGCTGTGTACTACAGAGCCTCTCACACCACACGAAACACTGCAAGCAGGGAAGCGGCGACGAAGCTAGCTATCTACTGGCACCTTACCCCAGCCCGGCTCCATAAAAGTAACCCCACACGTAGTGCGCTATGTTGGAGAGGATGCGGAGAAAATGGCACCTTAACTCACCTCCTCTGGGAATGCAAGGAGATCCAGGAATACTGGAAGGCAGTCCTAGACGACATAAATTCAACATTTGACACTGAAATCCCTAGATTCCCAGCTTACACCGTCTTGGGTCTGCCCAACGCACTCACTTTCCCCCTAAAATCCCCCCGGGGGCCGCCAGATGGGGATTGCCATGCAGGCTGCTACACAACACATTCTGTCCCTCTGGGGTTCCAACACCAAACCCACTCACACGGGGTAGCTGCATAAAATATGGTTTACTTTAGGAATGGAACGCATCCAGGCCACGCTCACACATTCCACAGCTGCTTATCGGAAGGTATGGCTTCCATTGCTGTCTCTATTATCTAGGGAATTCAACGAGGTCACATGTCCTAGATACCTTTGCATATTGCGACTCTCAGAGCACACGCATGACTCCCCAAGCACATCTGGGTGATTGCACCCTCTGTTATATGATCACAGCTATGTTAGTTTCACAGGTCTGGCACACTGGGTGGGGTGGGAAAGGGGGAGGGGGATGGGGGTTGGGACAGGAATTTTGGTTGGGATGTTTACGTATACGATTTCAGTACCTCATTACAAGAGACATCTACAAGCCTGGCATCACACCATGGTTAAATCGAGCATCACCTGATGCCTGTTTGATCTGCAGAATTTATGTATCCAACTGCCTCGATGTCTTCCCTTGTCTGCTCTGCCTCTTATATGCTGTAATGTTTATTGTTGTTTTTGAAACCAATAAAACAAATTTAAAACTAAAACACTGTAGAATTTGTAGACCTAAAACTCACAGTATCAGATGGGGTGTTCACATCAGAACCACACAGAAAAACAACAGCAGGGAACGCCATCGTGCATGTAGCTAGCTGCCACCTACCCTAATTTGAGATAGAGTATTCCATACAGTGAGTTCCGCAGAGCTAAGAGAAATTGTAGCTCGGAGGAGTCTTACCAAAAAATCAAAGGGCAAATGACTCAGAGACTCAAGGCAAGAAACTATCCACATAAAGCTTTATGATAAGCCAACCAAAGGGCTGACTATACAAAGTAGGTGGATACCCTCTTCCAACCCCTACACCCGAAAAAAAGAATGAAGGAGATGGAGGCCCAATTAGATTCATTACTAAATAGAACAGCCAAGCTTGAGATCTGAACAAATCTAAAAACAGAGGAGGGACATTTTGAGACAAAACTCCATACTAAAAGGTAAGGCTGGGAGAGTTCCATCCATTACTCACCAAAAGAACGTGGCCCTTAGAGATGTGCTGGCACATAGTCATCGGACACCATAGAAAACCAACTGGCTGGAACAAAATGGATGCTTTCGCGGTTGTGGATGCTGTAAAGCTTGTATGTATAATGAGAATACCCAAGAAGTCTCCATAGAAAGAATCAACAAACAAATGTGGATTCTAAAGCCAATCAACTGTGGAACAGAGGGGCATATTATCAAGACAGGCGATGAAATTATCGCCGCTTAGCGGCAGAAAACTGCTGCTAAAACGGCGATAATGGGCTTGATAATATGCTCTATGGCAGAGGTCTTCAAACTTTTTGATGCTGGGACCCCCTTGTTAAACCTTTTTAGGCGTAAGGACCCCCTTCTGACAAAAGTTTCTAGAAACTGGTACTCCTCATCAACAACTATCGACAACCATAAATGTGCCTGTTAAACCCGGCATCTTTTGGCATGTTTCCCCTGTTTTTTTCCTTTCTGACGTCCAAGTTTTGACTCTTTTTCTTATGGTTTAGTGTCTCTGTGCTCTTACTCACTGCTGTTCAGTGTTAAAGTGAAAGTGCTCCTATTGTAAATTGTATTAAGGAATGGTGTTTCCATGATTGGCATGTTTGACTTACTAGTAAGTCCCTAGTAAAGTGCACTGAGGGTGCCAGGGCCTGTAAATCAAATGCTGCTGTTGGGCCTGTAGCACTGATTGTGCCATTCATTAAAGGAGCCCTGTAAAGGGTTTCCAGACCTGCTACTGCAGTGTGTGCATGCAGTTTGTAACTGCCATGTTGATCTGGCAAGTGCACCCACTTGCCAGGCCCTATTCTTCACTTTTCTTACATGTAAGTCACCCCTAAGGTAGGCCCAAGGTACCCCTGTGGGCAGGGTGCCATGTATATTAAAGGTAGGGCATGAACTGGTGTGTGTGACATGTCCTGGCAGTGAATTACAGTGTGTTTCATGTTTCACTATGGAAAGACTATTTGTCCCATAGGATAGAATGGGAGTTTACTTATAACATCTTACAAGCATATCTTCCCATTGGGACAAGATAGAGAAATGTGTTTAGTATGCCTGAACTCAGAATATAAAAATGAATCTTTTAGTAAAGATGATTTTTATGTTCTGTGTTTGGAAATACCACTTTTAGAAAGTAGGTATTTTGTTGCTTAGCCATCCTGTGTCTCTCTGCTGGGTTTCTGGATTGACTGTCTGGCTTTGGAGTGACAGGGGTTGGGGATATGCATTTTCATCAGACAGCCACTGGGGGGTGACGGTGTGTCCAGCCTTTCCTGGATGAGTCAGGGCTGTGCTAAATAGAACTGGGCTGTATTTATAGTAGCATGAGGATATTTCCTGGCACCTGAATGGGCCTGGTCTGCCTTGGACAATACTGTCACCACCTCCTGCCAGGAAGCTGGGCCAGAGAGGATGGAACTGATTTGGGTTTGGCACAGACATTATTTGCTCAAAAGCACAAAGAGAAACGGAGTATAAATATTGGGGCCCATACCCCAGAACTTTAGAACTCGCTGGAATCAAGGAACCTGCCAAGAAGAAGAGCTGGAAGAACTGCCAAGAGGAGTACTGCCCCTTTGCTGTGTTGTTGCTTTCTTGGGTTGGCCTGCAGTTGCTGCTTCTGCCTTGGGCAGTGAAAGGACTGGACTAAACTTCCTTACTTGTTGCTGAGTATCTCCAAGGGCTTGAAGTAGAGCTTGCCTCCTGCTCTGAAGTCATAGGGACTGCAAAGACTTCACCTACCTCTGGAACCGTGGATTCAGTTGCCACAGAGGGGTGAAAGCAACCGACTCTGCCACCGACTCTGAGGTTGGCTCTGTCGCTGGCTCCGTGTCCTGAAGACACCGCAGAGGACACTGTTGCATCTCACACTGCAACCCTGGCTTTGGGGACACTGCGCGCAAGTCTTCGACACACCGTCCCATCCCACAGTCTGGACCAACCAACACCAGCTCCCCACAACTGGCACTATCACCTGCACCATGATCTGTCAGCACAGCAAAGAGCACCGTCTTCATTTTGCACCTCAGCTCTGGTCTCACCGATGTCACTGGATGACCGTCACTGAGCCGAACAAATCTTTGTCATCACAAAGAGCCAGACTGCTCCCAAGCATCCTTAACACTTGCATATCACCTGATAAGGCACATTTGCCTTTTTCATTCAGGCAGGCAAAGCAGCTGATAATGATCTAAATTAGCCTTCCCAGGGTCGGAGGTCTGTCTTTTTTCAGGGACAAGTGAAGCTGGGGAATCTGCGACCCCCTTCCAAGGACTCCACGACCCCGCTGGGGGTCGCGCCCCACAGATTGAAGACCTCTGTCTTATGGTAATGCAAGTTACAAACTATAGCAAATGGTTTATCAACCTCCTCCACCAAAAGTAGAAGTAACCTACCCTACTATCAAAACGTGTGGGGTTAGAATAGTAATTACACACTTCATTGCGTTCAATGGGGGAAGAGCGAGAGACAGAGAATCTGCTTACACGTTTTATGCAATGGTATTTTAATCATGTGTGCTGGTTTTAACAAAACTTTCCAGGGCTTTAAATGGGATGAAAAAACTGAAGGGGGGGGTCTCTCAAAGGGGTGTGGCCAATGTAATTAAGGGCGTGGCTTAAAAACACAAGCTAAAAATCTGTGCTTAACATAGTGTGCCACCCAACATGTATTTTGCTGTTTCTGTCATTGCATCTAGATATATAATACAACAAGTAACATCATACCTACAACAAGTTAGGACTATTGGCTTTGTCAATGGTTGTTAGTTGCATAAGATAAATAAGCAGCAACTCTGGCTTTTTGTATTTAATATTGAAAAAGCTTCCACTTAAAGCCCTGTTAACACCACAACAATGTTGCTGCTCCTGAGTCTCGAAAAGAGAAGGGAAATCCAGAGAGAACATTACTCTCTTTAAAGGATTTCCCTTCCCCTACAACGCTCACCTGTTATGACGTCATGCCGTAACTTCTCCACTAGTGAGAAGTGAGTAGTGTGAGCAGCGCACATCGATGTACTTACCTGGCATGACGTCATGTCGTAACTTCTTCAATAGTGAGAAGTGAACAGTGTGAGCAGCGTACACGATGTGCTCACCTGGCATGACGTCATGCCATAACTTCTCCAATAGTGAGAAGTGAGTAGTGTGAGCAGCGCACATCGATGTGCTCACCTGGCATGACGTCATGCCGTAACTTCTCCAATAGTGAGAAGTGAACAGTGTGAGCAGCGCACATCGATGCACTAGTGAGAAGTGAGCAGTGTGAGCAGAGCACATCATGTGCCTGCTGTCACTGCAGTCTGGGAAAAAACTAACCGCCTGTGCCAGGGCACAAAACAGAGCCCGATAGAGGCCCGTTTCGTGGCCCCCTTTAAAAAACTGCCGGTCCGCAGATCCCGTGAGAACTGGCCCACTTAAAGCCCTGCTTATCTTACCAAAACCAGGATGCAAGGGGTACATTTCTAAAGTAGGTAAAAGAAAACTGAAGAGATGTATTGACTATAGGAGAGATGTTTCCCTGTGCAAAGTAAATGTTACAAGCAATCTGTGACGGGGTATGAAATGCTTTTATCATGAAGGTTTTACCATAAACTTAATTTTGACCTCTGCACTCTAGTAATATACTTGTGAATACCCATTTATTAGTACAGTTGTTCTAAATAACCTGTTATTGGGCTGCATTTATTTTCACAACTATGACAGAAACAAATACATTCTATATTTTATAGATAAGATTGCCTTTATATTTAATTGTAATCCAGAATTGAGAAAACCGGATTATAACGACGACAATAATGTTCATTCGTCTATTGAGCAAACTGCTGCTCTTTCCTGTTTAAGGCACTGAATTTTTTTGTAGCCCAGTGAGAGGTGCATCAAAAGAAAAGGTGCTTGCAGTTGCACGCTGTTGTGAAATAACTTGGCTTGGTGTGGAATCAATGTATTACAAACTACACCTTACATCAGACATTAATTATAATCTTCTAGCACCACTGGTAATTGAAACTAATCTAAAAATACCATAGAAATCTCATTCAAACCACTAAACTTGAAAAGTTTCTTTAAACATCAATGAACATAATGTATATAGGTAAACGTGTTTTCAAAAGTAATTAATTTCCTTTTTTATGAAAAATTACAAGGATCAACATACACTCGATATATATAATGCATTTAAAATTACAGCGTGAAAATGAGGGGAATACATTTGTATACTCAAAGAGTTCAACGCGTCTCCTTCCTTGATTTCTGTAAACTCTCAAATGTATTCCCCTCATTTTAACGCTGTACAAAAACAGAACATTCAGCTTTTCATTTCAGGAATCCTAAATTTAAAATGTATTGTATATATCGAACTCAAAGGGTTTCGGCCTCCCTCCCCCTCCCCAAGCCTCCTGTGTGTCAGCCCGGGCTGAGACAGCTTCCCGGGGACACACACAACCGCACCAAAGTACTTCACAGGTCTTTGAAAGACCTTCGACGTGTTAATGAGGCTTTGATGTTTTTCACCCCTCGGTGAACTTGTGGGTTAAGGCAAGCCACGCTCGGACAGATTCTGCGACCCCCTTCCCGGGACTCCACGACCCCCCTGGGGGTCGCGCCCCACAGATTGAAGACCTCTGCTCTATGGTATTCCAATTGAAACTCACGGTAGATGTCCTTCACATCTAACATGGGCTTCAATTGAAATTATATTAGGCATATTATCAAGCCCATTATCGCTGATTTAGCTGCAGTTTTCTGCAGCTAAAGTAGCAAACCTTTTATAGCCTGTCTTGATACTATGCCCCAGAGTTTGTTGTGTACTCCATTTTCTGTCCCTACAAAAAATGGTATATAGTCTCTACTACCTTTCCAGTGAAAAAGTGCATCTTGGAGCATTGAAGGGCCATAACAGATAATGACCACAACTACAGCACTGCAAGACATTTCCAGGAAACACACCAAGGGGATTGGACCAGGGCCAAATAGTTTGGCATGGACTCAGTCCCCAAGCATCCAAGAGGTGGTGATTGCCTCTCTGCCCTGTGTAGACTAGAGTTACGAATAATCTTACATGCAGGTTCTACTTTCCCCAGGGGATGAGGAATTACACGTGCACCTATAAATTGATTTTGTGAACCTCCCAAACCTTGATTTTGAAAGTTTCTTTTAATTATATATAGTTTTGTTTTTAACTTATAAAAAGGTTTAGTCTATTTGAATCTTTTTTGTAAGCCTCAGATTTATGGATCCCAACCTTGGAGTGAATAAACAAAAATGCTTTGAAGAATACGTTTTCAATAGGTGGAAGTTAAGACCAAGATCTTATCAGTTATTATGTAAGTGTTTTTCTATTAAACGTACTCATTGGAGAAACTGTTAGTCAATCCAGATTAGCCACCTATTTTCAGTTAAGAGCACCAGAGTACGGAGATGTTTTGCGTAACAATCAATTCTCCTTTCAAATGAATCAATAGTGGTGGGACTCGTTCACCGACATTGAGGTCAAATATTGACTTGAATGGTTCTGCAAAAATGATGTTTAGCTACTAGAGCATCAAATCATCTAGCAATGTTGAAAGGGATTTTTTATTTTTTGATGAATTTCTGTGCGGTGGGGAGCTATGGCAATCTACTCTTTTTATTTACTGTATACTGTGGCAATCAGGTACTATACCTATATTGTATGTGTACAACCTAATAGAAATTGTATAGTTAATTCACTCTGAGCGGTATCCATATCTAAGAAATGTCTTCATTGATGTATTGAAATGTCTGAGGCCAATCTCGAAGCAACTGGGCACCTGACACTACGCTGAAGCCCTCCTCGTTCTAAGATCAGATTCTAGTCTGGTGATTGTGTGCTCTGTTGCACAGTTTCTGGGATGCATGTGGGCAATTAGAAGGCATTTGCTGAAAGTGTTAGACCATTGCACATGTTGATAATACTTTTTTCACAAACAGATTTTATAATGCATTTTTTTAACCAATCTAGCTGCTATGGTTAAAGTATATTTGAACTTTTTAATCACCTATGAGTGTGTAAATCACCCTTGAATCCAGCCAGCATAGCGGGCCATGCCGTCCACATTGCGATAGACAATGGCTTTTGCTGTCTCTGTGCCACATGTACATTCATGCTTATTCAAATATTAAAATGAATTTTAGATAATGTCCTTATATATATTTTGTAATAGGTTATCAGTGTATTTTCTTCGGCATCTTACTTTGCCTCGTATGAAATTTACTGCATTTGCACTTTTATGGTCTATGACCGAAATAAACTTTTATGGTAATTTCATAATTAGAATTCTGTGACATACCAACAGAATGAAATGATTCATGAACTGTTGTTTTTCAACTCCTTTTTTCTACATCTATCCACTGTTATGTTCTGTGTGATGTGCTTTAAAAGACTCTGGGAAAAAAATAAATGGCCATGTGATATAGACCCCGTGTGAGTTCAAAACAAGTTTTTTGTGTCCACCGAAATAAACACTTTTCTGCATATTGAATGGGAGTGACTCTTTATCCTACCTGAACTGGTGAGATATTTCTCCCTGCATATATATCTATATATACAGCACAGTGTATTTTTAATCAATAATGAATACTTTCTTCAAAAACAGGGCACAGCCATGGGCATGTCTTTTATGCCAACCTATGCGAACCTAACCATGGGTTGGTGGGAGGCAGAGACTGTGTGGACCAACCAGAACATGACAAAGATGGACCAGGTAAACATGTGGGTCCATAAAAATAGATCATTTATTTCTGATATGAGAAGGTGAGAGGATGGACTTTGAATCAGTCATTGAGTCCCTGAATAACAACCTCAAATTCACCTTTGAAATCAGCAACAAAATATAAAACATCTGGACTTTGGTGTGTATGTAAAGGATGGCAAGATGTGTATGAAAATTAATTAGAAATGTATTTATTTGACACCCCCTGAACTTATCTGATACATGCAGGTAAGCCTCTTCTTTTGCACACAATGTTTATCCTCACCCCAGCGGAGCATTGCCAGGGCTTATTTTGTCTTATCTCATTTTAGATCGTCTGACGGCTTTCACCGAGCATGGGACGCCTCAGCGCGTCACCCCACCTTTTGGGTGAGTAATAGGACACTCCTTCAGCTAATCAGCTGCCTTGTCCCGTTGGTTGGGACACAATTTTTAATTCTCTTCTGCTTTTTTAGGCTGTCAACACTCCCACTTGTCCTGAAGAAGACCCGCCATGACATTCCAATAACACTCTGTCAGGGTCAAAACGTCAATGAACATATATGGTTCAGACCAATCAAATCGCTGGGTGTCAAATTAGTAAGCAAACCTGCTGTTCACCAGAGTTATTGCCCACCCTCATTCTGACCGCATTCTAATTCTTTGTGTAAATAAACGGTACCTTATATCACTTGTATATATGCACCACTATCACTGGGCACTTAATGACACCGTACCACATGTCACCTTTTTCAGTATTTCTTGTATTGACAGCCTTCTGATTACTTGTAAATATTGAATCAAGCTTAAATTGATATAAAAGAAGAGTCTTTTGCAAAGCATAAACTTGTAGTTGTTTTGCTTCAATCAGTGTTCCAACGTCTTTTGATATGCGTTCCAATGCTATTTGATATGCGTTTCATGATTTAACCAATGTAAATGCTATACTTGTTGTTCTTTTTTTTTTTTTTTTTGTCCTCATAACCACCATGTAGACCTAATGCCAAAAGGAATTAACAGAGATCAGCTGTCTCAGTTTTTCCGAAAAACTGGAAGAGACACAAGCGTAATGGGGGGCCAACCATCCCTCAGCTGTAGTCTGTATTCCAGGGAGGCACAAGATCTACGATTTACCCATCTACGGCAAACCTTAGTGTAAATGACAGGCACATCGAGCCGGGGTAAGTCCGGGTAACGGCTGTTCCAAGGTGCAAGCATCAGAGGCACCATAGGAGATCAATCATTAGAACCGGGAAAAAAAAAAACCTGGTTAAATCAAAAGACCCTTGATAGTAAATGCCAAAAGGCCCTTTTGCTCTGATTGCCTGACCTAGCCATATCAGTACGTGAGTTCTGCAGGACTGAAATTTGCCATTCTCTGAAGGTAGGAGGTGAAGAGTCCTTCCCTTTCCTGCAGATCTCCCTTCTTGCCAACAGGATTGCATAAAATACTAGGCTTTTGGCTGAACTCTGTACACCCTCTAAAACGCCAAATATCACAAGAGATAAATCTATAGTGACAGATGTTCCCAATGATGCTGTGAGGGAATTGCCAACCTCCATCCAAAATGTGGCTAAGTGAGGGCATTCAAAAAACATATGTGCATCTGATGCAGCAACAAGCCCACATTTAGTACAATACACTGAGTCTCTTTCGGAAAATTTAGACAGCCTAAGAGGGGAATAATATGCCCTATGCAGGTAAAGATGTGAATCCTGCGTAACCAAGAGGGCTTGACAATGTTCCACAAAAGTTCAAATGAACCCAGCCAAAGATCTTGTAGATTGTGGTCCATCAATAAAGAGCTCCACAGCGACTCCGGCAGAACGAAGTCGCCATCCGACTCATCCAGTATGAGATTATACCACTTGGATACTTCTTTTTTAGCTGGACCAAGGTTTACCAAGTTGGATACCAATGGACTGTATCCTCCAAGTCTGAACTTATTCCTGTTGGCGGAAGAAGTTTTATAAGCTTGAGTCCAGCTTACCATTTGCAGATATTTGAATCGTGAAAAACTGGGGCCTATCTTGACCTGCAGATGTTCCCACGAGAGTAGATCCCCCTCATAAAAGAGGTCTCCCCAAACTTCCAGGCCTGCCTCTCTCAAAGGAATAGCTAGGCTGTCTTCAAGTCAAGCGGGGCTTTCAGGTAATCCCCACAACGGTGTTTTTTCACAGAGATAATTTTGTTTTCTAGATTTCATAACCTCGGCCTATGTTCTTGCGAGACCTTGAAGAGTCTTTAGTTTGATTTTTTTTTTAAACTTGGGATTGCTGAATTTAAAAAGAAAGCCCAAACGATTGACTCGTTCCCCATCCAACATAGCTGCAAACATTGAGCCCACTCCAGAGACTGAGGGCACTTTCAGCAACATTCGGGAATGGGATACTTGGAAGGCCCAGGCATAGATCTTCAGGTCTGGAGCCGCCAGGCCCCCCTTATCCCTTCGCCGTCGTAGCTTTTTCCATGCGAATCTTGGAAGATGGTTATTCCAAATAAAAGATGAAATATTGGACTGAAACTTGGCTAAAATAGTTTGATCAAAATATAAAGGAATAGTGTTAAATAAAAAATAGATTTTGGGTAGGATCGACATTTTAATGAGGTTAGCTCTACCTAATAATGAAAGAGGCAGGTGCGACCATGATTGGAGAAGCTTACGGCATTCTTTGACAACAGCTGATAAGTTAACCTGGACGAGTTTATTAATGTCCTTCACAATCGTCAAGCCCAAGTGCCGCATTGAGGTGCCTGCCTGAAACTCTGTTACAGAGACATCATCATTCCATATCAGCATTTCAGTCTTGGCTGCATTGATCTCATATCCTGACATTTGTCCGAATATATGAGCCAATCTCAAGATAGCCGGAAGTGCGGTGGTAACCTCTGATGTCAAAATGAGTACATCATCGGCATATAATGCTACCTTCCTCGTCCAACCCTGATAGGAAAAGGGTTTGATGGTCCCCTCCTCCCTTAGTTGTTGCGCGAAGGGTTCGATATAAAAATCGAAAAGCAAGGGGGAGAGTGGGCATCCCTGCCGGGTCCCCCTTGAAAGAAAGAAAGGGTCCGACAGTTCTCCATTGACAAGAGGCGCGCAGATGGATTGTTATACAGCAGGCTTATCGCCCTACGAAACCCCTCGCCCACGCCGAATTTGGCCAAGGCCTCAGACAAGTTCACCCAGTTAACTCTGTCGAAGGCCTTGGTTGCATCCAGCGTGAGGGCGGCCAACGGGAGATTGCTGGTTATTGCCATATCCATTGCGCCAATTAGATCATAAGTCAATTGATAGAGTTGTCTTCCTTTCAGGAAGCCCTTCTGATCAGAATGAAGAACCAAAGGGGCAATAGAGGCCAACCTAGTTGATAACACTGTGGTGAAGATTTTATAATCCACATTTAGTATAGAAATAGGCCTATACGATCCACAGGCCTCCTTAGGTTTACCAGGTTTTAAAATAAGGGTAATAGAGGCATTGTCCCACGACACCGGAGGTGGCAGTCCTTCAAGAAGAATTTGATTGAAAAGGATAGTGAGGAAGGGAACAATTTCTGACTCCAAGGCTCTGTATAACTCAGCCGGCAACCCGTCAGGTCCGGACGCCTTCCCCCTCCTACCCTTCCTGATGGCTGATCTCACCTCATCCTCCGTGATAGTGCTGTCCAAATATTGAGACTGCTCAGAGGAAAAAGAGGGAAGAACAATGTTACTCAACCAGCCTGCAACAGACTCAGGTTTAATTACCTTATCCTCTTCATATATATTTTGGAAGAATTCCCTAAAGACCCTCCTAATTTCCTCATCAGATGAAAAGATGTTATTTCCTACTGTTATAGTCGCTATATTATTGCGGACCTGATCTATTTTGGTCTTCCATGGTAGTAATTTCCCAGCACCCTCACTATATTCGAAATGTGCCAACTTGCTGGCCTCCCATCTTTGTTAGACTCTGAGATTTAGGACCGAAGCAAGGTTACCTTTTAAGATCAACAGTTGATTCTGAAGAGGATCTAAAATAGACCCTGAGGCAGTGCAGTTAACGTCTATGTCCTGTTGAATCCGGGCAATGTCTGCTTCAATGGAAGAAATCTCCTCCCTGTATTGCTTCCTACGATAGGCAACTTTGCCCGTAATGAGCACCCTCAAGGTAGCCTTAAATGAGTCCCAAATAATTCTGTTTGAAGCGGAGCCGTTGTTAGATATAAAAAAAATTATGGGTCTCGACTTTAAATATAGAATATCCTCAGGATTGGAAAGGAAAGAGCGATCAAAGGACCACATACTGGGGGGCTTCTTAGTATAGAGGCCCAATTCCATCTCAACCGCAGAATGATCTGAAAGATGAGATGGGAGATAGTCGATGGATTTAACAGAATCTACCAGTCTCTGACTAATTAAGATAAAGTCAATCCTTGACTTGTGATGATATTTAAAATTACGAAAAGAGACCCCTTGTTGTTGGGCAGACCTCTGTCGCCAAACATCCACGTACCCATATTGCCTCATAGCATCCAGTAGGAAGGATCTAGTTTTAGACAAAACAAGGGAGCGACTATTAGGAGATCTGTCCAAGAAAGGATCCAGCACAATGTTAAAATCCCCGGCCAATATTTTGGGGCCTGAGAAGGAGAGCAACTGTGAAAAAAACGGACTCCAGAACTGAAGGATCGTCCTGGTTCGGACCGTAGTAGCCCTAAACTGTAATTTGAGACCCTGCTATAATAACTGACGCAATGGCCCATCTGCCACAAGGATCCACAGCTTGCGACACCAACCTGGCCTTAGCACCTTTTTTAAAAATAAGCGATACACCCCTAGTATGATGTTTGAGTGGTAGAAACCGCAAAGTCAATCCACCGATTCTTCCTGATGAGGGCGAGCATCTCACTATGAGTCAAATGGGTCTCCTGCAACACCACTACCTGCACATCCAAGTCACGCAAGTATTGCAAAATTCTGTTAGCTCGGGGCTTGGTGCGGAGGCCGTTGACATTCCATCTCATCCCTCATCCAGGAAGACCAAGAATACTGTGGTAAAAGCGGCAGTTGTACATTATCATCCATCACTTCTTTACTCAAAATATGCCTGTTACCATTCCTTATATTACTATTTAGGTTATTGAGGACATTTTTATAGTTTTGCCACCCCCCTCCACCTAACCCCCCAAAGTGCCCATCCCTCCCCTCACTCCCCCCCCCCCCCATGAAAAAACCTTGCAGTATCTAACCGGAACAATGTCCAGTAGATAGTGCCCCTCCGTGAACTCCCAGCAGAAAAAGACCTCCCGCTATATAATAGGAAGAGGATATAAAGGGCAAAAAAAAGGCAAAAAATAGATAGAAGAAGCCTATACTATGAGCATATTAAACTCCACATGTTGGCGAAAGAGGCAGGTGAAGAACCTACATCAAGATTTAATAAGTAAATAGTAGGTAGGAGATATCATTAGGGAAATCTGATAGATGTATGCTTTAAGTACTCCCTTTGCCCAACTCCATTAATAATTCATCAGCAGCTTGCACGGACCTGATGTTGAACATCTTGTTGTTATGGATAACTTTAAGAGCTGCCGGGAACATGAGCTGAGCTGTTGCACCTAATCTCCTAAAGGCATCCAGGCACCTCCCAAATTCCCACTGTTTTTCGAGTGTGACTCTAGAGAGGTCTGATCTTATGAGAAAAGTAAACCCCTTCCCAGCCAATGCCTTCTGTTTCAGGGCCATATTAAGGATCTGGTCTTTCAATACATAAGTATGAAAATTGACTAAAATTTTGCGAGGTTTGGATCTCTGGGGATTTCGTCTAAAGGGATCCCTATGAATACTTTGAATGTCAGCAGACAATTCTTCAAGTGAATGTTCTAAACATAGGGAGTCTTTAAGTAGAGCGATGATATACTGCTTGATGTCTGACCCCTCCGATCCTAAGGATACGAATGTTCCCCCATCTTGCATTATTTTCAAGGGTTTCCATCCTCTCGCTAAGAGCCAAATCTTCCCTTGTAAGCTTCTGTATGTCAATTTTCGCCTGATCCAAATGGATTGAGTGTGATGCTACTGTTTCTTCAAGCACACCAGTTCTTATTGTGAGCTCATCAATTTTATTGTCCAAGGTTTCGCAATACTTTCTAATCTCAGCTTGGTTGGCAGAAGATTCAGCAAAACCTTTCCTTATCTCCAAAGTAAGGGCAGAGAACATTCCCAAAAAAGACGCGGCCATCATCGGAGACTCAGGAGAGACCGCTAGTGACTCTGTATCAACTAGAGCAGGAGCAGAAGAAATTTCCCTGTCTGCCCCCCCAGATGCCCCTGCTGACTCGAGTAGATTTGCCTCTTCGGTCAAACCTGTAGTTAAGGTCAGGGATAGGCACTGCGCTGTCATATACGATTGCGAAGGCTGTGATTCACTCCCTATATCCTGAAAACCCTGAGAGTCCCCAAGGAGCTCGGGTGGTGCTGAGTGTTTAGGACTTTGAGTAGAAAAGGACCTCTCCTCAACTGCATCACTCTCCTCCAGCGACAGAATAGATACTAGCTCCAAGGGTTGACTAGGAAGGGAAGTATGGGTGTCTGAAAAGGATGCCACAGATGCCATATCAATATCGTCTGAAAGATATAATATCTGAGGGACTACCTTGAAATAGGAACGAAGTGAGGGGGTAGTCTTTGACCCTGTAGAGTGCACCGTTTTGGGGTCTTTAGCTTTCGATTTGTCCATAGAGTTGGTATATTTAGACTTGACTTCTGTACACAAAAAGGACGAAGATTTTGTCTTAGCTGGTGCAGTAAGAGCAGGACCGGCGGCTTCTCTTACCTCCACATTTCCCCCAGAGACACCCGCCTTATTCACTCCAACTTTCTTTTTGCGCCCTCGACCTCGTTTGCCACACCCTTTGGAAGTACTGGGGGAAGTAGAGTTCTTAGAGGTATTAGAGGTATTGAAAGTATTTATAGTAAGGAAGATCTGTGGAATCTGTGGGATAACTTCAGCCGAAGGAGTGTGGTCAAAAGGAGTATGGTTAATTTCAGATCGAGACGCCCCCTCCACAGATGTAAAAAATGCTGAGTCCCCCTTACCAGTTTCAGAAACTGCTGACCCCTCCACTGTAGCAGTTAAACAAGAATATCGTAGCTGACCTTGTAATTCTTCCTTACAGCACGGCGTCTTCCCTCTTTTACGCCGAAGGCTCACCGCGTTTACTGAGCCCCGAATAGGGGGGACCAGACTTCGCAGCTTTCTACCTCTCCTCAGCTCCAGCGCGGCAGACCAAATCCTCAACCTGGGCTCTGAGCAGACCTTCCGCTCTTGAGCCAGGAGGGGGGCGGGCAGCTGCTCCCAGCACAAGGGGGAAGACACTCCCGTGATCGCCTCAAAATTCTTGTATCCAGCCAAATAATCCTGCAATATGTGACATCCAGAAGACAGCTCACAGAGGTTGCAGAGCTCCGTTCCAACAATGTCACTCTCAACTCGGCGTCCTCCGTCCGCAACCAAAACCCATGGAAAAATAAAGAGGGCTATGCGGCAGTGTTCGTCCTGCAGAATAGTACACCCTATCTCCTTGCCGAAGAAAACCGCGACCTGAAAAAGCTTAGCCGCAGGCAAGTTTTACATTAAGAATATAGTTGTCCCAGAAGACCGTTTTGTTTAAATTGTTATTTCCTCAATCTACGCTCTCATATTTGCAGCAGGAGCCGATCTTACCGGGAGCTCGGTCCGGAGCACCGCGGTCAGCTAACTAGCTACCGCCATGTTTTTTCTCCATTCCGCATCCTATACTTGTTATTCTTATTTAATAGATATCGAGCAACTCTTTCAGGTTCTCTTCAATTTAACTTTTAATTTAATTTTTTTCAAAGCAATTAGGTTCTCCCCAACAGAACCATTGTAGCCTATTATATACATACCCAGGTTCTGAGGGACACAGGGTCGCCCCATTGTTGCTATATTATAACATTGGGCACCCAAGCACACTGAAATGGAGTGTCCCATATGGGGAATTACAAAAAGCAATTGCTCAGAAACAAAGGAATTTAAGATACAAGCAGGAGAAATGAACCAACACTATGAAATCATGAGAAATCCGCAAAGGTGTTGGATGACACTCTTAAGGGAGTAAAGGAGAGCAGAAGAGAAGAGCTATAGGTGGTTAAACCTAAAAATCTGAATGACAAGGAGGGCTATGAACCTACAAGGTATGTAATGGATTAAGACTCTTTGAATCAAGTAACAAAGAACTCCTGAAAGAAAATTGGAGGATCCTGAAGCCGAATTAGATGCTCAAGGATCTTTTACCAGATGCTACCTCATAAAAAAAACTCCCTAGGTTAAAGGTTGACCAGCAGTTACATGCAAACTATTGGTCTTGGAAAACAGGAATCACAAACTGGTTTTTGTAAATGTCAGTGATGCAAAGATTGTCCATTTGCTTGAAATGAGACCCAATTTGCAATGCAACACGGGGAACTGAATAACATCAAATTGTTGTCAGCAGCTCCCTCTCTGTAACAGCAATGCCGGCTCCAGCAGGAGTTGGGAAGCCGGGTGTGGACCACGGAGGCCTTGAGGTTCCCCCGCAGTCCCTTGAGAAAACAAAGGCAGAATAAACGTCAAAAACAAGCAGTAAGAGGCACACTAGAGGCAAGAATTAACTGATAGTGGTAGAAAAAAGGTTAGAAACAAGCAGAAAGAGGCAAAATAGGGGTCAGAATAGAGCAGATTGAGGCAATAAAATTAAGGAACGAGCAGCATGACGCAAAATAAAGATCACAAACGAGCAGCAAGAGGTAAAATAAAGGGCACAAACTATCAGCAAGAGGCAAGGTCAGAAACAAGCAGAAAAGTCAGACTAAAGGTCAGAAATAAGCAGAAAGATGAAAAATAGAGGTTAGAAATGGTGCAGAGACAGAATAATAATGTAAAAATATTGACTTGCGGAAATATCGATGTAAAAATATCATGGGTCAGAAATATCGTCAGAAAAAATATCGAAGTGTTTAATATCGTTTTCAAAAATATAGTTGTTAAAAATATCGATTTTTTAGTAATGTTATGTATTTTAGTATATATTTTATGTGTATGTGATGTATCTTTTTTTGTAGGAGAATTGTATTTTATTGTATGTGTTAAAACTTTGGTGGTTATTCATTTTTTTATTTGAATTTTGCGTTTGTAGTACCGTAGCGGGTTGTGGGTTTATAGGGGAATAGGGTGGGAAGTAGTTTAATTATATTAAATGTATTAATTATTTTTAGTAGTTATTAACATTTTTTATTTGAATTTTGCATTTGAAGTACTGTAGCGGGTTGTGGGTTTATAGGGGATATGGTGGGAAGTAGTTTAATTATATTACATTTATTGAGTATTTTTTATTTATTAATATTTGTTTAAAGGAGATGATATAGTGATAAATGTGGAAAGTATTTTTTTATGAATTCATTATTAATTTGTTGTTAATAATTTGTAACTAATTTGCAATTAATTATGGTAATTGTGTAACTAATTTTAGGTGTGTGTTGTGATATGTATAGGTCGAAATGGTGGGAGTGTGGGAAGTAATTCATTTTTATTTGATGATTCAATAATTAGTTAATAATTAATTTCAATAAATCAATTAGTAATTAATTATGGTAATTGTATTATTAACTTTAGATGTGTGTTGTGGTGTTTATAGGTGTCAATGGTGGGAAGGGTGGGAAGTAATTTAAAAAAAAAAATTTTTTAAGGGTTTTATTGAAGAAAACAAGAGAAATTTACATATATCGGGTGTCATACATAGAATACAATATTGCGATAGGTGAGCGAATAAATCAATGTGGAAAATTCAATTCAAAGGAGTATGCAATGTCAACTTAGTTCGGTACATCAATAAGGAGAAGTACGATCAACAATCCAGCGAAGTAGCAGCCAGCAAAGCTCACCCACCCACAGTTCAGGATAATGAAGACAAATCGGACACCCCGATACATAAGAAAATCAATACAGGATAAACAACCCGTCTCTCGTAAAAGAAAAAAGGAAAGGAAAAAGGCCATAGAACTAAACTAAGGCAAAATAACAAACCCCTCCCCTATCCCCCCACCCTGCACCCCTGCAATGACTACGGCCCATCCCCACTAGCAGTGCGCCTGTCGCCCCGGAACTAGACCTAAAAGAAGGAAAAAGAAATGGTGGAGGAGGAAATATCAAACAGGCCCCCGGTCTCCCTTACCCCCCGCCAGTAGCAACCCGCCCCTACACGTATCCAGAATAATGAAATGCAACGATTAAAATCAGACGGGGGGAGCTCGTAAGAACCACCCAACTCCCGCGCTAGTATAGGTTACAAATCCCGTATCAAATGAAGTCATTGTTCAAACCCATCCAGTCAAAGTCAACCCTGGCCACTGCGATTTTTCATGCAAGCCCTGTCCGCTCGATCCGCCATCCCAATGAGAGTATCAAAATGTTGAGAAAGTTCAAAGTCAGTACGGAAGGATTGAGGCCAGGATAATAGTACACAAAGTCTAAGAGTCAAACGATGTCTGCTATCCACCAAAGATAAATCGCTAGAGCCTATTCGAACCATCCAGGAGAAAAAGGGTGAGATAACAATCCTACAGCCACTGGAGAACTCGCTCTGAAATATAAGATCATCCATGTCCATCTGGTGCGGTATCGACACAGGGCATGATGTAGATTCGATAGTCCGGGGCTTGCTAGCAGTCGTTCGGGGGTCGACAAAAGATACCAAGTCTGGCTTCAGCGCGGGGCCCCCCGTATCAGACGCTTCTTGCACCTCGGGTAAAACAGCTTGTTCCAGAACTAACAAAGGGTCGGAGTCCGGTCTCCGGCAGATGATATCAACCGTTATGATCATCCTCTGGATGATGGCGGTGACCTGTGAATGGAGCTCCCCGATGGCGGCCATTACAGTATACAGCAATGGTATACATTCCACCCGCTCCATCGCCCCTCACGAAGCGACCAAGCAGGTCTCTGAACCCCGGAGGTCGACTACTCCGGGGCACCAGGCACAGGCAAATCCAATGACAACTGTGGGCACTCTCAAAAGCGCGATCTCAACACCGTCGCCGCCAGCGAGGAACCAAGCCCATCGACCCCGGGAGCCTAACGGGGCCTCCGGGCAGCGGCTCCCCGACCACAGCAACCGATGCGTCACGCCGCCGTAGCTGCGAGAGAAAACTGCCACCGATCCACCATCCAAATTGGACAGGAAACACTGCACTTCGGGAGACCGGACGCTACCCACGTCCCGCGGCCGATGTTATTCAACTCCAACCCGGCTGGGTTAGAAATCGAGGCCCCGGCTTCAACTCTGGGATAGGCCGAGAATGGAACACGGCGTATCTTCAATATTCAAGCAGCTAGAAATTCCGGGATTGCACCTTGACCAGTGAGAAATCAGGATAATCATCAGGATTTGTGAGCAACTGGCGGAGGTCGGTGGAGCCGGGAGCTTATGCAGCCATCTTGGTTGCTAGCGTAGCTCCTCCTCAAGTAATTTATTTTTAATTGATAAATTAATAATTACTTCTTAATTAATTTTAATTAATTATTTAGTAATCAATTAGGGTAATTGTGTAATACATTTTAGGTGTGTATTTTGTGGTGTTTATAGGTGGGAAGGGTGGGAAGTAATTTATTTTTTATTGATGAATTAATAATTAGTTGTTAATTAATTTAAATGAATTATTTAAAAAATAAATATGGTAATTGTGTAATCAGTTTTAGTTGTATGTTGTATATATCATAGTGTTAAAGCATGTGTATTCAATGATTATATTTTTAATTAATATTTTGTTATTGAATATTATATTAATTATGGTAATAAATGTACAAACAACTTTTTAAGTGTTTTGTTATTGGTGTGGTGCTATAGGGTAGGAAATAAAATAAAACAGTTATGTTTTACATAATTTTTTTGATTGTTAATATTTGCTCCTTTTAAATAATTATTATTTTTAAATTTATTTATTAAATTATTTTATATAATACTTGTTGCTTTTTGTCATACGTAATTTATATCATAATATGTGTTTTGTTTTTATATGTTTAATATTTTAAATGTATATTTTTTAAATTGTTTATTTATTTTTATGATTTTTTAAATTGTTTCTATTGTTTACATTTTATTAGTAATTTTTGTTTCTCTGCAATCCAGCACTTTCCCTACTGTTGCACTCACTGGATTGGGAATAGTAATTTTTATGCCTTCGCTATCCAGCACTTTCCCTACTGTTACCCTCACTGGAGTGCGAATAGTAATTTTTACGCCTCTGCTATCCAACACTTTCCCTACTGTTGCACTCACTGGAGTGGAAATTGAAATGTTTACCCCTCCAGTATCCAGCACTTTCCCTACTGTTGCACTCACTGGGGTGGGAATAGTAATTTGTACCCCTCCGCTATCCAACATTTTCCCTACTGTTGCATTTATTGTATTGCAAAATGTAACTTTTAATTTTTTTAATAATTTAATGTTTTAAATTATTATTAAATGATTTTTTTATTTTAAAATATTGATACATATATCTTTTATTTTATATTATTATAAAGTTTCAAATTAAATATTAATTAATAAATAAAATATGTTTGTGTGTTTATAATTTTTTTAATTAGGTTATTTGTTATATTTAGTTAAAATGTATATTAAATTTAATTTAGTTTGTTAAAAAGAATGTTCATTTTTAATAAATTATATATATTTTCAATTCGAATTTTTTTTACATCTATATTTTTTACTTCAATATTTTTGAATCGATAGTTTTGTACTTTTAAGTATAGGGAGTCAATATTATTTGCATTCTACATTTTTACTTTGATATTTAGAACATTGATGATTTTACATCGATATTCTATCAGTGAACCATCAGAAACAAGTAGCAAAAGGCAGAATAAAGATCAGAAATGAGCAGAAAGAGGCAAAATAATGGTCAGGAACAAGCAGAAAGAGGCAAAATACATTTTAAAACCAGCTGAAAGAGGCAGAATAAAGATCAGAAACAAGCTTGCTGAGAATTGCTGAGACTGCGTCGGAGGCTCAGCCTCCTTTCTCAACTACTCTGCACAGGGGCCTCCTGAAGTACTACTTGTTGGGAGATCAACTCCCCTTGGCTGCTGTGGGTCATTGGGGGCAAAGAACCCCTATTGTTGTGATAAGTAATTCCACCACTGCTGGATTGCTGAGATGGCATCGGAGGCCTGCCCCCTTTTTCAACCACTTTTCACAGGGGCTTCCTGGCGTACTACTGTTTTGGGAATGAACTTCCCTTGGCTGCTGAGGGCCATTGGGGCCAAGAACCCCTATTGTTGCAACAAATAAATCCTCCACAGCTGGATTGCTGATACCTCATCAGAGGCCCGCCCTTTTCTCGTCCACTCTGCAAGGGGCCTCCTGGCACTTTACTGGTTGGGAGATGAACCCCCCTTGGCCGCTGAGGTTTGCTCGGCTGCTGGCGAGCACCCATCAAGTCGCCACGTGCTACCACATGCGCAAAATGCCATGACAAGTGCGCCAATGGTAACAAAAAGTCAGCTCTGTTGCAGAGTGCAGAGTTTATTGGTAACTCCACATTCTCCACAGAAAGCAGTTACCTATTTCCACAACCTCTGTGAGTGGAGAATAATTTTACACCCAGACCTAGAAAAAAACAAAGATTACAGGATTACAGGGACATTATTTTTAGGAAATAGAATTTTAAAAACCTTAGAAATTCAACTGAAAAAACTGAAGGTTACAGGGACATTATAGTTAGGAAATAAAATGAGAATAACCTTAGATATTCACTGAAAAAAAACAAAAGGTTACAGAGACGTTAATGTTAGGCACATATTTCACTCATACAAAATCTTTTAAATTCAGCAGTTATAGTTAGCTGTGTTACCTATAGCTTACGCCCCTGCAATGCACTGCTTATGACCTCAAATATTATATCACTCTTGACATGGTCAGTGACATCACTGATGACACCTCAAATGATATCACCGATGACATCACTGATAACATCATCCACAGAACCACTCACATACCCACTCGTATTCCCATATAACCTCTCATATGCCCACTCACACATCCATACAACCACTCACATACCTATTCACAGACCCATACCAGTACTCCCACATGCACATATTCCTCCATAAAGGCACTCACACACTCACTTACTCACTCACTCATACAGCCACTCATACAACCTGTCACTCACCCATAAAGCCAGTCAGTCAGTCAGTAAGAAAACTTTATTTGGTTAGTTACAACCATAAAAGTGTACCCTATACATAAAATTACTATTAAAATATAGCCAAGATCATATTAAAAACATGGTATAAGTACATACCATAAAATACACATTTCCTTCATACAAGATACAAATGTCCACCTACGAATAGTTAGGTCGGGTAATTCTTTCATCTACCTCAGGATCCTTCCAAGGAATTCCATGCCGTACCATTACCCTTTACATGCACAGCATCATCCTACCCCAAGTGCGCAGTAAAAAATAATTATTCTGTACACTTGAGGAACACCCTGACTTTACTCATAAATTTCCCCATAGCACAGGCAATGTCTAGGTTCGTCATTTCAACTACAAGGCTAACAGCTTGCATCCTATTTCTGATCATATATTTTTTAAATATCGGACATAAAATCTCTTTCCGAGAATCTAAAAACTTCGTACAATCTAGTAAAATATGCACAATATCGCAATGATTACCTAATGTACAAGTACAGGTACCATTACTATTCAACATAAAATTTTTGATCTCAATATTCCCATAGCAGGGGTTTATCCCCATTCGCACTTTTAGTACCTCCCGTCTTAGGTGTAAGCTCGGCAATCTATCTAAATAGGGGTACTGTTTATTAGATTCCCAAGCCCGAGTCATATGAGACACCGAAACTTTCCGCAGGAGGTATTCTCTATCATATGTGCGGGAAGTCTCAGGTCCCAGTGTTCTTAATTCTTTCTTAGCTATGCTTGGGTGACTCAATTGCGGACATAATTGTAAACCCAACACTCCATAAGCTTCACTTAGTGCGGCTCTTGTCTGTTTCGCCCAGGACAGTTCACTAGTGACAATTCCACTTTTACACCACTGGGAAATTTTTAGGTGCTCTTCAGACCCTAGGCGCTGCCAAAAGCAAATTAGTGCCATTCAGGCAGTTGCCGCCCAAGAGGTAATTCCCAACTCAAGTCTTGCAGCTTGTACCATAGAATATTTTGGCAGTGAGAATAAGTTTTTTCGGATATTTCCTTCTCCTTTATCCCAACCTTTTTTCTTACTTAAGTAAAGCACTTCTGCCCCGTACAAGAATTGGGGAGGGACCATTGCTAAATAGGCTTTTATGACCGGCCTATCTGAGTTTTCTCCATAAATACTGTTGAATCTTTTTAGTCCCTTCACAGAGGCAGATGCCCTCATTTTAAGTGCCTCCAGATGGGTATACCATTTAAGGTTACTCTTAAACCAGATTCCTAGGTATCTATATTCATTCACCCTCTCAAGCAAATTTGTGCCTAGACACCAAGGGAACCAGGATTTACTCTTAACGAAGCATAACATGTTGGTCTTTTCCATGTTCACTATTAGCTTTTTATTTAGCCAATATTTATTGAACATGTTTAGTTTTCTCTGGAGACCTATCTGCTTCAGGCCCATAATCACTAGATCGTCTGCGTATAGTAGACACGAGACATGATTACCACCCACTTTTGGGCTAGCCCCTTTTACTTCTCTTAATTTTGCTGGTAGGTCGGCCAAAAACAGGGAAATAAGCAGAGGGGCAAGTAGGCACCCCTGCCTCAAGCCATTTCCAATCTGGATCCTCTCAGATAGTCCACCCTCCTCGTCCAGGATTATCTGGGCCCAGTTTTCTGTGTGTAAGGCTTTTATGATCACCAGTAGGTCTCCATGTAGACTGTATCCTTCCAGGGTTGACCAGAGCTGCTCCCTACTCACAAGATCGAAAGCCGCGTGGAAGTCCACAAAAGAGCAGAATAAAGCCAGTCACATAGTCACACATTTTTCCATACACTTATTCACATACCCACTTATTTACCTACAGAGTCACTCATACACCCACTCACTCACCCATATAGCCTCTCTTCACAGCCACTCACTCACCCATACAAGCACTCACAGACACACTCAGACCCCACACAATCCCTTACATACCCATTCACACATCCAAACAAGCAATCACACAACTGCTCACTCACCCAGACAGACATTCACACAGACACTTAGGGTAGATTTGCCGCCGGACTCTTTTAATTTTGTCATTATTTTAACAGGTGTTCCTGTTGTCTCAGAGGGAATTGTTGAATCGAATACTAGTTTAAAAAATAAAGCGATCCATTGGTTACGTTTGAATAGGCCACTACCTTCACACTTGAATGGAGACATTGTCTCAGTCAGAAGGTGTCAATGGGTGGGCATACGTCCTAAGGACATAGAGGGTGATTTGATTATAGTTAACTTCCGGGACCATAGGGTGGTATCTTATATAAGCGATTGGTTTCTGGGAAGCAATGATGGAGGAGTGTCAACCCGGAATTTGACATATTTCTATCCGGAAAACATGATGTTCCCTTTGAATAAATCTCGGAATGGATATGGGTGGGACTCCCCTTACCAACGGAAACAACTTAGGAATCAACCTATTTCTTCCCATCTTAACAGAAATATTAACTTCTTCCCTTCGCTAAACCACCCTAATATGTATTCTAGGCCAAATAATTACCTTCCTACAAATCCAAAGGACTTTTGGAATATTCCATTATCAAATATGTTCCATCCGCTGACTCCTATGAATTTAAATGATTGACTGAATCTAACTTTACAACAAAAAACATCAGTCTGGGACAATAAGTCTACCCTTTCTTTTCTGGCTGAGGATGTTATGCTTATGTCGGTGTTTCACCACCACTTTATCCTGTGTGATGATGATATGAAAGCAAGAATTAATGATAACAGTAATTACGTAGAGAATTTTTGGTCTAGTGAAAGTTTCCAAACCCATTTTGAAGAAAATAATGATCGTATAAACTATGGTAGTGATGGAAATGACATTGTTCAAGGGAATATCGGATCTTTGTATAAATCAAATCTTAATTCTCATTTAGATCAATGGTGTGGGAATAGCACGTGTACACTCAGAGATATAAATACTCATGATGATGTTGACGTGGGAATTAATGGTGTAAGAAATATGGTAGAGGGGTGTGATCTAGCCCAGCCTATAATGATAACACAACAAGAAAAAGAATGGTGTGGGAATAGCACGTGTACACTCAGAGATAGAAATACTCATGATGATGTTGACGTGGGAATTAATGGTATAAGAAATATGGTAGAGGGGTGTGATCTAGAAAAAGAAGGTAGCGAAGAGGAGGCTAGCTGTTTCCGATTAATTTCTTGGAATATAGCGGGCCTTGGGCGAAGATTGGAGGATCCTGTTTGGTTAGACTATATTGATTCTTTTGATATAGCCTGCCTACAGGAGACATGGAGTACTGTGGATCAGAGCTTGGATGGTTTTCAAATGTTTAATGTTTCTGCAATACCATCGCAATCAGGGAGAGCTAAGGGAGGGCTTATGACAGCGTTCTCTGTAAAGCATAATTTAAGCTATGTGAGCAAAGTGGTGGAATCACCTTGGCACCAATTACTCATGATCAAGGATTTATTTCCGGAAACTCTTCTTCTCATAAATTGGTACTATAATATATTTGATCCCCATGAAACCGTAATTATTGATAACCTACGGGAAGAGATTGTTAAGGTGACAAATAGGGTCTTCCCTCTTTCCATCATATGGTTAGGCGATTTCAATTGCGAGCTATGTAAGTTTAGTGGGTCCAGGGTGTGTGGTCTGATGGATCTAACTGACCAACCTATGGCCCATTTCATCCATTCTAAACAAGGGGAGGCTCTAAATAGTATCATCATGAATAATGATCTATGTATCTTGGATATGCCCAGTTTTTCAGGTGTATTGAACATACCTACCTTTCAAGGTACAGGGGGCAGAATGAGTACAATTGATTTTGCCATGGTGTCTAGGGTTTTTTTTCCTTACTTGAAAGATTTTAAAATTGAGGCGAACCCAGCTAGCGACCATAATCCCCTAATCCTGAGTTTTAATATGGCTCTCGAAAGAAAACTATGCCCGGAACAACATATAGTATATAGTCAAAATCAGGGTATTACTTTAAGGTGGGATAAAGTACATGTGAGGCAACTGGAAACGGATATTTTTAAGGAAAATGCGGATCAGATAGGAAGTTGTTTGACACCTATATTCGATCCAGATTACATAATTAAGAGTTTTGAAATATTATTGGGAAATGTCGCTTCACATCTTGTAAAGATAGGGGGGAGGAAACAACATCGAGGGCCTAAATGGTTTGATGCTGAATGTTCTTCTGCCCAAACACATTTAACAAAGGCATTACGCCGAGACCCACGTGATAGAGAAATGGTTAGATTGGCCAGGAAAAGATATAGTGAGGCAGTTAGAAAGAGGAAAAATGATGTGAGGACCAAAGCATGGGAAGACCTGGATAAAGCGGTTGATCTAAGGGAAAATAGGCTTTTCTGGGAGATAATAAATAGGCCTTTTCTAAAAACAGGGGAAGATAATACCATCCGAGTGCACATACCTGAAGACTCCTGGGTAGCTCACTACAGTAAAATGTTCAATCCCAATGAGATATTGCTGACTGCTACCATGGGAGAGGGTGAATATAGTAATATTAACATGGAATCAGCAAAGCTACTCAGTGATTCATTAACGCTTTCGGAAGTGGAATTAGCTTTGACTAAGGGGGCTGCTTTAAAGGCCCCTGGTCCCGATGCAGTACCCTTAGACCTTTTTAAACACAACTTGGAGGTCTGGTCCCCATTACTTTTGAACGTTTTTTTTGTTCAAATCTGTTTTTATTGTGAACACAGCGATAAGCCTACAACCCCTTATCGAGGCCGGCCGCGCATATGCAAGTCTGTAGATGTAGTTGACCAGGGGAGATGAGATCCTTAACACAGCGCCCTGCCTACAACCCCCGGGGGGGCCGGCCGCGTGGCTTAGGGGAAAATATAGCAGAAGGTGGTCATGCGCTGGCAACGCGCCGCTGTACGGGGGGGGTGCGTATGGGGGGGAGAGCAGTGGTGTCACATTTTCAAAGGCCCAACAGGGGCCAAACTGTCCCAAAGGGGGGCGGAAGAAGAAAAAGTCGGAAGTAGAAGAGCAGTGGTGTGGCGGAGAGGGGCTAGGGGGGCATAGCTACGGTCGCCTACAAGAGGCGTAGAGCGCAATCCAGCACTGGGGGGGGCAACTAAGGGCCTAGTCTGCTTGGGTCAGCAGGAATGAGGGCGTCCTCGAACAATTGCAGAGCGCGGAGCCTGGGGGGCATGTGGCGGGCATAGCTGATGGAGCACAGGTGACGCACGAGGGGTTCCCACACTGCCTTGAATCGCACCCCCCTTGATTGTATCCGCGCCGTGAGCAGCTCCATGGTCAGGACCTGCCAGAGGCGCACGAACCAGTAAGCTATCGGCGGTGCCTCAGCCCGCTTCCAGTACAGAGCAATGAGTTGCTTGGCAGCGCCTAACATGTGGAGGGTGAGGATCCAATCGCTGCGCGTGAGTGCTCTGAGTGTGGGGGGTCGGACGCCCAGCAGGAGTGTGCAAACCTCTTCAGGGAGGGGAAAACCCAACAGCTTCTTAATGTGACTAAGGACCTCCTTCCAAAAGACAGCCAGGGCAGGGCACGACCACCAGATGTGTATGAAGTCACCAGTCGCAGTGCTACACCTCCAGCACAGCGGTGAGGAGGCGGGGAACATTTTGTTGAGACGCAGGGGGGTGTAGTACCATTGCGTTAGCATCTTGTACGCGTTTTCCCTCTGTGGGATACTGCGGTAGGTTTTGGGAATGTCACTCCAGAGCCTAGACCATTGAGATGGCGTGAGTTCAGTGCCAGTCGCCGTCTGCCACTGCCTCTGGTAGGGATGCGCGGGAGGGGTGAGAGGGTGCTGCAGGATATTGTAAATTTGGGAGATAAGCCGTTTCAGTCCCCCGAGGGAGCGTGCCAGCTTCTCAAATGGAGTATACTCCCTGGAGGCAGCCTGAGACATGTCGTCTCCCGAGATCCAATGGCGCAGCTGCGCATATTGTAAGCCAGCGGTTAGGGGGAGGTTAAATTCTTCCCTGCAGTCCAGCCATGATTTAGGGGATCCACCAAGAAAGAGATCCCCTGCAACCCTGCAGTCTCCTTGCGTCCAGCTCTCGAAGGCTCGGGTCCGGGCAGCAGGGGGAAAGTGCGGGTTACCAGCAATGGGGGTATGCGGAGAGGGGAACGTGGTTAAACCCTTGGAAACTGCCACTCGGTCCCACACCTCAAGCACCGTCCTCGTGGGGACCGCCATATACGCACTCCTGGAGCGCGCTACCCGCGGTAACCAGGGCAAGTCCCATATGGTGCGCCCCGTGACCACTCGGTCCATGTGGAACCAGTGTTTGTCGCTTTCGCGTGCACCCCATTCGATCACGAACCGGAGATGCGCCGCCCAATAGTAGTGGAGGAGATTCGGGCAGGCGAGGCCACCCCTGTCTCTCGGTTCCATGAGGACTTTTTGCGAAAAACGAGGCCGCTTACCTCCCCATATGAAGGACGTGAGGTCGCGCTGGAGGTTCCTGATGCAGTGGATCGGGATCGGAGTGGGGAGGCACTGGAAAACATAGAGAATGCGGGGAAGGACCGACATCTTGACCGCATTGAGCCGCCCCAGCCAGGATATCATCAGGGGCTTCCATTTCCGCAGGTCTGCCAGGACTTCTTTGCGGCAAGAGGCCCAGTTTCTGGAGGACCACGAGTCGAGGTGAGGCGTGATGTCCAGACCCAGGTATGTAATGTGGTCATCCGCCCAGCGGTAGGGCGCGATCTCCTTCAGGAAGGAAACCTCCTCCTCGGGGATGGTGAGGTTGAGAGCCCAAGATTTGGTGTGATTAATTTTAAGGCCGGACGCCTGCTCAAACAGTGAGAGGGCGTCGTGCACCGCTGGGAGGGAGATCCGAGGGTTCGTAAGGGTAAGGATCAGATCGTCCGCAAATAACGCTACCTTGTTGGTGCGTCCCCCGTGGGGGATACCGTGAATGTCAGGAGCGCGTCTAATCAGCTCCGCCAGCGGTTCTACCGCTAAAGCGAACAGGAGCGGCGAGAGCGGGCATCCCTGTCGTGTTCCCCTGTGGATTGAAAGCGGCGGCGTCAGTTGGCCATTGACCCGAATTCTGGCCTGTGGTCCGAGGTAAGGGGCCATGCACCTGGAGATCATGGTAGGGCCAAGACCCAGTTTCTTGAGAACCGCCCGCAGGAAGGTCCAGTCGACCCGGTCGAAGGCCTTTTCCGCGTCCAGGGAGAGGAGGCAGGCCGGGATTTTCCAATGGTGCACCTTTCCCACCAAGTGCGCCAGCCTGCGGACATTGTCGGCCCCCTGTCGATCTCGAATAAATCCCACCTGGTCCGGGTTCACCAATCCCGGCATGAGCGGGTCCAGCCGTTTGGCCAGGATCTTAGTGTAGATCTTGAGATCGGTGTTAAGGAGGGCGATGGGGCGGTAGGAGGCGCAGAGGCCGGGATCCTTCCCGGGCTTGGGGATCAGGGCTATTTCCGCCAGACCCATATCGGGGGACGGTCCAGTGTCGTCAGAGAAGGAGCCGTAGAGCCGCAGCAAATGCGGGCGGAGCTGGGTCAGGAACAATCTATAGAAGGCCAACGGCAGGCCGTCCGGCCCCGGGGTTTTCCCCACAGGGAGGTCCTTGACAGCTTCCGTTATTTCCTCCTCCAGCAGAGGACCCTCCAACGAGGCTGCGCACGCCGGGAACAGTGGAGACCCCTCGAAGTCCGCGAGGACGGCCTCCCGTGCCTCCGCAGAGGTGGGCTCCTCAGCATACAGAGAGGAGTAGTAATCAACAAAGGCAGCCTGCTTGGCCCTCTCAGAGGTGACACTAGTGCCATCCTGCCGCTTGACATTGGCGATGTGGGCCCGAGCGGCACGCGCCCTCAGCCTGCCGGCTAGTAGGCGACCTACCTTGTCCCCCCCCTCGTAGTACCGCTGCTTGAGCGCTAGCAGGGAGTGCTCCGCCTTGTTGGTGCGCAAGGTGCGGAGTTGCCCCCTGAGGTTGGCGAGAGTCCTCTTTGACGCCCGCGAGGGGGTGTCCCGGTCCCGGGCCTCTGCCAGTTTGATCTCGGAAGCCAGGTCGGTCTCCACCTTGAACGCTTCCCTCCGCCGTGCCACCGCCAGGGAGGTGATGTGGCCCCGAATGGTGGCCTTGAAGGCATCCCAGACCGTGTGGAAGGGCAGGTCGGGGGTGTCGTTGACGGCGAAATACGAGTCTATGGCGTCACGGATGCTAGCGGCGTCGTCTGGGTCCCGAAGGACCCTCGGCGGGAGCACCCACCTGCGTTCACAAGTGGCGCGGGCCAGGGGATCCTGGAGCAGGAGTTCCACATGGGCGTGATCCGACAGGGAAATGTCGGATATAGCGGCTGCTAAGGAGTCGCGGGCTAATTCAAGGGAAGTGAAGAGGTAGTCGATTCGGGAGTACGTCCGGTGGGAGTGCGAGTAGAAGGAGTAATCCCGGGTCCCCGGGTTGTGATAGCGCCACACATCCACGAGTCCCAGGTCGATAAGTTGCGTCCTAAGGGTAGAGGACATCGCTCCCGCACCGTTGAAGGGGGCTCCCGCACGGTCTAGCTCCGGGTCCCAAACAAGGTTGAAATCTCCGCCCAAGATCACATTGGCCTCGCCCGGTGGGAACTGATCCCGCAGAAGTGCCTGGAGGTATTTGTCCTGCGACTGGTTGGGCGCATACACACAGCCTAGAGTGAACCGCGCACAGCCCATCTGTACCGAGGCTCGGAGGAACCGCCCGTCAGCGCTCCTGAAGGGTTTCACGGGTCCCCGCCGGATGCCAGCCCTGCAGAGAATTGCCACCCCCGCTGTCTTGGTGTCAGAGGATGCCCAGAACTGTGTGGGGTATCTAGGGTGCGCCATGCGTTTGATGTCCCCCCTGAGAAGGTGTGTCTCCTGGAGGAGGATAATGTCAGGGGAGTGGTGTAGGAGGTAGCGCCATATTTGCTTCCGCTTATTGGGGGAGTTGAGCCCTTTGACGTTGAGGGAGAGGACCTTCAGGGGTGTAGGAATGTTCGCTGTCATAGCACTAAGGGGGAGTGAAGTCGCGCAGGTCCCAGCTTAGCAGACACCCCCGCAGAGAGAGCAGCGGCATCCTCGTCTCGCCCCCAGCGCGCCAACCCCCGCAGGACCCACCATGCCGCTCCTCCGTAAGCGCAGGGGGAGAGTAGTAAGAGAGGGTAGCGTGAAGGAGAAGTAGGAGAAGAAAAGAGAGAAAAAAGAGAGGAGGCACAGGGAAGAAACAGAACCAGAACAGGCCAACAGGGCCAATACACAATGTCCCAGGTACCGGACATCCTCTACCCGAGGGTTTGGATGAACTCAGGAATGTCACTTCCTACAGGACAAAGTGGGGGGGTGAAGATGCGGGTAGATGGAATGAAGTTGAGTCGTCTCAGAGTCCGTGCACCCCGCTGCCTCAAGGTAGTCCGGGGGGGCGTCGAGCCGTGGGGTGTACATGGTCTATGCAGATGCCTATAGAGCGCTGGGGCTCAGTGGTGCGGCTCATGGCTTGGTAAAGGTAGGGGGCATCGTCCAGCCCGTTAGAACCCCACTAGTGAGAAGGGGGGGCCCCACCCCCAAGAACAGTGGGGTTAAATCACCATAGTGCAGGAGGACAGACCAAAGTGTCCAGGGGGGAAGGGCGTGTTTAGGGCAGTTCGGGTCACCGTAGCGATGGTTAGCTGCCTTCCGGGGTCGAGGGGCGACCCCCACCTTCAGAGCCAGAGGCGACAGGCTGGGAGGTCTGCTCCTCGCGATCGCCCTCAAGAGAGCGGATGTGCGCTATGATGTCCTGCTTGGTCTGTGAGGTAGATAGTGCGTCCACCGGGGGCGACCGTCGACGTTTGCGCACAGTGGACCATTCTGAACGCGGAGGTGCCTTCTCCGAGTGGGGGGGGCGAGTCGGGCTGTGGTCCGGGGATTCCGGCATGCCTAGCAGTTGTGCCGCTTCACGATAGGACCTGAGGGCCCTGCGTTTGCCCTCCCACCTGAAGATGAGCGCAAAAGGATGGCCCCACTGGTAGGAGATGTTGAGGGCCCGGAGTCTCTCGGTGACCGGGCGGAAGACCTTCCTTCTATGGAGTGTGGTTGGGGCTAAGTCCTGGAAAATCTGGATCTTGTGGCCCTCATACCGCAGGTCCGGGTTGTCCCTAGCCGCCTTCAAGATGGCCTCCTTCTCGGTGAAGTAATGGAGTCTGGTGACGATGTCGGGCAGGAGGCCCGCTTTACCTCCCGCTCCAAAGACTCGGTGTGCGCGGTCGAGGCGCGGCGGGGGGGCGTCTTCCTCACCCCACACCGCTTGCAGGAGTAGGGCCACGTAGGCCATGGTATCAGTCCCCTCTTCTCCGAGTGGCACACCCCGGATGCGGAGGTTGTTGCGGCGCCCCCTGTTTTCCAGGTCCTCCTGCTTGATCTGGAGCTGGATATGTTGCTCTTCAAGGGTCGCCACTCTCTGCCAGATCTGCTCCAGGTCCTCGGTGCGGGAGTCGACCGTCTTTTCCAGGCCGTCGACCCGGTCGCCAAGGTCGGTGACCTCCCTGCGCAGTTCTTTGACGCATGTATGGACCTCCGTCCTGAGGGACCCAATTTCCGTCTTCAAATCGGCCATGAAGGAGGACATGAAGGCCTGGGTCACCGGTGGAGAGTCGGCCGGCGGCGGGGGTTTCCCCCCTGCCGATGCGGGGCCCCCAGAAGAGGACGGCGAGCCCGTCTTGCCCCACATGGAGGCCACTGATGTACCCCTTGTTGTCGTTGGTGGGGGTTCCGGTTTGTTCCCCCTGCCGCGGGTCATGGTCCACGTAGGGCGTCGAGGGATTGCGGAGGGTAGGGGCAGCTGATGCGCGTATCCCTCGTACCTTGGCGGGGTAGAGTCGAGTAGCCCGAGCCGCTCGTTCAGGGGGCGAGGCCACGTGGTAGAAGATGGCGATGGGGGGTGTAGGCTCTACAAGCCTGAGGCAGGGTCAGAACATACTGCTGAAGGCCAGGGTGCTGGAGTGCTGCTGGTGCAGGGAGGGGATGGGTCCTCTGGGCAGGCAGGGCAGTGTGCAGGTAGGGAGCCGTCCGCAACAGGTGTCTCAGGGCTCAGGGCTCACAGGCGGAAGGTCCCCGATAGCTTGGGGCGGGATGCGACCACCCGCTCTCACCTGGTGAAGGGTCTGCTCCCAGCACAACGTTCAGGTGGCCCCTCAGTCGTGGCCCGCGAGCGACCAGGAGGGTCCCCTTGAGTGTCCCAGCAACAGCAGGCCCAAGGCAGGGCTAGCCGGTGTTGGCGCTGGTGTTGGCTATGGCGGGGGCCCCCCGGAGTCTCCGCAAGCCAGGCAGGGGGCTGCCCCGATGATTGGTCGCTAGGCTCAGCAAGGCCTCAGGGGCGGATCGGTGTGTGGTTGGATCCTGCAGTGCCGGGGTCCTCCGAGGCTGGTCTCACCCACACGTGGGCCCCGGTCAGCCCCTCAGCCCGCCGGGATGTCCAGGGCAGCAGGGGGCACGCAAGCGGGGGCCACCTGCGCCAGGGAGCCGGCCCTCTGCCTCCAGGAGCGCCGCCGCCGGGGGTCAGCCAGGGGAGGTAAGCGGCGGGCAGACCCGCGCCCGGGCCTCACCAACGCCGGGCCCCTCCAGGAAGAGACAGGGGGAGGGGGGATGGCGCGCTGCTGCTCACCGGGGTGTCCCGCGTCGGTGGTATCGCTGCCAGGCCTCTCAAGCAGGGGGCCTCCCTGGCCCGCCGCTCCCGCCAAAGCCGGGGCCTCGCGTGTGTGCGGCGTCCAGGCAGCCGCCGCGTTCCCCGCCGGGGGTAGCCTGGCTCCAGCTCCAGTCGCCTCGGTGCGTAGGACGGCAGCAGGCAGGTCCGCCAGGGGAGTATGGCCTCAGGTGGGGTCAGAGAAGCTTCGATGCCGCACTCGGACCGCCCCGCAGGTCCACTCCGCAGGAGCCGGCCAGGACGTCTCGGCAGCAGACCTTCAGTCAAGATGGCGGCCAGGGAGCCGATCGCGGCGGGCCCGGGGCTTCAGCTCCAGTCGCCTCGGTGTTTAGAGCGGCAACAGGCAGGTCCGCCAGGGAAGTATGGCCTCAGGTGAGGTCAGGGAGGCTCCGATGCCGCACTCGGACCGCCACGCAGGTCCACTCCGCAGGAGCCGGCCAGGACGTCTCGGCAGCGGACCCCCAGTCAAGATGGCGGCCAGGGAGCCGATTGCGGCGGGCCCGGGGCTCCGGTCGCCGTCAACACGAACTTGCCCAGCCGCGGAATGCCACCAGAAGAGATCGTTGGCAGTGCCAGCAATGGATGGAGGGTCCCCAGGGACAGAAACCCCCCGGTATCCGCTGAAACAGGCTCAAGTAGGCAGCGGGGCAACGGAGCTCGCACGAGACGCGACTGTTCACATCGCTGTCTCGGCCACGCCCCCCCCTTTTGAACGTTTTTAAGGCACTAGTGCTGGGGCCCATTCCGACCTCCTGGAAAGAGGCAGTTGTGGTGCCTATTTTTAAAAAGGGGGACAAGTCTGACCCATGCTGCTATAGGCCAATATCATTAATAGACGCTTCTTGCAAATTAATGGGTAGGGTGATATTGGCTCGTCTTGAAACATGGGCAGAGTCAGCGGGGGTTATTGTAGAATCCCAATATGGTTTTAGAAGAGGGAAAGGAACTACTGAGCAGTTCCTGAACCTAGCACTGATTATGGGCAAGTACATGGGTGCCAAGAATAGTTCTATTCACTTGGCATTCATGGACTTGTCCAGCGGCTTTGATACCGTATGTAGGGATAAATTGTGGCATATGATGGAGTCTATGGGGTTCGAGGAGCCTTTGGTCACTCTGCTCCGCAGGTTGCACACTGCCACAATGGTTAGAATTAGATATGGCCCAGGAGGAGAGAAAACTAGACCTATACTATCCACTGAAGGCGTCCGCCAGGGATGTATTTTAGCCCCTTTTTTATTTCTGGTTTATACGAATGGTTTAGAAGGTTTTCTGTTAGAAACTGGTGCTGATTTTCCTCAGATTTATGGTAAAAGGATTCCAATGTTGTCATATGTAGATGACACTGTCCTAATGACCCTTACTCCCAATAGCATGCAGATTTGTCTGAATGCCTTTGATATGTTTATGGGAAAGTTAGATTTTGGGGTCAATTTTACTAAATCCTTTGCCATGACTTGCGGCTCGAAAAGTGTTAAAATCCGCAAATACACGGTGAGGGACTCTAATATAGAGAAAGTTGATAACTTCAATTATCTGGGAAACCTTTTTAATAAAAAATTGAACTGGGAACCCTTGATGTCAGCCCGGGTTCAAAAGGTTACACAGTCAATTGAAGCCCTCTTTCGCTTTGCTAGTAAATTAGGACAACGACGTATAGCTGAAATAACATCTTTGTATAAAGCCAAATGTGTTTCTGCTATGACCTATGGTGCTGGTGTCTGGGGGTCACAAAATTGTGAAAAGATACAGATTATGGAGAATAAGTTTTTAAAACGTTTACTATCTGTCCCACTGGGCACATCAAATACGTTTTGCCACGGGGAGGTTGGAATTGAGTTTGTAAGTGATATTATTCACGCTGCACCTTTAGTATTATGGTCTAAAGTTTGGCAATCTGATGAATTGAAATTGACAAAAGATATACTTCAAGATTGCCTTAAACTTGAGCATTACAGGGAAATCCCATGGCTTCAATATGTCAGAGACACCTTTTATAAAATTGGGTTAGGCAACATATTTACAAATCCCGACATGCTTAGTAAGGATACTAAGGAAATCATTAAAAACGCCTATAGTTTTAACCTGGGTTCCTTAAAGAAGAATGATTATGCATTACGTGTCCGGGGAAGGCTAGTGCGACCCTTTTATCTATCATATATTATGAACACGCAATGGCGTTTTTATCTCACAAGGTTTCGCCTTGGCACTTTACACTTCCTTTTTGCTTTTCCAAAGCAGGGGGGTTGGAGGGAGAAGTTACCTTGTTGCCCCTGTAATAATAAGGTTTCGCAAAATACCCTGCACCTTATCCTTTTTTGCACTTTGTATAAGGTCCCAAGAAATACCTTTATCAGACCATTACTTTTATCCCTTGGAACGTGCTATTATAAAGAAGGATATGAATTCTTGTTATCTCTGTCAACTGTAAATATCTGTAATGCTGTATTGAATTTTATCAGATCAGCTCTTGTGATCAGAAACCGATATTGAATGTTCATGAGAATCAGACTTATGTAATTACGTATTATGGTTTTATTATAGAATGATGTAAAAATGTATTGTGATTTTATGGTAGCTCAATTGCTTTTAAATTGATGTATACTTTTATGATTTCCTTGTGGAATCGAAATAAAGTTATTTTGACTTGACTTGACACTTAGGGTCCCATTAGGATGGCGGGTGGATAGTCACCGCCTGTCAAATGCTGAAGTGAACTCTTACCACGACTTGCACAGGAGCAGGAGATGCTGGTTCCCAACTCCACCCCGAGTTTCCACAGACTCCGTACTTAGATCAGAATCTAATGAACCCTGAGGGGGGAGAGGGGATGTGGATAAAATAACAAACAAGAAGAGACTGCTCTGGATCTGTTCTTCAGCGTCACTTGTTTTAGACCTTTACTCTTCTGTCTTTTCCTTCTCTTGATTATCTTAATCTAATGCACACAAACACATCAAAAGGTTATTGACCTCCCTACTCTACTATTTGTCTTGCTAACCCTATCCTTTTACTACCTACCAAGTCTTCCAGAGATTTTTGCTTCTCTTCTTCCTAGTTTCTTCTATTCTAAACTTCTTTCTGTGTTCTGGGTCTTCTAACCTGAAAAATTATGCCACTGTAAGACTGTGCTCCTTTTCTATCTATTCTAAAGTAACTGCTATTTCTTAACTGCTTCCTTAGTGTCTCTTACCCTCTTTTGTCACAGATTGATCTTCTATACTTTTCTTCTTATTACTTGTAATTCCAAGCTTTCTCAAATGTCTCTTGATATTCTTTTTAGGAATCTAGTTGAGGACTTTACCAAAGGTAAGGAACGCTGTCTGCAAATACTATAGAATTTCTTGTACTATTTTTTAGTCGAAAATAAGTCTCATTAACTGTTACCAAAGAGTCAGTATTTTTCCTCTGTTCAGTCACAACCACTTATCTGTTGTTTTCTACGTTGCTCCGTCTCCTGACGAGTCTTTTGACGCTGTAGTCTTCTATGCGATAAGTTTCATATCCTCGAGTATTCTACTAAGGTAAAGAAAGGGGAGGGAAGGAAAGGAGGGAACGGGTATAAAGGATACTCGTGGCTTTTCTCAGGTATGCTCGTGGCTTCTCTCTGATATGCTCGAGGCTTCTATGCTCATGGTTTCTCTCAGGTACGCTTGTGGCTTCTCTAGATAAGCTTGTGGTTTCTCTCAGGTAAGTTCTAGGTTTCTCTCGTGCCAAAAGCTCAAGCAGCCTTTTCTATGGAGCCTTGATAAATATTTGTGCTGCTTCCGTTATTCGCTACGATACATATTATGGCTTGGGAAACCATAAGTATCGACCAAGTCTTTGTTTTTTGAACTCTCGTCGTGCTTCTCAGGAACTATGAATAATGCGACTTCGCCGCCTGAAATCTTTAGTGAAGTGCGCATTGCTATTAGAGCGCACGCCTCACCTGAGCCTACAGATAGCAACACTAGACCGCCGACTCCTCTTGCGAGTCGGCGGCCATCTTGGAATTCCGCGTGTGAAGCAGAGAACTCCAACTCTGCCCTGCAGCGGAATACATCTGAAAATACTTCGCCCTTACAGTGCTCAGCAGACAAATTATGTATTTAGGACCTCCTAGAGTCTGGGAAGGTCTGACAGTACCCCCCAACAAGGAAGGTACCTTCTCCGCTGGTTTCAATGGATACCATCTATGAAAGGTTCTCACCAATCTGGGAGCGTGAACATCTAAGGCCTTCTCCCAAGATCGTTCCTCATGACCATAACCCTTCCAGTCAACTAGGTAGAACAAGGTTTCATTCTTGATCATGGAATCCAGGATTTCTTTTACTTCGAATTCCTCTCCTGTCTCCAACTGAATTGGTTTTGGTGGAATGGATTTGCGTAACTCTGTAGAAACCTTCTTCAGTAAAGAAACATGAAAGACAGGATGAATCTTCATTTTGTTTGGTAGAGTCAAACGATAAACCACTGGACTGATCTGTCCTTCGATGGGGTAAGGCCCAATGTATCTTGGTAGAAACTTCCTATTTCGTTTTAATCTCAAATTTTTTGTACTCAACCAAACCTCATTACCAATTTCTAGCACTGGCCCTACTCTTCTTTTTTTATCAGCCTGACTCTTGTATTTTAGTTTGGGTAACTCTAAATTTTGAGAGGCTTCTGCTGGATTTCCCCCAAGTGCTTAATCACCTCCTGAACTGCTGGTACCGAGATTTCAGTATGTCTGATTGTGGCATTGGGATGTCTACCATAGTTCAGATAGAAAGGGGAGTAACCTGTTGAAACATTTCTAGCATTATTATGTGCAAATTCAGCTGCCCAAAGATAATCTGACCAGTCTCCACCTTGCTTAAGCAGGAACAATCTCAGATACTGCTCCAACTCCTGGTTTACCCTTTCGGTCTGACCATCAGTTTGGGGATGGAAACTAGTGGAGTATCTTGGCTCAATTCCCATACCTCCCAGAAAGGCCTTCCAGAAATGGGACAGGAACTGGGATCCCCGATCTGACACTACAATCTTTGGTATTCCATGGACTTTTACAATGTGTGTGCTAAAGTGATGAGCCAACTGCTAGGAGGTTGGAATCCCTTTTAGAGCTACAAAGTGTGCCATTTTAGTGAAGGCATCCACTACCACCCATATGGTGTTAAAACCCTGGCTAGGAGGTAAGTCTACAATCAAGTCCATTGTAACCGTATGCCAGGGGCCTGGAGGAGTGGGTAAGTGTTGCAAAAGCCCTTTTGGGGCCTGCCGTTCTGATTTTCCCTGAGCGCAGACTTCACAAGACTTGACATAATCATGTATGTCAGCAGTCATATGGGGCCACCAGTGATGTCTCTTTACCAATTCTTCAGTTTTAACTTCTCCCTTGTGGCCTGCCAACAAGTTGTAATGGCACTCGTACAGCTCCTGTTCTTGTAATTCCCGAGTGGGGACAAACAACAAACCCTTGTAATAAGGCAATTGATCCTTGATTTCTCGGTCATATCCGTCTCTTGCCCAACTCTGCATTTCTTCCGGACTCATGGTCTGAGCGATTTGTTCCCCAAAAGTGATAGGTTCAGTGGTGCAGACAATCTTTGTTGCCGGTATAATTGGTTGATTCTCTTCCGAGATTCTCTTTTCTTCAATATCCAACCGTGATAAGGCATCTGCTTTTCCGTTTTGGATACCAGGTCTATAGGTGATCACGAAATCATAGTCTGCAAAATAAAGAGACCACCTCAGCTGCCTTGGTGTCAGGGTCTTAGCAGATTTCAAAAACTTAAAATTTCTGTGATCGGTAAAAACTGTGACTTGATGTCTGGCTCCCATTAAATAATGTCACCACTCCTTAAAGGCATCCTTTATGGCCAGCTACTCCTTTTCCGTGATCGTATAATTTTGTTCTGCTGGAGTCAGTTTTCTAGATCTATGAGCCACTGGGTGGAGTTGGCCTGTTTCTTTATGTCGTTGTGACAACACACCACCAATGGCCTGATCTGAAGCATCTGTCTCTACATAAAAGGGGATCGATGGGTCTGGATGTAGCAGCATAGGTGCTGAAGTAAAACTTTCTTTCAAGGTTTTAAAGGCTCCTTCCACTTCCGTTGGCCATTCAAAACGAACCCCTTTACGCAGAAAGTTTGTGAGTGGCAAAAGTTTTTTGGAAAACTCACAAATGAATCTCCGATAAAAATTTGCAAAGCCTATAAAACTTTGCACCTCCTTCACACTAGTGGGTGATTTCCAATCCAAAACAGCTTGAATCTTTTGCTGATCCATATTCACCCCTGAAGGTGATAAGATAAACCCTAGAACTTCAACTTCTGAAACATTGAAGGCGCATTTGTCCAATTTTACAAACAAACGATTCTCTCGGAGCTTCTGCAGCACACCTCTCACTTGTTCACAGTGTTTGCTGGTATCTTCCGAATAAATCAAAATATCGTCGATGTAGACGATAGCACACAGATCGATAAACTCTCTTAGTATATCATTTATAAAGTGTTGAAAGGCCGCAGGGGCGTTGCAAAGACCGTATGGCATGACCTGATATTCATACAAGCCGAACCTTGTTCGGAAAGCAGTCTTCCATTCATCTCCAGCCTTCATTCTAATCAAATGGTACGCTCCTCTCAGATCCAATTTTGTATAGATTTGCGCCCCCTTCACTTGGTCCAAAAGAACTGAGATAAGAGGAAGAGGATAACGTTTTTTCTTTGTAATCTTGTTGATGGCGCGAAAATCAATACAATTTCTCAAATCCCCTTCCTTCTTCGGTACAAAGAACAAAGGAGAAGATACAGGGGATTCGGAAGGACGAATGAATCAATTTTCCAGGTACTTCTCTAGGTAATTCTTCAAGTGTTGATTTTCTTTCTCAGTCAAGGCGTACACTCGACTACATGGAAGATTGGCACCTGGTTCTAGCTCAATTGAGCAATCATAAGTTCGGTGAGGCGGTAGTTGTTCAGCCTCCTTTTCATCAAAAACGTCTGCAAAGTCTTGATATTCACGTGGTATCTCTTGGGAAGTGATGACACAAACTGAAGTACCAACTTCACAAAGCGATAATGCCAGATTGCCTTCAAGTTCCTTGTTCTTTTTTCCCATGCAAAATTCCTTACAAAAATCTGAATCCATAGTTATGGTCCTGGCACTCCAGTCAATGGTGGGGTTATGCTCGGTCAGCCAAGGTATTCCTAGGATGAGTTGAAACTGAGGGGCATCAACTAGATTGAATTGGATAATTTCTTCATGACCATCTAGCGAAATCATTTGAATTGGTTCCGTATGGCTTACAATAGGTCCTGAGGACAAGTTAGTACAATCCACCGCTCTCACTGGCTCACTCTTACTTTTCATAATTGCCTTTAGTCCTACTTTAGCTGCAAACTTTAAGTCACAAAAGTTTCCGGTGGCCCCAGAGTCCAACATTACTGATACTCCAGTTAAAGTGGTATCTCGGAATTCGATCACTACAGAATCTATCAGATGAGCCAAGGAGGACTGAAGTGTATTTGCCAATTGATGTTCTTTTGGAGTTGTTTCTTGATCTGCATCCACCAATCCAACTCCGCCTACTGGTGATGCACCTAGTTTTCCTTCGGCTTAAATGCTATCTTGGGCTTCCTTGGACAATTCCTGACAAAATGGCCATTTGAACCACAATACATAGACAAATTCCCGGACCTTCTCTTCTCTTTCTCTTCTTTAGTTAAAGGTCCCCTAATGGTTCCAATCTGCATGGGTTCCGAAGAAGATGAACCCTCTTGGGTTCGATTTGTTTCTGGTCGGGCTCTATCAAACCTGGGTATTGTGGTCTTGAAGTCCTTTCTTCTTTCACCTTTCCTTTCACCTTGTCTGAAGTCAATTTCAAGCACTAGATCAATTAATGCGGATACCTCGGTGGGTCGATTGGGTATTTGCGCTAGGACATCTTTTAATTCATCGCGCAACCCCCGATAAAACACTGCCGCTCTCTTACTCTCTGGCCAGTTTGTTTCCACCACTAACTTATTGAACTGAGCCAAGTAAGCTATGAGGTCTCGATTCCCTTGGCGCAGCTCTAGTAGTTCATTATCCACAGCCTGTGATATTCTCCTTCGATCAAAAATTCTGAGAAATTCTTTCTTGAATTCGTCATAATTCTGTAAGATGGGGTCATCCCTGGTGACTAAAGGCATGGACCAGGCAGCTGCATCCCCGCTCAGATATGACAAGGCAAACACAACCCTCGACTGCGCATCAGGGAAGATAGAAGGGCGACACATATAATGCAATGAACATTGTGAGAGAAAGACTTGGGCCTTTTGTGAACTCCCGCTAAAACGTTCAGGGGGGGCCAATGGAATGACCGGTGACAAGGAATGAATCACTTGAGTGGTTACTTGGCTAGACGCTCCCCCTGCGGTTCCCAAGACTTCTCTGTCCCCACTACTAATGTGTCCCACTCGCTGAGCTAGCTCAGCTGTCTCCTTTCGTGACTTAACGACTTCCTGTTTTAAATTCTGATTCTCTTCCCTAACAGCAATCAATTCCTTTTGTATAACTTCTAATACTGCTCCTAAGGACTGCAAATTAATGCCTTCCGTCATCCTGCTCGGGTGCAATTTAAAAACGTGGGCACTTCACTCTGTCAAATGCTGAAGTGAACTCTTATCACGACTTTCGCAGGAGATGCTGGTTCCCAACTCCACCCCGAGTTTCCACAGACTCCGTACTTAGATCAGAATCTGATGAACCCTCAGGGGGGAAAGGGCATGTAGATAAAATAACAAACGAGAAGAGACTGCTCTGGATCTGTTCTTCAGCGTCACTTGTTTTAGACCTTTACTCTTCTGTCTTTTCCTTCTCTTGATTATGTTAATCTAATGCACACAAACACATTAAAAGGTTATTGACCTCCCTACTCTACTATTTGTCTTGCTAACCCTATCCTTTTACTACCTACCAAGTCTTCCAGAGATTTTTGCTTCTCTTCTTCCTAGTTTCTTCTATTCTAAACTTCTTTCTGTGTTCTGGGTCTTCTAACCTGAAAAATAATGCCACTGTAAGACTGTGCTCCTTTTCTATCTATTCTAAAGTAACTGCTATTTCTTAACTGCTTCCTTAGTGTCTCTTACCCTCTTTTGTCACAGATTGATCTTCTATACTTTTCTTCTTATTACTTGTAATTCCAAGCTTTCTCAAATGTCTCTTGTTATTCTTTTTAGGAATCTAGTTGAGGACTTTACCAAAGGTAAGGAACTCTGTCTGCAAATACTATAGAATTTCTTGTGCTATTCTTTAGTCGAAAATAAGTCTTATTAACTGTTACCAAAGAGTCAGTATTTTTCCTCTATTCAGTCACAACCACTTATCTGTTGTTTTCTACGTCACTCCGTCTCCTGACGAGTCTTTTGATGCTGTAGTCTTCTATACGATAAGTTTCATATCCTCTTTACTAAGGTAAAGAAAGGAGAGGGAAGGAAAGAAGGGAACAGGTATAAAGGATACTCGTGGCTTTTCTCAGGTATGCTTGTGGCTTCTCTCTGATATGCTCAAGGTTTCTATGCTCATGGTTTCTCTCAGGTACACTCGTGGCTTCTCTAGATAAGCTTGTGGTTTCTCTCAGGTAAGTTCTAGGTTTCTCTCGTGCCAAAAACTCAAGCAGCCTTTTCTATGGAGCCTTGATAAATATTTGCGCTGCTTCCGTTATTCGCTACGATACATATTATGGCTTGGGAAACCATAAGTATCGACCAAGTCTTTGTTTTTTGAACTCTCGTCGTGCTTCTCAGGAACTATGAATAATGTGACTTCGCCGCCTGAAATCTTTAGTGAAGTGCGCATTGCTATTGAAGCGCGCGCCTCACCTGAGCCTACAGATAGCAACACTAGACCGCCGACTCCTCTTGCGAGTCGGCGGCCATCTTGGAATTCCGCGTGTGAAGTAGAGAACTCCAACTCTGCCCAGCAGCGGAATACATCTGAAAATACTTCGCCCTTACAGAGCTCAGCAGACAAATTCTGTGTTTAGGACCTCCTAGAGTCTGGGAAGGTCTGACACCGCCGGCCTGGCAGGGGTGATCCGCCCGCCATCCGTGCTGGAATGACCCACAGCGGACCCCCAGTCATAATATTATGGCTGGGGGTCCGCTTCGGATGGAAAGACCGTCGGCCGCTTTCCGCCCGGTCGACATGTCCCCTGGGCAGAAAAGGGTTTTATATGGTGGCGGTGTCTATCAGACACCGCCACCCATATCAAAATGGGCATTTTACAACGCCTTTCCGTGTCAGCATTGCTGCCACGGAAAAGGCATGGGAGTCTGCTTTGGGGGTCCGTTGCGGGCCCCCAGGGACTCTGGGAGGTGGGGGGTGCACATGGGGGTACCTATGGTACCCCCCAGCAGTTCCATCCACAACATGGCAGGCACCGCGCAGTGCCTGCCTTGTTGTGCATGCAAGTGTACCACATGCCTTCCTGGCATTTTGGTGGGCGGTGCTGAGTGCCCCGCCCGACACAAAGTCAGGAATGCTGGATGCGCCTGCCACTGTGGCCGGCGCATCCTAATTGCAGGCACGGGACCCCCGCCCTTATGGCAGGCGGTCACTTTCTACGATGGGATGGCGGGCAAAAAAAGTCCGCCTGTCATCCTAATGGGCCCCATACTCTCCAATACAGCCACTCACTTAACCAAACACTCACTCAAGCAGCCACCCACCCATTCAGCTGGTTATACACCCAGTCACTCACTCATACAGCCATTCAGACACCCACTCACTCATCCATACAGTCAGTACACACCCACTTACCCACCAATAGAGCCACTCACACTGCCACTCACTTATCCATACAGCCACTGGTACATCCACTTACTCACCAATACAGCCACTCACACAGCATCTCACTCACCCACACAGCTACTTACACACTCACTTTTACACCCATACAGCCACCCTTTAATCTATTTCCTAACTATAATGTCCCTGTAACCTTTGGTTTATTCGATTAATCTATCTATCTTTCTATCTATCTATCTATCTATCTATCTATCTATCTATCTATCTATCTATCTATCTATCTATCTATCTATCTATCTATCTATCTATCTATCTATCTATCTATCTATCTATCTATTTATCTATCATACCACACACACACACACACATATATACACATACCTATATATATGTGTGTATATATATATATATATCTCTTCCAAAATGTTTCCCAAAATGAGAAACCGCACATGAGAAACCGCACTCCTCCAGCCATGAGATACAGTCTTTATTATTTCAAAGAAACAGCAGTTTAGCCCCGATTTTCATATTTTCCACAGTCTAATGCATTTCGGAGCATTCACGCTCCTTCTACAGAGACAACTCGTTCGCGGATCAAATTACAGGTTTCCACAATGACCAGCCTTTCAACACCAATCACCAATCAGCAATGTAATTTGAGATGTTATCAGTGATGTCATCAGTGATGTCACTGACCATGTCATGAATGATGTAATATGTGACATCATCAGTAGTGGATTGCGGGCGCGAGAGTTACAGTTAGTACAACTAACTATAACAGAGGAATTTCAATGGTTTTGTACGAGTGAAATGTTCAGTTAACTTTAACACCCCTGAAACCTATGTTTTTTCATTGAATTTCTAAGGTTTTTTAAATGATAATTCCTAACTATAACCTGCCTGAAACCTATGGTTTTTTCTGTGAATTTCAAAGGTTTTTTAAAAGATAATTACTTAGTATAACCTGCCTGAAACCTATGGTTTTTTTCAGTGATTTGGAAAGATTTTTTTCAATGACAAATTTTTAAATCTATTAATTGTTATATTTATTTATTTGATACTGATTTACTACATTATTTTAATCTATTTTTTTAGACATCCTGTTTTTTAGATTACATTACACATTTTTTTTAAATGTAATATATATATTTTTTTATATTTTCAAAAATATTTTAATAATATTTTTTTTTCTTTTGTTTTCAATTTTTTTGAGGAGTCGCGCATGCAAAATGCATCTTTCTCAACTACTGCGCGGAACGTAGCAGACCAATTTACAATTGCCTAGCAGGATCCGCGTAGGGTGTGAGATAGGTGCGTATTTTCATGCGTGATCGCTATGAGACCTGTACGTGACTTCAAGCGCATACGTAACATATACGCATCACACCACGCGTGTGCGTTTCCGCATGACGTCATCTACGTGTTCGGTAATTGCAAACACAACAGTGATGGACAGAATGTGGATCAATGTCACACATTCACCCCAGTCCAAAGATCTGGGCCCAAATCCATCGTTTTTCCACTCCACACCACCCTGGGTTAGACAATGGCGATATGCAAATCAGCGCTGACCCTGTGCCCCATGGGAACAGTCCAGTCCGAACTACAAAAGCCATGTCCTTCCCAGAACGGAATCAAGCATCCGAGGACCGGCCCGGTTTTTCTGTGAATTTCAAAGGTTTTTTAAAAGATAATTACTTAGTATAACCTGCCTGAAACCTATGGTTTTTTCTGTGAATTTCAAAGGTTTTTTAAAAGATAATTACTTAGTATAACCTGCCTGAAACCTATGGTTTTTTTCAGTGATTTGGAAAGATTTTTTTCAATGACAAATTTTTAAATCTATTAATTGTTATATTTATTTATTTGATACTGATTTACTACATTATTTTAATCTATTTTTTTAGACATCCTGTTTTTTAGATTACATTACACATTTTTTTTAAATGTAATATATATATTTTTTTATATTTTCAAAAATATTTTAATAATATTTTTTTTTCTTTTGTTTTCAATTTTTTTGAGGAGTCGCGCATGCAAAATGCATCTTTCTCAACTACTGCGCGGAACGTAGCAGACCAATTTACAATTGCCTAGCAGGATCCGCGTAGGGTGTGAGATAGGTGCGTATTTTCATGCGTGATCGCTATGAGACCCGTACGTGACTTCAAGCGCATACGTAACATATACGTATCACACCACGCGTGTGCGTTTCCGCATGACGTCATCTACGTGATCAACGCGGTGGGCGCGCGACTTCTGCAAAATATTTTGATATACAAAAAGATATATATATGTATATAATAACAATATTAAGGCAAAAAAATAATATTCTTTTAGTTTTATTAAATGTATATTACTTTTAAATGCAATTTTGTGAAGTCGCGCTAGGTGCGTGCTGCATGTACGCACCCAACGCGGATCCCATGTGACCAAAAAAAAGAGATTTGATTGGTTTATAACCCTTACTGTTCTAACTATTAAAGAACCCTATCCATTTTAATTACTTTTCCTAGACCTTCCTTAGGAGAAGACCTGTCCTGAAAAGAACATCACTTTTTCTTCTTTGTAAACCTGAATTTCTTTTTTAGAGACAAAAATGGCTACAGCACTGCAAGAATCATCCGATTCTGATGATTTTGTTGCTGAACAATTTCTACCAGAACCTCCCCCTCCCGAAAATACACATCCATCGTATGGAAGTGTTTTACTTTTCCGGAGGGGCAAAAGAAATGTAATGCCACCAAAGTAACATGCAAGATTTGCCAGACAGTACTGTCCAGAGGAGATCCAAACCAGAAATACTCCTGTAGTAAACTGAGCTTGTAAAGCGCCTGGTTACACTGACCAGTGTGTCCCCGCACTGAAGTCTCGGCCCCAGCTTCCTACACCATCATATCCTCCCACACCCAAACCCTCTCTAAACCTATCCCCTGGGAAATAGGTGGGTTTTCAGCTCTTTACAAAAAGCTACCTCCGAGGTTTCCAAACGGATCCTAAGGGGTAGGCTATTCCACAAACTGCCATAAACCGGAACGACCGCCCTCCTATTCTTGCCCTTCTAATTTTAGGAACCTGCACTAGACCCACCCCACTAGATCTTAGTTGTCGAATCGGCGTATGGGGTGTTAGAAAATGAAGAAGAAAGCGGGGTCCTTTCCCCTGTGTAATCCGATGACTAACACAGAGGGCTTTGAACTGCACTCTCTCCTTGACTGGCAGCCAGTGTAGTGTTTCAAACGCTTTTTTTGGAGGAGCTCTCTTAGGCAGCATCAACACCAGCCAGGCGGCAGCGTTCTGAATACACTGCAGCCTCTGGATGCATCTTACATTGGCTCCCAGATAGAGGACATTGCCATAGTCCAACCTTGGAGTAACCAGGGCATGGACTAATGATTTACTAGCTGTTATAGGAAGTAAGTCCAGAGTCTTTCTGAGGCCATGCAGAATGCCAAAACAGGTGCCCGCAACATGTCTAGTATGGTAGTCAAATGAGATTTTGGAATCAATCCAGATCCCCAGGTTCCAGTACCTTTAAATGCGACAAAGTTCGAAAACAGAAGCTGTTGCAGTGGAAAACAAGCGATGCGTTACTCCTGAGACCCTGGGGAGGCGTTAGCGACATTCCGCTGAATGTAGCTGCGTGTAGCGACGAATACGATCTGTATAGGTAGGAAGGCGATGACTTGTATGGATTCCGGTGTGGAGGTTCCACAGGAAAATGCTCGCAAAGGCATGATGCGATGATTATCGGGGCTCTGCGACGATGTTCGCAGCGGCGGAAATCTTCCCGCTAATGAAGGGTGCGACGTCTTCAGGCAGCGGCGACAGGCGCTGCGATGATCTCGGTCTTCGTAGCTGTGGGAATTTTCTCGCTTGGCCGGGATTGAGATAAATGTTCTGTAGCAAAGTCTTTAAAAGCTTGGTTTCCAGCTCCCCACCACAGGTACAACTTCCATAGGCACCACACATGGGCCACACACTCCCTGAAGGACTGACCTCTCTCAGTAGAGTTCAGGGAAGCTGGGGGTGAAGTCCTTTTGTTCCTGGGACTTCATAACAGGGAGCCAGCTCTCTCTCAGGCCCTTGGAGATTCCTTCAAGCAAGGGGACATAGCACAAAGCAAAGTCCTTGCCCTTTCCTTGGCAGCAAAGCAACAGCAGGTCTGTTCAGCGCTGGAGAAAAGATAGACACAGTGTAAGGCTCCGTGGGTCTTTTAAATAATCATTATTCATTCTATGCACTTGTATCTTTTAAATTCGCCGCTTGCCTATTTTGCACATACCTTTTATAACCGACTTCACAAGCAGATTTATTGACTATTTTGAGCACAAACTTTAACTGCATTACCTCTGTAAAATTGTGTTCGATGTCCCCGGTCCAACGCCAAAAGTTTGGTTTGTGTGGAGGGACGGTGAACCAGGCCTGAGGAAGTGAATCACAACTTCCGGGCTGGCTGCCAATCAGCTGCTCGCAGCGGACGAACCTCCGCCCTAAAACCAATGCACTTTCAGTCGCACAGCGGGCGCGCTGGAGAAAAGATAGACACAGTGTAAGCTCAACCTAGGAGTGCTTGGGTAAAGGCTCCGTGGGTCTTTTAAATAATCATTATTCAGTCTATGCACTCGTAGCTTTTAAATTTGCCGCTTGCCTATTTTGCACATACCTTTTATAACCGACTTCACAAGCAAATTTATTGACTATTTTGAGCACAATCTTTAACTGCATTACCTCTGTAAACTTGTGTTCGATGTCCCCGGTCCACCGCCAAAAGTTTGGTTTGTGTGGAGGGGCGGTGAACCAGGCCTGAGGAAGTGAATCACAACTTCCGGGCAGGCTGCCAATCAGCTGCTCGGAGCGGACGAACCTCCGCCCTAAAACCAATGCACTTTCAGTCGTGCAGCGGACGCGCTAGAGAAAAGATAGACACAGTGTAAGCTCAACCTAGGAGTGCTTGGGTAAAGGCTCCGTGGGTCTTTTAAATAATCATTATTCAGTCTATGCACTCGTAGCTTTTAAATTCGCCGCTTGCCTATTTTGCACATACCTTTTATAACCAACTTCACAAGCAAATTTATTTACTATTTTGAGCACAATCTTTAACTGCATTACCTCTGTAAACTTGTGTTCGATGTCCCCGGTCCACCGCCAAAAGTTTGGTTCGTGTGGAGGGATGGTGAACCAGGCCTGAGTAAGTGAATCACAACTTCCGGGAAGGCTGCCAATCAGCTGCTTGCAGCGGATGAACCTCCGCCCTAAAACCAATGCACTTTCAGTCGCGCAGCGGGCGCGCCGCTGGCGCACCAAAGGCAAGCCTGTCTAAGCCCGTCTAAGCCCGTCCGCGGCCGGATGGGGCCTGGGGCCAGGACCCCTGCCCCAATTTACCCCAAACCTCATAAATACCCCCGTGAAGCCCTACTAGCTCTCCGGTCCACCCAGTGTACACATGGTGTTCCCCCTAGCTGTGACCTAAGCCCTTCTCACTGCCCGGGCTGTGGTTTCTCTCTCTCATCCTCTCCATCTAAATTGAACACTGGTATTCTAGATTCTGTACAGGCTTCTTATACCAAGAATAGTGCGACCTAATTCTCGGAATTCACCTTCATCAGCCTAAACTGCAGATCACTTCCGAGACATAAAAGAGACATCTATGACTTGCTATCTGTCTCTCAACCAGATGCCATTTTTCTTACAGAGACATGGCTAAGTGATAGTTCTGGCCCGGATATTGCGACATCACTCCCCTTTAACTATACATACCTTGGAAGAATCCGGGTTGGTAAAGATGGAGGAGGGATAGCTATACTTTTTAAAACCTCCTATAAATGCAAATGGGATGATTTAGACCTCCAGGATTGTGTAGCCGGCCTTTTCAAACTCCTGCTTTCACCTAATTTTACCCTCTCAGGAACACTAATTTTTCGCCCCCCAGGACCAACCAACGTATGGGCCGCCTTATTGATTACATTGCCCCTCTTCTACTCCAAGCTACCAATTTCTTGATCGTGGGGATCCCAATATTCATCTTAATGAGATATCTTGCCCCACCAGCGCCAACCTCATCTCGGACTTGTCTGCTTTGAATGTTACCCTCCATAACTCTGGCCCCACACATAAAGCTGGAAACTTACTTGATCCAATTTTTTCTAATCTTACCAACATCTCATGTAAACCTGCCATTCCCATCCTATGGTCCAATCATTTCCTGATAGAATTCCAAATAAACATAATCTTCCTTCCAGGAACCCCGACCATCCACCAGGACCCAGGAAGGTCAGAAATTGGAAAAATCTTGACTTAAACAAACTCAACCTTTGTTTAGATAACACCAGACCTATAGCCTCCATCTCCAATTTGGATGATGATGCGATCATACACCAATGGCTAAGTTCCGCTACTGACGCATGTCTACCTCTGATCAATAAGAAATATAACCACCATTACCCACCTGCCCCTTGGTTCACTGAAAAACTCAAACAAGAAAAAAACAAGTGCAAAAACTATGAGAGACGTTGGCGTATACACTACCATCCCAGAACCAAAGTATTATACAAATCAGCCCTAAACAAATATCATTCACTATGCAGCATTGCTCTGGCTGAGCACGCCAATTTAACTGTTTTACACGCACAAAACCGCCCCAAAGCACTCTTTAAAGTTATTAAGTAACTCTCCGGTGCCACATGTCAGCCTAAACCCCCTTGCCTTGACTCTAAACAATGCGATGTTTTATCTGAATTCTTTGTAAGCAAAATTGCTAATATCTATGCTGACTTTGATAACCAGACGTCTACTCTGACAAACCCAGAATCCGATAGTCTCCCAATACAACATCTTCCACAGGAAACTATTTCCGCTAACAGCGACACTTATTTAGAAACATGGATTCCACTCGACATTTCTACGTACCGCAATATTCTTAGCAGTATTAAATCAGGGTCCCCCATGGATCCAATTCCCCCCCAGGTACTCCAATCATTAGACAATTCTACTCTCAGTTTAGCCATGGAACTACTTAATACTTCCCTAGTGGAAGCTAGGGTCCCTGCAGCATGGAAGCATGCCATGATTGTGCCCCTGTTGAAAAAAGCTAACTCTGACCCAGAGGTACCATCTAACTTCCGCCCCATCTCCCTTCTCCCAGTCCTCTCCAAAATTCTGGAGAAACACATTAATGTCCAGCTTACAAAATTCACGGAGTCAAGTCTTCTGAGTTAGAATAGATGATTTTTAAGATTAATATGCCAAATAAAGCTAGCCGTAAAGGGGCATTAGTCTATCGCCCCCCGTCCCCTGCGCAAACTTCTCCATTTCACTGTTGGAGGCATTGGCTGCACATATAGATCCTGGAAGTGAATTCCTACTCCTTGGAGATTTTAACGTCCATAGCGAGTTGAAGGAGTGTGGCAATGCACAGTCATTATTGACTGATCTTGCATTACTTGGCCTTACACAGAAGAATATGGGTCCCACACATCAGGCAGGGCATACCCTGGACCTTATCCTTTCGAATACTCCAAACATCAACTGCTTTCCTCCTACTCAGGTAAAATGGACAGATCATTTTATCATGGAATTCAATACACCAAATCTAGGTAAACCGCCCCCTCAACTTGTAGCATTTCCCAATAGACGGAGGCAATGGCATAAGGTGACCCCTGAAGTTTTTCAGGAGAAGTTTGTTGAGCCCTCCTTTAATCCTATGGAGGGAGTTGAAACGGCGTTGGCCAAATATGATCAAGCTATTCGCACAGCGGTAGATATTATTGCCCCTATGAAAGTGTTCAATCCACGTCCTGCACATAAACAGGAAGTGTGGTTTTCGGAACATTTACGCTCCCTAAAACAGGCCGCCAGAAAGTTGGAAAAGGTCTGGAGAACATCACATAGAGAGGATGATAGGAATGACTATTGGTCAGCTCTCACTCTCTATCACAAGGCCATCTGGATCGCACGCAAGAATCACATTGCGTCCCTTCTTTCTGCCGCAGGTAATGCTCTCAGGGCACAGTACCAAATTCTACAATCCTTTGTGAAACCAGTGGCCTGTGAGAGTGTTGAACTTTCCACACAACAGCTATGCGATGAAATATCGCAATTCTTCACAAGTAAGATAGACAAGATCTATGATACCATCATTAATGCCAACCCGTCTTCTATAGGAGATTTACCATCGCCACTGGTCGAAGAAGAAACATGCTCAGCCACTCTTAGTGCATTTCCTCCTATCTCTCTGGAAGAGGTGCAATGCCTGGTGAGTCAAACCAAGAGTGGCAGTCCTTTGGACTCTATTCCAGCTAGAATGATGCCGGTGGTGGTTAAGACACTGGGCACAGGGATTCAATGCCTTGTGAATCTATCACTGACCGAAGGCCGAGTGCCCATGGCATTGAAAAAGGCATCGATAAGACCTATTAGGAAGAATGCTACAATCCCTTGGACGGATTTGTCAAATCTCAGACCGATATCCCTACTTCCATTCATGGGAAAGCTCACTGAAAGACATGTGAACAAGCACCTTTCGAGCTATATCGAACAGACCGGCAGTCTAGACCACTCGCAATTTGGCTTTAGGACGAAGCATAGTACTGAGTCGGCACTACTGTCAGTAACGGATGATCTACACATGTACCAGGACAGGGGTCATTCGGTAGTCCTGGTACTGTTAGACTTGTCGGCAGCGTTCGACACTATATCCCATAATATTCTGTTCGAACGGCTTGCTAAGATCGGTCTTGTGAGCACAGCATTGGCCTGGTTAAGAAGTTTCCTATCTAACCGGACTCAATCGGTTAGTATGGGCGCATTTCGTTCGGTGGAGACTGAGATTACCAAGGGGGTGCCACAGGGCTCCTGTTTGAGCCCAACTCTTTTTAACATCTACGTGGCCCCCCTGGCTAGAATCTTGAGAGAGTTCGGTTTCGTCCCGGTATCATACGCGGATGATACCCAGCTCCTGTTTCCTTTTAAAACTCTTATCGACGAGGTGAAAACATCTTTTTCCAATGGCATGAAGGCGGTAGCAAATTGGATGACATCTAATTGCCTCCAATGCAACATAGGAAAAACGGAGGTTGTGCTCTTTGGGGAAGCAAAGATCCTGTGGACCCCGGACTGGTGGCCGCAAGACCTTGGCCCGGTCCCAGACCCTAAATTGGTTGTGAAAAATTTAGGAGTGCGCTTGGATTGTGAACTCTCTTTTAAGCAGCATTGTAACATCACTGTGGGTTCCTGTTTCCATGTCATTGGCTTGTTGCGAAAGATTTTTCCCCTGCTACCGGACTTCACCAGGAAAACCTTGATGCAAGCTCTGATACTTAGTTGTTTCGACTATTGTAATGGCCTCCTGCTATCGGCCAATGATGGAGTATTGGCCAAACTCCAGATGATTCAAAATACTGCTGCCAGGCTGTTACTAAATGCCCCCCCTAGGACACCGTCTAAACCCCTCTTGGAGAAATCGTATTGGCTCTCAGTCCGTAACAGGGTAAAATTCAAGACCTGCTGTTTAATACACAAGAGCCTAAATGGACTAGGGCCATTGCACTGGAGAGATAAATTCATTTCATACAACCCGGTTCGGTCCCTTAGGTCCAGTAACCAGCTTCTCCTGAGAGTGCCGGCTGTGAGAAAGGCCAGACAGGGTGGCAAGGCCTTATCTGTAATTGGTCCCACTTTATGGAACAAGCTTCCACTTGATCTGAGGCAATGTTCTGAACATTTGAGCCTCAGAAAGAAGCTCAAAACATTCTTGTTTCAGAATTAATCTGCTATCCATTGACTGCTTGACCACGCTTCTGGTGTTTTTGGGCGCAGAGATACTCCGAAAGGAGTCGATTCAAACACGTTATAAACCCGCAAATAAATAAATAAAAAAGAAAACTCCTTCACACATCCCAGTCCGGTTTTAGGGCAGGATTCTCCACAGAATCAACACTACTGGGTGTCACTGAAATCTTTCGTCAACAAGTCGATAAAGGAGAAACCGTGGCACTTATTGTACTTGATCTAAGTGACGCGTTTGACACTGTTTCCCATACTATTCTCTTTAACACACTCCACTCCCATGGTATTACCGACCCAGCACTCAAGTGGCTATCCAGTTTCCTATCAAACAGGACCTTTCAAGTTTTCTCTCCCACTGCCAACTCCAACACTCATGAATCACAATATGGTGTTCCCCAGGGCTCCATACTGAGCCCCTTGTTCTTCAACATATACGTTAGCCCTCTGGCTACGATAGCTGAGCAAGCTGGGCTCACTATATATTCCTATGCGGATGATACCCAGCTCATCTTTTCACTCTCCTCTAATAATAATTCCAACACATCACTGCTCCGATCGGGACTCACATACATCGCTAACTGGATGCATGCCAACAAATTAAAACTTAATGGCGGAAAAACCGAACTCCTTCTTTTTGGTAACAACAAAACCCTATGGGGCCCCCACCACTGGCCACCACAGATGGGCTCACCCCCGCCCCCCTCCCAAACGGCCCGTAATCTTGGTGTCATTGTCGATGACCAACTGACAATGAAGCAACAAGTGGCTAAAGTAGCCTCCACTTGCTTCGCCATTCTCAAATGGCTTAGGAAAATCCTTTGGATGCTTCCTTTATCCACCTAAAATACCGTAGTCCAAGCCCTGATAACATCTAGGCTGGACTATGGTAATGTTCTGTATTTGGGTGCTAGCAAGGAAGTACTACGCAAACTACAGGTGGTACAGAACTCTGCTGTGAGGTTACTCTGCAAACTCCCCAATAAAACCTCTACCTCAGCCTCACTACGTGATTTACATTGGCTTTGAATTGACAGTCGTTCCCGATTTAAAGCCCTATGCTAAATGCACAGAATCAACTCCGGCATAGCACCCCACTATCTAAAAAGCTTAGTGCACCACTATCGCCCCCTCGCCTCCTTCGATCCTCCAATCAACACAAGTTCCAAGTCCCCAGGAACAAACTAGCCAGAATGGGTGGACGTTCTTTTTCCTATCTGGTTCCTTCACTCTGGAACTCTCTCCCCTATCATCTACGCACTGAACACAATTATCTTAAATTCCTTAATGACCTAAAAACCTGGCTTTTTAATCAATAGTCCCCCTACCACTAGTTGTCTAGACTTAGATCCTTCTGTGTCCTTTAGCGCCAGGAAACCTCCGGGTAGCTGTGCGCTCTACAAATGTAATAATAATAATAATAATAATAATAATAATAATAATAATGATAATTCAGCAGAGCAACAGCAGGACAGTCTTCCTTCTTCAGTTTCAGCTTTCTCCTTGGCAGAGGTTCCTTCGCGATTCCAGGTTGATCTAATTTTCTGTAGTCAGGTGTCCTGTACTTATACTCCTAAAAGTCTTTGTTCCCTTTGTGCAGGAGGGCTCTCAGCCCGGTCTGAACCAGTTCTGGGTGTTCCTTGAGCACTTTGTTTTCCTGGTCTCTCCTTTCCATTCAGAGAGAGGGGCAGGGTCGTCAGCCGCCCAGCAGGAGGTGGAGCCAGCATTGTGGAAAGCAGGCACAGCCCTATTCAGGCCCTGGTGCTATCCACTCCCACCACTCAAGATGCAGATGCAGTCATTCAGCCTAGGGCTGACTCAGCCAGCCTCCTGGGGGCTCCCCAGCCCGTCACTCTCAAACCAGACAGTCAATTCACAAACATGTCAAGGTACACAGAAAGGTCAGACAAGAGAACAGCAACTTTCTAAAAGTGCTGTTCTCAAACACAGGATTTAAAAACAACCTTTCCTAAAAGATGTGTTATTAAATTTTGAGTTCGGGGTTAACAGACTTTTATGTCCTACCTTGCTCCTATGGGAAGATATGCTGGTAGCCACTGTAGCCAGCATTCCCCATGATAGCCTATGGGCAAGGTAGCCTTACAATAGTGAAAAACGAAAATGACTGCCTTTCACTACCAGAGCATGTCACCTGCACTAATGCATGCTCTATCTTTCACGTACACTGCACCCTGCCCAAGGGGGTACCTTGGGCCTTCCATAGGGGTGACCAATGTGTACAGAAAGGGAAGGGTTAGGTCTGGCCAGTGGGGACACTGACCAGGAGGACATGGCAGTTCACAGACTGCACACAGTGACTGCGGTGGTAGTTCTGGGACACCATTTTAGGGCTACTCATGTAGGTGGCACAATCAGTGCTGCAGGCCCATTAGTAGCATTTGTTTTTCAGTTTCAGTTTTATTCCTTTTATTCGGTTACCACTTGTTTGCAACCATAAAAAGTACAGATAAAAAAAACTATCAAAATAAAATTATTTTACATAGCAAAAAGTAAAACATAAATGCATTTACACAAAAACACATAAATCAAACAAGAGCTTCTCGTATTTTGATGGTGGTTTTTAGGAATGTGGCTATACATTTGGCAGAATGAGTTGAGTTCAAAAGTTGTAAAGAAAGATAAGCTAGGTGACAGGACCTATGACCAGATGAACGGAGAAGTGGAAGAATCCAAGTTCTTCGTGTAGTCTTATAATAAGAGCAGAAAAAAATAATGTGTAGGGTTGATTGGGTCGATACTCCGTCACATGGACAGTTCATAATGTCTTTCGACCAATACTGTATCCGAGGAAAGGAAACCAGTCGAAAGAAAGTATCGAATCGAAATCTTGTCAGAAGATATTTTTCAAAATTAGACAAATAATATGTTAAATACGGTTGTATAAGGTTGACTGGTTGAATTGCTTGGATTTGGAGATTAGAATGCTTTTGGATCTCGGTTGTGCTACGAAGTTCTCTTAAGTGGTCCATGCTTATTTTCTTTAAATCTTTTCTGGATATATCCTCCACACTAGGTGGGTCGTCAAAATATGAGCTTCGACCTAAGTCTTTGAAAAAGTTCTCCACATATGCTAGCCAGGGAATTCTCCGCCAGTTTGTTAAGGCCGTACAGTCCTCAATCAGTGAGCGTGTGAGGTGACATTCTGGTTTTTAACCCTGGGCGTAGTTCGCGGAGCCGCACTCCGCGGAGCTACGCGAAGACGCAGTTGCACTCCGCGACCTTCGCGTAGCTCCGCGGACATGCGTAGTAGCTTGCTAGACCCGTTCGCGCGCCGTTTTTCGTCTTCGGGAGCGCGGTGCGCGTGTTCGGGGCGCTGCCTGCATGCTCGAGATAGCTGTGTGTTAGACATGTTCGGGAACTCACCTTCTCGTTCGCACTGCCGAAGTGCGTGATCGCGTCAAATATCGCGCGAACTTACCCCGGCGCACGCGATAATGTTATTCAGCGCGCGAGAACTACGCTACGCACCGGATCGCGGAGTAATCGACAGCTTCGCGTTCTCCGTAGAACGCGGAGTTGCCAAAACTCCGCAAGCTCCGCGAACGGAGCGTAGTTCTTCGCCCAGGGTTAGTTTTGACCATATACGTTGCCATAAAAGAATTGGTTGGACACGTATATAGTCTGTGATATAATCCATTCCAAGCTCGTTGTGGGTAGCATAGTTCGGGGCGCTTTGTGGGAGGGCCAACAAGTATTTAGCGAACCCGTTCTCTACTACTTGGATGGGATCAATTGGACCGTGTCCCCAGACTCCTGCGCCGTAAGTGGCCACGCTATGGCATTTAGCATAGAAGATTTTTAAAAGTTCTTGGGGAGCAGGTTTGCCTAGTTTCCTGGAGAAGGAGATCAAGGCCGTAGTTGCTCGCTGGAAAAGGAGTTTTCTGCTGGCCGTGGCCTGCCGCCAGTTTAGAGAATCGTCCACCAATATCCCCAAATATGGGTAGGCAGACGTCTTTTCCAGTCTTGACTTTTCCACAACAATCACTCTGGGTTTCTTGACCTTGGGGCCAATATGCATAGTAAACGTCTTTTTTATGTTAATTTTGAGACCAAGGGAGCCCATGAAAGAAGAGTATTTATCAAGCTGCTTTTGTAATTGATTGAGTGTCCTTGCGAAAATGACTGAGTCATCTGCATAGAGCAGTGTTGGCATAGGGCGATGGTTGATCTGGGGTAAGTCCTGGCTCCCTTCAACTGCTCGAGACCGTTGGTATAGAGATTGAACAGGAAGGGAGCCAGTACACAGCCCTGCCTTACCCCTTTTTTAATGGAAAAGGATGGGGACAACTCGCCGTTGACTCCAAATCTAACAGACGCCGTTGCATCCCCATAGAGTTCCCGTAGAAAAGCTATAAGGGCTGGTTCCACTTTGAGGTCGCTTAGAATACCCCAAAGTTTGGAGTGCTGGACGCAGTCAAAGGCTGCACTAAGGTCGACATACACTAGGAAGATGTTACCCCCTTTCGCTGCTGCGTATTTCCCTATCAGAAGAACAAGGTTCAGAGCCTGCTCCACAGTTCCAAGACCCTTCTGGAAGCCGTATTGCAGGTCGGTCATGATGTTGTTTGACTGGGCCCAGGATTGTAGTTGGTCCAGTATCACCCGGCCTGCAACTTTACCTATGGAGTCCAGAAGGGAAATAGGCCTGTAGCAGACTGGGTCATTGCGATCACCCTTTTTGAAAATGGGCAGCAGGATTGATGTCGACCATGACTTTAGAAGCCCAGTAGTTGTTACAGCGCAGAGGACCTGGGTGAGGAGGGGTGACCAAAGTTCAAGATTGTGTAGAAAGAAATCTAAGGGCACACCATCAGGCCCTGGAGCCTTGCCCGGTTTGGACGCCTTTAGGGCTTTGTTAACCTCTCCATGAGTGAAGGTTAAATTAATCGGATAGGTGATCCTCCCTGTCACGTTGCCATTTCTCTGTTCATCTTCAGAGAGGGCTGCTTCAAAAGATCCAAAGATTTTCGAGAAATGGGAAACCCATTCATCAGCGGTGATAGCCACGTCCAGATGTTGGGCCTTCGAGGAATCAGCCAGAAATGGAGATCTGAGGACTTGCCAGAAAAGGGCGCTGTCTTTGTTGAGGCAACTGAGATGTAACTGTGCCCACAAATTATTCTTGATTTCTTTCCTGCGATCCACTCTGGCTATATTATAGAGTTTCCGTAATTTGGAGATTTACGCAATATCCCTCAGAGGACTACAGAGGGCGGCCTTTAGATTTGAAAGAGCCTTACGACAGTTTACATTGAACCATCTTTCAGAATTGGGTTTTTTATTCCTGGATTTGCGGATAAACTCCTCCCCAATAACCTCTAGAATTTTTTGGAAACTCGTCACAGTTGTTTTGGGCGAAGCATCAGCAGATAGACAGTCATGAACCCAGGGAGCGGCTCTATCGAGGACCCGTTCCGTGATTTTTGATGGATCGACCTTGGCCCATTTAACTGAATAGCCATTCACCTTGTTCATGGTTAGGGAGCTTTGCGTTAGATGGCTGGTAAGAGTTGAGTGGATCTTGACATTTTTTGGTGAAAGTATTACACTAATTAGATAGTGATCGCTACTCACATCTGTCCCTGTAAGGAAGTCGGTCAATTGGCCCTTCAGGGTCTGTGAGGTCAAAATATAGTCTATTGTGGTTGATGCCCCTCTGCCATGAAAGGTTGGAGAGAAATCTATGGGAGGTTCTACTAATTTGTTTGCGTACTCAAGTTCTAAAGAAAAGAGGCACTCGTTTAGTTTATTCCCACAAGTGGAATGTACAAAATGCGACAATGGGCAGCCATGATCGTCCAACAGGCCACAGTTCCCATTATTGTGATTTGTGCATAATGCAGTGTTAAAATCTCCACCCCAAATTATGTATACGGTGGTTGAATGTAAATCATTTTGAAGAGATTCTAAAAAAGTGGTAACTTCGCCTAATAATTTTATACAGTCCTTTACTTCGGAATTATTATAGTAGTTAATCAGAATAAAGGTACTGTTTTTGTTAAAATTTAATTGTAATATTTGGTAGCTTGGGTCTTCTTTAAGCATACATATAGTTAGGGAGGACAGAGTGTTAGCAACATAATCTACCAAACCACCCTTTGGTCTGCCCATAACTCCTTGGATAGCTGGATTATGGAACGTTTTATAACCAAGTAGGTGTTGTGGTGTTATTGACCAGGTTTCCTGAAAGCAGAGTATCTTATAGATAGACACTGAATCCAACCATGGTTGGAGCGCCATCTTGGCCCGTAGGCCAGCGACATTCCAATACACGATTGGGATGCTCAGATGCTCTGCCGAAATTACACCTGGTATATTTTTGTCGATATTTTGGAGCTGACGATGGTTTATGATGTTTGCTCCAGTAGAGGCCTCCGGTGACACACATGACCTTCTACTTATGTCAACGTGAAAGGAGTCAACCGGATAACCTTCCTCGCTAATAATTGGAGTGGGCCTTTTCGATAGCATCGGAGGTTGATTGATAATCGGGCTTAATTTTTGTCCAGGACTGATAGGGACAACAGAAGAGATTGGGGCCTGGATCTTTTGTACTATATTGGCTGACAGTCAATCTACCATATCCAGACAATCGTAACGATTTCTGGTTGAAAAGCCCTGCCACCCCTCCATCGGGAACTGGGATCTTCTTGGGAGCCAGGGCTGCGAATGCCACTCCTGTGGCTGCCAGTCTCTATTGCTATTTCTTTTTGTGTAAGGCACCTGGTTCCATTGCCCATCAGGGGGTTGTTGCCAATTTCCCGTGGGGAAATAGTTTTGGATGTTCTCTGGAGGATAGAAAAAGGAAAGACGGTAAGCGTCAATACCCCCCTTTTTTTCCAGGGATGGCCATGAGCAGATGTGATTAACTGTGTTAGGATCAGCACAGTTCACTATGATGCAATCGCCCTGAATTGATTTTTGTACCTCACCTACCCAAGTTACTCTACGTACTGTAGTTATTCTGCTATTGTGGTGCCGCTGTAGTGGTCTATTTAAGCTTAGCCACTGTAAGACTTTATTTTTAAGGGACCAAAAGGATTCATTTGTGCCTTCAGTAAGTTCGGGAACTCCGGTGAGAATAACCGTATATGGGGATGCCTCGGGTGGAAGATGCACTGGACGCCTTGAGCGCATTCCCCTTTTTGGTAGCTCTGAGGGTTCAGTTTCCAATGTTTTGGGATGAACAGATACCTGTTTTTTGTCAGCGGGTTTATTCGTTTTGTTCCCCGAACCTTGTGCAACCGGGGTCTGGTCCGTACTTGGTCCAGCCAGAGGCACAGATACGGGAGGATTTGACACATGGGGTGCTAAAGGAGCTGGGTGTATAAGTGAAATATTAGATGAGTTAGACACTACTGCCATCTTACTGACAGGGCCTGGTTGGAACGCTTGTGAAATTTGTACTGGAGGTTTGGGTTTCCCTGTCCCCTGATTAGTCTGCTCTCTGATGGACTGGGAGGGTGTTTTAGAGGATAATAATGCCATATGTTTTTCTAGATTCCTCAAACTTAATTGCACAGGTTTTAATTGCTCGTTGAGGAGTTCCCTAATAGTGGATAATAAGAAAGGGGTGGCATTACAGACTGGACAAAAATTTTCGGGCTGAGAGGGCCGAGGGGGATTAACAATGGTGTTCTCTGTGCTGGTACTAGTTGGTAAGAATAGACTTGCAGTTGATGTAATAGCGCTAGGATGAGCAGGCAGAGACAATTGATCCCCCCTGACTCAGTTGGAACTACAGAACTATTAGAGTTACAGTGTTGTATACCGTTTCCCCTTTTTGGTACAGCGCCCTCTCTAATCCCACGAAGGTGGTTGTCTATTGACGTGTCCAGGGTTTGGCAAAGCACCAAATTTGGAGTAGCCTCCAAGTCATCTGAAGAGAGAGAGTCAGATATAGATTGAGTAGCCGAGAGGTCCACTGTAGAAGGAAGCGTGGGATGTCGGCTGCAATGATAGTTGGAGTCGTCAAGATAGGTAGAATAGAGCCTTGCTGGTTTGGAGAGGCCGCAATAGCCAAATGGCCCATAGAAGAGCGCTTGGCATTTGCGAGATCTAAAGATACTCTGCGTTCCAGGATGGAAATACTCTGGTCAATGACATCGTTGGTGCGTGCAATAAATTGGTCTATCGGCCCGGTCAGATGGGTGACAGGTTGGACAATCTTAGCGTTTTTCCGGGTTCCTCGGGTCATTTTTAGACAGATATATAGATCACAGAAAATGTTTGAGATACAGTACTCACTCTGGTCGTAGGAAGACAAGGGGGGTGGCCCGGTCCGGTCCCTTACGGCCACCAACGGGCAACAACGGGCCCGCCCTTGGCCCGGGCTTCGCCCGGGCGCTCCCGCGTGCTCCGGCGACGCGGGCAGTGACGCTGATTTAAAGCGCCTCCTGGCGCGTACCTGGCATGCCCGGCGCTATACCTGATGGGAAGTGTAGTCCCCTCTCAGCGGCCACTCGATGGTGCTGGTGGCGGCGGGGGGACTACAGGCAGGGCCAGCGGCAGCTAGGCAGGATATGGAAGCTTTTCCTCTCTGGGAGAACTGAAGATTACAGCGGAGCTCCTGCTCCAACGCTGTCAGGGAATTACAAGCAGAACACCCGCTCTGCCAACAGTGACGCTGATTTAAAGCGCCTCCTGGCGCGTACCTGGCATGCCCGGCGCCATGCCTGATGGGAAGTGTAGTCCCCTCTCAGCGGCCACTCGATGGTGCTGGTGGCGGCGGGGGGACTACAGGCAGGGCCAGCGGCAGCTAGGCAGGATATGGAAGCTTTTCCTCTCTGGGAGAACTGAAGATTACAGCGGAGCTCTTGCTCCAACGCTGTCAGGGAATTACAAGCAGGACACCCACTCTGCCGACAGTGACGCTGATTTAAAGCGCCTCCTGGCGCGTACCTGGCATGCCCGGCGCTATGCCTGATGGGAAGTGTAGTCCCCTCTCAGCGGCCACTCGATGGTGCTGGTGGCGGCGGGGGGACTACAGGCAGGGCCAGCGGCAGCTAGGCAGGATATGGAAGCTTTTCCTCTCTGGGAGAACTGAAGATTACAGCGGAGCTCCTGCTCCAACGTTGTCAGGGAATTACAAGCAGAACTAGCAGAAGTAGCATTTGTATCACCAGCCCTGGCACACTCAGTGAACTTTACTAGGGACTTCTTTGTGAGACAAATATGCCAATCATGGATAACCAATTACAATAACAATTTACACAGGGAGCACTTGCACTTTAACACTGATCAGCAGTGGCAAAGTGCCTAAAGCATCTAAACCAGCAAAAACGAAATCCAGCACAGCATCAAAAATACAGGAGGTAGAGGCAAATAGATAGGGGGAAACCACGCCAAGGATGCCAGGTCTAACAAACAGGAGGAGAGGAAATTCTCAGGAGGCTATTGGGGGGTCCTCAAGGAACTTCCACATTTGCGGTTTATAAGGGACTGGGCATCTGCTATATATCCAACCTACTCAAACTTAGGCCTTTATTGTGTTGACTTTTCATCTGGCTTAAGAATGAGTTTATTTTGAACATGTTGATTATTCAGGATGATTTTCTTTCTCTTGATAATCATTAAACAATCCCATGGTTGAAGTATATAAAATCTGCTTTATTTCTTTGAGTCATCCTAGTTTGTTCACGCACCCATAAGGTGTCACCAAACAAGATTATCAGTGGGTTAAACGTCACTTCCTAATGCAGCTATATGGCAATCATAAGGAACTAGACTCATGCAAATGGCTCCATATTGAACCTGGTGAACAACATCTACCATCATCATCACCTCTACCAGACTCAGGCCGAATACATTTATGCTAATGGTTAGTTTACTCAAAGTATGGGTTGCAGACAGCCATTTAGGGCTGTGTGGATGTGATGGCTCTTCCTATGCTGCATGTTGTCATGTTTTGTGGTCATTACACTCTACCAAGGAAAAAATACCTGACTCCCATTCAAAAGGAGGCTATATTTTGCCAAGTGAGACCGGCTATGCTTTTTCTGACCATGTTGGAAGATGTGTATACATGTGTTAGCATGGGGCACTTCTTAAGCTGTGTGGTAGAGATACGAGGTGCTTGACAGTGAAACTGGGCCTTTTTAAGAGTTGTGCTCTGGTTTTATGTGGTTAGATGAAGACGCTTTGTATGTAATATTTATTGTAAAATGGCACTTGGATGTTTTTATGCTTCCATATAATGAATTAAGATTTTATGATTATTATATTTTTGCACAACTGTTAAGTTTTATATCTTTTTGATGGCTATGCATTGAACTGAATAAAGAAATCTATCTATATATTACATAACAGTCACTCTGTTCCTTTTTGCTCCACAGCACATCTTTAAACAGGATCACTGGACGCATAAAGCAGGGACAGTATGCCCTTGAACATCTAATCTGCTGCTGGGTACTCACACTGCTGCAAGGGTAATGCATTAATATGGAGCAACTGTTTCAATCATCTGCTTTGGCTTTGCTTGTGCACTTTAAAGAGAGAATAGGGACCCACCCCTGCAGGCAGGTGTAGTGAGTGGCTGCACATGCATGCACAGGGATGTCTGGGGGTCCCTAGGACCTCCTTTTCCTCCTTGCAAGTTTCGCACTAGGTGTGCACTGACTGTGAGCCATGTTTTAGGACTCATAATGTCCTGACAGCCTCTTTGCCTCTGCACCCACATCTATAATAAAGCTTTAGTGCAAAAGTACAGTGTTTATATCATTAGCATGAGAACAGGCACCTGTGCTAATGGTGAACGCCCTCAGGGCCCTGGCTCTATCTGTATTATAGAAGACAAAATGCAAGTGTTGATGCCTCCCTCCTTGTATACTACTACATTGCCCTTGGAGCCAGGAAAACGGGTGCACATGCCAGTTGCACCCCAGATCACTGTTTGCAATACGGGCCCTATGATGTTTTTGCTCTATGAACCTTCTGAGACAATTTACATTAAAATAAATTATTATTGCTGTAATTTATTTCAGCAAGTGTAAGGAGGGGCGGGCCCTTTGAGAGGGTGGAACTGGGCCTGGGTTGCTTGTATTCCGGTGTAGGGAGGACTTGGCTTGGCAGTTCGGATGAACTGTTCACACTGGAGCAGGGTCAAAACTGATTTGCAAATTGCTGGATCCAAACTGAGATGGCATGCTGTGCATAATAACAATGGATTGATATGCTGCCCAAGTGATTACCAGTGGATGAGATTAATTCAAGCATTCCATCCATCACTGTAGTGTTTACTTATTGTGTAACCCTAAGTGGGACAGGTATGCCCAGACTCGAGTCTTGTGCACACTGTGCCACTGGAAACAAGCTTAACCCAGCTGATAAGTCCATAACTAGACAAAACCAGTCCTGGGCTGCTTGTGCTCTTTGTTCAGGGAGGACCTGGCTTGACAGTTTGGCCTGGTCTATTCCTATTGGAGCCGGATCAAAACTGATTTGCATATAGCTCGGTCCAGACTAAGGTGGCATGATGTGCAAAATAATGATGGCTTGGGATATGGCCCAAGAGATTACCAGTGGCTGAGAATAATTCAAGCATTCCATCCATTACTGTTTTGTATGCAGAACTACCTAGGAGGTACTTCTGTGCCCTCACCAACTAAAACCCCAACTCCTGAAAACAAGCTTGCGGAGGCTGGTGCTGATGTCATAGGATGTTTTCACATCCCTTAATGGATGTCAGCTTTTAAAACCCTCTAAAAACTATCATGAAATCTACTCTTTGCAGTGGTTACCAGCTTGCTTTCCCTTCCACCATGTAATATCAGCTCCTCATGGTGTGACTGTGTGAAGGGAGCCGATATTACCTGACACCGGGTGGCACGGTGCGAGTTGGCAGGTCCTTTCTTTAATTTCCTGCGAATGAAGCACTCTAATAATATGTGGAACTATCATAACTAATTAAATTAATGAATTGAATTAAATGTAATCAAATTCAAAAGGTTCATCCTCAGTTCTACATGTAATATGTAAAAAAGGCTCATGGGTCTTATTATTTTAATTAGGGGAAGTCGACAGTATGAGCAAACCTTACTGTGGTTTGCCATTATTGGTGAATACAACAATTTTCGAATATATTGTGGAAAAATACGTAATTTGCTCCCAATCAGGCTGCAATCAATAGGGGATGTAATATTACACAGATTATTTAGGTAAAGTCGTCAAAAAAGGAGTAATTAGTAATGGTTTAAATGTTTAATATTTTTATCAATAACTTTTAGTCATCTATGTCATCAAACATGTACCACACAAGAACAGTGACACTGGATTCAGTCGTTTTACTATTGACCAAAGTAGTATTTGCATGCACAAAATCCCTTATTGATTAGTCGCCTTCTCCCATTGACCAAGGTTTTATAAATCCCTTTACTTTTCTTTCAAATATTGGATAACTCCTATTATGAATTGGTGGGGAATAACATGTAGGTTTTGCTTTTTAATGCACCAAAATCTGCATGATACTGTAAATATGGTATGCTTTTCCCCGGTTCTTTATTTGTATAATAATAAGGGCAGGTACCCAAAGAGCAGCTCAGACACCTGTGGCCAGTGCTATAAAATATCAGCATGTCAACATGTCAAATACCTAAGATGTCTAGTCCTGAATCCACCTCAGGCCTCTTTAAGTCGCTGCCAGACGTTCCCTCTCTGTTATCTCACTCTTAGCGGTTTTTGATTTCTCCCTTGGTGACAGATGTTCTGTGGTTCTCTTCTTCATCTATCCGGTCTGTGTGTATTTCCCTCTCTTGCTCTCGGGAAATATCTGATGAGGAAAAATAAGTGCCTGTCCTAAAAAAATAAGTGGCAGGGCCCCTCACGGCAACCACCGGCTCAAATTAAGCACTGCTTTCCCCATCAATAAATTTCAGAAGGTCTGACCTGCTGAAATTGAATGAAGGTTGAGGTATATAACGCATCTGATAAATCCCAGGGGGCAGATCTACAAGCCCCTTGCGCAACTTTTGCGTCACTTTTCCCATGTTAAAAACGATGCAAAAGTGGCGCAAGGGCCTTGTAAATATGCCCCCAGGGGTTTACTCATGGGTCAGAATATAACACCAACATGTAATCAGGGCCTTTTAAACTGCTCTGTTTTAGTCCATAACCCAACAAAATATTGTGAAAACAAAAGCGTGTGAAGAGTTAACATAGTTAAGGCATGTTGTTACTGATACCATACCTGCTTAAGCCACTTTTAAAAGATTATCATCCTTCTGCCAGAGATACTTTGAACACGATTTTCTGCTGCATTTTTCCGACTGCTCACGAATTTCCTACATGAAAAAGCGATATGAAGACAGATAGACAATTGTAGCATTGGTTCGCTTTTAAATCCGAGTAAGCTCTCGTGAAACCAAGAATAAGGTGAGATCAGTTTACATAAACGTTTGCAAGGGCTCTATTCCAAAGTTATATTCTTTGTCAGAACGAGATGTAATCCCGTGTCCGTGCCAAGCATGCCATAGAAGACATTCGGTGTCAGCTGCTTTGCTTTATTTTTTCAACATTGTTGTTACAGCTGTAAGGAGATGGTTTGCTCGGACCTTTGCACTCAACAGTTTTAGATTTATCTCCAACCGACGATACTTATGCACACAATTAATGTGTTCTCTAATCTTTGCTCCATTTTTTAATTTGTCCAATTAATAAACAACTCTTTGTAGCTATTCAAATTTTACTTTTATTTGCTTCACCATTCGGTTGAATGCTAGGGATGTACACAGTTTTTATTTAACGAAAAAGTCTTACCTACATCACAATTAGTGGCGAATCTGTAGTTTGTGTAATTTCCCGCTCTCTCTGAAATCTTTACACTGACATGCTATGTTCACTCAATATTTCCTCATGGTTGCAAGTTGAATTAAAATCTTTTTTCCTTATTGCAATTGAAAAAAGAGGGATTTTTAAATTTTTCTTTTTTTTTTTAAACAAATTAGATTCAAAAGAGCTCGTGAGTCTTGATTTTAACGTGAAAATACGCGTGTGGAAAACTTTGAGAATTGTCAGTAGGAATAGCAATATTAACTAGAATGCCAAACGTTTGTGAGAGAAAATATTTCCACAATGCTTGAGTTTTCATGTGTCACACGAAAAAAGTTAACAACATACTTACTAGTTACCCCATCCATTCTGAGGTTATAATCATTAGGGCTTGCTAGGGGAAGCTGCTGGGCTGTCTCTTCTTTGCCCTTTGGTAACCTTGGGAACGTCCTTGAAACACCTGCTTTTAGAACTCAAGAATGCATTGATTGAAAGAGCAACATAAGAGGATACTAAGGACACTGTTTTCATTCTGCTCTTCCCACCCCTTGCCCATTCCATAGAGCCTCGCCAGAAAATAGGAGGGTGATGATGGCCGAAGGGTGGGTGGGGCAAGCAGCAAAATATGTGAGGTTATGAGGGGCCTAAGGGTGTGTGATGTCAGTTCTGCTATCCTTGGCATTCATTTCAATGCATCAATGTCCATACATATGGAGCAGAAGACCTTTTAGTCTTCTGACAACAGTTCTGCCTGCTTAGAACTTAACCTAATGCCAGAGGGTAAGTCGGTGATTGGATCCAGCTGCTAAAGTTGTGGTAAGACGTCTTAGTTGGACAGAGCAAACACAGAACAGCAGGCTTCGAGTATTCCCAAGAGGCTGGAAAGTTCCCCAAAGCAGGGGAATACAGTTAACTTAAAGAAATGGGACTCCTTCGGTTAAATACTTTAAACTCCATTAAGATGGTGTCATGCTTACGATGTGTATCAGGTGCACTGTGACATATTGTATTTGTTTTCTTTGCAACTTGATATACTGCAGCACAAGCATCACCCTTTTTACTACCATGTCACTATAATTCTCTTGCAAGACTACATAGTTTTTCTTCATAACGCAACCATCAAAGCACAATTTGTTTAGCTATTCTAATAGAAATGTATTGATTCTATTTACACAAAGTATTAGGTGGGTGCAAATGCATACAATGTAAGCAATCAATCAATGAACACAGTTTGCCTGGGTTTAATTTTCTTTTGTATAGAACTGAATTTAATCTTGTTCAGTGTTTACTCATTGACTGATTTAGTAAGGCTGATTACTTAAAGACAACGACTTTGCCAATTACTGCGGATACATTAAGGTAAATCATTAACTAGATACAATGCAACCAAAAAAGACTTTCGAACATTTTTCGATACATTTCTTCAATTAAATGGCTGCAAAGCAAGGCGTCTGTAAAATTTCAAAATTATTTTGAATTACATTTCCTGAAACTTCATAAGATTTGTGGGACATTAAGTAAAATACACAAAATGTAGTTTGCAGGCATACCTTGAATTGTTCTTAATAGGGCATACCTCTTGACCAAATATCTTCAGGGGGCTGGTTTAAGCAAAAAGTTTTTCTTGGCGAGATATTTTCTCCTGGAAACAGTCTCTCCTGTGAGCAACACATTATGCTAATTTCCTTAATGCAAAATTTTCAGAATTTTACAAATTTCCCAACAATGCACCCAATGTAGGTTTGACTCGTCTATCACAAGCTGGTCCATATATAAGAACGAGGAAACATAATTTTAGACTGAGAGTAGAGGGAAAAGGTAATGAAGTAGTGCCTGCCAGAACCGCAGGGAGTTGGCAGCCAGGATGTGCACTCCTTGTCAACCTGCAATAGTAGCTCTGACCGACAAAGTGTGCATTCTGATTGATTTGCAGATTATAAACCTTTGATAAAGGGTGCTAACATAGCTTTCTTTTCTTACTAAGGTTACACAATCACTAGTATCTCTAGAGCTCACTATTTTTCCTTTTTCATTTCCTCATTTATGACCCATTGCTTCAAATGTAGCTAATATATTGCTCATCATCCAACATGGGGTATGTGTGGCAAAGTCCCCTTCTATGAGTACTAACGTTTTTTACCTTTTTCTGAGTCCCATTTTTGGTGATATCAGTACTCTAGCACTGTGACACTGCCAACCATTGCCACAATGTGCGTGTCTGGAAATGCATATTTGGTCTCTAATTGGTTTATGAAACTTGCCCCGTCAGGTCACAGTAAGTCAATGCAAGTTAAAAGTTCTGTGTGAGTGCAGTATCTAATTTCACCATTCACTCTCTCATGCCGAAATTTGGTTCAGTGTGTCCTCACAGCAAAGATAACCTTTCACTTGGGCAAGGTGGCAAATCTATCCCCTGCATCAAAGTAATCTTGGTGGATACAAAATGCAGTTTTGTCCCACTAAGAATTTTTCGGGTGTTAAAAGCTACGAATTTAGTTGGAGCTTGATTATGGAGTGCCCAACTTGATAGGCTTTTGTCCAGAGGCAGCCTTGAACCATGCCCCACTGGACAACTCTGGGTTCCAAAAAGTAGACAATGTCTGAAGGTAAACATTTTATATGCTATAACCTGTTTGTCTTAACTGACCTCTCCAGAGTTGTTATCCTGAAATAATCTCTTTATCTTGGTCAGCCATTAACTGATACTTTAGTTCGTCTCTTTACTTTTTCAAGATTTTTTTTATATTAAACCATTGAACATTCATATCTTTGGTATCACTTATCCATATTTGTTCTTTTTGATGTCTTATTTTCTTACATTTCTCCTATTTGTCTCAGGATTTTAATTTACAATAGTTGGTTCTGCTTGAATATAATACACATATTTCTCTGAGGAAATGTTTGCTGCTTGTGCCACAACTATTTGGGTTTGAGTATACATTTTCCAAGAAATGTGTTTTAGCCTAACCAGAGTGTTTATAAAGGTGGTGAGGGTAACCCCATCCCAAATTATGAACTCACTTTTAGACAATACGTTTGCATGTCTCACTGGTATTCTACCTAGGTCCAGGTACACTCTATCAATGCCAGATTTTCCAGGTGTCAACATAAGAAAAAATAAAATTACAAGAAATCAACTTGAAACATTCTCGATATTCTGCCAAGAAATCAATGGTTTTCATGCCAGGCAGCAAGGTCTATAAGGTCTATAAGGGCGCGCGGTGTTGCAGTTTGAGGTTGCACTGCCATTGCTTCCTGCTCCCTGCTTGAACTATTGGCGTAAAGCGCACGGACGCGCTGCCTCTGTGATCCGCTCTCTTCCCTGCCATTGCCTCCCACTCCCTGCCGGAACTCTTGTGCGCAGCATGAGGACGAGCTGCCATTATTGCTCGTCCCCCTGCCTTGGACTTGTTTGAATACAGCGCAAGCATGTGCTACCACCATTTTGCTCTTTGGCCACATACAGCCTGAAAACTGCGGTGAATTACAGTTTTTAGCGCAAGGAAGCGCTTTTTGCATTTTTTATTATTAGACTGCTGCAGAAACGAAGTCCAGGCCAAGGGCGGGCCCATCTGCGCCCGTCCGCGACTGGAAGAGGCTGGGTTGGGCCATCCCTCTTGGCTGTATCCCTTGGCTGGTTCTCAGTACCTACTGACCATGGCCACTCAGACAATCAGGACTTGTGGTCATTGAAGGAGGTAGGCTTGACTATTCAGCATACCATTTTGGCAAGAGTAATCCTCATATAGACTCATACAGACTCATACAGACTCTTGGTGGGGACTGTGGTGGAAACGCTGGACTAATACTATGAGCGTCCTCACACCCGGGGTTACACATCTGTTTATCCTGCATGTATTTATTTGTGATACTGCAGTGGCTTCACATTAGTTCTAAAAAGTTATGTGGAGGCGGAAGTTACAAACAGCCTCTGCAGGGGCAAAGGTTAGCTCTAATCCTACTATTACAACTATGGATTCTTTTCTGCTGAGGGTGGCAGCTGTAAGTGGGAGAGGTGTGGCGCCGCGGCCAGGGCGACTGACGCTGGAATCTGGGGATCAGGGTTCGATCCCCGGCTCCGGCGGCAGGTTAGCCCAGCACCATGTGACTCTGGGCAATAGCTTGCTTAATCTTCCCGATGGCCCCCAGTGCCTAGAGACCCTTATGGGTGATTGTGCGCTTTACAAATGTGGATTATTATTATTATTATTATTATTATAATTGGCAAGGAGATTGAGCTAGCGAACAGATGCTTTTCTAGGTCGCTATCTAACAGCCTGTATCCAACATCTGTCGGCCCTAGTGTACCCCTGTTGGAGGCTATCACTGAACCCCTGAGTTTATCCATCTGTTCTGGGTTGCGTGACGGCTCTCAGGCCAATGATGGGTTACTTTCTTTGCCAGAAGCCCCTTTTAAGGGTACGCACAGGCCTCTTTCTCCGGTCATCATAATAGAAAACCGAGAGAGCAGTGTCCTTCACTCTTTGCAAGGGAAAGATGGTAACTTTACAAAAAAACATGTGGATACACATCTAGCTCCTAGTAGTGAGAGTTCTCAACTGCCCGCAAAGGGGACTCCTAGGCTGGGTGTGGGCACTAAAAGGAAACTCCAAACTATTGGGGGCAAAACCCAGAAACCAAAATCTAACCTAGTCAATAAGCCCATACGAATATAGATCCTTTGGTGGTATTAGAAGCCTTCCAAGCTATAATGACTAGCTTGTTGGACACCAAGCTGAGTCCCATCGTTGAGAGGTTAACCATGATTGAGAAATGCTTAGCAGTGCGTAATCGGTTTGATTAACTTGCAATCTCAGGTGTGCCTAGTGATAATTTAGGATTCAGTAATGTAACTGATTCAGGTTTATCTACATATTCACAGATTACCAACAGGGAACAGCCACATACCCAGTGTCAGACTAATTACGCAGCTCGGGGGAGGTAGACACAATGAATGAAAGTCAGATAACCAGCATGGGCTGGATTCCCAATTTATCGGTGGTCGGCATGCGGGCCCGCAGGGGCACTCAGTGGAGGAATCAAGCTGCTTACCAGTTATTCATCTTCCGCCTCATGTAGTGGTCCTGGGGAACGTACCACCACTCCCACCGGGTATTAATGAGGATTTTAGCCAGCTTAAAAATAAAGTACTTCATTGGTTATCTAACAACACCACCGTAGTTTTAAGAGCGGAACAAAATATTATCTTGGTGCGCCGAGTTAGCTGGATAGGCAGCTCGCAGAAAACCAGAGGGGGTGACTGTGTTGTTGTGAATTTTAACAGATCATATCTCGCTAAAGGAATTTTATCCAGGGATTTTTATTCTGGCCCCCGAATCATGGGTCTGTAATACAGGTTCTACTGCTAGGTTTCTTTTATAAAGCAGGTACACAAAGGTACATTTCAGGGACTGGCAACATGGACGCTCCCCGAGATAGGTGAATTCAAAAACCTTCTGCGGTAAAAGATCAATGGTTTCCACAATCAGCACGCAGCCTAAACTATTCAGTCGGGCACTACTCTGCCCTCCACTATTTATTTATTTATTATTTATTATTACAATTTGTAAAGCGCATACATATGCCCGTGGGCGTCTTGGCGCTAAGATTTCACTTAGGGTCTCTGAGGGTGGCAGCATATTGCTAAATGGACTTATTACTGGTTAAACAACCACGTCTTCAACAGTTTCCTGAACTGGAGAAGGGATTGACTCGATCTAATTGTTAACGGAAGCGAGTTCCAGAGTCTGGCTGCAGTCACCGTGAAACGTCTGTCTCCCCAGGTGACCAACCTGGTGCGAGGTACTGCAAGTTGATGCAGTGACATTGATCTTAGTTGTCTTGATGGACGATAGGTAGCCAGCTGTTCTTGGAGAAACTTCGGCCCTAGGTTATGGATAGCTTTGAAAGTCAGACAGAGTGATTTAAATTTAATCCGGTTTTTGATTGTTAGCCAGTGGTAACTTCTAATAGTATGACTGATCGATTTGAATTTAGGGGTCCTGGAGAGTACTCTTGCTGCCGCATTTTGAATCATTTGCAATTTGGAGATTACCCGGGCTTGTGCATTGGCAAATAGGCCGTTACAGTAATCTAAAGAAGAAAGCACAAGAGTGCTCACCACAGTTTTACCAGCGTTTTCCGAGAGAAATGGGATGATCTTTCGTATAAGCCTAAATTTGTGATGAGCATTTGCCACAGTTTGGTTAGCGTGTGCCATAAAATTGAGCTTCTCATCAAAGACTATTCCCAGATTTCTGACCCTTACTGATGGCGTTGGTAAGGCTCCCAAGGATGAAGGCCACCACACTGATGACCATTGTGGGGAGATCTTCCCAAAAATGACTACCTCCGTCTTCTCAGAGTTCAACCTGAGGCAATTGGCCTTCATCCAATCTTTGATTGCTGACATACCTTCTTGAAAACGTGCCTCTACCTGTTCTCCATCGTTGTTAATAGCAAGCACCAGCTGGGTATCATCAGCATAGGAGGTGAGGCTCATCTGGTAGGATTTAATAACTCTTGCTAAGTCCGACACATAGATATTAAACAGTGTTGGACTTAGAGATGAGCCTTGGGGAACTCCACAGGGTAGGGCAAGTTCTGGTGATTTAACTAGAGTCATCTAACAGATATTCTACATTATCTAGGTTGGAGGAGTGCGACTGACTGCATAATCCTATAGAGTCCGCTGTAGAGACAAAGTCCCAGCAGTTTGCTCCAATAGTTCAAAGTGTGGTGGCCCCCGCGTATCTAATACCAAAGTAAGGTTGTGGAACATTACAGGCCTGGCAGATAAGTTTCAGGACCCATTTGGCAGCAGTTTGTCAAACAATTCTCTGTGATTTGTTTCCAGGAGACTTGGTTGGTGAACTGCAACTTATTTTTGTAGGGATTCAAGGCCTTCTTCCCAGCTTCCCCGTCGGCATGTGGCAGAGCTAAGGGTGGTCTCATCATTTATATATCTTTGCAGTGGACTGCCGGATTCAGATCCTCCTATCTTCAAGTTTGGGTCTTCAAGCTATGGTATTGAAGATGGGGACTACCACTATGGGCCTGATTAACTTTTATAACGTGACGACAAGTATCCAGGGGGAATGTCACATCACTCAGCTGGGTTCCTACGTAAGACTTTCTTGTGGTTTTATATCACATAACCTAATGGTACTGGGCGATTTTAACATCCACCCTTGTGGAGATCCGAGGTACACAAGTATGGCTGTTCTGGGCTGCCCCCGAATGCGGGGATTTCATTTCGAACACTCTACTCAGGGTGAATAATTGAACAACTTACTCAATGAATTTGATCTAATGTCACTAATGTCACTTTCTGCCCCACATAGTAAAGCCATTGTTCCTTCTTTTAATGGGAGAGGTAGTGAATCTTTTATAGATTACATTTTAATTTCATCTACCCTCCAGTTATTATTTTGTGGGTTTATTATAATGGAAAGTGTTACAGCGACCATAATCCACTCTGTGTGCAACTGAGTGGCCCACTTTTATCAAAAAAATCTAGGGTGGTGTTACCGGGCACGCTAAGATCAACAGACGGTAGGCACTGTCTTAAATGGTCATAGGTCTCCCCTGATGCCTTTTATGGTGTGGCAAGAGATTATTGTGCTGCTGAACTAGCACTCTGTATCTCGCTGGGTACTTCGTCGTGGGATGTCCTTAGCACCTTTAATGTTTTCACCATTAAGGATAGGGAACTTTTAAGTGCTTCTGTACGTAAGGTAGTCACTCCAACTCCCAGATGGTTTAACTCATCTTGCTCTCAGGCAGCGCGGAAGCTGTGTCAGGCTTTGAATGTTACTCTGAGAAACCAACTACAGATACGTGCCTGTCGTAACGAATATAAACAGGTACTGGCATACGTAAGAGTGCCTTGAAGGAGGAGGCTTGAAGGGAGTTGTAAGAGATGAGCACCCATGGGTACAGTTCAAGGTTCTGGGGTATCATCAATAGAACGCTTTTTAAGAAAGATGCAGGGGATGACTTAGACTCCCACATCACTGAGGAAGAATGGGTGTCCCATTTTCAATCGATGTTTAAGGGACCTACTGATCAATCTAATCAGACAGACAGGGTCATTAATATTACCGCTGCAGTTTTTAAGCAGAAAGAGGTCGAGGCTGAGATTGCCTGGCTGACATGTAACAAAGCACCAGGCACAGACGGCATCCTACCGGACCTCTGTAAATCGGATCCACTCTTTTGGACACCAGTTCTTGTGGCTGTGCTTAATGCTGCAGCCAGGGACAGCTGCCCGGAATCCTGGGCCACTTCAACTATCGTGCCAGTGTTTAAAAGTGGGACCGCAATAGCACCTTTTGCTATAGGATGATCTCCCTTTTAGACTCAGTGGTAAAGGTCGTGGGTGGGGTGTTATTACGAAGATTATCTTCCTGGGCAGAGGAGCACAAGATAATTTCTGATATTCAATATGGATTTTGCCCTAGTATGGTCAACTGTGGCCCAATGCCTCAATCTTTACATGATCCTTGGTAAGTACACAATTGCTCATCCAGGCACGATCTACTTGGCCTTCAAGGACCTTTCATCCCCTTTTGACTGTGTCAACCGGGTCAAACTGTGGCAAACCATGAGGGCCATGGGGGTAGAGGGAAATATTGCTAACGTCCTAGAGAATCTGCACAGGGCCACCAAGGCCAACGTTAGATACGCTTAGGATCTTCGTGTCTCCAGGGATTTTAACATCTGGAGGGGGGTACGGCAAGGCTGCATTTTGGCCCCTTCTTTGTTCAACCTCTACATAAACAATCTGGATAGAGTTTTGGCTGACACAGTGGCAGATTTTCCGTATGTAGGGTGACGGGGTCTCCCCATCTTACTATATGCGGACATTGCGGTCCTTATAGCCAGAACCGCTAGGGGCCTCCAATCCCTGCTTGACACCTTCTTAAATTTCATGGGGGCCTGAGATTCAGCAATAAATAATGCTAAATCCTATATATTGCAGGTAGGGATGCAGCTCAAGAAAAAGTTTCTCTTCACAGTAGGTCCAGAGAAGATCCCTCTGACGACTGTCTTTTCATACTTGGGGGTTTTACTGGATGACCATTTGAAGTGGGGGCCTCTTATTCAGAAAAAAAGGGCGAGCTTACGAGGGTAAACGCTGCTGTTTTCAACTTTGCTGCAAAGATGGGCAAGCGCCCAATTGCAGCCATGTTTAAAGTCTATCAGGCCAAAAGTGTAGCGACAGCTTGCTATGGTAGTGAAATTTGGGCGAACACCATCACAGATGCGTTGCAGGTGGTTCAGATGACTTTCCTGAAGCGTTTGTTGGGCGTGCCAAGCCGTTTATCAAGCTTGGTGGCTCATGAAGAATTGGAGGTGCCTTTTCTATGTGATACATTGGTTTTGCACACCCTAGTGTTCTGACTCAAGTGTTTGCTGAATAATAATTTAGCCCTCAGCCAGCATATTATAACTCAATGTATGAGCCTTGACCACATGTCCTGGATACCATGGCTGAAATATATTAAAAGTTGTTTTGAAGAGTTGGGACGCCCTGAACTTTTCTTAAAGCCTGATTCTATTGTACAAAAGGATGTGGAGTTTGCCAAGAAAGCTTTTAGCAGTATAAGGAAATTAGAAAGAAACTAGCTTGAAGTGCAAAAACCTAGTGTCCGCAAATTCCTGTTGCTAAAAACAGACCCATCCATAGAGCCTTATGTCCTGGGGTCACTGTCCATATAAGAGTGTTTTTTACTGTCTAGGTTTCGCCTGGATTTTTTTCATTTGTTACTCACTGTTCCAAAAGGGTGCAGTAGAGGCCAGCTGTTAGCACCCTGTGGCTGCCACGGAGTGTCTCCACAGGATCTGCTACACTTCATGTTCTTTTGTAAATGTTACTAGGTACCCCGGAGATACTTTTTATCCCCCTTTTAAACAAGTTGAATTTTAACCAGGTTCGCCCAGCGCTTCTGTAGTTGCAATTGCTGAAGGCTGATTGTATTTTTTTCATTGTGGGCTATTTGAAATCTACGGTGAGAACTAGGGCCTGTTCGGACAACTAGCAACCCTTCTTGGTAGAAGGTACTCTCTGTTTTAATGTTTAGTATATGAGTCACACTAAAGGGCCCTTTCTTTTTTTTCCTTTTTTATTGACATGAACTGTATTTTGTATGTAATTTTATTGTATGATGTTTTAAATGAGATTTGAGTGTTGTTAAACTTTTATTGTTTTGTGTACGTGAAACCAAATAAAGTTGATTTGATTTGATTTGAACTCATTTACATATTCATCAGATGTCCAAATATCTGGCAGGGTTTTCAGACTCTCTTTATGCTTGGCATCTCATTCAGGCCAAAGCCCAAATTAAGGGTTACAAGGACGTTATAGTTAGGCTCATATTTCATTCATACAAAACCAGGGAAATTCAGCAGGTATGGTTACCTGAGCTAACTATAACTTACACCATGCAATTCAATGCTTATTGCTTCACATATTACGATCACTCACGACATAGTCAGTGGCATCACTGCTGACATTTAAAATGAGAACCCTGATGGCATCATCCAGTGATTGTGTGTTTTCTAAAACTGTATGAGTGTTAAACATATGTACTAAGCTACTACATAAGTTAGATTAGTATACTAGGTGTATTACTAATGAGTGATACTACTTCTGACATATATTATGTGAGTGGCCGTATAGTGCCTTTGTGGATGTGTGAGTGGTGAGTTAGTGGCCTATGGGTGAGTGAGTGAGTATGTGTGTGAGTGCCTGTATGGGTGAGTGAGTTTTGTTTAAAATTTAATTTCCTAATAACGTCCAGGAAACCTTTGTTTTTTTCAGTGAATTTTAAAAACATTTAAAAATGTTTCTTAACTATAACATCCCTGTAATATTTGTTTTTTCAGTTAAAATATATTTGTCTATATATAATATTTGCTTAGAATCTTTAAACCAGACAGTGTACATATGTGGGCATACAGAAATTAAGGTAGTTATTTATTCATAATTATATACATACAGTTAGATTTGAAAAATTTTAAGCACACAATACCACTTTCCAATGAATGGGGGTTTGATAAACTAATTTGTGTTTGAAGATAAAGTGTCTGTGTTTTTCAGTGTTGCCTACTGCTGCATTCTGTAGCTTTGTTGGTATGGAACAAGCCAGACCAGATAGGATACTCCTTGTTGGGGTTTCAAATATTTGCATTTCGTACCTGTACAAATTGGTAACTCAAAGAATGCTTGGCATTTCATTGTTTTGGCTGTTCTTCCATTATTGCAAACTTGCATCATTCACAATTGTGCTGCCCAATTCTCATTTCAGAGGAAGAATATTTGTGCATGGATTGATACTGTCATGATATATATATATATGTTTGTTATGTTACATGGCATTTCCATGGTGCAACATTTGTTTAGCAGGACGCTCCTGCCTGGACATGTAATGTGCTTTCAGGTCACTTGCCTCTTTGCTTAAACATGACTACAGTAGACACTCTCCCATAGCCTCTTAACATGACAAAACCCTTTTAGAATAAGGAAATGTACAATTATCGGGCTTGGCTGTGAGCCAGTAGATATGTGGAGGTGTGTGTCTAAGCTACTACATAGGTTAAATTAGTGCAGTAGGTGTACTACTAATGAGTGATACTATTCTGACATATATTATGTGAGTGGGCGTATAGTGCCTTTGTGGATGTGTGAGTGGTGAGATAGTGGCTGTATGGGTGAGTGGGTGAGTATGTGTGTGAGTGCCTGTAAGGGTAAGTGAATGCATGTGTTAGTAGTTGTATAGTGTATGAGTGAGTGTATGAGTTGCATTATGACTGGGTATGTGGGTGGCTGTATGAATGAGTGAGTGGGTATGTGAGTAGTTGTATGGGTCTGCAAATGGGTATATGACTGCTTGTGTGGACATATGAGTTGGTGTATGGGAGATTGAATGGGGGTATTGGTGGTTGTGTTAGTTATTCTGTAGATTATGTCATTAGTGATGTCATCAGTGATTTCATTTGAGATGTCATCAGTGATGTCACTGATCATATCTCAAGAGATGAATTATGTCAGATTGTAAGTAGTTCATTGCGGAGGCATAAGTTATGTTAGCTCAGGTAACTATAACTACTGAATTTACCGGTTTTGTGTAAGTGAAATATGAGCCTAACTGTAATGTCCCTGTAACCTTTGTATTTTTCAAAAATGTCATATCCTAAACAGGGTCTCCACCTTGTTGATATGGTTGGCCGTGCCCCTGGTAGGTATAAACCCATGCTGTCTTATCAACACTAGTGGAGCAATAACCCTAGCCAAACGGGAGGCCAAGATTTTGGTGTAGATCTTCTTGTTGCAATTCACCAGGGAAATAGGTCGATAAGACCCAGGGAGATCTGCCGGGTTATCCTTTTTTTTTTTAAAACAATATTTGCCTCCTCCACGGATGGCAACACATCTCCACATTGCACTTTCTGCAGTATAGCCAACATATACATTTTTGCTTCCTGGAAGAAGGTTCTATAGACCTCCAGGGGTAGCTTATCTGGGCCAGCTGCCTTACCAGTGGCTAAACTATTTATTGCCTCCTTGAGCTCCTCCATAGTGATAAGGATTTCCAGAATGACTGCTTCATCCTGGCCCAGTCATTCACTGTTTATACTCTAGAGGAGAGACTCAGCTGCCTGCCCCCTACAGTTGTCTTCTGTATATAAGGCCTCAAAAAAGTATGAACGACATTCAAGATCTCAGGGGGGTATCGACTAGCTTACCCTGTGTGTCGTCCAATGTCTTGATTCTCTGCGCCGCTTCCTTAGAGCGAAGCCTTTGTGTAAGACAGTGCTCAGTACCCTCCCTAAACTCATAACACTCATCATTATACAGCTTGTATTTGATGGTTGATTCCTTACTCCAATGTAGATTAATTTTGGCTTTACAATGGGCAGCCTCAGTTTGCAGTGGGGTGGTGTCCACACCCGCCTGAAATTCCCGCAAAAGGTTCTCTTCCTCTATTTTGAGTTTTCCATATAAGTTTTAATTCTCCACTTTCAGTTGTCTCTGTTTATGAAGCCCAAAACTCAGGACTTCTTCCCTGAACCCTGCCTTTAAAGCATCCCACACATAGGCATGTGAGATCGAATTGCGATTGATTTCTAAACATTTCCGAATTTAATTATTCATGTGATTAATGAATGTTGCATCCGTTAGGAGCTTCCGATCAAATGAGAAAGATCTCGGTGAGGAGAATGTACTAATAATCGGAATATCCATCACCAGTGAACCATGATAAGCTGTAATCCTTGGATTAACATTTATTGTAGCCCCCGAATTTAGTGCAGATGAGCTGAAAAAGTAGTCTAAATGCACTAATTTATTTTGTGGTTGGGAATAAAAAGTAAAACCAGGGTCTGGGTCCCGTAATACGGCCCATGCATCAATCATACCATGATCCCCTAGATGGTGATATAGTGCCTTAAAATCTTTAGGTTTCCTACTCTTATATTAGTTCCAGCCTGTCTGTAAGTCAAAACAGCCCAGGTGGATATTTATTTATTTATTTTCGAGATTTGTATTGCGCGACAAATACCCGGAGGTGTCTCGGCGCATATAATGCTTTATGGGGCAAAGGCCAGCTGGTGGAGTCATTGATCAAATAACCAGGTTTTCAAGGATCTGCGAAAAGCCATGAGCGTGGGACAAGTTTTAATAGCTATAGGAAGAGAGTTCCAGAGTCTAGGGGTTGCCACCAGGAAGCGTCTGTCTCCCCAGGTAGACGTTCTAGTGCGGGGGACAGGTAATGCGAAGGTGGAGGCTGATCGCAGCGATCTTTTGGGGGCATAAATCCTAAAGGCATCTCTGAGGAAGCGAGGCCCATTCTCATGTATGGCCTTATAGGCGATACAGAGTACCTTGAATTGAAAACTGCTCCTGACTCGTAGCCAGTGCAGATGTCGTACGGTCAAGGAGGTTGCATGATGTTTAGGAATACCAAGAAGGACCCTTGCTGCCGCATTTTGAACCGACTGCAGTTTATTTAGGATTTGTTCTTGTGAGTTAAGAAAGAGGGCATTGCTGTAATCCATTTTGGAGAAGACCAAGGTGGTAACCAATGTTTTTCCTGCTGAGGCCGGGAGGTATGAGAGTAGTTTTTTAATTTTCCTCAGCATGAAAAAAGCGGATGAGACCACCGAGTTAACATGATGTTTAAAAGATAACTTCTTGTCGAAAATAACTCCCAGGTTTCTGACCTTGGCAACCGGGACTGGGGGAGGACCCATTTGCTTAGGCCACCAATTGGGAGACCAGTCCGGAGAAAGGTTGCCAAAAGTAATCACCTCGGTCTTATCCGAATTAAGTTTCAAGCAATACCCCGACATCCCGGAGCAGATGGCAAGCATCCCCTCCTGGAATCTCGAGGCAACTGCTGGGCCATTCTTATGTACAGCCAGCACCAACTGCGTGTCATCTGCATAGGTGGTTAGAGACATCCCGTGTGCCTTTATGACCCTCGCCAAATCCGCTACATATATATTGAATAATGTAGGGCTTAGCGAGGAGCCTTGGGGCACACCGCAGGGTAAGGTGAAGAAGGGTGAGTAAAACTCCCTCAATCTGACCGCCTGCGAGCGGTTGGCCAGGAAAGATGTGAGAAGGTTTTTGGCCAGATGGTTAACCCCCAAAGATGCGAGACGGTCGATCAGTATAGAATGATCGACCGTGTTGAAGGCGGCAGACAGATCTAAAAGTATAAGCCCCGCCTTGGTCTAAAATGGCCCTAATTTCATCAGAGGCCTTTATCAGGGCGGTTTCAGTGCCGTGACCCTTCCTGAAACCAAATTGCGTGTCATCCAGGATTTGATGTCTATTGATGAACTCTGAGAGCTGCTGATTCATCAAAGATTCAAAGATTTTGGCAGGAAAGGGGAGACAGGCAATAGGTCTATAGTTGGCTGATTCTCCCGGGTCAAGAGAGGTTTTTTTTAACAGTGGTCTTATGACTGCTCTTTTCCATGTATCTGGGTAAATCCCGGTCTGGAAAATGGAATTGCATATATCCGTCAGAGGAGGCGTGATAACCTCTGATATAGAGTTGGATATTGAAGGTGGGCAAGGGTCCAAGGGGGAGCATGACCTGATGACGGTGGTAAGTTTGCTAATTTCTTGAGCCGAAACTGCTTGAAAGACGGAGAAGGTTGGTTTTGAGGAAGGAAGCAAGGGATGGGCAATGGAGATTTCAGGACATTTAGGGGGGAGAAGGTAGAGTATATATTAGTAACCTTGGATGCAAAGAAGGTGGCTACAGAATTACAAAGATCTTGTGTGGCCTCAATGGAGGGGCCTGTGGGGGGATTAGAAAGGGAATTAACAACTTGGAACAGCTTCCTGGCTGAGTTCTGAGCAGACTCAATTTGCGATGAAAAGTAGGCGCTCTTGTGTGAGGCAATAGATCTTTTATATATTGCCAAAGCGTTTTTGTAGGTGAGCTTCGCTGTGGGGCAATAGTGTTTTCGCCAGTGTCTCTCGAGGTTCCTACAGTACTGTCTATGAAGTCTGAGGTCCTCCGTGAACCATGCTGCAGAAGGCACTGCGCGATTGGGGGAAACACGTTTGGTCGGGACTAACTGATTGGCCGCCTCCAGGATCCATTCTTGATACCTTGTGGACCCTAAGCATGGGTCGGGAGAGGCCTTATATGGGGCGTTATTAAGGGTGGCAGAGAAAAGTGGAATGTCAAGGTTTTTCCAAACTCTGGCAATTTCGGGGACGTGTGTTTTAAGCTGAGGAGGGTTAGGATTATGAACTGGTAAGGTAAAGACCACTGCAAAGTGGTCTGACCACACTAGCGGAAGAACCGTGAGCAAGGAAATATCCTGGTTGTTAGTGAATACTTCATCAAGAATGTGTCCTGCTTGGTGGGTGGGGCAACTGACTAATTGTCGGAGTCCCGCTAACTGGAGATCGGCAATTAAGTGGGTAGTGTCTTTATCCCCTGTGGCTTCTAAATGAGAGTTAAAATCACCAAGAATGGTAAAGTCACTGGTTTCTAGAGATAGCTCTGTAAAATGGTCTAGAGACGCAAGAAAGTGTGTGCGAGGACCGGGGGCGATATAGCAAAATGCCTTTAAAGGCTTGATTATGGTTGAGTGATATAGAATAGGCCAGAGCCTCGCAGTCAGCGTGCTGGATAGGTTCTGTAATAACGGAATATGAGGCTTTATAGATAATCGCTAAGCCGCCTCCCCTGCCTACCGGTCTGTCAAGTCTTGTCACACAGAAACCATCGGGCGTGGCCGCGCAAAAATATTAAAGATATTAAGGTCACCGCACAAGATCAGTGAGGTAGGCCATGATGCTAATTCTAAATTGAGTCCCTCCAATACTGATGCCTCATCTAGGTTGGACCCATACACTAAGCACAAGGTAAACCTAAAGGCCCCCAAAATACATGTAATGACCACCCAACTGCCTTATTTATCTACCAGTGTTCTCGCCGTGCCCTGGATCCCATATTTAGCCAAGATGGCTACCCCACGATTCATAGTAGACTGTTGTGTGCAGGTCCATAACGAATAGCCTACTTTATTTAGAATCTTCCGTTTACCCTACGGAATATGGGTTTCCTGTAACGCACCAGGTCAGGTTGAACCACACATACTTCCACAGCCACCCACTGCAGTTTTCCATTACTATTTAGCCCACACACATTAAAGGAGCATATATACGCATTCCAGAGGGCAACATCCTATCCCCCATTGTATACTGCCAGCTTTCTCCAATTAGTGACCCTGCCACCTAGTAAGTAAGTAAGTAAGTAACATTTTATTTGCACAATTAATTAAAATCTTTGCAATAAACACATACAAAATTGGCTGTTGTAGAAAAGGAGTGTTCGAGTCTATTAAAAAGGTCAGTACGATTGTTGGTTAAAAGAGTAATGAGAAGGTCGCTTGGAGAGGATAGGGCTCAAACTTGGTCAGATGGTAAGATCAAAGAGTTAATATCTGCAATAAACTTTACAAAGCGTGTCACCATCTGAGGTGAGTCCCCCCTCATGCAAGCATCTAGTGCTTCTTGACATGTCCTGATACTAAGAAGAAGCCAAATTGGTCTCAGCCAGAAAATTCTTTGGGCTCGTAGCCGAGGACAGATACACAAGATGTGAATGAGGTTTTCCTCTTCTTGGTTACAAAAGCGGCATTTGGAAGAAGCTTCTTTCTTATATCCTTGGCCAAACTTATATGCCTTCAGCGGAATTAAGCCAAAGCGAAGTCTCATTAGCTGGAGTTTAATGTGTGGTTTCATAGTAGATGCAAGATAAGACCTAGTTTTGCACACCTGTGTACCTCTAGCTTCCACTTGTAATGGATTGCATTTTTCCTACCCCCAGCACCCCACTGTTCCTGCCACCCCCATGCTCCCCCAATGTCCTCTTGAACCCTACCCCCAACCCTCCTCCCTAGCCCTTCCTTGCAGGGCTTCCAATGCAGCTCCACACCCACCCCCCACCCATCCTGCAATGAGGCATGGGGCCCAATGGTCCTGGTGATGAGTAACTCACATTACCCGGAGGTGCCCCCTCACACAAATATCTTTAAATATGTACACATGATAAAATAATCCCCTTATTCAGAGATACCCGAAGAGAAAAAGGTGAAAAGACAAAATGGGCAGGGAAACCAGACAAAAAAATATATAAGAGAGAAAATGTGCCTATCCACCGAAGCCCTATTTGATAGACTGTAGATACTCTTTTGCCTGCACTTCAGAAGTATGTTCATTACATACGTGGCAGGGTTAAACAAAAAGGCTTGGGCCCCTTTGCCCTGAAATAGAGAGCTAAAGAGATAAGTTGTCACAGTTGTCATTGTTTTTCCACCGTCTGGTGACAAAAATCTGGTCTCACAAAAAATTCTGACCCCTTTCCCACCCTCTTTTTATCAGAGCATGCCAATTAATACACAGCTTAGTGAGCCAAGAAGTTGTTGATGGATATTAGGATCGCTCTGGATCTTTAGGAATTTTGTCCCAGTCTCATACGTGTGTGAAACAGAACCTGTGCGCTCTTTGTATCTCTTGGTTCCAATCTTACTGTGGAAGCTCAGGGAAGGCTTCAGTAACAAGATCAACAACAAAATTTTGCACGTCCTGACCCTCCGTGCCTTCTGAAATCCCGAGGATTCTCAGATTGTTTAGCCAAAGGCGGTTGTCAAGATCTGTTAGCTTCCATTGTGTGTCATCTTTTGACGCATGTATTGACTCTGCCACAGCCTTTTGAGCTGCCAGCTCATCTTCCAAATTAGAGATCCATGCTCCTGCCTCATTGAACCGTTCTGCGAATTCAGAACAGGATTTCGCATTTGTCAAATTGAATTCTGCAGTTTGCGACATGCACCTTGGGTCCTTTAACCCCTCATACGAGTTTCTTCCCTTTGCGCCATAATACTTTTGTACATCACAGGCAGGGATAAATCTTCAGGCTTTCTCACCATGCTTTGAGTTGAATGTTTAATTACAGCCCCTCATCTGTCCTTAGCCCAACTGAAAATGAATAGTCCCATACCAGAGCGTAGTTGCCCCACTCGTGAGGAGCAGCCTCGCCATACTCATACCTCTTGCATACTGCCCGTAGGACAGCTTCCGATGTATCAGTCCCTTGGTCCTGATCCCCTGGATGTGGACCGCTTGTCTCACTATGGCCAATGCTTGGAGACGAACCCTTAGAGCAAGACCTAAGAAATGACTCAACTTCATCTCCTGATGAATTTTAGGGGGCAAAAAGGGAAAAAAGTACTCCCCGGAATCAGTTTCCTTCATCATGTTCTGAATGCTGATATCATCCTTTTTCCATGGTTCATGCCCCATTTAACCTGTATTCAGAAAGTGTCTGTCTGTGCCTTTTTTGTTATAATGCTGCTCCGAGCTTCCTCAGTGATGTTATTAAGTCCTGTGCACTTTTTTGGGGGGCTATCCACCATGTCAGGGGTAACAGAACAGTGTTTTTAGCTTCCCATAATCCCAGCATTAAAAAAAATGTCACCATTTTAACTAATCTGAACCTTATGCTTGCTGGATTGGTCAGTAGTAGGATAGCCAGTGTCCCCCGCAACCTGTCCTTGCTTCTCAGACCAGTTTACCCATGTACTAATACCCCCTACTGATCTCCCTACATTTTTTTGATGGTTTTTCCCCCTTCCAGGTAGAAACAAAGGGGGTATATTGCGCTTACCGCAATCTACACCTTGCTCGCCTTCTAATTTTTTTCTCCAGTATTTCTCCTGTATTATTTGCAGTACTATTTTTATTACTCCATTGTTGTAGCAAACCGCTCCTGGCAGTTCCAGCCGTATCCATTGAGGTACAAGGTTTCCCCCTGCAGACTTCAGAGGCATCGGAGCAGGAAAACCCAGTCGGATCAGCTCCTTCCCCAGCCCCAAAGCAGGTCTGCGTTGCGTGCCAGGAATACGGATGCCAAGGAGGGCACAAGACTAAACTGAGGAGCTACCCTGTCAAGGATTAGGGAGCCACCAAGAAACACGTTACACCGCATGTGATACATTGCATTCCATGATAACGCTGTTATTATGACAACAGAGTTGTTACATTGCATACCATTACAATGCAAGTCATTAAAATGACGTGCTGTAGGGGGCAAAGGATGTTGGAATAGTATAATTTACTATTCCAACTCCAGTCTGTCCAACAGTAGGGAAGGTGTTGGATTTTAAATCCAACACCTTCTGCCCCCTACAGCAAATTGTTGTAATGACTTGCATTGTACTGGTTTGTGATGTAACAACGTAGTAGTTGTAACAACCGCATTGTAATGCCATGCAATGTATCGCATGCGATGTAAACAGTGTTTCCCAGAAACACCAATACATGCCTCGCATGATCCAGGGCTGTGGGGGCTGTATGGGAGGTGGAATTCCAATGAAGGGCGAGTCCGGGAGCGCTGGGTAAGTGACCAGCGATGCGGGCTCCATCTTGCCTCCGAACAGGATATTTAAAATTCATTAGCAATATCCAAAAGGATATTGTTAATGAATTTTTAAATTATTACCCAACTGTATAAAATAAACCTCATCTAGAGGATCCTTCCCTGATTGAACATTTTTTACAAAAATGAGGACTACCTAAAGTATCACAGTTAACCATAGATAAATGATATTCACCAATTACTATGAAGGAAATTGAATTGGCTATCAGATCCCTTACACAGGGTAAATCTCCAGGTCCTAGTGGAATTCCAGTGGAATTTTATAAAGAATTTGCCTTCCAGCTCATTTCTCATTTGTTTAAACTTTTTACCTTTTTTGGTGCTTCAGGCTCAACTTCTGGTTCTTTTACTGAAGCTTTAATTATAGTTCTCCCAAAACCTAACAAGGTCCAAACCATTGTATCAAATTATCATCCTATTTCTTTAATAAATCAAGATAGTAAACTCTTTGCTAAAATTCTTGCAACCAGATTGACCTCCATACTTGAGGCCCTTGTTCATCCCGATCAATCTAGTTTCATGAAGAATATATACTTTGTCAACAACACTAGAGTCTTATTACATGCTACTGAACATGGGTCTTTCTTATCTTTACCATCTGGAGTACTTGCATTGGATGCTGACAAAGCTTTTGACAAAGTTCATTGGCAATATCTATTTCATACCTTATAAGCATTTAATTGTAGTGATTTGTTTATTCGCATGATATCCGTTCTCTATTCTAGCCCTTCTGCTCGCCTATTCATTAATGGTCATATTTCTAATCAATTTTCACTTTTTAGAGGTACCAGAAAAGGTTGTACCTTATGCCCGTAGTTATTTCTTCTTCTTATTGAACCCTTCCACACTACTATTAGAAAATGTATTGCCATTACTGGTATTAATACCAAGGATGTTATCATCAATACAGTAGCATATGCAGATGATATACTTTTGTTTATTAGTAATCCTGAATCCTAATTTTCTCCATTATTTGATATTATTTCATTGTACAATCAGATTTCAGGTTATTCGTTAAATACCAACAAAACTGAATATTTTCCTCTTCTCAATCTTCATTGTATACATGATATGTTAGAATAATCAAGAGAGAAGGATCACTTGTCCTGCATAACCAGGGTATGCAGGTTTCGTTCTAGCTAGTCCCAATAAAAAACCCTCATGCACGTGTAGGGTCGGTAAATTTGGCGGTATATCTTGATTCTCCGCTATTCTTAACACGTGTGTGCATAATCATCGGGTTTAGTGGTTATGCATCCTCCACCCGGAGGTTGTGCCCTTGGTTAAAAACAGTAGTGATCAGTGACGTGAATTGTGAAAAAAGGTAAAAATCTCTTCCTGCCAGAGTAGTAATTTTATTCGTTCTGGATTTGAGATATGGAGATAAAATTGTGTGAATGAGAGTGATTAGGGCTCTCACACACTTAGTTTAGCGAATATTGTAGGTCGACATGTTTCAGCCCTCTACTGCCGGTTAGGTCAAGTGGGCTTTCTTCAGGACCGAAGTGCATGGTGTATAGAGACCATGGGCGTCTCTATTAGTGTTAGGCAAATAGCAATTATTATGGTTGCCTATTTGTTGAATGTGAAGGGGATGATGTATTAATCATACTTCTTGTAGGTTGCTAGGTACCTGTAATAAAAGAAAAAAAAATACTAGACAAGAGGGGTGATGGGGTAGGGTTTTTTTTGGTCTTACGTCAGACTAGTGTACTGGTAATGCTTACCAGGAACATAAAGACACTTTTACAGTGAAGCAATTGAAAACTGGCAATACTTCTCTCAACCACACACAAGCTAATGGTAAAGGTCAACTCTCCCAAATATGGGTACTCAATTTAAATTGGCAAGATTTCTCTACTCATTATATAGTAACGACATACATACAGAACTTATCTGCCCATAAGGACATGGTGCCACAAGGTTGTAAAATGATGTATGCAATATGGTGTCTGATATGCCCCTGAATCGAAGAATTATGCGCTAACATAACTTCAGAGGTACCGGTATTTTGATAGTTAAAATGCTTATGTGCGAGATTTTCAAGGCGCGATAAACACGTACCTTCATCCGATGTATTTTTGCCTCATCGGGGTCCCAGGGGTCAGGGAGGCCTACTAGAAAATATAATGTAGTTTCAGAACCTGGGGAGGTTATTGAGAATACGTTACGATTCTGTAGCGGCGTGCGTCTCATCAATGGGAGGGAATTACCAACAAAGGCCGCCTTTTTTAGGGAGAGGCCAGACGAATTAAAGATCGAGACTAAAAGGAGTGACGTGGCAGGATCAGCCACGACAAGTACATACCCAGAGCATTACCAGGGCAAAACCAGGGATAAGCACAATACCCTCGTAGTCAATCTAAAAGATAAAATTCTGACTGAAGACCAAGAACGAATTCTAAATAAGGGCCTTGGATATGTTCCAACACCGAATTTGGACATTTTTAAAACAAAATGTGAGATTGCAGAATTCTGCAGAAAACTGAAATTAAAAGCCTTTTTCAGTAATCAAGCACCCCCAATCCTGATGGAGACACTTCCCTACGGAAAACATCAAACTTATGCCCTCTGAACTCACAAGTTCCAATTGAGATACTCACATTTGAGCTGGCCATCATGAAAGAGATAGACGGACTGAAATACAATGTAAAGAAACCATTTCAAAATGTATCCAAAGCTGAGCAAAAAGCTCTAGACGAATTGAGAAATGATGGTGACATCATTATAAAAAAAGCAGATAAAGGGGGAGGGGTAGTTCTTCTCTCTAAAGAAGGTTACAATCAACAATGTTTAGATTTGCTTTCAGATCAAAAGTTCTACAAGGTCATTACTACTGACCCCACACCGAGACTACAGAGAACCATCGCTCTGATGGTAACAGAAGCAGAAACAAATAATTGGATCTAAAAGAAGGAAGCTGAATTTCTAGAAACCAATACCCCCAGGACCCCTTACTTCTACTCTTTGCCCAAAACCCATAAAGCATGAAACCCACCCCCAGCAAGACCAATTGTTTCCGGGATTGGTTCAGTATTAGAACCATTGCCGCAATTTGCAGACCAATACCTGAAGCCATTAACGCAAAAAACTCCGACCTACCTAAAAGACACAAGGGATCTTCTAAATCTCTTGCAGGACTTCAACTACTCAGCAGAAAGCATGATTCTGGTGGGGCTCGATGTTGAGAGTCTTTACACGAGCCTCCCCAACAGAAGACTCTTGATACATTAGAAACTATCATCTTTAACAGCGATTGGGATTATAAAACACCCAGGCACTTCATAATTGAGTGCTGTAAGATGGCCTTTACAGAGACTCAACTCAATGCTTAGGAACACATAGACCTGGCTAGCAGAGAATCGCCTCAAACCTAATGCGCTAAAAACAGAATTCCTCTTAATAGCTCCTCCCTCCAAAATACCCATCACTCAGGCCTGGCTTAACCAGCTCACTGCTCTCAACATTCAACCTACTATTGTGGACTCTGCTAAATCCTTAGGCATAACCCTTGATGGCAATCTCAACATGCAACATCACAATGCAACGAAGGGAGCTAATTTCCACATCAATACATTGCGTGAATTGAAACCTTTCCTCCCTCCCAAGGATTTCAAAACTGCAGTCCAATCCTTGGTCATTCCACAGGTGGAATATGGAAGTGCTGTCCTATGTGGTCTCCCCCTATCAACTATCGCACCATTAAAAGCCACTATTAATGCTGCAGCCAGACTCATCACAGGATCAAAAAAAAGATCACACATCACTCCCGATCTAAAAATTCTAAACTGACTGCCCTACGAAGCCAGAATACATCTGAAAATCGCCTGTATGACTCACAAAGCTTTACACCACAATTCCCCCAGCTATCTGGCGCAGAAACTGACAATTTCTGGTGGATCGAGAGCAACAAGAAGTGCTGACACTCTTCTTTTGAAACCCAGGAGATTCCACAAGAAAAGAACTTATAAACGCTCTTTCTCAGGAATGGCGCCCAGGATATGGAATGCCCTCCCTCCAGAAATCCGACTTATCTCTTCCACGGCATCCTTCAAAAAAGAAGTAAAAGCTCTCCTTTTAGACAAATTTACCTAAACTTTTTGACTATTGTAATATTATAACTTAATACCTCCTCCAAACATTATTTATATTGTTCTCTGTAGGTATATTGACCGCCTGCATCGTCGCCACCTATATTGCTACTCTCTATTTTTTGGAACCATTTACACCTTTCTTTTCTCAAATTCTTTGTTTAATTATTATTCTTTTGCATGCTTATTTCTCACTATGATTGTAAAGCGCTCTGATATCCGTAAGGATCTTGTTCGCGCTCTATAAAACTTTCAAAATAAATAAATAAATAAGAGAACTATTTTCAGTACAATGACACTATCTATCAACAATGCCATGGGACATCAATGGGCAGTACATTTGCTCCAAGCGTAGCGGGGCTCTACGTGAGCAGTTTCGAATCAGAACACATCAATAACCCCATTAATACATACCAAAACAGATTTTATTTTGGCGTTGATACAAAGACGACATCATTCTAATCTGGGAAGGAGATATGGAAAGCCTTAAGAACTTCCATACATGGATCAACGCAAGGGATGAATTGTTGAAATTCACATATGTAGCAGACAGGCACCAACTTGACTTCCTTGACATTACCATCTATGCCGAGAACCAAACTTTACAAACAAGAACTTACTATAAACCAACATCAAAGAACAGTCTACTCTCGTACCATAGCTTTCATCCCCGCCCACTGAGGGAGAATCTCCCTTACAGTCAGTTCTTAAGATTACGCAGAAATTGTAGTAATACAACAGAGTACAAGAAACAGGCAAATGAACTGTGTGGCAAACTTAAAGAAAGGAATCACCCTCAACGAGTCATTGACAAATGTATGAAGAGGGCAAGAAACCAGAACAGAGGAAGCCTTTTGGAACCTACCCAGAGAGTGCTTGAACCAGACCTGATGACCTGTGTCACCACCTACGGCCCGGCAAGTAACACTGTTAAAAAGATCATCAATAAAAACTGGGGAATACTTACTTCGGCAAATATTAAATGGCCAAAACCAAGGTTTGCCAATAAAAGGACACGCAACCTAAAAGACATATTGGTCCACACCAGACCGTCTCAAAAGAAATCCACAGTTGCAGCAGGCCAATTATGGGATCACCGTCCAGTAACTGGGCACTTCCCATGTGACTCATGTTCAGTGTGCCAGCTGACGAAGACCACGAAGGAGATACAACTACTACCTGACTTCAAATGGAGATTAATAAATCACACAAACTACAACACCAGTCATGTGATCTATATGATCACTTGTCCATGCAAGAAGCGTTATATAGGGATGACGTGTAGAAAGGTCAAGCAGCGCATCTGCGAGCATCGCAGCAATGTCAAGTGTAAGAAAAATACCACCAAGATGTCAAGCCATTACCTTAAAACAGGACACACAACTGATGACCTTAATTGGATAATCTTAGAAACTCTAAACAACAAGGATCATAACGCCGAAAAAATCCTCTTTGAGAAGGAACAGAGGTGGGTACATAGACTGCGGACAGACTCAGATGGCCTAAACGACAATATTCCATGGGGAAACATATATAAGTAGCCAATGCCATCACTGAGCCCTTCTGCTAGGCCCGTATATACCTACTAGCCACCACTAACTGTTGAATAATATCCCAAAGAATCCCCCTGTCATACCCATTGACAGTAGAAATGGCGATTTACCCTGCAAAGCGATTGATGCTCTGCACCTTGGAATTAGATGAATACCAACATGTGGGAATAACGGTCTGGGATCTAGAATCAATTTGCAATGTGTAATTCGTCATAAAGAACAGAGTCAACCACAGTCCAGTTTCTACACTCTCAATACATATATGTATAAAAAACACTTTCGGAAACTTTACAATTGCTTGTACGACTCTGCACTAAATTAAATATTATTAAGCAATGACACAAAAGAGAACAGACTCGGGTCAACATTTAGAAGTCTGTCTTCAATGGCCGTTCAGCCATCTCTCATATCTTGCCACCCGGAAGAGCTTGCGCGATCCCGGGCCCAGAGTGGAAGAGTCAGCACAAGTGGTGCAGACGGAGACGGCAGGTAGCACGAGGATGAGACCCATGCCGCTACAGAATCGTAACATATTCTCAATAACCTCCCCAGGTTCTGAAACGACATTATATTTTCTAGTAGGCCTCCCTGACCCCCTGGGACCCCGATGAGGCAAAAATACATCGGATGTAGGTACGTGTTTATCGCGCCTTGAAAAACTGGGGCATAAGCATTTTAACTATCAAAATACCGGTACCTCTGAAGTTATGTTAGCACATAATTCTTCGATTCAGGGGCATATCAGATACCATATTGCATACATCATTTTACAACCTTGTGGCACCATATCCTTATGGGCAGATAAGTTCCGTATGTATGTTGTTACTATATAATGAGTAGAGAAATCTTGCCAATTTAAATTGAGTACCCATATTTGGGAGAGTTGACCTTTACCATTAGCTTGTATGTGGTTGAGAGAAGTATTGCCATTTTCCAGTTGCTTCACTGTAAAAGTGTCTTTTTGTTCCTGGTAAGAATTACCAGTACACTAGTCTGACGTAAGACCAAAAAAAACCCTACCTCATCACCCCCCTTGTCTAGTATTTGTTTTTCTTTTATTACAGGTACCTAGCGACCTACAAGGAGTATGATTAATACATCATCCCCTTCACATTCAACAAATAGGCAACCATAGTAATTGCTATTTGCCTAACACTAATAGAGACGCCCATGGTCTCTATACACCCTGCACTTCGGTCCTGAAGAAAGCCCACTTGACCTAACCGGCAGTAGAGGGCTGAAACATGTCGACCTACAATATTCACTAAACTAAGTGTGTGAGAGCCCTAATCACTCTCATTCACACAGCTTTATCTCCATATCTCAAATCCAGAACGAATAAAATTACTACTCTGGCAGGAAGAGATTTTTACCTTTTTTCACAATTCACGTCACTGATCATTACTGTTTTTAACCAAGGGCACAACCTCCGGGTGGAGGATGCATAACTACTAAACCCGATGATTATGCACACACATGTTAAGAATAGCGGAGAATCAAGATATACCGCTAAATTTACCGACCCTACACGTGCATGAGGGTTTTTTATTGGGACTAGCTAGAACGAAACCTGCATACCCTGGTTATGCAGGACAAGTGATCCTTCTCTCTTGATAATTCGAATTGAAACTAAGGAAGCTGAACGGATCACGTTTTTTCCTTCTCCCCCCTATTCTGATTTTTTGATACATGATATGTTACCCATACAAGAAATAATTTGGCAAAGGGATCAAATTAAATACATTGGTATCTTGATTTGCAATTCTATAAAAAAACAATTACAATAAATTGTGAATCTCTCATAAACGAAATTAAAGATAAATTCTCCAAATGGTCTGAATTACATCTTTCATGGTGAGGGGAAATGGATTCAATAAATGGTAATAGCTCCTAAATATTTGTATTCCCTAGCTATGATCCCTATTCAGTTTCCTGTGCACTTTAAAAAAAATGGTGTTCAGCAATTTTCTAAGTTTCTGTTGAATAAAAAAACTCCGTATAGGCTATAAAAAATTTAAAATGACAAATGAATGGAGAATTTGGTTTTCCGGATTTTTTTAAATTATCATACCACGTTTATATTAAAACAAAGCTCTCTTTGGTTTAATCATTCCCACCTTAATAATCCCCCTGCATGGTTTCCTTGAGAAAAAGGTTTCATAACGCAGTTTCCTTTAACTACTATGCCAACTATGTCTAACACTTCAATGTTAATTATTAAATCTATTATTTTGACATCTACAAAGTTAATATGTTGTGATAAAGATTCACTTTTTCAATCTACTATTTCGCATACATTAGATATGTCATTATGTCACAATCCCAGATTAAAACATTTTCGACTGTAAAAATTTGGCATTCTTGGATTAAATCTGGTGTTCGTTGTTTAAAAGGTATATACTATAATAATGCTTTTTTTTATCATTTGATGTATTGCAATAAAAAAAATAGGTTACCTCTTTATGATTTTTCTAAATATGAGCTTTTATATAATTCTATACCAGATACCTTTCCTAATAATATTCCCTCAAATAATAATTCAGATTCAACATATTATATTCAGGCAGTATCTTCTTCATCTAACGCTGTTTCATTATTTTATAAAAAATTGAATATTTTTCAAGATAACAATATCGATATTAGGGGTGGGCGGAATTTGTGAAGTTGCCTTTCGTAAATTTCCACGAAAGTGCAAGAAATCCCCGCGAGCACGCAAAATTTTACATGCTCACAGAGATTTCGCTGCACCCTTCGAAAGTATCGCCTGTAAACTCCCTACCCTTATCTCACACCCACAGCTCTACTCTCCCTGCCCTTAGCTTGGCTCATTGCCTTTTACTCTTTGCCCTTCGCTGACTGCCCTTAGCTCACTGCCCACTTAGCTGAAAGTTCCAATAGCTCTAGCGCACTGCACTCAGCTCACCCCTGTTGTTTCACTGCCACGTAGCTCACTGCCCCTAAGTTGATGGTCCTAACCTCACCAAGAACAGCTCTTAACGCACTGCTCTCAGCTCACCCTGTGGTTCACTGCCCTTAGTGCCAAGTTCCTTGCCCTTATCTCTCTTGTTTTAACTCATCCACTCTTTAACTTCCTCCCTGACTTTGGGCAGAAGAGATGCTGGAAACGGGAATCACGCACTTCCTAAATCCGTCTGCAAAAAAAACTTCCCGCCAAAGAGTTCTGCTTCTCCTGCGAATCTCAGCGTCCGTGTTGTGCTCTATGCAGAGAACGTAAAGAGCCTGGAACATGTGTCTATCTATCTGTCTGCAAAAGGACTCACAGCTAGCAAGGTTCCACCCTTGCTAGACAGACACTCGCCCACTCACGCCTCCATTTCACTTGAATATTGGTTCTCACCACCGGTCCCTCACCCTGCAATGACTTTGTAGCACGGCAAAATACCAGTTAGCAAGGTTTCCAGGCGGCGTTCTCAGTTCTAAATCAACTAAACAAATAAACAACAGTCGGTACACCAATTTTCCTTACTATAGTGCCTGTCATCGGGCAAAATGTCTTAATGCCCTCCCGATTTCAGCAGATATGGAAGGAAAGGCTGAGGGCAAAAGGGCAATTTGTCCAAGAGCACACAACTGCGGAAATCTGCAGTTCTTCTAACTAGCCACAGTCTGCTTTTCCAGCAACAGAGTTTAATTCGATTTGGATCCATTTCACTGGGGAACAAATGGAGGAAGTTTGCCAGCAAGTCAGTAGGATCGAGATCGAGATAGAGACGGATGGAAAGAAAGAGAGAGAGAGGGAGGGAGGTAGGGGGGAGGGAGGGATGGAGGGAGGGAGGGTAGCAGAGAAGTGGACACTCGGGCTCCTGCAAGTGCTTCCTGGTGAGGTTTAAAAATAATTCATGCCCCCGAATTCTGTTCCACAGTGGATCGTGGAAGTTTTGCCATTTTCCCGTTCCGCGCGGAATGCGGAAATGCAAAAATTTCGCAAGTTCCACGAATGGAAAGGAATTTGCCACCCACCTCTAATCGATATGATTTCAATGTTTTGAAATAATGAACTCTCAAAATCTTTCTCACATGATACATGGAAGAAAATATTGTTAAATAATATTTCAAGATGGTTACCTGTATCACTGTACCAAAAAATTCCTTTATTCTTTTTAAATGCTTATGGTCACCGTTAAAGCTAAGCTTCTATCTACTTCAAAATGTTGGCATTGTAATTTATATCCAGGTTGGCTAAAACATATGCTTTGTTAATGAAATTTCGTTCTTACATTTTGGAAGGAATTATGGGATGTCATAAAAAAAATTACATTTCGTGGAGAGAGGCAAGATGGCGCCCGTTGGGACGCATAGGGTGATCGTTCCTTTGCCCCCTCTCATGGCTAATGTGAAATACTCGCTACTTTGCCGCTACATTGTTGCCGGTTTACTTACAGTGGCTTTCTCGACTTGTGGACCGGCGGTGCGATGAAGTGGTGACGGAGGGCACTGGCTGATCGGGAGAAGCCCTGGGAGCTCGCCGCTTGGTGCATCGGCGTTTCTGGACCCAGGCTTGGGGAGTGGAGTTGGTTTAGTTCCCGGCGCCTGTCAACGGACGAATGGGTTGATTCCTTCACTCGGCAGTGGATTTATCTTGCCTGTGGGTTGCAGAGCGAATGTTGGACTGCAGGAGCAACATCATTTGGCAGAGTCGGCGGACGGCATTTGATGATACAGCGTTTTCAGGTGTTTGCAAGCAGCTGTTAGAATTGTGTGATATTCCTGTGGTGGTGAGATCAATTATCATGATTTAATCGTCATATAACATCGGAGGATAGAATTGAATAATAAAGATGCCCCCTAAGGGAGCGCGTGGGAGACCCCGGGCACCTGATATAGATATGGCAAATATTAATGGTAGCAGTGCTAAGTTGGAGACACGAGATAACACAGGTGAAAGCTCTGAAAACTCCGGGAAACCTGGGTCAGCTAAAAATAAAGATAGAGGGAGGTGTGAAGAAAATACCAGCGATTTTCTCGGCCACTAAAGAGAAGCGCAAAGGTAAACTGCCCCCCCCACCTGTCAATGACTCTGCACATTTGAACTTAATTGTGGATTCTATGTTTGAGACTTGTGCATCTACTGTGCAGAGCAATGATTCCTCTAGTGGTGTAATGGTGATGACTAGATGGGGAAATGATGATTTAAACCCTGGTGGAGATACAGTACGGGGAGAGGGGGCCACCGGCAGAGCGATAGAGATACCAGATTGTCTTTCGCAAATGTCACCTGATGATCAAAACGTGATGCCTGACACAGAGTCTGGTGACTTCTTTTCATTGTCCGATCAATCTAATGCATCAGGGGATGAGGCGGAGCTACAATATACAACTCAGATGAATATTATTTATGGTAGTCAGCACAGTAGCTCATTCCTCGAGGATGCTGCCGGCCTTAATGACGGGCAATCTAACACTGTGTGGAAAAAAAGGCCATTACATGAGGTTAAAGGCTCAGAGTACTCCACTGAGAATATACAGTCTCTTATCTATCAATCCATCATGTCTCATCGGGGCGAAACTCGTGAAGAGAGTCAGCGAGTCCAGAATACATGTAGGAAGTTACAGAACTCTGTACGGCGGATGTCTAAGTCACAGGCTGATTTTGTCTCTAGGGTGCCGAAGATGAAACTTGGAAATCCAATTTAGAGGATGAACTGGCTCAGCAAAAATCTAAAACTGCTTCTACTCAATCTGTCAAGGACGACCTACAATGGAAGATGGCCGATATTGAAAATCGTGCTCGTTGTAATAGGTTGAGAGTAATTCAGATTCCTGAGGCGAAGGAAGGACAGGACCCACGGCGTTAAATTGTTGAACTTTTTACGAAATCCTTCCCGGAATTGTCCAAGTGGGCCTGGGACCGTGAAATCGAGAGAGCGCACCGTTTTCCATTTAATAGGTGCTCTGTGGCCAGTGCTAGTAATGTCCAGCAAGAAGAGAGTCCTAGAGCCTTGATAATTGCATTCAATAGTTTTTTGGCTCGGGAGTAAGTATATCATTCTACACGGCCTAACAAAAAAAGATCAGGGGGTGACTTTGAGTTTTTTGTACAGCCAGACGTTTGTAAGCAAACAGTTGAGCTTAGATGGCAGCTCCGTGAGATGATCCCCTGATTTCAGGCAAAAAATGCGCAAGCGTATCTGCTGAATACAGCAAAATTGAAAGTGATTTTTAGGGATCCCACATATTTTTTTTCCAGTGAGAGCTCCGCTAATGAGTTTTTCAAATCAATTTAGTGGCCTGTCCATCCTAGCTAAAGGGGTAACAATGCAGAGTTAGTTTAATTTTGGTTTGTTGTTTGATCGATGTTGCAATTTCGAATTTTCTTTATTACTGGGTGTAGATATAGTCATGAGTAGGGGCAAGGGAGTGTGCAACCACCTGCATCTATAGGACCCTGTGTCCTAAAGCCTTGTTCAGGGGATGGTGGGTGGGGAGGGTGGCTATGGTGGGAGGGGGATGGTTTGGTGGGGGGGTTGGGGCACTGAGGTGGGGGAAAGGGGTCAAAAAACCAAAGTAACTCAATGAGTTAATAAAGTTAGATTCATCTGGTCAGTTTCTCAGGTAAAATGTGATGAAGGCGTGGAATATATGACAGTATCAAACTATTACCATGATGTCTAAGGGGGTAAAGATTTGTTCATTTAATGTCAGTGGTCTTAATAATTGGCATAAAAGAAATAGAATCTCTGCAGAGCTGCACAGTATCCATCAAGACTTGTTATGTCTCCAAGAGACACATATCCCTTGGTCAAAGCGCGCAGCCTTGAAACGCTGGGGTACTCATTACTAGTGGCTTCTCAGCAATCATCATTGATTAGGGGGGTAGCGATTCTTGCCAAACCTAACTTAGTTATGGTAGGACGAAGTTTAGCTGATAAAGCTGGGAGATGGGCTATTATGGAGTATTTGATAGGGCAGATTAAATTTACCTCTGCACAATATATGGCTCCAATTTAGATGACGCTTCTGCTTTAATAGAACTTAATGAGCTAGCAATGTGGGGGACACCTCTCTTAGTCTGTGGGGATATTAATGTATCTATATCCATTGGGGAATTAAAGAAGGGGCCCCGGTACTACAAGGGACGCAAGCCAAAAGTGTTTAAGCTTTGTATAATCTGGTAATACATTATGGAGTAGTGGATGCCTGGGTGCACTTGAATGTGGTAGATCCGGGATATACTTATTATTCTTTTCCTTGCAAAATGTTTATGTGTCGGGCTCATTAACTGAGGGGGTTTCAATGCAAACTTTGTCAAGAATCACATCTGGTCACTCTCCAATTGTGCTTGGCATTCCTGCCCTTGCTTTTATACCACTGATTCGAATATTCTCTTTTGACCGAAAATTATGTCTGAATGAAGATTTTCAGGGACGTATGTCAGAGGGGATTAGGGAATTTTTTTCTATTAATTGCAACTCAACTCAATGTGCTATAGTATGGGATTCATTCAAGGCATGTTTCAGAGGGGAGGTACTAAGCTTTGTGAGTTATCAGAACAGGAAGAGAAAACAAGAGATGCTGGAGTTACATGCAAATTTGAGGGATGCAGAAAAGAAATTAATTCAGGGGACTACAGCATGCACAGGTAATTTACAAATACTAGAGGAGGCTGTGGAGGTGGCTAGGTACAAAATTAAAGGAATCTGGAATGTTGATAATGCCAGGAGATACCTGGTTCATAAAAAACGAATTCATGAATTTGGTGAATCGGTTGGCCGGTGTTTGGCGCTTTGCCTACGTATGAAAGAATCTGGGCGGCGTATAGCGGGTATAAAGTATAATGCCGGAGAACGTTGCCAGGACCCAAAAGGGATCTTAGCCAGTTCTTCAACAGTTTCATTCACAACTCTATACGCAAAACCTATCTTCTAATATACCCAGTTTATATACTAGGGATTGGCCTATATTACAGCTTGATAATGTCGAAGGTTTGAGGTTAGATGAACCAATTAGCATGGAAGAGCTGGAAGTAGCTGTTAATGGATTAGCTTTGGGGAAAGCGGCTGGACCCGACAGACTTCCGGCAGAAATGTATACGTTATTTTTCAGTGTTTTAAAACATGACATGTTAAGTATATTTAGGGTTACCCAGAATGGATTGGAAAAAGGGTAAGGATCCTGAATTAGTGGGCTCGTATAGGCCAATTTCATTGATGAACGTGATAGAAAGATATATTCTAAAATCTTAGCTAAACGATTGTCACAAGTCATAACTCCTTCAGTGTCGCAAAATCAACATGGTTTTATTCCTGAGCGCAGTATAGTATCACATGTTAATAAGGTTGTAACGTTGTTTGATATTGCGCAGACGGAGAAGTGGGAATTAGGCCTTATATTATTGGATGCAGCAAAGGCGTTCAACCGTGCGTAGTGGGCTTACTTGTGGGAATTGATGCTAATGATGGGATTTGGTACACGGTTTATAAATGCCCTACAAGTTTTGTACACTTCACCGGTCACCAAGATCGCTTCAATGGGCCTACTTTCTGAAACGGTTCAAATTACTCGAGGCACAAGGCAGGGGTGTCCCTGTTCCCCGCTACTCTTTGCACTATTTATAAATCCATTTTTAGAACAATTAAGGAGCAGCTTATTGATCAAACCCTTTAAGGTGTACAATGTGTCTTATTCAGTGTTTGCATATGCAGACAATATTGCAGTAACTACTTCTGACCCTGTTCTAGCGCTTCAAGAGATTGAGCGGCTTGCATGTTCATTTGGGCAAGTATCTGGCTACAAACTAAATGTTGCTAAGACACAGGTTTTACTTACTGATCAGGTGAACATGCACAATCCTCGTGTCGTAAAAGTGGTATATCTTGGTATCAAAATTAGGGCATCCATGGATGAATTGGTCAATGTCAATTGGATTTCGCTATTAAGTAATATTCAAGATTTGTTAGATAGATGGTCCAGAATGCAACTTACCCTGATCGGCAGAAGCAAAATTATCAAGATGAATGTTCTCCCTAAGGAGCTGTATGTATTGCGAGCAGTTTTGCTGGAAATCTCTGTGGTGCAACAGCAGCACCTAGTCTATTTGTTCTAAGTTTCTCTGGGTCCCGGGTAAACCAAGAGGAGCAATTAGACTTATGACTTTATCCATTGAGCGGGGGGGCTCACCATTCTGGACTTTGCCTTTTATTTTTATGCCTGTTTTCTGTTAAAAATGCGTATTTTATTAACTGAGTTAGTAAGAAGTTAGTAATATCGCGGAGGCCCCGTCTATTTTTCAGATTCTGCTGGGTCCTGTAGCACGTCAATGTTTTTTTAAGTATGGGCTGAAAATCCGTCCAGCTCGCGGAATTTGTGAATTTTTGACCATTTCGCGGTCCACGAATCGCGCAAAATTGTCAAAGAATTCGCAATTCGCGAGTTGGCAGATTATTTTTTATTGGTCGCGCTTCAAAAATACAATCGCACGCGCGCGGCGTTGACTTACCATGATTCTGAGTTCGACGAGTTGTTTTCCTCCCGGTTTGCGTGCGCTGCGCCATTTTCGATCTTGCTGCGTGATCGCTCGAGACTTTTTGACCGCAAGTACATCATTGCGTGATCGCGCAAGACTTTTCAACCGCGAGTACGTCATAGCGTCCTGCCATTTTGCACTGCGAGACGCTCAGAAAGCGAATACGTCATAAGGGCCCATGATCACGCATCACAAGAGTAAACAATTGCGAACACAAAGATGCGCCGCGCAGCTGACTTACGGCGGGAGATTTGAACTTCTCACTTTCCCGAAATAGCAAAAATTGCAATTCTGCAGAAGAAATCTATCGCTTGCAGCATAAACATTCTGAAATTGATGATTTGGATCAGAATAACTCCTCAGATTGACATTTGGCTGCACTTTTTTGTGCAAGGAGTGCATTTTTGGGGGTTCGGGAGGAAAGAAGTGCCCCAGAGTCTCCAACTTCCTGTTCCTGTCCAGTAGGCTCCTCCCAGTGCTTTGTCCATGTCCTGGTCACTTTTCATTTGGATCTGGAGCTAGAAGGATTACTATTTGTGGCTGCTGCTGGATATTTGTATTTGAGGACTTTTTGTTTGGATCACTTTTGGAGTTGAGATTTTACAAGTAAGTTGGTGTTGTTTGTTTGGGGCATTGCAGTTGCTGCAACTACAATTTATAAACTTTTTCACAACTTTTTAAAAAATATTTAAAATATATTGTGGGTAGCCACATTATCTAGTAGGCCCAGAGTTCGTCATAGGTGCATGATACAACTGTTTCTGTGAGTTTTGTTGAACTTAAATATCATTTACGGCATGGATGGCATGGAATTCAATAGCTCACTGATATTATATGTATGTGGATGTTTTTTGTAATTTTGGGGTGCGTGTTAAAGCCACACTAGCCAGTAGGCCCAGGGGTAGTCAGTGGTGCATGGCCCATGTCTTTCTGTGTGTATTTTGATTTTTTGGGTGTTGTTGGGGCCTGGACAAGGGCCTGGCCATGCGGGTGGGGGCCATTTTGAGGCCTGGTCCAGGGCCTGGCCATGTGGGTGGGGGTCTAGGGGCCATTTTGAAGCCAGGCAGTGTGCGTTGTGCCATAGGCCTGCAACCAGTCTGCCTTGCTTTCATCCATCATGCCCAGGGGTAGTCAGTGGTGCATGGGCCAAGTCTTTCTGTGTGTTCTCTTTATTGTAAACATCATTTAGGGCATGGATGCCATTGGATTGGGGTGATTTTTTGTGTGTATTTCGATTTTTTGGGTGTTGTTGGGGCCTGGTCCAGGGCCTGGCCATGTGGGTGGGGGGCATTTTGAGGTCTGGTCCAGGGCCTGGCCATGTGGGTGGGGGTCTAGGGGCCATTTTTAAGCCAGCAGTTTGCTTTGTGCAATAGGCCTGCAACCAGTCTGCCTTGGTTTCATCCATTATGCCCAGGGTTAGTCAGTGGTGCATGGGCCAAGTCTTTCTGTGTGTTCTATTGATTGTAAACATCATTTAGGGCATGGATGCCATTGGATTGGGGTGATTTTTTGTGTGTATTTCGATTTTTTGGGTGTTGTTGGGGCCTGGTCCAGGGCCTGGCCATGTGGGTGGGGGGCATTTTGAGGTCTGGTCCAGGGCCTGGCCATGTGGGTGGGGGTCTAGGGGCCATTTTTAAGCCAGCAGTTTGCTTTGTGCCATAGGCCTGCAACCAGTCTGTCTTGCTTTCATCCATTATGCCCAGGGGTACTCAGTGGTGCATTAAACAACTCTCTCTGTGTGGTCTCTCTCTCTTCTATTAATTTAAACATCCATTTTGGATTAGAATTGCAATTTTTATTTTGGGTCTTTACGTTTTTGGGTGTGTTGTGTTAATAATAATAAATGCCTAGTTGTAAATATTAATTGAAGCACGACATATGCAACATTTATTTAACATCATTTAGGGCATGGATGCCATTGGATTGGGGTGATTTTTGTGTGTATTTAGATTTTTTGGGTGTTGTTGGGGCCTGGTCCAGGGCCTGGCCATGTGGGTGGGGGTCTAGGGGCCATTCTTAAGCCAGCAGTTTGCTTTGTGCTATAGGCCTGCAACCAGTCTGCCTTGCTTTCATCCATTATGCCCAGGTGTAGTCAGTGGTGCATGGGCCAAGTCTTTCTGTGTGTTCTATTGATTTTAAACATCATTTAGGGCATGGATGCCATTGGTTTGGGGTGATTTTTGTGTGTATTTCGATTTTTTTGGGTGTTGTTGGGGCCTGGTCCAGGGCCTGGCCATATGGGTGGGGGTCTATGGGTGATTTTGAAGCCAAGCAGTGTGCTTTGTGCCATAGGCCTGCAACCAGTCTGCCTTGCTTTCATCCATTATGCCCAGGGTTAGTCAGTGGTGCATGGGCCAAGTCTTTCTGTGTGTTTTCTTGATTTTAAACATCATTTAGGGCATGGATGCCATTGAATTGCGGTGATTTTTGTGTGTATTTCGATTTTTTGGGTGTTGTTGGAGGCTGGTCCAGGGCCTGGCCATGTGGGTGGGGGCCATTTTTGAGGCCTGGTCCAGGGCCTGGCCATGTGGGTGGGGGCCAAGGGGCCATTGTGAAGCCAGGCAGTGTGCTTTGTGCTATAGGCCTACAACCAGTCTGCCTTGCTTTCATCCATTATGCCCAGGGGTACTCAGTGGTGCATGAATCAACTCTCTCTGTGTGGTCTCTCTCTTCTATTAATTTAAACATCCATTTTGGATTAGAATTGCAATTTTTATTTTGGGTGTGTTGTGTTAATAATACTAAATGCCTGGTTGCAAATATTAATTGAAGCACAACATATGCAACATTTATTCAACTGATGTTCCTCTGGCTTCCTTTGCTTTAGGTGCGCAAAGACTGACAACATCATCCTCATCATCATCACTTGCTGGAGTGCCTGGAAGAAGTCCTGCTGCAGTGTTTGCACAACGTCACGTGATGTCACATGTGTGGCCACAGACAACTCTGCAACTCGTGCAACAGCGTCCTGCTGTTCTGATATCTGAAGAAGATGGGCCCAAAGAAAGGTGGCCGTAGCTCCTCTACCAAGAAAGTAGCCAGTGCCACTGCCAGTAAGAAGGAGCAGAAGAAGCAAGTGGCACCACTTACCAAGGAGACTGGTGTGCCGACAGACACTTTTTTGGGGGAACAAAAACTACGCCTGCAGCCGCGGTGTCTGCCGGGGACCAAGCAGGGAGCAGCACCTCTGCTTCCTTGGTCTCAGTGCCACCACGCCAAGTTAGGCCCAAGTCCATGAGTGCCGCAGAGGCAGCCTCTTTAATTCCTCTTTCACCATCGACCAGTGATGTTGACGTTGACTCATCGCAAAGTAGCATCCAATCAACGCAGGGTGTAACTAATCTGATGAGTGTTCGACCACAGCCGCAACGACAACCACAGGTGCAACAACGAGAGACGCAAAGAGAGGCGCAAGGAGAGGCGCAAGGAGTGGCACAAGGAGTGACGCAAGGAGTGGCGCAAGGAGTGTTGCAAGGAGAGGCGCAAGTAGTGGCGCAAGGAGTGGCGCAAGGAGTGGCACTAGTAGAGGCGCAAGGAGTGGCGCAAGGAGAGGCGCAAGTAGAGGCGCTGGAGAGGCGCATGGAGAGGCACAAGTAGAGGCGCATGGAGAGGCACATGGAGAGGCACAACTGCCCACAATGCGTGTTCCTTCAGAAGTAGGGGAACATCAGGAAATCGAGATTCAAGCAGAGGTATCATCCGAGCAAGCCACTACTCCTGATGATCCATTGTCTTCCAGATCCCCAGCAAGAAAAAGGTCAAGGAGGGCTAGTACAAGTTCTTCTTCAAGCCCCCTTCCCTCTGATGATCTAGATCTTGTTTGGAACCCACCAATGCAGTCTGAGAGGGAGGCACGCAATGAGCCGACAAAGGTAGCTAAAAGGAAGGTTCCCGCAAGGCTTTCACTTATGGGTGATGACGACGAACAAGAAGTAGAAGTGGTGTATTCTGCTGCTGATGAACAGTCTGACGATGACGACCCAGTCCTCACAGTCGTCACTCCAGCCCCAGGGGGCATGCAGCAGACAGACATTTTTACCCTCTCCCGAAATGCTGCTGTGCAGGATGTGGGTGGCGTGGCACTGGTACCACCACCAACACAGGTTACTACTACACCAACGTGACCTACAGCGTCTATATTTACTTGTCAGAAGGGCCGGCAGGGACCTCCATCCAGCTCGACCTCCATTACCTCAAGTAGTGGTGCTGTAAGTGCACAACAGAGTCAAAGGCAGCCACGCCCATCCTCCACTTCATCTGGCATTGAAAGTAGCACCTCCACCACCACCAGAAATCTCTAGTCCCCAGTTTGGGACTTCTTTATTATTAGCAAAAAGGTGGAAAACCTAGTCATTTGTCTGATTTGTAAACAAGTAGTTAGTCAGGGTAAGCTTGGTACCAACTATGGTACCGGAGGCCTGAGAGGTCATCTCAAAAAACACCACATTATCCAGTGGGAGGCACACCTAAGTAACATCCGAAAAGCCAAAAGTACAAATCCAAATGTAGACATTGATATTGCATCTGATGACGAGGAGGAGCTGATCGTGCAGGGGGGAGGTGAACAACCGAGAGACATTTTTTCTGGTACACACAGTACCACTGGCAGCAGCACTGCAGTGGTAGCGCCCACACCCTCCTCTACTTCAACAACATCAAGGAGGCACAGTAGTCTGGTAGAGACACCAATGCGAAAAAGTACATCAATGAGCCTAACTGGGTTGAAGAGGTCTGGATCCTCCTCATCACATATGAAAACGGTCCAGACCACCATTAAAAGCATGTTTTGGTCGGAGGCGCCATTTGAACGCAACCACCCAACGGCACGTCTTTATAAAGCAATGCTGGCTAAAATGTTAGCGCTGGACCTCCTCAATTTTTCTTTCGTGGAAGGGGTGGGTTTTCTAGAATTTGTGGCAACAGTCTGCCCTAAATGGAAGGTTCCTAGCCGGTCCTATTTTGCCAGAGTTGTGGTTCCAGCACTACATCAAGATGTACTGGAGGTGATTGGGGCAGCTTTGCAGAAGAGTGCTGTTCACACTATTCACCTGACAACAGACATGTGGACCAGTTGCCAAACCGTTGATTACATGTACCTCACTACACACTGGGTCTCTTTTGCAGGGGTTAGACACAAGATATCTGCAGGTGTTGACAGTGCCACAATTTTTCAAGCTAGTCGGAAACATGCAACAGTAGCCATGTTTGCCATGGACAAATCTCATACTGCAGTAAACATTTTGGAGGAGTTTAACAATAAGGTCTTTAAATGGCTGCATCCAAGAAAGCCCATGATTTGTTATGTTTCCACGGATAATGGCAGTAATATAGTTAGGGCCATAAATGATGGTGGCTATTTCAGAGTGCCGTGTTTGGCACACAGTATTAACATTGTTGTTCAAGATTTCTTGAAAAAAGAAAACAAAGTCAACAAGTTACTGACCACCTGCCAAAGAATCTGCACACATTTCAGCCATTCTTTTAAGGCCCGGAAGCAGCTGAGGATCATTCAACGTGTCCGTAGAGTGCCAGTCAGAGGACTCATCCAGGAGGTGGCAACACATCGGAACTCAACCTTCTACATGCTTGAGCGTCTGTTTGAGCAGTGCTTGGTAATCAATGAGTATGTCTTTGCATGGGGTTCTTCTATGAAAGACATGAGGCTAGAGGTGGAGGAATGGGACCTAGTTAAAAGCCTGACAGACATACTTTGTCCTTTTGAGGTCTTCACACGTGAAGTCAGCAGGGAGGACTGTACTTTGGGCAAAGCTATCCCATTGTTGCGCATGCTAGAGCACCAACTGAAGGCGGTGTATACAACATTCAAAGATGATACTGACAAGCAAGACGCATATCAGTTGGCGGAGAGGTTATTAACCTGCCTACTTGACAGTGCAAGGCTTACAGGAATACATTGTGAACAACATTACATTTGTGCCACTATTCTGGATCCACGGTATAAAAAAGCACTGGCCAGCAATACATTCATTCCTTTTAATGAAGCAGATGTTTCAAAGTACAAACATTGGCTAGCTCTGTCAGCCACTCGGTTTGAAAAAGAGCGGCAGGAAGTTGAAGGAGCCGGCAGAAGTACTACTGAATCAGCAGGCCACCCGGCGTCAAGGTCCTCTTCTGTGGCCGAAGGCAGTCCCTTTCCCTCAGAGCCGTTACCGACACCAGCAACCGTATCATCATCATCCTCACCTGCACCAGGCCCAGCCATAATATTGTCAGAAGCGGATTGGATAACTCATCAAGGGTTTGCTCCTTCCAGTGTTGATGTAAAGGCCACAGATGGTACGCAAAGTGGAGCACCCCTGGATGACCTTGAGTGGATGGTGCAGGCCTATCTGGATGACCCAACAGAGGTCTTCATTGATCACAACCCATTTCTGTATTGGTATGGGAAAAGTGGTCTTGGGCCACTGATCACCAAGCCGGCTCTACATTATTTGTCTTGCCTACTCACAAGTGTGTCTTCTGAACGTGTTTTCAGTGCTGCTGGTGCCATTGTAACTTCAAAAAGGACCCGCCCAAAAATGTGGAGAGGTTAACAATGATCAAGATGAATCAGCACTTCTTATCACCAGATTACAAAATACGTGAATCCACGCAGGAAGAAGAGGACACCGACTTAGGTGACTGAAGTTCTTCTCTGTTAGCTGACCTACACCCATCTCAATTCACAGAGTTTGAGGATGAGCTCTAATTCCCTGACACATAGGCCTGAAACTGACTTCCTTTTTTTCGTCCTTATTCACTTTTATTCCTGTGTGTCTTTCTTTGTTTTGCAACTTTTACCACAACAAAACTCTAATCACAACAAATCCATCAGCAGCACTGTCTTCGTATTATTTCTTATTGAAGGTGCCGCTGTCTGCATTCCTGAAGTTCACAACTCAGTCATGCTCCTCGTTCCTCCTCCTCCAGCCTCCCCCTATCCATTTCCCTCAAGGCAGATGGCTGGATTACGCAGAATCAAGAAACTGTTGCTTCGTAGACGAGTCCCCTCAAAAGAAGTGGGACTGGAATTACTGACTATATGCTGATTGCTGACAGTTACTTCTGAAATTGACACAAGAGGCTTGCCCTGTGGGCCTTCACTTTTAGAACAAGATGCGGACAAAAAGTGGAACAGGTAATGAATAATGAGATGGCATGCAGTGGACAACACTGGCTGTCTGGCTCTGATGAAAGCAATTGCTGTTTGTTTGTTGTGCATGAAATGAATCATATGTCTTCTGTTAATATTTAAACTTTTACACACTAAATGTAACTCAAGTCTACTCTGTTTTTACCTTGTTTAATTCAAATTGTACTTCTACTTTAATATGCAAAATGTCCTTGGACTCACTGTGTGTGTAGACTGTGACTGCATGAACAACATTGAGTTTGCCAATATACCATGATGATGATGAGTCTTGATGATCAAAGTTACATAATATCTTTTTTCTTTACAGTCAGTCACTGGGATGGATGGATCATCATCGTCGGTTTACGGAAGAACTATGGCCATTTCATGAGTGGCAAACAGGTAAACAAGTCAACAACAACTACAGCAGAACTACATGTCTGTCTAGTCGTGGTATGGAGTGGTCGAGCTAGTGTAGTGTTGTTATGCCAGAGTCCAGACAGTAGTTCATGTAAAATTGTGGCTATGTGGCTTGCTGCATACAATTAGATATGCTTTGTCTGTCTGTGTCAAAGAGGTATGCTACATCAGGTTGCTTCACTCAGTGGTTCCTGCCTTGACCGTCTGCATGGCCCTGGCCTGCTGTAGGCTAAATACTATCCTTGAAAAGGAGACTCAGAGTACGCACTTTAGAAATGATGCTTGTAGGTAATACTGTCGCCTCTGAAACTGAAAGTGTTATTTTTGCACTACACACCGTACCTTATATTTTTTCTCCGTGGTGTTTTAATATCACTTCCTGTTTTTTCATCCACAATTACAGGCCGGCTTTTACCCTGTACGATGGGAAAAGCGATTAACCCAGGCTTACCATTAGCGATCCGTAATTCCGCATCCGCCAGGCAAGCAGTGGACAGTGTGTCTGGTCACCAAGATTGATCGACGGAGCGTCAGATGGAATGGAGGAGTACCGCGAATAAGAGGAATGGCTGGATGCATGCAACTTCCCAAATTGAACAGGACAACTACAAAATTCAGTTACAGTATCCTCTTCACTTCTCCTTATCTTTTAAATAATGTTATTGTTGTGAACTTCTATGAGTGTGACTCTGTGCGTTTGTTTGCTCTCTGCTTCAAATTCATCCCTCCAGCTATTTGATGAGTTTCTTTGCTATTTTTAAAACTAATTTAATGTACTAATAAGTGTTTATTCTCTCTGAGGGCAGATAGGCAAGTGAAATTGAATAATTACTGCAGCCCTGACTGCCAAAATGTTTTTTCATAATTAGTAAGTTGTAGTAAGTACTACTTTTAAGTAACCTAACCATCCATTTAGCAAACAACTTCATGCATGCAGTAGTGCACTTCCTTTATGTCCCTTAAAGGTTTTATGGATATCCTCATATCCAAAGATTTGTTTTTCTTCATTTGTTGTTTGCCATGCTGTTTTTTTATCCTCTCTCCACGAAACGTTCTCAAAAACACCCATTCCCATCCAATTCTCAAACCCTAACTCTCTTCTCCCGGGCTGTGTGGTTTTCATTGAGGTGTGACTAAATGACAACAATAATTCCACACACTTGCTGGGGAGGATAAGGTCAAAGCAACAGAAAATTAATTTCAAGGCTGGTGAAGGAATCCGAGGATATATTCTTATTCTTATTCTGCTTGACACACACCCATGAGTATTTGCAAATCAAATCAGAATTTCATGTGCGCCATCAAGTGGATTGATCGTCAACAATATCCTTCTCCTACACGTGACGAATGCGTACGCTGCTGTGTCCTTCACCTTCAGTACTATTTCTTGTAGTAGCCATACTCCATGCAACTAGTACTTATATTTTGAATACTTTAGCTCTGCTTAGGCTACAATTTATGGCACTGTTCTTGTGTACTGTACTATCTATCGTACTGTTCTAATGCTACTCAATGTTTCATTTCCTTTTTTTTCATATGCTGCTACTGCCAGTGTGTACCACTACTACTACCACCACAACGAGGACATTTCATCCGTCCAGGATTCCATAGCCAACCTTAATCGCCATTTGCCATGCAGCCAGCCCTGTGCCTAGCCCTATTCTCAAACACGAATCACAGGTAAGATAAGCATTTGGGGGAGTAAGAATAATGGAGTAGGAGGAGAGGAGAGACTGACGGTAGTACTAGTAAAGTAGTAGGACAATAGAATTCACTAACTCTGTCAGTGGTACTTTTGTTCAAATTTGGGCGATTAGACATTTTAAATCAACCAGCCAGTTAAGTTTCAGGAGAACAAACGTACAGTTAACCCACCCCTGCCTCCCCCACAAAACAGTAAAAAAACGCGGATGCTATGTTTAAGTTGAAATAAATAATTATTTGAGCCCTAACAAAAATAAACTATCCCACAAGAAGACCCGACTCACCCCCCTCCCTAACCCCAACCAATGTCCATGAAATCAATGTCCCCAGGCCAAAAAATCCAACGCCCAATTCCCACCCCTCCAAAAGTCTTTAAAAAAGGGGCAAGGGTCAGTCTCTCTACTTCCGCCGGCGGTGTCCTTTGGCCCGGTTGTCACGCTGCTCTCTCCGGAGGTCCTTGAGCAGGGCATTCAGCCTCGCCACCTTCTGCTCAAGGTTGGACACTCTCAGGGTCAAGCGGTGCACACAACCCTTGCACTTGCAGGTACTGTGGTGGGCAGCTGTTGTTTTTGCTGCTCGGTGGTGGCGGGTGGCTGCCAGACCGCGACTCCATACCGCTGGAGGTTTGCGCTGGATGTATGACCCAGGGGCAGCGGAGGAGGATGCAGCTGTTGTGGATGTTGTTGTTGTAGACTGCGTGTCATCCTCCTCCTCCTGGGCAACCAGCTGCTGATATTCGGTGAAAATTGCCACCAGCTTCCGTTGCCGGGCCCGTCTAGCCAACTCCTTCCTTGTTAGTTTGGAAGGAGTATCTATATGAAGAAAGAAAAACATACTGTTACCAATGCTCTTTAATATTAACACAAAATAATTCAGCAGAAAGTTGTGTCACAGTAGCACTAGCAACTTGCAAGCACAGTATATAACATTTGTGGCACGTATCTATCTAACTTCCCACTACGTCGGCCTCTGCTCTAACATTAGTGCGAGTTTCAGGAATTCTACAAGCACTATATGGACTCACTACATTAGACTCAGACAGTACACCAGTCTTCTTCTTCTCTCTTGTTTAGCGAAATTGGTACATAAACTTGTGGAAGCCGGCATAATGCCAGTGCAGTCAACTTGCACCCGAGAAAAACAGACGCCAGCCATGATGTCACAGACTTGCGTTACTGTTACCAGTCCAGTACATGCAGGTTGTGAAGCTCTTACTTTTCTATTACAGGTGGCACTGGCCATACACTGTTAAAAGGGCTACTGCTTAATTAATTTAACTTTCACCCTGCCCTGCCCCTGACTACTACAAAAGGAAAATGAAGAAGATAAATAATATGATCATCTATCCCTTCACAGGATATTTGCTTACATATTGGATGACATTTAGGTGCTTTGTTTTTTGATTGAGTGAACACCAATAGGTCACACATGAATGACAGAGTTGTAAAAAAATTAATAACAGAGGTAGTGAGTGAGGGGTCACTGTAATCGCCGGATATATGCTGTGCTTGCAAACTACTGTTACTAGTCATGGTAGTATTCTGAAAAATTACAACTTCTACTTTCCTCGGCTTTGCTACTCTGGCACGGACATGTTACATGCTCTTCAAAGTAACACTCTTCATCCAGTGACCATCTACTCTGTGTACATACACCTATGCTAACTAGATACCATCCAGGCATCCATCCATTCAAAGTAAATGTCAATCATTCTTCTTAATGTCTGACCCTCAACTGGACAAACCTTACTTTTTGTCACCGAAAAACAACCTTTTTATTTTATTTTGTAAACCAGCAGCCATGCATCCGTGCTTGACTTGCATTTGAATTTGAACAAAAGGATATATTGCGTACACATACAGTTTCTGTTTCATCCACCCAGGCAGTCCTCTTTTCTTTCTCCTTCCACCCATCCTTGCTTCAGCCTTCAACCGGCCATGCATCAGATTCCCAGCCACCTCGGGCAGCATTCAAAAACAAGTATAATTCTTTGCCAGTCATTAATTTTCACTCGCTCGTCCTTCCTTACACCTTTCTTTCCCTTTTCGTTCATCCCATCCATCAAGTTCATCTCTGATCTGACTTGGCTTCTCGATAAAACTTTCACAGCTGAGTTGAAGTCGAATTTAGAGGAGGCCATTGGTTACTCATCAACTCCCGCCGCTATTGCTAATGAGAAGTCAAGGGTGACTGTCTTCTACCTGGTTGACAAAAACATACTTCTAAATTTGTAAGTCTTCTTAACAGTAAAGTGTACTTGTACTGTACAACATATACACCCCTGCAGAGAGCCCACTCTGCAATCTCAATAAGTAAGGAATATAATAGCTTACCACTGCCCGCCACTACCATGGCATCCCCCACAGCAGTTCCTGCTGGCTGTGGCACCGCATCCGCCCCTGGAGTGCCCACCTCTGCGCTGGCCCTGGCACTGGTGATTGGCTGTGCCAATGGTGTTACGCCTAGAAAATACATTTAATATTTTTATGCCATATATACCACTCCTTATTTTGTCTAGGAATTAAAAAAAGTTACTAGTACTACATAAACAAATGTAAGAATTTGTGACTCTCTAGTCTAAACTAAAAATGTCCCTTTCTTCAGGGAAGGGTGTTTTTTTATTTATGCTTACCCATAACATGTGATGCTACACTTTTTGACACAACTGATGAATGCTTGCTTTTTAACACGCACCATTTTTCTCATAACAGACGGAAGCTTCCCTTCTACGAACAAGAGCAAGATCATCATCATATGTTAGCCGGAGTCGTCAACGATTCATCCCCACCAAGACTTTAAGTTCCAACCAGGTGAGGGCTCTCCCACAATTAATGTGTGAAATCAGCCACTTTTCAGTCGTTTACCGTTTATCTTATATGACATTGATTTTAATAAATGTTTTTATATAATGCACAATTTAAATTTTTACAGAGTGCACACAGAGCTAGATGTTTTCCTTTTAATAAAGGTTTAAAACTTACATAGACTCTGTGGTTTTTGGTCATGAGTGAGTGAGCGAAAGGGTTTGCAATTTGCAAGCATTAGTCTGTGACTCTGAGAGGTCGGGACTCTGACTCCATAGTCTTATGTTCTGGGTTGTATAATCATTGGGGATCATCGCTGCATTCGGGAGCTAAATAATGACTCTGACACACTAGCTAGTCAGTAAGGAGATTTGGGGTTCAACTTCTGTTATGACTGAGGTATGTGGAAAGTCTAACTGCGCTTATTATAATTTATAACCAATGCCCTATTTCTTGTCCATAGTTCCGTATGAGCAGAATAGACCCTGCAACAGTAGTAGTATGTCCTCCTATCCAATCAAAAAGTAAACTAGTATCTTATTCTTGGTGGCCATTGACATTTTATTGTTGGGAATTGTCAAAGCATAAACATTTAGAAGACTTCAATAGACATTATGGACAACCCAGACGACTGCACTCAGTGCCTAGAGCTATTGCTGAATAGAATAGGAGTTTTGTTTAACACCTTTTGCCAACTGTACAAGCTTAGCTAGCTACACAGACAGACTAATAATAATCTAGTTTTACCACCGAGAGTCATAGTAGAGGTAGGATAAGAATTTAGAAACAGTCTACAAGAAGATCAAAGACGATTTAGGAGAAAATAGAATTATGAGGAACGTTTGGAATAAATAGGTGCTGTAAAATTAGGGAAGTATAATTATTAATATTAACAGGAAAACTTACTGGGGCCAACAGAGGAGCCTTCGGCGGACCTATCCTGGCCTTCCTGCTCCGCCGGCGCCGCTACCTCCACCTCTGTCCTCTTGCCCCTGGGGGGATCTGATGTACATTAAAGAAAGACACAAACATGGATGATTGTTGTCAACCAAATCAAACATTTCAAAAAAACAATAACAAATTATTTTGGGGAAATAGACAACAATTGCACTAAATGTATTGACCTATCTGCTGTGGTCTACTAGGATATTAGTATTGCTGGATTCACGGACCATGTACTTGGAAAGTTATGTAACTCCCTAAACGAACTACAAAAAGGTTCTACTAGCACTGGCAGGCAGCACTCCGCAGGACGCGAAGTGGCAGACACAGTCCGCCATGATTGCAGACCACTAAAAAGTTTCCTACTAAATAAACAGTCATAATATACTCAAACTATCAATCCACCACCACTATCTCTTCTTAGTGGCAGGAGTACAAGGAAGGACTGGACTTAAGTCTCTAGTGTCTAGCATTACGCAGTTCTGTAAAGTACACTCATACATAATCACTCAGGCCAAATGAGCATAAAATTGAAAACAAGTAAGCATAGTAGCACCGCCAGTGAGCAGGCGAACACCTGCAATCACCGAACCTTTTCAAACATAATTTACCTGCAATGTAATCTCTAGTGTCGAGCATTACGCAGTTCTGTAAAGTACACTCATACATAATCAGTCACCCAGGCCAAATGAGCACAAAATTGAAAACAAGTAAACATAGTAGCACAGCCAGTGAGCAGGCGAGCACCTGCAATCACAGAACCTTTTGAAACATAATTTACCTGCAATGTAATCTCTAGTGTCTAGCATTACGCAGTTCTGTAAAGTACACTCATACATAATCAGTCACCCACGCCAAATGAGCACAAAATTGAAAAAAAGTAAGCATAGTAGCACTGTCAGTGAGCAGGAGAGCACCTGCAATCACAGAACCTTTTGAAAGATAATTTACCTGCAATGTAATCGGCAGCATTCTTGCTCTTCGGAAAAAAGAAATATTTGCAATATCATAACACAGAGCAGGAGAAAACAAAGTAGTGATTAAATAGCTACTAGTACTCACCAAGCCCAGGAATCTCGACGCCAAGCAGGTCGGGCAGGTCTTGTTCCTGGTCCAGGATGTCGGACCACCGGTGCGTCACCTGGTTGTAGGTGCGCCGGACCCCAGACTCCCGATACATGGCCCGGCACACCTTACCCCATAGCTGGCGACATTCCCGGAGACCGTACCCAGTACCGGGCCTGCCGCCTGCCGCGACGGTCTTCGGGAGGTGGCGCTGTACAAAGAACACCAGTGCGGACACCTCTACCGTGCTGAAGATCTCCCTGGAACTTACTGATTCCCCCTTAACCGCCCGCAAGGGAGCCGACTGTGGGGTGCAGGAGTTTTCCCCTTGGACTTGCCGGCTCCCTTTGCCATGGTCCTGGGTAAAAGAAGAAAACAATAGGGAAAAAAAGTAAATAAAAGAAAAGAGAGAGCCAAACAAAAAAAGTAGTTATTAAAGTAACAAAAAGTTGAAAAAAACACAAAATATAGATGTAGAAAAATAGAGAGATAGATAATGAGTAAAAAAGATAAAAAAGTTCAAAGAAACAAAGGATTGCAAAGATTAAATCAGGATAGAAAAAGCATGCCCAGAACCAGAGCAATGAATGAAAAACAAGATGGCCGCGCCCATTGCTACCACATGGGTAAGTTTGTGTGATATTTCCCCCGTGAACACGCAAAAACGTACGCAAACACGTAATTGCACCCCGCACGTAGGAAATGCCCAACGCGAGCATGCAACTTGCTCCCGTAAACGGAAATACGCAACGCGAACACTGAAAACAAGATGGCCGCGCCCATGTACAACCGCATGGGTAACTTAGCGGTAGCTGCGCTGAAAAAAACCCTGCGAACACGCAAAAATAAAAAATCCACAAATTCGCGTATTTTGCGGACCGCAAGTACGTATTCGTGCAAATTCGCATACCGCAAATTCGTAAATTTTGCACAAATTGATGGCAGTTACTACAAGCGTACAAGGTTTAAGGTGCTTATATCCGCCTTTAATGTATGGAAAAGAATACAAAAGCTTTGTTTAGTTGAGAAAATGTCCCGGTATACCCCAACAAATGCTATAAATATTCTTCCTTCTATTTTTTGGGATATTACTGCTGTGGGTTGGAGGGGAAAGGGTGTTGTCCAATTGGGGGATTTTTTTGGTAATGTCTTATGAAGAATTATCACGACAATATAATTTGCCCAAAAAATGATTGTTTAAGTTTCTACAGTTAAGGGATTTTATTTTCCGGAAAAAAGTCAGATCGGATCCCAGTTCAGTAGTCACTGCTGTCCAACGTCAGGTCAAAATCGGGGTGCTGTACCAATTATTGTTATCCTGCAGAAAGGATGACCTGGATAAACATAGTGCTAAATGGGCCGCGATCCTGGGCATTGAGAATTTGAGTTTAAAGAATGCTATTATTAGATCTAGGGAGACTCTGTTGTCTGCAAACCTGAAAGCCCAATGTTTTAAAACTTTTTTCAATTTATATTGTACGCCGGCACTTATGTTAAAATGGAGGAATGAGCAAGATGTGAAATGCTTTCGATGTCGGGGGGAAAAGGCAGATATGTTGCATTTGTTTTTCATGTGCTTGTTTAACAAATTATATTCAACACATTGAACAACTTTTGTCTAGAGTAATAGGAGTTCAAATTGTTATAACACCTATAATGATGCTTTTGGGTATTTGACCGGAGGTTGGAAAGGGTACTCCCTTATATAAACATAGATATCTTATTTTTATTGCAATGACTGTTGCCCTACTTTGCATTGTGGCTGAGTGGCTACAGGCTGAACCTCCCTCCTTCGATCGATGGAGGGCTAAGATGTATAATTTATTTTTGTTACAGTTTAGTTTTTTATTCAGCTAAGGGGGTCAAGAAACGAAATTTTGGGCTAGGAATTTGGGGGATGTTTTCTGATTAAGTGTCCACTTGAAGTGGTTCTGTAATTTATGTACTGGTTCATTGAGTTACTGTGGAAAAAAAAAAAAATATTCAATTTCTCTGAAATGATTTCTTTTAATATTTTGATTTGCAAATCTGTTGCTTTTTCTAGAAAATTGTCTGACTTAAACTACAAACTTTTAGACTTTTCATTCTCAGCAGCTTTAAAGTATATTACTGCATGTTGGAAAGATTTGTCCTTATTATCTTTTCATACTTGGTGGTCATGGATAATTTTTTACTAGAAGCGGTGCTAATTTATCCTTGTCTGGTATTGTTCATAATAGTCCTCCATATCATTCATTTTGAAAGCACAATGGTAATTATATAACTTCATATTTATAATTGTTATTTTATTTTTGAATCATAACTAATGTTTGGTTATTATGAATAGCTCTGTCAAAAAACTAATGTACACAGTAATAATAGTATGTTTTTCTTCCCCTTTCTTTTCAAGTTATTATTCTTCATATTATATTGCACCTGTTTTATATTTAAATACTGTTACTGTTATATTCTTGATCGAAAGACTTTTGTGGGTACTTACTACGGTGCGCTTTTTTGTATTGTCTTGTTTATTATATAATGTATTAAAATATTTTGAACAACGATCAATTGGCTTGATCAGTGATATGTACAATCAGAAGATTCTGGGTTGGTGACATCATATAGTGTTGGGAAGTTGTGCCTTGACTGACTCAAAACCTCAACACTTTCTCAGGTGAAGCAACACTTGTCCCTTCCTACTGGTGACATGGATCTCAAGCATATTTTATTAAGCTCTCAGAACCCATGTCAAAAGCGCTTCTTGTATGGAATATACAACAAACTGTTGAAAGTTTCTAAAACGAAGCTGCTGATAGATTGTGCAAGATTGGCAGGGTTAACTTAGGAAAGGCTTTGGCATTTTATGCCTGGTGTGTAAACAAATTGGTGAGTCCATTTTTACAACAACCCAAAATCCCTCAAAAAATGGCTGCATGTAATAAAACTATCGGTATCAGGCTGGTCAAACTTCCTTGATCATCATTTCATCATCACATAACGGAATATGTAGCTTAACAGCAGCACATGCATAATGTGATTAGTTATCATTCATGACTAAATGTATGTCTCCAGTTACCTTCAACAACAAGACCCACACCCATCCACCACTTTGCTTCAAATTTGAAAAAGACAGCACTGAGCAGCTCACACTCCCACAGCAACATAGCATTGTCCTAATCAAATAAAAAATCAATGCACCGCTGTCAGGCACACCACTCATCACCATCACTGCACAGACGTGTGTAGGTCTGGTGTTGTTTACCTTTAGGCCACTTAAAAGTCATCATCATCCAAATTGGTTAGTTTCAGTGACTTTGAAAACTTCCATCTTCTTCTGGTGGCAGTTCTCAAAGTAGTCATGCCCTGAGTCATTCCATCATCTCTGATCCTCCTGAGTCTGACTCCGAGTATAGTGTCCAACTTCATGCCAACAGTGTGCCGAGTCCCGACTCAAAAATGCAATAGATCACCCTGTAGAAGTGTAATTTTGTTATTGAACAACAAGAAGGGAAAGATTGAGGTACTTTTTCTGTTTCCTAGATTTGCGTTTGCAAGCATTGCATTACCTAAGAGACTGGTCGGGTCTGAGTCTTTGAGGAGTTTAAAGCATAAAACAATAAAAAACAAAGCAGTGTGGACTGTGTGGAGTGGATCCAGTTAAGGAACCTCGCTATCCTATCTCTCAAAGGAGAAGGAAAAAAAATAACCTTCAAGGAAAAATTATTGCTCAGCCATAGGTAAACCCACTTTGTGACTCTCAAATCTCAATAATCATTAACACATTAGAGTAACAAGTCTCACATTGCCTGCCACCACATGAATCATCTCTTCTCAGTCTCAACACACATGAATATGACATATCACAACAAGTTCACATCACAGCAAACAACAATCACTCAGTGTGCAATGCATGCTAGCACTTACCTGTTCTTCCGGTATGCTCACTGTGATTATTGATGGTACATTGCAGAATGCAGATCCTAAATTCGTTCATGAAGCAGAGAACTGTAAATTGAATGATAATAATGTCACATGTAAGGGCAGTCCTTCTAGGGTAGGAAAAGATAGATTGTCATTGCCCAGGGTTGGAGGCAGACACACCTTTGTTTGTATTCTCCGTCCAATATCTGGCTTAAGGGAAATGGCTTTGGAGGGCAAGTCGATTGAGACTTCTTTACTGCACACAGGTGCAACTCCAATCTGGCAATAAATTGTGTCTAAGATTAAGACGGTGGGGATGATTTGGTCAACCAGACACACACATAATAAAGTGAATAATGTTCCCTAGCTATAGTTTTTTTGGGGGGGCATCAAAGAAAGAAAGTGTAGTAGTCAGGGAAGTAGAGCTTGTCCTCATAACTCTGGTGGTTAGCCCAGAAGTAGGTCATCTAACACATTACCTCCATGACCAGAGTCTCCATCATCTTCCTCCCTTGGTACTTCAGGTATGGTGTAATCCAGGGCGGATTTATTCTGATCATGGTTAATCTCTCCTCTTTTTGGGGTGGGAGGCTGGTCCTTCTCACTGCTACAACAGCACCAGCAGCACTGAAGACACGCTCAGTGGAGACACTGCCTACAGGGCAAGGCAGATAGTTGATTGCTAGACAACTGAGTACTGGCCATTGGCTCCTCATCCTACACACTACATCAATGGGTTTTGATCAAGGTAGACCTCTGTTGTATCATCCAGATAGGCCTGGACCATTCGCTCAATGCTCAATGTTCATTGTTGGTGCTCCACTTTGCTCGACCTCTGTTGCCTTTGCCTCTGCACTGTACCTAAGCCCTGGCAGTAGAAACCACTCATTTGCAGATTTGGGGCCTGATGCTCCTGATCTTGTTGTTGTTGGTGTTCTTGTTGTAGGTTTTGGCTGCTGTGAGCCAACAACACTGCCCTTAGGCTCTGAACATGAAGGTTTCCCAACAGGACTTGTGCCCTGGAGTGGTAGGCTTCTTATTCCCTGCCATTCTTTTCCTAGCTCACTGCCATGCCCAGCTATCCTTGTTTTGTATTTTTTGACATCCCCATCTGAAAAAGGAATGAAAGTGGACAGTAATGGTTTGCACCCTGAATCAAGAATTGTGGCACAGATGTAATGTTTGGAAGACATAATGTCTCTTTGCACCCTTGTATTAGCAGACAAGTGAAGGATTAAGCTCTCCACCAAGTCATACACATATTTTATTCTTCCACACATGTGTACATTGCATACACCTCCTTTAGCTGTTCCTGTAGCATATGGAACAATGGGATAGCTTGGCTTATGATACTGTCCTCTTTACTGACTTCCCATGTGAACATCTCAAAAGGAAGCAGCAACCCTGTCAGGCATTTGACTAGGCCCCATTCCAATACTCATGTCTTTCATAGTTGCATCACCTCTTTGCATGATATATTCATTGATAGGTCTGTACTGCTCAAACTGGTGTTCAAGCATGTAATAAGTGGATTTCCACTGTGCTGGCACCTCCAGTATGTGTCCTTTAACAGGCATTCTATTATCACGCTGAATGACCCTCTACTGTTCCTGGGCTTTAAATGAATGACTGAAATGAGTGCAGTTTCTTCTGCCGGTGTCCAATAAGTTGCTTACTTAGTCTTCTTTATTGAGAAAGTCCTGTACAATGATGTTGATGTAGTGAGCCAAACATAGGACTCTGAAATAACCACCATCGGCCATGGCCTTAACTATATTACTGCCATTGTCCGTGACAACAAATCAAATCTTAAGACCTTTTGGTTGAAGTCACTCAAAGACCTTGTTGTTAAAGTCTTCCACAATGTTTGCAGCTGTATGGGATTCCTCTATTGCAAACATCATTACTGTTGCATGGTTCCGAGCAGCATTAAAAAGCTCAGCAGTGTCAACACCTGCAGATATTTTTTCTCTAGCCCCCACAAAAGAGATCCTCTGTGCAGTGATGCACATGCAATCAGTCGCTTAGCAACCTGTCCACATGTCTGTTGTCAGGTGGATACTGTGGATAGCACTCTGCCTCAAAGCTTGTCCAAGGAATTCAAGTACATTGTTATGTAGCGCTCGAACAGCAACTCAGGCAAAATAGGACCGGCTGGGAACCTTCCATTTCAGGCAGATGGCTGTCACAAATTCAATAAAACCCACCTCTTCAACAAAAGAAAAAACGAGGTCCAGCGCTAACATTTAGCCAGCTTCATATTGCACAAACGTGCTGTTGGGTGGTTGCGTTCATACTGCCCCTCTGGCCTAAACATAGCAGGAATAGTAGTGTGAACTTTTTTTTCCTGATGCCGCTGATGCAGGTGACTTCTTGAAAGCAGGCGGTGGTAGGCTCAATGTGCCATTCAGCAGGGTAGTCACTGTCCTCTGGTGTCGACCTGAGTCTTGTGCCATTGCGATGTTGCTGATGTTGTCGATACTACTGCAGTGCTGGGGAGAGTGCTGTTTGCATAATGAAGATGTTGTCCTCTTCTTCACTTTCTATCATGATTAGATCAGATTTGGACTCCCTGCTCAGTCGGCTTTTAGCCCCTTCACCAACAATACTTGCAGTTTTTAGCCGCTAAGGTGTACCTTCCAACTAATCATATGGTGCTTACTCAAATGGGTGTTTGGCCCCCTGTACTATATTTAGTACCAAGCTTACCCCGACTAACACTTGCTCCGCAAAGGGAGCACATAGCAATGGTCACCTCCTTCTGGCTAACCGAAAAGAAGTCCCACAAACTGACATTTGACTCTCTGCAGTACCTTCTTCTACTGAGGTGGATATGTAAGTAGATTGCTGTTGGGACTTCACAAATATAGCATCTGTCATTGGTTAGATCTATGGTGCCACTGCATATCTCCTCCAGGGAAGTTGGGATGGGGTACCGTTGGTCTCCAGTGTGACTGGGCCAACATCCATGATGACTGGCTCATCGTCATCCTCCTCTTCTACATCTGCCTCCATAACTCTAAAGCTTTCTGGAGCCTTTCTTTACTCTACCCTCATCTGAGTCATCTCGTGGCGTGTCTCACTCTCAGACTGAGGCGGGATCCAAATGGTGTCTACATCATCAGAAGGGGGCTTGAAGAAGAGGATGATGCACCACTAACCCTCTTTTTTGTGGGAGATCCTGAAGACGATGGATCTTCAGGAGAAGATTAATCTACTTCCTCAGCATGAACCTCAATCTCTTGAACTGCACCTACTTTGGGAGGAACTACTATTTGTGGTTGTGGCTGTTGTACTTGTTGTTGTCCACTTCTCTGAGTTTCCTGCAACGATTGTTTACTACTTTTCAATTGGGATAAGTCAATGTCAACATCACTGCTCATCGGCGTTGTCATGATAAGACTGGCTGCCTCTGTGACAGACATGGACTTGGGCCCAGATTTGGGTGGGTCCACTCATTTGGGGGTGCTTCTCTCAGCTTGTTCTCTAGAGGGCAGCAATAGGCACCATTTTTTTTATTTTAATAAAACATCTGGCGTGATATACGAGTGGTGGTGGTGGAAAGCTCCTTCTTCTTGCCACTGGCCACATTCTTGGCAGCAGTTTTAGCACCTTTCTTTGGGGCCATCGTGAAGCTCTCGGTTAGCAGTGGCACCAATCTTCACAAGTTTAAGATTTGTCTTTGTCTTTGGTCACACCATGCACAGGCTTTCTTTCTGGCAGTACTGTGGGTGATGTTGTCTCTTGTTGTCTTGTCATGCACCTAAAAGAAAAAAAGCAAGAAGGACATCAGTGAAAAGTGGCATTGCCATTGTTGCTGTTAAATTAGTAGTACACACAAAAACAATAGCATTTATTGTGGGTATTGGTTAGTCCCTTGATTAACAATACAGTGTTAATCTATTAGTAAAACGGAAAATCACACCAACATAAACTTTCATGGTGACTGACTGACCCCTCAAGAAGAATAAGAGAGAGAGAAAACAACAACAACATATTGATGAAACTGTTTTCTTCATGTGCGTCATGTGACATCACTCACATGTGATGCGGTACTCAGGGAGGTGCAGCTGACAAATGACTATTGAACGAATAATCCCTAGACAATGAATGCTGTTGTGCATCTATGGTAGACATGGGGTTGATTGATGCCAGAAGTAGTGGAAAATGATATGAACAAATAATAATATACATAAAAAATGTAAAGTAATATAAAATATAATTTGACAATTACTTTAAAAAATGGAAACATTTACCTTAAAACAAATTAAACATGACATCAGTGAAGTTATCCTCAAAGATATAATAATAAGTTAATATTAAAATGCTATCTCATTGCTCAATCATCCATGTAGCCTATGGCAAAGGGCCGAATTTGGTTGGACGCACCAAAGGGCTGCCAGCCAGTGCCACATTGTCATCAGTAACAACACTGAGCAGGAATGCATTCATTGGGAACAAAGAGAAGACATGCATACCTAAAGGGAAAGCACACTGGCTACATACACAAAATGGCCATCACCTACTTGGTCACAAGAAGAAGCAGGAGGCCTAGAAGAACAAAGATCGCATGCAGGCCTGTGGCAAAAGCACACTGGCTGCCTACAGAAAATGGCTACCAGCCACATCGTCACAACAACAACAACCAGCAGTAAGGCATGGCCACAACAAAGAAGACATGCAGACCTATGGCAAAAGCACACTGACTGAATACACAAAATGGCCACCAGCCACAAGGGTACAAGCAACATGAAGCTGGATACTTAGAACAAAGAATGCATGCCTGCCTATGGCAAAGGCACACTGGCTGCCTACACAAAATGCCCGCCAGCCACATGGTCACAACAAGAAGCTGGAGTCCTAGAACAAAGAACCCATGTAGGCCTATGGAAAAAGAACACTGGCTGCCTACACTAAATGGCCACCAGCAACATGGTCAGAACAAGAAGGTGGAGGCCTAGATCAAATAACATAAGGCAGGCCTATCTCAAAAGCACACTGGCTGAATACACAAAATGACTGCCAGAAATATGGTCACAACAAGAAGCTGCAGGACTGGAACAAAGAACACATGCAAGCCATGGCAAAATCACACATGCGGCCTACACAAAGGCCGCCAGCCACATGGTCTCACAAGCCACAACAACTAGAGGCAGGAGGCCTGTAAAACAAACAGCACATGCAGACCTAAGGACAGTCCACTGACTATACAAAATGGCCCCTGGCCAGTGGCCAAATGGCATCTGAAACAAAGGCAAATGGTGGACTATGAAAAACACACACTGGCCAAACAAAGGAGGCATGGTGAAACAGAGAAAACATCATTAAATCAACAATGCCAAAACGAAAATTATTGGGCTAAAAAAAAAAGTGTTTACAACAACACACATCCTTCGAACTCAAAGGCATTAACCCACCTAGGCCTATACACTGTTTGCATAAAAACATAGCATCAAAAAAGCTAATTTTGTATTTCTATCCAAATCCATCCATGGCATGAATGCTGTAAACCCCACAGAAACAGTTGTTTCATGCACCCATGACCAGCACTGGGCCCCCTGGCTGAAAGGCCAATTAGCAGACTAGGCCTCATAGTGAATTCAATCAAGTTCAAGTTCAAAATAAGCTTTATTAAACTTAAGAAGTTAAATCATAAGAGCACACAATAAGAATAAAGCAAACATAAAAACATTTAAATACATTGATACACATAGTATAAAAATATATTTAAAAAATATATTAAAAAAGACCGTCATCATAATTCACATAGTTTTTCTACATCTGATCACACCTTTCATATATTTAGCTAGGGAACTGGTAAACACATCATATTCTAAAAGTTGTATTGTATAAAATGCTGGGCGGCATTGTCTCAATCCGAGTACCCATAATATGGGAATGACCATCTTTTTCTTAGTATAGTGTAAAATTTATAAAAGAATAATGTGTGCATTGTGGATTGGGTGGATACATCATGACATGGACACTGGCATAGGGTTCTTGACCAGTAAATTGTATCTGGAAAGGTTATTAGCCTAAGTAGATTTCCTAAGCGTAGACAGGTCAACAACATCCTATTGTACCCCCCCATTTACAGTTACGAGATAGAATTGCAAACCAGGTTGAGAGAGTAGCATTAGATTTTCCCTAACTGTGGTTTTAATGATCTCAGAAGACAATCTAATTGTTCCAAAAAGCTCTAAGCAGTCAATTTTTAGCAATTTTCTTGAGATTGTGGTGATGGTATCTGGGTCATTAAAATATTCAGGGTGTCCAAGATCTGTCGTGAAGTGCTTGACATATTTTATCCATGGAATGTGGAGCTTCCTAAGAAGCTTAAAACAATCGTTTAGCACATCCCGATTAATACTTGTAAACTTTGTTGACCATATTTTGTGCCATACCATGATTGGTTGTATCTTAATTAAATCAGAGATATAAGGGACCCCGAGTTCTGCATGGCAGATATAGGTAGCAGTACTATTCAGGACCGCTAGTAAGGACCTCCAAAATGCATTCTAAATTAATTGGATGGGTTGTGGGTCAGCATAACTCCAGATGCTGGTGCCACACATGGCCATCGTTACACACCTGGCTTTGTCGATCTTCAATAGCTCTCCAATCGGCCTTTTGCCCAGGTTTCTAGTAACGTTGATTAAAGCTGCCGTTGCTTTTGAGAATAGCAGTTTTCTTGCTAGGATGGCCTGTAAGCAGGACCCCTTGTGTTCAAAGAGAATCCCCAGATACGAAAATCTGTTGGGAAACTTAACCTTGCTATTATTAATAACTATGTCTCGACATTTAAAATTACTATTGCCACATTTCATAATGTATGTTTTATTGATGTTAATTTGGAGACCCAAGTTGGATATAAAGGTTGAGAGCTGGAGACGGCTCTTTGCAACTCAATGTGGGTGCATGACATGAGGACAGCATTGTCCGCATACAACAACGCTGGAATAGGGCAGTTATCAATGTATCGAAAGTCTTGGCATTCACTTGTTAAAACTGGGCCTAAGCCAATATTATACAAATAAAAAGTAAGGGGGCTAGCACACTGTGGTATTTACCACATAAAAAAGTAAACGGGGAACAAAGAGATGTGAAGGTGGGTTTATTTAACCTCATCCACAAACAGACACCAGATAACTGCCAGATGACAACATAAGGTTCCAATGCAGTATCAAGGTAAGAGGTTCTACAATCTTAAAGGGAAAGAGGTATTATTCTTAAGGAGAACAGGGAGAGAAGCGTATTACACACACACCCTTGTCTCACTCCCTTTCTCACTGGAAACTTAGCAGTACATTCTCCTAGGCCACTGTAACAATCCCTGGCATAGGATATTGATATAACTGTCTTAAAAAGTTTATGAGTTGCGTGCCCAAATCCTCTAGTGTGCTCTAGAGTTGGTGGTGTCTGACACAAGTGAATGCAGAACTAAGGTCTACAAAAGCCAAAAAAGGTTCCCACCTTTGGCTTGCATGGATTTACCCCAAATATTTTTCAAATTTAGCCCTTGTTCAATAGTTCCGAGACCTTCTCGCAAACAATATTTCAATTCCAAATTTACCCCCACTTCTTCTGCTCACATCTGCAATCTGTTCAATAAAATTCGACCTGCTACTTACACAAGAGAATCCAATAAAGATATCAGTCGATAACAAGTGGGATTGTTGCAGTCACCCTTTTTAAAAATAAGAATTAGTATTGATTCAGACCAAGATTAGATAAATTCATGCTTGCAGCAGGCTTTCAGAACCGATGTTAGTAATGGACCCAGAGTGATGGATTAGATTTGTAAAGGTCCACAGGCTCCCCATCTGGGCCTGAAGCTTTGCCTCTTGCCCATGCCTTTATAGCGTGAACGACTTTGTTCACGTTAATGTCAACATCCAATGGAAGAAACGATGATGAAGCTGGCCCTGTGACTAGCCTAGGTACATCTATAGGTATCACTTGGGTCTTCTCACCAATGGTATTGGCAAATGTGGGTAGACGTCTCAGAGCTAATAAAGTTGCATTTACTGCTTTCCAAAGCGTGTATTATCTCTACGTGTTGATGCTTCTTGAAAGGCCCCTCATGATTCTTCTTTTAAGGCATCTTTCCATTCTTTGAGGGCTGTTCTGTATACTTTTCTGGCATTCCTAATGTCAGTCTGATTTCTAGATGATTTATGTAAGGCACTTTTCAGGTCCCTGTGGGTTTTAGAACACTTTATGTCAAACCATCCCTGCTTTTTGCTATGCGGTTTGGAACTTTCCACAAAAAAGTTCCTCTTAGCTTCAGAGCATATTGCCATGAAGGATTTCAAAATATCAGAGTATGCAGCAGTCAAGTTGAGGCAAACTGCAAAGTCTGATTACAATTATTGAATATGGTCTTTGTGAATTCTATTGGATTTATACTTGCCTACCTAAGTGAATATCCATTGATTTTATTTAAGACAATATCCTTGAAATGGTGATCAGACATACCTTTCATATTAAGCACTCCACGAAGGAGATCAAAAGTGATACTTATGGCGATATGGTCACACAAAGCAATGGTTTGAGTTGTGAAAAGATGTAATCTACCGGAATGTCTATTTAAGGCCAAAAAGTAGTCAATAATAGAACACAAACCTCGACCATTGAAAGTATAGGTAAATGGAACTCTGGGGGAGCAGAGTTCATTTGCAAATCCAAGGTGAAAGGAAAACTGTATTGTATTTAAGTGGTACCCAAGTGTTGTGTGGGGAAAATGTCCAGTGTCTATTCTATCATGAGACTTCAAACAACACAAAGCAGATTTAAAATCACCCCCCATATAATGCACACATCCTTAATCTTCTCATTGTGCATATTGACCAATTCCCTCTGCAATTTTTTCATTGTCCCCTCCAACCTTCTTTTGGAATGTTATTGTAAAAATTCAGCAGGGCAGTGCAATGAATGCTGTCGATATACATCATCAAAACTTGATAAAAAGTGTCAGACGTCAGAAGTGCCATCTTTCTAACATACACTATGTGGGAAACATAAACGCATAGGCCACCCTTATTTCTCCCTTGAGGTGATGAAACAGCAGAGAAATTAAAGGTTTTATAACCATTATTGTGCGATGTACCCACCACCCAAGTGTCTTGAAGGTACAATATATACAAATCCTCGACAAAGGAAATCCAAAGAGGTTTCAAAAGTTTGGCACTCAGACCCACCACATTCCAACCTAGTATGTTACATGGTGATGTCCTACCCTGGTCATAGTTGCTAACCGGTTTGTTTGTATAATCAGTTGCTGTGTTAAGATGTTGATCTACTGATATCAAAGTACTGTGGCTATTTACTGGTGAGTTTATGTTGCTACATGGGAAGAAACCATTAGCGGAGGATAGTAACCTTAAGTCGAGGAAGGTTGATTTCGCTATAGAGCAATCAATATTGCAAATGTATTAAAAAAATGGAAAAAATGTAGTAAACTATGAAACATTTTTCCTTTACAAAAGAAGATAAAGAAAATGCAAAAAAATCAGTGATCACTAGGCCCCTACTGAAACAGAATCCCACCTATCACAATAAATGTTAAAAATCCATTAACAGTACAAAAAACTCCTGGTGCATGGTCCCAAACAAACAAACAACAACTGGTTTTCAACTTACTTGTGAAATCTCGAATACAAAAGTCCTTAAATCCAATGGGATATGCGGTAGACACAAAGAGTGATCCTTCCGGCTCCAAATCCAAATGAAAATTGACCAGGAAATAGACAAAGCACTTAGAGGAGCCTGCTGGACAGGAACAGGAAGTTGGAGACTCTGGGGTACTTGCTTCCAGTTCAATAAAATACTAAAAAACAAAAAAATACCCCTTGCACAAAAAAGCACAGCAAATATCATTTTGAGGAGGTTTTTAACTCTAAATCGTCACTTGATGCTTCTCGTGGACAGAATTTTCCCCAGATTGCAGCCGCGGTAGATTCTGCATGTTCAGGATCACGTACAGCAGAAAACATCCGTTGGAAGTCGCTGGCTTGCCCAAATGAAGTATTGGTGACTGCAAAATCTCGCTGACGCATGCGGCCAGCTAGTAAATCTCATAGCGCCCGTGAACGGCCCTAAAAATCTCATGGGCAATCGTGAGTGCCCAGCAAGTCGCTCCCCTGCACGTGATATGACATTTTGAGCGCGTGGATAAAAATAGATCTCAGCTCCGTTTTGGAATGGGGAGTTTAACTGTAACTCTGCAGCCCCGCAGAACATGGAGCTCCCCAATCTTGCAAACTTTGCAAACAGAGTGGAGTTTTAAGGCGGGCTTACTCGTAACTCTTGGGTAGACTTCAAAACCAACTAACACAGTCTACATTTTAAATATCTATTCTTTACATTCTTTTGTCAATACCAGCAAGGGCTTAAGGTATAATAAAATATTAGTAGAACATGTCTATTGCTTAGTCTTTAGCTGATTCCAAACCTTGTAGCCCGACCAATCCTTACTGCTCCCAAATTCATCTGTGCCATCTCCACAGGTTCCTTATCCATGCTAGTGTATCCTTACATTACTTCATGTTGTACATAAATGCATCCATGGGATTGCCACTGGTTTCATTATTCACAAGCTTCTTCTGTTCTTGCTGGTTTCATTGCTCAGATCTAGCAGCTGCCACCTACGTCATGCGCTCAGTTGCAGAAAACAGTTTTGCAGTGCAAAAAGCTTCACTGTCCTTGCTTGCTACTGGTGGACTGCTCTCCCATCACATCTTTATGTGATCCTGGTATAGCCTGTTGTTAGCTGTGATGCATTCACTCCATAGATTCTCTGTGTCCTGCTGCTCAGCCAGTGTGTGAGGTCATTGCATATTGATGAGTACCTGTTAGAGTGTCAGTTAGAGAGAGTGGGCAGAGCATTAAGGATGCTGCTCCTGGTGGGGTATTTACCATGTAACTTGTAACCTGTAACATACGCTATACCTGCTTCAATAAATCTATCTACATGAACTGTCTACCTGACTCTTGCTTCCGAAGAGGGTCTTTTTCGATTACAACAAATCCCTTTCACCTATTTTTATGAAAATGCTGCTAAATTTGACTTTTCCTTGCATGCTTGCTTGAGGTTGTAATGACTAACTCAGTATTCCGTGGATAAGTACCTTTAAAGCTTTTATCATGATGTTTGGATATATCAATTCATATAACACCATATAAAATAGCATAAACTATAAGAATCATTTGATAGGTACCACATAATTTTCTCTCAATGACGCTCCCTGCATGCTTCTTAAGCCAAGTTACCCAAGGTCAGCCAGAGGTTTTGCGCAGAAATTAGTTTATTATGAGGAATGAAACATTTCCTAGCTATCGTTACAGAAAGTTTCAATTCTATTAAGGACACGGAGGTGAGGATTAGGCTTTTGCATTCTTTACTTTCTTTCAACAGCAGCCTTTTTCAAACAACAAGGCATTAAAACAAACTACCTTCCCTGTGGCACAATGGGAAAACCAAAGAGAAAACAGTCTGTCAAATCAGGATGCCCCAGCATGTATAACGGTCCCTGCAGACGCTCCTTCTTCCTCTTCTTCATGCGAACACAGGTTCTCATTGTGAACGTTACTCCTTTTTAGTTGACTCCTATCCGGGAAAGATATATAAAGAGACATTTGAGATACTCTCTCCTCCGTCTGTCAATCCGTCACTTCAGTTATAGAACAGCTTAATCAATGGCCTCGCCATCATTCAAAAAACTTTTCTACAAACATTAACAGTCAGAATGATTAGGTTTAAGTTAAGTGAAACCATATTTGTACTCCTATAACCTTGAAATCCAACTCTTATTGTGGGTGGGAGCCAGTCCTTGGCTAAATGGGTGGGCTAATCCTCGCCTCTGTGTCCTTAATAGAATTGAAACTTTCCGTTATGATAGCTAGGGAATATTTGATTCTATGGCAGGACCCAAAGGCGAGTATTAGACTAGTTTAAAGCTGGTTCCCTTCTACGGTTGCCAGAGATGATACCGGTTTGAAGTTAAACCGTTTAAACATGGAATCGGAAGACCAGTCTGCTGCATTGAGGATATCCTCTAAACGAGCTCCCAGTGTGAAGACCTTAGAAGCCATGGCTCCTCTGACTGAGTGGGCGCCAAACTGAGAGGTATCAATCCCTGCTTCTTGCATTACACATTTAATCCATCTGGCAATTGTAAGGGAGGAAACCGCTCTGTGATGTTGGTCAAAGCAATCAACAGTTGTCTCTCACCATGGGGGCATGCTCATCCGTAACCGACTCATACATTTTCAGGGTCCGGATCACACATAATTTTGGCACTCCCTGAAACTCTGGGTAGGACACAACTCTAGAATTGCATTTAGTTCTGTGAGAAATATTAAATGTTACCCCATCTGGAGGAAAAATCCTACCTATAATGTCCAAACCTCGCACGTCAGAGAGCCTGCGACAGGATATGAGGTAAAGCAACATCGCCAATTTAGCTGACAATTGTTTTCTAGACAAATACCTATTGGAAGGCCAGGATGTGAATAGATTAAGGACTTTATTCACATCCCATAACACGGAGTATCTAGGCTCTGGGGGAGTGATAATCTAATCCCTCTTAGGAGTTTGCACACCAGAAGATGTTCTCCTACCGGGCGGCCGTCTATGGAAAGGTGTCCTGCCGAGATTGCTGATCTGAAGGTGTTGATGGACCTGTAGGCTAAGCCCTGTGAGGATGTGGATAACCTCCGCCCCCACAGGATCCATTTGTCGTTGGAGATACCAACATACCCAACTAGACCACGCTGATCTGTGTCGTCTGGTGGTGCTATCTGCCCAGGCCTTGGCTTGGAGTGCTGTAGATTCTGCTGAAATTCCCAGGACTTTCCATCGTTCCTGGTAATCCTCCAAGCCACTAGCATGAGGGAACCTGCCATTATCAAGGGGTAAAGATTGCCCTGGGAATATTTCTGGTGATCTAGGGGTAGAGGGATTGCAGAATCCCAGGAAAGTTCCATGGCTTGCGACCTCCAGCTTGGAGTGCTCACGATGAGATCCGCCACCTACCTGCTCACTTGGGCTGACAGCTGCAATGGCATCACAAATGAAGGGAATCCATAGGCCTGTTCCAGGCTCCAGTCTTGGCGGAAGGCATCTGTCACCACCGCCAGGGGGTCAGCCCTCCAGCTGCAGAACCTCTCCACCTGAAAGTCTAGACGGGAGGCAAACAGATCCATTGAAAATGGGCCCCAATATTCCTGGAGTCGGTTGAAGATCAAGGGGTTCAGTTTGCACAGGCTGACGTCCCTCCAGTGACGAGAGTGCCAATCCGCTATCTGGTTGGCTTAGCCTGGGAGGTGTTCCGCCGGCAGGGATATGTGATTGGTTAAACAGTACTCCCACAGGGTCCGGGCAAGGTCCGACAGGGCCTTTGAGCGAGGGCCCCCAAGATTATTGACGTAACAGACCGTTGCTGCGTTGTCTATCTTCAATAGGACTGTGCAATGCACCTTGTCCTTTGTCCAGCACCTGAGTGTAAACGAGCCTACCATCAATTCCAAGCAGATGATAAGAAGGTTTTTTTTGTCGGTGGACTATTTTCCTCCGTTAGAGAACCCACGGCAGTGAGCACCCTGGCCTGATCCACTGGCGTCAGATTCGGTCACCAGCTCCGGTTGGTAGACAAAAATTGCCCTGCCATTTCATGCCTCCATATAGGAGATCCCCCACCTGATCTCTTCACTTACCTCCTCTGAGAGTGGGACCAGTTGGGAATAGGAGATTGCTTTCTGGAGATGCACAATTTTTAAGCGTTGTAGTGTCCTATAATGGAGGGGGCCCAGAAAAATCACTTGAATGGAAGCAGAGAGCAGCCCTACTACTTCAGGCCAGTAGCCTTAGAGTAATATGTGATTTGGTCAGGGTTCTCCATAGTTTGTGCCTGATTTTGGACAACTTCTTAGGAGGGAGACTGAGGGGCGCATCCACTGAGTTGACTAGAAATCCTAGAAATGTAATGGATTGAGTCGGGGTCAGTGCGGACTTGTGCTTGTTGATCACAAAGCCCAATGACTCCAAAAGGTCTATGACCATCTGCAACTGGAGGGCTAGAGTTCGAGGTCAATTTTTTATGAGAAGAATGTCGTTGAGATAGACGATCAGTCGTATGTCTCGTGCCTGTAAGAATTCTGCCACGGGTCTCATCAGCTTTGTGAAACACCAAGGGGTGGACAAGAGTCCAAAAGAAAGGGAGGTGAATTCAAACACCTGAGACTTCCATTGGAATCGCAGAAAACATCTGTGAGGTGGGAAAATCGGCAAAGCCAGATAGGTATCTTTCAAACATAAACGGACCATCCAGTCCGACCTCCACAGAAGATCTCTGAGGAGATGAATGCCCTCCATTTAGGAGCAATCCATTGAACTCCTTTTGGTTGATCACCGGACGTTGGCCTCTGTCCCTCTTCTCTACCAAGAAGAGATTGCTGAGAAACCTGTTGGGGTGTCTGGACATGGGGACGATAGCTCCCTTCTCCAAGAGATCCTCTATCTCTAACTCAATCAGGGTTTGCTAATCCCGTGGAAAGATCAGGGGTCTGGGGTTGTGACTCTGGACGGGGATCCAATAGAACTTTATATGAAACCCTTGGTCCAGTTCTGCAAGAACAATACCAAATGACCTCCAAGCTGTAGGCCTTCTACACTTTGAGTTTTCACCTTGTAAATTGTTGTAGTTGCTGTGGCCCCTGTGGCCGCCCCTGCCACCTCTGCGATGGTTATAGGTCTTGGTTTGGTATTAGAGTCTTGCTATTGGCCACTGCAGGGCTCTTCTCTGGAGGCTTGTTGTTGATAGCAGCCGGACAAACGCCCCCTTCCTCATCCGGCATTGGCAAAAAACGGGCATTAAATATTTGTTTAATGGAGGTTTGAGCCTTATCTAGTGAATTGAATGGGTTAACAAATTTCCCTAGTTCCCTAGTTCCAGAATAAATGGGTCCCCGAAAAGGTTGCGCTGGGCCACTGTGCCTGCCTCTGAGGTTGAGAGATCCCCTAGTTTGGGGTCAATCTTGATTAACAAGGATATGTGCCTTTTGGTAGAATTTGTGCAGTGTGTGTTCCCAAAAAGATCATTGCCCACTAAGCCTCGCTAGACAAGGCTTCGGGGCAGATCAGCGTACTGGATGTCTTTGTGTCCTCGGCCATGGCCATTATTTTGTCCATGGGTCCTGCTGTATCCAATAGCTTATCTTGACAGGACCGCCATGACCTGTCAATGCCATTTTTAGGGTCACAGACGAATTTGGCGAGGAAGATGACCATTTTTGCTTCTGTCTCCGGGGTCAGAGCCACTTTCCCTTCCAAAGACAGCCAAGGACATTCTGCCTTGAGGCAAGACCTCACCTCCTTATCCAGGGGTTTTGTAAGCCTGCTAGCCATATAGGATACAATCTTGGGGTCTGGGAACCATTCTGCAGAACACGGATGCAGCAGATCATCTGGGTCTAATAGGTCTGCTGCTGTGGACGGGTTTGAGCCAAAGGGTTCCGAGTCCGGCTGAGGGGACGGAGTGGGGCACAAGGGTATGGACTGTTCCCCGTCACCATTGAAAGTGTTCATGGAATTGTCCCCATCTCCTGGGGTACCCTGGGGGACATTAGAGGGGGTTCCCCAGGAGTGCTGTGACCTGAGGTTTCCAGGATGGGTTGGTCATCCATAAACTCTTTCCTCAGATGCTAAAAAGTATCAAGATCTACCCCTGACCCTTCTGTGCATTTGCGCTTATCTGGTGAGGGCTTGGTAGGGTTCCCTGGAGGTAAAGGGGCTTGTGCCCCGCCACGTCTTACCTCTGGTTGAGGTGTTTCTGGCATTGAGCTTGCAATGCCATTCTCTTCCCCAGGTGGGCCACTACCTGTGATACTGCCTTGATGATGGAGGCATCCATTATCTCGCAGAAGTGTTCATCAATTGGGAGGTAAGTAATCTCCTTCTCCTCCATATATTCATCTCCCTCAAAGCTTTCCATAGCTATAGCCTGGGATAGTAGGCAAAGCTGATCAGGAGCAACACCTAACTTTATGTCCCTGATAGGGTTTACTCCCCCTTGATGGTGTATAGGGGTGCAGTTGTGTGAATTCCTCCCTGTTATACTCTAGGGAAACAATGTATGTTCTGCCTGGGACTAGTGTTTTAAGCTTCTTTCTCTTATCCGAGTATGGGTGTCCGTCTCCAGGCAGGCGCTCGCTTTTCAAGCATTGGCAAACGCTATTAATATAAGCCCAGTGATCATTTACAGGCATCAGGAAATGTAAAAATAGCCCAACAGGTGTTCGATTCTAAGCGTCAACCTAGAGAATGCAACTGAAAGGTCAATGCACTCGTTAAAACTCCCCTGTGTCAGCTACCTCCACTGGCCACGCTTCACTGAACACAGTGAGAGAGACGCTCGCCTGGGAAGCGGGGGTAGAGACACGCTGAACGCGTTGCCTGTAATGCACAGGGCCCCCTAGCGCATGCGAGCATCAAACAGAAACGAATGACCGCGTTGGAGCAGTGGAGGCTCCCGCGGTCCCTGAAAGAAAGCCCGATTTAAACAGACATCTCATACAAAGGCACAACATGCGGCTAAAGGTGCCGTTAAGCCAAAAAGACTGCAATCTTTCCAGGTAAAAACAAAAATGATACGTAACATTGCACAATAAGGGCAACAGAGGGAAACTTATCTGAATGCTGCTGGAGCAGCAAAGAAAGCGGAAGAAGGAGCGTCTGCTGGCACTGTTATACATGCAGGGGTATCCTGATTGGACAGACTGTTTTCTCTTTGGTTTTTCCATTGTGCCATGGAAAATGTAGTTTTTTTTAATGCCTTGTTGTTTGAAAAAAGGCTGCAGTTGAAATAAAGTGAAGAAAGGAAAAGCCTAATCCTTGCCTCCGGGTTGTTGTGTGGCGTTTTAGGCTCTGATTAAATTTTCCCAAATCATGCCCTTATATAGGTACAATTCACGTTGCCCTTATATAGGCATATAAATCAAGCCCTTATTTAGGCATAGCCGATGCTACCCAAATACAGGCATGGCTACTTACATCCGTTCACCAAACATCACAACGATTTCTTGGAAAACCAGCTTAAGCCGTTAGGGACTTCCCCTTGCTTGAATATTGATTTCTCCATGAACTCAGATACTTTACAATGAACAACTATTCCCCAGGGGTTCATTAATGATGTTCATATGCCTGACTTTACATCAAACTATGGCATTCCTAAACACCTTCAAGGTATAATTATACCTTCACTTGATAAAGCAAGATACGGTGGTTCGGTGCAGTTTGAAGACCTACTTGCCCGACGCAGCTCGCGACAGCAAGTGCCAAAGGAAGCCAACTCTCCAGCTGACGCACTGATCAGGAAGCTGCCTTTCTCCTGCCGAGAATCCAGCTCCAGTGTTTCCGGCTCCCCTTGCGGGGTGTTGGGAAATCGAGTCCCGAGACAGAGATACTAGACCTCCTTCATTCTAAGGCATGGAGCTGATTAGAACCTAGAGAAACCTTTGGTAGATTCTCGGCAAAAATTAAACCTATGCAAAAGACCATACTTACTTCTTCCCTCGTACTAGACCTAGGTTAGGTACATTGGGGTAGGCGTATTTTAGCATCACCAGTTGAGTATTTTAGTCTACCCTGATATAACATCGACCACGGCCAGACGGAAGTCATCGGCCATTCGACTAACTCCCATACCTTCTGAACATCTAATGGTTCCCTCCCTTCCACTAAGTCTGACTCCACACCACAAATTAGCCCAGCAAGAGGCTGGAAATCTAGTAGGAGGACAAAACACTCCCGGTGATAACAAGGAGCTCAGCTTGTCTTACCAAACTGGTAATTTAAAAGCTCTATCATGGAACATAGTGGGATTAGCGGCAAATCTAGAAATACCTGACTGGTGTGTGTGTGTAGATCTCCATGGGATTTGTCTATTCCAGGAGACCTGGTCCCTCACAACCGCACACAGATTGGGGTACATCTCATATATGGAACCAGCCATAAAGGGCCTAAGAGGAAGACCATCAGGGGGGTTGTGCATTTGGGTGGGTGTCCATCTTGGTTTTTCTATCAAAAGGATTGACACTAAGAGCCCTGATTTGATATGTATCCTTTTGTCCCGCCCTAAAACTACGAAACTGGCTCTTATTAATATATATTCATGGCCAGCCTGCTCAGGAGGTACTTCCCAGACCTTAGACTCCTTGAGTACCTTATTGCACAGCCTCCCTGGCGACGCCGAAGTGCTGATCGGTGGTGACTTCAACTGCCACTATGAACCACTGAAGGGCGTCACCCAGCTTACATCTGAAGAAGATGATATTTGGCATGTTCCACCTCCAAAATATCTACCCTGTTAAATGCTGGTCAACTTTGGTATTACAGCTAACATCTATAACTTATTCGTTTTCTATTAGAGCCTGTAATGGGCGCTTCCAGGGGGATAATCCTGGGCACTATACCTATAGTGGAATGGGCCATTCCTCCGTAATCGACTATTTTATGGCTAGCTTGAAATTATGGCCTAGAGTTCGTAACTTTCATGTAATTAGTCGTACGGAAAGTGATCACAACCCCCTAGTTGTTGAGATGGATTTGCCTTTGCCCCTGTCTAATGAGGAGCAAGACGGGGTTGATCTCCCTGCTAGCGACATTAGAATAATCCAAGGTGGAAGGAGAATCCGCTGGGCAACCATAAAGATGTCCCCCGAAAATATGGCCAAAATGTATATGAGTGTAATCCCCCTGTTAGAAAGGATAACTTCAATGAACGATAATACTCCTGGAAACAGGGTGGAAATCGACCTCTCTGAGATTCACAAGGACCTCACGACTATTCTGGCCGATTGGTTTTATAAATCCTCTACGAATAAACCACGGCAGCAAGGGGATACCAACCCTTGGTACAAAAAGGGCTGTAGGATGGCGAAGAGTGCACTACTTGTGGCACTCAAACAAGGCAGTAAAGATCCCATAATTGAAGCCAGGAGGGCTTACAAGGAAATTATTTTCCACGCTAAATCAGAGTGGGAAGCTGAAAGATGGGACGCCATTAGACAGGCGTTGGTTGTAAAAGACCCGAGAACCTTCTGGAATCTTGTCCACACTGGGAAACCAGAGGGCAAGTCTAAGATTGACCCAAATATTTCGGAAGAATCATGGTGCTCATATTTTAAAGACCTTTATTCTATACCCCATTCGCTGAGAAGCGAGGCACCTGGTACTCTTTTGGCCCTGGATCCCAGTTGGTGTCCACCGCCTTTTTCTATGGCAGAGGTAGAACTAGCTGTGTCGTCTCTGCAATCTAATAAAGCTCCGGGGCTAGATAGGATCCCGGGTGACCTCTTTAGAGATGAACCGAAGGTATGGGTCCCCTATCTTACTATGTTATTTAATTCAATTTTGAAGGGACTTCCTTTTCCCAGTACTTGGCTGGGGGCGGAGATAATTTCCGTTTATAAAAAGGGTTCTCTGCTTGAACCATCAAATTATAGGCCTATCAGCCTTATCGATGTGACCCAAAAAATATATGCTAGACTTCTATTGCAACGTTTATTGGACTGGATAATGGACAACAATATTCTTTCTCCATTACAGGCGGGATTTAGAGCCAAAACGTCAACTATTGATCAGTTATTTCGGCTCCAGGTCCTCCACTGGAAGCATGTTGTACTGGATGGGGGTAGTCTATATTTAACATTCGTGGACTGGAAGTCCGCATTTGATATGATGGATAGGAATCAACTTTGGAACATATTATTAAATATGGGAATTCCACCATATCTATGCTACCATTTCAGACTTCTACACAAAGGAACCTTTGCTAAGGTTCGACTTGGCAAGCTTGGCCAACTAACTAGGGCATTTCCGATTGAGAAGGGGGTTAGACAGGGCTGTGTACTTGCCCCAACCCTGTTTTCTCTCTTCCTCAAAGGCCTTCTAGAAGACCTTCTTACTGCAAATAATATTGACTCCCCTAAACTGGCTTCCAGAAGATTTCCCGCACTAATGTTTGCGGACGACACCCTGCTGCTCTCTAAATCACCAATGGGGATGCAGCGGGTGTTGGACCAGTTCACTAATTTCTGCAAGAAAAGAAACCTGGTGGTCAACATAGATAAAACCAAGTACATGGTTTTTAACGCTAGTACAACTAACTGTCTCCACCCAAAAATGGAAGGCCGATCCCTAGAAAGGGTATCAAACTTTGTTTATTTAGGCCTATCTTTGAATGACAAAATGGGATGGGGTACACAAATGGCCAAGGCCAACTTAAGACTGACCCAGGCCGTTGGTGGGATCTTAAAAGTTCAAAAAAACTGTGTGCAAAAAATAGTGAGTGCCCGATTGAAATCTATAAAGTTCAAGCCAGAGCTTCATCCTTATATGGGGCGGAGCTCTGGGGGCACCGAGCGACACATGAGTTATCTATCACAGAGAATAACTACGTTAGACAAATTTTGACTTTGCCAAAAAGCACCCCACTATTACCACTTAGGCAAGATTTGAATATTAGGCCGATAGCAGATGCCATCGCTTCACGTCCGCTCCTTTACTGGAGGAGATTGTGGAGTACTTCCGAGTTGGAGAGTTATAGGGAAGAACAAAAGGTGGTAATGGCCTCCCTGGGTGTAGGTAGGATCCCCTGGTTATCCTTTATAAGGCAGTCAGCAAGTATGATTGGGCTCGAGACTCTCTGGCTTGATCCCGAGGCCTCCTGCCCAGCTATTTCAAAGCAAATTCACCATTAAACATCATAATCTAAAGGAAATATATCATTCAGCCAGGCCTTTTAGCCTGACTGATGGTTTTCTGGATCACAAGACAAATTACAGCTTCGAACAGGAGTTAGACGCTATACAACCAACTTTAGCGAAGAAGCTATATCTTCAATTCAGATACGGTACCTTGCCTCTACACTCAATCACTGACATGTGGAGCGGGGGTCCTGCTCGCCCTTGTCCCGGCTGTAAATCTGAGGATGAGACTCATCTGCATGTCATTCTTTTCTGTCCGGCCTATTGTAATATTAGGAGAACGTGGATAATACAGCTGTGTAAAAATCTAGGAATTAAGAATTATCTGGTGTTTTTTAGGATTTTAAAAACCAGACACCAATGCATTGATAGTTACCGCTGTAGCAGCATTTTTATTTTCTATGTGGCTAATGCGTAGGAATTTCCTTAGTAAAGGATGGCACACATTTTTATATACTGATAGTTATGAGCCTCATCGAGTAAATGGGTTTTTAATGATATTTCACACTTTTAATGTATCATTGTATAACTTTATTGTTTTAATGTTTTTAAAATATTTTCTTCCCACTCAGATGAGCTCAAGTTGGAAATTTATCATATTAACTGATTTTAAGTCTTCATGGACTGTTGATAAATGTATAGTATATTTTCTGTGCTTTTATGGTTAATAACCAAACCGAAATAAAGTTATGAACTGAACTTTAGTTTATGTTATTTATGTATGTATTTTTATATGGCTTAGAAACCATACAATGCTCTTACAGTATTATTTCATATTACTGTTTACACTGTACGCATTATACTTTGCAGTCTGCCTAACGATTGTAGCAGTTCACTTCTCTTGCATGAGAAAGAAGACTGTTTAATAAACCCTTTTTATTGAAAACGCCCGTCTCACTATTTCTCTGCAACTCTTTAGAAACGAAGCACGCACAATTGACCGAGTGAACTTGTTATCTATTGTTTCCACGACTCTGAGAGATATATTCTTATTCTTGGGAAACAAAGTTGTCATGTTTATGCGGTTGTCAGAAACTAATCCCTTCTTGTGTATTCGAGAACATTTCTAGTGACCTCTGAGTTAGCTGGCACACACACAATTAAGTTTAGTATATTCAATAGAGACCTACTGACATAAGTCTCACGTCAAATCTATAGGATATGCTATTCCAATGCGCAGAACCTATTGGGAGTAGGAACTACACTAGAGGGTCCTGCCATAGAATTTGATTTCTATAATTTTCTGGGAGTCAAGTCTCAGCTGACATCAACAATGTGGCTACTTTCCCCATTGTTTCAAACCACAAATAGCAACAAGCTGCTGCCTAAGTGTGATACTGCATTGAACTTCATTTTTATAGAGATAGGTTTTCTTTTAAACCTTGAAAGCATCTAAAAATCCTCACCTGAAATGACTAAAAAACATTGTGCCCTAGTGCTATCAAAGGGTGCAAATAGTCCATTTAAATTCTTTAATCACTTTTTAAATTTTGCTGAGCTAGTGACTGTCTTAAACAAGAAAAACCTATTTCCAGGGTTGACTTACCTATCACAGATTTGCTTCATGGAGCATGACTGAGGTTCAAGTTCCATATACAAAAAAAGTGGGAAGTAAGAAGATATTGGCCGGGGTCACCTTCTAAGGCCAGACTTAAATAATGAAAAAAAGAACCCAACCTTACTTGCATGGGGAGTGTATTGTTCCTTCACTTGGGAAAAACATTACGTTTTTTGTAAAACCCTCACCCACCAGGGTTACCCCTTGGTTGCATGCTTCATCATAGGGTCCTTCCTGTTCCGCTGCAGAACGGGGCATGCTGTGACCAGATGAAATACATGGGAGCACTGATTTTTAGACTATGAGAGGCAGATGTTTCTGAATGAAAGGAGTGAAGTGAAAAATATGTGCGTTTAAAATTACCCGGCTAGTGGGTAATGTTATTTTATTATGACCCCTAGTCGGTAAGAAGAAAAACTGGATAATTAGGATTGTTGGAATTAATTTTCCCAAATCCTATTGGTCGACATGTTGCAAGCCAGCGTCTCTTGGCTATTCTTCAGGACCTAGTATAGTAATTGTCAAAAAACTAGCTGCACTCCTATAGTTGTTTCTCTAATTACAACTCCCAAACAAAGTGCATCAGTCGCACGTACTTGCTCAGGTGTACAATTAATTAATACCACCTGGTACTTGTATAATCAATTTCTGAAAGAAAAGAAAGTGAAAGAACACCGATTATTTATCTCCACGTCGTCTCCGCCGTATTTAGGAAGGGCTAACCCATTATGCTAACCAAAAAGCTCTGACCCCCTTCCATGCATGACAATATCTATGCAGTCAATACACGTCTTTTATTAAACATGAGGTGATCATATTCAGTGCCACCTCTAGAGACCTCTTACGAGCAACTGATCAAGAGGTGATGTGTCCCCTCGTTAGTGGTCCTTCCGTTCCAGAGCCTTGATCCTCTTACAACAGGGCTTTAAATTAATTTAATTTAAATGGAAATCACACTAAACCAGCTATGCTGGCAATGGTGCGACCGGCTATGGTTGACAGCGTGACGGCGCTATGTAGGTAAGCGGCTTTATACGGGAGTAGCGATACTTTGAATAGTGTGGCAGGGTCTGGATGGACGCACATGCGCATGGATGGATTTGACGCCAGCATTGACACGGTTTTGTAAATGCCGGTTTGCGCATGCGTTTAGATTTGCCACTGCTACGCGTGTATGCTGGGGCGGGCATTTGGGCATGCGCAGGTCCATTTGGTGTGGCATTTTGCCACGAGCACCTCATGCGCAGTCGCCAGTAATTAGTATCGCTCGAGCACACATGTGCAAACGTCCCATTACATCACATTCTTTAGTCAGCTTTAGACCCCTAATGAATCGATTATCCAATTAGAAGGGGTATAAAAAGCGCGAACTCTCCTGTTGACATTACCTTCACTTCCTCTCGGACGCCTGAGAGGGGTACCGACGGAGAGGTAGGTCTTCGGGTCACAGGGGCATTGTTCTCTTGTTTTTCTTGTTCTGTACTCGTTTTGACTAGATGCTTAAGAGATTCAACCTCTGGTCTTTACTTACCATCTCTGTTAGAGGGTGAGATACAGCTTGCACCCTCGTATGTTTTTCTAAATATTTTTGAATTAATACAGGCCATATATATTAACTATTGGCCAGGGGTTCTGACTATCTTGAGCCCAATATGAGAACTTTTTTAAAAAAAAGTGTAAACAAGGAGTTAAACTGAACACTCATTTTCAATAGTAAGTCCAATTCTAAATTTCAGCACCTGGTTTGGTTAGCAAGGGGCGTCATTTTAACAACTATGTTTATAAATTAGGTTGTGCAAACAATAATGTTGTGAGTACAACTAGGCACAATGGTTTCCTCATTGCGTCAATTTCTATTTCCAACTTTGCACAACAAAGCAGTGCCTCACTTTTCCCAAGCGGATGCCGGGTGAGGTGAGGTCTACCACCCATACAAAGCTGGGTGAGTATCAACTACATTCAAAATGAGTCCTCTTTCTCATATGTAAACAATGGGTCAGGATAAAAAAAAACATAGTCAATTTTTCTATGGAGTAAGACTGAGATAAAGTTTTTCTCTAAGTGTGTCCTGTACAGTGTTTTGGCAAATGTAGGAACCTATATATGTAAATTATCATTTTGTGTGTGTGTGGTTTCTCTTATGTTTTTTTAGGTAAGAAAGAACATCCCAGGGCACATTGGGGCTCCAAGGTCTTGGTAGGATGATTCCATCTTTATATTATCACACCTGTACTTTCATTGTGTAAATTCACAAGTAACACTCATTATTAATAAATATTGTGCAGTAGCATTACACTCTAATTTGGTCCTGAAGAAAGCCGGATAATACCTCCTCCTGGCTGAAACATGTCGACCGTCTTGCACAGCGCCATTGGGTAGTCATATTGTCAGACTACAAGGCATGGTTTTAACTCTTGATTCCAGAAAGATACTCATTAAACATATTTTTTGTTCTGATAATCAATTTTAATATTTTTTTTCACTCACCTTCACGCACTGCACCTCATCAGCAACCAAAATTGAGTAAACCTCCGGTTGGAGATAACAGCAGGTATCCACAACTGCACCGTCACATGATGGGCTGGGTGTTGTGTGGATCCAAAATCCAATCTCAAGTGATGATATTCCGCCAACTGGGTGGTCTGATGAGAACATTCTCAGCCTCTAGCTGCTCTTTTTGGTTAGCTGATAGTTTCTTAGTTTAGCCCTTTACTCTGTTTCAGGACACACACTTTTTTGTGACCCAGATATCCTTTTTGTAGCTATAGTTTCAAAACAGGGCCCTTGGGATATCGTGGTCGTTAAATATAGGCCCTTCGACCCTCATTTCACTGTTTTTTTGCTAACCCATTATGCCCCTCAACCATGTGTCCACCTCCGATGTGAAGAAAACATTCCATAAGTGACTTTTTTGCTCGTTCATTTTTGGTTGCCCGTGGCACTTCTAGTGAGTAGTATGCAGTCACTAAACTAAAAAGAAGTTTGTCCTCACTGAGTCTTACAACATATGTAACACACATGACATGTCTGTTGTACTCGTGGTCTTATACAGTGATTGAATACTTTCTCCAAAGACTTTAAATCAATTTGTAAAAGTTAGCACCACACAAACATACACATAAAACATACGTATTGTTACTGAAGCCCGCGCTTCATGGTTTCATAGGCGGGGAGTTCAGCTTCTAGTCGCACACTGTTGCGGGACAATATTTAAAGTTAGTGGTATTGTGACAAAAATAAATCTTTCTTGTATAAATAAGGAGTCGCTGCATTAGGGGATTGCTTAGAACTCACCTCGTCTCAGCCGTACTCCTCAACTAAACCTATTTGGTCACCGCTTGGAATTTGCATCTTACCCGGTCCCACTGAGGTGATAGAACAAAAAGGACCTGTGTGCACGTATGGGTGCTCATGTGGGACATTCTGCCGAACAACTGGTGTGCTGACCTCACAAAATGGCTGCCGTGGATGGGCTAATGGGGACCAGCAGGAAACGTGAATAACAGCTGCCGCATAATAGTACTGCTGGGCTATGGTACATACAGGGAAATCGGCTTGTTTTTCACAAAATGCTCTGCAGAATGCCAGTGTCATGACAGAAACTGATTTTGGCAAAAATTGCATCGATTTAGTTACATACCCTGATTGTGGTGATAAACATTGATTGGGTACTTTCTGTGCTACATGTGAGGGCAAAACAATCTCCTACCCCAAAAAAGGTTTGCTCTGTTCCTTTTTTCATATGTGATTGTGGTGAGAACCACTAAGGTGTTTTTTGATGTATAAAAATGGGGGGGTGGGCTGTGGCATGCATATAGCCGTCTCACGGGCAGACACTGTTGGGTCAGAAAATGCCATAAAATTTAGAGGTCGCTCTTGGTCATTTATTATTTGGAGAAATTACGGACACCGTTATAGGGAACCCTTCATTGCAATATTTTCGAAAATAGGCTTTGTACCCTACGTTTTTGGGAGAAAAACTGTCTGGTATGTCATAGTGTAGGGTCTCGGTCTGATGTATTTTGTGGTTGAGATTTAACAGTGTGATGTCTATCTTATGAAACTACTCCAAGGTATATTGTCGTTCAGACCCTCTAAGTGTGTTATCAATTTAAAAACCCATTGTTGCTCTTTTTCAAGGAGTCTGGTTTCTACTGATTCTTTGTGTTCCATTGATTCTAGTAAGACCCAATTAAAGTCTTCAAAGTTTGGTTTTCCCATTGTGCCATGGGAAATGTCGTTTTTTTTAATGCCTTGTTTGAAAAAAGGCTGCTGTTTAAATAAAGTGAAGAAAGAAAAAGTCTAATCCTCGCCTCTGGGTCCTGCCATATAGTTTGATTTTTTTGGGAGTTAAGTCTCAGCTGACATCAACAATGTGGCTGCTTTCCCCATTGTTTCAAACCACAAACTGCAACAAGCTGCTGACTAAGTGTGATACTGTGTTGAACTTCATATTTATAGAGATAGGTTTTTTTTTTAAACCTTGAAAGCATTCACTAATCCTCACATGCAATGACTAAACACAGCTCAGAGACTGTGGAACAATGTGTCCCAGTGCTATCAAAGGGTGCAAATAGTACATTTAAAAACTTTAATCACTTTCTAAATTTTGTGAGCTAGTGACTGCTTTGATCAAGAAAAACATATTACCAGGATTGACTTACCTATCACAGATTTGCTACACGAAGCATGACTGAGTTCCTATATTTCTATGGCTTTTAGAGGCTGAGTCACAGAAGCATGCTGTGATGACAGGAGCAGGACTTGTCACTACAATTAAGATCCATTCGTTTGACTGTACACAGACACACACACACACATATACACAGAGACAGGCACACTAACCCTTTAAAAAAGAGCCCACTGACAAATATGTTGGAAAAGTTGAGACCTCTGACAAAATGTCCTACATGCAAAGTCACGGGTGAGCACAGATGGGAGAACCACGAGTAGAGTACTATAATGCAAAACTACATCATAAGCTAATATCAAAAAGGATACCAATAATTAATAAGCTTTATTTAAACCCGGGTCACAAAGCTTTTTCCACAAGTAGGAAGGCCTTACTCTTGGCATTAAGGTGAAAGTCACAACTACTGTCACAAACAACTGTGGGAATCAGCTAAACGTCTTTGGCATTTGCAATTTGAAGCCATGTTGAACGTGTCATCAGCAAATGAATGTGTGGCTTGCACATGCAACATTTATGTACATTGGGATCCTGGTGAATTATCCATTCATGTTTAACTCCTGGGGTAGCCCGTGGACACATTTGGGCACTAAACAGCTATCTCCCATGTCATGATACCAAGGTTCCAGTAAGCACAGTGCTACATAGTTTTACACTTTTCTTTTACATTAACTGAGCCGTGGTTTATTCTCAGGACTTGCTTTTGGTCTTTATAATATTATGAGTAACAAGCATGCACTAATATAGTTTTTAAAGAAAATACATATACGTCGAAGTCCAATGCAGCATTTAAAAACAGACACTAAGAGGCTCAGTTAAGATTAATATGAAGGAAGAACTAGGTTGTATCTCTAAACTTCTCTCTTCCTGGAACCCTCTCTTCCTTTTATGGTGGGAACAGTTTGATTCTATTAAAATGATGATTACTCCTATTTTATTATATATTCTTTCTATGGTTCCTATTCACATCCCAAATTTTTATTTTAAAAAAATGAATCCCTCCTCTCTAAATTCTTATGAACCAATAAAAAATCTAGACTTTCTTTTGCATATCTTCGCAAACCTAAATCTATGGGATGAGTGAATTTTCCTGATATTCGACTATATCATAAGGCCTTTTGACTTCGATAAGGTTCTAAATGGTTCCTCTCTGAAGTCTCCCCCTTTACACCTTTATGGGTCTCAATTGAATGTTCTGTACTTGCACCCGTTTCTTTTAAGGAAGTCCTTGCCTTCTCAACAAAGGTCAATATTACCTCTCTTCGGTTATTTAAACACACTTGTTCATTATTAAAACCTCATTATAGTTTAGAGACTTTCTCAAGGACTGCTTTTCTTCATTCTACCCTATGGCACACTCGCCCCATTACCATCAACAACAGACCTCTTTTTTGGAAATCCTGGAGACTTAAAGGAATTATATGGGTTCAGGATTTATTTGATTGTTTATCGCCATGCTCCTTCCCTCAATTTCAAGATTTCTTTAAATGCCCTCATTCGTTCTGGCACAAATGTTCTACTCTTATGGCAATAATTCTAGATGTTTTCTATTCTCTGCCCTCTACTGAACTCATTCCTATAACAGATCCTCTACTCCAAATATTAACTACGTCTCGCAAAGCTTCCCTGATATATAAACTCCTTCTTTCCCCTGATCCTGATCACTCTAAATCCAAGATAGAGGCAGCTTGGGAAGCAGTTTTGGGCTGTGTCTGGAACACAGATTTATGGAACAAACTCTGGGGTAGGTCTTTGAATACCTCTAGATCTGCATCCACTACTCAGTTCATGTTCTTCCTTTATCACAGATTATACAATAAGCCCTCCTCTATAGCTAAGCTTACACACTCTACTGAGGAGGTTTGCTGGTCCTGTCAATCTCCTTCGGCTGATCTGATGCACCTTCTTTTCTTTTGCCCCACTGTTCCTTCCTTTTGGAAGGATGCTTGGAAGCATCTCTCAATTATTTTTAACCTACACATTCCTATTTCAAATATTAATCTTTTTTTAGGTAGTTTGTCAGACTCATTGAGGCTGTCTTTACATGAGAAGGGTTTATTTGATTTGATGTTGGCCTTAGCCGTCCAGCAGATCTCACTTAATTGGAAATGTTCAACTAAACTTTCAGTGAAGGCCTGGTGAAACAACGTTTGTCATTACCATAGATTAGATATTCCATTTGCTTCTTCTGTTAAACCATATGTTAATAGTGATTCATTTTGGTTATCTTTAACCAATTATTTAACTAAGATTTCAATTCATGTTTCACGTAATCGTTCTGAGAATTTTCACCCTCCACAGATCATTTCGTCATTGTTTCTCTCCCCTACATTAATGCTTCCCCTTGTTTATTTATTGCATTTCTTTGTTTTGTATATATTCCTGCCTTTTTGATAAGTTTAATATGTAATAATAAGTTGATTAGGTCTTATAAGTTTATAACTTCCTCTCATGATCTTTAATTATTAAGTTGTATTATATATCTCCTCTTTTCCTTCCTTCCCCCCCTCTTTTTTCCCCCTTTATTATTACTAAATTGTAAACAGAGTTCTCCTCTGCTTTATCGCCTGTTTATATTTCTAGTATACTATAGTTATTTTGTGTTTTCATGGCCTCTTCTAATGTAATTGTTATCTACTTAATAAAGCTTATTAAACATAAAAAAAAAAGATACTAAGATATACGATTTATGGACAGTGTAGTGACAATACTTCATAATCAGTGTGGGAGACTGTTAGACTTGGCAACTTTTGGCGTGTTTCCACTGAGTTTTTGCTTTCTGCCCTCCCGGTTATAACTCTATTTTTGCTGGTGTAGTGCTTCTGCACACTTTTCTCACTGCCGATCAGTGGTAAAGTGCAAGTGCTCCTATGGTAAGTTGTGTTATGGATTGGTGTTTCCAAGTGGGCCTTTGCCTGTAAATCAACTGCTACTAGTGAGCTGCAGCACTGATTGTGCCTCCCACGTAGACCTGCCGTTGCAGAGTCTGCACGCAGTTTGTAATTGCCATGTCGACTTGGCCAGTGTACACACACTTGCCAGTCCCTAACCTTTCCTTTTCTTACATGACAGGCACCCCTAAGGTAGACCCAATGTACCCCTGTGGGCAGGGTGCAGCGTATGTGAAAGGTAGGACATCCCCGGTGTGTGTTGCATGTCCTAATAGTGAATTACATCCCATTTCTTTTTTCACTATTGCAAGGCTAGCTGTTACCCATAGGACAGAATGGGCAGTTTGGTTATGACATCTTATAATCCTAACTGACCCCGGGGAACATGGTAGAAAAACAAATGTATTATGCCTGATCTCAGAACCTAAAGATGCATCTTTTAGTGAAGGTGATTTTTTACATTCTGGGTTTGAAAATGCCACTTTTACAAAGTTGGTATTTTCTTTCTCAGTCATCCTGTGTGCCTCTGCTGGAATATGGATTGCCTGTCTGGGTTTTGGATGATAGAAGGTTGGGGAGCCAGAGGGGCCCTAGATAGTCTAGGTAGGTCAGGAAAGGGCTGAAGGGGGAGGAAATTTCCTTGCACCTCAAAGGGCCTGGTCTTCCTCAGACAATGCCGTCTCCACATCCTGCCAGGAAATCACACCAGAGAAGGCCAAACTGGTACTGGCCGGGCACAGACACCCTCTGCCTGCCAGATCAAAGGATTTGTGTGTACAACTACTGGGTTCCAGATCCCTGAACTTTAGAACTCTTTAGGATCAAGAAGACTGACAAGAAGAAGAGCTGGAGAAGCTGTGAGGAGGAGCTGCTTCTGTCTTGGGTAGTGAAAGGACTGGACTGAACTTTCTGCAATCTACTTTTGCGAGTTTCTCCAAGTGCTTGAGGTAGAGCTTGCCCCCTCTTTAAGAAGTCTCAGGAACAGCAAAGACTTCAAGCTCTTTGGCCCTCAGCACTGGGAACTGTGTGTATTGTGCTACAAAAGAAGAAAAGCAACTCGACGAAGTCGATGACGCTCCCGACTCCGTGTCCTGACGCCACTGCAGAGAGCACCGCTGCTGTTCTCACTGACGATGCCTGCTGATGCCGCGACCGAGCCTTTGCTTGCACCGCGACCTGTGGGCACCGCACTCCACACCGCCTTGCTTCACGTTGACGCCTTGGTATCCCCGATGACACAGCTCGACGCCAAAATCGACGCCGCTGCTTACACCATGGTTCGAGGGCACCGCTCGTAAAGTTACATGACGCACTGCCCTCATCACGCACCTCAGCCTTGACCAACCGACGCCAGCACCAGCGACTCCTGTTCCTCAGCCGACTACAGCACTTCAGCAATGACGACGACGCTGCTTGCACCGTGACGAACTCCGCCTTCACCTCACACCGTGACCCTGGTCTCACCGATGATGACATCTGATGTCGCCAGCGAGCCGCTGCTTGCACCATGACCTGAGGGCACTGCACGCGGCACCGCTGCACTTCGAACCGCAGTACCCGACGCCTGCTGACACCAGCGCTCCTGATCCCAACAGAAATGAGCTGGACCTGCAATGCGAGTGACTTCAAGGGCCTCAGCGCCCTGCATCTCTACCAGGTACTGTTTGCGGCTCTTCCTGACACCGTAGCTGGTCCGCGACGCCGAGACCAGCCTGAACTGTTTGGATTTGTTTGCTCACGACGCTGTGATAGCCCCGGACATCAAGAGCGTATTTTGATAACTGTAGATTTGTAAGTACTGTATTGTGGATTCTTATCGTTTTTGGTTTTGTATGTATAAATAATGGCTATTTTTCTAAACTGGTGTGGTGTCCTTTTGTAGTGCTTACACTGTATTTCTGTTGGTTAGGCGCAAATGTTTCACACACTGCCTCTGAGATAAGCCTGACTGCTCATGCCAAGCTACCAAAGGGGTGAACAGGGGTTATTTTAGGAGTGTAACTCTCTTATCCTGACTAGGAAATTGGGTCCCTAATTGGACAAAGGTGAAAGCCTTTGCCAACTAGAGACCCCCATTTCTAACAGAGACGTATTAGTAATTTTTTTAATTTTCCTCTAGGTCTCTTGTCCCAAGCATTAGCTACTAGTACAGTTATAAGGGAGCAAGAAGCCTGGCAAATACACTGAATCTGCTTTGCTGAATTCAACAGACTGCCTGAGTTACAATAGCACGACCCTGTCACCAGGTAGGTCGCCCCCCTAGCCACTGCGTGGTCCTCCCCGTGCTGTGTGCTATGCTGTTGTTTCCTGCTGTATTTTCGCATTTACTTGTGCCTGTGATTTCGCCGTTCCCCTTTTGCCTTCTGTGCCCTCCCCGCTTCCCGCCTCTGACCGCTGTTTCCCTTTCTGTAATTTCCTATTTTGACTTGTGCCTGTGATTTCGCCGTTCCCCGTTCGCCTTCTGTGCCCTCCCCGCTTCCCGCCTCTGACCGCTGTTTCCCTTTCGGTATTTTCCTGTTTTGACTTGTGCTTGTGATTTTGCCGTTCCCCGTTCGCCTTCTGTGCCCTCCCCGCTCCCCGCCTCTGACCGCTGTTTCACTTTCTGTATTTTCCTGTTTTGACTTGTGCCTATGATCTCGTCGCTCCCCATTTGTGCCTTCTGTTATCTGTTTTTAGTTTCCATCGTTCCCCCTTGCCTGCGGTGCCCTCCCGCTTCCCGCCGATGCTCCCTGCGGCCCCGCCCCCCCGCCGTTCCCATTCGCCACCCCGCTCCGCCTCCCAGCTGCTCCTCCCTCCCTCAGCCCCTCATATGGAGGCCGCACGGCGAATGTGCAGCGGACCCACGCAGCGGGTGCGTCGATTGTGCGCCCAGCGCCAGGACCCCTGGCCACCGATGACGCCAGCCCACACGACGGACCTACGACGCCGCCACCCTCAACGCACTCAACTCCGGCCGAACCCCCACCTGCTACAGAGCCACCCCGAAATGCACCCACGGACCCTTCGCCTGCCAAGCCTGCAAATTCACCTGCCTCCGGACCTGCACCACACCCAACAAGCCAAGCACCAGCAGCAACTACCTCACGTGCATCCTGCTCAACACCCGCTCCGTCCACAGACACGCCGTCGAACTCTGGAACCTGCTCGACACAACATCACCAGATGTTGCCTTCCTCACAGAAACCTGGATGAACCCCTCCTCAGCGCCTGATATCGCCATAGCCATCCCGGACGGATACAAGATCACCCGGAAGGACCGCGTCAACCAGACGGGAGGAGGCATCGCCATCGTACACAAAAACACCATCCGCATCACGACCAACCCCGACGACACCTTCACCGCCGCCGAACACCTCCACTTCCAGATACACACCGACCCCAAGACCACCCTCATAGGCACCCTCATCTACAGACCCCCGGGACCATGCACCCAATTCAGCAAAGACATCGCCGACTTCATCAGCCCGCACGCCCTCCCCTCCGCTGACTACATCCTCCTAGGGGACCTCAACTTCCACCTGGAGAACAACAAGGACAGCAACACCACCACCCTGCTGGACAACCTCGCTAACCTCGGACTCAAGCAACTGGTGAACACCCCCACCCACTACGCCGGCCACACGCTTGACCCCGTCTTCTCCTCCAGCAAGCACATCTCCTTCAGCCACGCCACCGAACTCCATTGGACTGACCACAGCTGCGTCCACTTCAGCTTCAGAAGAACCACGACCCACCACCACCCGCAACAGATTCCTCGCAAGAGCTGGAACAAGATCACCACCGAGCAGCTCACCACCTCCCTCCGCCAGAACCCTCCCGCCAGCACAACGGACCCCAACGAAGCAGCCAGCAACCTCACACAGTAGCTAACCAACTGCGCAGATGACCTCGCACCACTGAAGAACCCTCCCAGCAGACCCGGCAGCAAGAAAGGCCCCTGGTTCACCGATAAACTCAAGATCTCCAAGAAGCACTGCCGCACCCTCGAGAATGCCTGGCGCCACGATCAGACCACAGACAATATGAAGGCCCTCAAGCACGCCACCCGCAAACACCACCAGCTGATCCGCACCACCAAGAAGACAGCATTCAAAGAACAACTGGACAACAACACCCACAACAGCAAGGAACTCTTCAGTATCGTCAAAGAGTTCTCCAACCCCAGCGCCGGAAAAAAACGACATCACTCCCTCGCAAGACATCTGCGACTCACTCGCCTCGTTCTTCCACCGCAAGATCGCCGATATACACAACAGCTTCGGCGCACCAACCACGCACCCAACCACCGAACCAATGCCCCCACCACCACCGTCTGCACCTGGATCCCGGTCAGCACTGAAGACACCACCCGCACGATGAACACCATCCACTCCAGATCACCAACCGACCCCTGCCCCCACCACGTCTTCAACAAGGCCGACTCCATCATCGCACCCCAACTCCGGGACATCATCAACACCTCCTTCAACACCGCCACCTTCCCGGAGATCTGGAAGCACGCCGAGCTCAGCGCCGTCCTGAAGAAGCCAACAGCGGACCCCACCGACCTCAAGAACTACCGCCCCATCTCGCTCCTCCCTTTTCCTGCCAAAGTCATCGAGAAGACCGTCAACAGACAGCTTGCCACCTTCCTCGAGACGAATGGATCCCTCGACCCCTCGCAGTCCGGTTTCCGAGCCAACAACAGCACCGAGACCACCTTCATCGCAGCCACTGAAGACATCAGATCCCTGCTCGACAATGGGGAAACAGCGGCCCTCATCCTCCTGGACCTCTCTGCAGCGTTCGACACTGTCTGCCACCGCACCCTAGTACAGCGCCTCAGCAACATCGGAATCCAAGAGAAGGCACTGGAGTGGATCATCTCGTTCCTCGCCGGAAGAACCCAGAGAATCCGCCTCCCCCATTCAGATCCGAGGCCACCGAAGTCATCTACGGCGTTCCACAAGGATCCTCACTCAGCCCCACCCTCTTCAACGTCTACATGCGCCCCCTCGCAGCCATCGCACGCCAACACAACCTCAACATCATCTCCTACGCTGACGACACACAGCTGATCCTCTCCCTCACCAACGACCCCGCCACCGCCAAAGCCAGCCTACACGAAGGGATGAAAGACGTCGCCGAGTGGATGAAGAACAGCCATCTGAAACTGAACTCAGACAAGACGGAAGTCCTCATCCTGGGATCATCGCCCTCCGCCTGGGACGACTCCTGGTGGCCCCCTGCCCTGGGCACCATCCCCAAACCAACGGACCATGCGCGAAACCTGGGCTTCATCCTGGACTCCTCCCTCATGATGACCAGACAAGTCAACGCTGTGTCATCATCGTGCTTCAACACCCTGCGCATGCTCCGCAAGATCTTCCGATGGATCCCCACCGAAACCAGGAAGACAGTCACCCAGGCACTCGTCACCAGCCGACTGGACTATGGGAACACCCTCTACGCGGGAACCACTGCCAAACTACATAAAAGACTCCAGCGCATACAGAACGCCTCCGCACGACTCATCCTGGACATCCCTCGCCACAGCCACATCTCGACCCACCTGAGAGACCTGCACTGGCTCCCCGTCAACAAGAGGATCACGTTCAGACTCCTCACCCACGCACACAAGGCTCTCCACAACATGGGCCCGAAGTACCTCAACAGCCGCCTCACTTTCTACACACCCACCCGCCAGCTACAATCGGCCAGCCTCGCCCTCGCCACCGTACCACGCATCCGCAGAGCCACCGCGGGAGGAAGATCCTTCTCCTACCTGGCGGCCAAGACATGGAACTCCCTCCCCATCCACCTACGGCTGACCCAGGACCACCTCTCCTTCAGGAAACAACTCAAGACCTGGCTTTTCGAGCGGTAACGGACCCCCCCCCAGCACCTTGAGACCCACTGGGTGAGTAGTGTGCTATACAAATACTGTGATTGATTGATCCTTAAAATTGTATTACTGAACCTACAGTACACAATCCACATATTTATGGATACACATGAGCATTGGAAATGTGGTGGTCAAATGAGAGAATCCATTAAACCACACATATCCAGCGAGGACATTGAGATACACACTTAAGATACACATGTTAATTGATGTTCGCGTTACAATAGCAGAAGAATGGAGTTATTATCAAGTACATTTATTATTATTTAAATTGGTTAATCACTCATTCTGAGTTTTTGCTCCAGTTGCTCAGTACTCCTTTTTTCTTTTACCCTGATGAAGCCTGTCTTGCATAACTAAGCTCTAGAAACTCACCCGTTAGAGTTATGAGCAGCGCAGTTGACCAAGAACAAATTATAAGAACAAACAAGACAAGAAAACTCCTTCAATCTGGTTATTTTTAAAACCTTGACATGCATACCATACATGGGTCATAAACCACAGGTCTTTGATTTTTATTTTTAATATTTTCCCACCACTTCAATGTGTGTATGCTTTGTTTTGCAACTCAATTGTTTTTATTGGGTGACAAATACTTCTAAAATTAGCAAACTTAGAATCTTGAAAAAAATGTATTGCAAAGATCCACAAATAATACACATTCTTCCTTCTCAGTACTAAAATATATTTCATCTAAAAAATGCAAACAGTTGCAGCTCTGTAATTATAAAAAAGAGATGCTGTTTTGTACTTTATGCATATAAATACTGTTGACCTAGTAGTCTTTGGGTCACTTGAAGCATTACTTTCCCAAACATTTATTGTAGCATTAATATTTTAGATAGAGGCATTCAGTCTTATAATAAAGACGAGAACGTGGCACTTTCATTTCTTTTATACATAATAACACTCGATCAGCATCAAAATATTTTTAAAATGTCAAACGATGTTCGTTTTTATTGTTTTACCAAACTTTCAGTACTGTTAAGTTATTCCACATTACTCTAAATTCATATTAATTGCTCAATTACTATGATTCATAAGGCGTTTTACTGACCTTGCCAGGTAGACCATTAGAGATTTGATCCATCTTCATACAGACTCCAAAAACCATTGCAACAATAGAGGGTTGTTTGCTAAATTCTGAAATGTATGGTGATTGTTTTTATAAATATGTTTTCAGCTATCTTCTGACACTGCAGGCTCGCCATTCCTCATACTTTAACTATTCTCCCAACAAGAGAGCATCATTATCTTAGTTGGCTGTTTTGGTGTTCACTTCTGCATCTGGTCATTAAGGAGCCAAACGGGACACATTTTATTTAGAAAAATGTCTGCCTGTGTGATCACATCAGTATCTTCAGGACTTAAACAGCAATCTATCCAAATGGTTCCAGAATAAATCAAACAGACTACATGCAGGTATGTTTGCAATAAGGTTTGTGCAAAGTCTGTATTTTTTTTGTCTAATGTTTTATGATTTAGGGATTTGTTTTTGTGGGCTTGCATTCAGAGCGTGCTTGTGTGTGTTCGCGTGTGGTAGTGCAGTTATAGAGACAAACATACACACACAAACAGGCATATGCATATGAACAACAGATGTGTAGAACGTTTGACTCATTTGAACAGTTCAGCCGTAGGGCAGTATTCAAAATGGCATGTAACACAAACAATCACACTTGCAGAACTGTGTTTAATTGACATACTTCAGTTTGTTGGTCCCTGCATTCTTATGTGTATGAAAGAAGGGGAAGCATAAAAATGACCCCTAACAGGGAGGGGTAACTAAGGGCTACAAATGAAATATGTCAAAGACATCTACCAAGGAATGTTGCTGATGGTGCAAGACATTCAAGCTATGCCCTCCGGCCACTGCAATCCTGGGAAGTCTCTTCAGGAATCTGAACAAAAAAGAAAGAATTTAGTCTGTGAATTGGGGTTATTCTACCTTCATTATAACCAGTGCTTCGAACTGCTGAGAAATCATTTCTCTATTAATAAAAGACATGCAAGACATTCTTAAAATCGTACTTGGCAATTTGAGGTGTGTTTCATTATTACATCAGAACAAGTAGTGCTATAACAACATATTTATAATTTAAACAGCACTATGAGTTATGCAATAAATTTCATCTGTAATTTCAAAGCTACCTATAACGTTTCAAAATTATGTAGGAATGTAATACTTGTATTAGGGAAAATTCGCAATTCCAGCAACGTGTGTGCCATTTATTTTTTCAGTGTTTTTCTTTTTAAGGAGACACATTATATATTATATATGCTATGCAAATTGTCATGATGAACGTGTATTGCACTTTCGCTTTTTTGGCAGTGGCAGGGGCGAGCGTTTACTTCTTTAAAGGATGACTGACATCAAATTCTTAACCCCAGTAATCAACACGGCTTCAGATTTTTTTTTTACTCAAGTGTTGCAGAAAATGTTAACTTAAATGGTTTCTTTTTATCAGCTGTATGAAAGATTTCTATGTGATATACAAAGAATGAAGACAGGCATTTCACTTGAATGGTGAGTGTGCCTTTAGTTAAAGTGACCAACCTAGCAATGTAAGAGGCATTTGGGTAGGAATCTCTCTATGCGTGCCTAGGTGGTAAAATGGACCTTTGCCCATTCTACCACCTGCATGTGTGATTTCTGCAGGTATGATAGTGAAGCGCCATCTAGGGTCAGAATGGTGAGCAATATTCTTACAGTATAGGACAGTCCTCCTCGCTGTTTTGAGACGAGCCTCCTAAATTTTCCTAAGTGGAAGTCAGGTGCTCCATTTAATCCTCCTCCGGCACCTTGTCAGATCTTTAACATTCTGTCAAGTGATCCACTTGATCAATACACGCATTTGATCCAGCAAATACCATTTTCCTACATATTGAGCAAGAACCTCAAAATGTATCAGGTAAAGTACCCCTTCAATATATTTTAGGGATGTTGCATTGCATAGAGCAATGACGTGAAAGTCTGAATTCCTATGTAAGGCCATTGAACTCCGAATAGAACCTATAGTGCAGTTACAACAGAAGTAGTTAGTAGTTTGTTGAATAAATATTAAAAACTGCTTAAAGGAAATCAGATAAAAAATACTGTACCTCAGAATGTCTGGAAACATGCAGAGGCGTTCTATATTGGGTGCAATGGCCTAGAGCATGGGTACTCATTGTGCGGCCCGCGGGCCGCCAGCGGCCCGACAAGCCTTCTGTAGCGGCCTGCGGACCTTGCAGACCTCGTACCCGTGTTTTTAAAAAGAAAACATTTAAAGAGTGTCTGCAAACACTGCGCGCGACTCTGAGAGACTCTGCTGCTCTGTGTGGGGGGGGGGGGGGGGGGGTGGCGGCATTCCAGTGATAGTCAGAGAGGAGCTGCAGGGGCGCTAAGTAGAGGCGAAATACAAAAGCCTCATTAACATACAAATGGTCTTTTAAAGACCTGTGAAGTGCTCGGGTGTGGCTGTGTGTGTGTGTGTGCCTGGGAAGCTGTTTCACCCCGGCACACACAGGCAGAGTGAGATGACAGAGGGAGGTAGAGGGAGGGAGACAGACGAAGGGAGGGAAAGGGAGGGAGACAGAGGCAGACAGAGGGAGAGGGAGGGAGGTAAAGGGAGGGAGGGAGACAGAGGGAGAGGGAGGGAAGGAGAGGGAGGGAGGGAAAGGGAGGGAGACAGACAGAGGCAGACAGAGGGAGAGGGAGGGAGGGAGGGAAAGGGAGGGAGACAGAGGAAGAGGGAGGGAGGGAGGGGGAGGGAGGGAGAGAGGGAGAGGGAGGGAGAGGTAGACCGAGAGAGGGAGACGGAGAAAGAAAGACAGAGAAAGGGAGAGGGAAGGAGACAGAGGGAGGAAGACAGAGGGTGACAGACAGACAGAGGGAGGGAAACGGACAGAGGGAGAAAGACAGACAGAGAGAGGGAGACAGAGGGAGGGAGACAGACAGAGGGAGACAACCAGAGGGAGGAGGGATACAGAGGGAGGAGGGAGACAGAGGGAGGGAGAGGGTGACCGAGGGAGACAGAGGGAGGGAGACAGACAGATGGAGACAGACGGAGGGAGACGGAGGGAGACAGAGGGAGATGGAGGGAGAGGGAGGGAGAGGGAGGGAGAGGGAGATGGAGACAGAGGGAGGGAGGCAGACAGAGGGAGGCAGACAGAGGGAGGAGAGAGACAGACAGAGGGAGGAGAGAGACAGACAGAGTGAGACAGACAGAGGGAGGAGGGAGTCTGAGAGAGGGAGACAGACAGAGGGAGACGGACAGACAGAGGGAGACAGACAGAGGGAGACAGACAGAGGGAGGAGGGAGACAGAGGGAGGAGGGAGATAGAGAGTGAGGGAGACAGAGAGAAGGAGACAGAGAGAGGGAGACAGAGGGAGACAGAGAGAGGGAGACGGAGGGAGACGGAGGGAGACAGAGAAGGGAGACAGACAGAGGGATACAGAGAGAGGGAGGAGACAGGCAGAGGGAGGGTGACAGAGTGAGGGTGACAGAGTGAGGGTGACAGAGTGAGGGTGACAGAGTGAGGGTGACAGAGTGAGGGTGACAGAGGGAGGGTGACAGAGGGAGGGTGACAGAGGGAGGGTGACAGAGGGAGGGTGACAGAGGGAGGGTGACAGAGGGAGGGTGACAGAGGGAGGGTGACAGAGGGAGGGTGACAGAGGGAGGGTGACAGAGGGAGGGAGACAGAGGGAGGGAGACAGAGGGAGGGAGACAGAGGGAGGGAGACACAGGGATGGAGACAGAGGGAGGGAGACAGAAGGAGATAGGCAGAGGGAGGGAGACAGACAGACAGATGGAGACAGACAGAGGGAGGAGTGCGACAGAGGTTGTTAGACAGATGGAGGGAGACAGAGGGAGGGAGACAGAGGGAGGGAGGCTGAGGGAGTGAGATGCAGGGAGTGAGACAGACAGAGGGAGACTCAGTGATGCATACAGAGTGAGGGAGACTGAGTGAGGGAGAGGGAAGGAAAGAGAGGAAGAGTGAGGGAGAGGGAAGAAGAGAGAGGGAGACAGGGAGAGAGAGGGGGAGACAGAGAGAGAGCGAGAGAGAGACAGAGAGAGGGAGTCAGACAGTCAGAGTGAGTGAGACAGAGGGAGAGAGAAAGGGAGAGAGAGGGAGTGAGACAGAGGGAGACAGGGAGAGAGGGAGGGAGAGAGAGGGAGAGAGCGAGATAGAGAGAGGGAGGGAGACAGAGAGAGAGAGAAAGACAGAGAAAGAAAGAGAGAGAGAGATGTGTGTATGCCGGGTCTGGTGGCTCAGTGGACGGTGTCCGCTGCAGGGACCTGTGTTCAACCTCATGCTCACAGTTTTTTTTTGTTGCTCTAATCCCGCCCCCTCCCACACTGACCCCGCCCCCACCAGTGCGGCCCTTGGACACTAACCACACTGTAATTTTGGCCCCCGAGAGAAAGTTTGTGAGTACCCATGGCCTAGAGCAAGTAATAAATTCACCTGTAGCCGTGTACATCTCCATTCTGCTAATCAATGTTAATTTTATAAAATCAGATCAGAAGAACAAAAAGCCAGTTCTTATTGTTGCTGTTCAAGGGGCATCTGACCTTGACTTGTCTTTCATCTTGGCTGTTGGCTAGGCATTATGAAGTCACAATTCAACTATAGTAATTTGCTACAGATGAGCAGCTATGTTTTGTCTTTATAATAGGTGACTAGAAATGCTGCAACTCAAATGCTTTAAGGAAATTAGAGACATGATTTAAACAGGAATTGCAATTCCCAGGTATAATAATACTTTCAGTAATGCAGTCCTACTCAACTTTGTGATCATGGATTAATGTGTACATTGTTACAGCATGACCTATTGTTGCACCCTTAGTTTATCTGCTCAGGAACTTTCATAAACAAAAGATTCTTTTAATTGTGCTGCTTAATGTGTGTAAGGTACTACACAACTTAATATTTCAACAGTGTTTCAGCACTGGTGGTCAACAGATCCAAAATCCATCATCAGTATGGGGAATTATCATGACAGCACTATTAAAGATAGTTTCGATGGTAGTCCAATGGGTCACATACAAAGTGTATTGAATATTGGGAGAGCAATGAAGGCATTCATCACCAATGTTTGATAAATTAACCTGAGTCGGGGCATGGCAGATCCTAAACCATGTGGGATCATTGGTTCCTTAATTTGCATCTAATTACAATTTGTTTGTGAGACACAAAGTAACTCCCATATATGAATCGCATTTACTTAGCTGACAAACATTTTGGAAAATTAATAAATGAATGTTGGCACCTCAACATTCATGGTAACTATCAGTATGGTCACTCCCATTACACAGTGGTGGGTGGGGACATGCAATGCATACTGCTGTCAGGGAAACCATATTCAAATTAGCTTTATCCTGTTTCCTAACAAGTATTTTAATTTTTGTCTCATTGAAGAGCCAGCAAAAGGACAACAAACACCACAGAGAATTAGAACTGGAGGTAAAACTTCGCCATCACTTTTGAAGCACTCAGCTGAAATAGAGTGTGCTCCGCAGAGATAAGTCTAAATAAAAATGAAATAAAAAAAAATAATGGTAGGCCTCAAGGAGATGTAGTTGGGAGTGACTCACCCAGCAAATAGCAAGGAGGAAGTCCTCGATACTCGATAACATATGATCAAGCCATTGTTGGGTACTTTGCTGGCGTGCCACTGAGTGTGACCTGTTCCATCATATTAATGCATTATCAGGGATTTCCTACCACAAGCCCTGTCCTAATATCACAACATTAAATACGGGCAAAAAGCTAATCATGCTCAGACCCTGGCGCAATCTCTCAGTCGAAGCCTTTGAGGAGGTCTTCCAATCAGAAGTGGGTAAAAGGGAGAGGGAAAATGAGGTAACGTTGGAGGGCTTCAACAAGGTGTTTGGCATTGCATTGGATGTAGTGATCCCTAATAAAAATATGGTCCAGTTACAAAGCCGCCCATCAGCCCCCTGGTACACAAGTCCAAATGCAAAAGACTGGAGAGAGTCTGGCGCATCAGTAAAGCAATACCTGATAGGACGCAATACAAACAAGCCTTGACCACCTACCACGCTAATTTAAAAATGGCAAGACGCCAATTCATCCTCAACCAAATGGAAGGTGCTGCCAATGCCCCTAAATCCCTCTTTAATTTGTTGAAGGATTTTGTGTCTCCTCATGCTTGCAGTCAATGCCCCTTAGAAACTCAAGACTTTTGTGTTCAGCTCGCTAGCTACTTTCAAGAAAAAATGATCAGAATGTATGATAACTTTCCAGCTAAAAATTTCCCATGCATCAGATAGCCCTAGCAGGCATGTGGATCTGGATAAAAGGACAGGACACACCTTGGGCTGTTTTGACCCAATCCCCCTAAAGGAGGTCTCAAAAGCACTCTCCTCAGCTAAATCGGGTTCACCAACTGATCTCTGTCCACCTGAGATAATGGCTCTTTTAGCCACCAGTTGCACGCCAGCTATTCTCCAACTGTACAATTCATCCATATTATCTGGGGTTATTCCTAGTACATGGAAGGAAGCTTTTTTGAGTCCTATCCTGAAGAAACCCACAGCAGACCCATGAGAACTCGGCAATTACCGCCCGATCTCCCTCCTACCTTTACTGGCCAAGGTGCTGGAGAGTATGATCAATAAGCAACTGAGTCCATACTTGGAGCAAAACGAAATTTTAGACCCTTCACAATCAGGATTCCGACAGGGTTTTAGCACCAAAATCGTCATTTTAGCAGTCACTGACTCACTTAGATTGAAATAGATAAAGGTAGATCGGCAATACTGTTACTACTAGATCTCTCTGCAGCATTTGACACCATCTCACATAAAATGCTAGCGGAGAGACTGGCCTCTTGTGGTATCCAGGGAACAGCCCTAAAATGGTTACGAAACTTTGGTTCTCATCTTTCAAGCCCAATTAGCTTAGACAGAGGTGTCCCTCAGGGCACCTGCCTAAGCCCAACATTATTTAATATTTATATGTCTCCTTTGGCAGGGATAGCAGAACAACAGGGCTTTGAGATCATCTCTTATGCTGATAATACTCAGTTCATGATCCCGATCGGCACTGATACAGTAGCAGAGAAAGCACGGTTTGTCAAAGGAATGCTTGTGATCTCCAACTGGATGACGCAGAATTGTCTCCAGCTGAACGCTGGCGAGACCAAGATAATGCTAATGGGCAAAGCCACAGCTAGCTGGTCAGATGACTGGCGGCCCGCCCAATTGGGAGCAGCCCCAGTTCTGACCCAATGTGTTAAAAACCTAGGGCTAAAACTAGATCAGCCTTTATCTATGAAAAACCACATTGCCGCAACGACCAGCTCATGCTACCATAGCCTGCGTCTGCTGCGCAAAATCCTCCCCTTTATGCCGACAACCCATCGAAACACATTGGTCCAGGCTATGGTCATTAGCTGACTGAATTATGGGAATGCTTTGTTGGCAGGGGTTGAAGAGACCCTGCTGAACAAACTGCAGGTGATTCAAAACACTGCAGCTAGAATGGTATTGAATCGCCCAGCGGGCACCACAGCAGTTCCTTTACTGCGCGAATTTCACTGCCTACCGGTGAGAAAAAGATCATATTTTAAGATCCGTTGTCTCACTTATACAGCACTTAAAGGAAGAGGTCCCAAATACCTCCAAAAGAGACTGACCAAATATGTACCTCACAGAAACCTTAGGTCAGGGCGCGAGATCTCCTATAAGTACCGCGCATAAGGCTGTGTGCCTCTGGAGGACAATCTTTCTCGTACCTCTTACGCATTAATTTATTCTTTTTCTCCGTCCAATAATTGCTCCTTATTAGAAGATTTACTGATGGGATAATTTATCCTTTACTTTACGTTATCAGGTTATTGCAAGACACAGGGTGTTCTTTGACCATTTAGATAGACACAGCCACAGGGCATGGGGCTTGAAAAGGACATGGATATAGGAGATGAGTTTAATTATCTTATTTGATGAAAGGATAGGGGGATTCCCCCTCTATGGGAACCCATCATCTGTTCAGATGTTCAGTTTAAATGCCCTATCCTGAAGCCCTTAAATATATTTCTCTAGGGTTAGAGGTAAAGTTACCATATGACTCCATGTCACTAACAAGGCTGCTCTCCATTCATGGGCTTTCCTTTTACAAATCCTTATGAGATATTTTAGTTTCATTTGTTACACTGAAAAAACACTACAACCACCAGTTTGTATTATCTTGTTAAAGGAAAGCCCCTAGACAGAAAATAATGTCACTGATGACATGGGGTCACTTACTAGCTTTTGAAAGCTGTCTAATTCTCCTGCTCACTTACCCTCCTTGCAGATATTTTTTTTTTCTTTTAGTGGGTGGCTGCTCCTCTGTTATTAGTTCGGGCATGAAAATGTAGCTGAAAAGGAGTGCTTGTATTCCACTGCTAATGGTCAATACAGTAGGACTGGTTTGATAAGATGACCAGCCAACGATAAACGCTGCATGTCTGATCAGTTCATTGGGAAAAGTTATGTCAGAAGCCATAGGTCTGGTCTGGTCTCTTTATCAGGAAAATGTAGGACTAAGACAGTAAGCCTAGTCTCTAGTTGGCAAAGGTATGCACCCTGTCCAAGTAAGGACCACAAGCCTAGTCAGAGTAAGTCATATACACACCCTAAATTAACCCTTGCTGGCCCTCTGGTAGCTTGGTACAGAGGCTTAACTTAAAAGGCAATGTGTAAATTATTTATGCAACATTTAAAACAGTAAAAGGGGAAAACACCACAAACAAAAATCACATTTGGTAGAAAACTAGAGCTTAATATATTGAACAAAACAAGACCAAATAGCTAAAATCCAATAAGTAGAACCAGAGTTATGAATTACTAAAAATATCTGCAAATGTAGTGCTTAAAACCTCAAAGCACCACACATGGATATCTGGGTACGCTTAACTGGGGTAAATCCAAATGTTCAGGCCCACCATGATGGAATGCGGGTCGGATACAGGGACCAACCATGTCCCGCTGAAAAAGTACATTGCTTGGAGGATGCATTGACTTCAGGCGAGATGCGAAGGGCAGGCAGACGATGAATTGGTTCCGATCCTTGGGATTCGTATGTGATGCATCATTCTTGAGCTGTGTACTCAGAGATGCATCTTTGTGGAGCAGCATTTGATTTAGGTGATGCATCATCATTGATCTGCACAGCAGGTGATGCACTTTCTTTGCCCTCAACAGCAGTGGGTGGATTTTGTATGTACAGCACAGAAAAACCCACTTACAAGGACCCATGACTGGATTGGCACGACTTGGCAGGGCAAGACTCACTGTTGGCAGGTGCTGTTGGAGAGTTGATTTAAGTCTTTGATGTAGAACAGGAGGCAACACAGCAAGCTCTTGCAGTCATTTCAGTTCCAGGGATGTAGAGATGCAGGTCCAGTCCTTCTCACCCCCCGGCAAAAAGGGCAGCAGGCCGCAGGTCAGGCACATTATAGCAGAAGTCCAGCAAAGTCCAGGTGAGTGCCCATACTTTCAGCAGCACAGCAGTCCTTCTTCCTGCAGAATATCCTCAGGTCCAGAAGTGTACTGAAGTGGTGGTGTCTTAAATCCAGTACTTATACCCAGTTGTGCCTTTGAAGTGGGGGATACTTCAAAGAGTGGCCTTTCAAGTGCACAGGGTCCCTGCTTTTTCTGTACAGCTCCACACTCACTGCAGGGTGTATGCAGACATTTGGGTGGGGACAGACACAGCCTAGCCAAGTTTAATGGCAGCTCCTCCTTCCCATCATGCCGGGATGGCCCATCAGGATGTGGATGGCCCATCAGTCACACCTAAGCTCTCTTTGTGTGTGGATGTCTGAAGGGAATGCACAAAGCCCGTCTGTCACGCACCCCAGATGTGTATTCAGAGAGAAGCAGAAGGCACAGAATTGTTAAAGTAAGAAAAGGGTACAAAAGGGGGTGGTGATGGACGGAGCATCTGAACCAATCAAACACTCCCACCCAGTCAGAAGATCTGGGTTTGAGTAAGAAAATGCAAACTTTTGTAAAAGTGGCATTTTTAGACGTGCAATTTAAAATCCAACTTTGCAATCAGTTGTAGTTTTAAATTGTGAGTCCAGAGACACCAAACTCGATGAGTCTATCTTTTCCCAATTGGGAATTACACTTATATAAAGTGCAATAAGGTAATCTCAAAGTTAACCCATGGGAGAGATAGCCCTTGCAGTAGCGTTTTTCACAACCAGTACATGTAAAACATAAAAGTACATGTCCTTCTTTATTAAATATACTGCACCCTGCCCTTGGGGTTGTGCAGGGCCACCCCTCAGGATGACATACGAATTGAAAAGCAAGGTTTGAGCATGACAAGTGGGTAAATTTGCCATGTTGACATGGCAGTTTAAAACTGCACACACCGGCTATGCCGTGGTAGGCCCAAGACATGTTCAAAGGGCTTCTTAAATGGGTGGCACAATCAGTTCTGCAGGCCCACTAGTAGCATTTAATTTACAGGCCCTAGGCACATGTACTGCCCTTTACTAGGGACTTATAATTAATTTAAATATTCCAATTGTGGATAAGCCAATGTTACCATGTTTTAAGCAGAGAGCCTGTGCACTTTAGCACCGATTAGCAGCCCATAAAGTGCCCAGAGTCCTAAAGTGAACATAAACAAGCTCAGCAAAAAGGAGTAGGAAGGCAAAATGTTTGGGGGTAACCCTGCATAAGGGACCAGGTTCATCACCTAAATCACACATTTTCAAAAGCACATGTTAATTCCAATTTGCTTTTATGGACTACAAGCCCACAAACATATGAAAAACCTGAGGATTGCGAATGCTCTGACAAATAAAATTGGGATGGCTTTTATCTTCTGAACTTCTTTGCCAAACATCGTAGGCAGAGGACTTCTATAGCGGGCACTCTGGCAATAGCAATAGGAAAAGGGTTTTTATTGTGAACTCTGGCAAAAGCAATATGAAAGGTTTCACATTGTGAAACCTCAATCAAGTTCCAAAGAAAGGTCTTTACATTCTTTGTACGAAAGGGAAGGTGCACCAAAAACAGAGTCAATGTCCTCCAAATGTATCCAAACAGTATCTTTTTATTGTTCTTGATAGTAAAACAGGGACATTAGCCAACGCTTTTCGTTCCACTGAGGGAACTTCATCAGGGCTCATATAACAATAGGAGGGATAATATGTTGCGCTCTAGATCAAAGTGTAACCAAAGAAAGTAAGTTAAAATCATCCGAAATCCTGACACGTAGGTAACAAGAAATATATATTCAGTGGGTGTTTTTCATAGCAAAAATGCCCCACAATAAGGGTGGCAAGTTGTCGGCCAGTATCTTTGACATGATACATCCACCATCAGCAGCGGCACTCTCTCTTTTGTGTATACGTTAAGTTTCTGGTTTCCAGTAGAGCTTAACTGCGGCAAGCTCTGGAAGTGGTTGCACAAGACTCTTAATGCTTATGAAAACTTGGGATTTGATGTGCTGAACCTGTGGTCAGCCGTTGATGGGAGCGCCATTTTTGTTGTTAATAAGATTTTACATTGTTAACACCATTAAAAACACAATAGGAAGGCATTATACATGTTGAAGTACGTGCAAAATACAAAAGTAAGGGGTTGCACATAGTGAATTCTGTGGTCAATGCATAGGAACAGGTTTAGTAAAAAGGCCAGTTTTTAGCTCTGGCCGCAGTAAAGTAGGTGTTTTTAGATGATAACATTATATTCATGTCAATGAATACTTTGGGGCTTCCTAAAATTTTCGATGAGTCTCTTTCAACAGAGACCACGTGGCCAAGACTATGTTCATGTTAAATTCAATTAACATATGCTGTTGTTTTAAGACTGTGGTGGCAAAGGCAGGAAGACTCTCATTACTTGGCAAAGCCTGTAGGCTTAACCCTATGGACTGTGAAAAGTGTTGTTTATTGCAATGGATCCACATACGGGCATTGCTTGTTTTTCGGGTTAGAGCCTGCAGTTGTACATTTTGACACCTGGTGCCATACAGAGAATGAGAATAGACTAGATGTACCAGGTCAGTTGGCCCCTATGATATTTCTATGGGGTATGTGATTTCAGTGCTTAATTTGAGCCGGTGGTTTCTGTTACTTGGCACCGACACTTAACTGCCAGCACCGCCACTTATGACAGTCTGCCACATAAAAGGGTTGTCTAGCTAATTTAGGTATGAGCTCAACAACTGCTGTTTGCTAGTTCCCTTTACATTTACAATGATTATCTGCCTCCCATGCCATTCCTATAACTTTGGGGGCCTAGAATAGTAGGACTTGTTACACTTCTATGAGTGTGATGGTTAGTAGTTGTGTTGGAACTGTTATTGGCCGCTGGCAATTGCGATGTGTGGTGAAAGCCGCAGTGGCCTCCTGTCGAGAGCCCTGGCACTTCTTTTCTTTTCCTTTTTATAAAATAAGCACTGTGTGATTTGCATCTTTAAATTCTGTGAGACCCTTGCAGGAAGAGTTTCAATTTGTAACTCCACTTGAAATCTTGTATTTGTAAATTTTGTGCAAAGTATTTAGGTGTGTGTTCTTATTGGATTGAATTCTGATTTTTTGTTATTTTTGCACATGCTGAGTCTTGAAATTCTAAGCAATATCACCCCAGTTTGAGAGACCCAGGTAGAGATGCTCCAGGAACAAAGTAGAACAACTCCTATTTACACAGGTGGGGCACTGCAACAAACGACTGCCCTTGGAAATACCAAACTTGATTTTTCAAATACATTTGGAAGCCGTATTTCTCAGTGAAATCTCTGATAAATACAATCAAAAGGGTTTTTCATTGATAACTCCTTGCCATACACCATAGGAAGAAATTTGTCATTGTGATGGGCTTGGCATATCCAATTGGACGGATTTTTGCATTGTGAACTCTCTAATAAGTGAAGAATTTCACATTGTAAATTTCTTAATGGATACCATAGGGATGGATTATACATTGTTTAACACTAAAAAACGTTCTTAAACTTCTCTAGTTCAGATGGTGCTAGAAAGTTCTCAATTTCATTGTGTACATTTGTAATTTTATGTTTGGAATCATTGTATCTGTTTAAAAGTAAAAACACTGAACTTTGCATCTCATCAATTATGAGTTATTGAGCAACATTAACAGAGACGGACATTCTGGAAGTGTCTAAATTTGTTAGAAATACCATGGATGCTGGAGTAAAGACTGTATTGATTCTGCTGGACTTATCAGCAGCATTTGATATGTGCCAAAACACAGGCTGCTTTTTTGCCTACAGGATATAGGGATTGGAGGTGCGGCACTGAAGTGGCTGTAGTACTTTCTAGATAATAGTGACCAGGAAGTACGGAGGGCTCCATATTCCTCAGGCACAAGAAAAGTCATAATATGAGTTTCTCAGTGCAAAGCCATTAGCCATATGATGCTAAATATCTAAGTGACACCAATGGCCTCATTGGTGGAGACATTTGGTGTCAAAATAATCTATGCTGATGATATTCAGCTTGTCTTTTCATTTAACAAAGGTAAAATCATAACACTGGATTTCATCAGCCCATGCCTTACTGCAGTTTTTTATGGATGTGCTTGAACCAACTAAAGTGCAATGCAAATAATACAGAGTTTCTCCGTTTTGGAAGAAATTTCAACTTCAGTTGGCAAATTCATTGGCCACGGGGCGCTTCCCCTCCAAGTCTGCACTTTGAGGTGGTTAAAAACTTGTGAGTCAAGGTCGACAAGCAGTTGGCCTTTAAAAAAACAAATAAATACAGTGGTAGGAATGTACTTTGGTCTTTCACACACAGCCAAAAGGTTCTTGCCCTTTCTTTCCTATCCAGTCAGGAAACCGGTGACTCTGGCCTAGATTATGGCTAGGCTTGATTATGCAAATGCACTCTACACAGGTCTCCTGCATCACCTGGTTAAAAAACTGCAGGTAATCAAAAATGCTGTGGTTCGCTTAACACTCAATTTTCCAATGAGGGCTCATTTTTCCTCTCACATGCGGCCCTTGCATTGTCTCTCTGTGAATAAATGAATTTCGTAAAAATGTTGCTTCTAATGTTTAGAGCGCTGCATAAAATAGGTCCAAGATATTTACCACTAGGATACAGTGATACTGCCAAAATAGGAATTTGGATTCCTCTGATAGATACCTGGCTGCTATCCAATAAGTTCTGCCTTTCTAAAATTAGTGGCCATTGTTTTTCCTGTGTGGGCCCTTTGTTATGGAATAAACTCATTCTTGGCCTTCAACAAATTGACTCTGAGTATCAGTTTGAAAAGAAGTTGAAAACTTGACTTTTCTCTCAAATGTACGCCTGGCATGCTTTCCTCACCAATTACTGTCACTAGTGCTGGGACGCTCTTCGGAGTAGTTGTGCACAGTATAAATCCGGGATCATACATTCATTCACCTCGAGGAGTTTTTCTTCTGATAATATTTAACCCCTTCACATCCTTTACTTTGTTCTTTTGGGTATACTTTATTTTTAACTGCGCTGTTAATATGCAATTACTGATAACAACAAAGTGGTAGTAACACTGATTATTCCCTTATGCTTCAGCGAGGTTTTGCTTCAGTTACATGTTTGATGACCAACAACCTTTTGAAGTTGAATGCATAGACAAGTGAGATGGCGATTTGAGGGAATTATCCTTAGACCTAGATCTCCTTACTGTAGTAACTCTCTCTTGCCTACTCCCATTCCCTGCTGCTATGACCAAAGTGTTGGTGTTACTAACAAATCTGATAATACTCTCTCATCAAGATCTCTGGTATATATTACTAACTTTTATCAAATATTTAAGGAAAGTTTAGAAATCTAGGGATTAATCTCACTCCATTGGGATTTTAAGGATGTATTTTTGCCTAGGTTACCTAAATATTCTATCTAAGACTCTTATCTGTTGACCTCACATTGTGCAGCAGCTGTCTACACCTTAATTTAACTGAGGACGCTTCTATTAAATTCCAGTTGGACTTCCTCCAAAGATTACTAGTGAGTAAATCAATTTTGTTTCAAGACACTTTGCAACATGCACATGGCCCTTGCTAGATTTTCCTCATGGGTTAGTATTCAACCTAATGTAGTTTGGAAGGAAAGTATCTCTAGGATGCAATTTAATGTGGTGAGACAAGGCCACTGGTACATTGTGCAATATGGTGAGTCAAGTTCTCTATTGTTAAATGTGGCAGTATGTTCAAGAAAGATTGCTAGGTGAGTTAAGGTCTTGTAGTTAGAATGTATTGTTGGCCTGCAGGTCAAACTTTTAAAACCAGTCAAGTCCAAATCAGCCTTTTATCAATCCAAGAATGATAAATTTGATAATGGTAAACATGATTTATAGTCCTTCACAATGGCTAAACTATGTTTTAAATGGCGTAAAAAAACGTAAACCATGTTTTAAGTGCTATATAAAAAAAATTGAATGTAGCACTTGAATGACTAGTCCAAAAAGAGCACTGAGGTGCAAGCAGTGGTTCTCCATTACTAGAAACTGCAGCATGCCCAAGAGAAGCAATCCATAGTAGACCTCTTCTACTTTTGTATACCTTGAGCAGGCATTAATCATTCAAACATTGAGCAACCATAGACGTTGTTTTAGAGCATTGATCCATGCCCGTGCAAGATTTGCCGTGGCACATTCCCTTTTCCTTCAGCTAGCAATTTACTTCAATGTGGGCACTGCTTTGCGTGTTATGAATTGTGAATATCATTGTACCTTTCCCTATATCAAGCAAGACACTTTGGATTGCAATGCCAGGTACTGGGGGGCAGATATACAAGCCCCCTGCACCACCAGTACGCCACTTTTGTGACGTACCTGGTGGAGTATCTTTCGGCTCCATATTTACAAAGACAGGAAATGCCATCTTGCGTGGCTTTTCCTGTACTTGTAGATATGGCCCCTTTACACACAGCAATTTGCGTGAAAGGGGCATTCCATGGGTGTTGCTGTGGGTGTTCCCAAGCAACACCCATGGAACGAGACACATTTCCAGAATTACGAGGAATCATAGATCTGGAAAAGCGTGTGAATTCTGTGCCTCCCCAGGGGAGGCGCAGGGAGGTACAATGAGGAGAAATGTTTTCATATCTCCTCATTTGTTTTTAATGCGTGCTGTATTCTACAGCACAAATTGAAAGAGTAAAATGCCTGTAGTGATTGTTTTTCTGCAGGAAGGTGCCCCTTCCTGCACAAAAAACAATTTCCCCATGACGCAGGCATCCTTGCACCATGATGCAAGGGTGTCTGTGCCTGCGCATGTCTGCAGTTTGTGCGCCAGCGCAGGGGGAAGCACAGAGATGGAACATATTGTAAATATGTCGCATCCCTGTGCTTTGAAAGTGACTCAGTGCGGCACAGCCAAATGGCTTGCGGAATGCACTGAGTCACTTTCATTATAAATGTGCCCCAGAGTACTTCACTGGTTTTCTAGGTCCAAAATAAATTTAAATATCTCGCCAACGCTTTTTTTATGGCATCTTTCACAAACGGTAAATAGACATCTCCTCCTCTGATTCACAACAAAAATATAGCCCAGCATGAGAAAACATTTAACTTATTATTTTGATTTATATGGAATACTATATTGTTAGCATTGGTCTACTATGGGTCTCCTTCTGAGTGCCCCATTATTTGGTCTGGTAATTCCACACCCGCGAATTAAAAATACAGCAGAGAGTAGTATTTACTCGGTTCACTAAATGGTATAATCATGGTTCCTCAACTCAGAATCGGTAATAACACGGTAATACCACATCTATTCCGCTATTCTGAGCTGCAAACTCAGAATGTGCAATAGTTTATCCACATAAAGGCCTTCAGAGTTTGCCTGGCGAAATGTGTACTTTTGCCAATTAGCTTTGTTTTTACGAATGTTACATAAGCCTCGGGTACCTGCTAATATGACCTTCTGTACTGTTCCTTGTTCTTTAATTACATTATCCCAATACCTGCGGCTTTTGTTTCTTTACTGGTTAGCGTGGTTTGCTAAGGCTTGACACTTCATGTTTGCATCTGTTTTCTTTCCCTTGTGAGTTCGGGCCTGGTATGCAGTTGTTCCCAGGGTATTTTCCTTTCATTTGCCTTATTAGTCAGTAGGTCACTGGTTGATACCTCCCACTGCGGGCTTCTAAAGACTCTCTTTTGGTTTCATTTTTCTTCATAACCCTGAGAATATGCACTGCTCTTGTTGTTCTAAACAAAAGCCATGAAAATAATTAAAAACATCCTTCACATCAAGAAAAAGGCTTGCCCCCTTTGCAGCTGTGATGACTAGAAAAATGCAGCCACGTCTGCATGTTCTGTCTGTTTAAAGAAGTCTGAATTCCATTTGTGCGAGCCATGCTGCTTTGAGAGTAAAATTTGAAAAAAACATAAATTCTCGGCATTCCTTAAATTCTGCCTTACCACTCCATTGTTGTTGTAGTTGATTATGGCGACATGTAAGTTTAGCACATTTTAGGCTTTAATGGTTTTTATTATTGACATTCTCCTCGGTATGCAAGTTTGACAAAGTTTTTTACACAGTTGCAGTGTCCGACATTAGGAAGAAGGGGATGATTGTTCTGAGGTAATGATAGACAGAATTCTTCTAGAAAAGGAGAGCATTAGGAGATAATTTCACACCGATGTTTTCTGCTCTTTTCTTTATTTGCATCCAAATGTCGGCTACACTGCAAATTCTGCTCACCAGGAAAAGTCATAAGTTGTTCTCTGGAACCGTTCATTTTAAACGTGGAAGAGCGCATAACAGTTTTTCCCCAAGTGCAACATTCTTATTGTTAATATTGGAAGAAATAGGCTTTGATATAACAAGAAAGTCTACAGCCTCCTATAAATAAATTGAACAACTATGTTTTGTCAAAGTGGGATCCCATAAATTCAGATTCAGAAACCTGGTTAATGTTCTGGGGCCTCATTTATGAAAAGTGACACATCGCTGCGAGAAAACAGCGATGCGTCACTTTTCACTGCGCCCACCTTGCAACCCCAATGATGCGTCATATTTACAATATGACGCATCATTGCGCAAGGAGTTACAGATACGTCAGTATTTCTGACGTATCTGTAAGCGCAAAAGTGACGCATTGCTGGAGTGTGTCACAAAAGTGACGCAACTCCAGCAATGCGTCCTTTCACATGGGAAAAGCCCCATGTGAAAGGGCTTGCGTCAGTCTTACGCCTGCTGTGAGGCAGGCACAAGATTCTGACGCAACAGCGTCCTAAAAGTGACGAAGTGAAATCTCATAGATTTCACTGCGTCACTATTACGAGGCTTTTTGCGGGGGAACGACCCCTCTGCATACATTATACCTGGCGCAGGTATAATGTAGCGCAGGGGTTTACAAAGTGACGCATCTGCTTAGATGCGTCACTTTGTAAATAGTGCGCAACAGGAGGCATGTTTTACGCTGCCGATGCGTCACAAAAAGTGATGCACCGGCGGCGTAAAAGTGACGCACGGCCTCATAAATGAGGCCCTCGTGAGGTGTTCTTCAGGGTCTGTGCAGGTGGCCCTCTTACACTTAATTAGCTAACGAGCAGAACATTTTGGCTCTACCTTTCCATAATGTCCTGAATATATTTTGGTACTGTTTGTTACTTAGAATCCTTGTCACGGTTCTTAAGGAGGTATGGCCCAAAGTTTGAGACTAGTTTCTAAGGGGCAAATTTAAAATGTGGTGCAATAGCGACGCAACTCAAAAATGAGATTTATGAAGCCATGCAACGCCACCTTGTGTGGCCCTGAGTGGCTTTATAAATCTCAAGTAAAGCCACGCATCACAAATCTGAATTGCCTTATTTTGTGCCAGGGATGCGCTCAATGGGCATTGCGCGGATGTTCCCACGATACTCCAATGTTTTTTGATGGATTGCCAGATTTACCGGAACTGGTAAAACTGGGAATTTGCCAAAAACGTACGCATCACCAGGTGAGGTGTAACGAGGAGAATTATCTTTATTTCTCTTCATTACTTCCTCTTTCTATGTGTGCTGCATTCTGTAGTAATTTGCCTCTCAGGATTGTTTTTGAGGAAGAAGTGGACCCAATCTGCGGAAAACAATCCTGCATGCACACAGGAACACTTTCACCATGGTGCAAGGGTGCATGCGTTGGAGCTAAGCAGCCAAAATGGCACCACCACATAGACTAGAATAGGAATGTGTCATATTCTTTTAAATAAGGTTCAATCCTGCCCTTTCCCTATGATGCAGAGCAGTAAGGTGATTTTCTGTGCTTTGCTGCACCGCATACTCATAACTATGCCTGCTAGTGCCTATAAAACAGGAAATAAAATCTATTAGTAGATGTGTATTTTTTCATTTTTTACTAACTTGTCCACAGAACCAGAAATGTCTTCTTCCCCATCTGATAGACATCAAGAATTTCTCATGAAATTAGTGAAGTTAGAAATGTAAGACTATGAAACGATCGGGACTTTGTGTAAAGAAAAATGTTGGTGAGTAACTGAACCATTACTGTTAGAAATGGGGTCTCTAATTGGCAGTGGAATGCACACCGTCCAAATAGGGAGCACCACTCTAGCCAGGGTGAGTCAACTACACAACCTAAATTAACCTGCGCTCACCCTTTGGCACCTTGGCGCAGAGCAGTCAGGCTTAACTTAAGAGGCAATGTGCAAGATATTTGTGCAACACATGAATTACAGTAACACAGCGAAAACACCACTAAAAGAAAGGAAAATAAAGTATCTTTATCTGAATAAAATAAGACCACAATAACAAAAATCCAATAAATATTGGTCAGGATATAGAAGTTCAAAAGTATGTATATTACTGCAGTCTCAGAAGAGCCAGTGCACTCCTAATAGCATATTAACGCTCCCTCTTGGGATTTGGTAATGCTCTCAATTAGTAGAGCGGATGTGAGCAGTGTTTTTCAGAAAATTGTTAAGTGTTCAGTACTGTGGCTGCGAGGAGCACAGCGCAGTAAACAAAGACCTCTTGGGTTTACTGTCAAATAAAAGCACATCCATGTAAGGCTACGGAACTGGGGCGAGCCGCTACCTATTAGGGAACACAGAGTCCATCTCAGAAGCAACAAAAGGTACCTATACACAAGGCCACAAGGCTGGGGTGTGTCTCAGGTGGCGCCGAGGCCCAGAGTGGGGCTTCATTGGGGGCGATGCAGTAACGGTGAGTCATGCGGTTGAGCTGGAAGTGGCTGAGGTGGCGATCATGTAGTCCCTGGTTTTGGCATCCTCGTTACCCTGGCCTTGGGTAGGGGAAGGGTTGCCATGCTCGAATGCAACGCGCTGGGCTGGAGCTAAACTCCACCTGGCATGAGCACTGGTTCCTTTGTTGGCACTTTGCCACCACTTAAGATTAGAGTGCGGCTTCTGGGGTCACCGTAACACGGAGTGCCACACTCCACTGCAAAGGGAGGGTGAACACGGATCGGAGTACAAGAACTGCAGAGCTCCGCAGTATGACCAGTTCAGGAGTACTGCCCTTTGAGGTGTAGAGCCGATCTGCGCAGGGTTCAGCTGCCATACTCATAGTTAGCAGCGTAGTTGTTGATGAAATTATTTATGTCCCTGAGATTTGATGAACAGGGGGCAGGACAACAGGTCCTTGGAGTTCTTGGGCTAAAATGGTTGTAGAGGTTAGATTCAATCCTCCCTCATTGCCAAAAGTAGCAGGCAGCAGCCCAACACAGCAGAGCAAGTTGCAAAGTGGTAGTCCTTCCTGGCAGCGCAGCTCCTCATCATGCAGCGTGCCTTCAGGACACCAAAGTGAACTGAATTGGGGGTGTCAGGGTCTAATACTTATACCCAAATGTGCCTTTGGAGTGGGGGAGACATCAAAGAGGGCCTTGAACCTCACACAGTACTTTTCCTTCCCTCCCTGGCTTCAGATGCCCTGCAAGGGAGTATCTAGCTCTTTGTATGGGGACAAGCACACTCCTATTCAGATGCAAGTATCAGCTCCTCCCTCCTGCTCTACCTCAGGAAGGCTCATCAGGATCCAAATGGCACACCTCGGCTCCCTCCGTGTGACTGTCCAGAGTGAATGCACAAAGCCCAGCTTTCACCCTAACCAATACATGTATTCAGAGACAGGCAGAGGCACAGAATGGTTCAAGAAAGAAAATGCTAACTTTCTAAAAATGGCAGTTTCAGACCTGCAATTTAAAAACAACTTTATTAAAATATGTGTTTCAAATTGTGAGTATAAAGACACCAAACTCCCATATTTCTATCTGCTCCCAATGAGAAACTACACCTAAAAGATATTTTAAAGCAATACCCATGTTTACCCAGGGGAGAGAAATGCCTTGAAGTAGTGAAAAACTAATTTAGCAGTTTTTCACTACCAGAACATGTAAAACTCAAAAGTACATGCCCTACCTTTGAAATACATTGCACCCTGCCCATGGGGCTTACTAGGGCCTACCAGAGGGGGGACTTATATGTAATAAAAGGGAAGGTTTGGACCTGGCAAGCCAGTTAACTCATCAGTTCAAAATGGCAGCTTAAAACTGCTCACACACGCTCTGCAATGGCAGGCCTGAGCCATGTTTAAAGGGTACTGAGTGGTTAGTGCTGCAAGCCCACAAGTAGTATTTACGCTGTGCTGATACCTTTTTTACTGGGACCTTGTGCTCTGCTCCTTGTTCTTCGTGCTACGCCTTGCGGTACCCGCTTCGCGAGTCCCGCTTCGTGGGGTGTTGTAGCGGGTCCGTGGCCTATGGAAGTGCTGGCCACTTGGTGCTTGCCGTGGGCGTGAGAGTTGCAGGCAGGGCTGCGAGCAGCGGGACCGGGACTACATCTCCCAGGAGCGCCCGCTAGCCCGAACTACCATCACCTGGGCCGCTCTCCCTGCTTGCCCGCCCCACCAACGATTTAAAAACCCCTGTCACTGGACCATCCTTGGGACGCTGTGCTGATACCTTTTTTACTGGGACCTTGTGCTCTGCTCCTTGTTCTTCGTGCTACGCTTCGCGGGTCCCGCTTCATGGGGTGTTGTAGCGGGTCCGTGGCCTTTGGAAGTGCTGGCCACTTGGTGCTTGCCGTGGGCGTGAGAGTTGCAGGCAGGGCTGCGAGCAGCGGGACCAGGACTACATCTCCCAGGAGCGCCCGCTAGCCCGAACTACCATCACCTGGGCCGCTCTCCCTGCTTGCCCCGCCCCACCAACCTAAAGCCCTATATTATCCGTTTGCCACTCCCGCGGCGCGGGAGCGTCCCGGGAGAAGCCCGGGACAAGGGCGAAGCCCGGGACAAGGGCGGGCCCTCTGTGGCCCTCCGTGGACTGTAGAGACTGGACTGGGCCAGGCCCCTTACTGGTAAAAATCACTTAAGCCCGCTAGACATCAAGCCTTATGCCTTTACTTAGCAAAGATCCGTATTAGATGTTCCTTTTTATTTTGCTTGGTTAGCTGATATTCTTCTATCCTCTAGTACTATCAAGTTTTTTTGTTATTGATCGCATCAAGTTGTTGTGCTTCTACTTGATACTCGCTATCGGCCCAAAGTTATGTCTGCCCGTGAAACCCGCAGTCAGGCTGCGGCAGGAGCCAAAAATAAAACCAAAAAACTAACTAGTACACTAGATAACTTTATCCTACGTACAAACTCCCTAATTGACCAGGGTATTGTCCTGATGGAAAGGAGGGTTTCACAAGATCTTGCACATGCCAAAAGGTCGTCACTAGGGAGTATAGCTTCTGCCCGTACTCCAAACAAAGCCTTGAGCAATTCTGTTCCCCTTTTTACGCAGGCTGATCCCGTGACTCCTGCGATTCCCAGCACTACTGGGCCCCATTGTCCCCTTATAGTTTTATCTCCGGTGCCCTTACTAACCTCCCCAACCCCGATTCCCCCTGCTGCTAACATAATAGTCATATCTGCCACTGTTCATAGCGAGTCTACCCCAAATAAAGGGCCACTAGAAGGTGTAACCCACAATCTTGACCAATTACCTCCTCACGTGATTGGTGGAATTACAACCAACCAAGATATGCTGGGTTCCATAGGAACCGAGGCTTGTGCCAGTGATACTAACAAGGTGGGGAGGGTCTCCCTGGGATACCCTGCAGAGAGAGATAGGGCACAGTTTGTATCTCACCCCTTACCAATGGGTATCCCGGATGACACAGTTTCGAATAACAGTCTGGCTAGTATTCTTAAAAATAGTAGCCAGGATGTTTCCTTAGACGACCTGGTAGACCAGAATGCTCCACTTCTAAGTTCTTTAACTGTCCTCATTAGGTCTTTACTCGTGCCTCTGGAAGCCAAACTCCAAGGCATAGAACATCAGCTTCAGGCCCTCTGTCAGGAACTAAAATCCAAGGGGGAAAATACTGCCCAAGGGGCCCCCGACAAACCAACTCCCTCTGCCACACCTTTACCTTTAGCTAAGACTCAATCTGCAGGGGTCAATTCCACCTTCAAAAAATGCCCTCCTAAAATTGCTCCCAATAAAGGTAATAAGGGTAGTTCTTCACAGCCAGTTTCTAAGGCGTCCACAAAACCCCAGAAAGCGGCTGATTCCTCCACCCCAGCTCCCAAACCCCTTCCCTCCCATCCTGAGAAAGCGGCTGGTTCCTCCGCCCCAGCTCCCAAACCCCTTCCCTCCCATCCTGAGAAATCCAGTGCACGGCGGAACATCAGTTTACCCCCTGACGCCTGTCCCTTTGTGCTGGTTTTAACAGGCGTTCCGGAGCTTGAACCTACCACTTCTGAACCCTTTTGGGCACTCAAGAACAAAGTTTGCCATTGGTTGAATAGAAACTACCCTCCTCCCCCTAATATTAATAACAAAATGCTAATGGTGGAGAGAGCCCCATGGGTAGGGGAGAATAAGAAAAGCTTACAGGGAGACTGTGTCGTGATAACATTTGAAGACCCAAGAATAGTAGAATACATTTGCTCTGGGCCTCGCTGTAAGAACGATTCCACGATCACGGTAAAACCCTTGTCATATTTCTTCACGTCCCCAGGGCATCATGATAATAGATGGAGTTGGTTTAGGGTTCCTATCAATGATAGAGGTAGGATAAGACCTGAGTCCAGGAAGGGGCAGTACCCTTTTAATTGGGGTGGCGATGGCAATGGTGGTTGGAACATTGTGCGAAACGATGTAGGGAGACCCTTTACCTGTCGCAACAAGTTTAATGAGGAATGGTCTGGCCCACAGCTCAATTATCCAATTCCTTGTTATAATCGCTTCAGTGGTCTGGAGGGAGTCGATTGACTCCCACCCCAGTCATCTGGACCAACCGGAAAGAGGAAAGTGTTAGCCACCCCAGGGATTCAACCTAATTTAATCATGGATGGTATAGTCCGCCCAGGAGAATCGGAACATAGTACCTTAATCACATCTAGGGATCCAACTGTAGCTTCAAAAGCCATTAACATCTTGTCTTGGAACATAGCAGGATTAAAGAAAAATCTTGCTAATCCCGAATGGAATTACCTTATTAACACTTTCCATATATGTATGTTCCAAGAAACCTGGTGTTTGACCCCGCAATACAAAAATGGTTATTCTACTTTTTTTTATCCCTGCCGTTACGGTGGAGAAAGGTCGCCCGTCTGGTGGCTTACTTATATGGGTTAAAGTGAATTTGAATAGTGTTGTTACCACCCACAATACTGTTTATAATGACATTCTGCATATCACCCTTAAGAGTGAGACAGGGGGTTTTAAGTTTGAACTCTTTTGTATCTATGCTAGAGGCCTCCAGGGCGGGCTAGCCTCACCAATTATAGAGCTTCTAGATGGGATGTTATCAGACCTTCCTCCCAGATCTAAAATACTAGTAGGAGGGGATTTCAATTGCACTTTTGAACCTCTAGACGACGAAGAACCTTTGGGCTCCAACACAGAGGATTGGAGACAGGTCATACCTCCCTTAGCTCTGGTTCCCATTAAGAAATGGACAGCCAGAGCAATCCAGCTGAACGCTCTGGTATTAGATCACAACTTAAGGGCTCTTAACGGGCGGACGGCGTCAGATCGTGAGGGTGCGATGACCTACAATAAGCTAGGCTGCCCCTCGCGAATTGACTATATCCTTCTAGATACACAGTCATGGCCTGCCCTAGTTGACATGGAGGTTAGGCAATCTTCGGATAGTGACCACAATCCATTATGTATGGTAATCCAATGGTTAAATGGGAACGATACAAGTGAAAAACCAGAGATGATTACCAAAGAGGTTTTTCCAACATATTGCAATCGTAAACTAAAATGGAATGTGGTCAAGTGTGAAGAGGAGAAACTTAAATGTATTAAAGAGATAGTCTCAGTTGAAACCTGTAACCTCACGGGAGCGGTTTTAGCACCAGCTAACCCCCCCGGATTTAACCTGCAAACCTCCTACAAAGATCTAATAACCAAAGTAGGTGGCTTTTTCTGTAAAAGGTCCCAGGAGAACCCTACGTTAAATCGTGAACTACCTAAAAGTAATCCCTGGTATAGGGCAAATTGCAGGATAAAAAGGAAAGCTATTACTCTAGCAATAAAAAGTAAGGACCCCGTAACAGTCCGAATGGCTAGAAAGGAGTTCCGCAGCAGTATAATATCAGCCAAAAAGGATTGGGAGGAGGAGCACTGGCAGCAGCTCAAGGCTGCAGCCAGCGGGAAAAACTCTATCCTTTTTTGGAAATTGATCAATGCTCTTGATAGAAGGGAGCAGAGCCAATTTTAAATCACATAACAGAACAGCAATGGTTTTCCCATTTTTTAAATCTATACTGTGAGGATAGTCTTAAAGGCACAACAACATCTCCAGTTATCGAACCCCAAAGCAAGAACGGCACAAAGCAAGGCCCCACGGAAGACCAATTCTCCCAGCGAGAAGTACAGGACCCCATTTCCAAAATATTACCGGGGAAGGCGGCTGGCCCAGATGGCCTTGTAGGGGACTTACTACTGCACGATCCTAAATTATGGGCAGATTTTATAGCGTGTTTAATGAATCTTATTCAGCAGGGTCACCCTGTTCCAGAATCCTGGAAAGGTGCAGAGGTTATTACTATATACAAGAAAGGCATCAGAGAGGACCCTGCCAACTGCAGACCAATAAGCTTAATAGATACCATCCAAAAGGTAGTTGGCAGGGTCATAATAAATCGAACAGAATCATGGCTTATGGACGAGGATATCCTATCTCACTTCCAGGCAGGGTTTAGGCGCAATGTTGGTGCAATGGACCAGGTCTTTCGATTCTGTGCAGTCTATTGGAAGTCAGTGTTAATCGCCAAAGGTAGTCTATATCTGGCTTTCATAGACCTCAAAACAGCATTCGATGTTATTCCACGCGCCAAACTCGGGTCGGTCCTATTTGATATGGGTTTCCCCAGTTATCTGCTGCAACTTATCATTAAACTCCACGAAGGGAACTACGCAAGGATCCGCTGGGGAAGCCAGGGTCAATTGACAGGGAGGATACCGGTCAATAGAGGAGTGAGGCAGGGATGTGTGATGGCCCCTACTCTGTTCTCCCTCTTTATAAATGGGGTGGTGGACCATTTGAGGGAGGACCCTGCGGATGCCCCAGTCCTTGCCGGTGAGAAAACACCAACACTCCTCTTTGCAGACGACACCCTCCTGTTATCTAAAACCCCTATGGGTTTGCAAAGACTACTCGATCGTTTTTGTACCTTCTGTCGAGACCGAGGATTGACGGTCAACACCACCAAAACTAAGTTGATGGTGTTGTCCGCCAATAAAAAGAACAGGAGGGTTAACCTCTCTCTTAATGGCACCCCCCTGGAGATAGTGGCTGAATTCGATTACCTCGGAGTGAGGCTTAGTAATAACATGAGCTGGAACTCCCATATATCTAAAATGGTTTTGAATCTTAAAAGGTCATCTGGATCAATATCAAAGAATCAGCGTCTCTCCATTAGTAGACCTGTAGCTCCCGCCTTGGCAGTCTATGGGGGGAAAGCGCTACCTTCGGCAGTATATGGCTCTGAACTTTGGGGTGCTGAGAACATCAAAGCATTGGTAGTGGCCGAAAATAAGTTTATAAGAGACATAGTTTCGCTACCTTCTACGACCCCCTTGAAACCATTATTCCTTGACATGGGCCAAAGATCTATTTAAGATTTAGTCCAAATTCACCCCTTGTTATTTTGGGTACGCCTTAGAAGGACCCCTGAATTATCTAATTATGCACTAGTACTGGAGGAGCTTCTTAGTTTGAATACAGCGAACAAAATAAAATGGCTTAATAATCTAAAGAAGTTGGTTGTATCTATAGGACTGGGTGAGTCCTGGGCCTCCCAATCCCCCCCTCTGAAACAAATTGTTAAAAAACTTTACTGGGACTGGGTTGAGGCAAAGGAACTAAAGAATTCGAAATGGGGTTCCTTGACGAATAACTTCCTTGAACACAAGCCCTTCAGGAAGTTAGAGTCATTCTTAAATTTTATCCAGACTCCCCGCGATAGAACTTTGTTTCTTAAATTAAGATACTGAACCCTCCCCCTCAATACTTTCAAGGAAGGGTGAAAGGATAGGAGGGAGGCCGACTTAAAATGTCCAGGTTGCTCGTGTCCGAAAGAATCTCTTGGCCATTTTTTGTTTGCTTGCACCGCATATAAACAAGCTAGATCAAAATGGTTGAAACCTGTTTGTAGGGAGCTTGGAGTTAGGGACTATAGAACAGCCCTGCGTATTATTCTAACTAACACCTCCTCTATGTACATTGTCTGTGGGGTCGCCAAATATGTGAGATGCGCTTGGCTTACCAGATCTAAACTGCTACCCAATGGTTGATCTGTACCATCTGGAAATGTTCGTTTTAGTGATGCCCTTTGTTTTATTCGTTATCTGTTTTGTCAAATGATATTTTAAATTTAATGGAACTGTAATGCTTGTAATACTGTTTTAGGTATCTTTGTATGTGTGAATGTTCGTACTTTTATGAAATTGGTTCGAATAAAGTATTACAACAACAAGTATTTAATTTGCAGGCCCTGGACACATATAATAAACTTTACTAGGGGCAAACAAGTAAATTAAATATGCCAATTGTGAATAAGCCAATATAACCATGTTTGGTGTACAGAGCATATGCACTTTTGCATTGATTAGCAGTGATAAAGTGCCCGGAATCCTAAAGCTAGCAAAAATGAAGTCAGCAAAACAGGAGGTCGGGAGGGAAAAAGTCAGGGCAAAACCATGCAAAGGATGCCAGGTCTAACAATTATCCACTCATTGGTCTTCCTTCTCATGGGAAAACTGCAACATGCCAGAAGGTGTTAATAAGCTGTTCCACAACCTGAATAATGTGTTAAAATTTGACGGTCCAATTGATGGGAAATTCTTCTTATATCCTGTTCATACATTAATGGAAATGCTGGACCAATATATTTACATAACATTCATTCCTATGGAACCTGGGACTATGGAATTTGTCTAACCCCAAGTGACTGGATTGAGTCCGCGGAAAGCAGCACCACACAGTCTCAGTCCAAAGTGCCCAGTCCCTGGTTTACCCCATCCTTAAAAAAATTGAAACTGACATGTAAATGCAAAGAGAAGCTATGGAGGACAAACTACTGGCCAGCAGGTAAAGCAAGCTATAAAGCAGAGTTAGGTAACTATTATAAAGAGATTAAAATAGCAAAAAAGATTTCTTTTGAAGCCAGAATCCTAAAGGCAGGCAATCATTCAAGAGAGATTTTTAAAATTGTGAGGTCCTTTTCTACGCCAGAATCAGGCTCCAATATGGAGCCTCCCTCTAAGGAATGGTGTGAGACGCTGGCCTCTTTTTTTCAAGAAAAAATATGTCTATCTAGGTCAGCCTCCATCCACCTGCGATTGATCTTGGCATATCAGGGCTGAGCTTAGAAAAGGCCAGTACTCAAGAAAGTCTTACAGATATTGGACCCACTACTAAGGAAGTATCTCCCCTGAATTCTTTTGACCCCATCTCATTGGAAGATTCCTTAAGGGCACTAAAATGCCTTATATCTGGCTTTCCATTGGATCCGGCCTCCGCCTCCAAACTGGCATTAGGAGCGGAGGTGATTAACTCTCACATGAATCAGCTATTAAATGCCTCTCTCCTAGATGCCAAGGTCCCCACTAAATGGAAACTGGCTAAAGTTATCCCATTGCTAAAAAAAGGCCCATGTTAATCCCTGTGATCCCGCTAAAAACAGGCCGATCTCCATGCTTCCAGCCTTTTCTAAGCTGCTGGAAAAACATGTGATCCAGCAGCTATCATCCTCTCTGGAAAAGAACAGCCTACTCCACCCCAGCCAGTCGGGCTTTCACACTAACCACAGCATGGAAACAGCTCTGTTAGAAGTGGTGGACTCTATCCGGCTGAGTCAGGAGGCAGATGGGAAGGAGTTGCTGATCTTGTTAGATCTGTTGGCCACCTTCGATACGGTGTCACAATAGATGCTCCTGACCCGGCATCATGTGATTGGCATCAGGGGTTTGGCTTGGAACTGGCTGGCTTCTTTTCAAGAGAGGGAAGGGGGCAGGAGGTCTGGTGCAACGCTTTCTCAGCTTCCTCGTGCTGAATGAAGGTGGGGTCCCACAGGGTTCGGCTTTGAGCCTGACCCTGTGTAACATCTACCTCACTCCTTTAGCAAGGTGGCCGAATCACAGGGGGCCAAAATCGTGTCCTATACAGACGACACACAGTTGTTGTTTTCATGGAAGGCTAACGAGCCTTGCACAGGTATGTTAGTCAATTCCTGCCTTGCAGCTGTCTTTGGTTGGCTGGCTTCTAACCAGATGAAATGTTATGCTGGTAAGACAGAGCTACTCTTTGTTGGTAAACGATGGAGACTCCTTTACATGTCTTCTGGCCAGCGGAGGCTCCTGCCCCCTCAGCAAACAGCCTGGTGGTGAAAAATCTGGGGTTTAAATTGGACAACCAGATGCTATTTTGCACTCAAGTTAATGCTCTGTTGCATCTTCTTCTGAAGTTTTTGTTCTTTCTGCTGAAAGCTGCAAGACAAGAGGCGATTCAAGCTCTGATTATATCCAGGCTAGATTATGGGTATGGACTCTATATTGGCATGCCTTTTTTTTTGCCGGCCAGGCTTCAACTTGTCCAGAATGCAGCAGCCCATACCATCTTTGAACTCCCGCAAAATTCACGTGTGTCACACCTTCTGAGGAGCCTGCACTGGCTCTCTGTAAGGAAGAGAATAATTTTTAAAACTTTGCTCGTTACACAGAAAGCCCTTTATGGGAAAGGACCAGGTTACCTCAAATGTAGGATTTCGTTCTATTCTCCTTGTAGAAATTTTCGCTCCGCCGATCTGTTGTTGGCCAATGTCCCCCATTTTAAAAAGTCTAGGCTAGGAGGTAAATCTGTCTCTTTCCTGGGGCCCTTTCAATGGAACAAAATGCCTCTTCTTCAGTGAAGCATTGTATCCACTCCCCTGTTTCGGAAAAAAAATAAAACATGGCTTTTCTGTTGCCCCTAAGTTTTCTTCTCCCATGCTACTGTCATTCAGCTTAGCACCAGGACACTATTTGGAGTAACGGTGTGCTCTACAAGTACTCCCACATCGACATAGGCATAGCCTGCATAAGAATGCCCTGACAATTGATGATCCCTTTGTCATTGTCTGCCAAAGATCTGACATGCACCTAGTGGGATCTGATAAGACTTCTTGGAAAACTAGAGTATCTAACAAATTAAAGCAATTTGTGATTGAGGATTGAATCCACCTGCTAATGGCAGATGATGGTGTCTTTCCCCCTCTTTCCACTGGCCCAACATTTACCCAGAGAGGCTTTAAAAAGTAAAAGAACTTTAAAATATTGGAAGTTGAGTTGTAATCTATTGAAATAGCAGCTGTTTGGGTTGAAAGGCTGAAAGACGTGGTCCTCTCCACATAAACCATGGATACTTGTTGTACGGTCCAGAGGCTGCATACTGTCCCCTTTGCATTTTACATGGTACCTGCTGTTGAACATCAACTCTGGGCTGCTATTTACTTGTTTAGGCACTAACACTCAAAAAAGATGCTACACAAATGTGCAAGCATTCATTTACTCATTATATGAATTGCAAGGAAAAAAAGCACAGACGGTGCCCTTCACCACATATCTTTAGAAACACCTTCATGTTTAAAGAAGTGCAACCAACATGTAAAAATATGACAAAGGTGCTTCTCCATCTCTATTGACAATGACGTTAATGAACCATGAGGCAAGAAAATTGTCATGTGTACCCTGTATGTGGTCTATATTGTTATTATATATGAAAGTATTATAGGTCTAGTAAATAAAACACAAGAGATATTTTACACCGTGCACATCCTGAACTCATGTACTGCAAAGTGATTTCATATGTGATAATGAGGAAAAGTGAGGAAAGGTGAAATGAAGCAATTGCCTAGGATGATAGAATATGGTCACGTTGGGAAGCCAACTAGATCTCGGGCTTTCTGGATTGACATTGTGCAAATTTAGCTACTAGGTGGGTGTCTCTTTCCCTGTCTCATTTTTCAGCACAAATTAATGCTTAGTGTTTAATTCCCTGTATATGATGGGGATCACTGAAATATTATCGACGGTCACATTATCGACTAGCAATAATATCGTTGAATAATTATCGACTACAAAAATATCGACTTTGTATACTTATTACACAAAATACAAAAATATCGACTATAAAATATCGAGTACTTAGAATATCGAGTACATAAATATCGTCTTATTAAATATCGACTACTAATATATCGTTGTTCATGAAATTACACCTAACACTACCAAAATATCGACTACTAAAATATAGAGTACAAAAATATTGTTTCTAAACAAATATCGAGTTATTTTTTGTACCCTTTCTTGTCTAAAATACCATATTACTCATCTATAAAAGTCATTGCTCTATACAAAAAACATTTTACATATAAAACCTGTTACTTTTATAACATTACTATTTATCATCATTTCCTATACATTATATTAAATTGGTTATATCATTTGAAAAAGAATCTTTACATGTAACTCAAATTTTCATAATATTTTTATACTTACACATCTATTTTATTTAACAACTAACCTGCTTTAATGCGGAAACCACCACATACCACCATTCTCACATCAACAAACATACCAATTAACTTAAAAAAAATTAAAACTAGCCTATACAATTCTTCCTTTCATCCTACAACCAATCAAATCCAAGCACACAAAATACACATACTATAAAAGGGATAAATCCATTCTACCATTTGCTGTTGCTAACTCTATAGAAAGAAGATGCCAACACTATGAAGATTTTGTTCCTGAACAAACATCTTTAAAGATCCAGCTCACTAGCTAATCATTCAAGTAAGTTACATTGCATTATTTAAAAATCTAAATTAGTAGTCTACTATTTTACTTATATCTCCTAACTCTTCCACTTATGTAATTTTTATCTCCTCCTACTTTTCTGATAGAAACTACTACAAACAAAATCTTAATACCTGCTCCTATTTCTTCCCCTGCAAAATAAGATAGTAAGTATATATTAATGCTCTGTTCTACAACAACAGCTGTTTTTAAATACTATTTCACAAGATTCATACTTTACTTAAAACATTTTATTCACAGATATTCAGCGATTTTCCGATTTCAACACTACAAATGTATAGAACTACACTAAATAAACATGTAAGTATATATGTTTTTGTTATTAAACAACCTAAATTTAAAATGCTAGTTTCTAAACAACATATCTTGCATATTACATCTTCCCTACAGATCAAATAAAAACATCCTACATCAACTATACCAAAAGACAAGACTACCCTTGTAAAAAATGTAAGTATACATCAATTAGTGTAAAACTTCAGAAATAAACAAGAACTATGTTCTTAACACCATGTTATGTATTTTATATTTCCTCTACAGATATTGTGAATACATCATACATCTATTCTACCTACAGCAAAGAAAAGTACATATTTAGAAGTTAGTATACTTTTAAATATTTCCAATTTCCCAACGTTAAAAATAATTTTTATAATATGTGACATGTATTTATTCTATCTTCTCTACAGATCTAAACTTGACTACCTTGATGTACTCCACCAAATACTACAACTCAACTATTTAAACAAGTAAGTATATGTAATGTTCACATCAAATGTAGTACTCAGCAAATTAAAAAACTGCTTTCTCCTAGGAAAAACGTGTGTTATGTATATACATTCACTTAGCATTTCTATATTTTCTTACCAACAGTAAATAAAGAAATACATACAAGAAAGTCCTTCAAAATACAGTTCTGCATTTGTGATTACTACTTTTAGTAAACGTAAGTATAAATACAACATTAATTATGTTTGCACCACTAAGTGAAATATATGTAATTTGATTTGGTTTCTTTCTACTCTTTCCTAGAACAAGTAAAACAAAATGACAGAAGGTGCAGAATTTGTAATGTCACAGAAAAATAAATTACTGTTATGTTATATGGGTTATGTTTATAGTCAGGAAAGACAAAGTGGTAGAAAAGTTTTCTGGAAATGTACAAAATATTACTCAAACAAATGTTATGGAAGGGCTACTACAGAGGAAACTAATGTGCTATTTACTAGGGAACACAATCATCCCCCCAATGTCACAGAAATTGAAATAAGAGATGCTTTAGAAAGTATAAAGACTGCTAGCACACAAAGTGATAGACCAACAACACAAATCCTTAAAGAGGAACTGTTAAAAGTCCCAGCCCATGCTTCAGGTCAACTACCCTCTATTGACTCACTAAAACGCACAATTGCATACACTAAAAGACGCACTTCCACAACTCCACCCAACCCTACTACTTTTGAGGAAATTATTATTTCACCAGAAATGTCCATCACACACAATAAAGACAAATTTATCCTTTTTGACAATGAAAGCAGTACAAACAGAATCATAATGTATGCAACTGCAAGTAATTTAAGAAAAATCCAACAGTGTCCCCAATGGATGATGGATGGAACATTTAAACCATGCCCAAAACCTTTTTATCAACTATATTCCATCCACGGGTTATACCATAACTATAACATCCCTTTCATTTACTGTTTGCTACCAAACAAACAGCAAAACACTTACACAGAAATATTAAATGTTCTCAAAAATGAAATCAATAATTATTTTCCAGAAAAAATAATTATTGATTTCGAATTAGCTATGATTAATAGCATTTTGAAAATATTTCCCCACACAGCAATCCAGGGTTGTTACTATCATTTCAATCAGAGCATATGGAGACATCTCCAAAAATCAACTTTAAGTATTTTGTACTCAACAGATAGCACCTTTGCCTATCAAATTAAAAAAATTTATAGCACTGGCCTACGTTCCTGTTACCGATGTAGCGGAACACTATAATTTATTAATTGACAGCACATATTACAAGAGAAATGAAGATAAACTAACCCCATTACTGGATTATTTCGAAGATACTTGGGTGGGAAGGTTGCACAGATCTGGACATCGACGCCAACCCAAATTCCAAATCCCTTGGTGGAATGTCTATCTTAGTACTTTAAACAAAGAGGCAAAAATCAACAACAGTGTAGAAGGGTGGCATAATGCTTTCCAAGCTACCACAAGCAGAACAAGACCCACATTCCATAACCTACTAGAAGCTTTGATAAAAGAACAAAGCTATCAAGAACTAAGAATGGAACCATCAGTGACCCAAATTGGTCCAAAACTAAGTAAACAAACTAAACAAATGTTCCGACAACTGCAAAGTCAAGTCACACTATACCCTACAACTAGAGGATTAGAATATCTGTCAATAATAGCTAAAACCCTACTTTAAAAATGTCTACAAAATATACTAAAATCTTCTTACAATAATGGTACATATAACAATCATAAACATTTCTAAACAATTATAAATAATACATATTTGTTTTACAAACTTATCAAAATTTTGGACATTATTTCAGAACAAATATGCAATATTTATAATTACATCACACATACACATTACATAAAGATCGACATTTCCCACCCAATAAATAGAAATATAAAATTACATACAATTTTTGTAGATGACAGAGACGTAATGAAGCCAAATACAATCCATACAATCCATTACAAAGTAAGAGAAATCCAATATGGGAAACCATCAAAAACTCGAAAATAATGTTAAAATAAAATAAACGCTCCAGGAAATCCCGAAAACTGTAGTGTGGACACTTTATTATTTAAAGTGATATACACACAACTTTAAAAAAAACGTTGACGCATACCAATGTATCAATCCAATACGAAACCCTCAAAAAACCCGAAAAAAGGTAAAAATTATTAAAATCCGCTCCTGGCAAACACGAAAAATAGGAGATACACGTTAAAATATAACCATAATAAGTCATACATTAGTATCTCCAAAAAAAAAACACGCTTCCTTCCATGTAGTTTTCATGCGAGGAACCGGAACCTGTAAAAAAAACATACATAACGAAACCCACCCACAAATAGCCTATAAAATTTCTAAATACACTCACAATTAACATTAACCATGTAAGAAAACATTTCCTAACAATTCAAATAACACTAGAACTAAAACATACACGACGCATCTATAACGACGACATTACACCTAAACGCTACATAAACAATTCATACATACACTCAAAAACACTACACAGTTCGAATATACCCTCACACATTACCACTCAGTCATAAATAGTATATAAAATTTACCTTACCTCTCTCCACACGAAGCAACACCCAACCGCGAGCTTCTCCAGTCCTGAATGAAGCGCAATAACCTTACGCGGTAAAAAAGTAGTCCCCTTAAACCAATTTTGAGAAGGTATCATAGAAAATACAATGTTATAGTCTAAAAATATAATACATACACATTGTTATTGTAACAAATTAATACAGTAGACTCATTATAATTTAAACTGTTTAAAAAAAATATATTTTTTTAATATTAATTAATATATAGTAATTAATATATATTAATAATATTAATTATGTAACACTTGAAATAATATATGTAAAAAATTTAATTTTGTGTACATTAATAGGAAAAAATTTGTGTTTCTTTATAACTAAACATGATTAATTGTTTTGTTAATAATTAATAATAATAAATAATATAACTTATTTATTATTATTAATATAAAATTTATAACCATTTACTATATAAAAAATTGCCTTAAATAATGTATTTTTATTTCTCTGAATGTATGTATTTCTGAAAAGAAAAGATAAATGTTTAAGTTCATTAATTAATAATAATAATAATAATAATTATATTTGTTATTATTTTTATTAATTAATTATACATTTTAAATAATAATGTCTAAGTATTATAAAAGTATATAATTGCATAAATAATCTTTTACCAATACCAGATATTATTATTATACATCTTATTCCCCTTTACAGTTATAAAGTTAACAACATTATATATTTATATGTATAATTTAAAAACAACATTGTCAGAAATATGTGTAAAAAAATGTCTTAATTAGTATTTCCATATCTTGAGCAAATATAATAATTGTCATGTTACTTTATACAAATGTAAATATTTAAAATAAATATTTAATAATATTAATATCTAATATTAACATTATTAAATATAAATGGAAGAAACAGAAAAAAAACTGGTATTTTATTTATTTAAATATAAATACTTGTAACAGAAAGTGATTGATAATAAGATTTTGTTTTGACATAAAAAATGTTGTGAAAAATTGTTGTGTCACAAATTAAAACATGTACATAAATGATAATGTGTTATTCTGCAAATACAACCTTTCCAAAAATCTTTGTTATATTTGATAGTGATTGTATTGTATTACACATGAAAAAATAAAAAAATTGTAATAAAGTTTTGTGAAAACATCCATTTTGCATTTTCTTGTAATATAATAACACACTAAATAAATGTATATGCAAATGTGCTGGACACTGACCAATTAATAATTGCTATTCCTACTCCAGTCAAAGTATTATCAGAGAAGTTGCTGGACACTGACCAATTATTATTTACTATTCCTACTCAAGTGAAAAGAATATCTTGAAAGGTGCTGAATACTGACCATGTATAAATTAGAATAGCTACTTTAGTATAATGTTATTGAGTAAAAATTGTCAAATATTTATATATATTGTATAAATATTATAAACATATTTTTTTAGTATATTTTTTGCTGAATAGTTCCAAAAATTATTATTAGCATTTAAAATAGCAAGTATTTGTCACTCAAAAATTTCAAATATTTATAATAATTTTTCTCACACTTTATATACCCAAACAGACCCTGAACCCTAAAAATACCCCTTTACCCTAAAACTAAAAAGTGTCCATGAACTCAAAAATATACTCCTTTACCCAAGAACTGGAAACTGACCCTGAACCCTAAAAATACCCCTTTAGCCAAAAACTAAAAACTGACCCTGAACTCAAAAAATTCTCCTTTATCCAAAAACTGAAAACTGACCCTGAACCCTAAAAAATACACCTTTACCCAAAAACAGAAAACTGACCCTGAACCCTAAAAATTCCCCTTTAGCCAAAAAGTAAAAACTGACCCTGAACCCAAAATATACCCCTTTACCCAAGAACTGAAAACTGACCCTGACCCCAAAAATATACCCCTTTACCCAAAAACTGAAAACTGACCCTGACCCATTAAATATACCCCTTTACCCAAAAACTGAAAACTGACCCTAAACCTAAAAATATACCCATTTACCCACAAACTTAAAACTGACCCTGAAGCTTCAATAAACCCCTTTACCCAAAAACTGAAAACTAACCCTAAACCTTAAATATACCCCTTTACCCACAAACTGAAAACTGACCCTGAACCCTAAAAATACCCCTTTACCCAAAAACTGCAAACTGACCCAGAACCTTAAATATACCCCTTTACCCACAAACTGAAAACTTACCCTGAACACTAAAAATACCCCTTTACCCAAAAACTGAAAACTGACCCTGAACATTAATTATACCCCTTCCCCCAAAAACTGAAAACTGACCCTGAACATTACATATACCCCTTTACCCACAAACTTAAAACTAACCCTGAACCCTTAAAATACCCTTTTACCCAAAAACTGAAAACTGACCCTGACCCTTAAATATACCACTTTACCCACAAACTGAAAACTGACCCTGAACTCTTAAAATACCCCTTTACCATAAAACTGAAAACTGACCCTGAAACATAAAAATACCCCTTTACCCACAAACTGAAAACTTACCCTGAACACTAAAAATACCCCTTTACCCAAAAACTGAAAACTGACCCTGAACATTAATTATACCCCTTCCCCCAAAAACTAAAAACTGACCCTGAACCTTACATATACCCCTTTACCCACAAACTTAAAACTAACCCTGAACCCTTAAAATACCCTTTTACCCAAAAACTGAAAACTGACCCTGACCCTTAATTATACCACTTTACCTACAAACTGAAAACTGACCCTGAACTCTTAAAATACCCCTTTACCATAATACTGAAAACTGACCCTGAAACATAAAAATACCCCTTTACCTAAAGAGAGAAAACTGACCCTGAAAACAAAAATTCCTCCTGTACCCAAATGTAAATAATATTATGTAATTAACTATTAATGTATTATTAACTATAAATAATAAGTTAATATATTAGCAAAGTATCTGTAATTAATTGAATGTAATTATTTATAATATTTATTCCCAAACAAATATTTAATAATAACAAATTATTAAATAAAATATTTGTATAAATAATAATTAAATTAACTAATTATTATTAATTAATTACTAATTATTTACTAATGATGAATATGTATCAAATTATATGATTTAATTAAAACAATAATATTTATTGATAACCAATTAATTGATAATTTAAATTTATCAGAAACATATCATAATTAATTATTATTTTTAAATTACTCCCCACCCTTATCCCCTATTAACCTAACATCCCGCTCCTAAACATTAAGTACAATTTATACCAATAACAAGGATAAAAATATTATAGCACATTAACTGTAATTTTTTTTATTTAATTATTAATGAATTTCCCCCCAATTATGTAACAAACTATATCAACTTTTATATATATAACAATTACTCTAAATAATTTAATTAACTAATTGATATTAATTATTTTTCAATTTATTAGTAATACAAAATTTAAACAAAATTATATTAATTAATTAACTAATTAAGAATATTTATTTTCCAATTAACTAATTAATAATAAATAATTACCAATTAATTACTACTTAAAATTTTATTACCAATTATATAAATTTAATAACTAAATAATATTATTCAATTTCCAATTAACTAATTAATAATAATTAATTACCAATTAATGACTACTTAAAATTGTATTACCAATTATATTAATTAATTAACAATATTCTATTTCCAATTAACTAATTAATAATAATTACTTACCAATTAATTACCACTAGAAATTTTATTTCCAATTATATGAATTAATTAAATATTTAATATTATTTATTTTCCAATTAACTAATTAATATTATATTACCAATTATATTAATTAATTTACAATATTCTATTTCCAATTAACTAATTAATAATAATTACCAATTAATTACTACTTGATATTCAATTTCCAATTATATGAATTAATTAACTAATTAATATTATGTATTTTCCAATTAACTAATTAATATTATTTAATTACCAATTAATTACTATTTAAATATTTATCGATATTTATATTAATTAATTAACTAATTATTATTAATTATTTCCTAATTAATTAAAATATAAAAATATTTACAAACATATATAAATTAATTATTTATTTTAAATTACTCCCCACCCTCATCCCCTATTAACCCAACATCCCGCTCCTAAACATTAACTACAATTTATATTACTATTAAAATTTATTTATATTTTTTACCTTTTTTCAACATAATATCGATATTTTTTCCTTTGACTAATAATCGATATTTTGTCATGTCGATATGTTTGAGTCGATATTTTTGTACTCGATATTTTATTATCATTATTGTACTCGATATTTTTCACAACGATATTTTTGTTATCGATATTTTATCATATTCGATATTTTTAACTCGATATTTTGTCCATTCGATATTGTGGAGTCGATATTATGTCTGTGCACCATATGATGGCACATCATGATGGCAGAAAGAAGCTAAATAAAGTCTTGACTCCTTTTAGGCTCAGGAACCCAAGAGGACCTTTAAATCTAAAGGCACCCATTCACCTGCCTCACTCTTGGCTCGCCTTCAGTGGCTCGCTCAGCTTTATCAAATAATGGCAATTAAGGGGACAGAGGCATAGGAAGAACATGATTTAATCATCAACAAATAATCTGATCAAGCACAGGGTGCTAACACCACAGAGCAGAACTCGTTGTTCATAGCTATCTCATTACAACACATTTTAGCGAGCTTACGAGACAGTCTGTTCGCTCTTTGATGGGTATATTGACATGATTGTTGGGTTACTGTTGTGTTTTCTTATCGGACTTACTACCAGTGTTTAGTTTGATTTAAGTTATTTTTATCTTTGTTAAACAAGCATTGGCAAAGCCAATAGGTTTTGCCTATGTGAGATCTATTGGTTCTGTCAATGTTTTTAGACATGTTGCACTACAATCCGGGCTGGAGAGCAACATGGTTGAAAGTAAAAAAAATAATAGCGCTATGAGGCACAGTAGTTATATGTCTAAACACAGTGACCAAACCAAAAGATCTCGCATAAGTGAAACCTTGTGTCTTTGTCAATGCTTGCTTTCAAAGTCTGCCTTTTCTGCCACTCCTGCAGGTTACGAGTGCCTTTTTTTAATTAATGGATGGGGTGGGAGGAACGCAGAAGAGGGTGGTAGCGACGGGAAAGAAATGAAAAAAGTGCTGTGACTCTTCATAGTTTGTTTTGTGACTATTGGCAAGGAAGAAGGATGCCAGAGGAGGTGGGACTGTATAGGAGCAAGCAAGTATGAAGCAGTGGAGGCAAGCAATCATTTGTCTGTCAGAGGCTCCAGCAGTAATGGGTCTGGCACGCCACAGCATTTCTCTGATTAAGATAGCACAATTGAGTAAAAGCCTACATTAAGATTTGCTGAGGAATCGATCAAGGTATCATTGGGCAAATTAAGCTGGATAGAGGAGCCAGGACTGCAGACTGCCAGTGTTGCTGTCTCTTACAAAAAGATTGTTTCACAAGAAAGAGGAAAGATTTGGCAAGGATCACTTAAATGTTGGAGGAGAATGTGGTGAGCTGTGGCACCACGACCACCGCTGCCAATTTTGCAACTGGGGAGCCATCCTCAGTCTTAGCATTGGCTCAAAATTCTTTAATTCTGGACAAATCAGTTAATCTCACCAGGTCTAAAAAATTGTTGTGATCTTGTGTAATGTTACTAGTGCTTAAGTAAAGCACTCCGATACCTTCGGGTTGAGTTTGCAGCTGTAAAAAACTGCAAAAACAACTACAAAAATTAATAAGCAACAGGGTAGCGGGAAGGAGAGGAAGTTGGAGGAGGGACGGGCCAAGCAATAAGGGTGGAAAAGGGCCGGGAGGATAGAGAGGGCCTGAAAATACATGAGCTCTTAGCGAGTGATAGAATGAAAGTAAGAAAGAGAGGTAGAGAGAGTTAGACTCTCTGTCAACGTTTTGGTCTCTGTTATGCTAAGTCAGCGAGACCATCCTCAGGACCAACAATCAACTGGAAATCAAAAGATGACCCACCATAAATTAATAATTGTCGGACCTGGCTCTTTTTTTGCAGGGTTATCCCAAAACCTTTTGCCTTTCTCTACCTATTTTTCTGACCTTTTTTGTTGACTCTAAGACTCTGGACACTTTACCAGTGTTAATCTGCGCCAATGTGCATGTGCTCTCTCCTTTTAACACAGTATGATTGGTTTACACCAGTTTGGCATATTTGATTAACTTATAAGTCCCTTGCAAAGTGGTATCCCATATACCCAGGGCCTATAGCCCTGCTTGTGCCACCCATAGATGTAGCCTTTCAAACATGTCCTAGGCCTGCCACCACAGGGCCTGAATGCGCAATTTACTGCCACGTTGGTTTGACATTTAAAACTACTTGCCAAGACTAAAAAACTCTCTTTTTAACACATAGATCACCCCTAAGGTATGCCCTAGGTTGCCCTATGGGTGCTGTGTAAGTTAAAGTTGTGACATGTGCCTTTATTGTGTGGCAAGTCCTGGTAGTGACAAGAAGCCTATTTTGTTTTTCACTCTTGTGAGGCTTACTCCTCGCATAGGCTAGCATTGAGAATTTTGTTATATGTACTTACGTGGACATTCCTAATCTGAAAGGATTGGCATTGCCATGTTTAGTATGTTTAGAAAAGAATGATAAATCATACCTATAGGTGGATTTTACATTACTATTTTAGAAATGCCCCTTTTAGAAAGTGGGCATTTCTTTGTGCTTAAGATTCTTTGCGCTTTTCAGCCTGACTCCAATCCATTTCTAGGCCTGGGTGACAGCTACACTTGGTGCACACTTTCGAGACAGCCACAGCACAGGAATGGCTGGGTGTGGCAGGTGTTACATCTGCATTCATCTGCATACTGATGGTCTTCCTTGGCTGGGAGAAGGAGAGGTCATTGACACATTTGTATAGGTTGTATCCTGCACTCACACAAAGGGATGATTTACCCACTACTGATGTCTGGAGCTAGGGCTGGGTTGAAAGGTATTGTTGTGTACTTCTAGGGTTTCTTGTGAAGTCACTCCCTACATCATAAATGTCAAGTCCAACACAACCCCCTTCCAGTCAAAATCCAGTTCAGACCAATCACCACTGTGATGGGCTTCCCTGCTTGGGGTGATAGAACACGGACGTGGGCCCGAAACTGCATGGACATCCTCCTGTTCTACGCCACGGGGAACCCATGTAGTTCCTTCTGTAAAATCTCTCTGGAGCAACTGGGCTACCCCACTGGTACTCCCTAGCTGTCCGCGGCAAGAGTACACAATTTACAAATGACACTTTTAGAAGAAACAATAAAACAAAACTCAGAAACAATAATCCCCAAACATGTGACTATCTAAAAGGTAGAGTTTGTAGTGCAACCAGTTGTCTCTGTGGTACTGCGCAAACGCAAGTCCTATTCCACCGCTGCCGCCAATGTTAGAAATGGGATCTCTGGTTGGCTAAGGCTTGCGCCAAAGCCAGGCAGAGACCACCACTCTAGTCAGGGCAAGGGAGTTACACGCCAAGATAACCCCTGCTCACCCCCTTGGTAGCTTGGCACGAGCAATCAGGCTTATTCCAGAAGCAATGTGTAAAGCTTTGGCGCAACACAAACACACATCAGCAACACACTAGGCACACCACAAAAGTAACTCCACACAAGGTTATATATAAAACTAGCCTATGTATTATAAGAAACACATTAGAATAGTAATCACACAATATACACTGTTCCAAATGGCACTAGGCAGTATTTACAGGGGGTTTATATACATATGACAGGGCCAATGGGGCTACTGTCAGAAACATCACTTAGTAGAAATACTAAAAGTAACATTTATCATAGGTGTAGACCACAACCAGTAATTACTGGCATAATAATGACTTCAGCATTATCACATTAGCATTAGGTATAAAACATATCCTGCATAAACCTCAGGGGCATAAATACATTATGCATAAGCAGCATAGCATCACATTAGGCATCACAAGCGTAAACACCTTAGGCAATACATTGGCATAAAAACAGTGTGCCACAATCGTGGGCACAACGCACTGAACCTGGCCCCAGGCCAACTGGCCTCTCACAGGGGCTCAAATGCCCAATGTCCAGAATGTCCGGGCTGGCTGTGCATGCAGTAAAAGCAGAAGGTGCAATGACTCAAGCCTAAACACGGCAGCTGCCCACTAATTGATGGGCAGCTGTAAACATCACAGAAGGCATGGGTGCTTGCTGTGCCCTCTCGGGGGCTATCAATTTCCCAATTTCCCACGTCTTACTCTGGGACTGTAAAACCTAGGGCCTCTCAGCTGGCCCTCCAACTGCCTTGGCAGCACTCTACTGGCCATTAATGCTCTGGGCTTGGGGGAGTGTAACTCACCCCCCTTCTGAAAAATGCCTCCAATGAAAATGGCACTGCCACCACTGTGCCTTGTGAGCACTCCCAGTCTCTAAAATAATTATGCCCCCACCAGAACAGAACCTGCCCTTAAAGAACTGTGGAGCACTCCAGAAACTGCTCAACAAAGTAGGAGCGGCCCGCTGCCAGATGGACCGCTCTGACTCTGCCTCCCCAACACAGACTACCTCGAGCTCCACTCACCGGCTCTCATCAGGCAGCACTTCTCCGCGTTCTCCCCTGCCAGCAGAGCTTCGGTCGCGTCGCGGGCTCGGCAGACACGGTGCTGCTGCCTCCTCTCCTGGTCGCGCTGAGGCTGCCCACGGCACTCCCTCTGCACTACGGGGGTCCTGCCTGGAAGATCCGTTGGTCGCGTTGAGGCTGGCTTCCTTTGCCGGCTGTGACTTCTTCTGGCCGGCCTTAACTCACTTCACCCGGGCCCCCTCCTGAGACCCGGGACTTTGCAATAGGAGCCCGCGAGGCTCCCGGACTTCCTGGTCGCTTGCGGTGAGGCCCCGCCCACTTTTCAGCAAAGATTGCCTGACTTCCTGTTTTACCCGGCCGCGGCGGTGATCTCCTCTTGCAACGAGGTGGGCACCTGCCAATAATTAAATTAGTATGGGCTTTCTTTAAGTATGCCTGGACCAGGGTGGGTACCCGCACTCTCTGTCTAAATACCCATAAAGGGGGAGAGGCTTCCGTTCGTCACCTCAATGTGGGGTGGGCTCCTGCTAAGACCCTGAGGAGGGGGGATTCCCCACGTCGGGGGTTCCTTTGAGATATGTGGAAGCTCCGTGCTGCAGAGCTCACGCGCCCTACTCTTGGTAAAGTTTTCAATAGAAGGGCTCACAGTTGCTAGAAGCCACAAAAGTCCTTAAAAAGGCAATAAAGGAGGAGTCCTTGGTGCTGGGGAGACCCCAGCAAAGCGCAGCCAGGCAGGCCAGCATGCAGGGACTTTCAGGAAGCAGCAGCTGGGTCCCGCGGTGGTTCCTCCTGGCAGCGTGCCACCCCAAAAATCAGCACAAGCACAATTTCATGGGGTCACAGCCCCTTCTTTTATACACATATCCTCTTTGTGTCACAGCACAGAGGTTAGGGATACCAGTTAGAACTGGTATAGGGCAGCTTTGGAGCAATTTGTTGTGCTCAGCTCGTCTCACCTTTGTCAGGTGGGGGCTAGGTGCTCAGACACACCACAGGGGGAGGAGCCAGCATTGTGGAGGGAAGGCACAGCCCTATTCAGGTCCCAGGTGCAATTCCTCCCTCCCTTTTGCATGCAGATCTCCCTATTCACCAGTGGGCAGACTCATCCTGGCTCCTGGAGCCAACCACACTATCCAGCACCTGTCAATCACAAGCCAGACATGCAATTCACATCAGGAGGCAGACACACAGTACACTGAAATGCCAACTTCTAAAAGTGGCATTTCTCCACCAGTCACCATAAATCTGTGCACACCATTGGGCAGAATTTATTCTCACGAGTTCACACATACTAAACTCGCCCCTGCACTCCTCTTATACCAGGAATTATCAGGGACTCACATCACCCCCATGCATTCCTATGGGAGGGCAGGCCAAACTCACCACACACACTCAGAGCGCGCACGCACTTTACACCGGGCCACAGTGTTAGAGTGCGCAGAGGCCAAAAACTACTAATATCAGGTCACATAAAAGGCAAAAAGTTTAGGGGTGAACCTGCCAAAAGGGTCAAGTCCAACAATGAGTATAAGTACAGGGGCTTTGACCCCCTATTTGGGAGGCACTTTTCATTTGGAACTGAACTCCTGTCAGAAGGACTGCTGCGCAGCTTAAAGGACTCATATGGACTGCTTTTCTGCTTGTTGCTCTACTGCCTGATAATTGCTGTGCTACTTAAAAGACTCAACAGGACTGCATTTCTGCTTGTTGCCCTGCTGCCTGCTGCTCCCTGACTCTGGTCTAACCAGACACTGCATGGGACTTGTAACCAGACGCTGCTGACTCTACCAATTTCAGATTGCCAGAGGACTGCTGTGTTGCCAGGAGAAACCGACATTCAGATAACTGTCTTGTGGGCTGACTGGCTGCCTGCTACCTTCTTTTGTGTCCCTCATCAAGTATTTTCCAAGGGCCTACAGTTTAGAACCCCATTTCCGAAGTCTCAGGGTTCTTCCCATGGCAATGGCACCTGTGAGTCCATCCATTGTAATCTTTTGGTTAAACTAGTGTGTGATGAGTGCTTCACTTTCACCCAGTATATGGTGAGTACTCTGTATTGCTCTAGGTGCTTTAAAGCAGTGTATGGGAAGCACTATTTTTGTCCCCGGTTTCTGGTTTCAAAGTCAGCGCATCGCTGCCCAACGGGGAGCTCTACATCACCTCCGCTCTCTGTGCTGCTTGAGATCGAGTGTGGGCTGCCAGATGGGCAACAAGTGCTGGAGTGAGGGCTACTACCCCGAGGTGATAGATGCATTGACACTCCACCGGCCTGATTGCCTAGATAATTGAGAGTGCACCGTGGTGCCACGCTACACCAGCCCACCTTATTGGCACCTTCAGCTGTGGGCCATGCAGCAGCACAGCATGTGTGCAGTGCTGCCGACCCCTCGGACGAGGCTGCCTGAGTCATTCAAAGGACGCACTGTAGTGGAGGCACGGGTGACCAGAAGAGACCAATTGAGGTCTCCCACGTGGCCATGGCACGGTCGGGTCAAACAGGGCTGTGTTTCAGCAGCTGCACTGCATGCTCGCAGGCAGCTGCACTTGTCACCCTGTGTTTCAAGGGACCACATGAGGTCTCTCCATTAGTACCTACAGTGTTTTTGCTCCCATCTGGCTGTATTTTAGGGCAATTGTTCTTTGGTTGTTTTCTGCACTACAGGGTAAAATCTCAAGGGAGGCCACTGATTGACCCTAGAGACCTTGCCTCATTCAGGGAAGCTTCTTGGATGCTTAATAAGAGCAGAGGTGCATCCTATGTTTTCATACAATAATTCATGTGTCTTTTTTCATAATTTGTTGCATTTAATCCCCTATGTATTCACTAATGTTCTAATGTATATCATTTTGATTCTTGCATTGTCAGGATAATGAGTACTATCTCTGGATTGGCATAGTATGCACAATAATTATGATTCATGTTGTTTTGGTCTGCAGTTACATATAATATACTAGATATTTTTAAATAATCATGTGTGGAGTCTCTTTAGTGGTGTATTCACTGTGTTTCTGTGTGAGTGTGTTGCGCTTTACACATTTCCTCTGATGATAAGATTGACTGCTCTATGATAAGCCTGACTGCTCTGTTCCAAGTTACCAGAGGGTCAGCACTGGTTATCCTTGGTGTGTAGCTTACTTGCCCTGACTAAAGTGGTGGGTCCTGTCTGGCTTAGGTGCATAACCTACCCAACCAGAAGCACCATTTCTATCAATGATGTAAAAATGAGAGATTTCAAACAGAGATCAATGGTCTCTGCTTCCTAAACGCTTAGTTAGTCCTATAGTAGGGTAAGAAGGAGCCACCACACAGAGTTAAAGGAGGCAAATTCTGAATACAGAGGCATATCCTGAATAATACTCTAGTGATTAAATCTGCATGCTGGTAGGCTGACTCGCTTAGACAGTAACAACTTGTAACGGGATGGTCTCACGGACTTAGCACAACAGAGACCAAAACATTGTCGACAAGTCTAACTCTCTCTAGGGGAATTGTCTGGATCTTTAAAAATTAATTGTTTAAATATTAGTGTAAATATGTTGATAACATGTGAGAGTGGACTCTTCCAACATTAATCTTTGGTCTCATTGTTTTCTGAGATGCTTTGACTTGAACGACAAGCTTAATGTTTATTGATCAGATAATAAAAGTGTTAGAATTGGGGGTCTCTAGTTGGCACAGGTAGGTACTTGTGACAAATAGGAACCCTCTCCTCTAGTCAGAGTAAGGGGGATTACACTCATAAAATAACCCCTGCTCACCCTCTAGGTAGCGTGGCGTGAGCAGTCAAGACTTATTTCAGAGGCGGTGTAAGTTAAGCATTTGTGACCACATACAGTAACCCAGGGGCAACACTACAAATGGACACCACACAAGGTTTTAAATCAAAAGTAAGTATATTTTATATAGAGTTACCACAAGACCAATAAACGACGAAAAAAATAATCCAAAGTACTATTAGTTTTCAAGAGTGCTTGTTAAAAAGGCTTAAATCAAGGTTCTGTGCGAGTCGGTAGCCTGGACGGGCTACAGCGTTGTTGGAAATAACAGAGTCTAGTAGAACCAGCGGAGCGCGTTGGTACGGCCCTCTCAAATGTCGACAGACTCAGTCATAGTATCTTTTACTTGGCGCGGCCGGCCGGAGGTGCGAGACAGTTCCGGTGATCTTCGCGCTGCAGAAAGGAAGCATTGCAGGACGCGTTGTCCCTCGATGCGGTGCAGGCAGCGACCCGTTGACAGAGTCGGTGGACCCAAGGCTTGCATTGCAGGGCGAGACGGTGCTTTGATGCGGTGCTTGCAGCTTGCGGTGCGGCGAACGAGCCAGAGTTCGGGAGCTGGCGTCGATCAGTCCGGACAGCGGTGCAAGTTGGGCGGTGCGTCTCAAAGCGTGGGAGGCGGTGCCCAACTCCGGTGCAGTCACAGGAGTCGAAGTCAGCAGCAAGCAGCAGTGACCGCGTCGGTCATACCAGTTCGATTCGGTGTAGCGAGGCGTTGCACATCACAGTGTCTACCAGTCACGGTACAGGCTACGGCTTGAAAATGGCATCAGGACGGAGCCGGTGAGCACAGAGCTTGCATTGTTTGAGACGGACGTTGCTTGATGCGGTGCCTACAGGACCCCGAGCCAGTCGTGAGAGTCGGTCACAGCTCCCTGCCTCTGTAGTCACTTGTTTCCAGCAGCAATCCACAAAGGCTAGTAAAGTCCACTGGTCCTGGGACTTCGGTCAGGGGCAAGCTCGTCGTTGCGTTGTCCCTCGATGCGGTGCAGGCAGCGGCCCGTTGACAGAGTCGGTGGATCCAAGACTTGCGTTGCAGGGTGAGACGGTGCTTCGATGCGGTGCTTGCAGCTTGCGGTGCGGCGAACGAGCTGGAGTTCGGGAGCTGGCGTCGATCAGTCTGGACAGCGGTGCACATTGGGAGGTGCGTCGCAAACCGTGCGAGGCGGTGCCCAACTACGGTGCAGTCGCAGAACTCGAAGTCAGCAGCAGTGACCGCGTCGGTCAGACCAGTTCGATTCGGTGTAGCGAGGCGCTGCACGTCGCTGTGTCTAACAGTCGCGGTGCAGGCTATGGCTCGGTGAGAGCATCAGGACGGAGCCGGTGAGCACAGAGCTTGCGTTGTTGGAGGCAGACGTTGCTTGATGTGGTGCCTAAAGGACACCGGGCCAGTCGTGAGAGTCGGTCACAGCTCCCTGCCTCTGTAGCCACTTGTTTCCAACAGCAATTCACAAAGGCTGGTGAAGTCCACTGGTCCTGGGACTTCAGTCAGGGGGCAAGCTCTTTTCCAAGCCCTTGGAGATCTTTGCACAAGTTGAAAGAAAAGTCCACAAAGTTCTTTCTCCTCCCTTTGACAGTCAGGCAACCACTGCAGGCCAATCCCCCAAACAGCACTTGAGCTTGGGAATAGTCTCTCCTCAGTTTCTTCAGGTTCCTTCTCCTCAGCAGAGGTTTCGTCTTGTAAGTCCAGAACTGATCTAATTTCATGGGATCCGGGACCCAATACTTATACCCCTAAATCCTTTGTTCTCTGAGGGGAGAGGGGCCTGTGCCCAGTTTGAGACAGTTCTGAAGCACTCTGTTTACCAGACTTCTCCTTTCCTTACACAGCGCAGGGCAGGCACATCAGACGCCCCACAGGAGGTGGAGCCAGCATTGTGGAAGGCAAGTACAGTCCTAGAGCACTTTGTTGACAGTCTTCCTTCTCTTCTTTCAGTGTGCAGGGCAGAGACATCAGACGCACCACAGGGGGTCGAGCCGGCATTATAGAGGGAAGGCCCAGCGCTATTCAGGTCCCAAGTGCAACTCCTCCCTCCCATCTAGAAAGAGATCTCCCTATTCACCACCAGGCTGCCCAGCCTGTCTCTTGGAATCCCCCAGCCCTGTCACTTATAAAAACCAGACGAAGGAATACACAACCTTGCAGAGGCGGGCTCAAATGGTTAGGCAAGCAAATACCTACTTTCTAAAAGTGGTATTTGCAAACATCGAATATTAAAATAAACTTCACTAAATGATGTATTTTATTATTCTGAGTTCAGGCATACTAAACTCGAATTTCTACCATGTTCTCTGAGTCTGCTAGGATTATAAAAATGTAACAATCCAGCAGCCCATTCTGGCCTATAGAGAACAGCAAGCCTTGCAATAGTGAAAAACGAAAATGTCTGTAATTCACTATTAAGACATGCCACACCCATCAGGGCTTGCCCTACCTTATACTTACAATGCACCCTGCCCATGGGCCTACCATAGGGTTGACTAATGTGAAGTCAAGGGAAGGTTTAGGGACTGGCAAATGGGTGCACTTGCCCAGTCCGCATGACAGTACCAGACTGCACGCAGGCTCTGCAATGGCAGACCTTAGACACGTTTTACAAGGCTGCTTCAGTGGGTGGCACAACCAGTGCTGCAAGCCCACCAGCAGCATTTGGATTTACACGCCCTGGGCACACTCAGGGCACTGTACTAGGGACTGGCAAGTAAACCAAATATCCAATCAGGGAACCACTAATCAATATATCAATTTAAAGTAGGGAGCACTCGCACTGTGGCATTGGACAGCAGTGGCACAGTGCCCAAAGCATCTAACACCAGCAAAAACACATGAGGCAACAGCAAAAATGGAAGGGAGACCCACGCCAATGGTGCCAGTTCTAACAAAAATCATAAGGAGATTGATAGGCTTAGGATTCTATTTAATTACACTTCAATAATCAAACTAGTTCATTTGTACAAATGACTCACCAAAAGTAACAATAGCATGCAGAGAAGACTTCCTCCGGGGGTCTTTAGATGTGTAGCAACTCAGATACAGATTAATAGAGCATTGTCAAACCTATTCTCTTCTAGAGACTGGTACCTTTATTTCAGTATGGACAGAAACCCTTAAAAAACCTCCACAATTCAAAGACCACATAATGTACATTCTTTGCTCCCCCTATCGCCAACTGACACCACCCTTCCCAAGTCCCTCTCTGTTAGCATCAATGCAGTCCTTGGTCACACCACAGACCATAACTTTTGGCCCCTGGGAAAATGTTTGTGAGTACCTATGAGATAAACAAATAGTGCATGTTTGACCATAATGGACTTTAGGTCATCATCGTAAACAGGTTTAGCGTTGGGCAAAGAATGAATAAAATATTATTTGTTCTCTGATTTATCTTTGATTTTATTCTTTACAAACAACACAGGCTGTCTCAGTAATGTTACAGTTATTTATAAGTGTTGTGATTCAGAAAAAAAGGAAAAAAGATGTTCATGGATAATGCTTCTGAAATTAGGCCTTACTTGTAGACATTGGCCACATTGCAACGGTAGAGAGTCATCTCCGGGGACAAACAGTGGGAAAGGGACAAATGTCCTATGTGCATATCATTTGTTTCTAAAGACGGTGGTCCCTAGACAAGGATTTACATAAACAACCAATGAATATAGACCCAATCAGTACTATATTTTTAAAGCTGTCCAGCCGGACAGGCATTTAATATTCAGTTTTTTATATACAAAATATAAACAACAGCTATATTGAAGTGGGACACAAGCCTGTATCCAACTTAGTGAGACGGACATACAACATAAAACAAAGAAAGGCTTAAGCAGACTGAGTTGTTTGTATAGAACAAATTCCGATATAACAAACAAATTATAGTGGGGACACCATTATACATAAATAGTATTAATTAGAGAAGTGTATATGGTGTACATCAAGTTGACGGCATTAACATATTAGGATCATCTTCAGGACATTAAAATGACATGCCTGTATACATTTGCCTGTATTAACTAGGTCCAAGTCGGGTAGACAGGGAATGTACGCCCAGGGAGAATATCAATCAGGAGTCCGTTATGACTGGAGATGGCTGAGTTACGTGTTACATTTCACACGTGCAAGTAGGGTTGGCTCAGAATAGACCTAATCGAGCCGCTGTGACAGCCTGAAAGTGCTACCAGACACCGTGTCGTGCCTGGTAGTTGAGAATTAAGGAGGCTGGCACTACGTTTGCAGTCAGGATTTCAGGGCATTGGTGACTTACAGATCATGCCTTGGCAGAGTTAAAGGTGTTTTGACAGATCTTGGCTGTGGAGGTAAAAACGTAAGATACACCATTCCAGAGCAAAGGCATTCCAGCCAGGTAGAGTATTTCATACAACATTTAGTGTGATCTCAGTTCTTTTTTGGCATTACTAAATGCCATCCTGGACACCTGCACAGTGTTTGTGAAATTCAAGTGGAAAGACTGTTTTGCCTTCTAATATTGTGTATCACCTTTGTCTCTGGTAAGGGATGGTACAGTGTTGTATATCTGAAAATTGAGTAGCCTTGATATTATGGGTCATAATGAGCCCTCCATTGGCATGTGGGGCCTAAGCACCCACACCCCCTCTTTTTACATCATACATGATGGAGACGTTATCCCTTCCAAAAAGGTCAATCAATAGGGAATCTACTTAACCTTCAGTATTACCCATGTTCACAATCTCTGCTAGGCATGCAATCCTTACAATATTTTGAAAGGATCTTCCTTCTAAACCTTAATTCTTTTAATCAAAACTTCTCCAGAATTTTTTTCATGTTTAGAAGGTTTTCAATGGAGGTCTGCATCCGATCCTCAGTAACCATGATCTGTTGCTTTGCCATTTTAAGGTACATACTCAGGTTGATAAGGTGCTTTGACATGTGGTCCAGGCGCATTGTCAGCAAGTCAATCTTCCTAGCTATTGATTGGAAGCAGCTTTTCCTCTATAATTGTGGGGAGTGTTTATTTTCTTCATCCAGACTCAGTTCCCATTGGTGTAAGGCACCTGATCTGGCTGTCTCCATCACTTCCGTTGTTTGGTCAAAAGAGAGATCACTCTACTTATAGTCTTTCACATGGCTGTATTGGTGGTAGACTTCCCTAAGTATCAAATATATAACTTATGCACTATCACATCAGCCCTAGATCAAGTCCAGAACAATGTTGTCTCTTCACGTCAACACACTGCTGGCACTTGACATAGCTACAAGTCTACATTAACTCTTCCAAACTTTCGAATGTGTAGTCAAGTGGATGGAGATGAGCACCATGCCACTGTGGCCAAGCAGGCAAACTAGGCAGGCCCTGCATTCCTGGTATTCCCGAACAAACATCACCAATTAATTCTCCCTGTCAACATGGCTATAAGCCATGGGTGAATTGGCCATGGGATTGCAAAATACTTGGTGGAGAGGAGGCCAGACAACCCATAAACAAAGTTTCTAAAACTCTTCTCTACAATCACTGACGAGAAATGATACGTCTTGGCTAGTACAAGGAGAAAAACTCTGCATACATCTTTTACCTCCTTTATCATGTATCAGCTGAGAGAATGTACGATCACTGTTATAAGGGCCTATTTGTATTAGTGGCATCCTTATGCAGAATGCTTAATTAGGGTGGCCACTCCCATATCGGTCAGTCAAAATACATTAGCATATCCAAAGGAGGAATAGCTTGGGAGATACGAAGCACATGGGGTAGGCATAGCCATAGACTTACGAGCGGCCTCAGTTGCGTCTACCCTTCTGATGCCATGCTCCCTAGCACACAATTCCCTGCCATGTGCTTGCAATGGCTATATGCATCCTCACACTGACTCCCATCTCCTCTCCCAGTCATCTGTTCCACTTCAGCACAAGTTACCTGGTGGCTTTCGGTGAATAGCAGACCAAAAGAAATATTCAAATCACATTTTGGCATGGGTGTGATTGGAACGCCACATTAAGTAGCCAACTTGGATGGGCACTAGCTATACCACCATCTCTCACTTTATATGGAACCTTAAGCATCATACTGCGTAATAGGCGGCGGACTACCCAATTGTAAAACTCTGGAGGCAGGAACCCCAAAAAAAAAAACCTCCACCAATTATTCCGACAGCAGAGCTGTCAAGAAGGAAGGCACCTTTGCAATATTCAGGCTACATTTTCTTTTCACAGTACACAAAAGAGTTGAATGTGTTTATAAGTAAAAACAACCTGAGGAAAATGGTTATGAAGAAATGTTTTTTCAAACCAATCAACAATTTCTTTTAATCTGGAATGGGCTGCACCAGGAAGAAGGAAGGTCAAATAAACAATGTTCTCTTTAAATTAAATATAGGCCAGATACACTGTCATGCTACAATGATGGTGCTGAACTTTGCCCTCTGTGCAGGTTCACTCTCATACTTTTTGCCTTCATCCCTCCTGTTTTCTGAGCTCATTTTGTTGGCTTTTAGGACTCTTGCTCCCTCCTTTAAACGTGGAGAAATTGGATTATACCAAATTGCTATAGTTAATTCACTAATTTACTTGTATGTCCCTAGTAAAGTGGTACTAAAGGTACCCAGAGCCTGTAAATTAAGTTCTACTAGTGGGCCTGCAGCGCTGTTTGTGCCGACCACTTAAGTACTCTTCAAAAATATGACTCATGCCTGCCATTGCAGCCTATAGGCATTTTCAAACTGCCATTTTATCCTGGCAAAATAAACCTTTGGCCAGGCCTAAACCTTCCTTGTTAGTGCATATAATTTACTCCTAGGCAGCTGTGGTCGGTAGTAGGTGTACCTGCAGGGCGGTGACGTGGGGAGGGGCAGGGTGGGGGATAGTAATCTATGGATTACGGAGCTTTACAGGTAAGTTAACATATTAATAAATAAAATGAATTTTGTTGCATGCACTGCATCCCCAAATGCAATGCAGTGCGCGCAACGAAATTCGTTTTATTTATTTATATGTTTTCTTACCTATAAAGCTCCGTAATCCATAGATTACTACCCCACACCCTGCCCCTCCCTCTACCCACGTCACTGCCCTGCAGGTACACCTACTACCGACCGCGGCTGCTCCTAGGATAGACCCTAAGCAGCCTATAGGACTGTGTGCAGTGGCTAAAATATTGTACATGTATGTTTGAGTTTTACATGTCCAGAGATTGAAAAACTAGCAAATTTGTTTTTCACTACTGTGAGGCCTGCCTCTCTAATAGGTTAACCATGGGTTGCTTTATTACATTTAATAAGCGATACCATTTGATTGGGAGTATGTAGGAATATCGAGGTTGGTCTCTTAAAATTGTTAATCTAAACCCTCTTTAATGGTAAAATCCGACTTTTAGTCACAAATCTAATAATGCCACTTTTAGAAAATTGCCATTTTCTTGTCCTAACCATTTGGTATACACCAAACTTAACCTAGTCCGTACTAATAGGCAATAATTCAAACATCTGCTGTGATGGCTGCTACTACAGACTCAACGTAGTCTGTTTGTAATCTTAATCCTATCAACAACGTGTGCCTCTTTCATATCTTCTATGAACCCACTCTACATGTCTCTATGTGATTGCTTGTATGTCAAGCAATCACTCTACTAAGTATGAAAAGGTAGAAAAAGGTAGAAAAAGTGTGGAGAGGAAGGAAGGAACCTCACGGGAGCAACCACCAGGGAACTACTGACTGGTACTCGTCAGTGTGTTCCTTTCATCATCATCGGCTCCTTCCAACCAAAAGAAACAAAGTTGCAAAGAATGGTGTTAAAGGGAAACAATAAAAAACAATTCAATAAGTGGTGGTCCCTATACTACACAAATGTGCACTACTACCCCCTAAGTAGTGAGAGACGCTATCCGGGGCTCAACTGCTATTAAAACTGGGTCAGGTATCCCTGGCTATCTGAAACTTTATTCTATGCTGGGTACCTGCCCCCATTAAAACCAACACTCAACAGTTGTGCTTTGGTTTAATATATAGGAAGCCAACATGTTTCGTTGCCTGTCATTCTTGGTCGGCAACTTCTTCAGGGCTGGGGGTTACCTTTGCCACACTCTTCTGGAATCTTCCAGTGTTTTAACTCTTGTAAGGGGTGCGCAGTCGCATACCTATGCTTGACTCCTGTACACGCTTTTTGCTGTGTCGGCCCCTACTGACAGAGGCGGTCGCTTAGTGTCAACCGTCACTCAGATGAGATATCGCTAAGTCTTGGGCTCCCGTTCCCGGTCAGCCTAACCATTTGGTGCCTGGAGCCTTCTCCTGGGTCATTAGACTAGGTGTGAGTGGCAGTTGGCATGTTTGCATTCCTCCCAGACAGCCACACACCAAATAGACTGGGTGACAGCAGAATGGGCCATTTCTGAAGGATAGTGGAGTGGAGCAGTCACTCACCACACCTGCAAATGGGACAATCAGACTAACTCTCCTGTTCACATCTGGACCTGTGACTCTCAGTGTATTGTTCTGTTGCACGAAGAGGGCTATCCTGCTGCATGAAGCCTGCTTTGTGCCCCATAGGACATCCGACCTGCTTGAGACTTGCTGTTCTGCTTACACCCAGGACTACCAGAGTGACTCCAGAGGATAATTGTCCAGCCTCCTGATCAGAGACTCATGGACAGAAATGCTCCAACTATCTTGAACCTGCCGCATACTAAGCACATAAAGTACAACCCTGAGTGGGCCTGACCTGGTCCTCTGCCCGGCCTGTGCTCCATCTCATGTAGCCTGAACCTTTGACTTTGTCCCGTGACACCCTCAGTTGGCTCTTTATGCCTATGTGGCGCTACTTTTATCTAGATCTTTAAAGCAGCATATCTCCATTTTTTCTGAACAGATTTTGTTGTTTTGGTCCAATTTTGTACTGTATTGTTTTAAATTATTGTGGGATTTTCCATGTGTTCTGTTTTAACTTTATTGTTGTTTAATTACTGCATAAGTAATTTACACATTGCCTTTAAGTTAATCCTGATTGCTTTTGTGCTAAGGTAGCAAAGGATTCAGCACAGGTTAATTTAGTGACTGTTATGATTCATCCTGACAAAGGTTGTGGCTGTTGCTTAAGAAGGGCTCACACCCTCTTTACCCAACAGCCACCTTCCTTACAGATAGTTAATCAAATGCCATCATTCAGACAATATGAAAGGTAACATTGGTAAAAAGAATATTATACCAACACTGTACCTTACAATGTGATCTAACACACCTGTGCCTCTAGTCAAAGGAGATCCAACTTTATGTATTCTATTGCCCCAGAGGGTGGCATGACCTAAAATCTATGCTTTCTGGAATATTATAACAAAGTATGCCATTGGACACACTATATAGCCACATTGTAGAATCATAATGTCAAATGGCATAACCCTGAAAGGTTGACTGCAAGTTCGAAAAGGGAGTAACACTTGGGGAGTACCCAGACACTTCAACAAAGACTATAACTCAATTAGTAAACAAGTTAAGAAGTTCTCAGGGGGCTCTTGACACACATCTCTTCTTCAGAAAAACATGCAAGGCCAAACCGAATGGTAAAATGAGGAGCATGATGACATAGAGCGATCATGTCAGAGTTTTGTGAGCCTTCCACCTGATAAACGTTAGTGAAATAATGCCAACATATCAGGAAGCAGGAACTATACAGAATGAATAGCAGCTCATGCTATGTGACGTGCATTTGTTTTCTAAATCCTTCAAACACCATGGGACGTATTAGAATAAGTGCAGCGGGGTGCAATGGGCGTTTGCGCCCGCTTTGCACGCCCCTTGGCACTTTGGTATTATAGAAGTGGGCGCAGTTGCTTTTGCGTCCCCTTCTATAATATCGATAGCACTAGCACACTTAAAGCGCCAGTGCTACCTTCAGAGGGTGTTTTCTCATTTGTATAGGGACCTGCCCTATGCAAATGAGGGAATTCCTTTGACTCTGTGCCTGCGCCATATTACAGACGCAGGTGCAGAGTCAAGGCAGCCCTCGGGAGGCGCACTGACAGTGCACCATATAAAAGGTGGCGAACTGTCAGTGCGCCTCCTGAGATCAGCCCTCTGCAGGGGGTAAACGGGGCCCCATGGACCCACCAGACATCCCCTTGCAGGCGGGTGCAGTCACTGACTGCACCCGCCTGCAAGGGGACCTCCATTACCATGTAAAAGTGCAGGCGGGTGCCGCCTGCACATGTATGCGCTTACCCTGGGGGTAGAGCATACATCATAATGGGGCGCATTGTGATTGTTTGCGCCCGGCGCAACTCTTAAAATACAATGCATAGTGACACACTCAGTGACAATACCTTTTGATGTATGCGAGTTGAAAGAAGTAAGCGATAACTGAAGTAAAATTACATTTCATGAACTACATATTCGCCAGTGCTTAAATTGAGCCTATGGTTTCTGATGCTTTCTACCCACACTTAATTGCCCACACTGGCTCTTATGACAGTTTGCCACATGGTGGTGCTGTCTGCCTAATTTAGGTATGCGCATAACAACAGCTGCTTATTAATTACATTTACATTTACAATGACTAATACCTGCCTCTCAAACCAATCTACCAGCTTTGGGGGCCTAGAACGGAACGAATTGTCACACTTGTACAAGTGTGATGGTTAGTTGTGTTGGCACTGTCATTGGCAGCACTGTCAGGGGGAACGGATGGTGCAAGTTGTAGTGTCCCCTGGACAAGGGCCCTGGCACTATTTCTTTTATACAAATTAAGCACTGTTTGGATCCATTTATGCATTAGTTAGGATTGATACATTTGTCAAAGAAATAATATGGTATTTGGATGAGAGATAATGGACCACAGGGCCAAACTCATGGAGAGGTTGCTCTCAGTTAAATGCTTTGTACTATACAGAGAATTGACTCCGTCTTTGTTCAGTGAAGATTCACTAATGCTTCATTTGCCATAGTGCCTTGCTGCTCACAGCAGCCAATTTTTGTAGATAGGCCTGTAAGGGACAGCAGACTTCCATCGCAACATACACTTGCAGAATGTGCAAGTGTGGCAATCCTTGCTCATCAAAGGAATAGAGGTCACAAAGCATGGAAGGAGACACATTGTGAAAAGGATACATTTCCCGTTCTTCCCCATGCCAGGAGTACAAAATGAAAACTGTCATACACTGACAACTTACAATCTGCCAATGATGACTGCCTGCCATCCTTAGTAAGTAATCATTCCTTACTGTGCATAATCAGAACAGGCGCAAATTATGTGTGTATTATCAATGAGCCACAAAGAAAAAAGAATGTTCCATTGCCACTCACACTTCTTTGGGATTCACCAGATTTGACCTGTGACCCACATTTACAATTGTGAGTTCGAAAAACCAGAGAATTGTGAATAATAATGTTCATTCAAACGATGTATTGGCTTTCCGAATGCTATGTACGTTTGTGATCTGGCCTTATCTCCTACGTTGGTATCATGAGTGATTAAAAGAGCACAGTCAGATTAAAAGACCGTTTCACAGGTGAAAAAACATATTAGGCCGCTACTTTTGTGCTGATTTCTGCTCCTGTGATAGAAAATTGAACAATGAGGATTTGTCCCAATCTATATTAGAAACATATCTTTAGGCACACATTATAATGTTCAAACTTGCTTTGCTCTGGTTTTATTGTGTTTCATGAAAAAAATAATGCAATGCAGTTTTTATTTTTCATAAAATTTTAAATATGAATCTGCCCATAGGGCACCATGAATTCGCTACTTTTTCTTCTAGAGTTCCTGCATAAACATCGTAAGCGTATGAATGTGTAGCCTTTTAAGCACAACCATTCCAAACTCGTTTTTTTGCTGCCTTCAAAATCTTACTGTGCACATCCGGGTATTCATAAGTAAAAGAGATGTCATACATATGTTTTAACTGTTTCAGAATCTGTGTTCTCTGTTTTCTATCTTGCTACCCTACACATTGTATACCTATTATTTACAGTCAACAAAAAGGTACAAAAAGCTGCATTTGCATGATTCCTGCGCGAGGACAACATTTAGGTAATCTGGGCCTACGGAGAGCAGTCCTTACTTTTTTTTTATTGCGACGTTTCTTGATTCATAACTCATTTTGCCTATATAACCCGATTTTTTTTTCATAAAACACAAATAATTTTCTTGAATTTCACACTAAATTTAATCCTGGGGTGCCTCTGCCTCAGTGTCTGGGACGAGTTCCACACAACACAAATTGCAATGAACTAAGTCAACATTATGTATCAGATACAAATCTCTTGTAAGCACTGTTTTTAAAAGTCTTCCAATATTCTATTTTCTCAAGCCATTTTCGATTAACACAAAAAACTGTCCACGAAAGAAAACAAAAAAATCAGGCTCTTGTGCCAAGTTCGAGGCTCGGTTTCACAACTTTTTCTCAAAGTATTTCACAGTTAGAATGAACATTGTACGCCCTTAAACATTATATTCAAAGAAAACAGAACTTCATAAGTTTAAATATTGATAACGTTTTATGACCGGTTCTGAAAAGCATTCAAATATCAGCACCAGGGATGATCTGTAATATTGAAGTAAATAACATTCTTTTGTGGAAAAAAACTCGCTTAAATTGGGTTCCCAGTGATTTATCAGCGTTGCTGTATTTGACTGAACTATTCTAAGCTCAATAGAAGATTCAGCAATTATCAAGTGTTTGGAGAGTTCATGCTGCGTGGAATATGAGCACTTTGACCCTTGACCCCTCATCCTCTCTGTTTTGGTGCCTGTAACAATACATGACTGGCAAGCAAAAACAATGGAAAGTTACATTCGCTTTTGTTTGCTTTGGTAGAGACCTCAAACAAAGTCAGCCTTGTGTCTCCCTAACTTGTCTGCGTGTGATTAAGAAAGGCATCACTGCTTTGCTCACATAGCTTGAACAGCTATGTGTGGAACAGTAGCAGCTGCACACATAGGCCGCATTTAAATGCTTGACATGTCATTCTTTAGTTAGATATTTCAAGCTTAACGTTTTGTTCCACCTTTGAAAAGTGCCATGATTATATTTTTTAAAAAGTAGATAACAAGACTGACATACAACTTTTTGTAAAACAAAAAGATCCACCAAGCATTTCTTGCAAACGTTGTCCTCAGTAAAAGAAAATTCCTCTTTTTAACATTCAGAAATAATGTGTATATAAGAATATAATAGTTGCAATAATTTCCAGGCTGCACTGCCCGGGTGTGATACGAGAGGGAGTGTAGGGATTGCAGAACAATGCTTTTGTGATTCTGGTTATTAATTTGTTTATGGGGATGTTAATGTTTTATTTTAGCTAAGGATGTTACACTTGTGAACTTGTCAGTGCAATATTATTGCTATTAAACATATGAAGTAGGAAGCCATTTTCAATTACTTAAAAGATGTATTAATAACTTGTGATGGTAGGTGTGTGAACCTGGCTTATTAACTATAGAAGGAGAGAAGAAAAGGGCTCCCAAAAAGTTAAGTAGCTTAATTATTAGTAAGTAAAGTTCAGATTTCAGTGAGAGATCCCAGGTTTAGCCCTGATAACCATGACTTTAGCCAGCTCTTAATTTGTAAAAGAACGAGTGCCGGTGCTTGAAGGTCTGCTCAGAAGCCCACAGCTGGCACTACTAAATATCAGCTTGCCAAATACTAATGCTACGTAGTCTAAAATTCACCCCATTCTCTTTAATCAACTACCAGACACTCTTTGCCCCTTTATATGGTCTAACTTGACAGTGCAGAAGTTGCTAGAAAATTATGTGGGTATCAGTAGGAGAGGGTGTTTGGCTACACCCACACGTTGGGAGCCAGGTGTACATGTTTTGATTGGGCAGAAGGTATGTTGTTACAAACAAAATGTGCTTGCCCTCCACACAGCTATAATCATTTTATTTATCCAGCAACCTGAGCTTGACATTTTAGTGGCACACACATGCAATTGCAATACTATTACAGTGTCTTAGATAACTATATAATTATGGTCTTTCTGTTTTAACAGCAGTGCAGATAAGAGGGAAGTTATTCAAATACATGGATTTTTGTGTCTGGGTTGACAGGGCATTCACAAGTCAGGCCTATTGGCATTGCCAATGCTTGTTCTCACTTCTGCAGGTTCGTGATTTCTCACTTTGTGATGGTTTTCCGTCTTTCTCTTTCTCCTTCATTCCTGTTTGTGTGTTTTTCCCTCTTGCTTTCGGAAAATGTCTGATAAGGAAAATTAAGTCCTGATTCTCTAACATGGCTGGTGGGCACCATCAGCAGCCGCCAGCTCAAATTAAGCACTCATTGAAGCAAAGTTATCTCTCAGAGAACAGTGCAAGTATGAAGTAGCAAAGCAACATTAATGTCACAGAATCTAATGAAAACATTCTCAAACCAATTTAGTAAAAATAAGAAGAGAAAATTATTAGTTATACTACACCCAAATAGTAAAAAACAGTAAGTAGAAGTGGACATCATTTTTTTAAAATTAAGTATCAGAAAGTGCTGACTCCAAAACTGAGGGGCATATTCTTAAGAACGTGTGATAACCATTGCAAAATTATTTAACACATCTTTGCATATCGCAATCTATCCCGAGAAAATTACACTGTCCAATTCCCAACCCGGCGGGACCATGCAATAGTAGCACGACAACGCACCAAATGACGCATAAAATCCAACGCGATACACAATAAATGTGAAATACGAACGCCCCAAAAAGTTGCAATGCTCCAAATCGCGAAACTAAAACCAGTGACAACCAACGACAGGCCTGCAATTCCCAAGCGTCATGCGGGAACATGCACTATAAAAGCAACAAAACAAAAAAAAACAAAAACAAATCAAACTGCGTAGCACCATGGAAGCACCTGGACCGAGTGCAGAGGACAACCCAAACCCCACAAGCCCCATGGAGGACCAGCCAGGAACCCCGAGGTCGGGGAAGGGCAAGGAGAAGAGGAAGAGGAAGACGGGGGTCAGTCTGCAGGAAGACCGGATCATCGTCAGGGAGGTCACTGAACACTGCCAACAACTGTTTGTCACCTCCACTGCGGCACTGGCAACCCAAACTGAAATATGGCAGACCATCGTCAACAACGTCAATGCAGTCGGAGTGTCGAGGAGGTCAATGGAGGAGGTCAAGAGGTGGTGGCATTATGTGCAAAGGCCAACCAAACAGAAACTCACTGCCAATAGGAAGGCAGCAAAGGGGACTGGAGGTGGGAGTCCTGCGCCACAGGAGGAGCTGGATGAGCTGGAGGAAATGGTGGCCAGTCACCAGTGTGGAGCGGGTGGCAGGAGTCGGGGTCTGGACACAGCTCAATATGACCTGACCCTACAGCAACAGGGTGAGTAACAACCAGGGTCTGGGGGACGGTGGGAGATGGGCACAATGGCACACATGCACAATCATGTGTAGCACACTGCACATGCACAATGATGGTGGAACATGTCCCTGATACCCTTGGCACACTGCAGCACACATACAAATACCAAGTAGGTCCCCATCCACCATGTGCACATATGGGCCCCCTCCATATCACTGACACAACCTACCCATGCACATGTGCAGATTCCAGAAAAGCAGCGGCTGTGTGAGCCACACTGACCATGCAAGTGACAATGCATGACCGATAGCATGTCTGCAGTCCAAAAATATGACAAGGTGCACGATTCGACATGGAGGTGGCCCAGTGTGGATCACAACCATAAAGGAGTAGGTCACACTCTGACACATCCACGTGCACCTACAACCCATGACGTCCATTACACATCAGCAGACAAACAATGCACAAGACCACAAAATCTGTCCTAGAGCACAAATGACCCAAGTTTCAAACATTTCAGCCCCTGAAAAGCACACACCTCAAAGGCACACTGCCTCAAAGGGATATAGGTCCGAGAATTCAGAGCAGCAGGGGGAACTCGCCCACAATGCAGCACACACACATAGCAATCACAACACAATAACATTGACGACAATGTGGTACAAAGTGCAACACTTCCACTACAGAACAGAGGACAAAACTGGTGCCTCCTCTACGTAGAAACTGGCCAATCACACCTGGCATTGCCTGACACAGTGTGATGACAATGTACGAGTACACCCACACATCCATCATACAGTCAAAATTCCCACTGTCTGCCAACAAATAGCGAACTCCACCAAAACAGTCACAATGTACATTGTCATGCAGTCTGTATGTGAACATCTGCAAAGTGTCAACAGACATGGGATATTCTGTTGACCTGCATCTCCCCTGTACAATGCAGAGGGGCAATCAACACCTACCGCAGAGCAGACCACCTATCTCATCACTGATGATGAAGAGGACCACCTGCACATATGCTCAGACACCCTCCAACGGCTAATGGACAGCCTCCCCACCCCACCCTCAGTAGCCGGGCAGCCCAGCTGCCTCAAGGTGACCCCACCCCCTGCACAGAGGACACAGCAGGACACAGACACCACCACAGCCGTCTTCCAGGTCCCCAGAACAATACATGGAATTCCAACACTGTGTGTTGGGCAGCTGGTAGGAGATGGCTGATCAGTTGCGGGTGGGTTTCGAGTTCGTTGCAGCCAAACTCAATGCACCATGCTCCCCGACAATCCTTGGCTGACATCATTGGGGACATTACTCGGATACAAGAACTGTCTAGTCAGACAGGCACCAGCAATGACAGTACAGAGTTGGCACAGACGCACAGGACAATGGAGACCATGGAGCAAATGCAGGCTGGAAGGATGGCTGCCACAGCTGAACACCAGCGAGATGTAGCTGGGATCTTCCATGCCTTGCAGTTCCTCATATTGCAATTGCTGCCACTGAGCCTCTCCCAGATAACTGCAGCTGGAACTTCGACACACACATCTTCGGCCCCTGATGTGTCAGTAGCACACAGTGATTCAGCCCTATAACCTTCACACCCTGATGTGTCAGTAGCACACAGTGATGCAGCCATTACACCACCACACACACCAGACACAGAAGAAGTATCAGAGGAGTAAGATGTGGATGGAAATGACTGTGTGAGGAAGGAGGTGGTAGCATCTATCCTGCCATATGGCTTGTCTCTGCCTAGTTCTCCCCTATGCATCATGCCCTGGGAAACACCTCCCACTGACCCCCGGAACACTCTGAGACATTCACCTGGACCCCAACATGGACTGCCACATCTTCACTAGTTAACAATTACCCAGCAAGCCTGCTGTGGACTGCACTCTCCCTCTTCCAAATCACCAATCAATCCCGAAAGGACTCTGGTTGGCTACCACTGGGCTACCATGTAATGTGGGCTTGGCATGGCCATGTACAGCTCCAGCTCCGGCATTCATCAGAATGTGAATAAAACATTTGAAACCACACAGATGTGTCATGTCTATATTCACTCCAGTATGTAAGTGTAGATGTATGTAGGGACATTGGTACACAAGAAGGTACACCCTGGTAAATGACATCAATGCACATGTTTGACCCTGAGCTGCATGGCCAATTCGATGACTTTGAAGGTGTGAACTAGCTCTGGCCTCATTGCACATGAACAACAATCCCTCAACCCCCCAACTTAGGTACACGTCCATGTACTGAATAGGGCTGTGTGTAGAAATGGCCAGATTGGTAGCAGGCCAGAAGTGGTGTCCTACATCACATGTGACAACAGAACATCACTTCGCATACCTACTCACACACATCTGTGTGGACACATTCTGTTTTGATGTATAACATTGCTCCACATGGCCAGAGGTTGGACACCATACACTCATTGCTGAAGACACATAAGTGCACAGGTATGCCAACAACACACAATATCTGGCTCACAGAGGTGGAGCTGTCAAAAGGGACCCACTCTCATTGTACATGCATCAGTCAGTCCCTCCCTGTGTCGGGACGATGCTCATTGTGGCACACGATTTGTCATCCTAATCAACACTTTAGCCAACAGTGAAGTTGCGTATACTTTATTAGCATGTGTGTGCCAGTACGGACATGGCACTGCCACAATGTGCAGAGAAATGCTGCAGACAATTACACGCAGCATGGGAACATTTTGAGGTGCATGAAAAGGTGAGGCATGAATGTACACAAAATCCTTATGATGGCAACGGTCTCAGCCCACCTTGTCTTGCTGGACAAGTCATGTGATGTTTGGCGTCTGCTCATTGCCCTCTGTGAGGGGACATGACTCCCAGTCCATGGGATCTGCATAGCGTAGTGCCACCGTACTGTGCCGACTGTCTGCTCTGCTGACAGTGATCAGGTGAAAGGCTCCGACAAGGTCACATGTCGTTCTACATTGTCATGTGTGTACTCTCCCCCCAGCAGTATGTCCGAATTGGGAACATTGCTAAACGACGCTGAGCTGCACCGCCCATGGAAGTGCATCACCTTGCAGAGGTGTGGGTACACATGCGTACTTCCATGCACATGCATTCTGAGTCCAGACGAAGGCAGACATGTGAACTGTTGTGGTGGGATATGTGAGCATACCCCATGATGCAACAAGGTGTTGGAACCTGTGCTGCGGGTGACAATCCGATGTGGCTGCAGGAAAGTAGTTGCTAGTCCATGAATGCAAGGGCAGCTTCATGGGCAATGTGTTCCAATAGTACGTCGTTGTCGGGTTCAAGGAACACCAGGGTGAGCCAATCCATTAACTGGTCCGGGTGGATGTGCTCTGTCCACGCCGTTTCACCAATCCGCAACACAACCCAATAGGGGAGAGCCTCGATGTGGTCACTGCACACAAGAAGTTGTGCAATCTCCCATGCACAACTGCCAGCACATACGCCAAATATCAGTGCACCTGTTCAATCAATCAAAGCATTTATATAGTGCGCTACTCACCCGGAGGGTCTCAAGGCGCTAGGGGAGGGGGGTCCGCTACTGCTTGAACAGCCAGGTCTTGAGCTGCTTCCTGAAGGCAAGGTGGTCCTGGGTCAGGCGGAGGTGGGTCGGGAGGGAGTTCCAAGTCTTGGCGGCCAGGTAGGAGAAGGACCTTCCTCCTGTGGTGGCTCTTCGGATGCGGGGGACGGAGGCGAGGGCGTGGCCGGTCAATCGAAGTTGGCGTGTGGGAGCGTAGAAGTTGAGGCGGCTGTTGAGGTATCCTGGGCCTTGGTTGTGTAGGGCTTTGTGTGCGTGAGTGAGGAGACGGAAGGTGATTCTCTTGTTGACCGGGAGCCAGTGCAGTTGTCTCAGGTGTCCGGAGATGTGGCTGCGTCGGGGGATGTTCAGGATGAGTCGTGCTGAGGCGTTCTGAATCCGCTGGAGTCTCTTCTGGAGTTTGGCGGTGGTTCCGGCGTAGAGGGAGTTGCCGTAGTCCAGACGACTGGTGACGAGGGCCTGGGTGACCGTCTTCCTGGTCTCGGTGGGGATCCACCGGAAGATCTTACGTAGCATGCGCAGGATGTTGAAGCACGACGAGGAGACGGCGTTGACTTGTCTGGTCATGGAGAGGAAGGAGTCCAGGATCAAGCCCAGGTTGCGTGCGTGGTCTGTTGGTTTGGGTGCGCTGCCCAGGGCGGGGGGCCACCAGGAGTCATCCCAGGCGGAGGGTGAAGATCCCAGGATGAGGACTTCCGTCTTGTCCGAATTCAGTTTCAGGCGGCTGTTCATCATCCACTTGGCTACGTCTGTCATCCCTTCGTGTAGGTTGGCTCTGGCGGTGGCGGGGTCGTTGGTGAGTGAGAGGATCAGCTGGGTGTCGTCGGCGTAGGAGATGATGTTGAGGTTGTGTTGGCGTGCGATGGCTGCGAGGGGGCTCATGTAGACGTTGAAGAGGGTTGGGCTGAGCGAGGAGCCTTGAGGAACGCCGCAGATGACTTCGGTGGCTTCTGATCTGAACGGGGGGAGGCGGACTCTCTGTGTCCTTCCGTCGAGGAATGAGATGATCCATTCCAGTGCCTTCTCCTGGATTCCGACGTTGCTGAGGCGCCGCACTAGGGTACGGTGGCAGACAGTGTCGAAGGCCGCGGAGAGGTCTAGGAGGATGAGGGCCGCTGTTTCTCCGTTGTCGAGCAGGGCTCGGATGTCATCGGTGGCTGCGATCAGGGCGGTCTCGGTGCTGTGGTTGGCCCGGAAGCCAGACTGCGAGAGGTCGAGGGATCCGTTCGTCTCGAGGAAGGCGGCCAGCTGCTTGTTGACGGTCTTCTCGATGACTTTAGCGGGAAACGGGAGCAGCGAGATGGGGCGGTAGTTCTTGAGGTCGGTGGGGTCGGCTGATGGCTTCTTTAGTAGAGCGCTGAGTTCGGCGTGCTTCCAGCTTTCCGGGAAGGTAGCGGTGTCGAAGGAGGTGTTGATGATGTCCCGCAGGTGGGGTGCGATGACAGCGTCGGCCTTGTTGAAGACGTGGTGAGGGCAGGGGTAGGTCGGAGATCCGGAGTGGATGGAGTTCATCGTGCGGATAGTGTCTTCGGTGCTGATCGGGGTCCAGACGCGGAGGATGGTGGTGGGGGGCGGTGGTTCAGGTGTGGCGTGCGTCGGTTGAGTGCTGAAGCTGTTGTGTATGTCCGCGATCATGTTGTGGAAGTAGGAGGCAAGGGAGTTGCAGAGGTCTTGCGAGGGGGTGATGTTGTTGTTTCCGGCGTTGGGGTTGGAGAGCTCTTTAACGATGTTGAAGAGTTCCTTGCTGTTGTGTGCGTTGTTGTCCAGTCGTTCCTTGAATGCAGTTTTCTTGGTGGCGTGGATCAGTTGGTGGTGTTTTTGGGTGGCGAGCTTGAGGGCAGTCATGTTGTTCGGTGTTGGGTCTCTGCGCCAGGCTTTCTCGAGTGCTCAGCAGTTCTTCTTGGAGCTCTTGAGTTCGTCGGTGAACCATGGGGCTTTCTTGGTGCCGGGTCTGCTAGGCGGGGTCTTCAGAGGGGCGAGGTCGTCTGCGCAGTTGCTGATCCACTCCGTGAGGTTGGTGGGCGCCTGGCTTGGGTTAGTTGCGCTGGTGGGAGGGTTCATGCTCAGGGAGGTCGTGAGCTGGTCGGCTGTGATCTTGTTCCAGCTTCTGCGTGCAACCTGTAGCTGGTGGTGGTGGATCATGGTCCTTCTGAAGCTGAAGTGGACGCAGCTGTGGTCCGTCCAGTGGAGTCCGGTGGCGTGGCTGAAGGGGATGTCCTTGCTGGATGAGAACACAGGGTCGAGTGTGTGTCCGGCATAGTGGGTGGGGGTGGTCACCAGCTGCTTGAGACCGAGGTTGGCGAGGTTGTCCAGCAGGGTGGTGGTGTTGCGGTCGTTGGTGTTCTCCAGGTGGAAGTTGAGGTCCCCGAGGAGGATGTAGTCAGCGGAGAGGAGGGCGTGCGGGCTGGTGAAGTCGGCGATGTCTTCACTGAATTGTGTGCGTGTTCCTGGGGGTCTGTAGATGAGGGTGCCTCTGAGGGTGGTCTTGGGGTTGATGTGGATCTGGAAGTGCAGGTGTTCGGCGGGAGCGAGGGTGTCGTCGGTGTTGGTCGTGATGCGGATGGTGTTCCTGTGGATGATGGCGATGCCTCCTCCTGACTGGTTGACGCGGTCCCACCGGATGATCTTGTAGCCGTCCGGGATGGCGATGGCGATGTCGGGCGCTGAGGAGGCGATCATCCAGGTTTCCGTGAGGAAGGCGACGTCTGGGGCTGTGGTGTCGAGCAGGTTCCAGAGCTCGACGGCGTGTCTGTGGATGGAGCGGGTGTTGAGCAGGATGCACTTGAGGTGGTTGCTGCTGGTGCTCGGCTTGGTCGGTGCTGGTGTAGTGCAGGTCCGAATGCAGGTGAACTTGCAGGAGTGGCAGCAGAAGGGTCCGTGGGTGAGTCTCGGGGTGGCTCAATAGCAGCCCGGGATTCGACCGGCGTTGAGTGCGTAGAGTTCGGTGGCATCGTAGGTCCGGCAGGTGGGCTGGTGTCTGCGGGAAACAGGGGTCCTGGCACTGGACGCGGTCCAGGCGCGGACGGGCGCAGACGGGCTTACCTTTGGCGCACCTTCGGCGCTCATTCGGTGCTCCCGCTGCACGTGTCCGCTGCGCGGTCGCTCAGGGGGCGTCATAAGTGAGGAGCCGGGAGGGCGGGTCAGCTGGGTGGCGGGAGTGGGGCAGCCAATGGGCAGGAGGGGGGCGGAGACGCCGGAGGCAGTGGCGGGAAAGGAGGGCCGAGGGCGGCTCAGTGGTGGCTGGGTCGTCCGGCGGCTGGGCAGGGAGCGCGCAGGAGGGGTGGTACAGAAGGCCAAAGGGGAGAGGGGAACACAGGGGAACACGAGTCAAGAACACTGGGCAACAGTAGAAGGCACCAAATAACGACGGAGTGCAGAGGGGTGGTACATAAGGCAGAGGGGAGAGGGGAACACAGGGGAGCACAGGGGAACACAAGTCAAGAACACTGGGCAAACAGTAGAGGGCAACAAATAACGGCGGAGTGCAGAGGGGGAGACAAAAGTAAGGTCAGCAGGCGAACGGCAACAGGGGACACCCAGGAGAACAGGCGGCGGTCTGCAGGGCAAGGGAAGGCAGCAGCAGGAAGAGCGCAGTCAGCAGGGCAAGGTGCTGGCAGGCAGCGGGCAGGAGCAGCGGTGTGGGGGCGACCTCACCTGGAACAGGCTCAGCGGTCACGTACGTGTCTTCAGCAATGTGTGTATGGTGTCCAACATTTGATGATTACTTGACTCCTCAAAATAGTTGTTTGGAGACATATTGGAATGTGATATTTTGTTTAGACTTTCAATGGTGAATGAATGAATCATGATTTCTGTACTCACATGCATGTTGGTTGTTGTAATTGTGCAACATCATGCGGGTGCTTTTATTCATGTTTCATGCCGTTCATGCGCAGTATCTTGGTCAGGGGAGGTGGGGTGGGGGGTGCCCGGGGTAGGGCCCGGAGGGGTGGGGTTGGTCCAGGGGTGGTGGCAGTGGGTATTGTGGCCCTCTTGTGTGTCTGGCCCGCATGATCAGTGGCTACATGGCATCTGTTGCCCTTCAGGTGTGGCTCTGGGGCTGTCATCCTACTTTGCACCAGGTCAGAGCAGGTGTTAGGTTCCTGCTGCTATCACGCCTAATCACATGTTTTGTGCTCTTATCGCCGATCTGGTTGGTCATTGAGAATGTTGCTGAGTGGTGTTGTAACTGCTTTTTGCATGGGAACGCCTACTCTGCACCTCATTAGCGATAGTTGACGGGGTCATTGGTGGTGTTGATTTTTGTGACTGTTCTCACGGGTAAACTGGTGATATGGGCTGTTAGTACCAACTTGTGAATGGGGAGATACATTTATCCCATCTTTGGCTGCGATAATGTGCCGATAACTCGGCGATAGTTCCTTGAGAATATGCCCCTATATAGGTAAAACTCAGTTATAATCTATAGAACATGGACAGAATGACTGTCACATAGCGTGGGTCAAGTAAAGGGTGGTTATTCATACTAACCACCCTTTACCACCATACCACTGGTCTTAGTCTCTCACGACTTACAGTTATTTAACAGGGAATGGTAGGACAGTGTGGCTAGTGAGAGATCTACTGAAGACAAAATGAAGGCAGGGTCATGCTAACACCCCCCAATTTGGCACCCAATAACTCTGAGCAGGGAAAATTAGAATTTTGTAACCACCAACTTTGATATCCCACTGAGATCACTTGGCCACCTTTTCCAGCTGACATTTTGTGGAGTCACAATGTGGCCAAGATTTGTTGAAGACGTATGTAAGTGCTCATGAATGCAAAACAGCCCTGTGCATCACTAAGTGATGCAAATGGTAAGGTAGATCAACGTTCAGACAAGGGAGACCATATTATTCCAGGTAATTGTGGACTCTGTCTCCCCTCCTCCACGTTTCAGCTGTAAGTCATTGTTTTCAGGTGTGCTAGTCTAAATATTTAATTGTATGGAAAACAAGGGTGCTACACTTAGAATATATTATGTGGCTCACAAACCCATGCCTGGAAACCATGACTGTAATTACGTAGAGGAAGCTAATCACCTTAGTTAACACACCTAATAGTTTTTGTGTTGAAAATGGACTCAAGAGCAGCACCAAATGATTAGCATAGCAAAAAAACACAACAATCAATGCAAGAGGGTGCAACGAGGTCGGTACAACACAAACACTCATCTGACTCAATGCAACTTCATATTCGTACTAGTCAAGTAAAGTAGAGAAAAGTCACTTTGCGTTGAAGGCTAGTGCCACATGAAATATTACTGCAAGCAACACTAACTTAAGTAGTCATCTGCATCAAAATCTTTGCATTATGTTAGCCTTGAGTATGGAAGTCATGCAAACTAACACACTGTATCAACTATTCAGCCTGTAAATCAATATGCAAGGCTTAATTTCATTTAGTGTCATGTGAACTTAGTATAATGCTGCAATTGGCAAAGAATGCAAATACAGCGCCATAGCATTTTTGATAATTTGTGCTATGCTGCTGATTGTCACACAGCTTTGCACTGCATGGATTTTAGTAAACCTACTACGTAGACTTTGTTTAATAGGAGCTCAAAATATCTACAAGGGTAGGAACAACATATTTAGGTACATACAGAATCCATTGGCTTGGCAGCAAAACCTCTGAGAAAGAGAAACTTGAATATACACCTTCGTTGCCTTTCCTTCTCTTCTTTGTGACTTTGGGTCTGGTTCAAATCTCGATGGACAGTTTACTCCATCAATATGGTGACGGATATCCTGTCCACAGAAATATAAATCAATTATATCTTATGGGATTACATTCTTAGCGGATGGGATATCCGTCACCCTTGTCACGGAGTTACCCATCCACTGAGATCCAAATCAGGCCCTTTGTCTCTGTTTTGAAGCTCAAGATTATTCTTCAAGAGAATGTTGGAAATAACAGTAGTGTTGGGGTCCACCAGGGTGGATACTTTCTCCATGAGGTCCCACGGGAGCTTTGTTTCTTAAAGAAAAAGCTTCCTTCTGGAAGAACATTCTCAGGATGAAAGATCATTTCCTCCTGGTCACTCCTGAAACCCCTGGACGTCTAGGCACAGGTTCTAGGATAAAAAAGCAAAGATACCTGTATATGTATGTATGCATGTATAGGTGTAGATATGTATGTATGTATGCATGAGAAACTGGGTTTCTGGTTGGCAGAGGTATGCACCTTGTCCAAGCAGGAACCACAATCCTAGTTAGGGTAGGTCACAAACATACCATAAATTAACCTGTGCTCACCCTCTGGTAGCTTGGCACAGAGCAGGCATGCTTAACTCAGGAGGTAATGTGTAAAGTGTTTGTGCAACACGTCAAACAGTACCATAGCCAGAACACCACAAAGAAACTCCATGCCAGTGTAGAAAAATAGAGAATAGTTTTATAAATATAATAAGACCAAAATGACAAGAATCCAATCAGTAGAAGTCGTGATATGATTTTTTAAAGATAAATGCAAAAATATCGCTTAGAAGCAGTGAGCGCTTAAAGAGTTAATTGGTTGCCCTGGACTAGGACAAATTCAAGAGTTCGGGTCAACCGCGATGGAGAACGGACTGGATACAAGACCCACGCAGGGCCCGCTGAGAAAATGTGCCTTGATACTGGTTGCAAACAATGAGATGCGGGTTAGAGCTAACCGATTTGACGGTTATTCCCATGCAGTTGGATTGGTGTGCCAGATTACCACCATCCAGATACGAGAGTATTCTGGCTTGAACAGTATTTCTGTAATTGCTTTCAGGAAGAAAAATATTTCACATTCTTAGAAGAGAGAGCTGGTACCAGGTCTCCTTGGCTTTGTTCAATGTGTTCCTTCAGGGTGAGGTTTAAAGTATTTTTGCAACACTTAATACAGTAAAACAGTTAAAATGGCACATACAAATATCCCCACAAGTTTAGAAAAATAGAACATAGTTTAATAAATAGAACAAAAATCCAATAAGTCGACCTGAGTTGTACAATTTTAAAGATATAGGTGGAAAAGCGCATTAAAAGCCCAAAGTGCCTACTGTGGTTATCTGGTCATTCCAAACGCGAACAAAGTCACAAGTTCAAACTCATCACGATGTAGAGCAGGCTGGTTACAGGGACCCACTTGGGCCTGCTGAACACAGTACCTTAAATCCTGGTGCATGGTCTGCGTGGCATTGCGTTGCAAGGTTTTTGGCAGGTTCTGATTAGGACCGCAGAGGGCTTTGCACCGTAGGCCCCGTTCCAGGGGCCCAGGACAGTGTTGCTAACACCTGGCAGGGCAGACTCACGGATGGCAGAGTCCAAGGGCAGAAGCAGGTTGGTTGGAAGTCTTTTGTGTCTCTGTGACTTCAAAAAACAGGACGTCAGTCAGCTGGCCCTAGGTGTCACTCTGGGTTCTGGGTTGTAGACATGCAGGTCCAGTCCTTCTCACTTCCAGGCAAGAGGGTAGAGTCATACATCAAAAAAGCAAAGCAGGAGTCTAGGAAAGTAGCAGTCCAGCAGAGTGGCTGTCCTTTCAGCAGCTCAGCAGTCCTTCTTCCTGGCAGATTATCCACAGGTCCAGAAGTGTACTGAAGTGGTGGTATCTCAGGTCCAGTATTTAAACTTTGGAGCCCTGGTCCGGTAAGGTGGGAGAAGCTTCTAGGTAGTGGCTGTGAAGTGCAGAGCATCTTCTTCCTCCCTTGTTCTGGGATACTAGCTGGCTGGAGCGACAGCACAGGGTCATTAGGCCTGTTGTGAGGAGATAGGGCACAGCCTATACAGGTGCAAGTGGGGCTGTGATTAGCTCCACCCCTGTTAAGCCAGTTAATGACCCGTTAAGGCCCATCAAGTCACACCTAAGCTCCCATTCTGTGTGGCTGTCTAGAGGGAATGCACAAGGCCCAGCATCCACCCACCTTAAACGTGTATTCGGAGACTGGCAAAAGGCACAGAATTGTTTAAGTAAGAAAATGCCAACTTTCTACAAGTGGCATTTTCAGACTTGCAACTTAAAATCCAACTTTACCACAAGTTGTGATTTTGAGTTGTGAGTCAAGAGACACCAAACTCAAAATATCTTTCTTTTTCCAATTGAAAATTACACTTATAAAATGTAGTAAGATATTCCTAATATTAACCTATAGGAGAGATAGGCCTTGCTGCAGTGAAAAATGAATGTACACGTTTTTCACTACCTGGGCATGTAAAATGTAAATGTACATGTCCAACTTTTTAAATGCACTGCACCGTGTACTTAGGGGTGACTTTTATGAATTAAAAATGAAGGTTTGAGCCCGGCAAGAAGGTTAACTTGCTAGGTCAACAAGGCAGTTTAAAACTGCACACACATGTTCTGCAATGACAGGCCTGAGACATGTTTACGTAAGTGGGTGGCACAATCAGTGCTGCAGCCCACTGATAGATTTTGATTTGCAGGTCCTGGGCACATGTGGTGCACTTTATTAGGGACTTATAAGCAAATTAAATAAGCCAATTGTGGATAAGCCAGTGTTACCATGTTTTAAGTAAAGTACACATGCTCTTGAGCACTGGTTAGCAGTGGTAAATTGCCCAACAAAAACAAATTAATCAAAAAGGGGAGGAAGAAGGCAAAACATTTGGAGCAGACCTCTACAGAATGAGGCCAGGTCCAACAGTAAATCACAGGAATTCTGTGCTGGTTGGGTTTAGCTTCATGTAGTCACTGAACGTCCATGGCTGGATGATATGCAGGTAGTATTTGAACACTGGATGTTCGAAGCAAATCGGGCTTGCAAGTAGAGTTGTCATTGGCATATTGTTGAATCCTGATGCTGTTATATGTGGGTGAAACACATGGCAGGTCCATCTAGAGGCTGATGATGACAGCTGAAAGTATGGATCCCTAGAGAACTCTACAAGTGTTAGGGATCTTTTGGATCTGGAGGTGGCCATGTGAGTAAACTGCTGTTGGTGGGAAAAGTAGGAGGAGAACCAATGAAGGATATTGCCTGTGAATCCCATTTGAGACTTTAGGGTGTGAATAAGGGTGGGGTGGTTGAACGTGACCAAGGCAGCAGAGAGGTCCAGCATTATCAGGAGGCAGAAGTTATCTTTATCTGTTGTTAAGAGGAGTCTGTGCGGTAGTGTTTTCTGTAGCCATACAGGCAGTCATGCAGTACATGGTTAGGACTGATGTGATCTTGGAATTGAACATAGGCTGCCTTTTCAATGATGTGGCAAATGAATAGTAGGTGAGTGGTGAGCCAATAGTTGCAAAGGCATCATGGTTTAGGATTCTGTAAGAGTGAGAGGATCTGGCCTGTCTTGAAAGCTTCTGCTTGATGGCATGATGTTGTAAGTGAGCAAGGCATTAAAAATGGTGAGTAGGGATGAGAGAGTATAGTCAGAGAGAGCTTTGGTGAAGGATGAGGAAAATACATCATCTTCATAAGAAGTGGCTTTGAAGGAGTTTGAACATTGCAGGATTTAATGGGAAGAGGTGAGCGTAAGAGATGACGCAGGCTTGGTGTTGTGAATGTGCGGCTGGATATTTTCTTTTTTTCACTGAAAAAGAGAATCATCTATAAATTGTACCTGATGACAAGCTGAGTAAAGTTAATAGTGCTAAAAATTGTTGCACCACCAAATTGTGCCAACATCTCTTTTGCAGGGGAGGTCAACCAGAAAATATATTTATTTTAATATACACACACAACTAAACTTTCCAGATATTTTTGGGTGATCACAAATCTCGAAATCCATTCAGAACAGTCAAGAGAATTGATAATCTTCTCCTTGCACAAAACATCCAAGATGTTTTAAAAAAATCATGACCCACTCTCAAAGAGACATCTCTAATCTTATTTTCCACGGTAACAGATCTTTGTTAAATGCTGTGTTATGTAAAAATCCATTAGCACAACTAACCTTGGTTGAGCAAACTTCTTTAAATTCATCCAATAAAGAATCTGCATTCCTTTCAACACACAATCTCATATTAAGCAATGATTCCTAACTTGTACTGCTGATCTCAATGTGTGCAAATGGTTTCATCTGACCATTATAATCCGGATCTAATATAACAGTAATCTTATATCTGGCCTATGTAATCTTTGCTACCTTACCTGGTCCTGCCAACCAAAGACATCATTTCCATTAACCACCACATATATTAAAAAAAAAAAATACTTCTATCACTATTCCACAAACTATCTTCAAATAAACCAAATATTTCGATTTCAAGCTCACCATAAGCTTTGAGATTTACATCAAATAATTGCAAAACAGCATTATCCAACGGGTTTTTAAATGTACACTGTGCCAAAATAATGGTTGGTGGGCCAGAATAAGCCATGACATGAATCTCAATCAGACCAATACAATTTTTACACAAAGGCCTACACTACCACTTACACCTGAAACAGTCCAAATTGAGGGTAGGCGTAACTCGCATAGTTTTGTGTAGAGTAATTACGTGAAATTACTGGATAATTGTGCATAATCATACAAGATGTGTCTCGCAAAATTACTTGAATGACCATTCGGGTAAAATTGAAATAAAAAAATGTAACTTCAAGGTTATTTCTAGTTTCTCATGTTCAAAACATGGCTTCTCATTTTCAGATTTGCAGTTTGCACTCAAAAACTACCCGAGAGGTACGCTTGGGTAAAAAATCTACCTGCAATGTTTGTTGACCACCCACGTTGAGAAACTACCACTTGAGACCAATACACTGTGGTTCACGTTTGGATTTGTAGTTTCACTTTAAAAAAATGACCCCAATGACTGTCTCAGGTGAAAAAAAATGACCCCAATGACTGTCTCAGGTGAAAAAATATACCTGTAATGGTTGTTGTGTTAAAAAATTACCCAGACAGCACATTTTGTGTTAAAAGTTCTTCGCAAAGTTACGTAATGTGTCATAGTAGCATAAACTCAGTAATTTTGTGTGTGTATCTTATGGAAACCGGAGCTGTTTGCTGAAGATCCCAAGCTGTTGTTATTGCTGAGAAAAAACATATAAAAGATGGAATAATAAATTGCAGCAGAAAAGTTGATAAATCAGGTAAATGTGTGATAATCATCAGGACTGCTGATCACTTAAAACTGTGAATGCACTTCCAATTGGCAAATCTTTCACTTAAAATCTCTAAAATTAGATTGCCCATCCTTATGAACTGCAACCTCTGTGTGGAAGCAATATCCAAAATGTCCACTGTGCATATTTCATGCACAGCATGATGAACATCCTATACTGTAGCATTGCATGTCCTTGCCTAGTCCAACATCATTTGTAACATCTGAAGCAGTATCGGAAGTCAGGATGTCTGAACAAGTTTATGTCAACTTCCAACGCCAATGGAAGGAGTGCCGTAACTAACTTCAATCTTCAAAGTAGTGTCTCAGCACACCCACCAATCAAACTGCAAAAGATGACTGCACTGTAAATATATCCACTGTAATGGACAATCTCCATAAACGGTTCCGAAGACAAACAGTGCACACAGGCAGCATGGGCAGGCACCGAAACTGTTGTGACCCATGTCATTTCTTCAGGTAATACAATCACAGGTTCTTGATGGTAAAGAACAGCCTTAATAGAAGTAACAAGAACCCTCACTGATAGTGTGTGTCTAACATCATCTCCACCTAGCAAGTAATTGTCAAACATTCTATACGGGCATTTTAGCATGTACACCAATATTAAAGACACAAGAAAAAATGCTATACAAGCATTACCTCAAAAGGTAATTAAGGTAAGTGTAGTATATATGATCATTTTGTAAGTATAATAAATACAACAAACAACGCAGAATACTTCAGAGGAAAATATGTAACACCAAATGTGCAATGTAGTCAAATATTGCCATCAAGTGTTTGTGGTGACATCTTCAGACTTGTGATTTGTAAATGTCGCCATAATCCGGAGAGGATAATATAGGATCCCATTACACATGGTACCCGTTATGCATTTTTATAGTACATATTTATTTTGGTGGAGTTAAACTGAAAAAGCTGTTTTTTTCATCAAAGAGCAGCTAACAGTGGGAACTGATTAGGATTAGAATGTTTCCACTTTGTTGCCCTTTTTTACTTTAATTGTTAATAACGTAATGGGCAATGGTGAGGGTTAGTGGATTTAGGCAATTCTCTAGCTACAGTCTTTGCCACATCATTATGGATTTATTGCATTTGCAATATAATTTACTGCATCATTTACAAGATTTGCCGTGGAAGAGGTTGAGGAATTGCACTTTTCTGTGGAGTGAGAAGAAAATGGGTCTGAGAAGGAGTTGATACAGTGCTTGGTTGTATTGGAAAGCATTCAGCGTCTGTTGGTGGCTCCATTGATGGTGTTGGCATAGTACTTGCTTTGACTGATGTGATAAGCTCTCTGTGTGTTGCACTGAGAGACTTCAGTATCATGATTATCATGAGGTCATTGGAAGATCTGTTTTTCTTACATTTTTCTTCATGTCTGTGATCGATCATTTATCTTCAACAAGTTCTTTAGAGTACCAGGGGTCTGAAGGCTTTGGCTTGCACGTCCATATTTAATTTGGGGTGCAAATGTTCACATCGTTTTTCAAATAAGTGATGAAGTTGTTTAGAAGGGTATTGGCATCAGACCTGGTGTTGACATGGTGAGAAATGATTTCAAGCATTAGATGGTCTATGGAGGCAGTCGGTGAAGAGGTCTTTGAAGGATCTGAAGGTTTGCTCTTCACTTTTATGTGAATCGTGGTTTACTGGTAGGACCTTGAACAGGGAGAAAGGGATGGCAAATCTGTCGCTCCAGTCTAAGTGTATGGGATACTTGCATTGATTTTTACTCTGCTTAGTGTATAGTGAATAAAACATAACAAACAAGTAACAATTTTGAGCAATGTTCATTATGCTCTGCTGAAATTGCTTTACATTTCTAGTACTTGGTGCTAATGTTAAATATCACTAAAGAGTTGGGGTACTGCTGGTGATTTTGTACTATGCAGTGCCACTGCGAATTTGTTCTCCATTGCAATCTATTGACCACAAGCCTTTTCTGTATTTACAGTAGCATACCTCCCACACCTTTTGCCGTGCATGCACATGGCTGATATATACCTTAGAAGGGTATGATAGTAATAGGCATTCTAGCCTGTTTTTTTTATCATGTGAGTTTGTGAACAACCAGAAATAAATGAGTTTGTGCACATTTATAAATCCTTTTCCCCATTCTAGAAATGGATGGAGGTAATCCTTTCCATGATTGGAATGGGAACAGATCAGCCCCAAATTGGGCATTGTCTAAGGAAATAAGTTTCTCTACACAGAAAATGTTTTCTTTGCAGAAAAAATAGAAGATGAAAGAAATGAAATTGAACTTAGGGACTGACTTCTCCCAAAGTAGACGTGCACGGTGTGTACAATTCTGCACTGCGGGAACTAGATTGGAAAACATAGAAAACTTTCCTAATAGAATGACTCAATATCTGGCTGATTCTTCTTTCTAGATGTACTGCTACAAATACATGTGAATGTGCATAGAAATGCCTGTAAATATGAAACAGGGAAGGAATTCACCCAACAATTCTTTTTTTTTGTGAATCCGTGTTCGTGACTTTTTTAAGGTTTAAGTTTAACTTTAGCCAAGTAAGATGTTGGCAAATGGCCCAAGTTTGATTACTTGTTTGACTTATGTATTATAATGGTATTTATTATCTCTGATATCTAACACCTCACAGGTATTTTTGAAACAAACAGGCCGAATTGTATTCGAGATGTAAAAAATAAATTCACATACCATGCATATCATTTATTACAAGCAGGGCAGTTGTTCGTTTTTCGAGTAATAAAGTATTTTTATGCTCCATTATTTAGGTTTCAGATTGATATTGGGTTTGTCAGCAATAAGCTAGATTTTTTTTTCTTCAGTGATCTTTCTTAGTGGGAAGAGTGGATCTAATTTTAGGTCTGGCTTCCATTCACATCATTGTGTCTTATGGCTTCATTCTTTCTCCGTCTTTGTTCAATTTACAGAATGCACAGAGCCGGGGCTTATTTTCAATTCCTAGAACATCCAAGCATACCATACAAATTTAGGGATTACACTCAATCGTAATTTAGAATTGCATCTTATATGAATATTAGGTGCCTTGCAAACTTATAGGAAGCCATCATGGATTGGATTGTTGAACTTCATTCCAAATGGAATCCCCAAAATACATGTTTTCTAGCGTTCTCAACCTTGGCTTTCTCAGGTGCATTTAGCAGTGGTTGAATGAGGTTGCCTTTTGCCTATATTTTTCTTAATCTTGTTGTACTGTCAAAATCTTAGGGCTTTACCCATGGATTTGCCTTAAACATGCATAATCATGTAGAGAGCCATTACTAGTCATGTGGCGATCAGCTAGACCTCATAAGAAAGCTAGAATATTACATTTTGACAAGGAGTCAAGCACAGTTGACTAGGCATTGGTCATCTTATTCTTAGACAGTGGCAGCAGTCATATGGAAGGGATTATACTTTGACAATGGAACTGCATCTAACTACATATCCCCTATCTTATGCTTGCTCCATTGACTTAAGTAAGACCGCAACTCTATTTAAACTGTGCTTTCCAGTCTAAAAAAGGCTGGCCAGTTCTGTGTGCCAACTCACCTGCATGGCTCAGAAGGTGTTTACTTTGGATTGCCTGAGAGGCGTGCATGTAAACTTTATGCAAGGGGTAGGGTTTGGCTGTGACTGAAAACAGCCTCTTTCTTCCACACCGACATCCAGAATACATGAATTCTCCTATGTTCAAATAGATGTTGCTGCCTACAAATACTGTCTGAGTTGCCTAATGGCCCCTTGCTTCAAATGGGTGTCTGTCAATTATCCGTATTTAAAATGCTAAGCAAATTTACCCTGCACCATGAAGATAGAGCAGGATGTCTCTCAAGATGAAGCAAGCTCTTGGTGCAGTGACAATTTCTAGCTGAGCAAAGCAAAAAATGTGATGAGTGGTTTCTTGAATTAATATCAACAAGTGTTATTTCTCTGAATCACAATCCATTCCAACGTATTTTACCCACCATGCCACATCAGACAGAAACCAGCCACATGCAAATCAGTCTTGCTCCAAAAAGAACAATCAAGCTTGAACTGCCAAGCTAAGTCCTCTGTGAACAGGAACATAAGCAATCACAGTCCGTTTTCAGACTATGAAGGTATCATGAATAGGATGCTGCTTTAGTCTTATGGCAAAAGGAGAACAGAACCCATTGCTAGGTGTACCTATTAAACTTAAAATGTCATATTGAAGAAAAAAATGTAACGAGTTGATTTATTGAATACATTTCCACCATGGATAATTTGTCTATGCTGCAACTCAGTCCATGTTTTTTCCCACCATGTCATTTAATAGAGGTACCATCCATATGCAAGGCAGTCTACGGCCAAATCCAATTGGACCATTCCAGTCTAAACTGTTAATAGCAGTGGTTTTCAGGCAGAATAGTCTTATAACCAGAAAAGTATCTTCCTTGACCGATAGATGATTGACTCCTCCATCTACAAAAGATCCAAGGAGCACTATGACTAAACCTCCCATTTGCCTGCAGGACTCCTAGTGACAACACACCAACCCATTAGAAGTTGTTGGAGTATTCCAAGATCAAAGCTAATGTAGACACCAAATACACAATGCAATGCCATAACTCGAATACTGTGACATTATACATCTGAGGTAGAATGAGAAGATCAATAGGAGAAATCAATAACAACACTGAACACATATCTTGATTGCTTGCACACACTGTACCATCTGGGCCCATGCACTGCAACCCTAGTTGATGTACTCAATGGATCTTGATTCACCATCTGAAAATGAGGAAGGCACATTAGAGGAGCATATGCACTCACGTTATTCAACCAGCAAAGATATTATGGATTGTTAGTGACTGAGGCGGAAGCCGGGAGCGATTGTAATGCTATTTTAAACCTTTGAACTGCACTTTGATTTTAATCATACCTGCTTTCCCGCTTTCCTGGGCATTAACTCCCATTTAGTCACTCCAGCGCAGCGGAGGTTAACGCTGCCGCGGGCAAGGGAAATCTTTCTTCGGCGCCATCATCTGACCAGACCACAGGCCACGCCCACTAACACGAGGCCACGCCCCCTCCTTCTTAAACCGCACTGAATACGAGCCCGAGCTTAGGACCCTGACACTCTTGAGGCGGAAGCCGGGAGCGATTGTAATGCTATTTTAAAACTTTGAACTGCACTTTGATTTTAATCATACCTGCTTTTCGCTTTCCTGGGCATTAACTCCCATTTAGTCACTCCCGCGCAGCGGAGGTTAACGCTGCCGCAGGCGAGGGAAATCTTTCTTCGGCGCCATCATCTGACCAGACCACAGTCCACGCCCAATAACACGAGGCCACGCCCCCCATCATCCCCTACAAAAATGTGTATATTTCGGACGCGCAGCAGATGAGCGCAGCGGGCGTGTCGTCAGCGTGCCGAAGGCGCGCCTAAGGCAAGCCCGTCTGCGCCCGTCCGCGGCCGGCCGGGGCACGGGGCATGTCCCCCTGCCGGTCTCATCAAATACACTTCTGCTGATTTGATCCGCCTACACTCCTGCTACCCTACCCCCCCAGCACATCCGTCCCGCCTTGAGCCACTGGGGATTCTTTGCGCCAGAGACACCTTTCCTGAGATAGAAACCCCTATACACCTAGTCTATCTGTCAGCCTCAGGTTCTCCCACTATTATTAGGCCTCTAAACTCCAACCTTAAAGTCATCTATCTTAATACACGCTCACTGGTAAAACACCAGTTGGAAATCTTTGCCCTGCTAGAATCTGAGAAACCGGACATATTACTACTAACAGAAACCTGGCTCAATGAGGAGTCTGCCCCTGACATTCTTGCGGCAATCCCCACTGGTTATTACATCATCCAAGCGAACAGACCTTCTGGAAAATCAGGAGGTGGGGTTGCAGCGATTGTTAAGAATTCTATTAGATTCTCCGCCCTGACCTCAGTCGGTATTCCCTTGGTCGACCATCTTGTGCTAAGACTTGAATCTCCAGTAACCCCGCTCATCTGTGTCCTAGTCTACCGTCCCCCTCAGTCCATGCCCAATTTCCCTATAATGTTCGGAGACATGATCTCCCAACTTGTCATTAATAACTCTAAACTTTTAATCTTAGACGACTTCAATTATTGGCCCTTTGACGTTAATGAGAGCGCCTGTTCTGCTACATTTTCCGACCTTCTTGCTAGCATGAACTACCTCTCTCATATAAAATCAGCAACTGACATTAAGGGTCACACCCTAGACCAGATTTGGACCTCCAACCTGGACATAACCGCCCTCTCAATCTCACCTTGTCTATGGTCAGACCATTATATGATTTCTTTTTCCCTCATGATTGCTTCCTGCCCTAGCAGAGTCCTGGAAGGCAACCTTTCGGCCCGGAATTGGAACAGGGCCGATTTCAGTGAATTTGTCACATTACTTAGATCCTCCACCCCCCCTATCTTGGATCCATTGATACCCAAGCTTCCGCATTTACACATTGGCTAGAATCAGCAAGCGACACTGTGGCTCCACTTAGACAGATCAAAACTAAGCGCCTGCATGACGCTCAAAGGTGGTTTACGGAGGACCTCAAAGCCCTGAAATTGGGCCTCAGGCAGGCTGAGCACCGGTGGCGACGCGGCTACGCCCCTGACATGAAAATACGATTTACAACCCTGCTTAAGGAATACAAATTAGCGGTCCTACAAGCTAAGACCATTTATTTCTCCCCAAAAATTGCTGACTCCTCCACTAGAACCAAGGATATTTTCTCCATCGTGGAGGAACTGTCAAACCCAGATAGGGTTACCATCAAACCCCTTCCTTCTCGTGCACTCTGTGCTTCTTTAAATCTTTTTTTTGTGGAGAAAATCGCCAATATCAAGAACAGCATTCTTTCTTCGACCCCGCCCCACCCCCCTAGGCCTGACCCTTCCTTGCTCTCTTCCAACTCCATGCAGCTGGCTCAGATCCCTCCAATCTCGGAGACGGAACTTCTTGCCCTCTTAAAAAAGGTTACCTCCCGATCCCCCATGGACTGTTGCCCCCCCTGATTCTCCGTGAGGCCTTTACAGCCTGCCCTTCCCCCCCTTTGGCGCTGCTGAACAACTCTCTCTCTTCTTGCCTAGTCCCTTGGTCGTTTAAAAGAGCATAGGTTGTGCCCATTCTGAAGAAACCTACGGCAGACCCCACGGTTATGAGTAACTACCGGCCTATATCCCTCCTCCCCTACCTCAGCAAAGTCATTGAGTCTCATGTCACCAACATCTTGAGCACCTTCATTGAAGACTCTCACTTCCTTGATCCCCAACAAGCTGGATTTCGACCCAACCACTCTACGGAATCTGTTATACTTTAATTTATGGAGGAGCTGCGGAGAGGGGCCGATTCCAACACCAGCCAGGCCCTGGTGCTCCTGGACTTGTCGGCCGCCTTTGACACGGTCGACCATAACATCCTGGTCGACCGTGTCAAGGAGGCTGGCATCCGGGGCACCGCCCTTGACTGGGTTCGCTCCTTTTTGAGCAATCGCCGCCAGGCGGTTCGGCTCTCTCAGTTTTCTGCTGACGAGGTCGAACTAACCTGCGGCGTCCCGCAGGGCTCCTCCTTATCCCCTCTTCTTTTTAATTTATATCTTACTCCCCTCATTCGGTCCTTACGCGGCAGCGGTGTCACCGCGTTCAACTACATGGATGACATTCAGTTGGTTTTCGATATCAGTTCCTCGGACCATTCCATCGACAACTTCCAAACCACCCTCTGTCACATCAGTGACTGGATGGGGGTGAACCATCTGAAACTTAACCCCGACAAGACAGAGTTACTGCTTGTCGGGGGAGCCTCCAACCCCTGGAAATCCACCTTCTGGCCCACGAGGCTGGGTCTTCCTCCGAACCCTGTCAACTCAGTAAAAAGCCTTGGGATCATTGTCAGCAATGACCTCACTATGAAGCCCCAGATCAACGCGGTGGTCTCCCCTAGTTTTTTCCAGTTAAGGAAAATCCGAAAGATCGCACGCTTCCTGACCACCGAGGCTCTTACCCTGGTTTTGCTGGCCCTAGTCATCTCCAGGATAGACTATGCCAACTCGCTCTATGTTGGCATTCCGGCCTATCAACTGAAGAGGTGACAACTCGTACAAAACCAGGCGGCACGGCTTATCTACCATCAGCCTAGACACCAACATGTCCGCCCCCTGTTAAAATCCCTCCATTGGCTCCCGGTATCTGAACGCTGTAGGTTCAAATTGGGGTGCATCATTTTCAAATCTCTTGCAGGCACAGGTCCTTCTTTCATCTTATCTCTACTACATCCATATGTCCCCTCCCGCAATCTTTGCTCTTCCCACCTGTCCTTACTCCGGACCCCGACCTTCAAACGTAAAAAACTGGGTGGACTAAGGTTCTCATTCCTTGCCCCGTTATACTGGAACGCTCTCCCGTTAGGCCTGAGACAAGCCTCCTCCTACATCCATTTTAGGTCCCTCCTTAAAACTCACCTGTTTTGTAATGCTCACAATTAAGGCTTCTAGTCCCTCGGTTTGTCTGCCTCCTTTTGCTTTAGCGCCAAGAAACCGTTGGGTGTTAGCTGCGCTTTATAAATTTCTTTTACATTACATTACATTACATTACATGAAACAATACATAAAATGTCATTGTCCTTTTTTAGGAGTAGGCAGTGGTCTCTGGGACTTTTTTTAAAGGAGTCCCATTTTCCATGAAGGAAAACAGCATGTGTTTTAAATTAAAAAGATTCCTGTATTTAAAATCAGTCACAGACATGGTGTCAGTTGACCCCAGGAGGCCACCATTGTTGTGATGGCTGAGATTCGCAGTGGGTCACAATTTATGACCTTCCTCATGCATGTTAGTGAGGTAGGTGAAATTACAACCCCTTGTGAATCAGAATGTTTTGAACCGACATGTTTGAACATATGTTGGTTTGCCAAAAATCAATGCATTCAGTAAAAGTCAGGGCGTACATTGTGATCACTTTTACCAAATACTTTTTATGAACATGCTTGAGTAATTTGGATTATGAATAAAAATTGGCGTTCTGCTTTATAATATCACCCCTAAATAGAGATGGACATCTATTCATAATGATTGACTCAGTCCTTCTCTAATGGCTAATGTAAGATAATGGTAGCCTGATCAATAAGCGAACATCCATCACAATATACTCCTAGGGGTAGATTTACTAAAAGTTCATTTAATGCAGCAAGGCAAGTTGCTGGAACTTAAGAGAGGTGAACAGTCCCATATTTACAAAGATATGGTGCTATTTAGCTCTCTTCATATGCTAGCGAACTTGCGGCTGCCTATGGCCAATGCACGCACCCTTGAGCACAATGCAAGTGAGCCTGCATTATGGGAAATATTGTTTTTTCAGAGGAAGGAATACTTTCCTGCACAGAAACAACAATTCTTAGAGGCATGTTCTTCTTTCTATGTGTGTTACAGAATGCAGTAAACCTGGGAAGAGGAAATAACAAGAAAAAGTGAAGATATTTCTCCTTGTTACTTCCCTCTCGGGTAGTCACACAATTTCAGCTCAAACCAAGGTTTACTCCCTTTAGTAAATCTGGGTTTGTGTCAAAATACATGAGTGGACACATGGGATTGACCATGCTCCATCCACATAACTCCTACCCAATGTAGTGCTTGACTTTTGTTTTACAAAGCCAAGCAAGGCAATGCAAATTAACCCTTGCCTGGTTTTTAAATCTTGACTAGTATTTTGAGCAGTGGCTGCACCAAAAAGGTTGCACACTCATGATGCAAAATGTTAGTAAATCTGGGCTCTGGTTGGGAAGAACCAATGCATAGCATAGCAGCCATTACGCACATAGGGCCCGATTCACAGAACTAAAGACAAAATCCTAAACAAACTACCATTTTCGTATTCACAGAAGACACTTACTCATTTTGGTATTCACAGAAGACACTTACTCATTTCGGTATTCACAGAAGTTAGGAGTCCTAACTTTAGGACTCCTAAATGCCTTCTGTGAATACCGAAAGTCTTAAAGTTCGGATTTTCCTCTATTTAGTAGTAGTAAAGTTAGGACTCCTAAATGCCTTCTGTGAATACCGAAAGTCTTAAAATTAGGATTTCTCTCAATTTAGTAGAAGTAAAGTTAGGACTTCTAACTTTAGGACTCCTAAATGCCTTCTGTGAATACCGAAAGTCTTAAAATTAGGATTTTTCCCAGTGTAGTAGTAGTAAAGTTGAGAAAAATCCTAATTTTAAAACTTTCGGTATTCACAGAAGGCATTTAGGAGTCCTAAAGTTAGGAGTCCTAACTTTACCCCTACTAAATTAAGAAAAATCCTAATTTCAAGACTTTCGGTATTCACAGAAGGCGTTTAGGAGTCCTAAAGTTAGGAGTCCGATCTTTACTACTAATGTACTGAGAAAAATCCTCATTTTAAGACTTTCGGTATTCACAGAAGGCATTTAGGAGTCCTAAAGTTAGGAGTCCTAACTTTACTACTACTAAATTGAGAAAAATCCTAATTTTAAGACTTTTGGTATTCACTGAACGCATTTAGGAGTCCTAAAGTTAGGAGTCCTAACTTTAATACTACTAAATTGGGAAAAATCCAAATTTTAAGACTTTCGGTATTCACAGAAGGCACTTAGGAGTCCTAAAGTTAGGAGTCCTAACTTTACTACTACTAAATTGAGAGAGAAAAATCCTAATTTTAAGACTTTTGGTATTCACAGAAGGCATTTAGGAGTCCTAAAGTTAGGAGTCCTAACTTTAATACTACTAAATTGAGAACAATCCAAATTTTAAGACTTTCGGTATTCACAGAAGGCACTTAGGAGTCCTAAAGTTCGGACTCCTAACTTCTGTGAATACCAAAATGAGTAAGTGCCTTCTGTGAATACCAAAATGAGTAAGTGCCTTCAGTGAATACCAAAATGATAGTAAGTTTAGGATTTTGTCTCAAGTTAGTTCTGTGAATCGGGCCCTTACCACTTTGTTATTGATGTTGTTAATACATGCCAATGAGTAAAGTGGCCTGTGGTTGACGAAGAGAGAACTGCAATAACAGTATCCAACAAAGTGGTAAAACAACTACATGATCCTAGCAATGAGAGATATCAGTGTACACATTAAAAAAACATATTTAAAAAGAGAGAAAGAAAGATAACCCACTTAGTGGGGTGCGTGCAATTGTAAACAACAACCGTAAACACATAGCAAGAAATACAATGACAATCATATCACAAGGTTTAGCGTGTTTAAGAAATGCAGTATGAACAGATAAATATATATATATATTTTAATTTGGAGATGACTGAAATGGTGTATGAAATCATTTAACAACAGCTTTTAAAATTGTTCTTCTCTTGTACCAGGTTGCCTGTAAAAAATTGCTCATAGCAAATACAATCCTAGGAGAGGTATCAGTTTTTAAAATCCTAAGACCTACCTGATATCTAGTTATTCGCATATCACAACATAAGTTGCATATCCATTTGTGACCAGAGTTCAAAAGCTCGGGACAGAAAAGCAATTAGTGAGAATAATTTTCATCACTCTGTCCAAGCCTTGGGCAAACAATAAACTCCTGTTCCTGACACCATTTGTTAGTGAACAATCTTAATGGGAGAGTTCCAAAGCGAAAGCGTAAATATAAGCTCTTGGTTAGAGGGGATGGTATTAAATCTAAATATTGCTCAAGAGATAGTATAAGCTTATGGTCTAGGAATGCATTAGTTAGGTAGCCATTTTAGCTATTTTTAAAATACTCTTCATTAATGTAAGCCCACTAACAAGCCTTCAGTACACCCAAGTCCACTTTGTGGATTGCAGTAGACTCAACCCAATATCTTTGGAACCCCAGCTGCCCCATCCATGTACGTACAATTTTACCCAAAGAAGCATCCTGGCCCCTGGAATTGTTAGTAATTCTACAAGTGTGTCCTTATAATCTCCAAGCTAGGACGTGGTCTAGAGACAAATCCAATAGACTGGTGTTTTTGAAAACACCCACGTAGGCTATTCTTTTTACCCCGACTCAAAATACAGTGGGATAAGGGTTGAGCTAGATGGAAGGCAACTCAGTTTTCTTGCAAAGGTATTTTCAGCAGTGGCTAAAGACTTAACATTGGCATAACCCCAGATGTCTGCGCCATAGAGCAAAGCACCTTGGGCCTTAGCTTGGTAAATCTCCAAAACTGACAAAACTACGTGTGAAACTGATTGCTTAGGCATTCGAATAATAGCATTTGATTTGAGCCCAATTACAAGGGTGCTCTTATTTAATTGGCCCATCCACTTAAAGTTCTCCATAAGTCTCACCCCTAAGTTATCAAAGCTGTCTACCCTTTCTAGCACCTCACTACCAACTTGAATGACCGTTTTTTTCTTGCTGCCTTGCCAGCACCATGCCTTATTTATTTTTAATTCCAGGGCCCTTGACTTGCATAACCCTATAAACCTATTGACTGAAATTTGAAGGCCCATGGGCATCTTCAAGGTGAGAAGAGAGTCATCAGCGAAAAGTAAAATGGGTACCTTCCTGTTCCAGGCAGGAGAGTCATTTCTACAGTTTTCTAAAACTTCAACGATATCACAAACTATTTTAAATAAAAATACATTCTGGACCGTCTCACATCAAACATATTGAAAAATATGATGCCTCTAAACTGGACAGTTTATGCCAATCGGAGGTAGAGACAAACATTGAACTTTTGTAGGCATGTCATCATGTAATTAGTGGTTCTGGAACCATTTTCACAGTGGGGGTACTGCCATCAATGTTACATCACTAAATTCATAGGGATTGTTAAAAAGGGTCAAACAAAGAACAAGTGTAGCAATTAGGTCACACCCATTCACCATTCATACTTTACTAAAGGATGGTGTGATAGGGCACAGTCATTCAGAGATAGCACATGTTCCATTGAGAAGGCCACTACAGTTGTACAGACATAAAGTTGTACAGATAAAACTGTACAGCACACCAATTATAACAGGTGTAAAATGGGTTTCACAGAATAATTATAATTTACATATCACCTAGTACAGTTATTTCATTTGTTTTGTTCCTATCACAATCTTTGTTTTATAATACTTCCAAATTAAACGAGTGCCTTACTTGTACTTTCCTTGCTGCTTATGTATTGTGAAATATTTTTACAGTTCATGTACAAATATTTAAATTATTCGTGTGTTAGAAAGAATGGACATCCTACTGGCTTTTCTTACACATTCCCTGTTCCACAGCACGATTGGCACAGAGTTCACTTTATTAAACTTTCTCACGATGCATTCAGAGGAAGAAAAGCAAACAGCAATATCCCTTTTAAAAGAATAAACGACAATTTGTCAGAAGACATAGCCTGACATTTGTACCCATCTTTGAACGCTTTGCAAATGCCACAAGATACAAATGAAATCTTAAGGTCTCTTTATTTTTCATTCACTTTTTTTGGGGCACTGCAGCCCTCGCAACCCTACCTCCAGAGCCTTTGCACATAACGGCAAAATAACAATCCCTTCACATCAATGCGAGTCATTCTAACAAATATGGTCTCACTACCCTTCCTGAGTGGCGTACTATGTACTTCTGAAATGCATCCCTCCCTGAGCACCCCTCCTATATCACCCGTCACAAATCTCACTCAATAACTAAAAGCCTCCCCCTGCAGCAGTAGGAGTGCAAACTATGACATAGTACAGATTCACTAACACATCACTCCCCAGTCCCATCCACTTGCAGGAGATAAATAGAGCATGCAATACTGGGAAAACCTACTCGATCAGTTAGATGGTTAGGACAGGATCAAAGTAACCACAAACAAAATAAAATGCTTGCAAACCGAACCACAACATTCTATTATTTATTTAGCCACAGAAAAGGTTTTTGAAGAATTTCTATTCTCTAACAATACTTACAACACTGTCAATCACATGGTACTATAGTGAATATAGATTTATTTTCTATTATGCCCATATTTATATGATTCCCAAAGGAAATTTAAAAGCCGAGGAAGAAAGATATGAATAATTTTCTGAAAAATATCAACCTTAAGTGAGTATAAATCAGCCACGGGAGACCCACTTGTCTTTTCAATTTTCCTAACCGCTCCAGGCAAATGAAGATTAAGGAAAGAGTCTTTCTTTACAGTATACAATTCAATTTCATTTAAATGATGATTAAATTGAATTAGGTGTGTTATGCTACTTGTTTAATTGATAAGTAACATATGGACGATTTATTTTATCATGGCTAGAGGCTGACTCTCAGCACATTATACAGCTACTTTAACACAATATTTTGTTGGAAATAGTAAAACCGAGTTATAGATCTTTGGACATTTTGTCCAGGATGTGCAACCAAGAGCTTAAATGCAATTTTTGTGCCTGCTAACTCACCTACAGCAATGCAGGTATTCAGTTGTTGCTGCCTTCACGACATGTTTTAGTAATTTTCTTAATGCAAATTATATATTTTTTTTCAAATAAATATAGCATGTTCAATACGCCACGCTTTTTTTGGTTGGCCTTAGTTACATCTTACAAATATTTATAGCCATCAACTGGCCTGACCCATATGAATAATTAAAAATATATTCGATCGTTGGAACGGCGCTACTTTCTAGAGAAATAAGATATCGTGTAATGCTAATGGTTGTAGGTGGAGTACCATTTGACTGTAATTCCAGAAACTATTTGAAGCTTTAAAATACACTATCATAGCCCAATAAACATGTCAAAGCCCGAAGCTAGTGTTTGTTTCAGTGTTTCACGTTTCGTTATCACAGCTTTCTATAAATATTATTTTTCTCAACAATTTTAATGCATGTTTAAATCCCCAAAATTGGAAAACGCACCAGAATTTAAATTAACATCCCCTTGCATGCTGATGACGGACCCCAGCCGTCATGCACTACAGTGCTCGTGTGCTGATGACGGCTGGGGGCCGTCATGACCGCACCTGCGCTGAAATCTTCAGCACAGGAGCAGAATCGCGGCAGCATGGAAGGGGTTAAGCACAACATTGTAAATTAAATCAAACAAATAAGCAGCCCAAATTGCAGGAATCCCACAACCCACGCGGCCCTTACCTTTCCACTGCCTAAGTTACTCATAAATTTAATTTAAATGACCATCTTTTCCTTGCTGCAAGTCAGTTCTTTTTATCTTTTGTGCGTCCTCTTGCAGTCGGTCTTTTTCATACTGCCCTTAAGAAAACCCTTATGATTCCATTTCCATTATCATTGATGTAAATTTCCAAGCTTCGTTACGTAACTGATTGTTGCTGTTGTGCTGATAGACAGATTACAGATTCAGAAACTACTACAGAGTCACAGTAATGCTGAAGTGTCTGCACTTAAATTTCTATCGATTCTGGGATCCATCTTTTAACTCGACCCTCATTTTTGCATTACATGTTGCAGCAATAATAATAATAATAATGCCTTATTCTTGGATAGTGCTTCAGGTTGCACTTCTGCCACTTTTAAATACTGCAATTAACTGTACTATTATTATTACCCAGTTTAATGTTACTCCGTTAATCAACTTTAGAAAGATGGAAGGCTGAGTCAGCCTAACCTGCATTTGAACATATGACCTTCAGAACAACATATTTCTCAGAGACAATGGGCTAAATCAGTTAGCCATTTTTTGATAAATTCACTTTAAAAAAGTGCTGTACTTAGTGTGAATGTTTGACTTATACTTGCATCATTATTATCTGATAGATATTGCTATTGCTACTACTTCTACTAATATGAGTACTACAATAAATTCCATGGCTACTACCACCTTTACTTTTAATGGGCAACTTCTAATAATGAGATTACTGTTACTTCCAGAGGAAACAGCTAGTGCAAGGCCTACTATTGCTAAAACAAGTTCTACTGCTATTAGAAATCCTGCTGATTGCAAATACTGAGGTTATTACCACAACGACTGGTACTTGTACCAATGCTGCTTTTACTACTACATACTTTAGTCCAGTTACTATACCTACCAAGTCTATGTCTAACACTGCTAAAAAGTAAACCTACTCTAGGCCTTTGTTTGATTGTCACTACTGGAACCACCACCATATGCCCATCTACTGTCAGTAACACATCTACTAATGATACTACGATTATAAGTACTTCTAAGTTACTGCTACAAATACTATAATTGATGTGAGATATAACAGTAGCTGCTAATGTCAGAAAGCTGATGTTTGTAACATTACCAGTATCTCTGTGTAAGAGATTTGATCGTAGTACCAATATAAATACAGGCTAAGGGTCCACTTATCACAACAATAAAAAATATTGTTATCACCACAAACTTCAGTAATAGTTGTTAATCAAATGCCACAACTCCTAATATATCTGCAATTCGTGACATTACTATGGAACACTGCTATCACTAACGCTGTCACTTCTACTAATTGTCCTAATACTTCATTTAGCACTTCCAGCAGTGTCACTCTATCACAAGTAACAATAGTGAGGTTATTTATTGTACTAGCAGTAAAAAACGTAGAAGTAGCAATTATAGAAGTAGTAGTTGAAATAGTAATAACAATGCCATTATTACCAAAGCAAATAGTAGTATAAGTAGTAGAGATCAAGACGTAATAATGATAGTAGTACTTGTCATATAGTAGCTATATTAGTAGGTCACATAGTACTTGTTCCATCACTAGTAGTAGCAGAAGTAGAAGAAATAATTCATAGAATAAGATAAGTTCAAAAAGTGTGCACATTGTTGGATTTCATTAGTCAGGGTCATTATGTATTTGGTGCTGAGAGACTGGACCTTTAGGAACACTATTCTCTAGCGAGGCGCCGTGACAACCAAGTATGTCAGCCTATTAAATAGGCATACTAGTAGTTGGAAAGTAAAAGAAATAACTACTTTAGTTTTCACCCTATGCAGCTGTAATGAGTCCGTTTGTTGCACCCAATGTACTCTCATATTAAATTATTTTAGAATATGCAGACATTTAAAAGACTGGCAAAACAATTTTGTAACAAAGTGTGTCTTTGGAATGACAGTGTATGTAAGACACCAATGAAACATGGTAATACTTCTCATCACCTGCTTAGTTCTTCACTGGTTCAAACATACATTTAAATGTTACAATATTTTATACACTATAGACCTGCAAGTAAGACAGGTGCAACAAGGAGTCAGATAACTGAAACAAGAGCACATAGCTGCATGTGATAACAGAGTTAAAATAAAAAGACACACATATTTAAATAGTTTAGAAATAAAGGTCCATCTGAATTTGGAGCTTAGTGCAGAGCTCACAAAATGATAACCGGTACCCAGCCTATCTGTAAGAATCCCATATCCCTCTGTTGCTTCCTGAAACCTACATTGCTGTGATGCTCATATCTTCTAGACTGTTTCTTTTTAATGGGGAAATGATTGTTTATTGTTATTAGTTTATAAAAACCATCACAATACAAATACAAATTAGATACATGTTAAAAAAATAATCAATTTTCATTAAAACGTTGATAAATATTGGTATTACACAAAATAATATCATGGGTTTGTTAAAATAGAATGTTATAAAATATATTCAGTACATCATTGCAGGGACTTTTCAATTTTCACCAGATTATTCGTATGGGGTATGCATCTGTTGGAAGAAACATAATTCGACAGTTCTATATATCGTCATCCTGCTATAATTTTGTCCTCCTATCAATATCATACAGTCTTGTGACTGAACAGGGACCTTGTGATGTTGAGTACTACTTACAACCCTGTTTTACTGCTCTATCATGAGATTGTAAGAACTTCACAAGTTTACAATTTAGCTGAGAGTCTGTAGAATCCAGGCTTCTCATGATGGCTGTTCTGCACGTACAAATCCCTCTCTCATTAAATAAGTATTTTAAATGTAGTCGACGTGCATTGTTCAGTTCGGGACATATACAAACCAAATGCACAAAGTCCTCGTTTGGGGCATCACATAGTCTGCACATTTTTTATCCTTTGTATCACCAAAGTGGTTTATCTGACAGACACGGGAGATCGCCTAGGCGCATGGCCAATAGTTTTTTCTTGAAATGCACCAGATAGGTTAGCTGAAGGTAAGTTGTTGTATGCATTGTGATATATGTTGGAATTGTCATCCATGCATGGGCTCATCGCGAAAATATACTTTTATCATCAACTAACAAATGAATTTTTGCCGCCTTATTCATGGCCTGGCAAAATGTAAGATGCGACAAGTTCAAATCCCACAGATTGCCTGCATTAGTTAGTTGCAATGATGAAAACAAATATTTATTGTAACTTGAATTGTCATCGTTGACCAAGGCTTCCCATAACTCGTTGACTAGAGGACTAGCCCCCAGATTCATCATTGTCATGTTTTGTGAGTCCTTAATAGCGATTATTAAGGAATCGCTATTAAAGACTCACAAAACGGGATTCATGTAGAAATCGCAATATTATTTGCGATTTCTACTGCTTCCTTATTTGCGATTAACAAATTGCTAATCGCAAATAAGGAATGACTCCCCATTCATTCCTATGGGCCTAAAGGGAATGGGAATGGTAACAGAGAAAACAGAAGAGAAAGAGTATACCATAGCCTAAGGTATAGTCAAAACTTGTTAAAGGTTAGGTTCTAAAACGTGATAGTCAAACTGCTTATTCTAGCAGGTTAAAAATTGTCATAAAATATATTTAAAATGAGAGAAATAATGATCTTGTGCATGAGATCAGAAATCACACTCACCAATTTAACCAGTACTATTTGTGCTTAGGGTACATTCCTTATGTGTGCATAAATCCACATTCTAAAATCATAATATAAAGAAGAGAAACAAAACACTACCCATCAGGGCTCCATAATTCCTAAATATAATAATATTAGACCATCCTTAATTAACTGCATAGTTAGAACACACATCTTACCTCCTGGAGTATTCTTCAATATCTAATGATGATTCATCTTAGATCGGTATATGTTCCAAATTCATGTAATCTAAAAACATCCACAACACTTATATGTCAGTAACAATCAATTGGCACAAGAGCTATGTTCTGTAACAGTAACTTGTTTTGTAACAATGGCATAGTTCCTACTCTGTGAAAAAAAACTGCACACCCCTGGCTGCAGCCTTGAATGGGAATTGTGTTCTTCAGTTCTAAATTGTGGAAAACCACTCCTCAATATCCCAAGAAATTCCTGCTTTTCCAACTTCCAGAGTAGGCACTTATATGAATGCACATTTCAACACAGCTACATATACCCACACACATATGGACCAAACCATGAACAGGCACATATAAGACCAAACTCAAAGGTACCTATAAATGTAGAACATCTGACATGCTGCCACACAGGTAAAATAAAGGTACACAAGAGAGTGTTTTGAATAAAACGATCTTGCCAAACATTGAGTGATAGTTGGTAGTTAGGCAAATGCATTCAGCTGTCATCTGGGTGAGGGATTGTTTAATTGATGGTTGTCTTAAGGGCTATCCATATTGGACTTATTTTGATTAAGAAAATCTCAATGAGCCCTCCTGAAAACTTTAGGACATGTAACTGAATAGGAGGACCAGGGTGCTTTAGATGAATAATTCAACCGAAAAATGATCACTAGAGATGCATCTGTAAGCTCCATCTAAGAGGGTATCAAATCAAGGGCCATCACTCTTGCAGTTAGATGCAATATCTCTTACTGTACTAGAAGGCCGGGCTCAAGTAAACTTTGCAGATTCCCTTCAACCAATCCTAGAACCCGAATACAGTAAACAATAGAGGCGTGTGCCCCATACAATTGCTGTCTCAAACAATTTGACCCAAAGAGAGTCAAAACCCCATTGCTGTTCAAAAATGAAGACAGAACTTGAAAGAACTCAGGATTCTCGGGGTTCCTAGCACTCAAACTATAGGACATACAGAAGTAAGATATGTCTTCATAGGTTCTAATTAAAGGTTGTTACACAGAGAGAAGAGAAAGTTAGGTGGACCCCCTCACTTCACATGTTGCATCATTGTCATTTGGTGAAGGTGTCAACATATTTCATGCTGCAGAAAATTGATGGTAATTAATTTAAGAACTCTGAACACAGCAATCATACATACGTTCAAGTGTGGACATTATACTTACTACACCCGAGGTAACACCAGAGAAACAATGTCACATGGAACTGATCTCAAATTAAAAACACATGGACACAAGCTAAACTGGACATAATATAATAATAAAGCATGTAAAGTAGTAATATATAAAGACAGGACAGATACTGGGATGCTGGATAGTACACCGGAGTACAAGGTGTGAGCAGAGTAAGGAGTGTGCAAGGCTGAGACAATTTGCCAAAGCTGGATGGAAAAGGGCACTTCCTGGAGTCTGGCAGCCCTTAGAGAGGAGAAAGATGAAGAAAAGCATTATAATCTGGCATGGAAATGAAAGAAGAACATCAGTAATTGCGGAAATGCACTGAAAACAGGCTGAATAAATATCATGATTTATGTTAGCCTGCTTCAGCTCCAACCAACGAACTTAGTACGAGAATAGTGATTTAATTTTGCTCAAAAATAATTTTAATCTGTCCATAGCATGATCTTAGCTCAATGGATCTGTGTTAAATCGACAAAGGTCAGACACCGGTAGGTCCATAATCCAAAGATCTTTTAGGAGTGGAAGGTCGTCTGAACTCTCAAACCAGGGAACGGTCATCTTGTACTTGCAATCTATGGTGTGGTAAGGTTGATCTGGTAGAGAAAAATGTAAACTGTGCAATGCTTTAGGGTAAAGCACCACATAAAGCCTTCAGAATGCCCGGAACAGTTTCAACTGAAGCTCTAAGAAGAGAATTTGGCTCATGCAAGTACAAAATTCGAGATGAACACTGCATCCCTGCCTGACTACTTGAGAAACAAGAAACAGTGCTGTGATGTTCTCTGCATGGTTAAATCTGACACCTGCGGACAGATCTTTATGCAATTCATGTAGAAAGTAAACTAAATCTTTATCTTAACTCATATTTAAGAGAATGGACCACAATTTGCTTCATGTTGACCTTCTTGAAAGCCAACATAAGGTCCATAGAAGCCAGATGTAACTGGCCCCTCTTAGCAATTGTATACATGCCTATAATCAACTGCAAGTTTAAAACATTGTCTTCGTCCAACCATGACGACAACCTAGAGAGAAGCACTCACACTATGATCCTAACAACTGAATCGATAAGTGATATAGGTGTATAACAGCATATGTAATTTGCTTCCCCTGTTTTTAAAACCATAACAAAAATAGACCTAGACCATTATTGCGGGATGCCATCTGTTACTGCTGCGTTTTATAACAGTGAGACCTTTTGCCCATTTTACAGGGTCTGTTTTAAAAAAATCAGCAGGTATTCTATCCAGTCCTGTCACATTGTTTTTGGTCATACAGACAATAGGTTAATTTCCCTGAAAACCAAAATCAATTTACCGAACATAACCTCCACTGCAGAATCTAGAACTTCCGCAGAATCATCACCATAAATCCCCTGAAAATGCTGCACTCAAGCTTCAGGGGTTATTTGACATTCCAACAGACCATTTAAAGCACCTATAATATATGGGTACTTTACTATCTCCCAAACTTTTGCACTATGTGTAAGGACATTACCCTGAGAAGTCGATCCCAAGCTTCTTGACTAATAGTTTTTTCCAATTGACAACTGCAATCTTGCTGGTATTTCTACATAGTGCCACAATAAGCAAGTTTTGGTGAGCTTTGGAACAATTGTGATCAAACAAGCTACATTCAGGTGCGTTATTCACCCTCTCCCCATGGTTAGGGTCTAACAAGTAAGCATACAAGTCCTGTGGAAAGCTGACAACAATCCATAAGGGTTGGTATTGACCTCTAAGCAAGTGTGGACCTCCTGCCCACATGAGGAATATACATTTCCCAATAAGGTCTGTGGGACTGGCTTAGACCAGTTTAATCTGCGTCCCTGATCTACCTTTTTGAGATCCAACTCCTCAGGACCAGTTTTGATCTTGACATCCCTTCCCTGTCTGAATTCAATAACCAACTGCAGGAGGTTATGGTCACTAAAATTGACTCCAAATGACCTTTTGGTGCTTAGCCAAGTGCACTAAATTGGTTGAGAACATAATACAATCAATAATGCAGTTTGAAATTCTCCCAACAAAGGTAAGGATCGCCTTTCAGATTCTTCACATCCTTTGTTAAAATTAAGGAGCGTCAGATTATTGTCAGCCATAATGTTACTTAGTAGGTCACCTTGTTTCTTGTCCTCAAAGCAAGATCACAATCGAGAGATTTTTCCTCGCCCATTGAACAGGGCTCATAACATAAGTGGGTATTAAAATACAGCAGTAAAATCAGCACAAATGGCGAGCATTGGTTTTCCAAATACCTGTCAAGAAACATTTTAGGACCATCAAATGATCATAGGAGTTTTTTGCGAGCATGAGTTATAAAAGTTTATTATTAATAGATTGGGCAACATTTTAAACAACAGGTTGACTGCCAATCAGAAGTGCGAGCCCTTGTCAACCTGAGACACTTTAAAGGAAATGTCAAGAGAGATCAAAGTAAGTAGCTCGCCCTTGGCTCTGCCCCTAACCGAGCCTGATTTCATAAGCTTGAACTCTATCAATGGCATTTTGACAAACTTGCTAATATAATCTTAATTACCAATTCAACTTCCCACATAGATTATTCAACAGTGGTTTGAAGCTCGACATTATACAGTTTGATAAAAGGGTTAGATCCTCTTTACTAACCTGAGAAAATACACCACCCTTAAGGACGGAATCATCTTCCGTTGTATTGACGTTTTCTGCACTTGTGTCTCTTTTCTTCTTTTTCTTATCAGACTGGGTTAATTCAAAGGAGGACGCGCACGATTCATGGTGAATATCAACCACTGCAACCCCCTTCCGTGCTCCTTCCCTTAATGAGGGATGATCACAACAAGCCTTTGCACTCTTAATTTCCTTCAGAGGTCATGTCAAAATGTTGTAGGGGATCTCCCCCCTTACCTAGCTCTAACTCTACAGACTGAATTTGATCATGTGAGGCTCTTACTGTCGAGGTTAAATATGAGATGAGAGAAGGATCTGTCCCGAAAGCCTCTTTAAGCCACTGTACTGGTGTAACAACGGGACTTCCTTTTTCCCATATTGTATCGAAAACAGGCTATAAATGGAGCAAGTCAACCTATTGTGAGCTCCAATGCCACCAGGGGCCAGGGTCCCATCCCAGCTAATTTGCAAATACTTAATAAACAATGCAAGCAAGGAGCAAACTCAATGGCTGCTCGGGGACAAAGTCCCACACCAGCTGGTGTGCAAATTGGCAAAAAGTCAGACCAAAAAAGGAGCAGACTCAGTGACTGCCAGGGGGTGAGGCCACACCCCTTCTGGAATGTAAATATAAGGTCTGAAGGCATCCCACAGTGCCCCTCGTTTTAGACACAGGTGTTGCTGAGGGTGGAGTGCAAAGACAACAGTTAGTGTGCTCAAGAAACAAGATGTCATAAATCCTTAAAAGTAAAGATACTGTACCTTAACCCAGGTGAAAACAGCGCCCAGATACAGAAACAAGGGGGGGGGGGGTCACTGCCCTGGCTCTTCCTAGTGCTGGCAGGCTCTCCTCTTCTGGGCTAACTTTGTGTTGTGGGAGAGCGAGTCCCCAAAGCAAGAGTCTCTCCTCACCATCCCGTGCCACAGCAGGTGGCAGGCCACTTTTCATAGCGCATGGCACGGGGATGATGAGATCAGTCCCTCCTATTCTGGGCAAGCCTTGTGTTATGGGACAGTGAGTCCCCAAAGCTAGAATCTCTCTTCAGCATCCTGCACCGTGGGAGGTGCTAGGGTGCTTTTCAAAGCGTGCAGCGCATTCGTTACCAGAGCAGAGCAGCCCCTCTTTTTCTGGGCAAGCGCTGCGTTGTGGGGCAGCAAGTCACCAAAGCAAAAGTCTCTCCTCAACGTCCCACCAACCATTTTACCATTCATTTTACTCCCACTGTTAAATCATGAGCGAATGGGGATATGTATGGAGATATAAAACATGGCTGTTTGATTCTTTCAACACGTATGAGATCATGTTTTGTGTTAGTGCACTAGCTAATGGGGTGCCCCTTAATAGCCCCAAGGGTTATCAAAATAAATGATCATAAAATCTATTTCACTGGCAGGATAGAAGCTGCAATAACCCATCCAGGAGTACCTCTTTGGCCTTTGTGTACCCCTACAAACTGTAGCCCAGATGTCCTAAGCCTTTGCATCATCTTTGCATCATACAAGGAAACTCAGGGCAAAGCAAAGGCTTGTTTGGGATTTACAAAGCCACGCAAGGCCTCATTTGAGTGACCTTGATTGGCTTTGTAAACAATTGTAATGCAATGCAGCAGCTTGCGCTGTGTTGCATTACATTTCTGAGTGGTATGCATTCCAGGGATGGAGCATGGGTGTTCTGTGTATCTACTCATGGATTTAATATAGTTCCACATCTACTAAGGTTTGTAAAGATTACATTGTGGGAAATCGGTACATCTACCACAGAGAGGCGTAAAGAGGAAAAGTATCTTTATTTCTCCTTGTAACTTCCTCTTTGGGTTGTTTTTTTGTGGAGGAAGGAGTAGGGAGATAGCTTAAGAGTGCCATATCTTAGTTGATATGGTGCTTTCATCTCTCTTTAGCTCACACAATGCAGCACAGCAACTTTGCCTGCTGCTCCAGGTTGCATGAACTTTTAATCTCATTGTAACCTGAAGATATAATGAAAAATGTGGTAATACATTTATTTATTTCACAAATATGTTCATCATTGTGTTGCATTTCTTTAAAGGACAAACATAAATTCCAAAATTCTAAGGAAAGAAATGTTGCCCTGGCCTTCTGGAGTCCAGCAATGTGAAATATGTGTGGCTTTCCTAGCAAATGTAGTTTGCACAGTTAATTAAGTAATAGTAACACAGATAACTAAATTGGACCAGAATCATAAATTATGGTATATGATTCATTTGATGCCAAATATCAAACTCAGGACTACTCAGAAAATATGAAAATATATTTTCCTATAATATATGACAGAAGGAATCTATTGATACAACAGCAGACACAAATCCAAAGGCACGGTCTCAAATATTTAGCAACAGACCCATATCGCTAGCAACACACAACATGTCTAAGAATAACTAAATAGCACCAGAGTAACTCAATAGAACTAGAAACAGATTTAAATCTTTAGACACACTCAGCATGGCTAGACAGAACCCACATGAGAAGACAAAGCATCAAATGCCTAGCCAGTACCCTCAGGGATCATATGCAGCTTCAAAAGGACGCCTACATTTCTTGACCCTATCATAGTATACCCGCACTCAACTTCCAAGTGCTGATGTATTGGGGCAGATTTATCAAATGTTTGCACCACTGCAAAGACGAAATGTCATGTAAAGAAGCACAAAGTCTTGACAAAATATTTACTTTCCAGTGAAGCACTATTTTTGCTCTGGAACTTTGACCTTAAAGTAGCACAGATAGCACTTTGCGTTGCATTGTGCTACTTTGTGTCAAAGAGGCATTCAATGGCTGCCAATTGGGTGTTCCAATCATACCACCAAAGGATTTGAAGGTAAAGCCAGATCTGCAAATATTGTCTGACCTGGTTTGCATAAAAAAAGGGTGGAATGTATTCGTTTGCCCTAACATTTCACAGAATGCATGTGTCACAGTTGTCGTGGGTCTGTGGAGTGCGGGCCGGCGCAGCCGTGACCTGGGCACGATTTGCAGTACACAGAATGCGGTTGTGTTGTTGAGTGTGCGTCCTGTGTGTCAGACACGCTGCCCCCAGAAGTCTGTGTACATCCCAGCCCTGGTGCTTGGACACAGCAAAGTACAAAAGCAGCATCTGAGAGCCCCATGGTGCCTGCTATTGATTTCTTACAGGCCAATTCTCACTTTCTGTTGCTTCAGTTCTTCTTCCTGATGCACCCTGAAGTCTTGGTGCCTGTGGACTTCTCCCATTGGCTGCTGCCCTCCGGCTGCATTTTTTCTGTTCAGCAGGATGCCAAGGACCTGAAAAACAAAAAGTTAAAGAACCCTCGCCAACAGAGGGCTAATCACAAGAGGTGGTAAGGGGAAAAATAAAAATGATGTATGGAATAGTACTTACCATACTAGATCCTCTCCATCAGTGCCTCTATAGTCCAGATTCTAAAGTTCCTGAAAAACAAGGACAAATGTACATTGATGGGAAACGTGTATTTTACACCTCTAGCAGACTATTAAATTAACTTCCTTGTGGGATTTTCGAGACTTTAATTTACATTTTCTCTGACCCTGTCTACATCAATTGCTGGCCTCAAAAGCATAAATTATTTTGGGAAGGAATATATGATGCCCAACCTGGAATAATATTTATAACCTCCCTGTGTGATATACCAAGTAATCAAGGGGGTTTAAATGGGCTGTTTAATAAAAGACAAACATTGTTAGAGAAAAGTTTCATATAGTTACACTGTTTGTTCCCTCTAGGAGTTACTAAAGCTGCATGTTGTTTTCCCATAACCTGAACCCTATAGCTACAAGCGCACACATTTCCACTAGCATCCTGAGAGGAAACCAGTGTGCAAAAGTACCTGTGCTGAGAGGGACCAGCCTGGATCTGGACATGTGGAGCTAGACTGTCATCTTGTGCACCAGCAGATGGGGGAGAGCTGCTCAGACCCATAATAACTGCTCTCTCCCTAGGGCAATGCAGTGCAGCAATGTTGGTTGCTGCGCTGAGTTGCACATTTTCTTTAAATAAATCTACCCCTACTTCCTATTATGCTCAAGATCCGATTCAAAAAGTCACTTTAATGACTAAGGTCATCTTATATGTGGAAGTGACTTGATCTATGAATACAAATTCACTTTTGCAATAAATAAAATGTGAATTTGCACCCCAAATGTGTGTACTCACATTTGTATATCATCCAGTATAGTGTAATTTTATGCTTGAGATAATCATCTCCAATGTCAGAAAGTTATACGTCCAGAGTGAGAGTGCACTTGAAAGTTTAGAATCACCTACTAAGTCATATTGGGGCATATTTCCAAAGGTGGCAGAGCATGTCGTTAAGCCTAGAAGGCTAACAAAATGCTATGTAGCTTTAGAAATGCAGGAATATAGTGCAGCCCTGCGTTTCCCCCTGCGCTGGCAATAACTTCATCAGAAACACTTGCACTATAGTGCAAGGGTGCCTGTGTTGAGGGGAAGATTGTTTATGTGCAGAAAGGTCCTTCTTCCTGCACATAAACAATCTTTAAATGCCGTTTTGTAACTTCAATGTGTGCTGTTTAAGGAATCACACATAGAAGTTGCAAATCCGCATTTTTAAAAAAATGATTGTTTATGTGCAGAAAGGGGGACCTTCCTGCACATAAACAATAATAGATAATTTGCTTTTTCTATGTGTGATGCCCAAGGCAGCACACATGGAAGCAGCAATAACTAGGACAAATAAAGCATTTCTCCTCATTTCGCCTGTTTAAGATCAGGTTTTCCCTGGTCTTAATTTTAGCGCTGCCTCCTATTTATGCTGCCCTTGTAAATAGGAGGTAGCATCAAAATCAATGGGTGTTGCGGTTTAACACCCACCACAAAACCCATTGCCCGGCCCTTTCGCTCTAAATAGAGGGTAAAAGGAGGCCTTATTTACAAGACAGCCTTAAGCCAGTGGCTTAACGCTGCCTTATAAATAAGGCAACATGTTTTATTTACAAGTATAAAAAAGAGATAGTAACCACTAAGGCAGCATACTTTGCAGATCTTATTCTAAAATCTCCAAACAGTGCCAAATGTGTTTCTAATATACTGAGAGATATGGCAAATCCGGACTGTACGAGTAATAAGATTACTCCATCACAAGAGCTCTGTAATGGCCTGGCAACTTTCTTTCAGGATAAAACTAATAGGATTATTGAGGGTTTGAAACCAGACACCCCACTGGGCACTTGGGAAAGGGAGGAAATAGGACTAGCCAACCAAATGGGTGTTGGGAATGTTGGGCCGAAGCCAGGGAGGCAAGGGATTGCCCTCGACCACAGGGATCTGCCTACGGAGGATGAGTTTGTCAGGGTGGCATTGGGGGTCTCTTCTGGCTCTTCGCTGGATCCCATTCCCCAAAAAATGTGGAAAGAGCTGGGCCTCAAGGTTTTTCCACTGCTTCCCCAGCTGTGTAACCAATAACTCAGTAGTGGGGTGGTCCCATCGTGTTGGAAGGAGGCAATAGTAACCCCCCTGCTAAAAAAACCCTCATTGGACCCTGGCTGCCTTGGGAATTACAGACCTATTTCCCTTTTACCGTTCCCTGTAAAGATAGTGGAGGGCATGGTTAGCCGAGCTCTCTCTGGCTTTTTGGAAGGTTATAACAAGCTGGGGGAAGATCAATTTAGCTTTCGCCAGGTCATGGGACTGAGACAGCGTTGGTCACTGTGCTGGACAATCTTCGAATGCGTGTGGACAGGGGACAATCAGCAACATTGATTTTGTTGGACCTGTCCGCCGCATTCTATACTGTGAACCACGCTGTCTTACTGGCTAGACTGGAAGAGGTGGGGGTGACAGGCGTGGCTCTGCGGTGGTGGTGGTTTCAGTCTTATCTGACAGGTAGACGGCAGGCTGTCGCTTTGCCCCCTTTTTGATCATATATTTGTGTCAGTAAACACGGGGTCCCTCAGGGGTCCTCAATCAGCCCCATTTTATTCAATGTTTATATGCGGCCATTACTGGATGTTATTAAAGCCAATAATATAAGTGTAGTTAATTACGCTGACAACACTCAACTGATTGTGTCCTTGGATGGCGACCATGCAGACTCCCAAGAAACATTCCATAAGTGTATGCGTGAAATGGCGTCTTGGTTGAGAAACAACGCTCTGCAACTCAACAGTGACAAGACGTAGATCTTGCATTGTGGGGCGGGTAGAGTGCCGTCAGTTTTGCCCTCTGACTTCTGGCCCATTCCTACAGACACACCTCCGGTTCCTGTGAACATGGTTCGCAATCTGGGGGTTAGCTTCAAAGAGAAGCCTAACCTGGAATCACAGGTAAATATAGTAGTTAGACATTGTTACATGCTCATTAGAGGACTACGTAAGGTACTAAAACTACTGCCGCCTCAGGTCAGAGGCATAGTGGTTAGGAGTGTTGTTCTCAGCAGCCTGGATTATTGTAATGCTCTGCTACTGGAGTCTCCGTGTTATTTGATCTCACGGCTACAGAGTATCCAGGCGGCAGCAGCAAAACTTGTTCTTATGAGAACGCGCAGGTCTTCTACATCTCAAGCCTTGGCTGACCTGCACTGGCTCCCAGTGAGACAAAGGATATTGTTCAAGTCCTTGTGCATTGCCTTTAGAGCGCTTGACTGACTTGGACCCAAACCGCTTCAGGCTAGGTTTGAATGGTATGTACCTGCACGTAGTCTGCGTTCTTCAGCAGCTAATCTGGCAATTATTCCAAGGATTAAGAGATCTACAATGGGGGGACGAGCTTTTGGTGTAGCAGCAGCTCGCTTATGGAATAGCCTCCCCCCTGAACTGAGGCAAATACAGGATCTGCTGCTGTTTCGAAAGAAAGTCAAGACCTGGCTTTTTCCCAGAGTTTAACCAGCCGGCCGATCAGTTTTTGCAGCTGTGTTTCTATCTTTAGTCTACTGTGTCTCAGCGCCAGGATGCCCGTAGGGTCACAGAGTGCTTTACATATATATAAATACATACATACATACATATCATCATCACAATGTCATTAAAAGTGGCATTGTGGTTGTGATAGGGGCTTGTAAATATGACCTATAGCCATTTGGGTATTCTCAGATGTTATATGACTCATTAATACCTTTAAAACGGCTAGAGGTTTACTCCTGTTAAAGGCACAAGTTCATCACTATTCAGGCTGAGAATGGAAAGAGAACACCCACACAATTGATGGCGTTAAGGGAAAGAGGTTTCTCGATAAGAAAAATACTTTCTTCACAAAACTTCTCATGAAATAGTCCTGTAACCGATGACTGTTGAAGGTTTCCTGAAATACTATCAGAAGCATATGCGAATAAAAAAAATGTAAAAACCTGTAAAGTAGCTTCTTTTGAGTATTAAACATTCAGTTTTTGATGACAAGCGAAGCCTAACATTGTGCAAGTTTAGTTTCCAACGCCCATTGTAGCCTCTCTGTGCACAGATTAAAGTTCAAGGGGCACATTAACAAGCGGCAGCGATAATTATCGCTGGCCTCGCTTAGCGAGAAAATAGTTATCGTTGACTATCCCAGAAAATTATCGCCATGCTAGCGCTGTATTAACAACGCATAGCACAATGATGATAATTTCCCAGCAATAGCGGTGTTGTCCATGGAACATCGCTGGTTTTCCAGCTGTGTTCCATGGAAAACAGCGATAACCTTGCTGATATGACCTTGTGGTTGTATCAGCATAATCCACCCCCAATGATAAGTATAGCTAAGTCTGCATTTTAGCAGACGTTAGTTTTTGACAAAAACAGTCTGCTAAAATGCGTGGGCAGCCTTCTAAATATCGCGATATGCACATCAGCGATATTTACAAGGTTGTACTGCCCAGTGACATCTACTTTTCATCTGATTAGAGGTGCAAAGGGAGGCGTTGGGTAAAAGGGTGCTAACATGCGCTAATGCATGTTATCACCCTCTTGTAAATAGGGCAATATTTTTATCTCCGCTTTTTTGTCTTTAAAAGCTACAAAATCGGAGATATGGCCCTTGTTAATATGCCCACAAGTGTCCAGTGGATTCTTTGCATGCTCTTGATACTGCTTTTCCATGTGTGGATTTTCCTTCAAATTCCCAGTGCATCTTCTTCATATGCAGGTTTAGCCTCAGTTTGCAGCACAGCTTTTCATGAACAATGATGATCTTAAAAGCACACTGAAGTGGCCACATGTGCATTCAAGTAAAGCTCAAAATGGAAAGTTCAGCCTCACCATTCACAGATCTTCAGTGTAGTCTCTTCTTGTGTAGATAACGTCTGGTTTACTTTTGCAGATAATTATCCCCAGATTCACAGTGCAGCCTACCAATACAGACGTTCAAACTCAAATGACCATTGCAGATTCCATATGTGCAGTTTGATTCTCAAATATCTAATTTTTCATGTAGCCTTAAATGCCCAGTAATGTTGCCCCATGTGCTCATTTTTTCCTTCAAAATATCCAGTTCAGGCAGTAGCGCAATGATCTTCGCTTTTTAGGTATTCCTGAAGGTGCGATAGGGAATGTTACTAGGAGCCACATGATCACGCTCCTCAAAGGGGCCTTCCCAGAGCTACACACTTAGGGCCTCATTAGGATGGCGGTTTTTCCGCATCCTCCGGGCCGGCGGAAGTGTCCGCCGGCCTGGAGGATGCGGAAAAACAGCGGCGGAGACTCCAAAGACCCACCGCCAAATTAGGATGGCTGGTGGGTCTGGAATTCCGTCCGCCGCTTTTCCGCCGCGGTCGGCTTCCGACCGCGGCGGAAAAGCTATAACATGGCAGGCGGTGTCTATGAGACACCGTCCGCCATATTATGATGTTGGTGTAAATATGCTTTTCCACGGCGGCTTTTCCGCCATGGAAAAGCATACGGACATTCACTTTGGGGGCCCGTTGCGGGCCCCCTGGGTGAATGGGGGGTGGGGGGTGCACATGGGGGGTACCTATGGTACCCCCCTGCATTTGCGTACACAAAGCAGCAGGCACCGTGCGGTGCCTGCCGCTTTGTGCATGTAAATGTAACACATGCATTTTTAACATTGCTGTGGGTGCAGCTTGAAGCTGCACCCGCCGCAATGTTAAAAATAGAGGATGTGACCGCCACCCTGGCGGTCACATCCTAATCAGCACGGAGGGAACGCCGCAGCCCCTGCGGACGTTCCCTCCTCCTCAAGGGTGGCGGACGGACGCAAGTCCGTCCGCCATCCTAATGAGCCCCTTAGTACTGAGACAAAGAAATCCAGCGGGCACACAGATTCCCGCTAACTCCCTCCAAACGTGCATCTTCTACACCTCAGCACCCCCGCGCTATGCTTCTCCTCTTTGGGAACTTTCTCCTTCCCCAAACTCTTTATGATAAGGCCAGACCTACGAACAATAGGGTTTTTAAAGGGATTACTTTCTTCACTAGACCCGACTTTGCTCAAGCTACAGTTGAACGCAGATGGAGGCTGAGGCAGCTCTTCACTCCCTTCCAACAACTGGGTGCCGATGTGTACTAGCAGAACCCAGCGCGTCTAAAAATCATGTACAAGGGCACTACACGTAGCTTTGTCGCCGAGATTCTGGCCAAAGCATACTTACAGGAGATTACTGATCGAACTGGGAATAAGTAGTATCCGACAATTGACAATTGTCCTAAATGTAATTAGCTAGGAAGTAATGCTATTATAATGCTACAATATTCTTCTCTGATTATTAGTATCATTATTATTGTTATCATTACTTATTTTTCTTTCTTTTTTTGCTTCTCTTGAACTACCTTCATCTGTTTCTCTCTTAATTTTCTTCTCTCTCATCTTCCTTTATCCAGGAAGATTATTATGTTGAATCTCTTTATTGCTATATGTAGAATGTATACATCTTAGAAGTCTTCTTTCACTTAGGGGGGAAACATCCTTTACAACGCAACTTTTACCACGCAATGCCTTTACAACGCGGTATTTACAACGAAAACCATTACAACGCATTGCGCTGGGGGAGCTCTAGGATAGGGAATAGATTTTATTTACTATCCAACACCTTCCCTACTATCCACGGGGACTGGAGTTGGAATAGTAAATTAAACTATTCACTATCCAGCGCCCCAAAGCACTATGCGTTGTAAAGGTATTTGTTGTAAATACCGCGTTGTAAAGGCAAGCGTGGTAAAAGCATGCGTTGTAATGTCATACATCCCTTAGGGGAGAACAGTGGTGGGGAAAGACCGGTGGAAGCGTGTGGCCTTTGTACCTCAGATGCCACTCTCCTGGCCCAGGCAAGGCCAGGTAACCTCAGTTGTACGTGGTGGGAGGGGGGTGGGAAAGGGTGGAGGGGAGCACGGGGGGATGGGAGGGTCGGGGGTAATCTGATAAAAGGGAGACTAAAGTCTGTATATTTTTAGTTTCAATGTGGTATAAGCATCTATCAAACTTAAATGATTAAGCTACGGGTAGCCACAATGAATATTTGCGGACTCAACCATCCTAAAAAAAGACAGAATACAGCAGCAGGAATAAGGTTATTAAAGGCAGATTTAATTTGCATGCAGGAAACATATATTGAAAATACATAGAAACATCTATTAGGAATTCTTGGGTATGTATTGGTGAGGGCCACGACGCAGAACTCTCGCACATGTGGGGTCGCAATTTTGGCATCTAATCGCATGCTACAATTCAGCTTTACGTTGGTGGATCAGCTAGGGAGGTTAGCAATCACTCTATGTCATAGGAATAATGGGGACCCAATTACTATATGCTCCATCTATGGTAGTACTTTAGATGAGGCAACGGTGTTTCATCACATCAATAATGAACTAGCTAACTGGCCACTCCCGTTAATAAATTGTGGGTACTTTAATATAAAGTTGCCTGCCGATAAGAATCTGAGACAGGAGCCAGGTAAGATATATAAGGGTCACAAACCAAAGGTGTTTAGGGCTCTAAGAACATTATGTCAGGAACATCGCCCACAGATCTTTGGAACTGGCAGAATCCCACAAACGCTGGCTTTACTTATTTTTCGCATCCACATAGCAAACATGTAAGACTAGACTATATTCTAATAGCTCACTCCCTACTGCAGGAGTGCAGAATAAAAAAAACCCTCATATATTGGCGGACCATAACCCGTTAATTGTAGAGATTAAGGTGGCAGGGCATAAAGGGGGTGCTATTTTTACATGGAGCTTTGAGCAGGTGCCTATTTTTAATGAAGAATATTGTAATTTTATGAAGGGGTGGAGACCTCAATTTTATAGGAAGCACTAGAATTGACATTGTTTGGGATGCACTCAATGCAGGAATATGGGGGGAAACACTTACATTTTCTCTTTCACTGAGCAAAAAAAAAAACAAGCTGCAATGAATGAGCGATTAGCTAAATTAGCAACTGCAGAAGAAGAGCTGATCTCTATAGTTCAAAATTAAGGCGAACACAGTGACGCACAAGCAAGGGTTACGGCTGCTAAATCGGCAATTATGGTGATAATAGCCATAGGCAGGGCTGACAAACTCTCCGCTTGGTGAGAGGAAGCTTACACATGTAGCGAGCAAGTGGGTCATCATCTTGCCATAAGAGCTAGACAAAAGGCAACCCGGAATTTAATGGAAGAGATTAATGACCCCGAGAAAGGACTAATTTGAGACTCAGCCGGTATTCTAAGAGTATTTTACTCTTATTATCAAAAGCTTTATTATGAGGATCCACCAAGAAATTCGGCAGAGATGGTGACATATCTTAAACAGATCTCCATAGAACAATCCCCACAGGAGGAACAGCTACAGTTGGAAGAGCTGCCCCAATGACTGGAGATACTAATATGTATCACCACCCTGCCCAGTGGCAAGGCTATTGGCCTTGATAACATACCCCTTGAATTGTATTAAAAAAAAATTCAACGCAGTTGAAAGTGTGTATGATGCAGCTGGTCACACATGTTTTCAAGGGGGTGCCCACCAGAATCTTGGTCACAGGCCAAAATCATAGTGTTTCTTTAAAAAAAAACACTGACAGATCCTGGATCCTACTGCTCCATAACAATGATCAACTCTGACAACAAGATTTACTTAAAAATGTTAGCTACACGCCTGGCCTCGGTAATCCATAAGGTTATTTCTGAACTTCGGCATGGGTTTATTCCTGGACGTGGGACAACTGATCACATCCGAAGGGCCATTACACTTCTCGGTGCGAAAATATAACTAAGGAACCAACAGCACTAATTTTGTTGGATGCAGAGAAGGCCTTTGACAGAGTTTCCTGGTTCTTCCTTTGGAAGGTACAAGTACAAGAACAAAAACCTCTCACTGAAATCTAATTAAATTTAGGTAATATATCCTACATCAATTTAAATAATGACATTGTCCCACACACAGAAATTATAAAGAAAACATTGTCTTTTTTTATTTATATAATTTTTCTGATAAATAAGAACATTATAACACAATCATATGACCATGAAACTAATATTTTGTGAATGTTCTATATACACATATTTATACTATATACATAAGCCCCCAAAAGGAAAGACAATCACACACTCCAGCTCTATCACCCCAGTCATACAACTCATACGGATCAACAGTCTCACTAATCTTTCAACCCCAATACATGGAAAAATACACACTATAAAGACTTTAAACAAACATAAGGTATATACATAAACAGAAAACAAAAAGAAGCGCCGACGCCCGTTTCGGAAAGGAACTCTTGGTCCTGGATTCCTTCGTCAGGGCGCATTAAGTCATAATTTCCAAGTATAGAAATCTTTTTCTTGATTAGAAATACCCAGGGGGCAAAATTTGTAGTCAGAGTGGTACTCGGAACAATAGTCCCAATTGACTCAGGTTAATGATGCATGAAAGAATACAGCATGCTGGCCATACTATATGTCGGTATGGTGATCGAAACTGTAGTTCGTATATCAGGGTCGGGACCAGGGTCCGCTCCTTACTAGATCAAAACCCGGCGTAGGTCACACTCTAGTAATAGATTGCCAGTGCACCTTAGATTGTAGCTGATAATTCGAAGTTTTGAGGGTACAGCATCTCCAAAGGATACAGAAGCGGTAGAGAGGCTGAGAGCGCAGTATTTTCAACCTTTCTTGCTGTCATACACACTATTTCAAAAACGGCGATCCGTCCATCAAGCGTCCATGCTGCCAATATAGCGGTCGGCATGGGTTTATTCCTGGACGTGGGACAACTGATCACATCTGAAGGGCCATTACACTTCTTGGCGCAAAAATATCACTAAGGAACCAACAGCACTAATTTTGTTGGATGCAGAGAAGGCCTTTGACAGAGTTTCCTGGCTCTTCCTTTGGAAGGCTCTGTTGAGGGTGGGGATTGGAAAGGGTTTTCTGCAAGCCATCAAAATGTTTAACTCCTTCCCACCACAAAACTCTTGGTGAATGGGGAATTTACAATACCTTTAAAATGACGAGAGGTACCCGGCAGGGCTGCCCGAGCTCACCTCTCCTATTTGCAATATACATTGACCCCTTTCTACCCAAGCTAGAACATAATAATGTTATTAGGCCAATTATACCCAACGGCTGGGAAACCAAAGTCTTAGCCTATGCCGATGATATCGCTTTGGTGACCCCTGATCCTGACGTAGCTGTAGGCGAAATTGAAATAGAGGCGGCGAGATTTGGGTCGCTCTCCGGGTATTCCCTCAAGTGCAATAAAACTCAGATTATCTGTAATGAGTATGATAAGACTAATGAAGACCAGGTGGTTAAAAAAGCAATATATCTGGGTGTAGATATCATTGCAAACACTGACCGTATTGTTAAGGATAATATCGAGCCACTAATAGCTAAAATTAAACCAGAACTGGCTTGATTACATAATCTACATCTATCCATCATTGGCAGATGCAATATCATCCAAATGCTTTTTTTTCAAAAGGTCCTGTATCTGCTGCAGGCAATCCCTTTAGAATTTGATACTCTGGGGTATATTCACAAGAACGTGGGATAACTACCGCAAGAGTAGCGTAACGCAACTTTCAACATCGCGGGAAGATAACCCCATCTCAACGAGGAATTTACAACAATGTGGAAGCATGCGATAGTCATCAAATAACTTGTCAAAAATCAGTGGGGAAATCTACAACACGCCGCAAAAATGCACAACGCGAACGCAAAAAAATGACATGGGGCAAATCGCGGTACAAAAATCAGAGTAGACCAGCCACAGGCCTGCAAATCCCACGCGTCTGGCGGGAAAATGCACAATAAAAGAAGAAAAAAAGAACCATTTCAAACTGCGTCGCACCATGGCTGCACCTGGACCGAGTGCAGAGCACAAGCCGAACCCCACTAGCCCCATGGAGGACCAGCATGGAACCCCGTGTTCGGGGAAGGGCAAGGACAAGAGGAAGAGGAGCACGCGGTTCACTTCACAGGAAGACCGGATCATCGTCACGGAGGTCATAGGACACTACCAACAACTGTCCATCACCTCCACTGTGGCACTGGAAAACCCAAACGGAAATATGGCAGGCCATCGTCAACAATGTCAATGCAGTCGGAGTGGAGAGGAGGTCACTGGAGGAGATCAAGAGGCGCTGGCATGGAGTGCACAGCCACACCAGGGAGAAGTTCTCGCCAACAGGAAGGCAGCATGGGTGACTGGAGGTGGGAGTCCTGTGACACAGGAGGTGATGGATGAGCTGGGGGGAATGGTGGCCACAGCAGTGTGGAGACGGTGGCAGGAATTGGGGGCCTGGACACAGCACAATACGACCTGACCCAACAGCAACATGGTGAGTAACGACCAGGGATGGGGGGACGGGGGAGATGGGCACAATGGCACACATGCACTATTATGTGTAGCATATTGCACACCCACAATGACCCTGGATCATGTCACTGAGAGCCTTGGCACACTGCAGCTCACATAGAAACGCCAAGTAGGCCCCCTTCCACAATGTGCACAAAGTGGCCCCCTCCAGATCACAAATGCACACAACCCACCCATGCACATGTGCTAAATCCAGCAAAGCAGCGGGTCTGTGACCCAGATTCTCTATGCAAGTAACACTGCATGCCCGATAGCATGGCAGCAGCCCAGAAACATGAGATGGCTCACAAATTGACATGGAGGTAGCCCAGTGTGGATCACATCCGTAAAAGAGCACGTCACACTCCGACATGTCCACGTGCACACACAACCCATGCCGTTCAATACACGCAGCAGACAAACAATGCACCAGGACACAAAATCTGTCCGAGAGCACATATGACCCAAGTCAAAAGCAAATGAGGCCCCAAAAAGCACACAATTCAAAGGCACGCTGGCCCAAAGGGAGCAGGTTACACCAAATCAGAGCTGCAGGGGCAACTCCCCCACAATGCAGCACACACATAGCAATCACAGAACATCAGCAAGGATGGCAATGAGGTACAAATTGCAACACCAGCACCATAGGACACATCTCACAACAGGTCCAGTTTGTGCGTAGTAACTGTCCGCTCTGATCAGGCATTGCCTGACACTGTGTGATGACAATGCACGGGTACTACCACACATCCGTCATGTAGTCGAGAAAAACACACTGACTGCCACCAAATAGCCAGCTACACCAAAACAGTCACTATGTACATTGGCATGCAGTCTGAACGTAAACATCTGCAAATCTCCAACATACATGTACAACTCTGTTAACCTGCATCTCCCCTTTCACATTGCAGAGGGACAAACAACACCTCCTGCAGAGCAGACCAGACATATCTTCAGTGACGATGAAGAGGACCCTCTGGTCATCTGCACGATACCCTCCAATGGATCGTAGATAGCCTCCGCACCACATCCCGAGAATCAGGGCAGGCCAGCTGCCCCGAGGTGAGTCCACCACCTGCATAGACCACACAGCAGGAAACACACATCACCACGGCTGTCTCCCAGCACCCCCGACCAATTCATGGAGTTCCAACAACGTATGTGGCATTGCCAGATGGAGTTGGCTGACCAGCTGCGGGTGGGCTTTGAACTTGTGGCAACCAAACTCAATGCCATACGTGGGTGTCTGAGTCCCATCAGGGACCGCGTACAGTCCCTATCGGACACCCCCTGTATGCACCATGCTTCACCACAGACCTTGACTGACCTTGCTGTGGCAATGAATCTAATACAAGAACTGTGTGGTCAGATAGGCACCAGCGATCAGAGCACAGAGTTGGCACAGATGCGGAGGTCAATGGAAACCATGGAGCAGATGCAGGCTGGAATTCTGTCTGCCACGGCTGGAAACCAGCGAGTAGTAGCTGGGAACCTCAATGCCCTGCAGTACTTCATCTTGCCATTGCTGTCACTGAGCCGGTCCCAGATGACAGCAGCGGGAATATCGATACACACAGCTCCGAGCCCTGATATGTCCATGGCACACAGTGATGCTGCACCATCACCTTCACAGTCTGTTGTGTCAGTGGCACACAGGGATGCAGCCATCACCCCGTCACACACACCAGACATGGAAACCATATCAGGGGGGTAAGAAGGGGATGGGAGGCAGTAGCATCCATCACCGCCATATGCCCGGTCCCTGCCTGGTTATGACCTATGCATCATGCCCAGGGAAACACCTCATAAAGACCCCCCCGGAACACTCTGCGACACATGCACCCGGACCCCGACACGGACTGCCAGTTCATCACTGCTGGCCAATTACACAGCAATCCTGCTGCGGACTGCACTCTCCCACTTCCTAATCACTTCTCAATCTCCAAAGGACTGTGTTTGTCCCACCACTGGGCTTCCATGTGATGTGGGCTTGGATGGCCATGTACAGCAACTGCTCCGTCACTCACCTGAATGTGAATAAAACATTCTAAATCACACAGATGTGTCATTACTATGTTCACTCACGTATGGAAGTAAGGCTGGATGTGGGGACAATTATTGCACATGAAGGTACACCATGGTAACTTACATCTATGCGCATGTCTATCCCTGAGACACATGGCAAATTGGTTGTCTGTGAAGGTGAGTACTAGCTGTGTCCCCATTGCACATCAACAATGATCTCACGATCCGCCAGACTAGGCACACGTCCATGTTTGATTAGGGATGTGGGTAGGACTGACCAAATCGGTAGTACGCCAGGAGTGGTGGCCTACATCACTTGTGACAACAGAACGGCACGTCGCATACCCACTTACACACCTCTGTGTGGACACATTATGTTATGATGTATGACATTGCTCCACATTGTCAGAGGTTGCACACCTTACTCACATTACTGAAGTCATGTAAGTGCACATGTCGGCCAGCACCTATCCCAAAACAATGTCTGGCTCACAGAGGTTGAACTTGCAAAAGGGACACACCACCATTGTACATGCGTCAGTCAGTCCCTACATGTGTAGGGACGAGGCTCATTGTGGCACATGAGTGAACAATCAAATCAACACAACTCACAGTTAGACACCAGTGGGGTGACATAGACTTTATTGGCATGTGCGTGTCAGTACGGACGAGTCAACGGCCACAATAGGCAGGGTCATGCTTAAGACACTTGCACGCAGCATGGCTAAATGTTGAGGTTCATACATTGTTATTGCAACAATGTATGAAAATCATTACAGATGGCAACGCTCCCAGCTCCCCTTGCCTTGCTGGATGAGTCAGGTATTGTTTGGCGTCTGCCCATTTCCCCGTGTGAGAGGGCACGACTCACTGCCCATGGGATCTGCATAGTGCTCTGCCACCGAGTGTGCCTATTGTCTGCTCTGCTGACAGTGCTCAGGTGAAAGGCTCCGACAGATTAACATGTCATGCCACAGTGCTGTGTGTGTGCTGTACCCCGGCAGTGCATCCGAATTGGCAACGTTACCAAACAAAGCAGTGTTGCTACAAACATGGACCTGCCTCACCTTGCACAGGTGTGTGTACACACGTGTTGTTTCACGCATGTGCATCCAGATTTCGGACAATGGCAGATGTGTCCTCTGTTGTGGTGGGATATGTGAGCAATCCCCACGATTCAACCTGTTGTTGGGACCTGGGTTGTGTGTAACAATCGGATGTGGCTGCAGGAATATATTTACTCGTCCATGAATGCCTGCGCAGCTTCATATGCAATGTGTTCCAATAGTACGTCGTTGTCGTGTTCAAGGAACACCACGGTGAGCCAATCCATTAACAGGTCCGGGCAGGTGTGCTCAGCCCACGCAGTTTCAACAATCCACAAGACTGCCCAATAGGGTAGCGCCTCTATGTGGTCACTATACACGAGGAATTGTGCAATCTCCCATGCACAACTGCCATTACATAAGCAGTATGACAAGGCATCCCATGCACTGCTGTCTCGGTTACACTCCTGTTTGTGATCCAACAGGGGGCGCAGACACAAGTCATAGTCCAATTCATCTACGATTGTGTTGGATTGGCAGACATCCATGGGAAACTCAAATGTGCATGTTCGACAGTGGAACCAGAGCTGGACGCAGGTGACGTAGGCAATGCGGAAGCTGAGCCAGTAAGTGATCCGTAGCACTGCCAGTGGCACTGCACCCAATAAATGCAGCATGCATGCACGGTAGTGTTCTACGTGATCGGGGTTGCTCTGAGCAATGATTTGAATGTGTGTGCAACGTTGGTCTGAATGGGTTGCTGTTTCCGTGACAGTTAAGGCCATCCCATGCGGGGATACCTCAGGCATGGGCTTCTGTGTGTGGGGTGTGGAGCAGTCGAAAGGTTCCTTTTCGCAATGCGTGGTGTGGGAGTCATCCACATCTGCCAAGGCATCTCTCTCAGGGTGTTCCAGGCGCATTCAGGACCAAGGTCAGAGGTGCAGGTGTCCTCCCACCTTTTGCATTGGAACAATGGAGCTTGCATCCCTCAGGATTATGTGAATACTACTTGCGTTTTCAGAATATGATGTGGTTTTGTGGCTGAGATTGGGACACGGACTTGGGCTCATGGTGTACGCATGGTGATACATACGCACATGTTGATATGTGGTGCCGGGTGCCCTGCAAGGCCTTGCGCTGCTTGTGCAATCCCACTCCATCTCCCTCCCTCGCTCTCTCCCTCTCTTTCCTTTGTTGGGCGTATGGTACACCTTCTTCTGTTGGTTTTTGTCTTCCAAGCTATGTCCTATGGATTGTCCAATGTGGACCCGCTAGGACTCATCCGAGTGGTTGTTTTGTCTTTTGTTTGTATGGTGTTTTGTGTTGGTGATTGCATTGCTGTATGACTAGTTCTCCATTTTCTGGCGATGCATGTATATTGATTATCCTGCTTGTGCGACCTCAGGCAACATATTCGTTTTGTGATTCGTGGTGTTGGTGTGCAGTTTATTGGTACGGGTTTGGGGGTGTCCATGCTGCATGCTCAGTTGCTCTATGGCGTCTGTTTGTCTTCAGGTGTGGCTGTGGGCTGTGCTCCGTTCTGTGGTGCAGACTGAGGTCCGACTTTACACCAGGTCAGAGCAGGTTTAAATTTCCTGCAGCTAACACGGCTTATCGCGTGTTTTGTGGTTTTTCCGCGGTTCTGTCTGGTCATTGTGAATGTTGTGGTGTGGTGTTGTTGCGGCTTTTGGCACAGGAAAGCCTACTCTGCATCTCATTAGCGATATTTGCGGGTGTTCTCAGTTGTGATGTTTTTTGCGGCTGCTGTCGCGGGTAAACTGGTGCTGGGGGCTGTTAGCGCAAGGTTGTGAATGGGGTGGTAAATTTATCATGACTTTGGCTACACAAAAGTTCTGTTAATTCGGCGATATCTCCTTGTGAATATGCCCCTCTATGTCGTAAAGCAATTGAAGATCTATTTTCTAGGTTTATTTGGGGATATGCAAAGCCTAGAAGAGCATTCAAATTTCTCTCTTTACGCAAAGAAAGGGGAGGGCTCGCCCTACCAAACATCAAACTCTACTATTGCGCCATTACCATACTGCATAATTTAGTTATTATCCAGGAAAAACCAAGAGAAAGTAGAATGGAAGAGATACCATCTCCACTCGAGCTTGTTATGAGGACAGAGGCATGGGGTGGGTCTGGCAACACTTGAATGACAATCATTGCAAGAAAGTCCATTTGAAGTCATTATTAGGCGGATGCAAGGTCATGAAATGTATTCAGAAACATATTGGGCTTGGCGCTTACATTTTTACACACCACTCTGTGATAACCCCCTGTGAAATAAATCTCTTGCCGGAGATTTTTGAAGGCTCTATTATAAAAAGATGGAGTGTAGCAGGTTTGACTCCTCAACAGGGCTGGTCTCGTTTGAAAATCTTAGAGAATGGTTTGGGCGAGATTGGAGAGTTTATATAAATTCAGGACGTTTTAACTAACAAAGAGGGAGGGTTCGATAGGGTTCACCAACATTGAAATTATAGATAAACTTAGAAAGAATAGAGATGTATCTATTGTTGTTGTCTATAATTTTTTTAATTCATTAATGCCAGATTATATGGAAAATCGAGCTGCAAAATGGAAGGCAGAGATTGGCGTCTCAGAAAATCAAGTTTTTCATTCAGCTAATATAGGGGTCGATTACGATGGCAGACGGAAGGACGACCGCCGTCCTGGAGTAGGCGGAAAAAGGCCTGCCGCGGACACTCCGTCCGCCATATTAGTATGGGAAACACTGTCAAATTTCCGCACGCGGCGGAAGAGCACGCACTGCCGCGGAAGTACACCCGACCCCGCGGGGACGCACCCAATCTCAGTCCCACCCTCTTCAACGTTTACATGAGCCCACTCGCATCCATCGCGCGCCAACACAACCTCAACATCATCTCTTACACCGACAACACCCAATTAATCCTTTCCCTCAGCAAAGACCCGAACACCACCAAAACCAATCTTCACAAAGGCATGAAAGAAGTAGCCGAATGGATGAAACTGAGCCGCCTAAAACTCAATTCAGACAAAACTGAAGTGCTCATCCTAGGATCCTCACCCTCTGCCTGGGACGACTCTTGGTGGCCTTCCGCTCTGGGCACAGCACCCACACCCACAGACCACGCACGTAATCTTGGCTTCATCCTAGACTCCTCTCTCTCGATGTCCAGACAAATTAACGCAGTCTCATCCTCCTGCTTCAACGTACTTCGCATCCTCAAAAAGATCTTCCGCTGGATCCCCCTCGAAACAAGAAAGACTGTGACCCACGCACTGGTCACGAGTCGTCTGGATTATGGTAACACACTATACGCCGGAATCACAGCAAAATTACAGAAAAAACTCCAACGCATCCAAAACTCATCAGCGAGACTCATATTGGACATCCCTCGCCAAGATCACATCACCGGACACCTAAAGGACCTCCACTGGCTTCCCGTCAACAAAAGAATTACGTTCCGTCTTCTCACCCACGCACACAAAGCCCTCTACAACCTAGGACCCGTATGCCTCAACACTCGACTATCCTTCTACAAACCCACCTGCCAACTAAGATCGTCCAATCAAGCCCTCGCCACAGTCCCGCGCATCCGAAAATCCACCATGGGTGGCAGATCCTTCTCCTACCTTGCTGCCAAGACCTGGAACTCACTCCCCACTCACCTCCGCCTTACTCAAAACCACATCTCCTTCAGAAAAGAACTTAAAACCTGGCTATTCGACATATAATGAACCCCTCCCCAAGCGCCTTGAGACCCTCTGGGTGAGTAGTGCGCTATATAAATGCTCAAACTTGAACTTGAACTTGAATCCAGAGACACCGCCGTACGGAATGACGTCTCCGACCGTCCTCCAAATCACGATGGCGGAAAAGACACATAAAATTGTTGCGGAAAAACAACCTGCCTGAACACGGCGGACTCACCACAGCGGAGATACACACCACAAGCAGATCGCCGTCATGGACCCAGCGCTACACGCATTTCCGATACTCTTCGTGCTCCAGCACCAGCAAGTCATGGCCCATCTAAATGCAGAGATAAGGGTTTTACAAAGAACTCAGTAAAATGCAGCGCTCTTCCTAGTGTGTACGTCTAATAGTTATAACGATTTGGTTGGATAGTGGTGCGTTAAGAGCGAGCGGAGAAGCCCCTAACCGCTCAAAGGTGAAATACGAAAATCCCACTGAACTGAAAAACAGCAATGCTCTCGCACACAATAAAGTAATGTTCATAGATGGTAATCAAAATTAAAACATGACAACAATATCAGTCAAGGATAGAAGCAGAGTCTTGAACGTGTATATCAAGGTAGGTTGTATTTGGTACGTCAACAATCAGCCGACACGTGTTTCGTCGTGTAGGTGTAGTCCACAACGACTCTTCAGGGCTGATAACAAAACAAACAACCCGATTTAACTATAGAATCAGTTGTATAGATACAGCACTTTCACAAATCATGGATTGTGACTTTCTGTGACCGCTCACACCCCCATGCCATGCTGAGTATCATTAGAGATTCAGAGTGTCCGAGGGTGATGTATATATTTCTAGTGACTTTTATCACGTTTGATCATTTCACAAATCATAGATTGTGACTTGCTGTGACTGTTCACACCCCCATGCCGTGTTGAGTATCATTAGAGATTCAGAGTGTCCGAGGGTGATGTATGTGTTTCTAGTGACTTTTATCACATTCGATCATTCCTGTTCATTTTAACATAATCCTAAAAAAATGACATTTGATACACCTAACTCATTACGTGTACTCGTATGGTATTCAATATTTCACAGTGGTAAGTGCTGTATTCGAAGAGTGCATTAAAATCAAAACGTTTATCCAAAATTGTAATAGCGTCTCAGAGTTGATGATCGGTGAATTGCATGCAAGACAGAACTTGTGATTATAGAGTTATTAAATTATAGTCTAAAGTGACGGAAATTGTAAAGGGGAGCCTACCTTGTGGCTTTTCTGCACGTGAGCAGGTTTGTTAAGATTAGCTTTAGTATGGAAGTAGATCTATCGAGATAACAGGAAAGCATAAGAAAGGGGCAATATGAATTTAAAGAATTATTGTTTTTAAGTCTGAAACTCAAAGTCGAGAAGGGGTCAAGATTGTGACTTACCACATTTATATCAGGGGTTGGTAAGTAGATAGGTATGGCAAGTGTGTATGCCTCCTAAAGGTTGTGGGCACTTCAAGTTGAAAGTGGTACTCATGGGCTGTTAAAGAAAATCGGTGTCACATCATAATATGCACCACGTAAACATTTAATCCATTAGCAATATTAGTCTTTCATAAGGAAATTCACGTAAAGACACACTGTACCTTAATACGTGTGTGTATGAAGCTGTCACCGGGAGGGGGTCCACTAGATAGTCGTATTCTTCATCATTAGGACAACCGTAGCCCACCGTTCATGTAGTTATCACTAATGAAAAATGAGTAAGGTAAGTATCTGACGATCACCATAATGGTCTAAAACGCCGAGTACGGCGGTTATTTAAGATGAGTTCAAAGTTCGTGATTAAGAGCAATCGTGTCGTTGGTCACAAGAAGGGGAGAGCATTCTTACCGTGTGGGCGAGATCCCTCCTCCTAAGTTTCCCGGTCGCCGTTTTCCAGAGAACGGACATGTGACCCGGAAACGGAAACGTATTTCAGTGTTTTCGGCTAAAAACACTAGAGCGTAAAGTAAGCTAAGGGTCCGCCATGTTGGGTGTTGATCCTATTGCTTTATAAGTCTCATTTGAAAGTTTACTGAGTATGTGTTAGGTCTAAGGGTTGGCAAATCAAAGAACGATGTTAGTCAGGTCGTTGTTTTAATTTAAATTAGGGAAAGCAATTACGGAACCCTAAAAAGAAAATTAAAAATGAAATTTAAAATCATATAGCGCGAGTGTGTAAAGTCACTTCCCAATGTTATCTAAACATTAGGTGGTGTTGCAAAATGCAACAAATGCATTTGTCTCGAGAAAGCTAGAGGAAAGAGTGTCCAATGCGATGTTTTCATCATCACTCCTCTACCTTGGTCATTGTAGTTTCCGCGTTAGACAATTGGCGAACCCATAGAAAGGGTCTCATGTTAAAGGACAGGTTGTAGTATAGACTACAGTTTTTGGCAAAGGTTAGTTTTAAAAGAAAAGAAAAGAGAAGAAAAAGGTCGAGTGAATGAAGTTCGTACGTGAATCAGGTGGTCAAAGTGGGTGATCCAGTGGGATTCCATGCACTATAGTTGTGTTGATCGTGTTTAAAACGATTTGGTGACAATCGTTTACATTTCGTGACTTTCAACATAGTTCATGGCCATCGTATATCATGAGGAATGTACAAGTCATACATTTTTAGCAATATAAACAAATAGCATCTTTACATTTACTTAAATCATCTCGTACATTTTACATATAAGTATCAATATTCCATTATGTCGTGGATCCCTAAGATAATGAATTAATCACCCAAAAAGAATTGCATCTCTGGGTCATAATTAAGCCCGTGTTCCACGCACTGCAAGCGCATGATCCACATGGCTTCCCTTCTCCTCAATGTTAATTCTCGGTTGCCACCTCTAATATTCAGTGGCACCACATCAATGCCATAGAAGCATACCTTGATGTCATCCTCCAAAGGTTGGCACTCAGCAACATGTAAGGCCACTGGATATTTTGGATCTCTTTTTTGAATTGCTCTCATATGTTCGGCTAGTCTATCCTTCAGAGCCCTGATGGTGCTGCCAACATGAAATTTGCCACATTGGCACTCGATAATGTAAACTACGTATTTAGTCAGGCATGTGATATTCTGTTTGATTTTGTAGGTAATTTGATCAAAACCTTTAAAAGTCAGTGTTCCATGTTTACCCCATATGCACATGGAGCAAAAACCACATTTATAGAAACCCAAACTTTTGGTAGTGAGCCAATCGTGAGTTCTTGTGTTTCGAGGAACAGTAGGGCTAAGCAAGTTCTTAAGTGTGTGGCCCTTTCTGTATGTGATCATTGGTCTATTTGGTATCCATTCTTTGAGAACAGGATCTGATGTCAGGAGATTCCAATGTTTATTAAAGCTCTTCCTGACTGTTTGATGTAAGGCATTAAATTCAGTGATTAGTCTCACTGGTGGTTTGGAGGATATAGGTTTGGTACGTGTGATGAGGCAATCTGGTCTCTTGGTTCTTCTAACTCTTTTCTCAGCTTTTGTGATGACTTCTTTAGGGTAACCTCTACGTAGAAATCTATTATTCATGTTGGTGATGCATTGATCAAACTCAGTGTCCTCACTACAATTGCGTCTGGCTCTTAAAAATTCTCCATAAGGAATGGAGCGTATTTGGTGTTGTGGATGGGAGCTAGTCGCATGTAGGATGGAGTTACATGAAGTGGGTTTCCTGTAAAGTCTGCTGTGTAAACTGTTTTCCTTGACATAGAATTCTAGATCTAGGAACTCCATTTTGCTAGTACTCTGATGCATGGTGAAGCTTATTTCCCATGTATTTGAGTTCAGATAGTCAAAAAAGGAATGAAGTGTTTCATTAGAGCCAGACCATAATAAAAAGCAGTCATCTATATAACGACCCCAATAAATCACAGAATCGATATATTGTGCTCCCTTGGTACCCCAGATATATTCCGCTTCTAATGCTCCCATAAAGAGATTGGCAAAAGAAGGAGAAAATTTAGAGCCCATAGCAACGCCCTTCTTTTGGCGGTACCATTTTCGGTCAAAAATGAAGCAGTTGTTGTTCAAAATGATGTCCATCATCTTTATCAACATTTTGGTGTGAGCCCATAGTGAAGCCGGTCTGTTAGTTAGTAAACTACTGATGGCATCCATTCCTAGTGTGGGATTGATGCTGGTGTATAGAGACACCACACCCATGGTCACCAGAATGGTTCCTTGTTGCCATTCAATGTCTGTCATGATGTCCAGTATGTGTTTGGAATCTCGTATGTAAGACGGTAGATTTTTTACAAGGGGACCCAGGAATAGGTCAACATATTCTGCCAGTCGTTCCGTGGGACCTCCTATACCTGACACTATTGGTCTGCCCGGGGGAAAAGGGAGGTTTTTATGGATCTTGGGTAAGGTGTATAACCAAGGAAAAGTAGGTCTAGAAACTTTCAAATATAGGTATTCGTCGTTATCTAAGAGACCAGATTGTTTCCAGGTTAATAGAAGATCATTAATCAAAATGGTTAGGGGACCCATGGGGTTCTGAGATAATGGTTCATAACACGAATCATCACTTAATTGTGTCTGTATCTCATTGTTGTAGTCTGAGAGATTCATTACTACGATATTGCCCCCTTTGTCTGCCTTTCTGATAATGATGTTAGAATTGTCGCTTAAGGTCGATAATGCTGAACGTTCACCTCTTGTCAGATTATCTTTATATTTGAATTTCATTTCTAGGTTATTGATGTTAAAACTATTCAAATCATCCTGAACATGCCTGTAAAAATTGTCTATAGAATTGCCCCCTGGTAGAGTTGGGGTCCATTTAGATTTACATTTCAGACCACTATTTAAGCCAAAGTCAGGTTCCACATCTAGTTCTTCTAAAAGTCTCTCCATGTCATAAGGACTCTCTTCTACATCTGTTAAAGAAAGAAGCAAATGTGTTGATTGCACGTCTTTAATTGTTAGTGATTCATGATCAAATACATGAGGAATGTTCTTCGTATGTCTCGTAGGATTATGTTGTCCCGCAAAATGTTTTTTTAATTTTAGATTTCGTTCAAATTTAAAGACATCAATTTTCGTTTGACACATATCCCCAGTAGCATATGGATTGAAACTCAAACCTTTACAGAGTAAAGAAACCATATCATCATTTAAAGGGAACGAAGAAAGGTTGATGACTTGTACCTGTTCGTTTACTACAGTTAGTTCCTCTGTGTCCCTGATCTAAATTTCTTTCGATAGTCCTCTTTTGCTGAGGCGTCTGCCCCTGTGGGTTTTGGGTCGACGGCGCCTCTTGGGGGTGGAATCCTGTTGCCTTTCCTGATGCGCTGCATTTCTAATAAAAAAGGCGTCTGTGTGGTGTTCGTGTTGCTATTTTCTGGGGATTCATTCTCCGTCTCGCTAAGTCCAGTAAGGCTCAGTGAGTTACTGCTGGAATTAACTGAGTTAGATGTGGTGGATCTGCCAGTTTGAGACCCTTGTTTGTTTTTGGGGATCATGAAATCATATTTCCGATCAAAAGTATAGACCCTTCCATCTCTATAATCAGCCTCATCTCGCTTGATCTGACGTGCCTTTCTGTTCTTAATCTCAGCTTGATGTGCGAGTAGAATCTCATCCAGCATCGTGTAATTTTTGACTGTGGCTTCTGGTAGATTCAGGTCTTTTATTTCTTGTTCTAGAATAGAGATTTCTAGTTGTAATTTCACTGTTTTCCGCTCAGCACTCTCGATCAGAATATCCATGAGTGTCATGGAATTGTGATTAAGTGTATCTTCCCATTTGGTCATCAGATCTAGATCTAGATCGTCATAGGTGGGAAAAACTTGGGAGCGTAGTCCCCTTGGAATCTGTTTCAGTCTAATGTAATGTTTGAGAGTGGTGCCGTCCCACCATCGGGAGTTCTCTTGTTTTTTAAGTTTTTCTAATCTGAAAAACTTGTCTCTGAGACCTTCAGTTCTTTTGGGACCTGTGGTGACGGAGGCCTTATGTGTGGGCATACCTTTGGCTAGGTTCTCAAATAAGTCTGCTGCTGCCTTGGCTCTATCCATAACGATCAGCGTGAGGAATTGATTAGTTAGGTAGTTTTTACCTTAATTCTAGACGTGGAGGCGCTCTGACTGGGTTAACAACTAAATGCAGAGATAAGGGTTTTACAAAGAACTCAGTAAAATGCAGCGCTCTTCCTAGTGTGTACGTCTAATAGTTATAACGATTTGGTTGGATAGTGGTGCGTTAAGAGCGAGCGGAGAAGCCCCTAACCGCTCAAAGGTGAAATACGAAAATCCCACTGAACTGAAAAACAGCAATGCTCTCGCACACAATAAAGTAATGTTCATAGATGGTAATCAAAATTAAAACATGACAACAATATCAGTCAAGGATAGAAGCAGAGTCTTGAACGTGTATATCAAGGTAGGTTGTTGTCAAGAGGACTAACCTGCACTCCAGTAGTCTGTAGGGGCGATCTAGTGGGGGTCTTCAGAAGATAAGTTCCCAACTCCCAATCACCCCTGCACCCAGAATACTCTGAGTCCAAGAACGAAAGGGAAAGGGGAAGTGGATAACATACAAGAGAGACTGCCACACCCTGGTGCCTTCTAGGATTACGATGTGTCGAGGACACCTGCAAAAGTAACAAAATATTAATACGTTCCCACAGGATTTGGAATTCACAGTTCACAGTTCACTCTTCTAAGAACTTATTCATTTTTATGACATCACAGTTGTCTAGAAATACCTGATAAGAGTGTGGATTGCGCTGCTCTCTTTAGATGACTCTATTGCTGGTAAATGATGATAGACCTTTTTCCAGAAGAAGCTTGGACCCTTGATGTGAGTAAGGATATAACCTATATGCGCATATATTATAACCCCTAAACACTTCTCCAACTAGATGCAGTTCAAAGAGGAAGTAGATCCACAGGATAGAGTATGGATGCTCCTTACTGGAATTCCGTTATATTTTACTTTCAAGTCTATTTAAATATCGAAGACTGTATTGCTTGCTTTTAACCCAGCAGTGTCTCTCTATGACTCTTGATTCTAGAGTTCGTGAATAAGATGCCGCTAGGATGTTCAAAAAAGTAATGGCAGCTTAAGCAGAGATGCTGCAAAGAAACTGTAATGTCTTATAAGGCAGGTTAAGCAGAGATGCTGCGCAGGAACTGAATGAGCTTGAGTTTCAACCAGAACTTTTCGCACTGTGAGTTATTTAAAAAAAAACTCATAATCTCCAGCGCAAATGTAAACTTGAAGAAGCGCCTAATATATTCAGCTCACGAAATCAGATTGGAAGATAATCCGCTACAAAATGTCAAGCGGCTTACCTCTGTACTGTCGAAGATCCTAAACTGAGTGACAGCGACTCGTAACTGACTCCTTACTGAGAACGAGTGACTGACAGTGTCTTTTTCTTCCCATCAGATGAACTCTCATGAAAAAAACAATAACCAAAATGAGAATTCCCAGAGACTCTCCGAAATGCTGCCGCTTGACTCTGAATGACGGTTGAAGTGCGCAGAGCTCAGAAAGAACGCGCACGAAATGGCCGCTTGTAATAAAAAAGACTAGAACGCTAACCTTGCGCTAGAGCGGCACAAGCTGACTTGACCAGTCCCCAATATCTTTTCTGTACCAAGGAATTTCTATAACCACAGGAACGATGAAACCAGGGGAACTTCTTGAATTTGGAACCTGGCAATGAAGAACAGCATGTTGACACCAGGGCGGGCTTGACAGTACCCCCCACCAAAACTCCCCTTCCAGGTTTCGCTGGGAAAGTCTTGTGGAATGCTGCCACTAATCTGGGGGCATGAACATTACAACTTGGCTCCCACGATCTTTCTTCAGGACCATAACCTTTCCAATCCACTAAATAAAACAATTTACCCCTCTTCAGTTTGGAATCTAGAATTCTTTTAACCTCAAACTCTTCAGAAGACTGGATTGATATTGGCACTGGAGGGGCCTCCCGCCTTAAATGAGGTGGACTTTTCTTGACCAAGGAAACATGAAAAGTGGGATGGATCTTCATACTACTAGGGAGAGAAACTCTTACACTAACAGGGTTTATCATTCTGTCCACAGGAAAAGGGCCTACAAACCTAGGTTGGAACTTCTTATTTCCCCCAAGTTTCATGTGTTTTGTGGAAATCCAGACCAAATCTCCTGATTTTAACTGAGGATTGTCCCTTCTTTTACGATCAGCTGACCTCTTGTAACTAGCCTTAGCCTTAGAGAGATTAGAAAAGGCCAACTGATAAGATCGCTGTAAATTAGAAAGGACCTCTTGAACAGCTGGAACCTCCACCTCGACCTTACCTACTCTCATATTAGGATGCCTCCCAGAATTTAAAAAGAACGGGGAAAAACCTGTAGCAGAATGAACTGAATTATTGTAAGCAAATTCCGCCGTACTAAGTAAGGAAGGCCAATCGCCTTCCCGATCCATTAGATACAAACGGAGATATTGCTCTAAATCTTGATTTACCCGCTCGGTCTGTCCATCTGTCTCTGGATGGAAACTGGTAGACAGACGAGAGTCCACCCCCATTCCTTTTAGAAAAGATCTCCAAAACCGGGACACAAATTGCGGTCCACGATCAGAAATCACAACTTTTGGAATACCATGTAACCTGACCACATGTTTGACAAACAATTCCGCTAACTGAGGAGCAGTCGGTAGGGCTTTTAGTGGAATGAAATGGCTCATTTTCGAAAACTGATCTACCACCACCCAAATGATTGTACTCCCCTGACTGGAGGGTAGATCAACGACAAAATCCATAGAGATGGTATGCCAGGGAGATGGGGCCACAGGTATAGGTTGAAGTAACCCCTGCGGGAGTTGTCTCATAACTTTTCCTTTGACACATTGCTCACAAGTGGCTATGAACTGTTTTATCTGAGCTTCCATGCCCGGCCAGAAGAATTCTCTCTTGATCAAATCCAATGTCTTTGCAACTCCTTTGTGGCCTGCTAATAGATGATCATGAAACTGCTGAATTATCTTCTCTCGAAGATCTTCACTGGGAACAAACACCTTTCCAAACTGATAAGGTTTTCCATCCTTGATTACTCGATCAGAACCCTCTGTAACCCAATTTTCAAACTTCTTTTGGGAAAAAGCTACACGAATTTTATCTCCCAATTCATCTTCCACAGAGGTCGCCACTATCTTTTCTGTAGGAATAACAAAATTCTTCGTTTGATGCTCAGCTTCGCTACCAAACTCCAATCGAGACAAGGCGTCTGCCTTTGCATTTGCAGCTCCGGGCTTATATGTCAGAACAAAATCATAGTCTGCAAAGAAAAGAGACCATCTCAATTGCCGAGGAGTTAAAGTTCGAGCGGACTTCAGAAACTGAAGATTTCTGTGATCAGTGAAAACTGTAATGGGATGCCTGGCTCCCAGAAGATAATGCCGCCAAACCTGAAAGGTGTCCTTAACTGCTAATAACTCCTTATCAGCAATAGAGTAGTTAATCTCTGCCGGGGAGAGTTTACGTGAATGATAGGCAACTGGATGAAGTTGACCTGTGTTCTTATTTCGCTGAGATAAAATTCCTCCAATTGCTAAATTCGAAGCATCCGCCTCCACAAAGAAAGGTAAATTCAAATCAGGATGCTGAAGAATGGGTGCTGTGGTGAATGCCTCTTTCAAAGATTGAAAAGCCTCTTCCGTTGCCGATCCCCACACAAACTTTTCATTCTTCCTCAACAATTTAGTTATGGGACTCACTTTACTTGAAAAATTATGAATGAATCGCCTGTAGAAATTTGCAAATCCAAGGAAACTTTGTATTTCTTTGACTGATCGAGGTGCTGGCCAGCTCCTTATGGCTTGTAATTTGGTATCATCCATAGACACCCCTTCAGGAGACAGAATAAAACCCAGAAACTCTACTTTGGAAGAATGGAAAACACACTTTTCCAACTTTACAAATAATTGATGCTCAAGTAGTCTTTCAAGAATGGCTCGTACATGACTCACATGCTCTTCTCGACTGTTGGAGAATATTAAGATGTCGTCAATGTAAACAACAGCAAAACGATCCAAATATTCACGAAGAATGTCATTTACAAAGTGCTGGAACGCGGCTGGGGCATTACAAAGCCCAAAAGGCATCACCTGATACTCAAATAATCCCAGCCGAGTGCGAAACGCAGTTTTCCATTCATCTCCTTCAGCCATACGAACCAAATGGTACGCTCCTCTGAGATCTAATTTTGTAAAAATATGTGCTTCCTTAACCTGATCCAAAAGCTCAGAAATGAGAGGCAATGGATAACGATTCTTTTTAGTGACCAAATTGAGCGCTCTATAATCAATACATGTTCGCAAAGATCCATCCTTCTTTGGAATAAAGAAGAGAGGAGACGACACTGGAGACTGGGAATGTCGTATAAATCCATTGGCTAAATATTGTTCGATGTATTCCTTGAGATGCACATTCTCTGGTTCTGAAAGGGCATAAATACGACTACACGGGAGTGCCGCTCCTGGCTCCAATTCAATGCGACAATCATAAACTCGATGAGGAGGTAACTTCTGCGCTTCCTGTTCATTGAACACCTCCTTCAAGTCTAGGTATTCATCTGGAATCTCTGGAATTTCCAAGGAACAAATGGTTTGCACTTGATCTGCGAAACTAGATGACATGGACTGATGAAGATCCGTCGGAAGAGATGATTGACAGTGTTCTAGGCAATATTCTGATGACATATCCAGCGTACGCTTGGCCCAATCAATCTTTGGATTATGTTCAGTGAGCCAAGGCAAACCAAGAATTAATTGAAACTGCGGAGCATCAATTAAATTGAATCGGACCAAAATCCTGTGATTTCCAGGACCAAACACCGTGATAATTTCTGTATCCGCTACAATGGGCCCCGAAGACAGATTTGTGCCATCCACTGCTCGGACAGGCTCTGGTCTTAATTTCTTTTCAAATCGAATACCCAGAGATTTAGCAAATTGAATGTCACAGAAATTTCCAGTAGCTCCCGAATCTATCATAATTGAAATATTTAAATGAACTGCTTCTCCAAACTGGATTCTACTGGACAAAATAAGATGAGGAGCGGAACATTGTAATGTGTTGGCCAAAGACTGCAGTTTTGGAGCTGACTCTTGCTTCGCTTCCACCAGTGCAACTCCGTCTACTGGTGGAGCCGATCTTTTACCATCGTAGACATCTTAGGCCTCCTAGTACATTCCCGAACAAAATGGCCTGATTGACCACAATACATGCACAGTTTGCCTGCTCGACGCTTCTCTCTTTCTTCTTTGCTGAGAGGACCCCGTACAGATCCAATTTGCATAGGTTCCTCAGTCTGATTACCATCATGACTCTTATTAACTTCGATTCGAGCTCGATCCAACCTTGGTGGAACCGACCTGAAATCCTTGCGTCTTTCAGACCGCCTCTCCGACTGTCGCTGATCAATATGTAACACTAAATCAATTAACTCAGACAAATCCGTTGGTCTCTTTGGAATCTGAGATAAACCATCCTTAAGCTCATCTTTAAGACCTCTGTAGAATATTGCAGCCCTCTTAGCTGTAGGCCAATTGGTCTCTACAATGAGTTGATTAAATTGTGCAAGATAAGCTACAAGCTCCTTATTACCCTGCTTTAAATCTAACAATTCATTGTCAGTAGCCTGTGAAATGGTTCTCCTGTCAAAAATGCGTAGAAATTCTGCCTTGAAATCTTCGAACTTGTAGAGTACCGGATCATCTGTTGATACCAAAGGAAGAGACCATGCTGCTGCATCTCCACTCAGATAAGACAGAACAAAAGCCACTTTGGATTGATCCTCCTTAAACAAAATGGGTTTGCACAAAAAGTGCAACGAGCACTGTGTCAGAAAAATTTGGGCCTTAAGTGGATCCCCCTGAAACCTCTCAGGAGGTGCCAGAGGAATAGTGGGTGACATGGCATGTACTACTTGGGTAGTTAACTCTGTGGATGACGAGGATGGAGCAAAACCCTGAAATTTTGATCTCTCAAAACTGGGACTTGGACTACTAGCTAACTCATCTAATCTTTGCCGTAAATAGTTAGTCTCCAAATTGGATTTCCTTATCTCTTCTTGAGTGTCCCTCAACTGTTTTTGCATACCCTCCAGCACTGAGGTCAAAGCCTTCATATCTAAACCCTCAGCCATCTCGCCCAGACAGAAGGCACAATGTCTTTTGGCACTTCAATCTGTCAAGAGGACTAACCTGCACTCCAGTAGTCTGTAGGGGCGATCTAGTGGGGGTCTTCAGAAGATAAGTTCCCAACTCCCAATCACCCCTGCACCCAGAATACTCTGAGTCCAAGAACGAAAGGGAAAGGGGAAGTGGATAACATACAAGAGAGACTGCCACACCCTGGTGCCTTCTAGGATTACGATGTGTCGAGGACACCTGCAAAAGTAACAAAATATTAATACGTTCCCACAGGATTTGGAATTCACAGTTCACAGTTCACTCTTCTAAGAACTTATTCATTTTTATGACATCACAGTTGTCTAGAAATACCTGATAAGAGTGTGGATTGCGCTGCTCTCTTTAGATGACTCTATTGCTGGTAAATGATGATAGACCTTTTTCCAGAAGAAGCTTGGACCCTTGATGTGAGTAAGGATATAACCTATATGCGCATATATTATAACCCCTAAACACTTCTCCAACTAGATGCAGTTCAAAGAGGAAGTAGATCCACAGGATAGAGTATGGATGCTCCTTACTGGAATTCCGTTATATTTTACTTTCAAGTCTATTTAAATATCGAAGACTGTATTGCTTGCTTTTAACCCAGCAGTGTCTCTCTATGACTCTTGATTCTAGAGTTCGTGAATAAGATGCCGCTAGGATGTTCAAAAAAGTAATGGCAGCTTAAGCAGAGATGCTGCAAAGAAACTGTAATGTCTTATAAGGCAGGTTAAGCAGAGATGCTGCGCAGGAACTGAATGAGCTTGAGTTTCAACCAGAACTTTTCGCACTGCGAGTTATTTAAAAAAAAACTCATAATCTCCAGCGCAAATGTAAACTTGAAGAAGCGCCTAATATATTCAGCTCACGAAATCAGATTGGAAGATAATCCGCTACAAAATGTCAAGCGGCTTACCTCTGTACTGTCGAAGATCCTAAACTGAGTGACAGCGACTCGTAACTGACTCCTTACTGAGAACGAGTGACTGACAGTGTCTTTTTCTTCCCATCAGATGAACTCTCATGAAAAAAACAATAACCAAAATGAGAATTCCCAGAGACTCTCCGAAATGCTGCCGCTTGACTCTGAATGACGGTTGAAGTGCGCAGAGCTCAGAAAGAACGCGCACGAAATGGCCGCTTGTAATAAAAAAGACTAGAACGCTAACCTTGCGCTAGAGCGGCACAAGCTGACTTGACCAGTCCCCAATATCTTTTCTGTACCAAGGAATTTCTATAACCACAGGAACGATGAAACCAGGGGAACTTCTTGAATTTGGAACCTGGCAATGAAGAACAGCATGTTGACACCAGGGCGGGCTTGACAGTTGTATTTGGTACGTCAACAATCAGCCGACACGTGTTTCGTCGTGTAGGTGTAGTCCACAACGACTCTTCAGGACTGATAACAAAACAAACAACCCGATTTAACTATAGAATCAGTTGTATAGATACAGCACTTTCACAAATCATGGATTGTGACTTTCTGTGACCGTTCACACCCCCATGCCGTGCTGAGTATCATTAGAGATTCAGAGTGTCCGAGGGTGATGTATATATTTCTAGTGACTTTTATCACGTTTGATCATTTCACAAATCATAGATTGTGACTTGCTGTGACCGTTCACACCCCCATGCCGTGTTGAGTATCATTAGAGATTCAGAGTGTCCGAGGGTGATGTATGTGTTTCTAGTGACTTTTATCACATTCGATCATTACTGTTCATTTTAACATAATCCTAAAAAAATGACATTTGATACACCTAACTCATTACGTGTACTCGTATGGTATTCCATATTTCACAGTGGTAAGTGCTGTATTCGAAGAGTGCATTAAAATCAAAACGTTTATCCAAAAGTGTAATAGCGTCTCAGAGTTGATGATCAGTGAATTGCATGCAAGACAGAACTTGTGATTATAGAGTTATTAAATTAAAGTCTAAAGTGACGGAAATTGTAAAGGGGAGCCTACCTTGTGGCTTTTCTGCACGTGAGCAGGTTTGTTAAGATTAGCTTTAGTATGGAAGTAGATCTATCGAGATAACAGGAAAGCATAAGAAAGGGGCAATATGAATTTAAAGAATTATTGTTTTTAAGTCTGAAACTCAAAGTCGAGAAGTGGTCAAGATTGTGACTTACCAGATTTATATCAGGGGTTGGTAAGTAGATAGGTATGGCAAGTGTGTATGCCTCCTAAAGGTTGTGGGCACTTCAAGTTGAAAGTGGTACTCATGGGCTGTTAAAGAAAATCGGTGTCACGTCATAATATGCACCACGTAAACATTTAATCCATTAGCAATATTAGTCTTTCATAAGGAAATTCACGTAAAGACACACTGTACCGTAATACGTGTGTGTATGAAGCTGTCACCGGGAGGGGATCCACTAGATAGTCGTATTCTTCATCATTAGGACAAGCGTAGCCCACCGTTCATGTAGTTATCACTAATGAAAAATGAGTAAGGTAAGTATCTGACGATCACCATAATGGTCTAAAACGCCGAGTACGGCGGTTATTTAAGATGAGTTCAAAGTTCGTGATTAAGAGCAATCGTGTCGTTGGTCACAAGAAGGGGAGAGCATTCTTACCGTGTGGGCGAGATCCCTCCTCCTAAGTTTCCCGGTCGCCGTTTTCCAGAGAACGGACATGTGACCCGGAAACGGAAACGTATTTCAGTGTTTTCGGCTAAAAACTCTAGAGCGTAAAGTAAGCTAAGGGTCCGCCATGTTGGGTGTTGATCCTATTGCTTTATAAGTCTCATTTGAAAGTTTACTGAGTATGTGTTAGGTCTAAGGGTTGGCAAATCAAAGAACGATGTTAGTCAGGTCGTTGTTTTAATTTAAATTAGGGAAAGCAATTACGGAACCCTAAAAAGAAAATTTACAATGAAATTTAAAATCATATAGCGCGAGTGTGTAAAGTCACTTCCCAATGTTATCTAAACATTAGGTGGGGTTGCAATATGCAACAAATGCATTTGTCTCGAGAAAGCTAGAGGAAAGAGTGTCCAATGCGATGTTTTCATCATCACTCCTCTACCTTGGTCATTGTAGTTTCCGCGTTAGACAATTGGCGAACCCATAGAAAGGGTCTCATGTTAAAGGACACGTTGTAGTATAGACTACAGTTTTTGGCAAAGGTTAGTTTTAAAAGAAAAGAAAAGAAAAAGGTCGAGTGAATGAAGTTCGTACGTGAATCAGGTGGTCAAAGTGGGTGATCCAGTGGGATTCCATGCACTATAGTTGTGTTGATCGTGTTTAAAACGATTTGGTGACAATCGTTTACATTTCGTGACTTTCAACATAGTTCATGGCCATCGTATATCATGAGGAATGTACAAGTCATACATTTTTAGCAATATAAACAAATAGCATCTTTACATTTACTTAAATCATCTCGTACATTTTACATATAAGTATCAATATTCCATTATGTCGTGGATCCCTAAGATAATGAATTAATCACCCAAAAAGAATTGCATCTCTGGGTCATAATTAAGCCCGTGTTCCACGCACTGCAAGCGCATGATCCACATGGCTTCCCTTCTCCTCAATGTTAATTCTCGGTTGCCACCTCTAATATTCAGTGGCACCACATCAATGCCATAGAAGCATACCTTGATGTCATCCTCCAAAGGTTGGCACTCAGCAACATGTAAGGCCACTGGATATTTTGGATCTCTTTTTTGAATTGCTCTCATATGTTCGGCTAGTCTATCCTTCAGAGCCCTGATGGTGCTGCCAACATGAAATTTGCCACATTGGCACTCGATAATGTAAACTACGTATTTAGTCAGGCATGTGATATTCTGTTTGATTTTGTAGGTAATTTGATCAAAACCTTTAAAAGTCAGTGTTCCATGTTTACCCCATATGCACATGGAGCAAAAACCACATTTATAGAAACCCAAACTTTTGGTAGTGAGCCAATCGTGAGTTCTTGTGTTTTCGAGGAACAGTAGGGCTAAGCAAGTTCTTAAGTGTGTGGCCCTTTCTGTATGTGATCATTGGTCTATTTGGTATCCATTCTTTGAGAACAGGATCTGATGTCAGGAGATTCCAGTGTTTATTAAAGCTCTTCCTGACTGTTTGATGTAAGGCATTAAATTCAGTGATTAGTCTCACTGGTGGTTTGGAGGATATAGGTTTGGTACGTGTGATGAGGCAATCTGGTCTCTTGGTTCTTCTAACTCTTTTCTCAGCTTTTGTGATGACTTCTTTAGGGTAACCTCTACGTAGAAATCTATTATTCATGTTGGTGATGCATTGATCAAACTCAGTGTCCTCACTACAATTGCGTCTGGCTCTTAAAAATTCTCCATAAGGAATGGAGCGTATTTGGTGTTGTGGATGGGAGCTAGTCGCATGTAGGATGGAGTTACATGAAGTGGGTTTCCTGTAAAGTCTGCTGTGTAAACTGTTTTCCTTGACATAGAATTCTAGATTTAGGAACTCCATTTTGCTAGTACTCTGATGCATGGTGAAGCTTATTTCCCATGTATTTGAGTTCAGATAGTCAAAAAAGGAATGAAGTGTTTCATTAGAGCCAGACCATAATAAAAAGCAGTCATCTATATAACGACCCCAATAAATCACAGAATCGATATATTGTGCTCCCTTGGTACCCCAGATATATTCCGCTTCTAATGCTCCCATAAAGAGATTGGCAAAAGAAGGAGAAAATTTAGAGCCCATAGCAACGCCCTTCTTTTGGCGGTACCATTTTCGGTCAAAAATGAAGCAGTTGTTGTTCAAAATGATGTCCATCATCTTTATCAACATTTTGGTGTGAGCCCATAGTGAAGCCGGTCTGTTAGTTAGTAAACTACTGATGGCATCCATTCCTAGTGTGGGATTGATGCTGGTGTATAGAGACACCACACCCATGGTCACCAGAATGGTTCCTTGTTGCCATTCAATGTCTGTCATGATGTCCAGTATGTGTTTGGAATCTCGTATGTAAGACGGTAGATTTTTTACAAGGGGACCCAGGAATAGGTCAACATATTCTGCCAGTCGTTCCGTGGGACCTCCTATACCTGACACTATTGGTCTGCCCGGGGGAAAAGGGAGGTTTTTATGGATCTTGGGTAAGGTGTATAACCAAGGAAAAGTAGGTCTAGAAACTTTCAAATATAGGTATTCGTCGTTATCTAAGAGACCAGATTGTTTCCAGGTTAATAGAAGATCATTAATCAAAATGGTTAGGGGACCCATGGGGTTCTGAGATAATGGTTCATAACACGAATCATCACTTAATTGTGTCTGTATCTCATTGTTGTAGTCTGAGAGATTCATTACTACGATATTGCCCCCTTTGTCTGCCTTTCTGATAATGATGTTAGAATTGTCGCTTAAGGTCGATAATGCTGAACGTTCACCTCTTGTCAGATTATCTTTATATTTGAATTTCATTTCTAGGTTATTGATGTTAAAACTATTCAAATCATCCTGAACATGCCTGTAAAAATTGTCTATAGAATTGCCCCCTGGTAGAGTTGGGGTCCATTTAGATTTACATTTCAGACCACTATTTAAGCCAAAGTCAGGTTCCACGTCTAGTTCTTCTAAAAGTCTCTCCATGTCATAAGGACTCTCTTCTACATCTGTTAAAGAAAGAAGCAAATGTGTTGATTGCACGTCTTTAATTGTTAGTGATTCATGATCAAATACATGAGGAATGTTCTTCGTATGTCTCGTGGGATTATGTTGTCCCGCAAAATGTTTTTTTAATTTTAGATTTCGTACAAATTTAAAGACATCAATTTTCGTTTGACACATATCCCCAGTAGCATATGGATTGAAACTCAAACCTTTACAGAGTAAAGAAACCATATCATCATTTAAAGGGAACGAAGAAAGGTTGATGACTTGTACCTGTTCGTTTACTACAGTTAGTTCCTCTGTGTCCCTGATCTCAATTTCTTTCGATAGTCCTCTTTTGCTGAGGCGTCTGCCCCTGTGGGTTTTGGGTCGACGGCGCCTCTTGGGGGTGGAATCCTGTTGCCTTTCCTGATGCGCTGCATTTCTAATAAAAAAGGCGTCTGTGTGGTGTTCGTGTTGCTATTTTCTGGGGATTCATTCTCCGTCTCGCTAAGTCCAGTAAGGCTCAGTGAGTTACTGCTGGAATTAACTGAGTTAGATGTGGTGGATCTGCCAGTTTGAGACCCTTGTTGGTTTTTGGGGATCATGAAATCATATTTCCGATCAAAAGTATAGACCCTTCCATCTCTATAATCAGCCTCATCTCGCTTGATCTGACGTGCCTTTCTGTTCTTAATCTCAGCTTGATGTGCGAGTAGAATCTCATCCAGCATCGTGTAATTTTTGACTGTGGCTTCTGGTAGATTCAGGTCTTTTATTTCTTGTTCTAGAATAGAGATTTCTAGTTGTAATTTCACTGTTTTCCGCTCAGCACTCTCGATCAGAATATCCATGAGTGTCATGGAATTGTGATTAAGTGTATCTTCCCATTTGGTCATCAGATCTAGATCTAGATCGTCATAGGTGGGAAAAACTTGGGAGCGTAGTCCCCTTGGAATCTGTTTCAGTCTAATGTAATGTTTGAGAGTGGTGCCGTCCCACCATCGGGAGTTCTCTTGTTTTTTAAGTTTTTCTAATCTGAAAAACTTGTCTCTGAGACCTTCAGTTCTTTTGGGACCTGTGGTGACGGAGGCCTTATGTGTGGGCATACCTTTGGCTAGGTTCTCAAATAAGTCTGCTGCTGCCTTGGCTCTATCCATAACGATCAGCGTGAGGAATTGATTAGTTAGGTAGTTTTTACCTTAATTCTAGACGTGGAGGCGCTCTGACTGGGTTAACAACTAAATGCAGAGATAAGGGTTTTACAAAGAACTCAGTAAAATGCAGCGCTCTTCCTAGTGTGTACGTCTAATAGTTATAACGATTTGGTTGGATAGTGGTGCGTTAAGAGCGAGCGGAGAAGCCCCTAACCGCTCAAAGGTGAAATACGAAAATCCCACTGAACTGAAAAACAGCAATGCTCTCGCACACAATAAAGTAATGTTCATAGATGGTAATCAAAATTAAAACATGACAACAATATCAGTCAAGGATAGAAGCAGAGTCTTGAACGTGTATATCAAGGTAGGTTGTATTTGGTACGTCAACAATCAGCCGACACGTGTTTCGTCGTGTAGGTGTAGTCCACAACGACTCTTCAGGGCTGATAACAAAACAAACAACCCGATTTAACTATAGAATCAGTTGTATAGATACAGCACTTTCACAAATCATGGATTGTGACTTTCTGTGACCGTTCACACCCCCATGCCGTGCTGAGTATCATTAGAGATTCAGAGTGTCCGAGGGTGATGTATATATTTCTAGTGACTTTTATCACGTTTGATCATTTCACAAATCATAGATTGTGACTTGCTGTGACCGTTCACACCCCCATGCCGTGTTGAGTATCATTAGAGATTCAGAGTGTCCGAGGGTGATGTATGTGTTTCTAGTGACTTTTATCACATTCGATCATTACTGTTCATTTTAACATAATCCTAAAAAAATGACATTTGATACACCTAACTCATTACGTGTACTCGTATGGTATTCCATATTTCACAGTGGTAAGTGCTGTATTCGAAGAGTGCATTAAAATCAAAACGTTTATCCAAAAGTGTAATAGCGTCTCAGAGTTGATGATCGGTGAATTGCATGCAAGACAGAACTTGTGATTATAGAGTTATTAAATTAAAGTCTAAAGTGACGGAAATTGTAAAGGGGAGCCTACCTTGTGGCTTTTCTGCACGTGAGCAGGTTTGTTAAGATTAGCTTTAGTATGGAAGTAGATCTATCGAGATAACAGGAAAGCATAAGAAAGGGGCAATATGAATTTAAAGAATTATTGTTTTTAAGTCTGAAACTCAAAGTCGAGAAGTGGTCAAGATTGTGACTTACCACATTTATATCAGGGGTTGGTAAGTAGATAGGTATGGCAAGTGTGTATGCCTCCTAAAGGTTGTGGGCACTTCAAGTTGAAAGTGGTACTCATGGGCTGTTAAAGAAAATCGGTGTCACGTCATAATATGCACCACGTAAACATTTAATCCATTAGCAATATTAGTCTTTCATAAGGAAATTCACGTAAAGACACACTGTACCTTAATACGTGTGTGTATGAAGCTGTCACCGGGAGGGGATCCACTAGATAGTCGTATTCTTCATCATTAGGACAAGCGTAGCCCACCGTTCATGTAGTTATCACTAATGAAAAATGAGTAAGGTAAGTATCTGACGATCACCATAATGGTCTAAAACGCCGAGTACGGCGGTTATTTAAGATGAGTTCAAAGTTCGTGATTAAGAGCAATCGTGTCGTTGGTCACAAGAAGGGGTGAGCATTCTTACCGTGTGGGCGAGATCCCTCCTCCTAAGTTTCCCGGTCGCCGTTTTCCAGAGAACGGACATGTGACCCAGAAACGGAAACGTATTTCAGTGTTTTCGGCTAAAAACTCTAGAGCGTAAAGTAAGCTAAGGGTCCGCCATGTTGGGTGTTGATCCTATTGCTTTATAAGTCTCATTTGAAAGTTTACTGAGTATGTGTTAGGTCTAAGGGTTGGCAAATCAAAGAACGATGTTAGTCAGGTCGTTGTTTTAATTTAAATTAGGGAAAGCAATTACGGAACCCTAAAAAGAAAATTTAAAATGAAATTTAAAATCATATAGCGCGAGTGTGTAAAGTCACTTCCCAATGTTATCTAAACATTAGGTGGTGTTGCAAAATGCAACAAATGCATTTGTCTCGAGAAAGCTAGAGGAAAGAGTGTCCAATGCGATGTTTTCATCATCACTCCTCTACCTTGGTCATTGTAGTTTCCGCGTTAGACAATTGGCGAACCCATAGAAAGGGTCTCATGTTAAAGGACACGTTGTAGTATAGACTACAGTTTTTGGCAAAGGTTAGTTTTAAAAGAAAAGAAAAGAAAAAGGTCGAGTGAATGAAGTTCGTACGTGAATCAGGTGGTCAAAGTGGGTGATCCAGTGGGATTCCATGCACTATAGTTGTGTTGATCGTGTTTAAAAGGATTTGGTGACAATCGTTTACATTTCGTGACTTTCAACATAGTTCATGGCCATCGTATATCATGAGGAATGTACAAGTCATACATTTTTAGCAATATAAACAAATAGCATCTTTACATTTACTTAAATCATCTCGTACATTTTACATATAAGTATCAATATTCCATTATGTCGTGGATCCCTAAGATAATGAATTAATCACCCAAAAAGAATTGCATCTCTGGGTCATAATTAAGCCCGTGTTCCACGCACTGCAAGTGCATGATGCACATGGCTTCCCTTCTCCTCAATGTTAATTCTCGGTTGCCACCTCTAATATTCAGTGGCACCACATCAATGCCATAGAAGCGTACCTTGATGTCATCCTCCAAAGGTTGGCACTCAGCAACATGTAAGGCCACTGGATATTTTGGATCTCTTTTTTGAATTGCTCTCATATGTTCGGCTAGTCTATCCTTCAGAGCCCTGATGGTGCTGCCAACATAAAATTTGCCACATTGGCACTCGATAATGTAAACTACGTATTTAGTCAGGCATGTGATATTCTGTTTGATTTTGTAGGTAATTTGATCAAAACCTTTAAAAGTCAGTGTTCCATGTTTACCCCATATGCACATGGAGCAAAAACCACATTTATAGAAACCCAAACTTTTGGTAGTGAGCCAATCGTGAGTTCTTGTGTTTCGAGGAACAGTAGGGCTAAGCAAGTTCTTAAGTGTGTGGCCCTTTCTGTATGTGATCATTGGTCTATTTGGTATCCATTCTTTGAGAACAGGATCTGATGTCAGGAGATTCCAATGTTTATTAAAGCTCTTCCTGACTGTTTGATGTAAGGCATTAAATTCAGTGATTAGTCTCACTGGTGGTTTGGAGGATATAGGTTTGGTACGTGTGATGAGGCAATCTGGTCTCTTGGTTCTTCTAACTCTTTTCTCAGCTTTTGTGATGACTTCTTTAGGGTAACCTCTACGTAGAAATCTATTATTCATGTTGGTGATGCATTGATCAAACTCAGTGTCCTCACTACAATTGCGTCTGGCTCTTAAAAATTCTCCATAAGGAATAGAGCGTATTTGGTGTTGTGGATGGGAGCTAGTCGCATGTAGGATGGAGTTACATGAAGTGGGTTTCCTGTAAAGTCTGCTGTGTAAACTGTTTTCCTTGACATAGAATTCTAGATCTAGGAACTCCATTTTGCTAGTACTCTGATGCATGGTGAAGCTTATTTCCCATGTATTTGAGTTCAGATAGTCAAAAAAGGAATGAAGTGTTTCATTAGAGCCAGACCATAATAAAAAGCAGTCATCTATATGACGACCCCAATAAATCACAGAATCGATATATTGTGCTCCCTTGGTACCCCAGATATATTCCGCTTCTAATGCTCCCATAAAGAGATTGGCAAAAGAAGGAGAAAATTTAGAGCCCATAGCAACGCCCTTCTTTTGGCGGTACCATTTTCGGTCAAAAATGAAGCAGTTGTTGTTCAAAATGATGTCCATCATCTTTATCAACATTTTGGTGTGAGCCCATAGTGAAGCCGGTCTGTTAGTTAGTAAACTACTGATGGCATCCATTCCTAGTGTGGGATTGATGCTGGTGTATAGAGACACCACACCCATGGTCACCAGAATGGTTCCTTGTTGCCATTCAATGTCTGTCATGATGTCCAGTATGTGTTTGGAATCTCGTATGTAAGACGGTAGATTTTTTACAAGGGGACCCAGGAATAGGTCAACATATTCTGCCAGTCGTTCCGTGGGACCTCCTATACCTGACACTATTGGTCTGCCCGGGGGAAAAGGGAGGTTTTTATGGATCTTGGGTAAGGTGTATAACCAAGGAAAAGTAGGTCTAGAAACTTTCAAATATAGGTATTCGTCGTTATCTAAGAGACCAGATTGTTTCCAGTTTAATAGAAGATCATTAATCAAAATGGTTAGGGGACCCATGGGGTTCTGAGATAATGGTTCATAACACGAATCATCACTTAATTGTTTCTGTATCTCATTGTTGTAGTCTGAGAGATTCATTACTACGATATTGCCCCCTTTGTCTGCCTTTCTGATAATGATGTTAGAATTGTCGCTTAAGGTCGATAATGCTGAACGTTCACCTCTTGTCAGATTATCTTTATATTTGAATTTCATTTCTAGGTTATTGATGTTAAAACTATTCAAATCATCCTGAACATGCCTGTAAAAATTGTCTATAGAATTGCCCCCTGGTAGAGTTGGGGTCCATTTAGATTTACATTTCAGACCACTATTTAAGCCAAAGTCAGGTTCCACATCTAGTTCTTCTAAAAGTCTCTCCATGTCATAAGGACTCTCTACTACATCTGTTAAAGAAAGAAGCAAATGTGTTGATTGCACGTCTTTAATTGTTAGTGATTCATGATCAAATACATGAGGAATGTTCTTCGTATGTCTCGTGGGATTATGTTGTCCCGCAAAATGTTTTTTTAATTTTAGATTTCGTACAAATTTAAAGACATCAATTTTCGTTTGACACATATCCCCAGTAGCATATGGATTGAAACTCAAACCTTTACAGAGTAAAGAAACCATATCATCATTTAAAGGGAACGAAGAAAGGTTGATGACTTGTACCTGTTCGTTTACTACAGTTAGTTCCTCTGTGTCCCTGATCTCAATTTCTTTCGATAGTCCTCTTTTGCTGAGGCGTCTGCCCCTGTGGGTTTTGGGTCGACGGCGCCTCTTGGGGGTGGAATCCTGTTGCCTTTCCTGATGCGCTGCATTTCTAATAAAAAAGGCGTCTGTGTGGTGTTCGTGTTGCTATTTTCTGGGGATTCATTCTCCGTCTCGCTAAGTCCAGTAAGGCTCAGTGAGTTACTGCTGGAATTAACTGAGTTAGATGTGGTGGATCTGCCAGTTTGAGACCCTTGTTTGTTTTTGGGGATCATGAAATCATATTTCCGATCAAAAGTATAGACCCTTCCATCTCTATAATCAGCCTCATCTCGCTTGATCTGACGTGCCTTTCTGTTCTTAATCTCAGCTTGATGTGCGAGTAGAATCTCATCCAGCATCGTGTAATTTTTGACTGTGGCTTCTGGTAGATTCAGGTCTTTTATTTCTTGTTCTAGAATAGAGATTTCTAGTTGTAATTTCACTGTTTTCCGCTCAGCACTCTCGATCAGAATATCCATGAGTGTCATGGAATTGTGATTAAGTGTATCTTCCCATTTGGTCATCAGATCTAGATCTAGATCGTCATAGGTGGGAAAAACTTGTGAGCGTAGTCCCCTTGGAATCTGTTTCAGTCTTATGTAATGTTTGAGAGTGGTGCCGTCCCACCATCGGGAGTTCTCTTGTTTTTTAAGTTTTTCTAATCTGAAAAACTTGTCTCTGAGACCTTCAGTTCTTTTGGGACCTGTGGTGACGGAGGCCTTATGTGTGGGCATACCTTTGGCTAGGTTCTCAAATAAGTCTGCTGCTGCCTTGGCTCTATCCATAACGATCAGCGTGAGGAATTGATTAGTTAGGTAGTTTTTACCTTAATTCTAGACGTGGAGGCGCTCTGACTGGGTTAACAACTAAATGCAGAGATAAGGGTTTTACAAAGAACTCAGTAAAATGCAGCGCTCTTCCTAGTGTGTACGTCTAATAGTTATAACGATTTGGTTGGATAGTGGTGCGTTAAGAGCGAGCGGAGAAGCCCCTAACCGCTCAAAGGTGAAATACGAAAATCCCACTGAACTGAAAAACAGCAATGCTCTCGCACACAATAAAGTAATGTTCATAGATGGTAATCAAAATTAAAACATGACAACAATATCAGTCAAGGATAGAAGCAGAGTCTTGAACGTGTATATCAAGGTAGGTTGTATTTGGTACGTCAACAATCAGCCGACACGTGTTTCGTCGTGTAGGTGTAGTCCACAACGACTCTTCAGAGCTGATAACAAAACAAACAACCCGATTTAACTATAGAATCAGTTGTATAGATACAGCACTTTCACAAATCATGGATTGTGACTTTCTGTGACCGTTCACACCCCCATGCCGTGCTGAGTATCATTAGAGATTCAGAGTGTCCGAGGGTGATGTATATATTTCTAGTGACTTTTATCATGTTTGATCATTTCACAAATCATAGATTGTGACTTGCTGTGACCGTTCACACCCCCATGCCGTGTTGAGTATCATTAGAGATTCAGAGTGTCCGAGGGTGATGTATGTGTTTCTAGTGACTTTTATCACATTCGATCATTACTGTTCATTTTAACATAATCCTAAAAAAATGACATTTGATACACCTAACTCATTACGTGTACTCGTATGGTATTCCATATTTCACAGTGGTAAGTGCTGTATTCGAAGAGTGCATTAAAATCAAAACGTTTATCCAAAAGTGTAATAGCGTCTCAGAGTTGATGATCGGTGAATTGCATGCAAGACAGAACTTGTGATTATAGAGTTATTAAATTAAAGTCTAAAGTGACGGAAATTGTAAAGGGGAGCCTACCTTGTGGCTTTTCTGCACGTGAGCAGGTTTGTTAAGATTAGCTTTAGTATGGAAGTAGATCTATCGAGATAACAGGAAAGCATAAGAAAGGGGCAATATGAATTTAAAGAATTATTGTTTTTAAGTCTGAAACTCAAAGTCGAGAAGTGGTCAAGATTGTGACTTACCACATTTATATCAGGGGTTGGTAAGTAGATAGGTATGGCAAGTGTGTATGCCTCCTAAAGGTTGTGGGCACTTCAAGTTGAAAGTGGTACTCATGGGCTGTTAAAGAAAATCGGTGTCACGTCATAATATGCACCACGTAAACATTTAATCCATTAGCAATATTAGTCTTTCATAAGGAAATTCACGTAAAGACACACTGTACCTTAATACGTGTGTGTATGAAGCTGTCACCGGGAGGGGATCCACTAGATAGTCGTATTCTTCATCATTAGGACAAGCGTAGCCCACCGTTCATGTAGTTATCACTAATGAAAAATGAGTAAGGTAAGTATCTGACGATCACCATAATGGTCTAAAACGCCGAGTACGGCGGTTATTTAAGATGAGTTCAAAGTTCGTGATTAAGAGCAATCGTGTCGTTGGTCACAAGAAGGGGAGAGCATTCTTACCGTGTGGGCGAGATCCCTCCTCCTAAGTTTCCCGGTCGCCGTTTTCCAGAGAACGGACATGTGACCCGGAAACGGAAACGTATTTCAGTGTTTTCGGCTAAAAACTCTAGAGCGTAAAGTAAGCTAAGGGTCCGCCATGTTGGGTGTTGATCCTATTGCTTTATAAGTCTCATTTGAAAGTTTACTGAGTATGTGTTAGGTCTAAGGGTTGGCAAATCAAAGAACGATGTTAGTCAGGTCGTTGTTTTAATTTAAATTAGGGAAAGCAATTACGGAACCCTAAAAAGAAAATTTAAAATGAAATTTAAAATCATATAGCGCGAGTGTGTAAAGTCACTTCCCAATGTTATCTAAACATTAGGTGGTGTTGCAAAATGCAACAAATGCATTTGTCTCGAGAAAGCTAGAGGAAAGAGTGTCCAATGCGATGTTTTCATCATCACTCCTCTACCTTGGTCATTGTAGTTTCCGCGTTAGACAATTGGCGAACCCATAGAAAGGGTCTCATGTTAAAGGACACGTTGTAGTATAGACTACAGTTTTTGGCAAAGGTTAGTTTTAAAAGAAAAGAAAAGAAAAAGGTCGAGTGAATGAAGTTCGTACGTGAATCAGGTGGTCAAAGTGGGTGATCCAGTGGGATTCCATGCACTATAGTTGTGTTGATCGTGTTTAAAACGATTTGGTGACAATCGTTTACATTTCGTGACTTTCAACATAGTTCATGGCCATCGTATATCATGAGGAATGTACAAGTCATACATTTTCAGCAATATAAACAAATAGCATCTTTACATTTACTTAAATCATCTCGTACATTTTACATATAAGTATCAATATTCCATTATGTCGTGGATCCCTAAGATAATGAGTTAATCACCCAAAAAGAATTGCATCTCTGGGTCATAATTAAGCCTGTGTTCCACGCACTGCAAGTGCATGATCCACATGGCTTCCCTTCTCCTCAATGTTAATTCTCGGTTGCCACCTCTAATATTCAGTGACACCACATCAATGCCATAGAAGCGTACCTTGATGTCATCCTCCAAAGGTTGGCACTCAGCAACATGTAAGGCCACTGGATATTTTGGATCTCTTTTTTGAATTGCTCTCATATGTTCGGCTAGTCTATCCTTCAGAGCCCTGATGGTGCTGCCAACATAAAATTTGCCACATTGGCACTCGATAATGTAAACTACGTATTTAGTCAGGCATGTGATATTCTGTTTGATTTTGTAGGTAATTTGATCAAAACCTTTAAAAGTCAGTGTTCCATGTTTACCCCATATGCACATGGAGCAAAAACCACATTTATAGAAACCCAAACTTTTGGTAGTGAGCCAATCGTGAGTTCTTGTGTTTCGAGGAACAGTAGGGCTAAGCAAGTTCTTAAGTGTGTGGCCCTTTCTGTATGTGATCATTGGTCTATTTGGTATCCATTCTTTGAGAACAGGATCTGATGTCAGGAGATTCCAATGTTTATTAAAGCTCTTCCTGACTGTTTGATGTAAGGCATTAAATTCAGTGATTAGTCTCACTGGTGGTTTGGAGGATATAGGTTTGGTACGTGTGATGAGGCAATCTGGTCTCTTGGTTCTTCTAACTCTTTTCTCAGCTTTTGTGATGACTTCTTTAGGGTAACCTCTACGTAGAAATCTATTATTCATGTTGGTGATGCATTGATCAAACTCAGTGTCCTCACTACAATTGCGTCTGGCTCTTAAAAATTCTCCATAAGGAATGGAGCGTATTTGGTGTTGTGGATGGGAGCTAGTCGCATGTAGGATGGAGTTACATGAAGTGGGTTTCCTGTGCAGTCTGCTGTGTAAACTGTTTTCCTTGACATAGAATTCTAGATCTAGGAACTCCATTTTGCTAGTACTCTGATGCATGGTGAAGCTTATTTCCCATGTATTTGAGTTCAGATAGTCAAAAAAGGAATGAAGTGTTTCATTAGAGCCAGACCATAATAAAAAGCAGTCATCTATATGACGACCCCAATAAATCACAGAATCGATATATTGTGCTCCCTTGGTACCCCAGATATATTCCGCTTCTAATGCTCCCATAAAGAGATTGGCAAAAGAAGGAGAAAATTTAGAGCCCATAGCAACGCCCTTCTTTTGGCGGTACCATTTTCGGTCAAAAATGAAGCAGTTGTTGTTCAAAATGATGTCCATCATCTTTATCAACATTTTGGTGTGAGCCCATAGTGAAGCCGGTCTGTTAGTTAGTAAACTACTGATGGCATCCATTCCTAGTGTGGGATTGATGCTGGTGTATAGAGACACCACACCCATGGTCACCAGAATGGTTCCTTGTTGCCATTCAATGTCTGTCATGATGTCCAGTATGTGTTTGGAATCTCGTATGTAAGACGGTAGATTTTTTACAAGGGGACCCAGGAATAGGTCAACATATTCTGCCAGTCGTTCCGTGGGACCTCCTATACCTGACACTATTGGTCTGCCCGGGGGAAAAGGGAGGTTTTTATGGATCTTGGGTAAGGTGTATAACCAAGGAAAAGTAGGTCTAGAAACTTTCAAATATAGGTATTCGTCGTTATCTAAGAGACCAGATTGTTTCCAGTTTAATAGAAGATCATTAATCAAAATGGTTAGGGGACCCATGGGGTTCTGAGATAATGGTTCATAACACAAATCATCACTTAATTGTTTCTGTATCTCATTGTTGTAGTCTGAGAGATTCATTACTACGATATTGCCCCCTTTGTCTGCCTTTCTGATAATGATGTTAGAATTGTCGCTTAAGGTCGATAATGCTGAACGTTCACCTCTTGTCAGATTATCTTTATATTTGAATTTCATTTCTAGGTTATTGATGTTAAAACTATTCAAATCATCCTGAACATGCCTGTAAAAATTGTCTATAGAATTGCCCCCTGGTAGAGTTGGGGTCCATTTAGATTTACATTTCAGACCACTATTTAAGCCAAAGTCAGGTTCCACATCTAGTTCTTCTAAAAGTCTCTCCATGTCATAAGGACTCTCTACTACATCTGTTAAAGAAAGAAGCAAATGTGTTGATTGCACGTCTTTAATTGTTAGTGATTCATGATCAAATACATGAGGAATGTTCTTCGTATGTCTCGTGGGATTATGTTGTCCCGCAAAATGTTTTTTTAATTTTAGATTTCGTACAAATTTAAAGACATCAATTTTCGTTTGACACATATCCCCAGTAGCATATGGATTGAAACTCAAACCTTTACAGAGTAAAGAAACCATATCATCATTTAAAGGGAACGAAGAAAGGTTGATGACTTGTACCTGTTCATTTACTACAGTTAGTTCCTCTGTGTCCCTGATCTCAATTTCTTTCGATAGTCCTCTTTTGCTGAGGCGTCTGCCCCTGTGGGTTTTGGGTCGACGGCGCCTCTTGGGGGTGGAATCCTGTTGCCTTTCCTGATGCGCTGCATTTCTAATAAAAAAGGCGTCTGTGTGGTGTTCGTGTTGCTATTTTCTGGGGATTCATTCTCCGTCTCGCTAAGTCCAGTAAGGCTCAGTGAGTTACTGCTGGAATTAACTGAGTTAGATGTGGTGGATCTGCCAGTTTGAGACCCTTGTTTGTTTTTGGGGATCATGAAATCATATTTCCGATCAAAAGTATAGACCCTTCCATCTCTATAATCAGCCTCATCTCGCTTGATCTGACGTGCCTTTCTGTTCTTAATCTCAGCTTGATGTGCGAGTAGAATCTCATCCAGCATCGTGTAATTTTTGACTGTGGCTTCTGGTAGATTCAAGTCTTTTATTTCTTGTTCTAGAATAGAGATTTCTAGTTGTAATTTCACTGTTTTCCGCTCAGCACTCTCGATCAGAATATCCATGAGTGTATATATATATTATATATATATAAATAACTCCCACGTCAACTTACGCCCCTACGATACCACTACTAGGGTTACCAGCTGGGCTGCGGACACTATCAAACCACATGCTTACAGATTGGCACGACTTGGGAGTGACACAGGTGGGGGATTTCTTTAATGGTGGCAAGATGATGACTTTTGAGGACTTTCGCATTACACACCACTCACCGGGGAGGTCGTTCTTGCTACACGCAGGTGTGAAATGTTACATAGCACAGGCTTGGGCCCCTGACGGGACGGAGCCGCCCACGAACCCTCTAATCACGATGCAGTATCTAATGGGGACTGGCGGCCACCTTACCAGGTGGATAACGCATGGCATAAGAGAGGGCAGGGCCATCTCACTGCAACCATTACGAGATAAGTGGGAGCACGACATTGGGAGAACGCTCAGAGATAAGGAATGGGACAGGATCTTGAAATACCCCAAAAAGGTATCGAGGAACCAGAAGCTTAAATTCATACAGCTCATGCTCCTCCACCGAGCATATCTGACGCCTCACCGCCTGCACACCATGTTTCCAGACACTCCTGATACATGCCCAAGGTGTGGGGGGGAGGATGCCCGACTGGTTCACATGCTATGGGCTTGCCCTAAGCTGGGGTACTACTGGACCTCAGTACAGTCTGATTTAGCTAGACTAGTCCCTTCCAAACCATACAACACATTGGAATATACCCTCCTGGGACTGGGCCCCGTGGAGCGGAGAAAGAGCGTAGGTACACGGTTCACGGACTTAACCATGATCTTAGCGAAGCGTGCGATCACCATGAGGTGGAAATCCCCCAAGCCACCAGACCCTGAGATGTGGAGGGCGGAACTAGTGAGGTGGGGAAAGGCTGAAAGTACGACGTTGCAGCGTGAAAAACGCAGAGAGCTTAGGAAACACCCCATCTCCCTAGACTGGAATGCTTTACTGGAGTCCTTAGAGTCGGGGAACGATTCTGACTCAGAACACACCATAGCCTTGGGAGACCAGGAATGAGGGTAGTTCCACATCATAGACTGACACTTATGCGGCGCCCGCCAACAGGTGGGACCCATCGCACGAATCTACAGGTGCACAGCCACAGACGGCACGGACACGACAGTGTCTATCCCCACATACCCCTAGTGCGCATACAACAGGGATACTACACCACACGCCATATACACGTGTACGAATGTCCGACACCACGAGCTGGTATAAAAGTGAATAGGAAGTGCCTGGAGGGGGGAGGGTGAGGGTGGGGGGGGAGTTTAGTTTGGGTGTTACAATGACATAATGGAAAATGAAAATGTGTATATTCTGTCGGTGCGACCATATGATGTAATTATGTGACTCATGTACCGAACTGTTATGCTCTGCTTACCATAACCTCATATATCCTGCTAATAAAGAAATTTTCAAAAAAAAAAAAATCCATGAGTGTCATGGAATTGTGATTAAGTGTATCTTCCCATTTGGTCATCAGATCTAGATCTAGATCGTCATAGGTGGGAAAAACTTGGGAGCGTAGTCCCCTTGGAATCTGTTTCAGTCTAATGTAATGTTTGAGAGTGGTGCCGTCCCACCATCGGGAGTTCTCTTGTTTTTTAAGTTTTTCTAATCTGAAAAACTTGTCTCTGAGACATTCAGTTCTTTTGGGACCTGTGGTGACGGAGGCCTTATGTGTGGGCATACCTTTGGCTAGGTTCTCAAATAAGTCTGCTGCTGCCTTGGCTCTATCCATAACGATCAGCGTGAGGAATTGATTAGTTAGGTAGTTTTTACCTTAATTCTAGACGTGGAGGCGCTCTGACTGGGTTAACAACTAAATGCAGAGATAAGGGTTTTACAAAGAACTCAGTAAAATGCAGCGCTCTTCCTAGTGTGTACGTCTAATAGTTATAACGATTTGGTTGGATAGTGGTGCGTAAAGAGCGAGCGGAGAAGCCCCTAACCGCTCAAAGGTGAAATACGAAAATCCCACTGAACTGGAAAACAGCAATGCTCTCGCACACAGTAAAGTAATGTTCATAGATGGTAATCAAAATTAAAACATGACAACAATATCAGTCAAGGATAGAAGCAGAGTCTTGAACGTGTATATCAAGGTAGGTTGTATTTGGTACGTCAACAATCAGCCGACATGTGTTTCGTCGTGTAGGTGTAGTCCACAACGACTCTTCAGGGCTGATAACAAAACAAACAACCCGATTTAACTATAGAATCAGTTGTATAGATACAGCACTTTCACAAATCATGGATTGTGACTTTCTGTGACCGTTCACACCCCCATGCCGTGCTGAGTATCATTAGAGATTCAGAGTGTCCGAGGGTGATGTATATATTTCTAGTGACTTTTATCACGTTTGATCATTTCACAAATCATAGATTGTGACTTGCTGTGACCGTTCACACCCCCATGCCGTGTTGAGTATCATTAGAGATTCAGAGTGTCCGAGGGTGATGTATGTGTTTCTAGTGACTTTTATCACATTCGATCATTACTGTTCATTTTAACATAATCCTAAAAAAATGACATTTGATACACCTAACTCATTACGTGTACTCGTATGGTATTCCATATTTCACAGTGGTAAGTGCTGTATTCGAAGAGTGCATTAAAATCAAAACGTTTATCCAAAAGTGTAATAGCGTCTCAGAGTTGATGATCGGTGAATTGCATGCAAGACAGAACTTGTGATTATAGAGTTATTAAATTATAGTCTAAAGTGACGGAAATTGTAAAGGGGAGCCTACCTTGTGGCTTTTCTGCACGTGAGCAGGTTTGTTAAGATTAGCTTTAGTATGGAAGTAGATCTATCGAGATAACAGGAAAGCATAAGAAAGGGGCAATATGAATTTAAAGAATTATTGTTTTTAAGTCTGAAACTCAAAGTCGAGAAGGGGTCAAGATTGTGACTTACCACATTTATATCAGGGGTTGGTAAGTAGATAGGTATGGCAAGTGTGTATGCCTCCTAAAGGTTGTGGGCACTTCAAGTTGAAAGTGGTACTCATGGGCTGTTAAAGAAAATCGGTGTCACGTCATAATATGCACCACGTAAACATTTAATCCATTAGCAATATTAGTCTTTCATAAGGAAATTCACGTAAAGACACACTGTACCTTAATACGTGTGTGTATGAAGCTGTCACCGGGAGGGGATCCACTAGATAGTCGTATTCTTCATCATTAGGACAAGCGTAGCCCACCGTTCATGTAGTTATCACTAATGAAAAATGAGTAAGGTAAGTATCTGACGATCACCATAATGGTCTAAAACGCCGAGTACGGCGGTTATTTAAGATGAGTTCAAAGTTCGTGATTAAGAGCAATCGTGTCGTTGGTCACAAGAAGGGGAGAGCATTCTTACCGTGTGGGCGAGATCCCTCCTCCTAAGTTTCCCGGTCGCCGTTTTCCAGAGATTGGACATGTGACCCGGAAACGGAAACGTATTTCAGTGTTTTCGGCTAAAAACTCTAGAGCGTAAAGTAAGCTAAGGGTCCGCCATGTTGGGTGTTGATCCTATTGCTTTATAAGTCTCATTTGAAAGTTTACTGAGTATGTGTTAGGTCTAAGGGTTGGCAAATCAAAGAACGATGTTAGTCAGGTCGTTGTTTTAATTTAAATTAGGGAAAGCAATTACGGAACCCTAAAAAGAAAATTTAAAATGAAATTTAAAATCATATAGCGCGAGTGTGTAAAGTCACTTCCCAATGTTATCTAAACATTAGGTGGTGTTGCAAAATGCAACAAATGCATTTGTCTCGAGAAAGCTAGAGGAAAGAGTGTCCAATGCGATGTTTTCATCATCACTCCTCTACCTTGGTCATTGTAGTTTCCGCGTTAGACAATTGGCGAACCCATAGAAAGGGTCTCATGTTAAAGGACACGTTGTAGTATAGACTACAGTTTTTGGCAAAGATTAGTTTTAAAAGAAAAGAAAAGAAAAAGGTCGAGTGAATGAAGTTCGTACGTGAATCAGGTGGTCAAAGTGGGTGATCTAGTGGGATTCCATGCACTATAGTTGTGTCGATCGTGTTTAAAACGATTTGGTGACAATTGTTTACATTTCGTGACTTTCAACATAGTTCATGGCCATCGTATATCATGAGGAATGTACAAGTCATACATTTTTAGCAATATAAACAAATAGCATCTTTACATTTACTTAAATCATCTCGTACATTTTACATATAAGTATCAATATTCCATTATGTCGTGGATCCCTAAGATAATGAATTAATCACCCAAAAAGAATTGCATCTCTGGGTCATAATTAAGCCCGTGTTCCACGCACTGCAAGTGCATGATCCACATGGCTTCCCTTCTCCTCAATGTTAATTCTCGGTTGCCACCTCTAATATTCAGTGGCACCACATCAATGCCATAGAAGCGTACCTTGATGTCATCCTCCAAAGGTTGGCACTCAGCAACATGTAAGGCCACTGGATATTTTGGATCTCTTTTTTGAATTGCTCTCATATGTTCGGCTAGTCTATCCTTCAGAGCCCTGATGGTGCTGCCAACATAAAATTTGCCACATTGGCACTCGATAATGTAAACTACGTATTTAGTCAGGCATGTGATATTCTGTTTGATTTTGTAGGTAATTTGATCAAAACCTTTAAAAGTCAGTGTTCCATGTTTACCCCATATGCACATGGAGCAAAAACCACATTTATAGAAACCCAAACTTTTGGTAGTGAGCCAATCGTGAGTTCTTGTGTTTCGAGGAACAGTAGGGCTAAGCAAGTTCTTAAGTGTGTGGCCCTTTCTGTATGTGATCATTGGTCTATTTGGTATCCATTCTTTGAGAACAGGATCTGATGTCAGGAGATTCCAATGTTTATTAAAGCTCTTCCTGACTGTTTGATGTAAGGCATTAAATTCAGTGATTAGTCTCACTGGTGGTTTGGAGGATATAGGTTTGGTACGTGTGATGAGGCAATCTGGTCTCTTGGTTCTTCTAACTCTTTTCTCAGCTTTTGTGATGACTTCTTTAGGGTAACCTCTACGTAGAAATCTATTATTCATGTTGGTGATGCATTGATCAAACTCAGTGTCCTCACTACAATTGCGCCTGGCTCTTAAAAATTCTCCATAAGGAATGGAGCGTATTTGGTGTTGTGGATGGGAGCTAGTCGCATGTAGGATGGAGTTACATGAAGTGGGTTTCCTGTAAAGTCTGCTGTGTAAACTGTTTTCCTTGACATAGAATTCTAGATCTAGGAACTCCATTTTGCTAGTACTCTGATGCATGGTGAAGCTTATTTCCCATGTATTTGAGTTCAGATAGTCAAAAAAGGAATGAAGTGTTTCATTAGAGCCAGACCATAATAAAAAGCAGTCATCTATATAACGACCCCAATAAATCACAGAATCGATATATTGTGCTCCCTTGGTACCCCAGATATATTCCGCTTCTAATGCTCCCATAAAGAGATTGGCAAAAGAAGGAGAAAATTTAGAGCCCATAGCAACGCCCTTCTTTTGGCGGTACCATTTTCGGTCAAAAATGAAGCAGTTGTTGTTCAAAATGATGTCCATCATCTTTATCAACATTTTGGTGTGAGCCCATAGTGAAGCCGGTCTGTTAGTTAGTAAACTACTGATGGCATCCATTCCTAGTGTGGGATTGATGCTGGTGTATAGAGACACCACATCCATGGTCACCAGAATGGTTCCTTGTTGCCATTCAATGTCTGTCATGATGTCCAGTATGTGTTTGGAATCTCGTATGTAAGACGGTAGATTTTTTACAAGGGGACCCAGGAATAGGTCAACATATTCTGCCAGTCGTTCCGTGGGACCTCCTATACCTGACACTATTGGTCTGCCCGGGGGAAAAGGGAGGTTTTTATGGATCTTGGGTAAGGTGTATAACCAAGGAAAAGTAGGTCTAGAAACTTTCAAATATAGGTATTCGTCGTTATCTAAGAGACCAGATTGTTTCCAGTTTAATAGAAGATCATTAATCAAAATGGTTAGGGGACCCATGGGGTTCTGAGATAATGGTTCATAACACGAAGCATCACTTAATTGTGTCTGTATCTCATTGTTGTAGTCTGAGAGATTCATTACTACGATATTGCCCCCTTTGTCTGCCTCTCTGATAATGATGTTAGAATTGTCGCTTAAGGTCGATAATGCTGAACGTTCACCTCTTGTCAGATTATCTTTATATTTGAATTTCATTTCTAGGTTATTGATGTTAAAACTATTCAAATCATCCTGAACATGCCTGTAAAAATTGTCTATAGAATTGCCCCCTGGTAGAGTTGGGGTCCATTTAGATTTACATTTCAGACCACTATTTAAGCCAAAGTCAGGTTCCACATCTAGTTCTTCTAAAAGTCTCTCCATGTCATAAGGACTCTCTTCTACATCTGTTAAAGAAAGAAGCAAATGTGTTGATTGCACGTCTTTAATTGTTAGTGATTCATGATCAAATACATGAGGAATGTTCTTCGTATGTCTCGTGGGATTATGTTGTCCCGCAAAATGTTTTTTTAATTTTAGATTTCGTACAAATTTAAAGACATCAATTTTCGTTTGACACATATCCCCAGTAGCATATGGATTGAAACTCAAACCTTTACAGAGTAAGGAAACCATATCATCATTTAAAGGGAACGAAGAAAGGTTGATGACTTGTACCTGTTAGTTTACTACAGTTAGTTCCTCTGTGTCCCTGATCTCAATTTCTTTCGATAGTCCTCTTTTGCTGAGGCGTCTGCCCCTGTGGGTTTTGGGTCGACGGCGCCTCTTGGGGGTGGAATCCTGTTGCCCTGCATTTCTTATAAAAAAGGCGTCTGTGTGGTGTTCGTGTTGCTATTTTCTGGGGATTCATTCTCCGTCTCGCTAAGTCCAGTAAGGCTCACTGAGTTACTGCTGGAATTAACTGAGTTAGATGTGGTGGATCTGCCAGTTTGAGACCCTTGTTTGTTTTTGGGGATCATGAAATCATATTTCCGATCAAAAGTATAGACCCTTCCATCTCTATAATCAGCCTCATCTCGCTTGATCTGACGTGCCTTTCTGTTCTTAATCTCAGCTTGATGTGCGAGTAGAATCTCATCCAGCATCGTGTAATTTTTGACTGTGGCTTCTGGTAGATTCAGGTCTTTTATTTCTTGTTCTAGAATAGAGATTTCTAGTTGTAATTTCACTGTTTTCCGCTCAGCACTCTCGATCAGAATATCCATGAGTGTCATGGAATTGTGATTAAGTGTATCTTCCCATTTGGTCATCAGATCTAGATCTAGATCGTCATAGGTGGGAAAAACTTGGGAGCGTAGTCCCCTTGGAATCTGTTTCAGTCTTATGTAATGTTTGAGAGTGGTGCCGTCCCACCATCGGGAGTTCTCTTGTTTTTTAAGTTTTTCTAATCTGAAAAACTTGTCTCTGAGACCTTCAGTTCTTTTTGGACCTGTGGTGACGGAGGCCTTATGTGTGGGCATACCTTTGGCTAGGTTCTCAAATAAGTCTGCTGCTGCCTTGGCTCTATCCATAACGATCAGCGTGAGGAATTGATTAGTTAGGTAGTTTTTACCTTAATTCTAGACGTGGAGGCGCTCTGACTGGGTTAACAACTAAATGCAGAGATAAGGGTTTTACAAAGAACTCAGTAAAATGCAGCGCTCTTCCTAGTGTGTACGTCTAATAGTTATAACGATTTGGTTGGATAGTGGTGCGTTAAGAGCGAGCGGAGAAGCCCCTAACCGCTCAAAGGTGAAATACAAAAATCCCACTGAACTGAAAAACAGCAATGCTCTCGCACACAATAAAGTAATGTTCATAGATGGTAATCAAAATTAAAACATGACAACAATATCAGTCAAGGATAGAAGCAGAGTCTTGAATGTGTATATCAAGGTAGGTTGTATTTGGTACGTCAACAATCAGCCGACACGTGTTTCGTCTTGTAGGTGTAGTCCACAACGACTCTTCAGGGCTGATAACAAAACAAACAACCCGATTTAACTATAGAATCAGTTGTATAGATACAGCACTTTCACAAATCATGGATTGTGACTTTCTGTGACCGTTCACACCCCCATGCCGTGCTGAGTATCATTAGAGATTCAGAGTGTCCGAGGGTGATGTATATATTTCTAGTGACTGTTATCACGTTTGATCATTTCACAAATCATAGATTGTGACTTGCTGTGACCGTTCACACCCCCATGCCGTGTTAAGTATCATTAGAGATTCAGAGTGTCCGAACTTTGAACTCATCTTAAATAACCGCCGTACTCGGCGTTTTAGACCATTATGGTGATCGTCAGATACTTACCTTACTCATTTTTCATTAGTGATAACTACATGAACGGTGGGCTACGGTTGTCCTAATGATGAAGAATACGACTATCTAGTGGATCCCCTCCCGGTGACAGCTTCATACACACACGTATTAAGGTACAGTGTGTCTTTACGTGAATTTCCTTATAAAAGACTAATATTGCTAATGATTTAAATGTTTACGTGGTGCATATTATGACGTGACACCGATTTTCTTTAACAGCCCATGAGTAGCACTTTCAACTTGAAGTGCCCACAACCTTTAGGAGGCATACACACTTGCCATACCTATCTACTTACCAACCCCTGATATAAATGTGGTAAGTCACAATCTTGACCCCTTCTCGACTTTGAGTTTCAGACTTAAAAACAATAATTCTTTAAATTCATATTGCCCCTTTCTTATGCTTTCCTGTTATCTCGATAGATCTACTTCCATACTAAAGCTAATCTTAACAAACCTGCTCACGTGCAGAAAAGCCACAAGGTAGGCTCCCCTTTACAATTTCCGTCACTTTAGACTATAATTTAATAACTCTATAATCACAAGTTCTGTCTTGCATGCAATTCACCGATCATCAACTCTGAGACGCTATTACACTTTTGGATAAACGTTTTGATTTTAATGCACTCTTCGAATACAGCACTTACCACTGTGAAATATGGAATACCATACGAGTACACGTAATGAGTTAGGTGTATCAAATGTCATTTTTTTAGGATTATGTTAAAATGAACAGTAATGATCGAATGTGATAAAAGTCACTAGAAACACATACATCACCCTCGGACACTCTGAATCTCTAATGATACTCAACACGGCATGGGGGTGTGAACGGTCACAGCAAGTCACAATCTATGATTTGTGAAATGATCAAACGTGATAAAAGTCACTAGAAATATATACATCACCCTCGGGCACTCTGAATCTCTAATGATACTCAGCACGGCATGGGGGTGTGAACGGTCACAGAAAGTCACAATCCATGATTTGTGAAAGTGCTGTATCTATACAACTGATTCTATAGTTAAATCGAGTTGTTTGTTTTGTTATCAGCCCTGAAGAGTCGTTGTGGACTACACCTACACGACGAAACACGTGTCGGCTGATTGTTGACATACCAAATACAACCTACCTTGATATACACGTTCAAGACTCTGCTTCTATCCTTGACTGATATTGTTGTCATGTTTTAATTTTGATTACCATCTATGAACATTACTTTATTGTGTGCGAGAGCATTGCTGTTTTTCAAGTCATGGCCCATCACCAACAACGACGCAGGTACGCCAACACACCAATTGATGTCGGAAGGGGAATACCTTCCAGGGCTGTGACGTAGGGAGGGGGAGTGTCATGTTTGTGAAACTGCCTTTACGATCGCACCAACATATCAACAATTCAAGTACACAACCAGGAATGTCAACGAGAAACAACGACACATGATTGACTTGCTTTATTAAACATAATATTGCTATAATCGTACACTACCCAAGAGCATGGGCACTGGGTACAACAGAGCAGGTACATCAGAGGCAGAACACGAGGGCACAATGCAGTATCACAACAGCAACAGGGCAGTGTTTGCAACAGAGCAGGTACATCAGAGGCAGAACATGAGGGCACAATGCAGTATCACAACAGCAACAGGGCAGTGTTTGCAACAGAGCAGGTACATCAGAGGCAGAACATGAGGGCACAATGCAGTATCACAACAGCAACAGTGCACTGTTCACAACATAGCAGGTACATCAGAGCCAGCACTTGAGAGGGCACAATGCAGTATCAGAACAGCAACAGGGCAGTGTTTACAACATAGCAGGTACATCAGAGGCAGCACATGAGTGGGGCTAAGTGCATCAACAGTCCATTGCACTGAACAGGTACAGCAGAGGCAGCACGTGAGAGGGGCAATGTGCATCAACAGTCCATGGCATTGTACAGGTACAGCAGAGGCAGCACGTAAGAGGGGCTAAGTGCATCAACAGTCCATTGCACTGAACAGGTACATCAGAGGCAGAACATGAGGGCACAATGCAGTATCAAAACAGCAACAGGGCAGTGTTTGCAACAGAGCAGGTACATCAGAGGCAGAACATGAGGGCACAATGCAGTATCACAACAGCAACAGGGCAGTGTTCACAACATAGCAGGTACATCAGAGCCAGCACTTGAGAGGGCACAATGCAGTATCAGAACAGCAACAGGGCAGTGTTTACAACATATCAGGTACATCAGAGGCAGCACGTGAAGGGGCTAAGTGCATCAACAGTCCATTGCACTGAACAGGTACATCAGAGGCAGCACGTGAGAGGGGCTAAGTGCATCAATAGTCCATTGCACTGAACAGGTACAGCAGAGGCAGCACGTGAGAGGGGCAATGTGCATCAACAGTCCATGGCAAGGCACAGGTATAGCAGAGGCAGCACGTGAGAGGGGCAATGTGCATCAACAGTCCATTGCACTGAACAGGTACATCAGAGGCAGCACGTGAGAGGGGCTAAGTGCATCAACAGTCCATTGCACTGAACCGGTACAGCAGAGGCAGCACGTGAGAGGGTCTAAGTGCATCAACAGTGCATTGCACTGAACAGGTACATCAGAGGCAGCACATGAGGGCACAATGCAGTATCACAACAGCAACAGGGCAGTGTTCACAACATAGCAGGTACATCAGAGCCAGCACTTGAGAGGGCACAATGCAGTATCAGAACAGCAACAGGGCAGTGTTTGCAACAGAGCAGGTACATCAGAGCCAGCACTTGAGAGGGCACAATGCAGTATCAGAACAGCAACAGGGCATTGTGGCCAACCGAGCAGGTACATCACTGGCTACCCGAGTACGTGTGTCAAGCGACCCGTCACAAGGACAATAATAATGTCAGGGTGGTTACATTTGTCAATCTACACACAAAGTAAAATGACATGTGAGTGATGGCAACTAAACCTCACACCACAGAATCTGGTGGAGTGCTTGAACTACTTGCTTCGGACACACTTCCAGCACCAGAAACTGGAGTGTGAGACACAGCCACCGATCTCCTGACTGACACATGAGCCATAGACCCAGACACACCACCAGCACCAGGAGTTTGAGACACAGCCACAGCTGTAGTGACTGACAAATGAGCCATAGACCCAAACACACTGCAAGCACCAGAAACAGGAGTGTGAGACAGAGCCACCGATCTACTGACTGACACATGAGCCATAGACCCAGACACACTGTCAGCAACAGCACCAGGAGTTTGAGACACAGCCACAGCTGTTGTGACTGGCACATGAGCCTTAGACCCAGACACACCGCCAGCACCAGAAACAGGAGTGTGAGACACAGCCACCGATATACTGACTGACACTTGAGCCATAGACCCCGATACACTGCCAGCACCAGCAACAGGAGTGTGAGACACAGCCACAGATCTACTGACTGACACATGAGCCATAGACCCAGACACACTGCCAGGACATGTCCCTGTACACTGACCAACAAATACCATGCCTGCATCTGACACATGAGACTGGCGGACACACACAGTGCCAGTACCTGCAACAGGAGAGGGCACAACTGACACAGTGCTACTACATGATGCATGACAGCGTACAATAGACACAGTGCCACTATCTGACACATGAGAGTGAACTACAGCTGACCCACTAGGACCACTGAAATGATGAGCCACAGGGCTGTATGGGCCAGGAGGCAGGGTGGCCCTGGGAGCTGGGGAAAGCTGTGCTGGAGCGACATTGAGGTGGTCAGGTGTCACTGGTGTGTGCCTCCGTTTCTTTGTGAAATGTTGGGGCACCCCGGACATGACTGGACTGGTAAGTGGAGTGGCATCATCAGACATCAAAGGTGGATCATGTGCTTGTGGTGATCTGCTCTTTGGGGACGTGCTGGACCCTGCCTGTCGTTTGCTGTGGGCCTGCCTTCTGCCCTCTGCATCATGTGTAATGTGGGATGCAACAACAGTGTACTCCTTCCTCTGCTTCTGCAGGGCGTGGGTGGGAGTAGAGGTATGGGGGTACTCCACCGCTGACACATGTGTTGTACGTTCCTGAAACATCAGCCTGAGTGCAGCCAGGGGTGATATATGCCTGTCCTTGATGGAGCTCCTGTCCATGGGAGAACCCTTGTCCACGGGATGTGCCTTGGACGTGGGAGGTGTCCTGTCTCTGGAATGTCCCTGATCCCTGGGCGGTGCCCTGTCCCTGGGTGCAGACTTGTCCATTGTGGTGTCCCTCTCCTTTGAAGCTACCTTGCCCGTGGGAGTGTCCCTGCTCTTTGGAGGTGCCCTTTCCTTAGTAGTGTCCTTGTCCTTGGGAGTGTCCCTGCTCTTTGGAGGTGCCCTTTCCTTTGTAGTGTCCTTGTCCTTGGGAGTGTCCCTGCTCTTTGAAGGTGCCCTTTCCTTTGTAGAGTCCTTGTCCTTGGGAGTGTCCCTGCTCTTTGGAGGTACCCTTTCCTTTGTAGTGTCCTTGTTCTTGGGAGTGTCCCTGCTCTTTGGAGGTGCCCTTTCTTTTGTAGTGTCCTTGTCCTTGGGAGTGTCCCTGCTCTTTGGAGGTGCCCTTTCCTTTGTAGTGTCCTTGTCCTTGGGAGTGTCCTTGTTCTTTGGAAGTGCCCTTGCCTTGGGAGTTCCTTTTGTAGGGGACGCCTGTGTAGCATGTGAAGCTATTTCCCCCAACACCCCTTGATGATCCTGTGTGTCAACTCCAGTGTAGCTCACGTCGTCTTCAGAGAAAGATATTCCAGTCCTAGGGGATGGTGTCTGTGCCCTCCGTGCCCTACCTTGCTGCCTGTGGCTGCTCCTAGTGAAATAACCTGAATAAGAGGCCGGGTCTGATAAATCACTCTCCCCTGAAACATCACCCACCGCCAGGACTGGTCGGTCACCCACCACCAGGAGTGGCTGGTCACCCACCGCCAGTCCAGGCCAGTCACCCACCGCCAGGACTGGGCGGTCACCCTCCGCCAGGACTGGGCGGTCACCCAATGCCAGTCCAGGCCAGTCACCCACCGCCAGGACTGGGCGGTCACCCACCGCCAGTCCAGGCCAGTCACCCACCGCCAGGACTGGACGGTCACCCACTGCCAGTCCAGGCCAGTCACCCACCGCCAGTCCAGGCCAGTCACCCACCGCCAGGACTGGGCAGTCACCCACCGCCAGGACTGGGCAGTCACCCCCTGGCAGGACTGGCGGTGGGTGACCGGCCATTCCTGGCGGTGGGTGACTGGCCTGGACTGGCAGTGGGTGACCGCCCAGTCCTGGCGGTGGGTGACCGCCCAGTCCTGGCGGTGGGTGACTGGCCTGGACTGGCGGTGGGTGCTGCAATAACACTGTAAGGGGCTTTCTCAACTGCCATTTCAGATTGCATCTTCAAATGTATGTGTTGGCCTGCACCGCCCCCGCGGAATGCGTGCACCGCCATAGCGGCGCCAGTGAGTGATTGATTTCAAATGATGCACCGTCGCGGTAGTGCGCACATGCTTTTTGCGGGGTGTAACCGGGATGGTCCTTGACCATACAGCATATGTCATGCTTAATTACTGTGTAAACGGTCATCCTCTGTGTTGGTGGAAGGCATCCCCAGATGGCGTATGTACACACACTGCATGTCTCTGCACACATGTAATCTTCTTAGTGGTACGTGTGTGTCAGGACATGTCCGGAATGCTGGAAGAATATTGATGTGAAGTCTATGGCCCGTGTCCACGTGCGACATTCATGTCCATTTGTTGCATGTGTGCTCATACTGTTGACCTTGCCAGTGGTTAACAAAGGCTAGTGATGTGTGCCCAAGTTGTGTCAGATGTGCATGGCGACGTGTTGACGTTTTGGTTTCTACACATCTACACAGTACCGCAAGGGTGTGTACACACATTCATTAGCTGTTGTGAGTGTGTGGTTTGTGTGTGCAAGTAACAATGATGTGTGTGTACATGCATTCTGTGTATGCGTGTCTGTTGTTGTGTGCCCATGCATGTCAGCTGAGGGGGCATTGTAGGTGTGTTCATGGGTGCATGAAGACAAGGAGGGTGTGTTCCAATTTCATGTTGTGTGTGCACGTACATGTGTGTCTGAGGGGACGCTTGTCCACATATGGGCCCTCAGTCATGTGTTCTTGCATGATGATTGAACATGTGTGCACGTTACATTGTACATGTTAGCCCACCGGATGTTCGTTGTGGTTGTACATTGTGTGTGTAGTCAGCTGTATTGCCTTATATATTGGTCTGGTCACACATATTATCACTGTCTGAAACATGTATTATTAGCATTGTGTTGGTCAAGATGTGATAGTGTTGCACAGCTATGCGTTGTTGGTCATTTGACATCTGCTGCCATCTACACCCACACAGGAGGGCTCCAAATGTGCATCGATCATACACTGTGCTGGAGGACATGGTTGACGAGGAGGTGATCCGCAAATACTAGCTTGACCGACTGAGATTGCAGGAGCTTGTCACACAATTGTCACCTCATCTGCAGCCACGCAGGACATATCCTGGAGCTTTCACACCCACAGCAAAGGTGATGGCGGCACTTCATTTCTTTGTGACTGGCACTTTCCAGTACACAGTTGGTCATGTCGGAGGGATGTCACAATCCATGTTCAGCATGGTACTGCTGGATGTTCTGAATGCCATGATGCTTTACAAGGATGATTACATCCATTTTCCACGTCCAGCAGAGTTGGCAGCAGTCAAAGGGGACTTCTATGCCCTGGCACAGTTACCACACGTATCGGGTTCCATTGATGGGACACATATTGGTCTCATACCACCCCAGGCACGTGAAGCTGTATATAGCAATCGGAAGCACTACCATTCGATCAACGTGCAAGTGGTGTGCCTGGCTGACAACATCATCTCGCATGTGTGTGCCAGATTTCCCGGTTCCGCCCATGACTCCCACATCATGCGGAGCAGCATTGTCCCCCAACTGATGGCTAATCTGCGTCTGGAACGTGCGTGGCTTGTAGGTGAGTGTGCTGAAAGGACAATTGTGTTGTCAGTGTGTTGTGAGGACAATTGTGTTGTATGTGTGGCATGGTGTTCCCTCAAATCCTGGTAATGAAAGTTGTGTCTGTCATCCCCCCACCTAGGCGACTCTGCGTACCCAAACCGGCCGTGGCTGCTGACCCCCATCAGGAATCCTACTACCCCTGGTGAATTGCGTTACAATGATGCCCATGGGAGGACACGTCGAGTGATTGAACGTACTTTTGGACTGCTGAAGTCTAGGTTTCGCTGCTTGGATAAAACCAGAGGGGCCCTGCCATACTCACCAGGCAAAGTATGCAAAATCGTGATTACCTGCTGCATGCTCCACAACCTTGCGCAATAACATTGAACTGATCATGGACCCTGAAGACCAACAGGTTGCTCGGCCTCCCATCCCACCCATGTCCACTGATGAGGATAGTGGTGAGGAGGAAGGTGTGGACCAGAGGCGTCAGCTCATTAATCGCTATTTCCCTTGAATGTGAGTAACTACCGCTTGTGCAGCCAGACAATGCGTGATGTTAGTGGTGGAGTGTGGATGTGGTGTGTCTATGATGCCTGTTCTGGTATGTTCTGTTTGCAAGTGTGTGGAAGATGGTGTACATGCAATGCTCCCTGATGTGTGTCCTGTGATCCACTTAATTGGTGATGAGTGTGGTGTGTGGGATGTTGCAGTACAGTGTGCTGTGATGGGTGTGAATCTCTTTCCTGACCTGTGTTTGTTGTTCTCTCATTATCCCTAGGTCACTCCCACAGAGGCATGATTCTCAACAACATTGATACCTGCACCTGGTAACGTTACATTCTAAGACAATCATGTGATTAAAACATGGAGGCCACACATCATTGAGTGTTTACGTGATGTTTATTTACAGGTTGAGGTTTTATGTTGGTGCATATTTACAAAGAAGTGTTGGGGGGGAGTGAGAGTTGAAGGTCATGGCAGATGAAACACCGTGGGGACACCACAATGTGTGATGTCCAGCTAGTCCAACAGACGTGTGGCAAGGCTTGGCATTGTGGGACAGGATAGTTTGCAGGGTGAATAGCAGGCTCAGACAAGGGTGAAGTCATTGGCTCCCCCTCTTAGAGCGGGTAGATGGGGCAACACCACTGCTCTCACCTGGATCCAGCCTCGGACGGCCCCTCTGTCTTGGAGCCGGAGCGCAGACAGCTGTGGGGGCAGGTTGGTCAGGGGCCACCTCCCTGTCCGTGGGCTCAGGTGTGGGTGGCGGTGGTGTTGGTGAGCGGTCCCGCTGGGCACTTGGGTGAGGGGGTGGTGGTGTGGCGCGGGATTGCTAGTCCCTCCACAGAGCAGTTTGCTGGCCCTTGAGGTCCACAATTTGCCCTATGCGGGTATCAATAGACCAAAACAAATTATTACTCTCTTGAGAGTCTTGCTGGGCCCGATCAGACTGTGCCTGCGACTGCTCATAGGAGGCATTGACTCTGGCGATGGCTTCCAGGGTTTCGGCGCCAGGATGGGGTGGGTGTCCTTCCCCACCTCGCCGGACAACTGCACTCCTGGTTGTGAGCTGTGCCCTCACCTGTGTCCTCACACGTCCACTCTGCCTGCTTGCCTGGGATGTTGATGGTCCATCATCGGCCGATGGGTCAGGCAGGGTGGCACAGGCAGGAGTGGTGGTGGTGGTGGTGGTGGTGGTGGTGGTGGTGGAGGTGGTGGAGGTGGTGGCTGCACAGCTCACAATGGCAGCTGTTGGTGTGGTGACACAGGCCGAGGTGGTGGAGGCAGTGATGTCCTGGGAGCCTGATGGCCCTGGAAGTCTGCTTGGCCCCGCGTCGTCCTCTGCGCCTGAGCTGGCAATGGGCTCGTCCCCAGAGAGTCCTTGCTGTGAGCGGGGCGACTGGTGCTGGCGGTTGCTGCTTTCGCCAGTCAAGTTGCGATCACCTGAGGGACAAGATTATCATGATCAATGCTGTGGACATGACATGTTTTTGGCACCAACACTACAAATCAATGACCTCTCTCACACACCCCACCCCCCACCCCCCACCCCCCACCACCCTCCCTGTGGACATAGGGACCTGTTGGGAGTTGTACTGCTGGTCTCTCACACACCCCACCCACCTCTCTCTCACACCCCCACCCACCACCACCCTCCCTGTGAACATGGAGGCCTGTTGGGAGTTGTAGTGCTGGTCTCTCACATGCCTCACCCCCACCACCCTACCTGTGGACATGGGGGCCTGTTGGGAGTTATAGTGCTGGTCTCTCACACACCCCACCCACCTCTCTCTCACACCCCCCACCCACCACCACCCTCACTGTGGACATGGGGGCCTGTTGGGAGTTGTAGTGCTGGTCTCTCACACACCCCACCCACCTCTCTCACACACCCCACCCACCTCTCGCAAACACCCCACCTACCTCTCTCACACACCCTCCCTGTGGACATAGGGGCCTGTTGGGAGTTGTAGTGCTGGCTGCTTTGACAACATGCAAGGCTGGGAAGGTAGGAGGCAACATTTGTGTTTGGTCATGGTGTGTGCATTTGAGGCCAGGAATTCACATTTGGGTGACTGTGTGGTCCACATGCATGGATTGGGCCCAGGGAGATGTGTGTTGGCAGTTGTGCATGGCAGACCATGGCAGTGTGATAGTGGTGTTTGGTTTGTACTTACCAGCCTCTTGTTCCTCCTCGATTCCTTCTAGGCTCTCAGGGTGCAGTATGCCCAGCAACTTCTCCTCCCATTCTGCATATGGTATGGGCTCCGGGGGAGTGCCGCCGCCAGTGTGGTGTGCCCGCAGGTGGTTCTTCGCCCTGATGCCTTTCACCCTTGCCTTGAGGTCGTGCCACCGCCTCTGGATCTTGTGTTTGGTGCGTGGCACGGTCCCTGACGCATTGACTCTGGTCACTATCCTGTCCCACGTGTGGTTTTTGGTTGCCACGGTGGTCTGCTGGACTAGGTTGCCGAAGAGATGTGGTTCGACATGGATGATTTCATCCACCATGACCTTCAACTCACTGTCTGTGAATTTGGGGTTTTTCTTTGGTGCCATGGTGTGTGATGTGCAAGGTGTTGGTGGGGTGGGGTGGGTTGTGCAGGTGTGTGGTGTGTAGGGATGGTGTTGTGTGGGTTTGTGTGGTGTGTGTGTTTGTGTGCAGGTTGTATGTGTGTTTGTGTGTGTGTTTGCTGTTCGTGGTATTGTGGCTCTTGCTTGCAGCTATGCTGTGATGCAAAGGACTGTGGTAGTGGGAGGTATTCTTTTTATACTCTGTGTGGTGGTGGTGTCCCAATGGTTGTTGGCAATCACGTGTTCTGTGGGTGTGGTGTATTTGGTGCATTTTTCGGTGCTTGGGGGGGTGTCATTGGGGTGTGTGGTTCCTGGCGGTGGGTATTTCAGGGTGTTCTGTTTGGTGTGTTTTCTATGTACATCCGTCTGCCATTTTGTAATCGGTTTGACGGCAGGGATGGTGTTTGTGTGGTCCTTCCGCAGTCATGGTCCGTTTTCCGAAGTATTGTTTCCGTGGCGGTGGAGGACGGCGGTGAGTTCCGTTGGAATGGCGGAGTTATCCTAATCACGCGGCCGGACCCTCTGCAGGTATGGCGGCGGTTGGGCCTGTTCCCGCGGTCATGTTCGTCCGCGGCGGTGGGTGTTCTTTTGGTTCCGTCCGCCGCGGACGGTGTTTGATGTGTTCCGTCCACCGCGGACGGTGTTTGATGTGATCCGTCTTTCCTAATCGCAACCGCGGATTTTCCGCGGTGCGGTCGGGAGTGATTTTGCCGCGACCATGGTGGACGGTACCCGTTTCCGTCCGCCATCCTAATGAGCCCCATAGTACAGAACATATTAGTACCAGCCCGAAATCATGCTCAATACTATAAATCTGCTAAATGGGGAACGGGGAGAGGAACTGTCTGTTCACGCTGCGCTCTATATCAAGCAGCTCTCAGTCACATCCTTGCCACCTGTAATGTTTTGGATAATCTAAAATGAGAAATTACCAGTTTTTATAACAAAGCCCAGATGATTGCCTGTTCCCCCTCTCCAACGTTAATTGGACTTGGGGTAGACCAGGGCATACAGGGGAATCCTGGGAAAAAAATTGTGTTTATTTGCATGGCAATACTGCGCCTATGTTCCTAACCCACCAGGGTTCCAACAATGGCTCTCCCGGTTACCTGCGAATTATAATCTTGAAAAATCTATCTATGCAAGGAGGGGACCGCGCTCCCGAAGTAAAGGCCAATAAATCTGGGCGCCACGGAATAGATGGTTGGCGAACAATGAGTGATTGATTAAAACCTCCCCATAAACTCCGGAAAGCTACCAGAGGGTGACCAACCCCCAGATGGGGGGGGAGGGGAGGCAAGGGCAGGGGAGGGGGGTAAATCTGGTGGAAAAATAACTACTGCAATATTTTTTGTGTTTTACTTTATTGTATTTTTTCTCTTTATATAATGTACATAATGTATAATATTGTCGAATTTATTGATTCTCTTTTTGCAATAATAAATAAATTATTTTAAAAAACCAACAAAATATTCAGTTCAGAGTTCAGTGATAGAATGCAGAATTACCTTTAATTGAGCAATGCAGCCTTACCATGGAACATCCACTTCCAAACATGTATGTCACTGTGGTCTAGGCCCTTCTAATTTGCAGTTCTAAAATGATAAAGGGTGCCTAGACAAGTGTGAACTGCCAGTCACATGGATTCAGTTCATTGCGAATGTGGGAAGGGAACATGAAAACTGCAGCATGTGGCCCTGATGGTGTTGTGTTCTTGCTGTACTGTGCAATGTATGTAGGCTTTTAATGTTCTTTTTCCTATTCTGAGATTTGTCAAAAAGAGAAAGGGTTCCCACTTTTAACTTCAAGCATTGGCCATCAGTATCAAATGAAAAGCTGATGATGCTTATGAATATAGACAAGAGGTGAGAGCTCTGCCTACTTTCCTATCTTAGCCCTCAAGAGATGCATGTTTGAGCTGTGGAACCGAGGGTGGAACTAGAGGTGAAAACATTGCAGAAGTTCATCGCGTTTCTTAGAAAATGTTATCTTTCATTTCATTGTGTTTCCGTGCACTCTTTGAGTGAGGATTCACAGAAATATACTGCACATGCAAAATTGGATCTTGGGGGTAACCTGTTAACCTTGTTGACCTAAATGAAATTAATAAAAAGGTGTCTGTTTGTACAGAATCTCTTTATACAAAGTCATACATATTGTTTTATTTTATCTAAGACAAGAGGTTTCTCATTTTGAGAAGGTGGAATAGTTCACAAACTAAGAATATTCACCCCTCAGTAAGGTTTTCCTACTGCCAGACTGTTACTACTGCTCATACGAATAGAAATTAATGATCAGGAGAAGTGGATCAAACATGAGATAAAAAACAAAGGTTAAGACCCCAAACCATAAATACATTTGGATTTATAGTTAAGCCTCTCTGTTCAAAGAACATCTGATAAACCTGACATTATTGGAATCTGTTGGAAATGTGTTTACTGATTGAGGGAGGAGAATCACTACTCAAGCAGTAACCAATTCAATTCGTGGCACTTATATAGTGCACAGCTACCTCTGAAGAGAGTTCCGGCACTAACAGATAGCTCCACAGTGAAAAGGGAAAGCTGGTGGATTACACAACCATTAGACAAGTGTAAAAAAGAAGAGTTTTGAGACTATGATGAAAAGCAGATTCCGAAGGACTTCAGCACAAACTAAGTGGCAGTACTTTCCAGAACTTGGAGGTAAGGTAAGTGAAAGAGAACCCACCTCGTCTGACTTTGTGTATACGGGGCACTTGGAGCAGTTTGAGATTATTAGATCTCAGAGCTCTGGACTGACTATAGGGCTTGAATCATCTCCTCAGGTAAAGGGGACCTTTATGAGTAAAGGCCCTAAAGGTGAAGCTAAGTGCCTTAAATTGGATCCTTTCGGAGACACAGAGCTAATGGAGCTGGCAAAGGTGATGAGACATTGGTGACCACAGGGGAATATTCAAGGTCAGGCATGCAGCGTAATTCTGGATAATTTGGATTAAAAAAGGTAGCAAACCCAAATATAAACTGTTGGCATAATCCAGTATGGCCGTAACCAAGGAATGGATAATAATTTCCTGTGAATCGTTAGAAATAAGGTGGAGAATGCATCTGAGGGATCTAAGGGTTACAAAGCACGTTGCATATAAGGACTTAGTTTGTGGCTCAAAAGTAAGATTGAAATCGAATCTTGCTCCAAGGTTCTTAGCCAGCAGTGCTGGGGGGGCAGGACCCAGTTCAAATGGCCACCAGAGGCTAGTCTCCGGGAAAGACTTGATATCAAAGAAGAGAATCTCCGTTATTTCTGAGCTCTGTTTAAGGCAGCTTACCTCCATCCATTCCACCACCACTGTTAAGCAGAGCTTGAAGGAGCTCAGGGTTCCTTGTGCATTTCCAAGGAAGGCCAAGTGGAGCCGGGTGTCATTCACATATACAAGCCGTGGGGCACACCACAATCAAGAGTTTTCGATGAAGAGGTAAAAGGAGAAAGGAAGACTGCTTGAGAGTTATCCATTAAGAAAGATGTATACCAAAGTAGAGCCTGGTCCCTGATACCAATTCTCTTGATTCTATCTAAAAAGATTGCATGAGAATTATCGAAAGCCGAGAACAGATCCAAAAGCATGAGCATCACTGGAGACCTCTGTTCGAGCTTTTCCTTGATGAATTCCGATATTTCAATCAGGTCAGACTAGGAACTCTAACCCTCCCAATAAGGTGTTGTGCAGAAGGAGGTTCCACAATCTCTGTCAGTGTGAACCACAAGCAAACCCCACATTAACCTATGTTTAAAGTTCTGGTAGCCTGGCACAAAAGCAGTCAGGCTTTATTTAGAGGCAATGTGTACAGTATTTATGCAACATTTCAAACAGTAAGAAAGTGAAAATACAACACAAGAAAAATCTCACACAAATTAATAAAAAAATAGAGTAAAAAACAATAAGTTATTTGACACCAAAATGCCAAAAATCCATTTAGTAGAACCAGAAAAATGCAGTTTCAAAGATTTAACTGAAAATAGCACCTAAAAGCACAAAGCATGAACTGTGGTTATCTGGACAAGCAGGACCAGTACAAAGTCTCAAGTTTAGACCGACTGCGATGGAGAGTGGCCCGATACGGGGACCAAGGTAGGGCTGCTGAACAAGAGTAGCTTAGATCTTGATTGCGGAGTGTTGCATGATCCCACATTGAGGGTGGGTCATGCATTGGTGGTTCTGAGGAACTGTGCAGCTGCAATGTGAGAGCCTGCATTGTTGTTGAGGATGCCATTGAGGAGGGGCTTGCGATGTGAAGGCCTGCCTCAAGGATGCCCCTTACAGCTGCAGTTCCGAGGAGACTGCCGGCTGTGATGCAAAGTCCTGCGTCACACAGCGGTGGTTCGGAAGTACAGCTGCTATATTATGTGCTGTGGTGTGTTTGTTCTGCTCACAGGACCAAAGCTGGGCTAGCATAGCACCTTCAGGTCCACTTCCAACTGTCCAGGACTGAGTTGGCTTCACTTGGGGAACAAGCCTCACAGCAGACTGAGTCCCTGAGGCATCTGATCAGGAGACCCAGCCCAGTGACCCCTGTAATTGCTCTATAATCACTCTAGTAGTCCTGAGTTCAAGATGTAGGTCCAGTCCTTCACTTAGGCAGCTGGGTAGTAGTTCCTTCTGGCAAAGCAGCACAGCAGTCCTTCTGAGTATCCCACAGGTTCAGAGGCGTATTGCGGAGTTGAGTACAAGGATCCAATATTTATACCTGGTCCAGCTTTAGAGTAGGACAAGGTTCTGGAGGTTTCATCCCCAGACATGTCTGGAATTTCATGCCTCCCTGCCTTGGCCCCGGTTTGTCCGGGGACAAAAAAGACCACTGTCAAACCCTGTGTGAGAGTGCTCAGGCACAGCCTTTGTGATGTTAAACTGTGTTAGGTGATAGCCCCCCCATCAAGTCAAAGATGGCCCATCCAGCTACCACATATTCCTCTTTTTCAAACTGTCTGGTGCAATACACAAAGATCAACTGCCAGCTACACCTTGTCATGTGACCTGTGACCCTGTCTGCAGGATTTATCGGGCCGTGCCGAAAGGAGAACGAAACAACCCAGTCTCAATAACGTTACTCTAACACAGAAAACACAGGAGAATCAGTCAACGAATATCTGGGGAAGCTGAAATAGAGCGCTGGATTACAAGGCGGAATATATAATTTTCAGAATTTAAGAAGGAGAGGGAATAGTGAAACCAAGTTTTTATTAATTACACCTCACTAAGGAAGTTTTATGAGCCCTGATGATGACCCTAGAGGACGAAACGCCTCGGCTGATTTAACTTGTTGAAATGATTTACGTTTGAATTGATATGATAGAGAAGAAGATCTTGACTGATTTGATATTTTTGGAAATTAAACCTTGATTATCAAAATAAAGAAGAAAGAAAAAAAATTATTGAAAAGAACCTACTGCCTTAAAGGACTTATTATTGAAATACTTCCAAATTGTGGATTATTGTACATATTGGGACTTTTTGGGCTTTCACTATTGAAAAGCTATCTGTCCCTTGGTATAGAATGGGAGTTTATTTATAACAGCTTATAAATATACCTTCCCATTGGGACAAGAAAGAAAGATGGAGTTAGTATGCATAAACTCAGAATATGAAAGTGCATCTTTTAGTAAAGATGATTTTTTTATTGTGTGTTTGAAAATACCACTTTTAGAAATTGGGCATTTTCTTGCTTAGCCATCCTGCATTCCTCTGCTGATTTGTGGATTAACTGCCTGGCTTCAGAGTGACAGGGGCTGGGCATGTGCATGTGTCTACAGACAGCCACTGGGGGGATGAGGTGTATCCTGTCTTTCCAATGAGTCAGGCTGAGCTGAATAGACCTGGGCTGCATTTAGAGTAGTGGGAGGAGATTTTCTTACACCTGAACGGGCCTGGTCTGCCTTGGACAATGCTGTCACCACATCCTTCTAGGAAGCTGGGCTAGAGAGGACAGAACTGGTTCGGACTGAGCACAGACATTCCCTGCCAAAGGAGAACTAAGGGAAATGTGGTATAAATATTGGGGCCCAGACCACAGGACTTTAGAACTCGATTGTATCAAGGAACCTGCCAAGAAGAAGAACTGGGGAAGTTGTGATGAGAATCTACCACTTTGCTGTGTCTGTGCTGTGTTGGCCTGCAGTAGCAGCTTCTGTCTGGGGCAGAGAGAGGACTGGACTGAACTTTCTGCAACTTGACTGACTGACTGAATATTTATTAAGCGCACCATTGCCGAGGTGTCTTGGCGCTGAGATGTGTGCAAATCAGGCAACGCTGACAGATCTTAAGCTTGGCAAAAAGCCATGTTTTTATCATTTTTCTAAAGAGAGTCCTGCTGGACTGTTGTCGTATCTGTACGGGGAGGGAGTTCCATAGTTTAGCCGCTTGGTATGAGAAACCCTTTCCTCCCCATCTGACTCTTCTAATCTTGGGAGACGTAACAGCCTAAGACAGCGTAGTGGCACATACCAGGGAAATAGGAGTTGTATATCTGCCACTCCTCCTCCATACAGAGCTTTATGCACTAGGCAGAGGGCCTTAAAGTCCACTCGCCATCGAACTGGAAGCCAGGGGAGCTGCTTTATACTGGACGTAAGATGATGTTTGGGTAGATCAAGCAATACCCGAGCGGCCGCATTCTGAAGTGACTGAAGTTTGGAAAACTGTCTTGTGCCGGTTCCCAAGTATAGAGCGTTACAATAATCTACTCTCAACAGAGCTAAAGCTCCAACTACCATTTTCCTTAGTGGAAAAGGGATGAAAGGAAGAAGTTTATGTAAGACTTTCAATGTAAAGAAGCAAGCTGAGGAGACTTGGTTTATTTGTGGGGCGAGCGTTAGGTCTTTATGAATCAGAAAGCATAGATTCCTGGCCTTGGACACAGGGGCAGGGCATGTACCGGCTTCGGGGGGCCACCATAGTTGGCTCCATACAGAGGGTTTCTGACCAAACTCAACAACCTTGTTTTTTTCTGTGTTAAGCTTCAAAATGTTCGAATTCATCCATGCCATCAGTGCCGTTAGGCAATTGCGGAACTGTTCAGCCGTTATGTCCACACTTTGTGTAACTGACACCACTAACTGGGTGTCATCCGCGTACGACACAAGCATGATCTTTTATTAGTCTAGCTAGTGGTACGACGTACAGATTAAACATTGTCGGGGACAAGGCCGATCCCTGAGGAACTCCACATGAGAGGTAGAACTTTCCTGCCTGAAGTTCCTCCCAGTGAATTAGTTGTTACCTAGATGCTAGGAAGGATGTGAGTAGGGTTAAAGCCTTATTCTTAATGCCAGCTGCTTTCATCTGCCGCAACAGTACCGCATGGTTTACATTGTTGAATGCTGCGGTAAGATCAAGCAGGAAAAGAGCAACTTCTTTGTTTGAGTTTCTCCAAGAGCTTGAGATAGAGCTTGACCCCTGTTCAAGAAGTCTCAGGAACAGCAAATAATTCACCGTCCTCTGGGTAACGCCTCTGGGACCGTGTGTCTCAGTTGCCACAGAGAGAAACTGCAATTACGCTGCCACCAAATCCGCCAGCAGTTCTGTGACCTGAAGGCACCTCACAGGGCACTGCCACACTTTGCACCACAATCCCGGTCTCACCAACAATGACGACCTCTGCTGCCCCGATCTGCTGCTTGTACCACATCCTGTGGCCTGCACCATGGTCTGGGGGCACCGATTGTAAGCTACACGAAGCACTGCCCTGTCCCACACCTCAGCTGCAGCCCACCGGCACCAGCCAACATTTGACAGCTGCACTGTGACCTGTCAGCATGGCAACAAGCACTGCCCCACTCCGCACCACTGCCCTGGTCTCACCACTCACCACCGCCGCTTGACGACCGTTATGGAGCCACTGCATGCACTGCCACCTTAGGGAACCGCACACTGCAACTTTCCCCTTCACACCGCAACCGCGATGGTTGCCATGACCAGCCCGTACCGACGTGTTCGGCCAGAACCAAAGGTACTGTTTACAAGGTTTCTCATACCGACTCTGGTCTGCACTGACACGAATGACCAAAACTGTTGGTTTTGGTTGTTTTCAGCACTGCAGTCGTACAAGACGGAGCTACTGACCTTACGGAACTGCATTTTTAAGGTTATTTTAGGAAAGTGCATATTTTTCATTAAGGTATGTTGGAATTTTGTTGTTTATGGTCTTGTTTGGTTTAGATAAAGATTACTTATTTTTCTGAACTGGTATGGTGTCCATTTGTAGTGTTTTCACTGTATTACTGTATCTGTGCACAAATGATTTACACACTGCCGCTGAGATAAACCTGTCTGCTCGTGCCAAGCCACCAAGGGGGTGAGCATGGGCTGTCTAAGGGCGTAAGTACCTTACTCTGACTAGCAGCAAGGGTCCCTACTTGGACAAAGATGCACACCATTGCCAACTAGAGACCCCTATTACTAACACTGGTGGTCAGTGGTGAGGATTAATACTTGCATTTGTGCCTAACATAATTATTGGTGTACACTACTAGTATAGTGCAGACCATTACGCAGCCACATACTATTTGGTGGTTTTTTTCTTTTTGGACTTTTCTGCAACTTGTGAATTGCTAAATATGTTATGTCTAAACCAGCTCAATGGCACCTGTGGATACTGAGTTTGAAGAGGAAAGGAGGGAAACCCACACTCAGCCACAATTGAAATCCATCTGCAAGAAACGTAAAATCTCAATGAGAGACCTCACCAGGAAGCAGGAATACCAAAGGAACTGAGGGCCTGGTTGGACTCACGGAATGTCAGTTGGCATATGAGGAAGCCTATGGTGGAGGCAGAGAATTTAAAAGAACTGCAAGGTGGATTATTTGTTCTGCCTGGAGGGAGTGTGCTTTCCAGGGAAAGCAGCAGTGTGTCTTCAAAGGGGCTGTCTCCAGAAGAGCTGGAGAACAGAAAAAGAAGCAGAGTGCATGATATTGAGCTCGCAAAGCTCAGGTTGGGGAAAGAGAGTGACATGGAGGAAAATAAATTGGCATTAGAGAGGCAGAAACTTGCCATGGAGGAAAAGAGGTTCTCCTTGAGCATGAGAGAAGTTTGAAGGAGCTGGACATAAAAGCCAAAAGTGTGGAGTCCAGTTCCAATGGTGTCAACCTTTCTTCAGTGTATCTCGAGGGGAGGGTGCATATTCCGAAAAAGGTGATCAAGGATTTTGTGATTAGCGATGACATTAGTCAGTGGTTCAATGGGTACGAGGTAGCAATGAGGTCCCACAGAGTCCCTGAGAGAAACTGAGGAGCGGGGTTATGAAGTCGCTCCTTTGCAGAAGGGAGTGACACCTTGCTACCCTTACCTGAAGAGGATAAGATGGTTTATGCTCCAATGAAGGAGGCCTTGAGCAGATGGTACGGATGACTCCAGAACTGTATAGGCAAAAGTTCAGGGCCTGTAAGAAACTTTAATAACACACTTGGGTTGAGTATATTGCTTCCTTTTGCAGAGCACTGGATGGTTGGTTGAAGGGTAGCCAGGTAACTGATTTTCAGGGGCTCTATGATTTGATGGCATGAGAGCACTTATCTGCTAATAGTTTCCCAGAACTATGCCAGCACTTGATTGACAGTAAGCTGACTGATCCCAGGAAGCTTGCTGTGGAGGCAGACTGCTGGGTCAGCACTAGGGTCCACAAGGGGTATGTGGGCGACTAGGCCAAGGGTGGGCAGTGTCCCCAGAAGAAGAAATGGGGGACAATGCTTGACAAAAGGAGTTCAAAAAGGGCCCCAAAATAATTCCCACGGGAAAGGTTCCAGCCCCCTGGTGGTAAGAAGCCTTGGGTCTCTACAGGGAAGGTTGCCGAGAAGGGTCCCCGCAAGTGTTGTGCTTGTGATCAAGTAGGTCACTTCATTGGGGATCCTAAGTGTCCCAAAGCCACCACTGCAGCCTATGGTGCACCATCTTTTGGGTTGACAAGTGTAGCATGTGGGAAGGAGTTGGGCCTACAGGAAGGGTGGAGAGCCAGCAGAATTGACCCTTTGTCTCACTAGGGGTCAGTGAGATTGTACCAAGGGCCCACCTGCCCTCAAACACGAAGAAATACGAGCAATGGGTGACCATTTATGGCCGTTGGTGCAGACTCTGAGAGACACTGGGGCTAGTGTGACAGCTGTCAGTTGTCAGCTGGTATCAGAGGAGCAGGTAATCCCCAATGTACTTTACCCAGTAGTATCAGATGATAACTCAGAGTGCCTCTAGAAAGTGACACAGGTTCCCTTTGACTGGGGGTGTCTCAGGTACCTTGGAAGTAGTTGTGAGACCAGCCATGCCTTTTGACTGCCTGCTTGGTAACGACCGGGAGAGTTTCCCTTGTGAGAAGGTGGAACACAGGTCTCACCTGGAGATGGATCTGCCTGAGTGGGCGTGTGTTACCAAAAGGTCGCTGACAGCCAGTAAGGGCAATCAAGAGGACCTGGAGCCTGAAGAAGTGGCCCAGGTGCCTGCCAGGAAGAGAAGAAGCAGGGGGCATGGGGAACCAGCCCCTAAAGTTCCCACGGACCAGGAGGAGGCAGACCTTCCGGGCATGCCCTGGAGCCTGCAGGGGAGTGAGTGGCCAACTGGAGGACCTGCCTGAGCTGACCCATTGGCAGCAAGAAGGGAGTCCAACCAGGGTAGAATTCTGCTAGGAGGAGCAGGAATGCCCTTCTCTTGTTGGTTTGCGACAGCAGGCTGCAAACCAGGGAGCAGATGATCAGTCTGGATCACATTGGATTTATTGGGTGAATGGTCTCATGTCCAGCAAGCCTAAGGGCGCTGAGCCTGGGTCAGCCCATGTGCTGGTGGTACCCCAGCATTTCAGAGCCTTTCTACAGGGTCTGGCTCATGATGTGCCTCTGGCAAGGCATTTAGGGCAGAACAAGACCTTCAAAAGGATTGTAACCCACTTCTTTTGGCCCCAAGTGTGCAAGCACTCTGACGCTCATTGTAGATATTGCCCAACTTGCCAGGCAAGTGGTAAGAGTAGTAGGAGGTGTAAGGCTCATCTTGGAGGACCATTCCACCCAGTACACCGTAACTTTCCCTCTCAGGACCATGACAGCCCCTGTGAAGAGCCAGGCATTGTTGGGATCTTTTCCCAAGTGGAGTTCCCAAGAGAAATGGTATCCGACTGGGTACAAACGTCATATTAAAGTATTTGATGTCATTATGGTAGGAGTGTGGTGTTACCTACAAGTTCACCACTCCTTACCATCCCCAAGGGAAGGGCTGGTTAAGAGATTCATCCTCAGAGCTGATGTTCTCATAGATCGGTTGGGAGTTGCCAAGTACCTCAGTACGTTTGACTTAACGTCTGGTATGTGTCAAGATTTTTAATAGCTGCGTATTATGCTTATGCTTGAAACTGAATCATATAGCACCAACTTAATGATATTGACTGATGTTCTTAATATTGTTATATGATTGTTCTTATTGTACTTTTATGATTCTCAAAGTCAATCGAATAATGTAATTATTGATTAATTGATTGACTTAACGTCTGGATACTGGCAGATTGCCTTAACTGAGGATAGGTCTGCATTATCAACCCCAGGAGTGCAATACTAGTTCCGGTTGATGCCCTTTCAGTTGAAGAATACCCCGTCACCTCCCAGAGGTTGGTTAATCAGGTATTGGCTGGACTGGAGGATTTCAGCCCCGCCTACCTTGATGACATTGCAGTGTTTAGTGACTCTCGGGAAGAAAAATGACAACACCTATGGGAGGTGTTGAAGGCCCTGTAGAGGGCAGGCCTAACGATCAAGGCCAGCAAGTGCTAGGTTGACCAGGGATCTGTGGTGTACTTAAGGCCCCAGTTAGGAATAGACCAGGTGGTGCAGCTAGAGCCTACGATTAACACCATCCTGGTGCTTGGGAGCCCCCCAAGACCTAGACAGAGATGAGAGACTTTTTAGATCTCACCGGGTGCTACAGGAGTTTTGTCAATGGATATGCCACCATTGTTATCCCCTTGACTGAGCTCACTTCCAGGAAGCAGCCCAGGAGGGTCCACTAGACTGATGCTTGTAAGAAAGCTTATGATGCCCTGAAATCTGCCATGTGCAAGGCGCCTGTGCTCAAGGTGCCCAACTTCTCAAAAGAATTAGTGGTGTAGACAGCTGCTTCAGAGAATGGTGTGGGAGCTGTTCTCTTACAACTAAATGATGAGGGCCTAGACCAACCTGTAGCCTTCATTAGTAGGAAGTTACTTTCACTGCAACCGAGGTGGCGTGCAATTGAGCATGAAGCCTTTGCTGAGATCTTGACACTGAAAAAACTGAGGCTCTACTTGTTTGGGACTCACTTCCTGGTTCAGACCGACCACAGGCCCCTCAGATGGTTACACAAATGAGGGGTGAGAACCCAAAACTGATTAGGTGGTCCATTCCCCTACAGGAAATGGAATTTACTGTGGAACACTGGCCTGATACAGTACACGGCAATGCAGATGGTCTGTCCAGATTTTTCCAACTCAGTGACGAGAGCTCCCAGGATGATGGGTAGTTCTCCCCACTTTTCATCTGGAGGAGACACGTTTGAGACCTGGCATCCTTGGCGTGGTTTTTGACTGTCATTTTGCCTCTGCCACCTGTATTTTTGATGTGTGCTGGATTTCGTTTTTGCTGATCTAGGTGCTTTGGGCACTTTACCACAGTGCAAGTTCTTCCTATGTAAGTTCTGCATATGGATTTGTGTTTCCATGATTGGCTTGTTTGACTTACTACTAAGTCCCAAGTACAGTGCACTGTTTGTGCCCAGGGACTGTAAGTTAAATGATGTTAGTGGGCCGGAAGCACTGATTGTGCCACCCACACAAGCAGCCTCTCAAAGGGGTCTCAGACCTGTCACTGCAGTGTCTGCGCACATTCTGTACTACCATGCCGACCTGGCAAGTGAACCCACTTGCCAGGCCCAACCTTCCTTTTAATTACATGTGAGTGACCCCTAAGATAGGCCAAATGTACCCCTGTGGGCAGGGTACAGTGTATTTGAAAGGTAGGACATGTACTGGTGTGTGTGACATGTGCTGATAGCGAAATACAGTGTATTTTGTATTTCACTATGGAAAGGCTATTTGTCCCATAGGATAGAATTTGAGTTTATTTATGACATCCCATTGGGAGAAGATAGAAAGTTGGACTTTAGTATGCCTGAACTCAGAATATAAAAATGTATCTTTTAGTAAAAATGATTCTATATTGTATGTTTTAAAATACCACTTTTAGAAAGTGGGCATTTTTGTTGCTTAGCCAACATGTGCGCCTCTGCTGGTTTTTGAATTGACTGTCTGGCTTTGGAGTGACAGGGGCTGGGGATATGCATTCTCTTCAGGCAGCCACTGGGGTGGGTGAAGGTGTGTCCTGCCTTTCCTGGATGACTCAGGGCTGGGCTGAATAGACCTGGGCTGCATTTAGACTAGTGCGAGGAGATTTCCTTACACTTGAATAGGCCTGGTCTGCGTGGGACAATGCTGTCTTCACCTCCTGCCAGGAAGCTGGGCCAGAGAGGACAGAACTGGTTTGGACGGAGCATAGAACTCTCTTCCACACAAGGGAACAAATGGTAATGTGGTATAAATATTAGAACTTGCTTGGATCAAGGAACCTGCCAAGAAGAAGAGCTTGGGAAGCTGTGAGGAGAGACTACCTCTTCCCTGTGTGCTTTGCCTTGTTGGCCTGCAGTAGCTGCTTCTGTCATAGGCAGAGAAAGGACTGGACTAAACTTTTGTAACTTCTTTGTTTGAGTTTTTTCAGGGGCTCGAGGTAGAGATTGCTCCCAGTTCAGGAGTCTCAGGAACAGTAAGACTTCACCTTCCTCTGTGTACCGCCTCTGGGACCGCGTGTCTCAGTTGCCACAGAGGCAAACCACAACCTGCCACCGCCCACAAGACCGCTGGTGGTCCCATGACCTCAAGGCACCAGAGAGAGGACTGCTGCACTTCGTACCTCTACTCTAGTCTCACCTATAACAACGATTGCCACTACCACCAAGCCGCTACTTGCACCGCGTCCTGTGAGCACCTCACTCCACACGCCTCACTTCACTCCACTGCCCTGGTCTCACTGATGACATCGTTGCCAGCTGACATTGCCGCCGTGGTCTGGGGCATGGCTTGTAAGCTATACAAAGCATCCCCCCATCTCACGCCTGTGCTGTGACCTGTCAGCACCGCAATGAGCACAGCCCCACTTCGCACTGCCCCATTTCGCACTGCCTCCCTGGTCTCACCAATGCCGCTGGACGACTGTCACCGAGCCACTGCCTGCACCGCAACCTGAGGCACTTCACGCCGCAATGCTCCACTTCACAACGCAACCGCGATGGTTGCCGCGACCAGCCTGCACCGACGCAGTCGGCCGGAACTAAAGGTACTGTTTATAAGGCTTCTGATACCGACGCTGGTCCGCCCTGACACGGTCTACCAAAACTGTTGGATTTGATTGTTTTCAGCCCCGCATTAGCACTGGACGGAGCTACCGACTAAAACAAACTGCATTGTTAAGGTTATTCTTGCAAAGTGCATAGTTTCGATTAATATATGTTGGATTTTTGTCATTTTTGGTATTGTTTGGTTTAGATAAAGATTACTTATTTTTCTAAACTGGTGTGGTGTTCATTTGTAGCGTTTTCACTGTAATACTGTATGTGTGCATATGTGTGAGATAAGCCTGCCTTCTCGTGCCAAGCTACTAAGGGGATGAGCAGGGGTTGTATCTCCCGTACCCTGACTAGAGGCAAGGGTCCCTACTTGGACAAAGATGCAAACCATTGCCAACTAGAGCCCCCATTTCTAACAATAATGCCATAACTAATTCACGATTTGTAGAACTTTACAATTGGAAATAGCCTTTACTATGGTAGAAAATCTGACAGTATAGCAGATTTTCCTTCCATATAAATTTAAAGGTAGTGACGAAATAGAGAGCCCTATCGTGAGCCTACCCTGCATAATGCACTAACCATTCAGAAAACAATAGGACTGTAAGCAGCGTTATAGGCTCGTGTTATGTAAAAAGTGTGAATAATTGACTTTTCCGGGTGCCAAAGAGAAGGGAATAGTTCATAATTATGAGGGTGTTAGAGAAGGGTTTCTACACAGAGAAAATATTGGCAATTTTTAGAAAACAAAATAAACTTTACACGTGCAAAAGTTAATTTGTGCATTACTGCCCGACGCAGTATAACAAACTGGGGACAAATCTTTAGTATTACAATTTTAAAAGGCGATGGACGCTGCATATATTTATTGTGAATAGCCCTTAAAATCAGATATGTACCCCACATACAAGTACACCTACTGCGGTAGATTTCTGATTTTTCCTTGCGCTGCTTTGTGATTCAGGCCTTGGTTCCTGCAAGACTAGGGTTTCAATAAAGAGTTTCATAAGCCACATTCCTGTACCTAAACTTTATTCACTAATTACTAGGGAGAAAAATTTTGACAAGTGAAATTTTAAAAGGACAGCCCGTGATTGAAGCTTCTGACGCTTTAAAGGCCACAATGATAGAGACAGGCCTTCTAATGAAGCTACCTGGCAGGTGTGTTGTTCGGATCCCTGTGCAAGCATTGTCAGCCTCGACTCCAGCCTACAGGAGGGGGAAGTTGCTGATGTGGACGGATGCTGTTAAGCCGAAAGAACATGCTGCTATCGTGAATTATGCAGAAAGTTGTCGAGAAGGGGTGCGAGCTTTATAATGATTAGAGGGCAGTAAGGACTGTGGAGGTCCAATCAAACTGCATCTTGTACATCTAAAATCAAAGAAAAGAGTTCCTTGATACAGAATGGGACACAGCGTACAGAGAGTTTTAGGAACTAAGGTATAATCATTTGGAGTTGCAGGCTTTCTCTCCCTAACACTGGGTGTGTTTTAATGTTATCGCTGTTGTGAATATTCAAGCTGACAGGTCATGGAGTGATTAAAAATTGGAATGCTGCAACCACAGTGTTAGGATTAGGATCAGTGGTTGTTTTAACTCATTCTGACAAGGAAAGGCTGGCGAGTGGCTTGGTACCAACCGGTGGGGAAGCTTCCGCTTCATTGTGCTCACCCAGTGAGCACTGACAGGTCCTATAGTGAGAGGAAATATGGTCTAGAGGATTATTTTATGAAAGCTCTTACTGTTCCTTTTTGCTTTTCATATTTTCTTGGTGTTGGAAACAAAAACTTTTTAATACATCATCATATGCTTTAAAATAACGTCGGAAACATGGTTTATTTTATGTTTCTCGGTAAACGCATGTCCCTTTGAAATTAAAATTACATTATACATTATATATGTATTTAAATAAATGGTGTTGTGGTTGTGACTTCAATGTAATAGACAGTGAAATGCATGGAAAACTACTGAGGGCCCGTTAAAATTTCCAGGAGTAAGCCACGCGTATTCACATAAAAATGCTCCTTAAACCAGTCCCTGATTCAGTAAGACAAGAAGGGTAATACCAGAAGGTACAGGTAAATAGAGACAGGCCAACAAGAAAAAGGGTCTGATTAGGATGGCGGTCTCACTGCCATCCCAAGCAAGTTTCCCGCCCACCACATTAGGATGGTGGGCGGTTTGTTGGAGGTCAGAAAGACTGACCGCCATGCATCCAACAGGCTCCTTGAGCCTTCCGGTGCAGTGGAGGGCCTCGTATTCCCTGCAATGGTGGTGGTGCCTACCAGACACTGCTGTAGGGATTACCATGTCCATTTCCGCCTGCCTGTTCATTGCGGCTAACCCGCCATGATCAGACAGGCGGATATGGACTTTGGGTGCCCGTAGCATGGGCACTTCTTTCCTGGCCCTCAGCTGTGGTGCACTGGGGGGCACCCATGGTGCCCCCATAAATATCCCTGCACCATGTGGCAGGCACGGCATGGTGCCTGGCTTGTGGTGCAGAGATATGTGCAATTTACCTTTTTTGTTTTGCGGTGAGTGCTGCAGCCAATATAGGCATTGCGACCGCCGTGGTGGGGGTTAGCATTTTAATGCCCAGTACGGGACTGCCAACAGCGTATCTTGCGGTCCCATTTGCGATTGCCACCCGCCATCCTAATCAGGTCCAAAACGAGGAGATAAGTGAAGAGTGGAAGTTGATATATCATGGATAAGCTGGAGGGGTGGTGTGTAGTGTGCTTTGATTAATTTGAATAATTGAGATCATGTACCCCTTTTGTCTATGAAAACTCATGTTTTACAAAGTATTGCATCCCTTCATCAGAACTTAAAACATGTCAACAAATTAACAAATGATTAAGCAAAAAGATGTGTCAATAAATCACTGGTGGAGGTGAGAAAAATAACATATTAGAAATCTGATGTATGTGGAGGTCGATCATTGCCTGAAAATTCATTCACAATTGGAAACTATCTTAGAAGGCTCTGGCATGGGTGTAACCTTTGGGATGTTTTGACAGTTTCAATCACTGGAGTCATTCATATGAATCATACTTTGGAATTGTGTACCAGTCCAGCCGGTTTGTAACTTCACCCAAGGGCACAATCCTGTTTGTGAAACAGAGATCCGGGTTTAGTGGTGATTCAGAGGGACACATTGTGTTCCTTTACCAGAAATAGATTGCCATTTGACCTTGGGGAGGTTATTATCAATCCGAAAGCAACCAGTCTTCATGTTGCCTCCTCACCATTGTTTTCTGTATTTTTAATTGTCATTATCTTTATTATCAATTTGGAAGGAGGGGCAGGAATTTTTGACATAGGGAAATCTTTATGAGACATTGGGACTGATTTAGAGATTGGTGGATGGGTCACAGCCTATGGGATTTAGATTTCAGCCGATGCCATATCCACCACTGCTGTGACGGAGTAACCCGTCTACCAATATATAAATATATAGATCAGGCCCATAGTCTTCTTCCTACAAAGGTTTCTTACACATGGCTGAAGCCTGCCTTCTTTCTTGGAGAGTTTCTGTTTAAGATCACTTCAAGGGAACGTTGTTTTATGGGAATTTATAAATTATTTCTAGCTAACAATATATTTCGTCTCAATACTTATCAGTTGATCTAAATACACAACATGTTTTCAATGCTTTTTTGCGTCATTATAATGGAAGACAATAGCCCATTGCTAAAGTCTTCATGTGCTTTGAAATGTATGACATGGCCTGTAGCCATGTCCTGCTGCCAAACCTCTTGATCAGTGTTCCAGATGCACATGCACTTAGGATGTGCATATTGACCTTAGGGTGCAGGAGTTGACTTTTAGTCAGGCAGTCCACCCGTTCCCATAGAAATCGCTGTTCACAACCATCAGCCATGCACATTGAATACTATACACAAGACAGGCTTTTGGCCATGAATTATGACCAGCTTTCAGGCCCAAGTATCAGGCTATATACAGCCCTTGGATGTGAATGACAGACTCTGAGTGCATGCTCTGGTCTTTGCCCAGACCCTATAAGCAATCACTATATGGCCTTCTACAGTGCACGGTGTTGCCAAGACAGCGGGCATTCATCTACTCCCCCAACCACTTGCACATGGCATTTGAATTAATGGCTTAACCTTTTTACAAATCATTTGATATAGAGATATAGGCAAAGATCTTTTAAATATCAAATGTGGGCATGTTATCTGTTGGGCTTTTGTGTGAGCCACAAATACCCTGGTGAAACTACAATGCTTTTATCACTTTTGGTGGCAGTGTCTTTTTCTCTGGCACTCACACATTCCATATTGTCCCCCATATCTTTTTTCTGGTGCAGAGAAAGAATATCTAGGAATAAATATCTAATTGCATAAATATTGTGGAAGAAATATTTTGTGGGGCAGGAATATTGACAGAAAAATCCTCGTGGTCAAGAATATTGATTTTAGGTAAGTAATATCGATTTAAAAAATATTGAAGTTTTAATATCGTTAGTAAAAATATAGTTGTTAAAAATATCGATTTTTTATTAATGTTATGTATTTTAATATATAGTTTGTGTGTGTGATGTTTGTTTTTTGTATAAGAATTGTTCTTGTTTTTATTATATGTGTTAAAATTTTAATAGTTATTACATTTATTTTTAATTTAATTTTGCGTTTTTAGTTCCGTAGCCAGTTTTGAGTTTATAGGGGAATAGGGTGAGAAGTAATTTAATTATATAAAATGTATTGAATAATTTTTATTTTTTAATACTTGTTTAATTGTGATGATATAGTGTTAAATGTGTAAATTGTGTACGTTTTACAATATTTGTTTAATTATTATTATTTGCTCCTTTTAAATATATATTGTTCATAAATGTATTCATTCATTTATTTTACATAATAATACCTTTTTGTTATATGTAATTAACATTATAATATGTGTTCTTTTTAAATGTTTATTATATTTAATTGAATTATTTTAAAATATTGTTTATTTATTTTTAAGATTATTAAAAAAATTACATTGTTTAAAAGTTATTAGTAATTTTTGTTTCTCTGCTATACAACACATTCTGTACTGTTGCAGTCACTGGAGTGAGAATAGTAAGTTTCACCCCTCCGCTATTCAAAACTTTCCCTACTGTTGCACTCACTGGAGCAGGAATAGTCATTTTTACCCTTCCACTATCCATCACTTTCCCTACTGTTGCACTCACTGGTGTGGGAATATTAATTTTTACCCTTCAGCTATCCAACATTTTCCCTACTATTACAGTCATTGCAGTTGGAATAGTAAATTTAATTATTTCACTTTCCAACATTTTCCCTACTGTTGTATTTATTGTACTGCAAAATGTACGTTTTAATTTTGTTTTAATAGTTTGATGTTTTAATTAATTATAGATTTTTTTTATTTTAAATTATTGATATATGTATATATTTTATTTTTATATAATTCAAAAGTTAAAAAATTAAATAAAGATAATAGTAATTAAATTATTTTAAGTAAATATGTATTTGTATAAATTATTATGATTGCGTGTTTACATTTTTAATTCTTATATTTAGTTAAAATGTATATGAAATTAAATTTTTGTTGTTAAAGGTAATATTCATATTTTATATATTTAATATATATTATTTTATTTTATTTAGATTTTTAAATCAATATTTATTTACATCTATATTTTTTACTTCAATGTTTTTGATTCAACATTTTTGTACTTACCTGTTTAAGTATAGGGATTCGACATTTTTACAATTTATATACTTTTTTGATATTTTTACCTTCAATGTTTTTACCATCGATATTCTATCAGTGAATCAATGAGATCCTTCATACTCATGGATTAAGTCCACATTCTTGTATGACGCACCAGACAACCTAAAAATTAGATCCCTTAACAAGTCCTATTTGTATATTTTTCGATTGTTCATCATCAGATCCTGCTGCTCTGATCTGGGCCAAATTACTAAATTTGGTCTGATTAGTTCACAGGAGATTAATCAACAGTTCAAGACCTAGAATGAATTAAGCTATGACTCAAGAGTCCAGGACTGCAAACAGTGTCCTTGACCTGGAGGGAGGTGGTCACCCTAAAAGATGGGCACTGATCTTTTGACTCCATAAATGAGGAAGCTATTTATGAGCACAGGAATGAAATTGTAACTCTCCACTGTCATGTTATTTTCTCTCACCCAAGTGCGCAACAAAGGGGCATATTTACAAGCCCCTAGCACCATCACAGTGTCACATTCAGAGACGTTGTGATGGCGATAGGGGCCTCACCTTATTTGCAAGGCAGCGTTAAGTCACTTAACGTGGCTTAACGCTGCCTTGTAAATAAGGCCCCCTTTCACAATATTCTTAGTGTGAAAGAGAAGGGCAATGGGTGTTGCTCTGGGCGTGCTACCGCAACACCGATTATTACTGACGCTGCCTCCTATTTACAAAGGAGGAGTAAATAGGAGGCAGTGCCAGAATTAAGACCACGGAAATCCTGGTCTTACCCTGACGCAATGAGGAGAAATCTTTAATTTCTCCTCGTTTTTGTTGTTTTCATGTGTACTGCGTTGTGCAGCACACTTGAAAACAGCAAAAGGCCAATGAGTGTTAATGTACAGGAAGGTCCCCCCTTCCTGCACATAAACAATATTATGTTTTAAAATGCTGTTTTGCAACTTCTATGTGTGCTGCATTAAGCAGCACACATAGAAGTTACAAAGCAGCATTTAAAGATTGTTTACTTGCAGGCAGGGGGACCTTCATGCACATAAAGAATTTTCCCCTGCACGCAGACACCCATGCACTATGGTGCCTGTGTTGACACTAGGCTGGTAAGTGTAGCGCCAGCACGGGGGGAAATGCAGGGCTGCACCATATTCTTGTAAATATGGTGCAGGCCTGCATTTCTGATGTGGCGGAGTGAGGCAGTAAGCCAGGAAGGCTTATGCCTCACTCCGCCACTTCCCTTGTACATATGCCCCAAAGAATTCTAATGCATGATCAAAATAGCCTGCTCTATGAAAGATATTACTCATGTGAATTGATTTTGAATTGATTTATTTTTATATTTATCTATCAGAAAAGCCCAGTTTCTGTACTTACACAATGTCCATATTTAGATTTGTTAAAATGCATTTCAATAAACCTTAGACATGATATAAAAAATAGTACACTTTTAAACAAACACAATACAAAAAGAAGGGAAAGAAAAGGAAACAGATTATCAGAATGGAACACATTAAATATGTCTAAAAAACAGCATTGTTCAAAAGGTCTGTCAACTTCTTTGACAGTCAACTGGAACCTTCAGACATGAGCTGTACCTACAAACTATTTGCAATCCTGTTAAAAAAAAAATCTCCATTGCATAACCAACAAAAGCAGGTAAATCCTTTCTTATTTCCATTTTCAGATTTTGACATCTATGAAGTATGAAAAGTGGAGCATGAATTGTTTGAGGAACAAATGTAGTAAGTGTTTGGTAAGTAATGGTCAGGAAATCTCGTAAGTACTATTTTAACCATTTAAATTGATGTAACATTATAAAAAAAAATGTAAACATACATTTTGTCAAATAAGCAATATGGGGTCGATTCTGATTCGGGAAACAAATCCGTACGACGAATCGTATTCGTAGCCATTTCCGTACGAATCATACAAATCCGTCCGAATCGCATAGTACAATCCGTAGCAAAAGAATACATACGAATGTGTGCGAACCGTACGAAAAGCAAGGAAAAATCCATACGATACAGGACCCTCACGGTAAACCGTACAAATCGTAAACATGCTGTACGACCCGACAAGTACGTTCCGGACCGGGTAACGAGAACGCGATTCATACGGAAAACGTCATATGAGCAATTCGTGCAGAGTACCACACATTAACATACGCAACGTACCCCTGCAATCATGGGGGTACGCACCGTACCCCTATGCTCTGTACCTCTACGCACCATACCCTGATGCACCGTACACCTACGCACCGTACACCCATGCACCGTACCCCGATGCACCGTCCCCCTGCGCACCATACCTCTACGCATCGTACCCCTGCAATCATGGGTGCACTCGCCTACCCGGGGGGAGGGGGTCCGTTTCGCACGCGGTTTGAGTCGAAACATGCTTTTAAGGACGTTTCAAACTCGTACAGAGTGTTGTCGTAACGAATCTTACTTGCTGGTTCATGAAAAGCTGCTTCAATTCGCACAGATGTCGCGTACTGCATGTTCCGAATGCGATTTGTACGTATTTTTAAGTCGCATGGTCTTTCGTACGATTCGTACGGAGATCTGCTTTGGGTTCGGATCGTACTTTATCGTACGTACGGGGACGTTGAAGGTGTATGATTCGTATGGGAAAAATGCTCTGTACGGCGATTCCTCTGGGATTTTACTGAATCAGAATCGACCCCTATGTGTCAAAAGATACAATCACATATTCATTTTGTTAATTTCCTGCAGTTTTCTCCTTAGTAAATTTTGAAAAAAATGTAATTTTCAAGGCTCTAATTAAAGCAACATGGATTCCCGGAGGTATTCACTTTTGATTTGTTGTCGATATAGAATATTAACAATCTAGCTCTTTATCTAGCTCTTTATTAAAATTCTATTTTGAAAATACAGTACAAAATTGTGCACCCTGCTGACAGTCTGCTACAGTGGCAAATATATGTTCAATCAACAAATCCATCTTTTTCTGAAATGGATAAGAAAGAAATGTGTGAATGAAAATTGTAAAAAGTGTTTATATTTTTTGGTATCCTTCTAGATTATGATTGTTTGGAGCACTATAACTCAAGATTGTTATAGTATGAGTAAATTCAACATAATGTGGTTTTTAGAAACAGATCCTACCTCTCATACCCAAAGAACAACCTGACCACACTGGCAACCAAGCAAATGTAATCATAATGGCTAATACTGTTTACAGAGTTAGTGAAGATGCTGAAGCTCAAATTCTGCATTTCATCCTAGACATCAGATATCAGAAAGCAAATATGGTACTCTGCAAAGTACCACAGAGCAAACATTCAGGTTAGGAGTAATCACAGTTGACAGTTTCAGTCCTAAGTATGTGCAAGATATTGGAGAAGAGGACTCATGACTTACATTTTTTTATCAGTCTTTAATCTCCACTTGTAATTTGCAATTTGGAACTGTATTTATATAGCACCTACTACCCCTGATGAGGCATTGAAATGCTTTTTAACAGGCAGCATGTTGCTTTAGAACCCAAGGCTAGTGTTTAGCCTACTGTTGTTGGTTACTGTCACTTATTAGGATTAGTTTGCTTTGTGCTCTAGCAAGCCATTCCATGCAATCATTTCAGTTTCTCTATGGTGAGCAAAATTAATAGGGGTTGGTTGTGATCATTAGTGGGCGGTGTGTGGGCTCATTCACATGGTTGGTGGGATTAACAGAAGAGTTACAGGTGATTAGGCATTGTTAGGTTGCATAGGTATGACTTTCAGAGGAATGCGGCAAGATTGTGATCTTGTGAATGGATTGTGGGCTATTTGCATAAATGCAATAATAGAGAATAAGGCAAACATCTATGTGACTGAGTAAGGTCTGCTCATCAGACAAGGCATACAGAGGGTGAAAGGGAAGGATAGGGCCATTTGAATGAAAAAAAAGGGAAGGCAGTATTCAGAAGCTTGATTTAAAGTTCATTTTTTGTGATGAATTTTAGGAATGCAGATAATATTTTTGAGACAGCATGCATTTGGAGCCTACTGCTATACCATGGATCCAGCCAGGTCAGGATATCAGCTCAAGGATTGAAAGTGAAAAGTAATGGCTGGACGTATATGTCGAGAAAAATTAAGGGCTTTAGTCTGGACTCCAGTAAATTGAAGATCTCAGCAGTGTAGGAAAATACATGGGAAATAATGCAAATGCTGGTGTTCATTCCCAGATTTTGCACACATTATTCATTACAAAGCAAAGTAGATTCAATTTGAATACCTCTGGTCTGCACTGGCACAAGATGGAAAGTAAGGAGCAGCTTCTCAGACAGTGCAAGGTTTTTAACCCGAATCTAGTGGCTGGAGGGAAGGGAAGCAGACACTAATGTGAATGTGGTGATAGCCAAAGGGCTCCCTTTACAAATTCAATGAAGACTTTGTTAGCAAATATCTGACTATTAGGCTTTCCGAAGTAGTGCCCTTTTGTAGTTGCTTCAGATGAGCGGTCGGTCAACAGGTTGAAGGGGGCCATTTGGGTGAGGCCAATCCTTTTGTTTTCCTTGAGCACAGTTTCAGTGCAGATGCCTCTCACCACTTTGTGCCTTTATTTTCGGTGCTCCAAGCTGGAGAGTGCTCTGCTGCAAGGGGCATCACTACACAATGGTTGTGTCTGGAGAGCAGCCTGGAAAGACATTTGAAAGGAAAACTATTGCAAACCTGTTCTGAAGTGTGAGGCAGTGGTTTCCCTATGTCCCTGTCTCTCGACTTCTTTAGTTAGCAACATGTGTATACATTAGAAAAACGGGGTCTCTGGGATAGTGATCTGTGTGAGCATCTCAATGATTAAGGTGGCAATTCTGTCTTTTTTGCACCAAACTAATTTTTGTAGTTATATTGCACTATTAAGGTGTACTATCCCCTTCTTGTCCTGTCTCATGGCTCTCCACACTGAGCGTAGATGTGTATCCCTGCAAAGACCCAATTCTTCCTTAACTTGGGAGACCCACCCCATGACTAGTTAATGATAGCCCATTTGATAATGATGGGCACACTAAACATCTGTGAAATTAAAAGAACATCAATTACCATTATACATCAATGGCCAACATTAACGTTAAAGAAATGCAATAATTGAGAACTATTTAGCATTTAAAGCTAATAAGGGCATCTATAGAGTGGTGAATGTATATGGCTCTGCTGTAAAGTGTTGGGCTAGAACAGTCTCAATGCATAGCATGTTGGTGGCTGCTGTCCCCTATGCATATTGCAAACATACTGCTTTCATTCTTCTTCTTCACCAATGAAGGCTTTCCTGACTACAATACTTGCTGTATGGCGCACACATCCACTGATGGAAGAGGCCCCAAGTCCCTGCTCATAGCCCAGCAGCAGCAAAACCTTTTTCCTTGGATCTCTTTACACAGCTGAGCTTTCTTAATAGGAAAAGGTAGGTACAACTCCATGCACATACTGGAACCTGGTTGTCTTGGTCATTGTAATAATGGTTTGGCATTAAAATTCTGTGAAGCTTAAATAACATCTTCCATATCCCATAGCAAAAACAGTATGTGTTGGCCCTCATAATATGCAGTGTTTTAAATGTAATTCATGAAGAAAAGGTAAAACTTAACTTCATTTCAGAACATCACTAGATTTTATTCCAGAGACTGGTTACCAAACTAGTATTTCAATCAAATCCCAGTGTGCTGATCATACATTATTTAATATCAGGAGGTCTCTTCCGAACATGTTTAAAAAGTGGATCCATTAATCTACAAAAGATCTTCATTGCTTTCCATGAAGCTCTGGCACTCTTAATAGCTGCCAAATGCACCTATTACTAAACGTTAAGATGTCTTTTAACTAAATGTCCATGAAGTATCAAGCCCTTCTTCCCTCTTGCTCCTTCCTGCCCTTTACTTTCACAAATGAGCCCCTGTGTGAAGATCACTGTGAGTGAGCTGCCCCCTCAAGCAGGTAAGTGCCTCCTTGACAAAGCCCTCTGAAAGAGAAGTCATGGTATAGCCTCAAGAGTACTTAAAATAATCAGATCAAGAGCCTCTCTCAATCTGGATTCAGGCCTGGGACAAGCACTGATAACACAATGGAAGAACTATTAAAGTGAAAAGCTGAGAATAGCTTAGGGTCACTGCACGTAATTTTAACTCATTAATGATTGTACTGATATTTAAAGGGCTGTTCTGTTCAAGTATTCACTGAAGTTGTGTTCCAATGTAGTCTCGCTGAAGCAATCGCTGAAAACTAGTGCAAACGTTGACCTGGTCCCAGGAGAAAAACTATGGGAGGTTCTTTCTGGTCTTGGAATCCCAAATAGTGTGCTGAACATTATCATATCTCTTCATGAGAGGAGCCATGCACTGATCTGGTGGAGCCCAAACGTCAAACTGACTGAAAAAATTGGTGTTGAAAAAGGAGTTTCCCAGAGTTGTGTTTTGACTCTTATTTATCGCGAGCAAAGCAAACACAAGGAGATGATGAACGGAGTGCTGAAACTTTTCAGACACTCACACTCAGTCACAGATCTGGGTTGAAACTATCATTGTTCTTTAGCTCACTTCACCACCCCAGTTTGGACCCAGCCAAATACAAATCCGTCTTGACTCTGCACCTCATGGTAACAGTCCAGCTTGAACTGCCAGGCCAGGTCCTCCTTGGACCAGAAACAAGCATCCTGGGACTGGTTTCAGGGTAACACCCTTCATCAGTCAGGCTAGCTTGAATGCAGTGGCAAAGTGAGCAAGGGACCCACATCTAGCAATACCCTGCTAACTCAGGGCGAACAAAGCGAACCCACACCCTCACCACCAGTGACCGATCTGGGTTGAATCCATCATCGTTCTTTAGCCTAATTCATCACCCCAGTTTGGACCCAGTCATATGCAAATCAGCCTTGACCCTGTCCCTCATAGGAACAGTCCAGCCCGAACTGCTGGGCCAGCACCTCCCTGGACTGGAAACAAGCATCCTTGCACAGGTTTCGGGGTAACACCCGTCATCAACCAGGCTAGCTTGAATCCAGTGCAAAGTGAGCAAGGGACCCACGTCTGAGCATACCCTGCCGACTTAGGGCAAACAAAGCCAACACAAGGAGATGATAGATGGAGTGCTGAAACTTTTCAGACACTGACACCCAGTCACAGATCTTGTTGAATCCATCATTGTTCTTTAGCTCACTTCGCCTACCCAGTTTTGACCCAGCCAAATGCAAATCAGTCTTGACCCTGTGCCTCATTGGAACAGTCCAGCCTGATCTGCCAGGCCAGGTCCTTCCTGGACCGGAAACAAGCATCCTGGGACTAGTTTAGGGGTAACACCCCATATCAGCAAGGCTAGCTTGAATCCAGTGGCAAAGAGCAAGGGACCCACGTCTAGGCATCAACTTAGGGCAAACAAAGCAAACACAAGGAGATGATGGACAGAGGGCTGAAACTTTTTCAAACACTCACCCTCAATCACGAAAAAGGTAAGTTTGTACCTGTTTTTCTTCAACTGTGCCAACTCAAGTTTTGACCTTCCCTGCCATAGTTGCCTTTCTGGAAAGCCTCATCAGAATAGGCACAGCAGTATTCTTCACAGGCTCCCTCCGACAGCTGCTTTTGCCTATGACACCATGAACATGTGGGAAAAATTCTGGAGAAGACGGTGTGACCCAGACAGTCTTTCGTCCATAGTCCCGCCAACCTCTAAATACAAGGGGCAGACCGGCAAGTTAGCAGGTGGGGAAAACCATCAGAAAAGTGACAGCTGGACCAAATCTGTTAAGATCTAAATCACGCTCTTAGTTTGCTTGAATGAAACCAAGCTTAAGATAATGAATAAAGAACAGATCATAACTCACTTCTAATCATGTGACATTCTAGGTTAGGCCCACAATGACTTACCACACTATTGCTCTATTCTTAATGGTATGATAAACTTGTGTCAATAAATATACATTTAAAATATCCATTGAAACTTGTATAGTTCGTTTTAGGGTGAAGAATTACTTAACAATTTCGAACGTGAATTTGAATTTATATGTAAGTTGTAAATCGATTTAACTGCAACAGATTCCCCTGATAACTTTAAATTTGTATTCAACTTTCCACCACGAGATTTCTCCAAGTGTAGCTAATGAAATGTGTGTGTGGGGGGGAGTACCAGCAGGTCAGTTTTACCCCAACAACTACTGTTACATGTCAAACCAGCGGCACCTCACTACTCTGATTTAAACCCAGAGAAAAAAAAGAATATATTGATAATCATGAATGGTTCTATAATCTATAAGTCAATAGGGTGATCAGTGACATAATTTTATTGCTTTCCCTATAGGTATGATGCGTAGTTAAGTGTCAATGACCAACCTTCTCCCTGCTTATTGTAGGGCCTTGTGAGCCACATAGCCTTCCTTACCTTGATTTCTAGAACTTTGGATTGGGATTGTTGAATCATAACTATTAACAGTCTGCAACTTTTATAAAATGAATCTATCTTACATAAACATTTTACCCAAGATTTTGTCATTTAGCTAATTTCTATTTGTTTTAATCTTCCCTCACTACCTCTGTCAACTCAAGATGTCAACAGTAAGAGCCAGATTGCTACACCCTGCTTGCAGTTTTAAATCTGGAGGATGATGCACACTGTCCACTTCTCAGTCTATTCTATTAATCTATACATCTTCACAAAATAAGTGTAGGCAGCACATTACATCATTCCTCCAAGTCATTGATGCCATCATAATAGTATGTATCTAAATCAGCTGCCTCCCTCTGCAGCTGTAACAGTCCTTTGCAGAATGCACTGCATGCACAGACACCTCCCCGGTTCTCTGCAGCCACTTGGTGGTATCTTGGTCTCCGATGCAGCTTCTGATCCTGGTGGGCCTACTATGGTTTCTCTGATGAGGCAATTGAATTCAGAAAACTACTAGAGCATCATTTGCCTCCAGAGTTGGCCTCACCTCCAAACTTTTGGATTAGAGATGGGTTTTGCCAACCACTGATGCCAATGTTCCAATAGTTCGCTGTACCATTCAGTATCAGTGGGTACATCCTCCTGCCTGTTATCGTAATTTATTGACCCATACTCTGCTTGTTGTACTTGCTATGAAAATGTGAGAGCCACTCTGAGTTACATTTCTTTTCTAGTTTGTACTACTTGCCCTTTTTATTCCATTGTGGTGATTGCTAGAGGTTTAGCAAAAATCTCACAATAAGTATCAATTGCTAGCCTGTGCTGTGGCAGTGTGGACTACCCAGCAAAGGAAGGAAGAACATGAGAAGTTTGGTCCAAGGCATGTGCCATCCATTGGGGGGCCACCTGTGGGTGAGTGCATGGTCAGCATTTGCGGCTGAGCTGAAACACTGTGTGGTTTGCAGCGCCACCCACACTAGCTATCAACTCCTTCATCTCCTGAATGCTTTCTCACAATAATTTTAGAATAGTAAGTCATCGAGGAGCAACACAGTGATTATCTTTAACAAAAAGTCCTTCTAAAACCTCTGCAAGATTTCTCTTCTTAGAGAGATGAAAGAAATCTCAAGGGGAGTTGGTCAGATGTGGAATAAGTGAAAGCACACTAAAGGACCAATGATCCACTGATCCTGATTGATTCCCTCATCATCGCTTTTGACTTTGTCTTTGCTTGGCCTAATACCCCGTTGGGCTAATTAGTGGACGGTCTTTTGCTACACTCGGACCTTTTACACACTGGCTATTTATTAGATGGAGCCCGTATACTATCTTTTTTGTTAAGTTACAGCTTTTCATATATGGTTGATGCTGTGGCTTCCTTACAAATTCAGACTCCTGCTAACCAGTGGTGTTTTGATATACTATTTGTGCTCATCCACTTATACTTATGGTGGTGCTCTTTCCCACATATACTGCACATGCTGCTTGTACTAATGATTTGACGGATCTATAGAATTTACTCAACCATATTCATGCCTTGATGAAGTCTCTGTGTGGGACGAAACACGTGTTGGCGATTTACGTGCTGGGAGATCTTTTTATGAAATTTTGAATATTAATAAAGAAAGAATTGATGAAATCTGAAGAGGACTCTCTCTACAATTTATCTTGGACTGCCTGGATCCCCTTTTGTTTAAATATTGTGCTATGGTATTAACTCTGCTCTTGTTAACAGACATAGTTTTGTTCTGAGGGTGTATTATCAAAGCCAAGACTAAAATATTTATAATTGTTAGGTGTGCTGTAATTAGAACCTCATTCTTCAACAAATGCCCCATAACTGTTTGCTCAGACTCCTCCCAACCTTCTGCCTTTTCCGTTTCCAGTTCTGATTCTTTTAGGAACTGCCTACTCTTCATGTATACATATGCAATTTAAGGCAGAATACATAAGACAACAAAGTTACAATCTATAACACATGGCAATGTGTCTTCTGTGCCAAGGTCAGAGCATTCAAGAAGATAAAACAATCAGAAACTAGACATAGATTAATGTATGGGTAAAAAGCTGAAAAACATTTTCAAAACATTCCATATTGGCACTTGGCAGTGACGGTTACTCCATGCTGCTGTGCTTGTGTATTGCTTATAGCCATGGGAAGAAAGAAGGCCTAGGTATGAGGGGAGTGGGTGTTCCTGACAGCATGGCTGAGAGGGACTTGTACTCTGTCCTGAATACCTTTCAAATGGCCCTGCATTTATCACACACAGAGGATCTTGACACCAGGTCTGCCTTTGCCTTTGTCACCCTAGATAGTTTGAAGCCTGAACCAGGGGAAGAACTGACCAGAATCAGTTTTAGGCATAGGCCAGAAGATTCCCCCACACAAAGGCTGGCACCAGGTATACGTGACCTTCAGAACCTTTCATCAGAATACTCCTGGACCGGTGGACATTTCCAAAGAAGGACTGCCTTGCTGCCTGAAGAGCTATCCTGCTGTTTGAAGGGCTGCCTTGGTGTCTGAAGAAGAAAGATTGGACCTGCTTCCTTGATCGTAGGCTACCCAGAGTTACTCCAAAGGTCATTTGACTGACCTCTTGTTTGAGCTACAGGGACACAATAATCTTCCAGAATCCAGCACTTCCCAGCTGACCAACACCAACGGAACCTGCCTCACTCTGTCAGAGCCCTGCTGCTGGTCTCTGCAATAATGAATCCTGATCAGCCCTTAGAGGTACCCCAGGTCCTGGACATTTGACTGTCATCACAGAGTACTCCTGCCAGCCTCAATGAAGGTTCCACCAGATCCAGTGCGAAGTGACACGTGGCAACACATCTGTTAACTGAAGGCTTCATCGATCTGATGTCAAGGAACTCGTAGTTTATGCCATTACAAATTATACTCCTGCAATCTGAATAGTTCACTACCTTCAAAAATGTATGGTCAAAAAGTTGGAAGCAGTGATACACAATGAATAATTTCAATAAGAAGTTCAGAGTACTATTGAATATCACTTGCGTTTGTAACAAGCATAAGTCATTATGCACGATAAAAAACTTTCAGAAATATGTATCTCGGAGTCCAAAATTAATATCAATTATATGTAAGTTTAGGAATGTAAATATGCTTTAATGCAAAAAAGTTACATGGAGTAAAAAACACGTTTTTAAGTGCTTGGGTTAAAGGTAACACTCAAGGCACTGTACTGTGTAATATTAATCTCTTAATATGTCAACGGGTCAATAGTTCAGCAAAGGAAGAAACAGTAACTTAATTAGACACTAATTAAAAGAATCAATTCTTTTTTCTGGTGCATATGTCTAGTCATATTAACACATTTCTAGATTTCTTTCTCACTGGACTAGTCAAGATAAAAAGGATTTACTAATTTGGCTGAATTGAGTATGCTTCAAACCGGCTGAGCAATTTGTGAACAAATTAGTTCATTTAACATTGACAGTCGAAGATTGATTTGGTTCGGAAAGAGTAACCGCAAGTGTTTATATTTCCACTCCCAGCATTCAAGGAGAGAGGGATCAGCCTCTGGTGCATTCTGATTGTAATAGGGCTGCTCACTGGGCACCTTTATTTGACAGAAGTGATTGCAGCCCGTCATTTTTAATTTAGACATGTTTGTGACCCTTATTCAGTCTTTGCAAAAATGCATCATGGTCATTTTACAAAGGTCACTGTAAAAAGATGACTCATGCAATCACTTGCTAAAACACACTCAGATTATTACATGAAGTATAATATAATACACGAATTTCTCATGTTACACTTATTGAAAAAAATGTGTTTAGTATAAGAAATAAATCATAGCCCAAAATGCAAACACTGAAATTTCAGATTCAATGAACAACAAATAAGTAAAAAAGGCAATTTGTTTTATTTTTCAAGTGATTGAGGTTTCATATTACAACACAATTGTTACGATTTCAGAAGAAACATTGAACACCATTATAAACATAAGCTTTTAATTTGCTCTCTTCGGAATATGCAGTCTTGTGCAAAGATTTCCAATTATTAATGTTTAATGAAATGGAAATCTACAATGGCTTTTTGTGTTCGGGGATTTTAATTAATTTTTTGCTAACTTGTAGATTTTACATTTGCCATTTTAAATTATTGGAATGTCTTAAATTATAATAACCTGCAGTGTTTCCCTGCTAAATATTTTCTCTAGTATAAGGCTTTAGACAGAAGTTGGTGTAAGGGCTCAGTCGGATCAAACTAAGCCCAGGAATATAATTGGTTCTCATAATCTGCACCAATAAACAAACTCTTTTAGGACTGGAAAGATTATTTGTTTTAGAAAGACAATTGTGTTTGATTTAATAATGTCGAACGTTTTACTGCTGCTAAGTATGGTTTAACTCTTCTCGCCTGTTTAAACGTGACGCTATATTTTGCATATTGACACAACATCCTTCTCAATTTTTAGATAACAAAAAACGACATTGTAAAAAGGCTGGATTATACTAAATACAGTGAGCAGCGAATGTTAAAGGTGTAGTAACTGCGCTTATAAAGGAACGTTGTGTGTACAGGATAAGTAGTCCTATAAGGGCACGTGATTTAAGATGCATTTTTTACTACGCTCACAATATCACTGACCGGGAAGTGTCTCTGGTTGCACAAGTGAGGCAAGTGTTGTATGAAGGCTACATTATCCGAGGTCATGGCGTGTAACACTTAGCCCCATGCTGGTCCTCTGCAAGAACCACTCAGCCGTCTTTTCCACATGATGGGCTGGCTGCACAGACATACTGTGTAGCCACTGATTCTGACGGCCGTGGTTAGTCAGTGTTGAATGAGTAAGCCTCTATAGGTATTTTCCATTTTTTCAGCTTGTGAAGTATGATTGAGATGCCTATGCAGTTTGAGTGTCTAATTATCTGTACTCCTTATGTGCAAGGATGTGCATAACATGACTATATAAAAGGAGAGAAATTAAAAATGTAGGGTTTGTGAACTTGGCATGTGATCACCAAATGGTTGATGGAGTCTGTCTGTGTAGATTGTTTGAGAGGGTTATTTTAGATTAAGCGAGACCATCAGTTTTAGTCTTATTGACGTATTGATGCTAGAAAATCCATAAAAACACAGTCCAATTGAATCTGCGAATTCTAACACCGATCAGTACACAGTATTACATACCCTACAATCACATATGCCATCCATTAGTGTACATTTATTGCTGCTGACTACCAACATACATTTTAAAGTTAAAAAAACATAGGATAGGGTGGAGAAAGCACTCAAGATGGCAAAAAGATAATGTTAGTCCTTAAAATCACTGTTCTCCGTATGTAATTTACAGTACTCTTCTGCACACCTTGAATAGAAGATTCTTGGCACAAGGTAAAGGGATGGAAAGTTATCCTGAATACTAAATATATTATATAAAGGTGAAACCAAGTGTTCCTTAGTTTCCAATGCTTAGGTTGTCAAAAGAAAAAATGAGATTTGCCTTCAATACCAGTAAGAGAGCACATACAATTAGAAGATCCCCAGCTATGTTTGCAGCTACTAAAATCACTCAGGCTTAGATCCAGCAAATGTCCCAGGTACAATTCCCCCTAAAGATGTTTCTTATTAAAGATGTCTGGTGCTAGGTTGGGTTGTAATTAACTTGTTGCACTCCACAACGTGGATCTTTTCCCAATAAAATGTGGCTATTCATTTTTCACCCACACCTTGTTACTGAGGTGAGAGAGTACATGAGGGGCACAATCTGCCATTGAAGAGTGTTCTTGACAGTCCCCACTTTTGTGCTTTACATATGTGAATGAAGGAACACATTTCATCTTTGGCATAGAAAGATAGTAGTTGTTCTTCTCTGGCTATGAGACAGAGCTAGCCTGCACTTAAACAGTGTTCATCAGATATCTGAAGGTGGTCTTTATACAGAAGTGGTTTGTATTTTTCCTGATGTAGTCTGACTTCTTTGTTTATCCTAGGACACATTTGGGTTGCTGCCCTTGAAATGGTCAATTTCTAGTTTGGCAATATAACTGGTATGACTTGCCAGAACTGAGGTTCCGTGACGATTTTTAGTGATGTTTTCGACTCGCACGAATATGGTCGAGTCTGGTATTTATGAACCGCAAATGACAAGTTCAGTAAATATGCGCAGTTTCGCTGAGCTAACTCAAACCGTTCGTTTGTTATGTGGGTTTTTATTAGTACCCACGGGTTCCATCTTAGATACGGCATCCATTTTGTCTCTTGCCCTCAAGTAGCCAGCGAACGGACGATGTCCGCTTCACGACCCTGAGACTTCCAAGATATTTGTAGAAGACACATGTTCTTTGTAAATGTCTTTATGATGAGGGGGATGATACTGTAAGGCAGATGGCCCCGCTCGAGGCCCATCTTGCCGTGCCGGTTTATTGTCTCAGCCGTGCATCTCATTAGGCACGTCCCTTTGATGCCTGTATTTCGTGTTTCCCGATACCTCCCCTTTTACACCCTTTTCGATTCCCTCACTGTCTCCATCTTCCTCTGCACCTGTCCTTGTTCCTATTTCAATCTGTTTTACTGCCGATTGGAATTCACTAATGTTGGGAAGATGGGTTTTTACAGTTGAGAACCGCCAAATGTTTCCGCACTTATGTTCCGGACCTTATGTGCATCAAAGTGACCAAAGCAACCCCTCTGAGGGATAATTATGGGAACCGGGTTGTAAACTTTGTGTATCATGATGTCCTATGGGTAAAATCTGTATAAAAGGAGCGATCCACAGAACCAATGGGAAGCAGTCTCCCCAAGTTGCACGTGTTGTACTTGCCGTGACTTCTGTGTTCCCTGCAGTAATAAACCTTGAATCTTTGACGCCGAAGGAAGTGTCCCGTGTCTCTGTAGTTTGTGCGCCGAAACAGGTATCCCATGAAGGTTATAGGTGTTGTTCCCTGGCACCGCTGGTACTATTAAAAAAGTCCAGTCCTTCAGTTGGCGCCCAACGTGGGGCGACTTCAGTGGTACCGGTCCGGTCCAAAGCCTGATGATCGTGAGGAACTTCGTGTGAAATCTCCGAGGGAAGGTGCACCCCGCTTCATCGATCCTGTTGTCGAAATAAGTGGCCCGAAGTTTTTCCCTGCGAAGATTCCCGCCTCCTGACGGCTGCGACGGACCGATGCCCTGACTGTCGACCTGTCTTCGACGCCCGGCGTAGACCTTATGTACAAGCGAGACGATAGACGGGCCTTCCTGGTGACGCCATTGAAGTTCTGAGTTAAGTATTTGTGGGTCGCTCCCAGTCCTTAGTGATTGTTTTAGCTTTTTGAAAGCTTTGGTGTTAACCTTTAAGGTTTTTGTTGTAATAGCTCACTGAGCTTTGTAATAGCCTCCTCAGGCTTTGTGGTAATAGCTCTCCGAGCTTTGTAATAGCCTTATGGCTTTGTTGTATTGCATGGTTCCATTGCATTTGTGGTTCTTAGTATTGGTTCTTAGTATTATTTGACAGTTGCAATTGCCAAAAACCGAGGGTTTTGACTTACACGAGGTTTTATTGCTTCGGTAATCCTTGAAGTTTGATACTAGGTTAGTGTGCACGATGCCTAGCCATAGTGGTTTGTTTCGTATTTTCAAATGTTGCGCAATGGATTCCCGGTTGGAGGACTCATGTCCGATACCTCCAGTTGGAACTCCTATTCATGATCTTTATAGTCGACACGGTGTGGGTCCTATAATCTATAATGATTACTGGATCCACTATACAAAGAAAGATGGTGACCTTAGATGGCCACCACACGGAACTTTTGAACTTTCGATTTTAGATAATCTTGAGGCTAAATTATTTTTAAAGAAAGCTAGGCCAGCTATGTTTGATTCCTTTCGGATATGGCGTAAAGAGGCCAAGCAGAAAGAAATCAAACAACTTAAAAAGGATAAAAAGCAAGAATTTGTTCCGATAATGCAAGCTATAAAAGAATGTAGGCAAGACAAAGAAGAAAAAGATATGGAAATCGCTACTAGATTGCATCACATGAAAATAGATAAATGTTACCCAGTTTTACCGAATAATCTAGAAAAGAAAGAAGAAGATGTAAAGGAGGATTCCTTGTTATCATATTTGATGAAATCACCACCTCCTTATGTACAGGGTGCTACTGCTCCTGTAGTTGCTCCTGTAGTACCTCCTGTTGTACCCCTTGTTGCTCCAGCGGCTGCGGGCCAGCCCGCTGTTAACCTTACGTTTGTTCCTCCATCTGTTATCGTTCCTACTGCTCCTGTACCTGCACCTTCTCAGACTGTTGTTTCTGCTACTCCGACTACCTTGTCTGTTCCTACTATGCCTTCTTTTACCTCTAGTGTTGTTGCTCCTGTTTTTCTTTCCCCATCTGTTCGTAAGCGTGTTCCTAATTCTGTTGCTACCCTTTATTCACCTCTTTCTGGTCCGTTATTTCCGTCGGATTCATCTGATACTCCTCAGAGACGGAGTCAGATCCCTAGTGGTAGGGAGAAAGAGTCATTGATAACCATGGCACATAGGTGGATAAGACATCCTGCCAATTACACTCCACGTATAGTCTTTGAAACGTTTTCTCAGTTTAATGAGCCTACGCAGAGATTCGTATTTGAGGAGATGTGTAACTTTTTGAGAGAAGAATGGTACAATGATGATGTAGATGATGTACCGTCCGACGTGATTAAACTTCAAAGTCACTTTTCAAACGGTATGATTGTAGGAGACGATGTACGACGTGCCGTGGAACGCTTATTAGCATTCAGACCCACAGCACATTCTCGGGTGTCATTAGATGATACCACTGAGAACTGGAAAGCGGTTCCTGGTCAGTATCCTATGAGAGAGGTTCCGCCGCTATGGGTACCTGGTGACCCCGGTGCAAACCCTCCGGTTCTGTCGCATTTTCGAAGGGTGTGGATACATCTTCCATGGAAACGATCGGAAGTTTTACAAGTAAAGCAATCCTTGCCCGATCCGCGTAAAAATCCGGCTGGTTATTATAAGGAGTTATCACAACTGATAGAAGCTTCTATTATGAATATTGCCGACATCGACATGTTGTTTGGCAATGTTGTACCGCAACCAGTTTGGGCTAAAATTCGTCAAGCCAATCACGCAGCTGAATTAGGGGGTGATTGGGCTGCACTGCTAGCAGCTGATGCATTGCAAGTTGGTGGGGCTAAACCTGAACAGTTGATCTTGGATTTGCCTCAGAGAATCATTACGCTCATGAAAACTCTCATGCCAGCGATGAAGGTGAACTGGGATAAGTTATCAGCTTGTAAACAAAAGAAAGACGAGAGTGTCTCGGATTTCTTTACAAGGTTTGAGGAAGCGTTTGTCGATCACAGCGGCCAGGACATGGGCGCTGAGGGAGGTCAGCGTTTATTCGTTGATAAATTCGTGTCGAATTTGTTGCCTGAGCTATGCAATAAATTAAAGAATTCAGAGAGTGCGTGGGCGGTCTCAACCCCTGCGCAAATATTAGCAACGGCCCAGTATTACGAAAATAGGGAAAAGGAAGAAAGTGATCGTGTAGAAAAGAAAACTAAGGAGCTCAAAACGAAGGTTTTGTTGCAGCAAGCATATCCTCCACGATCGAATCAAAATGATTCACAACAACAGTATCGACCGCGAGCACAGACTGATAGGATGCAGCAGCGTTCTGACAACTTTGATTATAGATCTACACTAGGATATAATCAGTGTGCGTATTGTAGGAAAGAAGGACACCTAAAATATGAGTGTCTTGCTTTAAAAGACCGTTTAAATGGTGTGTCAGCTCGAGGAAATCGTGGTGTTGGTCCGCAACAGGTTCCACGTGGTAGAGGTCGTGGTACATTCCCCAATCAGAATGACCGTTATCAAAATCAATCAGATGTGAATAATTGCTTTGACCAGCGAAATACGGGATCAGTCCGGTCTGCACAGTATAATGTGGATGATTATTATGTAGAGCATGACACTGTTGCAAACGACCATTACTAGGACAGCCTAAGACAAAGAGAGGGAGTAGTGTCAGTTCCGGTCGATCAGAGTGGGCCTTACGTTGCAGTAGCTACATCGGGCGTAGTTGAGCCTTTTCTGTTAGACACTGGTGCGACGAAAAGTTCCATCATGCATTCAAAACTCCCTGGCGCACCTTTGTCTGGCTTAACGAATGTTTCCGTTGGATTCTCTGGCGCCCCTGTTAGTAACCCAGTCTCTAACCCTTTGCCTCTTATGATTGGACCACGTAAGCTAACGGCTCCACTGATTCTATCTACAGGTTGTGGTGAAAATCTTTTGGGCCTGGATTTGTTGAAACGATTATATGCAACATTGTATTGTTCCCCTGAAGGAGTGGAGCTTACATTGGGAAGGAGAGTGATCTCTCCCATGTATTTATCGGTTGATAAATTCCCATCGGAATTGAATTCCCTCCCTGCGTCCTTATGGGCCACAGGTCCCAATGATGTGGGCCTGTTAGACATTCCACCCTATGTGATTCAATTGAAACCAAATGCGCGATTACCGCGTTTACCTCAATATCGTATTTCTCTTGAGGGCGAACGAGCGCTGTTAGAAATCGTTCATGATCTCATTGGAAAAGGTGTTGTTGAAGAAACTCGTGGAAACGTGTGCAATAGCCCTGTATTGCCAATTCTGAAACGAACTGACCCAACTAAACCTCCTGTGTATCGTTTTGTTATAGATTTGAGAGAGGTAAACAAAATAGTGGTTCCGCAATTTCCTGTGGTCCCCGATATTACAGCTTTACTAACAATGATTCCAGCATCTGCCTCCTGGTTCACAGTGATCGATCTAAAAAATGCTTTCTTTAGCATCCCAATTGCAGAGGAAAGCAGAGACCTGTTCGGATTCTCATTAGGAGGTCGCAGTTTTAGGCTAAAACGCGCTCCACAGGGTTACTGTGAGAGTCCGTCAATCTACAGCCAAGCACTTAAAGGTCAACTTGATGCCTATGTATTACCTAAAGGTGCAGCTTTGATTCAATATGTGGACGACCTTTTAGTGGCAGCTGATACAGAAGCTATTTGCAAAACGGCTACAGTATCATTATTGCACTATCTACATAACTTGCACCATAAGGTATCACCTTCAAAGCTACAGTATTGTTGCCAAGAAGTTACCTATTTAGGTCACTTATTGTCAAAAGAAGGGAGAAGGTTGACCCCAGAGAGAATTGCAGCGATTTCCCGAATGACTGTGCCAAAATCCCAAAGAGATGTTCGTGCCTTTTTAGGTATTACGTCCTACTGCAGACAATGGATTCCAAATTTTTCATTGTTGGCGAAACCATTGATAGCCCTTACGTGCAAGGATGTTTCATCCCCAGTACCTTGGTCTGAAGAATGTCAGAAAAGTTTTTCTGAATTGCGTGATGCGCTGTGTTCGGCTCCTGTGTTGGGTACCCCTGACTACAGTAAGCCGTTTACACTATACGTTCACGAGAGGGATGGTTGCGCATTGAGTGTTTTGACACAACCTTTTGGTGGTAAGCAACGCCCATGTGCCTACTTTTCTTCGACTTTAGACCCAGTAGCAAGAGCCTTGCCAAGTTGCTTAAGGGCAACAGCGGCAGCTGCGGCGTCCATTCGACAGTCTGCAGGTCTAGTCATGGATAATATGCTCACGGTAATGGTTCCGCATGCAGTTGACACTCTATTGAACCGAACGAAAACTCAACATCTGACGAGCGCAAGATTGTCTGGGTATGAGTTGACGTTGCTGGCCAGTCATATACGGATAAAACGATGTAATGCGTTGAATCCAGCAACATTGCTGCCGATCGACACAGAATCAAGCAGTGAAGCAGTACATGACTGCTACCTCAGAACTGAGGAGGAAACCAAGGGTCGTATTGACCTAAAAGATACTCCATTGACAGATCCCGACGGTACTTTGTATGTGGATGGTTCCTGTTTTAAATTACCGAATGGTGATGTAACAACTGCGTATGCTATAGTTACATTGAGAACGATTGTGGAGAGCGCAAGGTTGAGTCAGAATTCAGCTCAGGCTGCTGAGCTCATTGCCTTGACGAGAGCATGTGTGTTGTCTAGAGATAAACGGGTGAATGTGTTTACAGATAGCCAATATGCGTTTGGCGTTGCACATAGTTTTGGACGGTTATGGAGAGAGAGAGGTTTTCTGACATCGCATGGTACGAAGATTCAGCATGGCCAGCTTGTGAATGATCTTTTGGATGCACTTACGTTGCCTAAGCAAGTGGCAATTGTTAAATGTAGTGCGCATCGTAAGGTGACGGATGATGTTGGTCGTGGTAATGCATTTGCGGATGAGACTGCTAAGGAGACTGCTCGGAACCTTAGCACTCGAATGTATGTGACGAGTTCGGTTAGGTGGCCTGCAGAATCAAGTATGTGTGAAAACACTATCGAGAGTGTGAAAGCAATTCAGAATGAGGCCACCGAGACTGAAAAGACCAAGTGGAGAGAAAGTACGGGGAAGTTGGATGCGAATGGTTGTTGGATTGACTTGTCGGAACAGCAAAGATGGATGTTGCCGGATGCGTATGTGCTGGCTGTTGTGACTATGGCACACGGGTTAGCACATATTAGCGCGAAAGGCATCTGTAAATTACTGTTTCCTGTGTGGAAGAACGATGGTATTACGAAATGTGCTGAACGCTTGGTTAAGAATTGTATGGTGTGTTTGATGCACAATCCTGGTAAGGGCACTCCCACTCCACCTGGCCATTTTGCCCCTCCTGCGTACCCTTTCGAAGTTATCCAGTTAGACTTTATCCACATGGAGAGATGTAATAATCTGAAGTATGTGCTGGTTGTGGTGTGTGCATTTTCTAGGTGGATTGAGGCCTACCCTCTTAAGGATAATACGGCTTTGTCCACGGCGAAAATTTTACTCAAAGAATATTTTTCCCGTTACGGAATGCCTAGAATTGTGTGGTCAGACAACGGAAGTGAGTTTGTTGGGAGCGTGATGAAGAGCGTGTGTCGCGGATTAGGGATTGCTCAAAAATTTCATAGTGCCAACCATCCTCAGTCAGCCGGTTTGGTTGAAGGGTACAATGGCACCCTTAAACTAAAACTAGCAAAGATTCAGGCTACGACAGGTCTTTCGTGGCCTGACGCTTTACCTTTAGCATTACTGTCAACAAGGGCAACTGTACACTCCCGAGTAGGGCTCAGTCCCTATGAAATAGTGTTCGGTCGTCCTGCCAATGTTTGGGGGGTCCCTAGACCGGGTGCCTTTTGTGAACTTGAGTATCCAATGTTAATCGATTATCTTCATGACTTGACTGCTAAACTGAGGTTAATTCACCAACAGGTTCACGAAGCATTGCCAACACAGACGGAGGGTCCAGGCCACCAACTCCAGCCCGGAGATTGGGTGGTGACGCGCAACTTCTCGCGCAAGAACAATTTGGATCCCAGGTTCACTGGACCCTATCAAGTCCTCCTTGCCACGAGAACTGCAGTTCGTCTTGAGGGGCGGAAGAACTGGGTGCATGCCACCCATACCAAAAAAGTCCCCATTCCGTTGCCAGCAGACTCGTGGGTGAGGAAAGGCATTGCATCAACTGAAACCGAAGGATTGCCGGCATTTGTACCTTTCAGCGACGCACAACCTGTCGGAGAATCCTCAGTGCAGCAAAAAGGCATTATTGAACACTTGTCAACAGAAAACTCAAGAGCAGAACATTCAGCTGATCAACAGGGCGTTGTCCCTTCTACAGATCTTTTGTTTAACGAACAAACACGTCCTGGGAAAACCCGATATTTTTTAAGATCCAGCACTAAAGACTAATAAAAAAACCCGTTCTGTCCCTTGACAAGTGCATTATCCCGTTTTCCATGATCAGTTTGAACACTCATACCATTGTAATTATTTTTATATTCATTGAGCTTCGTTCCTTACACTTTTTGTTTCCACAGCTGAGAGACATTTGTTTTTATACATATATATATATATATTTGTGAAATAAAGGCCGTAGGGCCGCGCGTGTACTTCCTCCTGGTTAGTAGGTCTTGACGCTAGGTTAAAGACCGTCGATTCCTGGGAACTCCTAGGAATTGACTATTGCTACACAGAACGAAGTGCGTCAAGAAACGTTGCGGACGGTCATAGGGAATGGCATTCTCGAAGCTGATGGACTTGGAAAGAGCTCAAGCAAGAAGATTCAAGCTGCAGCAACTCAGTCGTACCAAATGTTTCATATTCCAAATATTCGTACTGTTTATGACTATTTCTGCATTTTTGGTAGGTGCAGTGTATTACACAATGTTTCACTTCTTGTCTTCTATCATACCTACTCCTACCCCTGACCTTAAATTCATCTCCACTGTTTCTCCTCATTTTTTTCACATCCTACCCGAACACGAGCAGGCTAGACGTGCAGAATTCCGCAATAATTCCTTTATTCAGCTCCTTCATCAGCATCAGTTAGTGGTTAACACTACTAATTGTTGGGTGTGTGGGTTGATGCCGCATACTACGGATAAGGGAATTCCATATCTGGTGTTACCATATAGCTCTCAAGGGTCTGCTCGAGCATTTCAAACAATGTTTCGAAGCGCACTGGGTTTCCACCCCATTCGAGAACCACGTTCCCCCTACTCTGGTCCTACTTCGTACCAAAAATCTTTGTCGATAGCAATAGAGGATTTAGATAGCGATATCTATGATCCTTCGCTTATCCCTGAAGAAGAAGTACAAGCCTATAGGGTCCTAAGTAGAGGCGAATATAGTGTGTTCACTAATGAAAAACAGCTTAAAAATTTACCTCCGATATGGGTTGTACCCCACATTGGTAATTTTTGCCTAATAGGTCGTGGCCGTAGATCGAAAGCCCGACTTGGAGAGAGTGCTTGCACTGAAAATTACATTCTGCCAATGGTTTCCTCCCCTGTGTTCCTGGCTGCCAAGGGTACCTACTTTATTTGTCATGATCGTGCATATGCATGGTTGCCCTCTGACTTTATGGGCTCATGTTTTATTGCCAACTTGTTGCCTCCGACGTTCACTGTAGATGCAGATTATCACAAGACTAGAGTTGTGAGAGGTGTAATTAGCGAAGAGGATACTGCCGGTCAAGAGGCAGGAGATTTTTTCAAGGGTTTCCTCCCGTTTTGGGGACCTATGGTTAATAGTAGGAACCTGAGACAGTTGACTCGAGTGGTAGAATCGACAGCTAATATTACTGCCAGTGCCCTTGGTAATATCACCACAGAACTTCAGGCGGATAGACTTATGACGTTACAAAACCGTATGGTTTTAGATGTGATCTTGGCAGATCGAGGTGGGGTTTGTAAGGTGATCCATTCATCTTGCTGTATTTTCATTCCTGATAACGCTCCGACTGTTTATCAAGCCATCTCAAAGTTGCATAAAATCTCTGAATCCATACACGTGGGTGTAGGGGATTGGACGCTACTTGGATGGTTTTGGGGCCTGATGTCGACTTGGGGTTGGAAAATTCTGATGATCATTGGGGTCGTTGTAGCGTTCCTGTTCACGTGTTGCCTTTGTGTACAGTGTGGTCCTGCCTTATGTGGCCTCTGTGCTACAACGTGTATGAGACAGCCACCTGTTACCAAAGGGACTCGTCTGGATAGAGCTATGCTACAGCAACATCTCGAGGGTCTGATGAATATCGAATATGATTCTGATTAGTGCTTGCCTACATGAGGGCAAAAGGAGCGTCTGAGGTTCCGTGACGATTTTTAGTGATGTTTTCGACTCGCACGAATATGGTCGAGTCTGGTATTTATGAACCGCAAATGACAAGTTCAGTAAATATGCGCAGTTTCGCTGAGCTAACTCAAACCGTTCGTTTGTTATGTGGGTTTTTATTAGTACCCACGGGTTCCATCTTAGATACGGCATCCATTTTGTCTCTTGCCCTCAAGTAGCCAGCGAACGGACGATGTCCGCTTCACGACCCTGAGACTTCCAAGATATTTGTAGAAGACACATGTTCTTTGTAAATGTCTTTATGATGAGGGGGATGATACTGTAAGGCAGATGGCCCCGCTCGAGGCCCATCTTGCCGTGCCGGTTTATTGTCTCAGCCGTGCATCTCATTAGGCACGTCCCTTTGATGCCTGTATTTCGTGTTTCCCGATACCTCCCCTTTTACACCCTTTTCGATTCCCTCACTGTCTCCATCTTCCTCTGCACCTGTCCTTGTTCCTATTTCAATCTGTTTTACTGCCGATTGGAATTCACTAATGTTGGGAAGATGGGTTTTTACAGTTGAGAACCGCCAAATGTTTCCGCACTTATGTTCCGGACCTTATGTGCATCAAAGTGACCAAAGCAACCCCTCTGAGGGATAATTATGGGAACCGGGTTGTAAACTTTGTGTATCATGATGTCCTATGGGTAAAATCTGTATAAAAGGAGCGATCCACAGAACCAATGGGAAGCAGTCTCCCCAAGTTGCACGTGTTGTACTTGCCGTGACTTCTGTGTTCCCTGCAGTAATAAACCTTGAATCTTTGACGCCGAAGGAAGTGTCCCGTGTCTCTGTAGTTTGTGCGCCGAAACAGGTATCCCATGAAGGTTATAGGTGTTGTTCCCTGGCACCGCTGGTACTATTAAAAAAGTCCAGTCCTTCAGAACTGGACAGCTCCCTATCATATAAAAGAAGACAGCGATGTGCCTCCTCTTCGAGCCACTAGGCTCAGAGAGAAGTTATTTGGTGTTATTTACTGGGGTACTTGGATCATGTATATTTTTAAGGCCCTTGTTATAAATTACTGGATTCATTTTGCTGGGTTTTCCCCACCCCCAGAGATAACAATAGAGGGTTACATTGTAACTGAAGAAGTGTGTAAAAATTGACACGTTAAAAGTTGGATGCTGTAGGTCCTCTATGAAATTAGGAATTAATGGAAAATTGGTAATTCCAGGTCTGATACACTAGATGTATTTTGTTTCTGTTGAGCTCATAATTCCAATGGGACCAACAGTGTTGTTACCAGCCCCTTCAGAATTAAGAGGACTTTCATAAGATATTTGGACAAAATATTGGGAAAAAATTATCGTGATAAAAAAGTATTGTATCAAGAATATTGTGATTTCAGAAATATTGTCTACAGGAATATCGAAGGAAATATCATTTTTAGTGTTGTTTTTAATATTGTCGTAAAAAATACTGATATAGAAAACATCATTGCATGTATTATCATTTGTAAGTGTTAATTAGTATGTATTTTTTGTAATGTGTTTAATTGTATATTTTTGCTGGTTATATTTAAAAATTACTTTAATAAAGTAAAATAATTAAAAATTATTTTTATATAGAACTTAAAAAAATTACATTCTGGGAAGTAATTTGTTAATTACACGATTATTTTAAACTGGAATTGCAACTTTGAAGTAGAAAAATGCAGTAGTTAAGACCCTGCTAAAAAAACTCACTTAGTACCTACCTGTTCAGGGAATTATAGGCCAATTTCCCTGCTATTGGGAAGATATTGGAGAGATATGTCAACCAATCTCTTTCAGCCTATCTTTAAGAAAATCGTTTTTTGCAATTCACTCTGATGTTAATCTGCCCCCAACGCAACATGGAACCAGCCCTCTTAGCTGTAACGGAGGAGCTAAAGATGATGTTTGATCAGGAAGGAATCGCTGCTATCATCCTACTGGATTTAAGTTTAGCATTTGATACAGTTTACCATGTGATACATAATATTAGACTGTGTGAAGCATCCTGCGCTTAAATTGCTTACCTCATTTCTAAAGGATAGATCCTTTAAAATATGGGAGAACTATTGCTTCTTTGGTGTCCTGCCATCGATGTGTGGGGTGCCACACAGTTCTGCCCTTAGTCCGACACTTTTTAACGTGTATTTGCGCCCTTTGGTGGTTATTGTGCAGGAATTCAGACTTTCAGTAATCTCTTACGCTGATGACACTCAACTAGTTGTATTCTTCTCACCTGGGAAGAGGTCCCTGCAACACCCGTCAGACCCCTGCCGGGATCAAGTGTCCAAATGGATTACAAACTGTTGCCTAAAATTGAATGGGCAAAAAACAGCTAATGATCCTTGTCTCTAAACAAGCAATCGATTGCCGGATTGTTTGGGCAATCCTCGTACCCCCGCGTCCCCCAATAAAAGTTGCAGAATGTGGTTAGATAAATCCAATTCCATGGATGAACAGGCAGAAAATCTTGCATCTACTGGCTTCTGTACTCCCAGATGTTTGCATAAGATCTTAGATCTCATCTCGAGTATATCAAGAAGAATTTAGGTCCAATCCTTGGTTTTATTCCAGTTGGACTGAGGCAACTAATTATATGTAGGTGCCCCAAAATATGTCATAAAGAAGCTACAAGTGGTCCAAAATGCGGCCAGGAGGACTCTATACAAGATACCTAAATCTTTTTCTGTTAAAGAGGCCATGGTGTAGCTATATTGGCTTCCTAATGAAGAGAGGATAAAGTTCAAGACACTCTGCTTGGTACATAGAGGGCTAAACTTTACAGGCTCCCGCTTGATCAGGACACTTCTGACCCTCTACCTGCCTTCCAGGAAGCTAAGGTCTGCCACAGGACTTCTCCTGAAAGTGCCCAGAATTAGGAAATCCCCAGGTGAGGTGGAAGGTTTTTTTCGCACCTTGTGCCTAAACTTTGGAATTCGCTACCTATAGAGTTAAGACACCCAGACAATGAGCTTGGATTCAGAAAAATGTGTAAGGAATGGCTCTTTGACCATTAATTACTCCCTGCAGTCATTCCCCCTTGGTGTTTCATTAACTTCTCTCCAGTGTTGGTAAGCTTTAGGGTAGCCATGCACTTTACAAATAGGAATAATAATAATAAAAATTTCAATAATTTTAATACAGTCTAATGCAATATAAAAACACATGTATATTACCTACTGTCGGTCACCAGTTGGTAGTTATGGTTAGGACCTATTTTCCATAGGAAATCCACAACATTCTATTTGGAATAACTTTGGCGCCGGTCGAAGAATCTTCGCACAATTTTTAAAACTGGTGGGGCGCTCCAGTCCACTCCTATCCTGAAAGTCTCGGGGTGATTCGATAAGCGGGGGCGGAGAAAAAAGGGGGGTCCCAAAACATGTTTTCCCAATGCAATTTCCCATAGGAACCTTTAGTCGCAGCTACAGCCTGAACTGCTGAACGGAATTACACCAAATTTGGCAAAGAGGTAGTCCTTGGTTCAGACTCGTGCCTTTTTGTTAAATGGTGTAAATCTGTTCAGTCGTTTTTTAGATAATAAAGGAAAAATATACATATAGATCTGGGCGGAGCCTAACAACTCATCTCATCTTGAGATCTGATTGGCTGTCAGCACTTCATCCAAAAAGTGTTGGCAGGCATCTTGGGACCAATGTACATGATAGCACCTCATTAAAAAGCATTTCAGTCAATAGAAGGTTTTAAGACTTTAGTTACATTATAAATCATTTGTTGATGGTACCATACTCATTTTAGGAATTGTAGTGTGTTTTAAGAAAATTTTACCATGTGAAAAAGCCTTCTGCTGGGATATCACGAATCATGTTTGAGAGAAAACTATTTTCTCATGCTTTTCCTACAGAGGTTTGGAAGGTGATCTATAAGCTAAACTGAGAGCATATTTTCTGTAAATTCACATTATGTTTCTCAGTTATGTGAAGATGAAGTCTGACATTCTCAGTAATATATGTACATCCTACAAGGGCAGAGACTGTCAGTTGATTCCTTTGTGTTCTACTGCAGCTTCCCAGAGTGTTCTAAATAACAACTTGAGCGCTAACAGCCTTACTTATGACAAAGCTATGGCACACCTGAAGCCATCTTGATTGGAATATACTGGTAACACTTAAAACATTTCATTTAAAAAGGAACACAATGAGCGGGTTCATTTTGCCATAGAAAGTATGATTAGTGCTGCAGAAAAATAAATTAGGGCACATTTTGAGGGATTTCTCAACTCCTCTTCTATTTCATTAAAAACAATTCTGAAATGCAGACTGAAACATGTACTTTCAATACCAGCAGAAGACTTCCCTGATGAGCAGTAGCTTTACTACAGTGATCTAATGAGCAACTAGAGTGCTAATATACATACTTTATGGCAAATGTGTGACACATCTGAATGCCTTCTTGATGGAACCAAAGTAAAAAACAGAAAGTATTTCCTATTGAGGAGACTGTAGTAAATGAGGAAATTAGGAAACTTCATAACAAATAAGTCTCCCAAGATGGCCACCAGAGACAAAAGAGCATAAATGTAGCATAAATATCACCCAGATGTAGCCCAAGTATAGCCCAATGACAGAATGTCCCAGAGTGTTCTAAAGAACAATTCGATCGCTAACATCTTACTTATGACAAAAGTAGTGAATACCTGAAGCCATCTTGATAGGATTAAAGTGGCAAGACTGAAAACATTTAATTTGGAAAGGAACAAACGGAGGGGCTTCATTTTGCCATAGAAATTATGATTAGTGCTGCAGAAAGAAAAATTAGGGCACATTTTGACTTCTCAAATCCTCTTCTATTTCATTAAAAAATTCTAACATGCAGACTGAAACATGCACTTTGAATACCATCAGCAGACTTCCCTGGTGAGAAGTAGCTTTACTACAGTGATCTAAAGTGAATCTAGAGTGCTAACTTTCAGAACTTAGGGCAAATGTGTGACACATCTGAATGCCCTGTTGATGGAACCAAAGTAAACAAGCAATGAAAATGCAATAGGCCTCGCCCTCGTTTAAGTTAAAACAATTCTGTTTGTAATTAGGTGGCTTTTTAGCTTTGCTTTTATTAGTGTTTTTCAAACTTTCATGTACATAACATGCATATGTATGCATATATGTATATGTATATGTATGCATGCATTTATATTTGTATTTATATAGATATGCAGATTATATATATATATTTATTTATGTATGTCATATATACACATACATATACATTTTACATACATATATTAATATATATATAATCTGCATATCTATATAAATACAAATATATATATATGTACATATGTGTGCGTGTAGAGAGAGGTGGATAGGCTAGAGGTGTAGAGGTAGAGATGTAGAGGTAGAGATGTAGAGGTAGAGAGTTAGAGGTAGAGAGGTAGAGGGTAGTAGAGAGAGAGAGGTAGAGAGGTAGAGAGTAGAGAGTGTGTAATAGAGAGTGAGTAGTGGAGAGTATTAGAGAGTAGTAGAGAGAGTAGCAGAGAGTGAGTAGTAGAGAGTAGTAGAGAGAGTAGTAGAGAGTGAGTAGTAGAGAGTGAGTAGTAGAGAGTGGTAGAGAGTGAATAGAAGAGAGTGAGTAGTAGAGAGTAGTAGAGTAGTAGAGAGTGAGTAGTAGAGAGTGAGAAGTAGAGAGTAGTAGAGCGTGAGTAGTAGAGAGCGGGTAGCAGAGAGAGAGTAGTAGAGAGTGAGTAGTAGAGTGAGTAGTAGAGAGTAGTAGAGAGAGAGTAGTAGCGAGTGAGTAGTAGAGAGTAGTAGAGAGTGAGTAGAATAGAGTGAGTAGTAGAGAGTAGAGAGGGTAGTATAGAGTGAGTAGTAGAGATTGAGAAGTAGAGAGTAGTAGACAGTGAGTAATAGAGAGTGAGTAGCAGAGAGAGAGTAGAAGAGAGTGAGTAGTAGAGATTAGTAGAGAGTGAGTAGTAGAAAGTGAGTAGTAGAGTGAGTAGTAGAGTGAGTAGTAGAGAGTAGCAGAGAGATAGTAGTAGAGAGTGAGTAGTAGAGAATTAGTAGTAGAGAGAGAGTAGTAGAGAGTGAGTAGTAGAGGGTAGTATAGAGTAAGTAGTAGAGAGTAGTAGAGAGTGAGTAGTAGAGAGTGAGTAGTAGAGAGTAGTAGAGTAGTAGAGAGTGAGTAGTAGAGAGTAGTGCAGTAGTAGAGAGTGAGTAGTAGAGAGCAGTAGAGAGTGAGTAATAGAGTGAGTAGTAGAGAGTAGTTGAGAGTGAGAGGTGAAGAGAGTAGTAGAGAGTGAGTAGTAGAGAGTAGTAGGGAGTAGTAGGGTAGTACAAAGTGAGTAGTAGAGAGCGAGTAGTAGAGAGTGAATAGTGAAGAGTGAGTAGTAGAGAGCAGAGGAGGGCGAGTGGTAGAGAGTGAGTAGTAGAGAGCAGTAGAGAGTGAGTAGTAGAGACAGTAGTAGAGTGAGTAGTAGAGAGTAGCAGAGAGAAAGTAGTAGAGAGTGAGTAGTAGATAATTAGTAGTAGAGATAGAGTAGTAGAGAGTGAGTAATAGAGGGTAGTAGAGAGTAAGTAGTAGAGAGTGAGCAGCAAGAGTGAGTAGTAGAGAGTAGTAGAGTAGTAGAGAGTGAGAAGTAGAGAGTAGTGGAGTAGTAGAGAGTGAGTAGTAGAGAGCAGTAGAGAGTGAGTAATAGAGTGAGTAGTAGAGAGTAGTTGAGAGTGAGAGGTGGAGAGAGTAGTAGAGAGTGAGTAGTAGAGAGTAGTAGGGAGTAGTAGGGTAGTAGAGAGCAAGTAGTAGAGTGAATAGTGGAGAGTGAGTAGTAGAGAGTAGAGGAGAGCGAGTGGTAGAGAGTGAGTAGTAGAGAGTGAGTAGTAGAGAGCTGTAGAGAGTGAGTAGTAGAGAGTAGTAGAGTGAGTAATAGAGAGTGAGTAGTAGAGAGATAGTAGTAGAGACTGTGTAGTAGAGTAGTAGAGAGTGAGTGGTAGAGAGTAGTAGAGAGTAGTAGAGAGCAGGTAGTAGAGAGTGAGTAGTAGAGAGTGAGCAGAAGAGAGTGAATAGTAGAGAATGAGTAGTAGAGAGAGACTAGTAGAGAGTGAGTAGTAGAGAGTAGTAGAGTGGGTAGTAGAGAGTGAGTATTATAGAGAGAGTAGTAGAGAGTAGTATAGAGTGAGTAGTAGAGTAGTGGAGAGTGAGTGGCAGAGAGTAGTAGAGAGTAGTAGAGTGAGTAGTAGAGAGTAGCAGAGAGTGAGTAGTAGAGAGTAGTATAGAGTGAGTAGTAGAGAGTGAGTAGTAGAGAGTGAGTAGTAGAGAGTAATAGCAAGTGAGTAGTAGAGAGTGAGTTTTAGAGAGAGAGTAGTAGAGAGTGAATAGTAGAGAGTGAACAGTAGAGAGTAGTAGAGAGTGAGTAGTAGACAGATAGTAGTAGAGAGTAGTAGGAGATTGTGAGTAGTAGAGAGTAGTAGAGAAGTAGAGAGTGAGTAGTAGAGAGAGAGTAGTAGAGAGTGAGTATTATAGGGTAGTAGAGAGTGAGTAGTAGAGAGTAGTAGAGAGTGAGTAGTAGAGAGAGAGTAGTAGAATGTGAGTAATAGAGTAGTAGAGAGTAGTCAGTCAGTGTCAGTCAGTGTCAGCCAGTCAGCATCAGTCAGTGTCAGTCAGTGTTTTAATGTCAGTCAGTGTCAGTCAGTCAGTGTCAGTCAATCAGTGTCAATCAGTGTCAGTTAATAAGTGTCAGTCAGTGTCAGTCAGTCAGTGTCAGGCAATCAGTGTCAGTCAGTGTCAGTCAGTCAGTCAGTGTCAGTCAGTCAGTGTCAGTCAATCAGTGTCAGTCAGTGTCAGTCAGTCAGTATCAGTCAATCAGGGGCAGTCAGTGTCAGTCAATCAGTGTCAGTCAGTCTCAGTCAGTCAGTATCAGTCAATCAGGGTCAGTAAGTGTCAGTGAGTCGGTGTCAGTCAATCAGTGTCAGTCAGTGTGAATCAGGCTGTGTCAGTCAGTCAGTGTCAGTCAGTCAGTCTCAGCTAAAGAAGGTCTGCTGACCTGGTTCTCTGGCTCTAAAGCAGTTCTGCTGACCTGGTACTCTCCCTCTAAAGTAGCTCTGCTGACCTGGTTCTATGGCACTACAGCAGATCTGCTGACCTGTTTCTCTGGCTCTAGAGCAGCTCTGCTGACCTAGTTCTCTGGCTCTAAAGCAGCTCTGCTAACCTGGTTCTCTCCCTCTAAATCCGCTCTGCTGACCTGGTTCTCTGTCTCTAGAGCCGCTCTGCTGACCTGGTTCTATGGCCCTACAACAGCTCTGCTGACCTGGTTCTCTGGTTCCAAAGCAGCACTGCTGACCTGTTTCTCTCCCTCTAAAGCAGCTCTGCTGACCTGGTTTCTCCGGCTCTAGAGCAGCTCTGCGGACCTGATTCTCTGGCTCTAAAGCAGCTCTGCTGACCTGGTTCTCTCCTTCAAAATAAGCTCTGCTGACCTGGTTCCCTGTCTCTAGAGCAGCTCTGCTGACCTGGTTCTATGTCCCTAAAGCAGCTCTGCTGACCTGGTTCTCTGGCTCTAGAGCAGCTCTGCTGACCTGGTTCTCTGGTTCCAAAACAGCTCTGCTGACCTGGTTCTCTCCCTTTAAAGCAGCTCTGCTGACCTGGTTTCTCTGACTCTAAAGCAGCTCTGCTGATCTGGTTCTATGGCTCGAGAGCAGCTCTGTTGACCTGGTTCTCTCCCTCTAAAGAGCTTTGCTGACCTGGATCTCTCCCTCTAAAGCAGTTCTGCTGACCTGGTACTCTCCATCTAAAGCAGCTCTGCTGACCAGGTTTCTCTGGCTCTACGGCAGCTCTGCTGACCTGGTTCTCGGCCTCTAGAGCAGCTCTGCTGTCCTGGGTCTCTGGCTCTAGAACAGCTCTGCTAACCTGCTTCTTAGGTTCTAGAGCAGCTCTGTTGACCCGGGTCTCTGGCTCTAGAGCAGCTCTGCTGACCTGGCTCTCTGGTTCTAGAGCAGCTCTGCTGACCTGCTTCTTAGGCTCTAGAGCAGCTCTGCTGACCTGGGTCTCTGGCGCTACAACAGCTCTACTGACCTGGTTCCCTGGCTCTGAAGCAGCTCTGCTGACCTGGTTTCTCTGGCTTTACAGCAGCTCTGCTGACAAGGTTCTATGGCTCTAAAGCAGCTCTGCTGACCTGGTTCTCTGGCTCTACAGCAGCTCTACTGACCTGAGTCTCTGGCTTTACAACAGCTCTGCTGGCCTTGTTCTCTGGCCCTAAAGCAGCTCTGCTGACCTCTTCTATGGCTCTAAAGCAGCTCTGTCCACTCCTACAATCATTCTGACAGAAGAATGTCCCCTTCTAATCACTCTGCTGAGACATAAGTGCTTATGAACCTATCCTGCTGTCAACTGCTAGCACTGTAGGAACCCAGTCACTGTCTATGCACTTGCAGAAGTACTCAGGCATTGAGACAAGCAGTGGTACAGTCAAATGTGCACAATATATGCAGTCCCTTAACCCCTTGTAGACTACTGAGTCAGTTCTGGAAAAGTCCAGGTAAAAGTCATGCTTGCCTGGAATCACACTGTGTGTCTGTGTCCACTCCTACAATCATCCTGACAGAAGTATGTCCTTATCTAATCCCTTTGCTGAAACATAAGTCCTTATAAACTTATCCTGCTGTCAACTACTAGCACTCTTTGAACCTATTCACTGTCTATGCACTTGCAGAATGACTCAGGCATTGAGACAAGCAGTGTTACAGTCAAATGTGCACAATGTATGCTGTCCCTTAAACCCTTGCAGACTACTGAGTCAGTCCGGCAAAAGTCCAGGTAATAGTCAAGCTTATCTGGAATCACACTGTGAGTCTGTGTCTACTCCCACAATCATCCTGACAGAAGCATGTCCTTATCTAATCACTCTGCTGAAACATCAGCGCTTATAAACTTATCCTGCAGTCAAGTACTAGCACTCTAGGAATCCAGTCACTGTCTATGCACTTGCAGAATGACTCAGGCATTGAGACAAGCAGTGGTAAGTCAAATGTGAAAAATGTATGCGGTCCCTTAACCCCTTGCAGACTACTGAGTCAGTCCTGCATAAGTCCAGGTAGTAGTCATGCTTGTCTGGAATTACACTGTGAGTCTGTGTCCACTCCTAAAATCATCCTGACAGAAGCATGTCCTTATCTAATCACTCTGCTGAAACATAAGTGCTTATAAACGTATCCTGCTGTCAACTGCTAGCACTCTATGAACCCAGTCACTGTCTATGCACTTGCAGAATGACTCAGGCTTTGAGACAATACCTAATCACTTATAAATTAACTGAGCACTCTGCTTGCAGCACTGTCATCATTCTAGTTACTAGTGATGTTTTTATAGAATGACCTAGGCACCAACACAAGTACACATACAATATTCTGTGCACAGTCCCTACAAACCTCTAAGCAGATACATACTATTGGTAGACTCCACTAAATACTGAAGTAGTACTCATGCAGCCTAGGATAACTCCTGTCAGTCTCATGCAGTTCATCAATCAGCCATCCAGCACTTTGTGTTTATTTTATCACTCTGCCAATACCTAAGCACATACGGGGCAGATTTACAAGCCCCCTGCGCAACCAGTAGGTCACTTTTTGTAACGTAGTGATGGCGCTGGGGACTCCTCCATATTTACAAGGAGAAGAAAAGCCGCCTTGCGTGGCTTTTCCTCGCCTTAAAAATCCAACCCATTCAAACGCAACACTTTGCGTTGAAGGGGCGTTCCAGGGGTATTGCTGTTTCTGTTCCCACACAAGACCCATGGAATAACACATCTCAAAACTTACGAGAAAGTGTAAATCTGTAGATGCGTGTGAATGGTGCGCACACTAGAGGTGGTGTAGTGAGGCACAACAAGGAGAAATGTTTTCATTTCTCCTCGTTTTTTCCTCTTACAATGCATGCTGCAATCCACAGCACACATTGAAGGAGGAAAATGCCTTTAGTGATTGTTTTTGTGCAGGAAGTAGTCCCTTCCTGCACAAAAACAATCTCCATGCAAGGGTGCCTGCATCACTGCATCGCTGCAGTTTGGGTGCTAGTGCAGAGGGAGCACAGAATTGCGACATATTCATGTAAATATGTCACATCCCTGGGCTTCAGAAGTGCTGCAGCGCGGTGCAGCTAAAGGGCTTGCAGTGTCATGCTGCAGCACTTCCTCATAGATCTGCCCCTAGAAATTCTCCATACTTTACTAATGCATTCTTTCATTCAATCCTGCTCTACACATACATTCAACCAAACTTTCAGACATTACCATGCAATTATAGTTCTTTTTTTTAAATCAGATAAGGTAGTTCTGAACTTTTTTTCTTCTGTTTTTTGTTTTCTATTTTTTTGTGTAGTTTATTAAAAATGTTGTACTTTTTTTGGTGTTTTTGAAAAAAAATTTACAAAAAAGGAACTAAGTAAACAGTTAGCTTTTGGAAATCAACATCATTACAAAAAGAAAAAAATTGCATTTGCGGTTCCGTTGAGCTGCACAAATAGCATCCACTGATTGTTCAGCATAACAGATGATGGTTTTGCACTTAGTGCAGTGCTGCTGCAGAAAAGCAAATTCTGGGTGAATGTCTACTGGTGGTGCCGAAGTGGACGCTCCGGAGGTGCTAGAAATGCCTGGTGGTGGATTTTTTGCTGCACGCCTCATTTATTCTCGTGCCAGATTCTTCGGGGGAATGGTCCGCAGATGTTTATACATACTCGCTGTTCCACAGGAGTATTTCTTGTCACTGCCTTGCGATAGGACCCTGTTACAGAGCAAGCATGTGACTTTTCTTGCGTTGACCTTTTTATTCTCCTGCAAGAAAGGTGAAACATTTCCATACCACCACTGATTCAGGCCTCTGCTTGGGTGGATCTTCCTCCAAGATATCTTCATCTGAAGAATGATGAGGAGCTTGCGAACCAGATGTAATTTCTCCAATGCAATTTTCTAAAAGCACCAAAAAAAAATCCAAAACCAGTGCGGAAGAAGAAGAGATGTCTCTCATCAACTGCTCCAAACAGAATAATTAAAATGGGTGGGGTCCTTCAATAGTTACAGTGGGAAATGCTATGAACCAATCAAATCTTTTTTTTTTTAGGTAACATGTGATCCGCGCAACGTGCGCTCACGAAGCGCACACCCGACTCGACTTCACGAAAATATATTTTAAAATAACATACGTTTATTACAAGTAGAAATATATTATTTTTATGAATACCTTAGATAATCTTATGCCCTAATATGCAAATTAAAGACACATACATATCATTATAGAACATAATAGATTTCACAGTGAGTTGTGCACCCTGCACGCCCCAGCACGTATATGACGTCACTTGGGGCCCGCCACCGCGCAAGCGTTGCGTAAGAATATGCATGTGTTGCGAATGCACTGGAGCAGGAGTCGCGGACCGGTCGCATACCGGTCACGCACACCACATAACATTGTACGTATATGACATAGCTGAAAAAAACACACACAGTCGTCGCTCACCACACGCGGATCCTTCACTCTTTTCCAAAATAGCAGCTAGAATATGCGGAAACCGCTGAGGTAGGTACGTTTTGGGTGCGCAACTCCCCCAAAACATTTTGAAAAGAAAATCATATAAAAATATTAAAATACAAAAAAATATATATATATTTTTAAAAAAATCAATTTTGAATATATTTTAATTTGTTTTGCAATTTTCAGAAAAATATATAGTATTGTTTAATAAATAAAATATTTATAAATAAACAGTTAAGAAACTGTAGAAATTCAGTACAAAAAATCTGTATAACTACTATTGCACTTAAAAATGAGCATTTAAAAAACTTTTGAAATTCACTGAAAAAACCATAGGTTTCAGAGACGTTATAGTTAGAATTCAGCATTTAAAAAACCTTTGAAATTCACTGAAAAAAACCATAGGTTTCATGAGTGTTGTAGTTAGCTGGACATTTCACTCGTACAAAACCATAGAAATTCCTCCGTTATAGTTAGTTGTGCTAACTATAACTCGCGTGCCCGCAATGCACTGCTCATGATGTCACATGTTACATCATTCATGACATGGTCAGTGACATCACTGATGACATCTCAAATGTCCAGCTAACTATAACACTCATGAATCCTATGTTTTTTACAGTGAATTTCAAAGGTTTTTTAAATGCTAATTCCTAACTATAACGTCTCTGAAACGTATGTTTTTTTTTCAGTGAATATATATATATATATATGTACACGAGCAAAGGTCCCAAGCGGAAGGAGCAGCTAATTAGCTGGTGCTGGCGGCGAGGTTTGGGACAGCCTCGCAAATAATGTTTTAGCAATAATCCTTCTATGAAGAAGACGCCGCACACCACTTCAAGATGATTAATTCAGTTCTTTATTTTCCTGTAGGTTTCCCCACCTACGCGTTTCGGACCTGCACGGTCCCTGGTCACGGTTAACAAATCATGGTTTGTTAACCGTGACCAGGGACCGTGCAGGTCCAAAACGCGTAGGTGGGGAAACTTACAGGAAAATAAAGAACTGAATTAATCATCTTGAAGCGGTGTGCGGCGTCTTCTTCATAGAAGGATTATTGCTAAAACATATATATATATACATAGTCATGCCAAGAGCTCCGATGAAATAAAGACCCTTCCTACACTCCCCTGCTGTGTCTCTCTGGTTCTTTTTCTTGAAGAATCTTTCGTGGCATATACATAGATATATATACATATTAACAGTATTACATTTATCTAAACATTTTTAAATGAAAATTGCACATTATTGAAATAATAATTAAAAATCTGTTTAAACAAAGTTACATAATTAGAAAATATTTTGTATACACTTTTAAAATGTTAAAATTATTCTGAAATATTTATTTTGTTTGAAAATTATGATTTTTAAATAAAGTTTCTATTTTTTAAATAAAAAATTGGTTTCAATTATTTTTTAAATCCATAATTGTTAATTTTGGATTTCAATTTTATTTTTTCTTTCACAGTATATAGTTTAGGAATGGTAGTAATTTATTTTATGTTTCTATTAATTATTATTTGTAATGATCTTTCATAAATATCTTGATGTTTAAATATGTATATTTTGGATTGTAGTTTTGGATAGTGTGATTTTAGAATAAGTATTTTATTTTATATTTACAAAATTGTGTGGGAGTATGTAGCATTGATTTTGTATGTAAAATGTTTCATTTGTATAAGCCTGTGTGTTTTACATTAAAGTGTCTATGGTAATTTTGAGCTCTTTAGCTTCTAACATCTTCTTCACTTAGCCGTAGATTGGAGTGGGAATACTAAATGTTAACCTTTCAGTGTCCAACATCTTTCCGCAATGTGTTTAAATTAGAGTTGGAATAGTAAAAGTTACTTCTTTAGTGCTCAAAACCTTCCCCATTATGGTTACACTGGAGAGGGAATAGTAAAGGTCACCCCTTTTATGTCCAACACCTGCCCCCAATATGGTTAGATAGAAAAAGTAGTAGTAAATGTTATCCCTTTAATGTCCAACCCCTTCCCCCTATTTGGTTAGACTGGAGTGGGAATACTAAGGGGCAAATTATGAGTCTGGTGGTCCGAGGACAACCAAACCCATGGTGGTGCAGTAGTGGAGGCCCAGCTGCCACTGCACCAGTGATCCTACAGCCTAATTAGCACTTGGGCAGTTGGACCATAATTAGACTGCCTGCTCTACCTGGGGACAGCCATTCCCAGCTGATGTACCGTCGTCTTTGAAAGATGCACTACACTGCAGTGGGACCACCATGCTGACCATGCTGACCCCTGCCAGACCACAACATAACTTGTAATCTGGTGTGCGGGTGGCAGCAACTCTTGGCAGTGCGGGGCGCGGCAGGCCTCCCAACTCCACAATGCCAAAAGACACAACTAGACCAAAAGTGGTAATTAGGCTGGCATGGCCTGAAAAGTTCATAGCATGCTGGAACTTCTCTGCATGCATACATGGGGCACATGTTTTGCCCGTGTGCTTCCACAGGGCATGAGAGCCCTGTATGCCCCTTTTGTTTCCTCTCTGACAGAGTTCTCATGAAAGAAGAACTGCCATGAAAGCCCTGGTGGAGAGGAATCTCATAATATGCTTGGCAGGACCATGGTGGTCACGCCTATCAGATGGATGCCTCTGGACTGCTGCAACACTGCCAGGGACCAGCGATTCCCTGGCAGTGTCAGCGGTTCCAGGGCGGCACGACCACTAGGGTTGCAATGTGGCAGTCATAAGACCGTCACCTCACCATGAGGCTGGTTGTCGATATCCCAAGAATAAATAAGATGCACACCCCAATTATATTCAATGCAGATGATGCCATTTTAATTGCATGCACAGGGAGGTCTCTGCAGAAATTGCTAAATACCTATGCGGATTTTATGAAAAGTCTGGCTCTCCATACAAAAGAAAATAAGTCTTTTGTTTTAATCGCAGGTCAAAAGATGAAAAACCCTCCATCCTTTTTCATTTCTAATCGTAAAGTGGTGCATACAGAGTTATTTTCTTACTTAGGGGTAACCTTTGATTATAGGGCATCTTGGACGAATATGGTAGAAAATCGTGGGACCATGCTTGAAAAGAGTACAAATACCATTTGTTGATTCTCAAAAAAGTAGGGACAAGAAACCCAGATATTTTAAGATAGGTTTGTGGGACAAAATCTAGTGCAGTAGCCACGTATGGTGCAGGAGTGAGGGGCCATGTTAATGTAAAGGTGATACAAACAATAGAGGATTGCGTTTGAAAATTAGTGATGAGCCTCCCTATTAGTTGTTCCAACTTCAAATTACATCAAGAGCTAAATATCCCCTATATCACTGACTTGATAAACATAGCACCCATTCTCCTGTGGCACTGAGTGTGGCACAGAGATACTTTGCCCCTTACCCAACAAATAATATTGGATTGCTTATCCCTAGACCATGCAGAGGATATTCAATGGTTACAGTATGTGAAAAACACTCTACATACCCTAGATCTATGGAGCTTATTTGAATTCCCATGAAAATGTGCATCTGTCTAAAAAAAGCTTTAAAGACTCGATTTTTTATCCATTGCTAATGATGCGAGAATAAATGAACACAGTAATAAACCGTCTATCAGGGAATACATTGAGGGCCCACTGCAGGTTGAGGGGATATCCTCCTATTTAGAGTTTGCAACAATCCCTCGGCACAGATTTATTCTGTTAAGGTTTTGCATTAATTATATTTCATGCATTTTGGGCCACTCTGCTGGTATTTATTCCACTACTGATCTCCCTTAGTGCCCATGTGATGATTTCTCACGTCAAACCGATCCGCACATCTTTTTGGTGTGTAAATGTTACTGTAATCATCGGAAAAGGTTTTTAATTCCTCTTTTGCGTAAGCATAATTTTAGATAACGTCACCCAGCCTTATATTTTTCACATATGCTGCCTGACCCATTTACATGTTATAGTGTTGCCTCCTTTTTATGTATGTCTTTGAAAACCAGAAAATCGCTTATTAGCTGATATGAATTGGATGTTCTGTGTTTTATCTGTGATGTATATATGAACTTTTATGACTCATTCTGTATTAATCGAGTAAAGTCATTTGATGATGATAATGAAGATGATGAGTCTGGTTGTCTGAGGTCCATCAGACTTGTAATTAGGCCCTTAGTGTCCAACACCTTCCCCCAAAAAGGTTAGATTGGCGTGGCAATAGTAAATGTCACCACTTTAGTGTCCAAGACCTTCCTCCAATATGGTTAGATTGGGGTGGGAATAGCAAATGTCACCCCTTTAGTGTCCAGCGCATTCAACAAATTGGTTTAGATTGAACTGGGCACAGTAAATGTTACCCCTTTAGTGTTCAACACTTTCCCCCCATATGCCTATTTTGGAGTGGGAATAGTAAATGTTACCCATTTAGTATCCAACAACTTCCCAAATTGATTTAGATTGGAGTGGGAATAGGAAATGGCAAAATATTAGTGTCTAACACTTTATAAAAATGGATTACGAAGGAGTGTGAATATTTAATTCTATAATTTTAGTCAGAAATTCTTTATTTTAATCGGTATTTCTATGTAGTAGAAATAGTTTGTGCTATTTTGTTAGTATTGTTGATGCTTATAAATATAATAAAAAATACTTATTTATATTTTTGTATACAATAATATAAATAATTACATTGACTTTAGAATAAAGACATGCAACATATTTTTTTATTTTATTTGTTTCCAAAGTTTATTCATTCTATATTAAAAATAAACATGTATATAACATTGAGTAAATGCTTTTAAAATGTATATTGTATTTTTTTTTTAAAGTAAATTATATTAAAAAACCAATGCAAGTTGCATATTTTCCACGTTTATTTTCCATTTTTAACAGTTTTTTTCCATTTCCTACATTGGTTTATATACATGTTTTCAACATTATTTTAATATATGTTTTTTCAGCACATATTGAATAATTGTATGTATTCAATACTATTATTTTATTTATACATTTTAGACAATTTTTACATTTGTTACCATTTTTAAATTTCTTCATATTTCTTCAACATTTTTTCATTATTCCCCTTCAATTTCTATGGATGGATTGTATTTTTTTAGCATCATTTAGTGCTCATTTTGCTTTTACTGCTAGCTTCTATTTCATAATCTATTTGTGTTATTTTAGTCTATATTTCTGGAACCAGGTTGTGGTAAAGTGCTGTGGTTTGTCGCACCAGGTAAGTCCTTTTTTAAAGGCTTTTAAGGGATCTTGGATTAGGAGAGTTTAAGGGGAGGACTACAAGCTAGTTATTGTGTTCTTTGTGGCTTTATGGTATATTTAGATGTATTAATAGTAGTGTTTTTCACTAGTTAGTAGTTTTGGGTTTTCAAAACTATTAAAGTAATATATCATTATGTTATGTTAACTTGTGTTATGTTATTTATGCTTTGTTAGTTAAGTGTGATGTATATGTTTTGACGGTGTGTTTCTCTCCTTTACTTTACTGGTTTGTGCCTACCCGTGTCCCAAGGGCATTGTGAGTTTTTTTTAAAGGTAATCAATTTTGGTTTATAATAAACCAATGATTTTTACTTTCATTTCATTTATTCGGGTTTCCTGGGGCGTTTATTCTTTTAACTCTTTTTGGGGTATTTTTTGGTTCCTAGATACTTCAGATTGCTTCAACAGATCTCTATTGGATTCATTTTACATATGCATTTTCTTTTGGAATTTTGGACAACATTTTTATTGTTTTTGGTGGATTACTATTTTTGACTATGTGGATAGAGAGGAAGATCTGCAGCTGCCGAACAGTTCATTTTATTACTTTCATTTCTTTTGCATTGGAAATGTGATATTATATTGTTTGTGTAAATATATGTGATTGTTATTTGGAACTGTGTGGTTTATGTGTTGTAATTATTTTATGTGATGGCTTGAGCTTGGTTTTAGTTTCTTAGTTGGCGATGGTTACATTTTTATTTAAATACATTATATAATATTTTATCATCTCAGTCTTCATTAATATTGAGATTATTTTTTTGGGACTAATGTAATAACATTTTATATTTGTTATTTATTACAAAAAATGATTTATTATTTTTGGTTTAGAGTTCGCTATACATTTTTAGAATGTCTTCAGGTCAATGTTTATTTTAAATGTTTTTGGCTATTATCCTTAAGTAAACTATTCCTTTGTTATTCCTGCAGAGTTTGACTTTAAATTGTAGCATGTTGTACATTCTTTTGGTGTGTTTGCTAAGTTTAGAGCAATTTAGCTAACAGATTGCTCCATTTGTAGTTGTTGGTAGGTTGGCTCTTTTTGTAACACTTCTAAAAATGTATAGAGTGTAAGTTTGGTTATGCCTTGTATGGATTAGAAGGCATTGTGCCATCCTTCTACTGTATTATTTATTTTGGCTTCCTGTGCCAAGGTGCTGTCAGAGACATTTCACCATGGTATTTGGGTTGGCATCTCTGTCTGCAGCCATGCAGACTGCCAACCCAAGTGTCTTCGAAATAATCCAATAGGGGGCTTAGTTTGTCTTCATTTTGTTGGTGGAAAGGGCTTCCTATTAGTAAATTGTAATGGTTGGCTTCCTCTGTAGCAGGGACATAGGCTGGTGGTATAATATTTTTAAATTTCAAATTAATATTTAGTGTGTGTAGAATATTCTACACTTAGGGCCTGAATACAAGTTTGGAGATCTGACTGCCTGAACTCTGCAGTCTCTAGAAGACTGCAACAATGGCATCTTCCAACTGCTCTATTACGAGTTTACCACTGGCCTGTGGGGATCTTACTGCAAAAACAACAGTTGATGGACAGAATGCAGAACAATGTCATACATTCACCCCAGTACAGAGATCTAAAATAAAAATATAAATGGCTGCCAGGCCCCGGAGGGGTGGGGTCCCTGGGCCTGCTGGTGGGGCGATGAGGTCCTCTTGTGTCCTGAGGACTTCATCCCCTGAGAAGCAGTGCACCAAGAGGTGCGTTTACAGAGTGGTGTAAAAAGGGGCATGGCCTTGGACCACCTCTCTGCAATCAAGCTGTGTGGCACTTACTGGAGGTTGCTGGTGGGCTCGTTGACCCCCAGGGACCCTCAGTATTCAAGGGGACCTAATCCCCCAACTTAGAATGCGCCAGGGGGCGCATTTTCAGAGTGGTGGAGAAAGGGGGCATGGCCTGTGTCCACCTCTCAGCAATCCCACTGTGTGGGGATTACTGGAGGTAAGCGGTAGGCTAGTTGGTTCCTAAAGGACCCCAGCAGCGACGGGGACTTTAATCCTCACCCCAGAGCCCGCCAGGGAGCGTGTTTGCAGAGTGATGGGCAAAGGGGCCCTGGCCTGTTATGATAACTTAGCAATCCTGCTGTGTGGTACTTACTTGAGGTAATAGGAGGGGTAGATGGCCCCCAAGGATGTCCTTGGGGGCTAAATAACCATCTTGTTACCTCCAGTAAGTCCCACACAGTAGGATGGCTAAGACATCTGCGGAGGCCATGCTCCCTTTCTCCACCACTGCAAACGTGCCTCCTGGCACACTACGGGATGGGGGATGAAGTCCATATTACTCCTGAGGGACTTTGGGGGCCAAGAAGCCCTTCTGGTATCTCCAGTAAATCCCATGCAGCGGAATTCCTGAGCGAAGGCTAGAGGACCAGCACCCTTTCTCCACCACTCTGCAAACGCGACTACTAGTTAAAGAAGTGTTTGTAATGTAAAAGGTTTCGCATCAGCGAGAGTTTAAGCTATTGGTGTTGTAAATGTAAAAGTTTTTTACTAATGTTTTTGGGAGTTGAGTGGATGTACATTGTGTGTAGTGAAATTATTTTATAGGAATTATGTAAAGTGGTATTATGTGTTATGGAGAGTAATTATGTGGTAAGGTAGTCTGTGTTGTGGAGTGGTAATCTCCGGTTTAGTCGTCCTCATTTCCATAGCAGCTTAACTATGAACTCAGTGAGACAAAGAACAGAAAGAATCACTGAGGAGCACTTCTGGACGTAGTCAGAGGTAAGAGCAGGGCCACTGGAATTATGCGACAGACTTTCACACAATTATATATTTTCTGCATTACCCACATAATGCATCGTCTGCTCCTTAATCTGCAGATTTGAACAAAAAAAGCCTTGTTTCTAGCTCAAATGGCTCAAACGTTACCAAAAATGCAGCAACAAGTGTTACAGCATGGTGGAAGGCCCTTTGCAAACCTAGAATGGTCACCTGTTACTTATTGCTAAATGTGGGTGTTAAATTGGTACTAATGGTGTGCAAGCCACTCTTGCTTCCATCTGCACCTCTCTTGCCTCTTTCTGCAGTTCTGTTGTTCTTTCTGCATATTTCTTTCTTTCTGCACTTCTCTTGTCTCTTTCGGCAAATCTCTTCTACTTTCTGCACCCTCTTCCCTCTGTCTGCACATCTGTTGCCTCTTTCTGCACCTCATTTGCTTCTTTCTGTATGCCTCTTGCATCTTTCTGCACCCTTCTTCCCTCTTTCTGCACCTCTCCTGCCTTTTTCTGTATCCCTCTTATGTCTTTCTGCACCCGTTTTGCCTCTTTCTGTACCTCTGTTACTTCTGTCTGTACTTTTCTTCCTTCTTTCTGCACCTCTCTTGCTTCTTTCTGCACCTCTGTTGCTTCTTTCTGCAGATCTCTTGCCTCTTTCTGCACCTCGCTTGCCTCTTTCTGTGCTTCTCTTGCTTCTTTCTACACCTCTGTTGCTTCTTTCAGCAATTCACTTGCATCTTTATGCACTTCTCTTCCTTCTTTTTTCAACTCTCTTGCTTCTTTCTTCAACTCTCTTGCCTCTTTCAGCACTTCTCTTGCTGCTACCTGCACTGTTTTTGCTTCTTTCTGCACCTCACTAGCCACTTTCTGTACTTCTCTTGTTTCTTTCTGCACCTCCGTTACCTCTTTCTGCACTTCCCTTCCTTCTTTTTGCACCCCTCCTGCCTCTTTCTGCACCTCTCTTGCCTCTTTTGGTACCTCTGTTATTTTTTCTGCACCCCTCCTGCCTCTTTCGAAACCCTGTTGCTTCTTTCAGAGATTCTCTTGCTTCTTTCTGCACTTTTCTTCCTTCTTTCTGCACCCCTCCTGCCTTTTCTGTACCACTCTTGCCTCTCTGTGCACCCCTCCTACCTTTTTCTGCTCCCTCTTGCCTCTTTCTGCCCTTCTCTTGCTACTTTCTACACTTGTGTTGCTTCTTTCAGCAATTCTCTTGCCTCTTTCTGCACTTCTCTTGCTTCCTTCTACACTTCTGTTTCTTCTTTTAGCACCTCTCCTGCCTCTTTCTGTACCTCTCTTGCCTCAGTGTGCACCTCTCCTACCTCTTTCTGTACCCTCTTGCCTCTTTTTGCACCTCTGTTGGTTCTTTCTGCACTGCTCTTGCTGCTTTCTACAGCTCACTTGCCTCTTTCTGCACTTCTCTTGCTTCTTTCTAAACCTCTGTTGCTTCTTTCAGAAATACTATTGCCTCTTTCTGCACTTCTCTTGCTTGTTCCTGAACCTCTCTTGCATCTTTCTGCTCCTCTATTGCCTCTTTCTGCACTTTCCTTGATTCTTTTTGCACCCCTCCTGCCTCTTTCTGCACCTCTCTTTCTGTACCTCTCTTGCCTTGTTGTGCACCTCTCTTACCTCTTTCTGTACCCTCTTGCCTCTTTTTGCACCTCTGTTGGTTCTTTCTGCATTCCGCTTGCTGCTTTCTGCAGCTCAATTGCCTCTTTCTACACTTCTTTTGCTTCTTTCTAAACCTCTGTTGCGTTGCTTCTTTCAGAAATTATCTTGCCTCTTTCTGTACTTCTCTAGCTTGTTCCTGCACCTCTCTTGCCTCTTTTTGGCACCTCTGTTAATTTTTTTGGCAACCCTCTTGCCTCTTTCGGCACCCTCTTCCCTATTTGTGCAACTCTCTTGCCTCTTTCTACACCTGTCTTCCCTCTTTCTGCACCATTCTTGCCTCCTTTTGTACCTCCGTGGCTTCTTTCTGCACGTCTCTTGCGTTTTTCTGCATCCTTTGTGCTTCTTTCAGCACATCTGTTGCTCGTTTCTGCAGTTTTCTTACTTTTTTCTGTGCCCCTCGTGACTCTTTCAGCACCTGTTGCTTCTTTCTGCACTCCTCTTCCTTCTTTCTGTACCTCTAGTACCTCATTCTGCACCTATGTTGCCTCTTTCAGCACCTCAGTTGGTTCTTTCTGCACTGCTCTTGCTTTTTGCTGCACCTCAATTGCCTCTTTCTGTACTTCTCTTGCTTCTTTCTACACCTCTGTTGCTTATTTCAGCAATTCTCTTGCAGCTTTCTGTACTTCTCTTCCTTCTTTCAGCACCACTCCTGCCTCTTTCTGTAACACCCTTGCCTCTTTGTGCACCACCCTACCTTTTTCTACACCCCTCCTGTCTCATTTTGACCCTCTGTTTGTTCTTTCTGCACTGCTCTTACTTCTTTCTGTACTTCACTTGCCTCTTTCTGGACACATGTTTCCTGTTTCTGCACCTTTCCTGCTTGTTTATGCACCTCTCTTGCCTCTTTCTGCACCTTTTGAATTAGAGGTACTTTTAATCCCCTTGCCCTATTATGTACTAGGGCCTTACATGGGAGGTTGTGCCAATCACAGGGATACCCCAACCCACAGTGTGCCCTAGTGTATGTAGGTGTTATCACTGTATTCTAAGTGTCTTTCAGCATAGCCTGGCTCCGGGCCTGGTTAGTCAGAGTCAGTTACCCCCAGTACCAGTCAGTAAAAAGTTGGGAGCACAGGATGACTTTGAAACAAGGTCTCTTTCTGCAGCTCTGTGGTTCTTTCTGCATAGCTCTTACTTCTTTTTGTGCCTTCCATCCTCTTTCTTCACATGTCCTTCCTCTGTAGGCATAGTTAGAAATTAGCATTTGAAAAACCTTAGAAAGTCACTGAAAAAACCATAGGTTTCAGGGACGTTATAGTTAGAAATTCTCATTAAAAAAACCTTTGAAAATCACTGAAAAAACTATAGGTTTCAGGGACATTACAGTTAGAAATTATCATTTAAAAAACCTTTGAAATTCACTGAAAAAAACTGAGGTTTCAGGGATGTTGTAGTTAGAAATTATCATTTAAAAAACTTTGGAAATTCACTGAAAAACCATGAGTTTCAGGGACGGTATAGTCAGTTGGACATTTCACTTATACAAAACCAGAGAAATTCGGCAGTTATATTTAGTTGACCTAACTATAACTTGTTCCCCCGCAATGTCTTCTGATGATGTCACATATCACTTCATTCATGACATGTTCAGTGACATCACTGATGACATCACTAATGACATCTCAAATGACATCACTGATGACATCATCCACGTGATAATCTGATGGACCTCCTCACAGCCTAATATAACCTTTGATACACCAACTATAAAATGCAGACTACCATTTTCAAAACCATAGACACATCAAAACCCGTTACTACATACCCACTCACTGATTCCCAGGTCTACACACATGCCTACTCATTCACCCATACAGTTACTCATACATGCAGTCACTCATCAATACAGCACTATCATATGCACTCTTACACCTATACAGACACTCACACACCACCACTCACCCTAGTCAGTCATGCAAAGAATCAATCACACTCCAATTCACTCACCTAGCGAGCCCCCAGCTTTTCCCGCCACAGTTTTTCCTGCCGTAGCAGCCCCGAACACGCCCCCCCGCCTGCCGATTGGTCCCCGCGCTACCCGCCCCCCAGCGGACCTTCCCTCACCGCTCCCTTCTTAAGGGGACCCACTCCACTACCCAGGAGCGACCACTGCGCCCACGGCCTGGTCGCCCCCACACCCCCCTGCAGCTCCTCCTTACCTGCTGCCAGACGCCGAAGCCGAGCCTACGCCCCAGCCGCCGCAGGGCCGCCCCAGCACCCCAGCCGCCACAGGGCCGCCAGCCGAGCCCCCAGCTTTTCCCGCCACAGTTTTTACCGCCGTAGCAGCCCCGAATACGCCCCCCGCCTGCCGATTGGTCCCCGCGCTACCCGCCCCCCAGCGGACCCTCCCTCACCGCTCCCTTCTTAAGGGGACCCACTCCACTACCCAGGAGCGACCACTGCGCCCACGGCCTGGTCGCCCCCACACCCCCCTGCCGCTCCTCCTTACCTGCTGCCAGACGCCGAAGCCGAGCCTACGCCCCAGCCGCCGCAGGGCCGCCAGCCGAGCCCCCAGCTTTTCCCCCCACAGTTTTTCCCGCCGTAGCAGCCCCGAACACGCCCCCCGCCTGCCGATTGGTCCCCGCGCTACCCGCCCCCCAGCGGACCCTCCCTCACCGCTCCCTTCTTAAGGGGACCCACTCCACTACCCAGGAGCGACCACTGCGCCCACGGCCTGGTCGCCCCCACACCCCCCTGCCGCTCCTCCTTACCTGCTGCCAGACGCCGAAGCCGAGCCTACGCCCCAGCCGCCGCAGGGCCGCCCCAGCGCCCCAGCCGCCACAGGGCCGCCAGCCGAGCCCCCAGCTTTTCCCGCCACAGTTTTTCCCGCCGTAGCAGCCCCGAACACGCCCCCCCGCCTGCCGATTGGTCCCCGCGCTACCCGCCCCCCAGCGGACCCTCCCTCACCGCTCCCTTCTTATGACGCCCCCAGAGCGACGGCGCGCAGCGGGAGCACCGATTGAGCGCCGAAGGTGCGCCAAAGGTAAGCCCGTCTACGCCCGTCCGCGCCTGGACCGCGCCCAGCGCCAGGACCCCTGGCCCCCGCAGACCCCAGCCCACCCGCCGGACGTACGAAGCCGCCACCCTCAACGCACTCAACGCCGGCCGAACCCCTGGATGCTACCGAGCCACCCCGAGACGCACCCACGGACCCTTCATCTGCCAGTCCTGCAAGTTCTCCTGCATCCGGACCTGCACTGCACCAGCGTCCACCGAGCAGAACACCAGCAGCAACAACCTGAAGTGCATCCTGCTCAACACCCGCTCCGTCCACAGACACGCCGTCGAGCTCTGGAACCTGCTCGACACCACAGACCCAGACGTCGCCTTCCTCACGGAAACCTGGATGAACGCCTCCTCAGCGCCCGACATCGCCATCGCCATCCCGGACGGCTACAAGATCATCCGGAGAGACCGCGTCAACCAGACAGGAGGAGGCATCGCCATCATTCACAGGAACACCATTCGCATCACGACCAACACCGACGACACCATCGCACCCGCCGAACACCTGCACTTCCAGATCCACGTCAACCCCAAGACCACCCTCAGAGGCACCCTCATCTACAGACCCCCGGGACCACGCACACAATTCAGCAAAGACATCGCCGACTTCATCAGCCCACACGCCCTCCTCTCCGCCGACTACATCCTCCTCGGGGACCTCAACTTCCACCTGGAGAACAACAACGACCGCAACACCACCACCCTGCTGGAAAACCTCGCAAACCTGGGACTCAAGCAGCTGGTGACCACCCCCACCCACCTCGCCGGACACACACTCGACCCCGTCTTCTCATCCAGCAAAGACATCGCCTTCAGCCACGCCACAGGACTCCACTGGACGGACCACAGCTGCGTCCACTTCACCTTCAGAAGAACGACGATCCACCACCACCAGCAACAGGTTGCCCGAAGAAGCTGGAACAAGATCACAGCCGACCAGCTCGCCGCTTCCCTGAGTCAGCACCCTCCCGCCAGCTCAGCGAACCCCAGCCAGGCCGCCGACAACCTCACGAAGTGGATCAGCAACTGCGCGGACGAACTCGCCCCACCGAGGACCCCGCCTAGCAGACCCGGCAGCAAGAAGGCCCCATGGTTCACCGACGAACTCAAGAGCTCCAAGAAGAACTGCCGAGCCCTCGAGAAAGTCTGGAGAAGGGAACCAACACCGGACAACAGGACCACCCTCAAGCTTGCCACCCGGAAGCACCACCAACTGATCCGCGCCACCAAGAAAACTGCATTCAAGGACCGGCTGGACAACAACGCACACAACTGCAAGGAACTCTTCAACATCGTGAAAGAGCTCTCCAACCCCAACGCCGGAAACAACGACATCACCCCATCGCAAGACCTCTGCAACTCCCTCGCCTCCTACTTCCACAACAAGATCGCGGACATACACAACAGCTTCAGCATTCAACCATCGCACACAACGACCGCAGCAACGCCGCCCACCACCACCCTCCGCGCCTGGACTCCGATCAGCACCGATGACACCATCCGCATGATGAACTCCATCCACTCCGTATCTCCAACCGACCCCTGCCCTCACCACGTCTTCAACAAGGCCGACACCGTCATCGCACCCCACCTGCGGGACATCATCAACACCTCCTTCGACACCGCCACCTTCCCGGAGAGCTGGAAGCACGCCGAACTCAGCGCTCTACTAAAGAAACCAACAGCGGACCCCACCGAACTCATAAATTACCGCCCCATCTCGCTCCTCCCGTTTCCAGCCAAAGTCATCGAGAAGACCGTCAACAAACAGCTGGCCGCCTTCCTCGAGACAAATGGTTCCCTCGACCCCTCACAGTCTGGCTTCCGAGCCAACCACAGCACCGAGACCGCCCTCATCGCTGCCACCGATGACATCCGAGCCATGATGGACAACGGAGAAACAGCGGCCCTCATCCTCCTAGACCTCTCCGCGGCATTCGACACTGTCTGCCACCGCACCCTAGTGCAGCGCCTCAGCAACGTCGGAATTCTGGAGAAGGCACTGGAATGGATCGTCTCCTTCCTCGACGGAAGAACACAGAGAGTCCGTCTTCCACCGTACAAGTCAGAGGCCACCGAAGTCATCTGCGGCGTCCCTCAAGGATCCTCGCTGAGCCCCACCCTCTTCAACATCTACATGAGCCCCCTCGCGCCCATCGCACGCCAACACAACCTGAACATCATCTCCTACGCCGATGACACCCAGCTGATCCTCTCCCTGACCAACGACCCCGCCGCTGCCAGAGCCAACCCTTACGAAGGGATGAAAGATGTAGCCAAGTGGATGACGACCAGCCGCCTGAAACTGAACTCAGACAAGACGGAAGTCCTCATCCTGGGCTCCTCGCCCTCCGCCTGGGACGACTCCTGGTGGCCCCCCGCCCTGGGCACCGCACCCACACCGACAGACCACGCACGCAACCTGGGCTTCATCCTGGACTCCTCCCTCTCCATGACCAGACAAGTCAACGCCGTCTCCTCGTCATGCTTCAACATCCTGCGCATGCTACGGAAGATCTTCCGGTAGATCCCCATCGAGACCAGGAAGACGGTCACCCAGGCCCTCGTCACCAGCCGACTGGACTACGGCAACGCCCTCTACGCCGGAACCACCGCCAAGCTCCAGAAGAGACTCCAGCGGATCCAGAACGCCTCAGCCAGACTCATCCTCAACATCCCCCGACGCAGCCACACCTCCGGACATCTGAGAGACCTGCACTGGCTCCCCGTCAACAAAAGGATCACCTTCCGTCTCCTCACCCACGCACACAAAGCCGTACACGATCAAGGCCCGAGCTACCTCAACAACCGCATCAACTTCTACGCTCCCAAACGCCACCTCCGATCAGCCAGCCACGCCCTCGCCGCCGTCCCCCGCATCCGAAGAACGACAACAGGAGGAAGGTCCTTCTCCCACCTGGCCGCCAAGACCTGGAACTCCCTCCCTCCCGACCTGCGCCTGACCCAAGACCACCTCTCCTTCAGGAAGAAGCTCAAGACCTGGCTGTTCGAGCAGTAGCAGCACCCCCCCCCCCCCCCAAGCGCCTTGAGACCCTCCGGGTAGGTAGTGCGCTCTATAAATGTCCTTGATTGATTGATTGACCTATACAGTTATATTCACACACCACTTCACTTATTCATACAGATACTAACACATGCTTACTCTCTTCTATAATCACTGACTCAAGCATACACTCATCCATACAGCCACTCTCATAATCACTCACTCTCACATATAGTCATTTATATACTCCAACACTCACATATACTGCCTTTCACATATGTAGTTACTCACACATGTACCGCTGAGACATCCATTCACTCACCAACACACCCATACACACACTCACCCACCCATAAAGCCCTTCACAGATACACCCAGTGAATCACCTACTCACACATCTATGCACAGAGTCACACCCCCACCCACCCACCCACATACACTCAGGCACCCATACAGACAACCAATCAATAACACATATAGACACTCAAGTAGCTACTCACCAACCCATGCAGCTGCTTACACACCAACTGACAGTCTGATACAGACATGCACACCCTTTAGTCACTAACCCATGCAATCAGTAAGACACTTTTAATCACTCACTTCTCCAGTCACACACCTACTAAATCATCCATTCAGACACTCATACACCCACTCATTCTTCAATACACATTGGAATATATATATATATTACCTACTGGCGATAGCCAGTAGGTATATATAGTTAGGATTGTTTTCCATAGGGAAATCGCAACATTCTATTGGGAATAACTTTGGCGCCGAATGAGGAATCTTCCTGAAATTTTCCTTAACTTTGCCTCGCGGCGCTCCGTTCCTTCCCTGAAAGTTTCGGGGGGATTCGTCAAGTGGGGGCCGAGATAAAAGGGGGGGTCCCAAAACGTGTTTTCCCCATGTTAATTTCCATATTGCGGTTGGACTCACTTTTAGCCCGAACGGCTGAATGGTTTTCCACCAAACTTGGCAAAATTGTAGGGACTGGTAGCCCGATGTGCCTTTGCTATGTCTCAAGATATGTGCTCCAGTGGTTTTTACGAAAATTAACTTTGAAAAAATATATATTGGGCTACATTGGGCTATATATATGTTAGAGCCCAAATGTAGCCCAATGTAGCCCAATGTAGCCCAAAGATGGCCACCAGAGACAAAAAAAAACAAATGTAGCCCAAATATCAGCCAGATGTAGCCCAACTATAGCCCAATGACAGAATGTCCCAGAGTGTTCTAAAGAACAACTAGAGCGCTAACAGTCTTAGTTTTGACAAAAGTATGGCACATCTGAAGTCATCTTGATTGGAATAAAGTGTTAACACTTAAAACATTTAATTTGCAAAGGAACAAAATGAGGGGGGTCATTTTGCCATAGAAATTATGATTAGTGCTGAAGAAAGAAAAATTAGGGCACATGTTGAGTGACTTCTCAAATCCTCTTATATTTCATTAAAAAAATTCTGATATGCAGTCTCCCAAGAAGGCCACCAGAGACAAACGAGCCTGTGCTTAAAAACTCTGTTAGCAAAGCAGGCATTTGAGATTTAAAAAACGTTTTAATATATAAAAACTTTATCCGCTAATAGAATTAGCATTAAAAAAACCTTGCGAATTCAATGAAAAAACCATAGGTTTCAGGCCTTATATAGTTAGGAATTAGCATTTAAAAAACCTTGCGAATTCACTGAAAAAACCATAGGTTTCAGGCCTTATATAGTTAGAAATTAGCTTTTAAAAAACCTTTGAAATTCACTGAAAAAACCATAGGTTTCAGGCCTTATATAATTAGGAATTAGCATTTAAAAAAACCTTGCAAATTCACTGAAAAAAACATAGGTTTCAGGCATTATATAGTTAGGAATTAGCATTTAAAAAACCTTTGAAATTCACTGAAAAAACCATAGGTTTCAGGCCTTATATAGTTAGGAATTAGCATTTAAAAAACCTTGCAAATTCACTGAAAAAACCATAGGTTTCAGGCCTTATATAGTTAGGAATTACCATTTAAAAAACCTTTGAAATCCACTGAAAAAACATAGGTTTCAGGAGTTATATAGTTAGGAATTAGCTTTTAAAAAAAACTTTGAAATTCACTCAAAAAACTATAAGTTTTAGTGGTGTTATAGATAGCTGGACATTTTACTCATACAAAACCATTGAAATTGCTCCTATATAGTTAGTTGTACTAACTATATTTCACGCACCCGCAATCCACTGCTGATGATGTCACATATTAGATTATTCATGACATGGTCAGTGACATCACTGATGACATCTCACATGGCATCAGTGATGACATCACTGATGACATCATCCAGTGAATGTGGTTTGCTTCGTTACTTAAATATGCATTATATATATAGCAATTTGCATTGAAGAATAAGTGGATATATATATAAATACATATTTGGATGGAGGATTTAGTAGCAGTTTTTTAAAAGCTAATTCCTAACTATATAACTCCTGAAACCTATGTTTTTTTCAGTCAATATATATATATATATATAAAACATATTTAACCTTTGCAGAAACACACAATCAGTGGATGATGTCATAAGTGATGTCATCAGTGATATCACTGACCATGTCATGAATGATGTAATATGTGATGTCATCAGCAGTACATTGCTAACTATAATGTCCCTGAAACCTATGTTTTTTCAGTATATATATATATATTACCTACTGGCGGTCGCCAGTAGGTATATATAGTTAGGATTTTTTTCCTATGGGATTTTTGAAAATTCTATATCGAATAACTTTGGCGTTTGAGGACGGAATTGGCTGAAATTTTCAGGAAAATGGAACATTTTGTTTCTGAGCAGACCCTGGAAATTTGGGGGGGGTTCGTCAAATGGGGGGGCCGAGAAAAAAGGGGGGTCCCAAAACGCGTTTTTCCCATTCATTTTTCCATAGGGCGGTTGGCCTCACTTTTAGCCCGAACGGCTGAATGGATTTGCACGAAACTTGGCAAAATTGTAGGGACTGTTAGCCCGATGTGCCTTTGCTAGGTCTCAATATATGTGCTCCAGTGGATTTTGATAAATTAACATTCAAAAAAATATATATATCTGTAACAGCGCTCCGGGTAGCGCCCTGGTTCGCGTACCTGACGCGTAACGGAACTTCGCGAAGCGAAGCTGATTGGCTCTCCGGTGTCTGTCAACATTCTAAACAGTCCGGAGCGGCCACCATCTTGTCTCTCGGTAGGATCGAGAGACAAGAGGAGGCCAAAACAAAGGGGAAATGACCATAAGGGGGCATAGTAGATCCTCCCTGACCCCCTAGGTTTGATGTGGAGGCTTTAAAAGGGCCCCGCGGGGCAAAAAAAAAAAAAAATCTTTTTTTTTGCGTTGGGAGCGCCCGGTACGCGCACCGGGAAGCGGTCCGAGGAGCGTACTATGAGGAAAAAAGAAAGACAGGGTATAAAAATTTTAGCAATTTTGTTATAAATGGAAGGTAGTTCTGAAAATAACTGTTTTTTTATTCTTTTTCTTTTTTTAATTTTTTTAATTAATTTTCTGAACAATTTTTTGATTTTTTTTGATTTTTGAAAACTATTTTGTGTTTTTTCAGTGTTTTTTTAGGGGAAATAACAAAAAGCAGGGTTTGAACATGTCTCAACAGGAGCAAAAAAAAATAAAAAGGATTCATTGTTTTCTCTTCTTGTTGCATTTATGATTTTCTCCAGCTCGGTTAATCAAAGTAATACTCTTCTCTCCATAACAAATAGTTCCTCCACAATATATACAAACTATTTTGTAGTGTTCAAAAGGAGCTTGAATATTGTGGATTATTTCTCGGCCTTCTGGTCCGGCGAATGAGCTTTGTCCACTGGAGGTGCTGGGGATGACATTTGGGGGGTTGGCAGCAAGATCCCTTACTTGTGCTTGGGAAAGATTATTAGGATGCCACCGCTCCATGTGGCAAATCATTGTATGATTCCCAAAGCTGTATTTCTTGTTGGGGTTGCCACGAGAAAGTATATTTTTACATATCAAACGAGACACCTGGGGTGCATTGACCTTCTTTTGTCCGGGTGGAATTTAAAAAAATTGCCATATGTAGTGCTCTTTAATATGGCTCTGCCTTGGTGTTTCTGGCAGGAACTGCCTTACTTGCTCTTCCTCCTCCTCCTCCTCTTCATCCTCATTATCTTCCTCTCTACCAAAGTCCAGTGTTGGAGGTGGTCCTTTTGGTGGTGGTGGTGGTGGTGGTGGTGGTTGCTGAGAAGCACCAGCTGCAGCTATTACAGAAGCCATTGTCAAAAACAGGTCTTGCTCTCTGGAAGTAGAAAGTAAGAATGAGGTAAAAACAAGGAGCGGTTTTCATCATTTGGGAAAAAAAAATTGTTCTAAACCAATGAAAAGTGTTATTTTTAGGTCACATGACCTAGCCTTACATCATTAGAAAACCAAAAGTGAAATGAACCAATGAAAAGTGTTATTAACAAGTCACATGACCTGTTATGCTTACGTTACGCGCTCCCCGCCGCGCCCCGGATCGCTTCCGGGAAGCTGCGCTTCGCGCCTCGCTTCGCGCACCGGAGCGCTTCCGGGTGCGCTAACGCGGCACGTCATATGACGCATTACGCGACAATGCGATACGTCGCGTTTACGCGACACGTCACAATGTTGTTTTCTAACGCGGTAGTTGCGCAAACGGAACGTTTACCGGTTCGCGGACCGAGTCGCGGCACCAAATTGAGCTAACGGGAAGCTCACGGGTTCGCGTACCGGGAGCGAAACAAAAAAAATAATAAAAATAATACATAAAAAAAATGTATTAAAAAAATATAAAATATATTTTTCGATTTAAAGAAGAATACATTTTAAAGGTTTTGATATTTGCTATTAAAAAAACCATTGAAATTCACTGAAAAAACCATAGGTTATAGACCATATATAGTTAGGAATTAGCATTTACAAAACCTTGAAAATTCACTGAAAAAACCATAGGTTAGAGACCATATATAGTTAGCTGGACATTTTATTGACATAAAACCAATGAAATTCCATATATAGTTAGTTGCACTAACTATATATCGCGCACCCGCAATCCACTGCTGATGATGTCACATATTACATCATTCATGACATGGTCAGTGACATCACTGATGACATCACTGATGACATCTCAAATGACATCACTGATGACATCACTGATGACATCTCATTTGACATCAATGATCACATCACTGATGATATCATTCATGTGACAATACAATGCATCTCCTCACACTTTAATATAACCTCTGTTACACCCAGTTTTAAATACAGAGTATAATTTTTGAAACCTTTGACACACCAATACTAGTTACTACATACGCACTCACTGATTCCTACGTCTACACACACATTCACTCATTCACCCATACAATCATGCATACATACAATCACTCATCTTTACAACACTATCATATGCACTCATACACCTATACAGACACTCACACTCTGCCACTCATCCATGGAGTTACTCACACACCTAGTCAGTCCTGTAAAGAATCAATCACACTTCCATTTTCTAATCTATACAGTTAAACATAGAGCACCTTACATTTTCAAACATATACTAACACATACTTACTCTCTTATACAATCATTGATACAATTACACATTGATCTGCACAGAGTCACACAACTCCCAGCCAGCCACACACACACTCAGTCTCCCATACAAATACTTGGGCAATCAATCAATAACCCATATAGTTACTCATATAGCTACTGATCAACACATGCAGCAGTTTACAGAACAACAGACATAATGATGCACAAATTAAGACAGTTTAGTCACTAACCCATGCACTCAGTGAGACATATTTAATCACTCACTCATACAGTCAGTCATGCACCTACTAAATCCTTCATCCAGACACTTATACATCCACTCATTCTTCAATATGTAAGACATATTTAAACTTTACAGAAACATAAAATTACTGGATGTTGTTTTCAGTGATGTCACCAGTGATGTCATTTGAGATGTCATCAGTGATGTCACTGACCATGTCATGAATGATATAATATGTGACATCATCAGCAGTGGATTGTGGGTGCGCGATATATAGTTAGTGCAACTAACTATATATGGAATTTCATTGGTTTTATGTCAATAAAATGCCCAGCTAACTATATATGGTCTCTAACCTATGGTTTTTTCAGTGAATTTTCAAGGTTTTGTAAAGGCTAATTCCTAACTATATATGGTCTATAACCTATGGTTTTTTCAGTGAATGTATATATTCACTTACAGAACCATAGGTTTCAGGCCTGCTATAGTTAGGAATTAGCATTTAAAAAAACGTTAGAAATTCACTGAAAAAAACATAGGTTTTAGGGGTATTATAGTTAGCTGGACATTTCCCTCATGGCTTGGTAGTTCGGACTGGACTGTTCCCATGAGGCACAGGGTCAGAGCTGATTTGCATATAGCCAGTGTCTAACCCAGGGTGGTGTGGAGTGCAAAAAAACGATGGATTTAGGCCCAGATCCTTGTACTGTGGTGAATGTATGACATTGTTCTACATTCTGTCCATCAACTGTGTTTTTTGCAATTTTCACCCCGAGTGGGCTGGGTATGCTCAGACGTGAGTCCCAGGCTCTCCACACCACTGGAGTCAAGCTATCCAGGCTGAATGAAGGCTGATAGCCAGAAACCGGTCCTTGGATGCTTGATTCCGGTCTGGGAAAGACATGGCTTGGTAGTTCGGACTGGACTGTTCCCATGAGGCACAGGGTCAGAGCTGATTTGCATATAGCCAGTGTCTAACCCAGGGTGGTGTGGAGTGCAAAAAAAACGATGGATTTAGGCCCAGATCCTTGTACTGGGGTGAATGTATGACATTGTTCTACATTCTGTCCATCAACTGTGTGTTTTGCAATTTTCACCCCGAGTGGGCTGGGTATGCTCAGACGTGAGTCCCAGGCTCTCCACACCACTGGAGTCAAGCTATCCAGGCTGAATGAAGGCTAATAGCCAGAAACCGGTCCTTGGATGCTTGATTCCGGTCTGGGAAAGACATGGCTTGGTAGTTCGGACTGGACTGTTCCCATGGGGCACAGGATCAGAGCTGATTTGCATATAGCCAGTGTCTAACCCAGGGTGGTGTGGAGTGCAAAAAAACGATGGATTTAGGCCCAGATCCTTGTACTGGGGTGAATGTATGACATTGTTCTACATTCTGTCCATCAACTGTGTTTTTTGCAATTTTCACCCCGAGTGGGATGGGTATGCTCAGACGTGAGTCCCAGGCTCTCCACACCACTGGAGTCAAGCTATCCAGGGTGAATGAAGGCTGATAGCCAGAAACCGGTCCTTGGATGCTTGATTCCGGTCTGGGAAAGACATGGCTTGGTAGTTCGGATTGGACTGTTCCCATGAGGCACAGGGTCAGAGCTGATTTGCATATAGCCAGTGTCTAACCCAGGGTGGTGTGGAGTGCAAAAAACGATGGATTTAGGCCCAGATCCTTGTACTGGGGTGAATGTATGACATTGTTCTACATTCTGTCCATCACCTGTGTTTTTTGCAATTTTCACCCCGAGTGGGCTGGGTATGCTCAGACGTGAGTCCCAGGCTCTCCACACCACTGGAGTCAAGCTATCCAGGCTGAATGAAGGCTAATAGCCAGAAACTGGTCATTGGATGCATGATTCCGGTCTGGGAAAGACATGGCTTGGTAGTTCGGACTGGACTGTTCCCATGAGGCACAGGGTCAGAGCTGATTTGCATATAGCCAGTTTCTAACCCAGGGTGGTGTGGAGTGCAAAAAAACGATGGATTTAGGCCCAGATCCTTGTACTGGGGTGAATGTATGACATTGTTCTACATTCTGTCCATCAACTGTGTTTTTTGCAATTTTCACCCCGAGTGGGCTGGGTATGCTCAGACGTGAGTCCCAGGCTCTCCACACCACTGGAGTCAAGCTTTCCAGGCTGAATGAAGGCTGATAGCCAGAAACCGGTCCTTGGATGCTTGATTCCAGTCTGGGAAAGACATGGCTTGGTAGTTCAGACTGGACTGTTCCCATGAGGCACAGGGTCAGAGCTGATTTGCATATAGCCAGTGTCTAACCCAGGGTGGTGTGGAGTGCAAAAAAACGATGGATTTAGGCCCAGATCCTTGTACTGGGGTGAATGTATGACATTGTTCTACATTCTGTCCATCAACTGTGTTTTTTGCTATGTTCAACCCCACCCAACTTTGACACAGGCCCATTGTTTCATTTTGTGATTGATTAACATATAAATAGGAGACCAGTCAATATAAACATTTAAAATGATAGTCATGCAGAATTGAGGTCATTATGTTTCTTTATATTATGTTTGGTAAACCACTTTGCAGGTAATACTGTTCTGGATTCACTTCCACATGTTGTAGTCTCTCTTGCATATTTATGAGTCTCGCATTTCATGTGATCAAAATAGTTACAATAGGCCTTGAAGCTCATGTTTTCTAATCCACAGTTAAGCCTATTATCTATATGCATAAGTGTAATTCAGCAGGGCACTGTCAAACATGGGGTCAGAAAAAAAGGTTTCTGTTTCCAGATACCTGAGAGCCTAGCTAAAGAAAAGGACAGCCACTGCTCAATGTGGTTGGCTGTTGGAAGTAGTGTCTAGTGTATAACAAAGGAAAAATTGTTCCTTTTTTAGGTGTCCCCTCACTCACCGGGGTTGCCCCACGGTGACATGCTTCATCATTGGGGCCATCCCAGTCCTCTACGGGCTGGGGCGTGCTACGACTTGCGAAATTACGTAGGAGCACTTAATGGACTATGTGTGGTGCATGTGTATTTGTGGGGAGTGGACTATGTGATGAAATTAAAAGTTACCTGCCCAGTAGGTTCCTAATAAACTTTATTCTGGCCTCCAGGTGGTAGTATTAAAAACGGGGTAGGGAGATAGGCTATCCTAAACTTAATGTGTCCAGATGTTCCTATCCACTCCTAAGTCGACATGTTTCGTGCATACCCCAAGCACTTCTTCGGGACTACACAGGGACCAGCCCTGTGTTCGCCACTCCTTACTCTATCAATGAGATATTCGTAAAAAGTTATAAACTGCAGCAGACTCTATTAAGTGCATGCATTTATACCTACGTATTTTGTTCCCAAAAACACGTGGTTCCTGAAAGATAGAAAACAACTTTAACATTCAAGGGGTAGTTGGCCCCATTAGTTAACACACACAGTTTTTACAGAAGTGATGTATTCTGTGATTTTTGAACGCAAACTCATTGGCCGTGTTTTCATGCACAAAACACGTGATTGATTTCGTGCATTTTCGAACGTGATTTAAAACATAACACCTCTCATAGTGTCACACCCATACATTCAACAATCACACACACTCATACATACTTTCTTATGAGACCTAACTGGGCCCCATGGAGTCGGAGGGGTATCGGTATCCTCGCAACTCTGATGGGAGAGAAATGGAGTGGTTAAGTTCCCCTGTACAGTCCGCTCCTTTAGGCAATGTCTCCGTTTCCAAAACGGCATTCCTTCGCGCTCTATTCTACTTACTTGTGCTCCGGTTACCTCCCGCTTTTAGGCACCTACTGTTTCTCCCTCCGGTCCGGATGTTATCGGACTGGAGGTTCGGAGTGGTTTAAATGCTGAAGGTAGGCGCGGTAGCCCCGCGTCCTCGAGGGAAACGCCCTTTGCGTGAGCTAGAGTGTGAAATTCTCCGCCCGTCTGCGTGGCGGCCATCTTAGGAGTGTCGGTCTCCGTTAATAGTTGAAGTTAGGTGTCCAACACGACTATTCCTGCAATTTGACCCTTCTAAATTAATTTACGGTGATCTATACAGGGTGTGCTATATTACCAGGGTTTTTACCACCGATTATGAAAAAAAGGAAATAAAGTTCATAAATTGAGCTGATTATGCTGGTTAATCAAAGCCACCCTTCCTAAAGGTATAGAGTGTCACCCAATATTTTTTAGTCAGTTATGCCGGAATTTAAGAGGGATCTTAGCTCACAGTGGTGGATCATTCATTCATTGATTGTGCAGTTATCGCCCAAAAATGGCTGGGTCTGATATTATAATGTCTACATATATTTCTTATGTAAACTGTCCCCAGGGAATGTCATCATTCAATCCCACGATATGGGAGCGAAGCCTAAACACCCAACGCTGTTCCCTTTCCAATAGTTTCTTTTCCATGTCAGCATGGGGTGGTTGTGTTTCCAGCACCACCCAGCGCATATCGTTGGGTGTGTGTGCTTTTTCCAAAAAGTGTGTTGTCATTTTGGTGTTTGAATGTTTGCACCTAAAGTTACTACGATGCTCAACCATTCTGGTGTTGACCTTTCTGGTTGTCATTCCGATGTAATGCAAATTGCACACGCATGTAATCATGTAGACAACTCCTGATGTATTGCAGTTTGAAAACTGCCTTAACTCCCATTTCAGGCCTGTATTACAAATCACATGTTTGGTGGTTTCTGTCAGGTGGCACACGCTGCAGTTGGAACACGGATGGTGTCCAGCTGGCAGGGGGTGCTGACGTCGGACTGGGCCTTCCATAGTTCTGGGGCGTGTATGCACCATCAAGTCTTTCAAGTTTTTCCCTTTCCGATGACTGAACATTGGTTGGGTGATGTTAAGACCCCCGCTGTTCACCTAAAAAGGAACAATTTTTCCTTTGTTATACACTAGACACTACTTCCAACAGCCAACCACATTGAGCAGTGGCTGTCCTTTTCTTTAGCTAGGCTCTCAGGTATCTGGAAACAGAAACCTTTTTTTCTGACTTTAATGACTGGAGGGCGAGCCAAGCTATAAAACCCTCTAACTCCCTTATTCCTTTCCTGACACTGTCAAACATGCACACTAAGATGATGATAACTGTATCCTTTTTATCATGTTTATCCCAGGAGCACAGTTTCCTGTGAGAGATTTCACAAAACAGCACTAAAAGCAGATTTACTCTCTCCATCCGTGCTAATTTGACTTATCTCCATATTATGCAGGTTTTTGATATTTCATGTTACATTTTGTCATTCGGCTGATGAATTTCTTTTGCTGTAGAGCCAGTGCTGACATGGGAGATTTGTTTCGATCTGTAAATAGGATTTCACTTGTTTATTTCTTAATTAGGCATGTAAATCAATTTTACTGTAATTTAATTTAAAATGCATTGTTTTTATTTAGGGAGATTTAATTTTAGTTGTTTTTTGCAGTCAAAGCTATTATGAAACAGTTGCTAGCTGTAAGAAATTGGGTTGTTGGTTGACTGGGGTGTGAGCCCTGGTCAAGCAGCAACCACAATCCTTTTCAAGGTAAGGCACTAGAAATCCCCAAATTCGAACTGTACTCACCCCCTTGGTTGATTGCAACAGAGCATCCAAGCTTAATTTAAAAGCAATGTGTAAAGTATTTGTGCACATCAGAAAAGGAGTGAGGGGTGGGCCATATTAGGTCCACAATACTTGCCCATATAGTGTCCTTTGAAAGAGATATGCCGTTCCTGTGTGCAGTTCTAGGTTTTCCAATGGTCAGGTCCAAGGGAGTGCTCCTTTTAGGAGCAAGGGCTCTCACACACCCCGAAGGGTGTCATGCTTCATCATCGGTCAGCTCCTCATTGGGCGGTGCTGCAATGCCCAATGGGCCCCTCAAGCAGGCTCCGTGCCGGAGTTCTTCTCTTTTTACCAATGTCAAGAATGAGGTGTGGTGGGTGGTAAAGTTAACCTTTGGACTCCTTTAGTTATTTTTAGCACAAATTCATCCTCCATTCTACTCCCATCCTGTCACCCACCACATCTCTCCTATGCCCATGCTACTAAATGGAGAACTCCCCTAGACCAGGCCCTTTGCAAACCTACAACTGCACACAGGAACTGCATACCTCCATTTAAAGCATTCATGCAACACTTCAAATAGTAAAACAGTGAAAACACATTACAAAAGAAGCCCAGAAAGATTTAGGAAAACTGAGTAAGTTTTCATGAATAAAGCAAGACCAATTGAAAATACTCCAATTATTAGAACCGGAGGTTTTGGATTTTAAAGTTTGGTCAAGGTGGACCAACACAAGGTCACAAGTTCAGGTCGACCACGATGGAGCGGGGGCAGCTACAAGGGCCCAGTTAGGTCCACTGGACAGAGTAAATTAAATCCAGGTTGCTGAGTGTTCCATCAATCTGCCCCAAAGATGTGCCACGCAGCTGAAGTGATGCATCAGATCCGGAATGCAGCGAGATAGTGGTGCAATGTCCTGTTGCATCGTCATCGAGGATCCTGTAGTTGGAGATTGCAATGCAAAGTCCTGCATTGGGAATGTAGCTCAGGGATGCATCGCTTAACAGACAAGATGCCTTTGTTCCGCTTGCAAGCACCTGAGGCCCACTCCCAAAGGTCAAGGACTGGGGTGGCACCACTTGGCAGTATAGATTCATAGATGGCAGAGTCCAGGTGAAGATGCAAGGAGATTTGAAGCCTGTCATGTCCCTGAGGCTTCAGATCAGGTGGCCAGCCAACTAACCATTGGAGCTACCTGGGATTTGAGTCCAAGAGATGCGGGCCCAGTCTTTCTTCTCACCCAAGCAAGAGGTCAGATGACAACAGATCTTCACAGAACAGCACAGTCCAGCAGAGTGGCAGTCTTTCAACAGCCTCACAGTCCTCTTCCCTGGTAGAGTATCCACAGGTTCAGAAGGGTACTGAAGCAGTGGTGTCAGAGGTCCTTTTTTTATACACCGTTGTGCCGTTAAACTGGAGAGAAGCTTCTAGAGGCCAGTATTTGAAGTTCACAGATGACCTGCCTCCCCCTGCCGTGGTTCCAGACTAACTAAAAAGGGCAAGCAGCTATTTTTGTGGTGACAGGACACAGCCTATTCAGGTATAAGTGAGGCTGGGTCCAGCTCCTTCCTCCCATCCTGCCAGTAATGGCCCCTTCGGTCACACCTAAGCTCCCAATATGTGTGGCTTGCCTCACCTCCACAACGGCCCCCCACATATGCTGGGGATGCCTGGTTTCACCTTGGAGATACCCAGTAGGGACCATCTAACAGGGAAAGCCAGGACGGGTTCCCCAGCGGTCTACAGCGTGGAGATACCCCATGTGGGGTGATTCAGGCGCTTTACAAGACACCATTACATTACATATGTGTGGCTGTTCAGGTGGAATGCACAAAGCCCACATACCAACTGCACCCAGTCATGTGACCAGAGACAGGCTGCAGGCACCAAATAGCTAAGGCTAGAAAATGCCACCTTTCTAAAAGTAGCATTTTCAGAACTTCAATAAAAAATCCAACCTCATCATAAGTTAGGGCTTTAAATTAGGATTCCTTTGAAACCAAACTTGAACCAGATATATCTTCCCATTTGGAAATGACACTTATAAAATGCAGTAAGGTAATCCCAATGTTATCCTATGTGAGATATAGGTCTTGCAGAAGTGAAAAATATTTTAAGTGTTTATCACTACCAGAACATGTCAAATTTAAATTTTTTAAAATGCCTTTTACCTTGCCCTCTAGGATGTCCAGGGTCTATGCTAAGGGTGCCTTATATGTATTAAGCAGTTTTGGTCCTGGAAAAAGGTTTATTTTGCCAGGACTAAATGGCAGTTTAAAGTGTACATACAGGCTCTACAATGGCATGTTGATAGGGCCCCTTAAATAGGTTGCACAAGCAGTGCTGCAGGGCCATCCATACATTTAATTTATAGGCCCGGGACATATGTTGTGACAATTTGCTAGGGATTTATAAGTAAATTGAATATGCCAGTTGGGGATAAGCCAATATTGCCATGTTTCAAGAAGGGAGAATCATCACTTTAGCACTGGTTAGCAGTGGTAAAGTGTGCAGAGTCCTAATACTAGCAAAAATAGGGTCAGAAAAAGTAGAGAAGGAAGGCAAAAAGTTGAGTGAAAGACCACCCTAAGGCTGACGACTCTAACGCTAGCATGACCCCTTTAGAAAGGCCTCCAATAGACCTGGTGTTTATCCTTGCTTCAGCATCAGACAAATGGTTTAACCTCTAAAACTTTTCGCACTGATGCCCAAATAAAATGCGTTGTGCATGGCAGCGCAAGGACAACGCAGTCTTTAGTAAACTTTAAAAGGACACGCAAGGGTCGATTTGCACCAATTTGCCTGGCTTTGTCAAAAAATATAATGTAACACAGCAGCTTGTGATGTGCTTCTTTACATTTAGAACTGCTAGGTGCTTCATGAGTGGAGCATAGGAGTTATTGTGCATCCATCCATGGATTTGATGCAATTCCAGATTTACAAATGTTTGTAAACCTTGTGGGATTGCGTCAAATCCGTACCCCTACAGGTGAAGATGTAACAAGGAGGAAAACCTTTTTCCACCTCTTTATTTCCTCTTTCTATGCATGATGCATTCTGTCCCTTTGGACTGTTTTTCAGGATGGTATCACTTTTGGTACAAAAGCAATCCTGCCCGCAATTCAGGCCGCCTTGCACTATGGTGCATGGGTGCCTGCTTTGGATCAAGGTATCACATTGTGCACTAGAGCAAAGAGAAAGTATAAATGCTCCTTATTTTTATAAATACAAAGCCTGTTTGCTCTCTGCCTTTCACACAACGCAGTACAGAAAGTTTCCATGCTGCATTCATGTGTGAAATATTAGTAAATATGTCCCTAATTGTGTAAAGACATTGACGGTTTGGCAGACTTTTAAGCAATGTGTTATTAAACCAAGCAGAGGGTTTATGACATTTTGTTTTTTACACAAAGCTGCTACATAGTTATCATTATTTTTTTGTTAATTTTGAACTCAGATTTACAAATTTATTTTTTAGCATGGTGAGCATACTACAAAGCAATTCAAATATAATGTAAATAGTACCATTTAATAATTTTCTAATGCAAACCTTTTAGGATTACAAAATGTTACTTTTTGAACAAAGTGACTATGTACAGTTATGATAATTTTTTTCCTTTTGGGTTAAGATTTATTATTTTTGCAAAGGCTTTCTTGTGCCAAAATAAATATGGGAATACTACAAAAAATGGATTTGCATCTCTTAGAACAAAGAACCTGTTAATATACACAAATGAAGTGTAATAGGACAGGTACGTCCTTGAGATTTCATGGAAAGCCAAATCATTTAGGGCCATATTTATCATGTAGTTGCATTGTACTTGCACCAAGCAATGGGGGTGCAGGCGAGACACAACTACTAAGGAGCTTATAATGAGTTTGGTGGTCCGACCACCCAAGAACCATGTCCCTGTCATTCATGCCACTGCTGCGTCGGAAATCTACTCCCGCTGCATTACTAGTTGTGCTGTCTGAAACAACGACTGTGCCTATGGAGGTCTACCCGGTGGGACCGTGGCGGTCTGAAATGTCAGTGGTGTTCAACGACGTCTCCAGGTCAGTGGTCGAACCTGCAAGAGTATTACTACTACACAATAATACTTGCGGTCTCACAGTGGTGCCCAACAAACAGTGGATACCCAACAGCGGTTGACCACTGCGGTATGCCCGAAAAACAAAAAGTACAAAACAGTGAACATTGGATGGATTTAAAAACTACACACCTGCTTTGCTTAAGCAAGTGGATACGCCTGCAAATCACACTCTAAATCATACCTCATCCCTGACCAGCACCCATTGCTTCCAGAGTGCAGCACAGCAAGACAGACAGACATCTTTTTTTTCAAATAAGGCACCTAAGGCACTCTTTTTTTCCAATTCACACTTATCACTCTCCGCCACCTGTAATTTTATTTGTGGTACCTTTTTACCTCTATCACTTGTTTGTCCTTCATTCTTCATTCACCCACATTTTTGTTTTTTTCACTGTGCCTGGGAAAAACAAACCAAGCTTCACTAAGCAAAGAGAGATGATAGGCACAGTGCAGTTTCTGCTGTATTCCCAGAGCCTTGAATGTCAACTTCATTATTTCATTGCAGAAGTGGCTGCCTTTGTTGACCATATTGTTTTTGGAACACCAAACCATAGAATTAGATCTTTTGTTAGACACTTGGCTATGGAGATGGCATACTTTGTTTTTAATGGATATGCCTCTATTCATTTTGAGTACCTACAAACCACCACAGGATATACCTATACTTGTTGGCAGGAAGCATTTCCACATAGTCAATTTGCAGGGCCTCAACTGGTATTGTTGGTTTTTCAGAATGGTCCTTGGGTACTGGAACAGTCATACCCACATTGTGCTGTGCACACCATACATGTTTGACATATCTCCTGTGCTGTTTTTCTAATGTTTATTTTCACCCAGAATTTTCCATGCCATTTATTATGGTATCCCTGCATATATAGGCTGGGCCGTGCATGGCTAAACATATGGAGTAGACCATTATATCTGGTAACATGTATTTCTTCTTTGTCTCGTTCATCCAGCACCCTTGAACAAATGACCCATTCTTTGACCAGCTCATCTGTTCTTCCGCCGCTGCTCCTTGTTACATTAGCCTCACACCTTCAGTTGTTAGATCTAGTGAATTCCTTTGTTGAGGCAGTGGTTCTTGTGCTGTTAATATTAGTGCTGAACCCCTTTGCGATGTCTGTTTTGCAGTTGCAACTGCAAATGCATTTACCTGGCCTACTCTGTCTGTCACCTTTTTGTAGGCACTGCATTTAACTATGGACAATTTCTTTGGGAATGCCAGGGAGTTAAGTAATTTGGTGATAAGTACACCATGCTGTATTTTCGTTCCTTGTGAGGTAATAAAAACTACTTCCTTCCAGAGCCTACCAAAGGAATGTACCACATTGAATGCATATTGGCTACCCGTAATTATGTTAACACACCTTCCTACAGATAATTCACAAGCTCATGTCAATGCTACAAGTTCTACTACTTGTGTGGACAACTCAGGTATCTTACAGGACCCAACTACAGTGTTATTTGCTACAATTGAATAGGCTGCTGATGTATAGCCATCCTCTGTTCTCTGGCAGGACCCATCCACCCACAATTCTCCTTCAGCATTCGCATAGGGTGCACCAGTCATTTCTATTCTACCTTTTGTTTGTTCCTAGGTTAACAACATACAATCATGGTCTGAGTCCACTAAATCAGCAGTGGGAACAGGTAACAGGGTGTCAGGGTTCAAAACAGTACATTTATAAAGAGTAATATATGCTGCAAACAAACAGATCTCATACTGCGTGAGCCTGGCATTTATGAGGTGCTGAGTTCATCTCTTGTTCAGTAATAGCATGACAGCATGTGGAACATACACATCAACTTCATGTCCAATTATTATGCTTTCTGCACATTGTAGTGATACAGCAGTTGCTGCAACCAAAGTTATACAGGAAGGTAAAGCCTTGGCTACAGTATGCAAGGTGGCAGAGAAATATGCGTGCAGTGTTTTGTGGTCACCGTACTGCTGGAAGAGAACCGCAAGACCACACCCGTCAGATTCACGAACATAAAGTTGGAAACACTTAGAATAGTCTGGTAGGCCCAAAGCAGGAGCAGAGCAGAGAGCTTGCTGAATGGCAAGAAAGCTTTGCTTATGTTCTGGCAACTAGTGAAGGTGTTTGGGCTTGTCCTTGTGCGTCAGGGCCAATAAAGGTTTTGAAATCAAAGATAAATTAGCAGTCCAGTGCCGGCAATAGCTGGCCATGCCTAGGAAGAATTGCACCTGCTTTTGTATATGCGCCACAAAAGGGGGTGGTGATGGACAGAGCATCTGAATCAATCAAACACTCACACCCAGTCAAAAGATCTGGGTTTAATCCATCACCGTTCTTTAGCCCAGGCTGCCACCCCAGTTCAGACATGGCTATATGCAAATCAGTCTGACCCTGTGCCTCATGGGAACAGTCCAGCCCGAACTGCCAAGCCATGCCGTCCCTGGACCGGAAACAAGCTTCCGAGGACCGGTTTCTGGCATTACAGCCATCTTCAGCCCAGCTTGCTTGAATCCAGTGGCAAAGTGAGCAAGGGACTCACGTCTGAGCATACCCTGCCACACTTATGGCGGCCAAAAGCGGTACAAAAGGGGGTGGTGATGGACGGAGCATCTGAACCAATCAAACACTCACACCCAGTCAAAAGATCTGGGTTTAATCCATCACCGTTCTTTAGCCCACTCTGCCATCCCAGTTCAGACATGGCTATATGCAAATCAGTCTGACCCTGTGCCTCATGGGAACAGTCCAGCCCGAACTGCCAAGCCATTCCTTCCTTGGACCGGAAACAAGCTTCCGAGGACCGGTTTCTGGCATTACAACCGTCTCTGTACTGGGGTGAATGTACGGGGTGAATGTATGACATTGGTCTGCATTCTGTCCATCAACTGTTGTTTTTGCATTTGTCACCCCGAGTGGGATGGGTATGCTCAGACGTGAGTCCCATGCTCTCCACACCACTGGAGTCAAGCTATCCTGGCTGAAGACGGCTAATAGCCTGAAACCGGTCCTAGGATGCTTGATTCCGGTCCAGGAAAGACATGGCTTGGCAGTTCCGGCTGGACTGTTCCCATGAGGCACAGGGTCAAGGCTGATTTGCATATGGCCAAGTCTGAACTGGGGTGGTGTGGAGTGCAAAAAAACGATGGATTTAGGCCCAGATCTCTGTACTGGGATGAATGTATGACATTGTTCTGCATTCTGTCCATCAACTGTTGTTTTTGCAGTCGCCAATTTGACAGCCTTGCACCATGCAATCACCATTGCACCATGGTGCAAGGGTGCCTGTGTAACAGGCAAGATTGTTTTTGTGCAGGAAGGGACACCTTCCAGCATAAAAACAATCCATAGAGTTGTTTGCTCTTTTCATGTATGCTGCGTAGAAAGAGGAAAAACAAGGAGAAATAACCATATTTCTCCTCTTACGCCTGGGGAGGCTTAGGATTTTGATGCATTCTCATGTTTGTAAGTCCTTGAAAATCAGGAAATGCATCAAAATCCATGGAAGCTGTGTGGGAACACCTTCCGCAAAGTCCATGGAACGCCTTGCTTGCACAGGGTAAGACAACGCAGTGATTTGCCCTGCATTGCATTACTTCATAGTTGTAAAACCATTCAAAGCCATGAAAAGTGGCTTTGCCTGTCTTCATAAATATGACTTGAGCTTTGCGTCATGCATGCACCATGTTTCATGGTGCAAGCATGATGCAAGACCCTCATAAATATGCCTGAGACTTCAGGTCTTAAGATAAACTTTAGATCGAAACTTAGACTTCAGGTCTAAAGATAGAATTTAGTTCTAAACTTAGACTTCAAGCCTAAGTTTACCTTTGTGAATTAGGCCCTCAGTGTATATTTATTTATGCTTTTCTCATAGCTCTTTTCTTTTTCCTTTCCTTTATTTTTTGGATGCCATTCATGTTTTAGTATTTTCTTCTTGGTTAGCTAATTATAATAAACAGTGGCAAGATCTAATCATAACCCCCCTCACTCCCAAAGCGACCTCTGTTCCATCCAGTCCCCTGACTTAGTGTAATTAGAACCTACACAGTCCACATCACCTATGAATCAATCAGCGACTGGGCTTACAGCTTCTCAAATCTTTCGGGGCTCCACACAGATGCAAATTGGATCCCTTGTCTAGGATTCCTCTCCAGCCTCCTCACCCCCTTCTTCCTCTAGTGAACCTCCCTGCTTGATCTACCCTAACATGCCTTCAACCCAGACTATGTCCAAGCGACTAACTTCCCTGGATATTATCACACTCAACCCACTCTTCCTTTCCTCGCTCTCATCCCATCAGCCACACACAACCCCTATAACCTGCTCCTTTCCCCTCTTTAACAGAGATTCAACAAGACTGCACTGCTTCATGCAGTCCCTCTAACCTTCTCAATGCCACCTTGGTCCCCACAGTGATCACTCAAGGAAACTACCCACACAACCCTTATCCAACTACTAAAAATCAGACTGGGCCGCTCATCTTGATGAGATCTTTTGTCACCGGCTTCTTCTCACAGAAGAAGTCCGAGAACTGAAGACCAGTAGTATCAAACAGCTCACCTTACTCAGAACACTTAGCATGCTAGGGACCCAACCTAGTGTCCTTATTGACACAGTTCCTGCCTCTGCCACACACACATTTCCCAACACCTTTAAAGCTTCACCCCTCACAAATTCCTCCTTTCACCCCAGAAGACAAGGATTATCGCTCAACAAGTGAGAGTCTTGATCTACTTGTATCTTATTCCCTCCCTTTAGTCTCTGACAAGCCCCTACCGGGTCAAATCCATACTATCCACGCTAACACTGACAGAGAACCGGTCTATAATCCTAGAGCTATAAATAGCCAAAACATCAAGCGTGTTAACAACCTCCATACTCCTACTCCCCAATTGACTGGCCAACTGAAATTCATGCTTCTCAATAGCAAATCAGCTAGTAAACACCCCACCAATATCTATGATCTTATCCTGACTAAAGAGCTGGATATCATTATCCTCACAGAAACCTAGCTAAACTGCTCTTCCTCCCCTACCCTTGACCTTCTAGTCCCACCTAGTTATGACATAATTTGCATGGACAGATCTTTGAAACAGGGTGGAGAAATAGCCTGTATACAAAGAAACACACTCTCGGTCTCACAATCAGAAACCCCTACTCAGATCTCCTGCAAATATCTATGCATCACCATATTGTGTAAAACCTGCCCTGTCTGCAAATTACATACATTCTACCACCCCCTGGGGGACAATCTTTAATTTATTGGGCACTTAATGGAAATCATCTCATCCATTGACGACCCTCTAGTGTCCCAAATCTTACTGGGAGATTTTAACCTACACTGGTCTAATCCAAATGATCACTCATAGTGAATTTTCTCAAATCCTTCCTTTTGGATCAAGAACTGACACAATCTGTGATAGTGAATGGGGGGTGGCGTGGCACTCAATAAAGTATTCAAAAGTTCAAAATATCTGTCTTTTAGGTGCTGGCCGGTCTGCTCCCTCTGCCCTGCAGGGAGTTAGTAAAATGCAAAATAACAGCTGTCTGGATTGACAGATTGGCCAACCGCACTCTTTTGGGAGAGTGTTCTCTTCAAAAATTCAAACTCATTAAGTTCAAGTTATTCCAATTGTTGCCAAATAGATATACACACAGTAATCCAATAACTCAATTAATTCATTGACGTTTATTTACTGTGGTTCAGTTTGTAAAGTAACGTTGTAATCTCTCAACTTTGCAACAGTTCATAGGTATTCCTTTTGAAAATGTACATAACAAATAGTTCATCCACATGCCCAATGCATTTCGTGCTGGGAAGCACTTCATCAGGGGAAATACATTTCTGTGGGGTAATTAAAACAGAAGGAAATTGGTAGGGAGAAGCAGGTCACAGTCTGCGTTAAACAAACAATATAATCCTTTACCAGTGACTATAAAGCATATAACAAAGTGTTCTGTGTGCCCAGTGACACTAAATACTTAAATCATGAACATTTATCAAACACGGTGTCTCCTAATGCTAATGTGATGTTCGATAACAGTGGGATCAAGTGATGGTAAAAAATATACGATAGAAAAGTAAACGCCCCATTTCTTGAAATACATCATGCCAATTACGAGTGTTGTTTAATTAGATCAAACGTTCACTAACGCTGTGTGAACACGAAAACATGCTAAGGCATTAAAGTCCTGTGCTCGCTCTTGGTGCTAAGGTCGCTTTACCAACGCGCTTTACAAACACTCACCGGTTATCGAATAGTGGAGACGCCTAGTTCTAAACCGCCGTTCTCAGCCTCTGGCGTGTCAAAGTAATATCGCGCATGCGCCTACCGCGTGTAGTATGTATTTATCGGCATTGAACACTGAAGGTGATAGGTGAACTCAATCCGCGTAATGTGGCTAATGTAGAAAAGAAAAACGCCGAACAATACATTCAACGTGCTTATGTGCTCTGCTTGCTTGTATGTGTAAAATAATCCGTTCCACAAGGATGCGTGTGCTGTGTCTGTTAGGAGAACCTCGCGGCCATCTTAGAATGGTCAACAATGCCTATGTGGCCAGTGGCAACGTGCAAGAAACCGATCATGAAACCGGGTGCTCTCAATGATAGTGGAAAATGCGTTCTAAAAAGTACAAACCTAATGAGACATATTCATAAATGTTCAATAACGAACAATTTATCAGACATAAGGTTAAAGGAAAGTAATATTAAAACATACTTAAGGTACTGGTGCTACGAGATCAATGTTCACAGTGTCTGTCTAAGTTTACAGGAAACAACTGTACTCAAGACGTTCATTAAGCCCCGTGGGGTGGCAAGAATTTAGCTTTTTAATCCAGAAAATTTCTCGTTGAAGCAGTCTTTTCTTGTTATCGTAGCCTTGTTTGACAGGAACACACTCCAAAACCATAAAACGCATTTGACTAATGTTATGGCTGTTGGCGATGTAATGCACAGCTACTGGAGCCTTTGTGGATTTATTTCTTATGGTGCTCTTATGCTCTGTCATTCGAGTTTTGATTTTTCGCTCCGTTTTGCCCACATAAGCCAGTCCACATGGGCATTTTAACAAATATACCACATTTTTTGAATCACATGTGGCATTCGTGAACAATTTTATGGTTTTACCTGTGGTCGGATGGTTAACAGTATTACCACGAATTATGTTGTTGCAATGCCCACAATTGGCACATGGGATTGTGCCAGAAAATTTCTCTTTTTTGCTTGGTATGTCTTTTTCAATGAGATCCTTGATGTTCCTGGATCTCTGATAAGCAAATAATGGTTTGTCAAAAATTCCTTTAAAGTCAGGCTCCTTCTCAATCATCTCCCAATTTTTCAAAATGGTTCTCTTGATTTGGTTACTTGAGTTTGAGAATTTTGACACAAAAACTGGTCTGTTCTGTTTCGTTTCCTTGCTCTTGATTTTCAACAGTTCCTCTCTTGGGATGCCTTGTGTTCTAACTTTAGCTTCTTCCAAGATGGTAGCTGGGTATTTTCTCTCTCGAAACTTTGCAATCATGGAATCAGCATTCCCTTCGAAGATTTGGTCGGTTGATGATATTCGTTTCATTCTCAGCAGTTGAGAGTAGGGTAAGTGACGTTTAAGTGATAATGGATGGCAGCTGTTGAAGACCAGCAGGTTGTTTCTGTCAGTCATTTTAGAGTAAACATCAGTTTGAAAGCAGTTGTCTTGTATGGAAACAAGAACATCCAGGTAAGGAATAGAGCCAGTGCTGATGGTATGAGTGAATTGTATGTGGTCATCTATGCTATTTATGTCCTCCATAAATTCTACCATGTCCGTTGACGGGCCTTTCCATATGAGAAAGATATCGTCAATGTATCTCCAATATTTTTGAATCTTGTGTTGCCATCGGGGATTTTCAAGAATATGATCAAGTTCCAGTCGGTGCATAAAAAGATTTGCGTAGCTGGGCGCTGCGCAATTCCCCATAGAGGTTCCAGCCAACTGTTGAAAGTGATTGTCATTCCATGAAAAATAGCTGTGGTACAGTGTGAAGTGAAGTAGTTCAAGCAAGAAGATTTTCAGGTCTTGTTTGATGTTGTGGTTGACTAGGAAGGACTCAAGGGCTTCAATGCCTCTGTTATGGGGGATAGAGGTATATAATGAACATACATCTATGGTGCAGATAGTTGTTTCCATAGTGTCGTCCAGTTCTGTTTCTCTCAGTTTGATAAGAAAATCGGTGGTATCCCGCAAGTAGGTGGTCATTTTTTGAACGAGCGGTTGGAGATGTTGGTCCAAGTATTTACCTATTGGTTCGTGGATAGAACCCCTTGTTGACACGATCGGTCTAAAGGGGGGTTTTGTCAGATCTTTATGTATCTTCGGAAGCATATGAATGCTGGGACACTTAGGATGATCTTGGATCAGGAAACGTTTATCCTTTTCAGTTATAGTACCCATTTCAACAGCTTTGTTAATAATGCTGGTCAGTGTTTCTTTAAAGATGTTTGTGGGATCATTGGGAAGTGTCATGTAAAGATTTCCATCGTACACGTGCTTCTGTACGCTATCTGTGTAGTACTCCATGTCCATTACGACAATTGCACCTCCTTTATCAGCTTTGCAGCGTTTAATTTTGTGGAAGTGTACAACTGGGCAGAGGTATATGCCCAGAGACGACAACAAAGATCATTTCAAAATCCTTCATCAGACGAAGGCAGCTCGACATCATTTGATTCTGCTCAAAGAGACACACAGAGAACGGACAGAAGGGGTAAACATCAGGATAATAGAACCGACCCTTCCAACACTTCCGCGTCAACCTCATCAGAGAGGCCTTTTTTAGGGAGAGGCCAAAGCCAGCACGTCGAACCAGGAGGAGCAAGAACACAAAAAGATACAGGTTCATCGATTACCCAATCAACACGCAGCAAAACAACTTAGTGATTAATATCTCAAAAGAGAAATTATCTAAGAACCAAGTTTCAGTGTTGCAACACGGCCTAACTTTTGTACCTACGTATAAAGCAAATGAACTTGAAGTTGAAGTAAGTTTCTTTAAATTCATGAGGACCCTTCGGTTGAGGCATTTTTTCACGAATGTGGTGATCGAAAAAATATCTTCCACTCAAACCGAAGACACTTTATTAGGATTGAGAAGCAAAAGCACATACCAAGCGCCAGTGAGCCACAAAATTTTGGATTCTTACGAAACAATCACACTAAATGAAATCAAAGAACTTTTCAAAAAATCCAGTTCGAAGCGCTCAAATTTGTCTGTACATGAAATTCGAGCTATCAACCAAATTTCTGAAAATCGCAAAATTAAATGCTGCAAAGCTGATAAAGGAGGTGCAATTGTCGTAATGGACATGGAGTACTACACAGATAGCGTACAGAAGCACGTGTACGATGGAAATCTTTACATGACACTTCCCAATGATCCCACAAACATCTTTAAAGAAACACTGACCAGCATTATTAACAAAGCTGTTGAAATGGGTACTATAACTGAAAAGGATAAACGTTTCCTGATCCAAGATCATCCTAAGTGTCCCAGCATTCATATGCTTCCGAAGATACATAAAGATCTGACAAAACCCCCCTTTAGACCGATCGTGTCAACAAGGGGTTCTATCCACGAACCAATAGGTAAATACTTGGACCAACATCTCCAACCGCTCGTTCAAAAAATGACCACCTACTTGCGGGATACCACCGATTTTCTTATCAAACTGAGAGAAACAGAACTGGATGACACTATGGAAACAACTATCTGCACCATAGATGTATGTTCATTATATACCTCTATCCCCCATAACAGAGGCATTGAAGCCCTTGAGTCCTTCCTAGTCAACCACAACATCAAACAAGACCTGAAAATCTTCTTGCTTGAACTACTTCACTTCACACTGTACCACAGCTATTTTTCATGGAATGACAATCACTTTCAACAGTTGGCTGGAACCTCTATGGGGAATTGCGCAGCGCCCAGCTACGCAAATCTTTTTATGCACCGACTGGAACTTGATCATATTCTTGAAAATCCCCGATGGCAACACAAGATTCAAAAATATTGGAGATACATTGACGATATCTTTCTCATATGGAAAGGCCCGTCAACGGACATGGTAGAATTTATGGAGGACATAAATAGCATAGATGACCACATACAATTCACTCATACCATCAGCACTGGCTCTATTCCTTACCTGGATGTTCTTGTTTCCATACAAGACAACTGCTTTCAAACTGATGTTTACTCTAAAATGACTGACAGAAACAACCTGCTGGTCTTCAACAGCTGCCATCCATTATCACTTAAACGTCACTTACCCTACTCTCAACTGCTGAGAATGAAACGAATATCATCAACCGACCAAATCTTCGAAAGGAATGCTGATTCCATGATTGCAAAGTTTCGAGAGAGAAAATACCCAGCTACCATCTTGGAAGAAGCTAAAGTTAGAACACAAGGCATCCCAAGAGAGGAACTGTTGAAAATCAAGAGCAAGGAAACGAAACAGAACAGACCAGTTTTTGTGTCAAAATTCTCAAACTCAAGTAACCAAATCAAGAGAACCATTTTGAAAAATTGGGAGATGATTGAGAAGGAGCCTGACTTTAAAGGAATTTTTGACAAACCATTATTTGCTTATCAGAGATCCAGGAACATCAAGGATCTCATTGAAAAAGACATACCAAGCAAAAAAGAGAAATTTTCTGGCACAATCCCATGTGCCAATTGTGGGCATTGCAACAACATAATTCGTGGTAATACTGTTAACCATCCGACCACAGGTAAAACCATAAAATTGTTCACGAATGCCACATGTGATTCAAAAAATGTGGTATATTTGTTAAAATGCCCATGTGGACTGGCTTATGTGGGCAAAACGGAGCGAAAAATCAAAACTCGAATGACAGAGCATAAGAGCACCATAAGAAATAAATCCACAAAGGCTCCAGTAGCTGTGCATTACATCGCCAACAGCCATAACATTAGTCAAATGCGTTTTATGGTTTTGGAGTGTGTTCCTGTCAAACAAGACTACGATAACAAGAAAAGACTGCTTCAACGAGAAATTTTCTGGATTAAAAAGCTAAATTCTTGCCACCCCACGGGGCTTAATGAACGTCTTGAGTACAGTTGTTTCCTGTAAACTTAGACAGACACTGTGAACATTGATCTCGTAGCACCAGTACCTTAATTATGTTTTAATATTACTTTCCTTTAACCTTATGTCTGATAAATTGTTCGTTATTGAACATTTATGAATATGTCTCATTAGGTTTGTACTTTTTAGAACGCATTTTCCACTATCATTGAGAGCACCCGGTTTCATGATCGGTTTCTTGCACGTTGCCACTGGCCACATAGGCATTGTTGACCATTCTAAGATGGCCGCGAGGTTCTCCTAACAGACACAGCACACGCATCCTTGTGGAACGGATTATTTTACACATACAAGCAAGCAGAGCACATAAGCACGTTGAATGTATTGTTCGGCATTTTTCTTTTCTACATTAGCCACATTACGCGGATTGAGTTCACCTATCACCTTCAGTGTTCAATGCCGATAAATACATACTACACGCGGTAGGCGCATGCGCGATATTACTTTGACACGCCAGAGGCTGAGAACGGCGGTTTAGAACTAGGCGTCTCCACTATTCGATAACCGGTGAGTGTTTGTAAAGCGCGTTGGTAAAGCGACCTTAGCACCAAGAGCGAGCACAGGACTTTAATGCCTTAGCATGTTTTCGTGTTCACACAGCGTTAGTGAACGTTTGATCTAATTAAACAACACTCGTAATTGGCATGATGTATTTCAAGAAATGGGGCGTTTACTTTTCTATCGTATATTTTTTACCATCACTTGATCCCACTGTTATCGAACATCACATTAGCATTAGGAGACACCGTGTTTGATACATTTTCATGATTTAAGTATTTAGTGTTACTGGGCACACAGAACACTTTGTTATATGCTTTATAGTCACTGGTAAAGGATTATATTGTTTGTTTAACGCAGACTGTGACCTGCTTCTCCCTACCAATTTCCTTCTGTTTTAATTACCCCACAGAAATGTATTTCCCCTGATGAAGTGCTTCCCAGCACGAAATGCATTGGGCATGTGGATGAACTATTTGTTATGTACATTTTCAAAAGGAATACCTATGAACTGTTGCAAAGTTGAGAGATAACAACGTTACTTTACAAACTGAACCACAGTAAATAAACGTCAATGAATTAATTGAGTTATTGGATTACTGTGTGTATATCTATTTGGCAACAATTGGAATAACTTGAACTTAATGAGTTTGAATTTTTGAAGAGAACACTCTCCCAAAAGAGTGCGGTTGGCCAATCTGTCAATCCAGACAGCTGTTATTTTACAATCTGTGATAGCCCAACTCATGCCATGGGTGAAACTCTGGATCTCATCACTATCACACTGGACTCCATTACCCCATTTGATTGGTCCGACCACTACTGCACCCTCATCTTCATCAACACAAGGTGTCAAGCCCAAGGAAAGGAAGCAATGGAAAAGGAACCTCCGAACTATAAACACTGAAAAGCTAGCTACCCCTTGTAACAATGCCTTATCTTCCCAAGCAGACCTGAAGGATGTTCATATCCTCACTGTTTTTTAACATTCTTCTATCTCTGGTATCCTGGATGCTATAGCCTCTTTACAACATAAAAATGCCTCCCACCAAATTACCAAATCTTGGTTCAACTCCAACCAAAACTCGGAATGCCGTAAACTGAGGGCTGCTGAAAGATCCTGGAGATCCATACCATCCACTGAACATTTAAATCTTCTTAGAGCTATCAGGATTTCTTAAAACAAAAAAATCAAGCCTGCGATAGCCAAATTCCTCAGAACCAAACTTAATCAAGCTAAAACCCGCCCTAGGAAACTTTTTAAAGTCATTTAACAACAATCGGTTAAGGCACCCAACCGCCATTACCTTGGTGACAGTGAAGGACTGGACTTTTAACAGAACCAGCGGTGCCAGGGAACAACACCTATAACCTTCATGGGATACCTGTTTCGGCGCACAAGTGACAGAGACACGGGACACTTCCTTCGGCGTCAAAGATCAGCGTTTATTTACTGCAGGGAAACAAGAGTCATTAGAAGTACATCGGCATGTAGGTTCTGCGAGTCTGCTTCAAATTGCATATGTGGGTCGCTCTCCTTTATACAAAAATGTTGCCATTGCACAACATGCGAACAAAAGGTTACAATCCAGTTCCCACAATAATCTTCAAAAGGGTCGCTTTCATGTTTTCAGAACCCCGGAACATAATTACAGTAGCAATGCCGGTTCCCAACTGTAAAAGCACATCTTCCCACCATTAGGCACACCCATTTGAGTTGTAAATGACCAGGAAAAGAGACAAAAGCAGCTGCAAGGAAGTCAGATACGTGTAGAGAAAAGAGTGTGGGGGTAATATCGGAAGCATGATCGTAGGATCAAAGAGCTAGATCCCATCGCCTGCACGGCTGTCACAATAGACCGGTACGGCCAGATTACCCTCAAGCTGAGCCATCTGCCTTCGCTGTGTCATTCCTCCGGCCATAAAGACGCATGAAAGGAATATGCGTCTTCCGCAAGGCTTGGGAACTGAAAGGTCAGGAGGCGAACAGGTGCCTGCTCGCTGACTACGTGAGGGCAAGAAACAAAATGGATGCTGTATCTAAAATGGAACCCGAGGGTTCAGATGAAGAACACGTAAATTTAGGCGAACCCTATCAGGTGGTGTAGCGAAAATGCGTCCACTTATCGAACTTGCCATTTACGGTTCGTAGATACCAAACTCGTCCATATTCGGTAATGCCCAGTACGTCGTAATAATTTTTACGGAACCTCAGACGCTCCTTTTGCCCTCATGTAGGCAAGCACTAGTCGGAATCATAATCGATCTCGATATTCATCAGATCATTTAGATGTTGCTGATACATTATTCTATCCATCAATGCCTCTTTGGTGACAACTGGCTGTCTTATACACGTTGTGGCACAGAGGCCACATAAGGCAGGGCCACACTGCACACAAAGACAACATGTGAATAGAAACGTCACAACAACCCCTATAATCATCAGAATCTTCCAACCCCAAGTCGACATCAGGCCCCAAAACCATCCTAGAAGCGTCCAATTTCCTTCGTCCACGTGTATGGACTCCGAGATTTTGTGCAACTTAGAGATGGCTTGATAAACCGTTGGAGCGTTATCAGGTATGAATATGCAGCAGCTCGAATGGATGACCTTACACACACCACCTCTATCTGCTAGAACAACGTCTAGAACCATACGGTTCTGTAACGTCATCAGTCTATCCGCCTGAAGCTCGGCTGTCAAATTACCAAGGGCACTTGCAGTTATGTTGGCAGTTGATTCCACTACACGAGTTAACTGCCTCAGGTTCCTGCTATTGACCATAGGGCCCCAAAACGGTAGGAAACCCTTAAAGAAGTCTCCTGCTTCTTGACCGGCAGTATCTTCTTTGTTAACAACACCTCTCACAACTCTAGTTCTGTGATAATCTGAGGCAACAGTGAACGTTGGAGGCAAAAGATTTGCAATATAGCAGGTACCCGAGAAGTCATGAGGTAACCACGTATAGGCTCGATCATAACATACAAAATAGGTACCCTTGGCAGTTAGGAAGACTGGGGATGAGAGCGTCGGTAAGACATACGTCTCAGTACAAGCACTCTCCCCAAACTGAGCTCTCGGATTTCGACCAAGACCTTTCAGGCAGAAGTGACCAAGGTGAGGTACAACCCATATCGGTGATGAGCTTTTAAGCTGTCTATCACCCACTGATATACTATACTCAGTCTCACTTAGTTCCTTATATGCTCGCACCTCCTCCTCTGGGATAAGCGATGCGTCAAAAATATCTCTATCTAAATCAGCAATAGCTATCGCCAGAGTCTTGTGGTACGGGCCAGGACCAAAGTTTGCTGAGCGTGGTTCTCGATGGGGGTAGGAATCTAGTGCGCTGCGGAACATAGTTTGGAATGCTCAAGCTGACCCTTGGGAACTATAAGGCAGCACCAAGTACGGAATACCCTTATCCATGGTATGTGGCATTAACCCACACACCCAACAATTGGTAGTGTTTACCACTAACTGATGCTGATGCAAGAGTTGAATAAAGGAGTTGTTTCTAAATTCCGCACGTCTAGCTTGTTCGTGTTGAGGCAGAAGATGAAAGGAATGTGGAGAGATAGTTGAAACGAAATTTAGATCATGAGATGGAGGAGTAGGTATAGTAGAAGGCAGTAATAATTGGGACCCAAAATATACTCCCCCCACCAGAAACATAGATACAGTCAGGAACAATATGAAAACCTGCAGCAAAAACCATTTTGTACGAAACATCTTATCTAATGCAGATCTTTGCGCCGACATTTTCTCTCTTTTCGACAGCTCAGACAATGACGATTCCATCCTCTAACGACCGTCCGCGACGTTCTTGACGCACTTTGTTCTGAGTAGCGATTATCAATTCCCAGGAGTTCCCAGAAATTGACAAAAGAAACCGACCTAGTGTCGATAGCTGCTAAACAGAAGGAAGTACCCGCACGGCCCTACGGCCAACCTGGATGATAGGTTCTAGCTAAATTGAACATTCAATTTATTATAACATTCTTGGCTGTACGAAAAGGAAAAAGGTACACAATATACAATGTCCACTATGTTCAGGGCAAGTGTGAAACCTAAAAACAAAAAAATGGTTTTATTAGTCTCTTGTACGTGGACGAAGAAAGTATCGGCTGCTCCCAGGGCGAGTCTGATCTTCAAATAGTGGATTGAATGGCAAATGAGTGTCCGATTGTTCAGATAATTGTTCAGCACTCGAATTCTCCAGGGTTGACGGAAAGGAAAATGTTTGAGGGGAATCAACAAGGGTGTCAGATATAAGCTGAGCTTCGCTGAATGGGACAAAACGTTGTGGAGCGTCGGTTTCAGATGAAGAAAAACCTCTTCTCATCCAAGTGTCCGACGGCAAAGGAAGCGGGACCTTTTTGGTGTGGGTAGCATGTACCCAATGCTTCCGTCCCTCCAGCCGAACTGCTGTCCTCGTTGCTAGTTGCACCTGGTAAGGTCCCACGAACCTCAGCTCAAGGTTCCGTTTTCGGCCGAAGTTGCGGACAAGGATCCAGTCCCCGGGTTGGAGCTGATGACCAGGACCCTCTGTTTGTGACGGCAGAGCCTCAAAGACCTGTTGATGAATCAAACTCAATTTAGCAGTCAGATCATGAAGATAATCAATCAACATTGGATATTCAATTCTATCAAATTCTTTAGGCCTTGGGACTCCCCATATATTGGCAGGACGGCCGAACACAATCTCATATGGGCTAAGCCCTACTCGTGAGTGTACAGTTGCCCTGGTCGATAGGAGAGCTAGTGGCAAAGCGTCGGGCCATGATAAACCAGTTGTTGCCTGAATTTTAGCCAGTTTTAGTTTTAGAGTGCCATTGTATCCTTCCACCAAGCCCGCTGATTGTGGATGATTTGCACTATGAAATTTTTGATTTATACCGAGGCCACGACACACACTCTCCATCACACTTCCCACGAACTCACTTCCGTTGTCCGACCATACAACCCGAAGCATTCCATACCGGGGAAAATACTCCTTGAGCAAAATTTTTGCCGTGGATAAGGCAGTATTATCCTTAAGGGGGTAAGCCTCAATCCATCTGGAGAATGCACATACCACAACCAACACATATTTCAAGTTGTTGCATCTCTCCATGTGGATGAAGTCCAACTGGATAACTTCGAAAGGGCATGTAGGAGGGGCAAAATGGCCAGGTGGAGTGGGAGTGCCCTTACCGGGATTGTGCATCAAACACACCATACAATTCTTAACCACTCTCTCTGCACACTTAGTAATCCCATCATTCTTCCATACATGAGACAACAACTTGCACATGCCTTTTGTGCTTATGTGTGCTGTACCATGGGCCATTGTAACAACAGCGAGCACATACGCATCCGGTAACATCCATCTCTGTTTCTCTGACAAATCAACCCAACATCCGTTCTCATCCAGCCTTCCCGTGCTCTCTTTCCATTTAGTCTTTTCCGTCTCAGTGGCTTCATTCTGTATTCCTTTCACACTCTCAGTCGTGTCTTCGCACATACTAGTCTCTGTTGGCCATCTCACTGAACTCGTAACATACATTCGATTTGTCAAATCTTTAGCTGTCTCTTTAGCCGTTTCATCCGCAAACGCATTACCACGACCCACATCATCCGTCACTTTCTGATGCGCACTACATTTGATTACGGCCACCTGTTTAGGCAATGTGAGTGCATCTAAAAGGTCATTCACAAGCTGTCCATGCTGAATCTTCGTGCCATGCGACGTAAGGAATCCTCTTTCTTTCCACAATCGCCCAAAGCTATGGGCCACACCAAAAGCATACTGGCTATCTGTAAACACATTCACCCGTTTATCTTTAGACAACACACACGCTCTTGTCAAGGCGATCAGCTCAGCAGCCTGAGCCGAATTCTGACTCAATCTTGCGCTTTCTACAACCGTACTCAATGTTACTACAGCATACGCAGTCGTCACATTACCATTCGGCAACTTAAAACAGGAACCATCCACATACAAAGTACCATCGGGATCTACCAATGGAGTATCTTTTAGGTCAATACGACCCTTTGTTTCCTCTTCAGTTATTAGATAACAGTCATGTAGTGCTTCCCCACTTGACTCCGTGTCGACCGGCAGCAATGTTGCTGGATTCAACACATTACATCGTTTTATCCGTATATGACTGGCCAGTAACGTCAGCTCATACCCAGACAACCTTGCGCTCGTCAAATGTTGAGTCTTCGTTCGGTTCAAGAGAGTGTCAACTGCATGCGGAACCATCACCGTAAGCATATTATCCATGACCAGACCTGCGGACTGTCGAATGGACGCCGCAGCTGCCGCTGTTGCTCTTAAACAACTCGGCAAGGCTCTAGCTACTGGGTCTAAAGTCGAAGAAAAATATGCGCATGGACGTTGTTTGCCGCCAAAAGGTTGTGTCAGAACAATCAACGCACAGCCATCTCTCTCGTGAACGTATAGTGTAAACGGCTTACTGTAATCAGGAGTACCCAACACAGGAGCCGAACACAACGCATCACGCAATTCAGAAAAACCTTTCTGACACTCTTCAGTCCATGGCAAAGGAGATGAAACATCCTTGCACGTAAGGGCTATCAATGGTTTCGCCAACAATGAAAAATTTGGAATCCATTGTCTGCAGTAGGACGTAATACCTAAAAAGGCACGTACATCTCTCTGGGTTTTTGGCACAGTCATTCGGGAAATCGCTGCGATTCTCTCTGGGGTCAACCTTCTCCCTTCTTTTGACAATAAGTGACCTAAATAGGTAACTTCTTGACAACAATATTGTAGCTTAGAAGGTGATACTTTGTGATGTAAGTCATGTAGATAATGCAATAATGATACTGTAGCCGTTTTGCAAATAGCTTCTGTATCAGCTGCCACTAGCAGGTCGTCAACGTATTGAATCAAAGCCGCACCCGTCGGTAACACAAAGGCATCAAGCTGACTTTTAAGTGCTTGACTGTAGATTGACGGACTCTCACAGTAGCCCTGTGGAGCGCGTTTTAGCCTAAAACTGCGGCCACCTAATGCGAATCCGAATAGGTCTCTGCTTTCCTCAGCAATCGGGATACTAAAGAGAGCATTCTTTAGATCGATCACCGTGAACCAGGAGGCAGAGGCCTGAATCATTGTTAGCAAGGCCGTGATATCAGGGACCACGGGAAATTGTGGAATCACTATTTTATTTACTTCTCTCAAATCTATTACGAAACGATACACAGGAGGTTTGGATGGATCAGTTTGTTTCAAAATAGGCAATACAGGGCTATTACACACGTTTCCACGAGTTTCTTCAACAACACCTTTCTTAATTAGATCATGAACGATTGCTAACAGCGCTCGCTCACCATCAAGAGAGATACGATACTGAGGTAAACGTGGTAATCGCACATTTGGTTTCAATTGAATCACATAAGGTGGAATGTCCAGTAGGCCGACGTCATTGGGACCCGTGGCCCATAGTGACGCAGGAAGGGAACTCAATTCCGGAGGGAATTTATCGATCGACAAGTACATAGGAGAGATCACTCTCCGACCTAATGTAAGCTCCACTCCTTCGGGAGAGCAATACGAAGTCGCATATAGTTGTTTCAACAAATCAGACCCAAAAGATTCTCACCACAGCCGGTAGATAGAATCAGCGGAGCCTCCAGCTCACGAGGGCCAATCGTAAGGGGCAAAGGGCTAGAGACAGGATTGCTAACAGGGGCGCCAGAGAATCCAACGGAAACATTCGTTAAGCCAGACAAAGGTGCGCCAGGGAGTTTCGAATGCATGATGGAACTTTTCGTCGCACCAGTGTCTAACAGAAAAGGCTCAACTACGCCCGATGTAGCCACTACAACGTAAGGCCCATTCTGATCAACCGGAACTGATACTACTCCCTCTCTTTGTCGGTGGCTGTCCTAGTAATGGTCGTTTGCAACAGTCTCATGTTCAACGTAATAATCGTCCACATTATATTGTGCAGATCGAACTGACCCCGCATTTCGCTGGTCAAAACAATTATTCGTATCTGATGGATTTTGAGGGCGATCAATTTGATTTTGGGGGGCACCGCGACCTCTACCTCGTGATGCCTGTTGAGGGCCACCACCACGGTTTCCTCGTGTCGACACACCATTTAGATGGTCACGTAAAGCGGGACAGTCGTATTTTATGTGTCCCTCTCTTCTACAATATGCGCACTGATTATACCCAAGTGAAGATCTATAGTCAGAGTTGTCAGAGCGCGGCTGCATCCTATCGGGCTGTGCTCGTGGTCGATACTGCTGTTGTGAATCATTTTGATTTGATCGTGGAGGATACGCTTGCTGCAACAAAACCTTCGTTTTGAGCTCCTTCGTTTTCTTATCTGCACGATCACTTTCTTCCTTTTCCCTATTTTCATAGTATTGAGCCGTTGCTAATATCTGTGCAGTGGTTGAAACGGCCCATGCACTTTCTGAATTCTTCAAATTTGTTGCGTAGCTCAGGCAACAAATTCGACACGAACTTGTCGACAAATAACCGCTGGCCTCCCTCAGAGCCCATGTCCTGACCGCTGTGGTCGACAAACGCTTCCTCAAACCTTGTAAAGAAATCCGAGACACTCTCGTCCTTCTTTTGCTTACAGGCTGATAATTTATCCCAGTTCACCTTCATCGCTGGCATGAGAGTTTTCATGAGCGTAATGATTTTCTGAGGTAAATCCAAAATCAACTGCTCAGGCTTAGCCCCACCGACTTGTAATGCATCAGCCGCTATCAGTGCAGCCCAATCACCACCTAACTCATTTGCGTGGTTTGCTTGGCGAAGTTTCGCCCAAACTGGTTGTGGTACAACATTACCAAACAACATGTCGATATCGGCAAGGTTCATAACAGAAGCTTCCACCAGTTGGGATAGCTCCTTATAATAACCAGCCGGATTCTTACGCGGATCAGGCAAGGATTGCTTCACTTGCAAAACTTCTGATCATTTCCATGGGAGGTGTATCCACACCCTTCGGAAATGCGGTAAAACCAGAGGGTGAGCTTGTGGATCACCAGGCACCCAAAGTGGCGGAACCTCTCTCATAGCATACTGACCAGGAGCCGCTTTCCAATTCTCAGTGGCATCATCAAACGATATTTGAGAAGGTACTGTGGATCTAAGTGCTAACAAACGCTCCAAGGCACGTCGTACATCACCCCCTACAATCATACCGTTCGAAAAGTGACTCTGGAGTTCAGTTATATCGGGAGGTAAATTATCTAGATCATCGTTATACCATTCTTCCCTCAAAAAGTTACACATTTCTTCGAACACGAATCTCTGCGTAGGCTCATTAAACTGAGAAAACGTGTCGAAGACCACACGTGAAGTGTAGTTAGCAGGGTGTCTTATCCATCTATGTGCCATAGTCACTAATGTCTCTTTTTCCCTTCCACTAGGGATCTGGCTCCGTCTCTGGGGAGTTTCGGAAAGATCAGGCGGGAATAACTGACCAGAAAGCGGTGAATAAAGGGTAGCAACAGTGTTAGGGATACGATTACGAACAGAAGGAGAAAGAAGAACAGGAGCAACAACATTAGAAGTGAAACTAGGCGTAGTAGAAACAGACAAGGTAGTCGGGGTAATAGGGATAACAGATTGAGGAGGTACAGGTACAGGGGCAGTAGGAACAGGGACAAACGTAGGATTAACAACGGGCGGACCCGCAGCCGCTGGAACGACGGGAGGAACTACAGGAGGAACTACAGGAGGAGCTACAGGAGCCGTAGCACCCTGTGCATAAGGAGGTGGTGATTTCATCAAATACGCTAACAAGGAATTCTCCTTCGAATCTTCTTCTTTCTTATCTAGACCAGTCGGTAAAACCGGATAACATTTATCTACACTCATGTGATGTAGTCTAGTGGAAACTTCTATTTCTTTTTCTTCTTTTTCTCGCTTACATTGTTGTACAACTTGCATTATCGGAACAAACCCTTCTCTTCGATCCTTTTTAAGCTGTTTGATTTCTTTCTGTTTGGCCTCTTTACGCCACAGCCGAAAGGAATCAAACATAGCTGGCCTAGCTTTCTTTTGAAATAATTTAGCTTCAAGATTATCTAAAATCATAAGTTCAAAACTTCCATGTGGTGGCCAACTAAGGACACCGTCTTTTTTCGTGTAACGGACCCAGTATTCATTATATATATTAGGGCCCACACCGTGTCGACTATAGAGCTCATATATCGGAGTTCCAACTGGAGGTATCGGACACGAGTCCTCCAACCGGGAATCCATTGCGCAACATTTGAAGAAACCAAACAAACCACTATGGCTAGGCATCGTGCACACTAACCTAGTATCAAACTTCAAGGGTCACCGAAGTACTAAATCTTCGTGTAAGACAAAACCCTCGGTTTTTGGCAATTGCAACTGTCAAATAACCACTAAGAACCACAACTAAGAACCACCAATGCAATGGAACCATGCAATACAACAAAGCTTCAATAAGCTACAACAAAGCTTCAATAAGCTACAACAACCAATAAGGACTGGGAGCGACCCACAAATACTTAACTCAGAACTTCAATGGCGTCACCAGGAAGGCCCGTCTATCGTCTCGCTTATACGAAAGGTCTGCGCTGGGCGTCGAAGACAGGTCGACAGTCAGAGCATCGGTCCGTTGCAGCCGTCAGGAGGCGGGAATCTTCACAGGGAAAATCTTCGGGCCACTTATTTCGACAACAGGATCGATGAAGCGGGGTGCACCTTCCCTCGGAGATTTCACACGAAGTTCCTCACGATCGTCAGGCTTTGGACCGGTACCGCTGATGTCGCCCCACATTGGGCGCCAACTGAAGGACTGGACTTTTAACAGAACCAGCGGTGCCAGGGAACAACACCTATAACCTTCATGGGATACCTGTTTCGGCGCACAAGTGACAGAGACACGGGACACTTCCTTCGGCGTCAAAGATCAGCGTTTATTTACTGCAGGGAAACAAGAGTCATTAGAAGTACATCGGCATGTAGGTTCTGCGAGTCTGCTTCAAATTGCATATGTGGGTCGCTCTCCTTTATACAAAAATGTTGCCATTGCACAACATGCGAACAAAAGGTTACAATCCAGTTCCCACAGTAAACTTCAAAAGGGTCGCTTTCATGTTTTCAGAACCCCGGAACATAATTACAGTAGCAATGCCGGTTCCCAACTGTAAAAGCACATCTTCCCACCATTAGGCACACCCATTTGAGTTGTAAATGACCAGGAAAAGAGACAAAAGCAGCTGCAAGGAAGTCAGATACGTGTAGAGAAAAGAGTGTGGGGGTAATATCGGAAGCATGATCGTAGGATCAAAGAGCTAGATCCCATCGCCTGCACGGCTGTCACAATAGACCGGTACGGCCAGATTACCCTCAAGCTGAGCCATCTGCCTTCGCTGTGTCATTCCTCCGGCCATAAAGACGCATGAAAGGAATATGCGTCTTCCGCAAGGCTTGGGAACTGAAAGGTCAGGAGGCGAACAGGTGCCTGCTCGCTGACTACGTGAGGGCAAGAAACAAAATGGATGCCGTATCTAAAATGGAACTCGAGGGTTCAGATGAAGAACACGTAAATTTAGGCGAACCCTATCAGGTGGTGTAGCGAAAATGCGTCCATTTATCGAACTTGCCATTTACGGTTCGTAGATACCAAACTCGTCCATATTCGGTAATGCCCAGTACGTCGTAATAATTTTTACGGAACCTCAACAGCTCGCCTACGTGTGACGTTTGGCCACCTTCTTCTCCCAGAAAACTAAAACCATCAATATAGACATTGAATCAAAGAGGGCTCTTCTCTCAATATATTAAACCATGACCACACTTACCTACCAAGAGCCACTCATCCTCCCTAGTGTAAGCCTCAAGAACAATGCATCTTGGCACACCTCTACTTACCCCAGCAAAAGTGACATCTATAACACTCTTCTTGCAATCAATCCATCTAACTACTTCAGCGACCCTCTTCTACCTCCTATCTTCGAAGAAACAAAAACCTCCATCCTCCACTCCTGGTCCAAGATCGTCAATGCTTCACTAGGGCAAGGCACGATCCCCAACTGCTAAAAGCAGCACAGGTATCCCCCATTATAAAATAAACTAACGCAGACAGCTCTGATCTGAATAACATACGTCCCATTTCTAACATCCCCACTCTGGCGAAACTTTTTGAAAAATGCGTAATAATTCAACTATGCTCACACGTCGAGATATTCCAACTGTTGGATCATCATTAATCTGGTTTCCGGAGAGGGTACAGCACCGAATCTGCACTCACTCACATCATGGATGCCATTTTAAACTTCCTAGACCATGATGAATCTTGCTTATTGATCATCCTTGACTTATCTTCTGCCTTCAACACTGTGAACCATATCAAACTACTATCCACTTTAGAACACAGGATAGGCTTATCAGGGTCGGTATTGAAATGATTCACTTCCTTCCTTCAAAACAGATCCCTAAGAATAAAGATAAATCAATCTCTTTCTCAGCCCTGTACATTAACTATGGCGGGCTCCACAGGGTTCCGCCCTATCACCCATACTCTTCAATTTACTCTTGGAACCATTAGCAAATGCCTTGAACTCAGCGAACATTCTTTTTCATATGTATGTGGATGACACTCAACTTTATCTGAAAATCACCCCCCTGGAGGACCTCATCTCACTAACTCCATCCGGATGAACACTCGAAACTGGCTCACTGACAACTACCTCATGCTCAACACATCCAAAACTGAATTCCCCATCATCACTCCCCCTAATCACATTCCCAAGATTGACCTTAGGATGAAACACCTCACAGCCTTCAACTGCTCCCCCCACATTAATGAATGAGCTAAATCCCTAGGAATCACGCTAGACATGCACTTGAATATGAAGAACCATATCAGCAATGCAACCAAGGAAGCTAAACATCAGTTGGGAATACTAAGGAATCTCAAACCATTCCTTCCACAGAAGGACTTACAATTGGTGGTACAAGCTCTAGATTTGCCAAGACTAGACTACAGTAGTTCCATGCTCTGTGGTCTCCCAAATAGAGCCTGGCCCCACTAAGGGCTTCCATTAATGCCGCAGCTAGATTGATTACTGGGACAAAAAGAACACATATCCCCAGTCCTAAAATTCCTAAACTGGTTACCATGCGAGGCAAGAATACAGTTAAACATTGCCTGCATGATGCACAAAGCCCATTGGGGGCTGTAGAATCGCATAAAGTGCAAGTACAATGCTACAGAAACCACCAATTTTCCACAAAAAGAGATCGAGTAACAGAGCCTTCTCATGCATTGCCCTGAAGGTTTGGAACTCTTCGTCCAAAAGTCATTACAGTCTCTTCCACCACTTCAAATAGGAAGTGAAAAAAATCCTAATGCTCAAGTTCCTGCCCTAATAGGCCTTGGCTCCTATACTTCATTACTACCCTCTATTCGGTTATCTTGATTGACTTTTTACATTGTTATATACCTGGGAATAACATTGTTAGCATGCGTTGTACATATATGTGTTTGAATGTTCCTCACCCATTACTGATACCTACAGGAGTCTTGCACACGCCTAGCATAATTATGTAATTAATGTTTTGCTTCCCAGATGGTCAGACAGACGGTGGCAGTGTCTGTCGGAAGCTGCGAGTGTGGTACTAGTTTCTGGGGCATGTATCAGTACTTGATGCTATTGTTTTAAAATTACACGCTGTTCGTTTTTAAAATTGCTAATCTTTACCTGCTTCCTGAAATCCCACCCCGGTCTGTCACGGCATGTGCTGTGCCGATTGAACGGAGGGCAGGAAGGAAGGTGTAGGACTTCCGGTCGCCCTGCGCCTGGCCTGTTCTGTGGTCTAATGTGCAGGCAAGAGGGGCTATTTAGGGCACTTGCTGAGGTGGGCGCGCTGCGGTCAGACAGACGGTGGCAGAGTCTGTCGGAAGCTGTGAGTGCGGTACTCATTTCTGGGGCATGTATCAGTGCTTGATACTATTGTTTTAAAATTACACACTGTTCATTTTTCAAATTGCTAATCTTTACCTGCTTCCTGAAATCGCGCCCCGGTCCGTCACGGCATGTCCTGTGTCGATTGAACGGAGGGCAGGGAGGAAGGAGTAGGACTACCAGTTGCCCTGCGCCTGGCCCGTTCTGCGGTCTAGTGTGCTGGCAGGAGGGGTTATTTAGGGCACATGACAGGAAGGACGCGCAGCGGACGCGCGCAGCGGGCACCCCGCCGGCGCACCAAAGGCAAAACACACAAGATGATGGACGGAATGTTGCACAATGGCAAAACATTCTCCCCCAATCACAGATCTGGGTTTAATCCATCGTTATTTTGCTCACCAAGCCACCCCAGTTCAGACATATGCAAATCAGTCTTGACCCTGTACCTCATGGGAACAGTCCAGCCCGAACTGCCAAGCCATGTCTTCTCTGAACCAGAATCAAGCATCCTAGGACCGGTTTCTGGCTATCATTCGTCTTCAGCCAGGATAGCTTGACTCCAGTGGCTTAGTGAGCACGGGACCCACGTCTGGGCATACCCTTCCCACTTAGGGTGAACAGCAAAACACACAATATGATGGACGGAATGTTGCACAATAGCAAACAATTCACCCCCAGTCACAGATATGGGTTTAATCCATTGTTATTTTGCTCACCCAGCCACCCCAGTTCAGACATGGCCATATGCAAATCAGTCTTGACCCTGTGCATCATGGGAACAGTCTAGCCCGAACTGCCAAGCCATGTCTTCCCTGGACCAGAATCAATCATCCTAGGACCGGTTTCTGGCTATCAGCCGTCTTCAGCCAGGATTGCTTGAATCCAGTGGCTTAGTGAGCACGGGACCCATGTCTGGGCATACCCTTCCCACTTAGGGTGAACAGCAAAACACACAAGATGATGGACGGAATGTTGCACAATGGCAAAACATTCACCCCCAGTCACAGATCTGGGTTTAATCCATCGTTATTTTGCTCACCAAGCCACCCCAGTTCAGACACGGCCATATGCAAATCAGTCTCGACTCTGTGCCTCATGGGAACAGTCCAGCCCTAACTGCCAAGCCATGTCTTCCCTGGACCAGAATCAAGCATCCTAGGACCGGTTTTTGCAAGCCCGTCTGCGCCCATCGCGGCCGACCGGGACCTGGGGCCAGAATCCCTGCCCAATTTGTGAGCTCTTACACCTACTCCTCTGAAGAACTGTATATGATGCGCTCCTCCATACCTAACATATGCGCGCATAGTATACAGCCGGACTGGAGGGAGCAAAAATGCAGTCACTGCCCCTATGCGCTGACAACCGACCTTGGGGAAGCTGGCAAGGAATATGAGTTCCACCTGATACTGGTTAACGTAGGTCACTTAGCAAACATAAACATGAGCTTTATGACCTTCTCCTAGACACCCAACCTGACATTATGTTTTTAACTGAAACTTGGCTGAATGAAGACTCTGCTCCAGACATTCTTCTAGCCCTCCCCCCTGAATTATGGGATCCTTAGACTTGATTGCCCTGGAAACAGAGGAGGTGGGATAGCCATGATCCATAAACTAGCAGTGGAATGTGCCCTGGAGAGGATGTCAATAGAGGCCAGTGAAGCAGGGCTCTTTACTATCACAGTGGACAATATTCATGTCATTAAGGGCCTCCTGATATACCGGCCACCGGGCCTAGCCTCACAGTTCGCCATCAGCTTCAGGGAGCACGTAATCCAACTAGCACTACGCTATGCCAAGGTGCTGGTGTTGGGTGATCTTAACCTACACTTTGAGGATAGTGACAATGCCCTGGTGCAAGAGCTCAGCCAGGTGCTGGAGTAACTCCAATTAATATTACAATCCACCCTCCCGACTCATCAGCATGGGCACTTACTAGAGCCCATCTTTGCAAACTGGGGAGAGCTCTAGGTTGATGCTCCTATCCCAGTCCCGTGGACTGATCACTACATCATCCCCTTTAGAATCCCTATACCCAAGGCCCAATTTAGGCCTAAACCAGACACTAGCCAATCCCAGAGGATGTGGTCCAAGTTTACGGCTACCAAATTTAATCTTGCTCTTCTGCAGGGGGGGAAACCTGGAGGGAGCGACGTTGAAGGGGCCTGCAATGCTCTGGATCAATGCATTTATGAGGCACTTGACAGGGTGGCACCATGGGCCACTAACGCTCCTAGGAGACAATCTAGATCAGTGCCCTGGTTTAATGTGGGGATGAAGGCAATGAAATCCATCTGTAAACGCCTGGAACGTAGGTGGAGGGAAGATTTCTCGGAAGAAAGGAGGGCCACATATAAAACAAATCTAAAAATGTATCACTCTCTCATAAGGAAGACTCGTGCGGCACATTACAATATGAAGATTGAACTTGCCAACAATTCCTCAAGAGAATTATTTGTGATTTTTAAAGAACTTTCGTCCCTGGATAGAACCTCCGCCCCTAGTAAAGCCGCTGTTGAATCTTGCAATCTGATTGCAGACTACTTCTCGGATAAAGTGGAGAAAATCTACTCCACTTTCCCGAAGGAGGCCCATAGTAGGAAAGTTGACTGGAAAAGAGTATGCAATCTGGAAGAAGCCTCCTGCCTCTCCAGTTTCAGCCTCCCCTCCCTAGATGATTTAAAATGTATAGCTCTGAACATCAAGTCAGGCTCCCCGAAAGACCCCATTAAACCAGGAAATATGAGGGAGAGTATGGATATTCTAGCGCCGTACATTAGACACCTTATTAAACTCTCCTTTGAGGCAGGAGTAGTCCTTCAATGATGGAAGGAGGCAGTGTTTGTCCCTATTAGAAAGAAACCAAGGATTAGTGCCAGCCAACTGGAGAATCTTCGACCTATATATCTCATACCTTTCTTCGCCAAGATCATGGAGAAGGTGGTTAATGCTCAGATAACGGATCACATGAATCAAGCCAGCCTACTCCACCCCATGCAATCGGGCTTCCGAGCCTCTTATTCCACAGAGTCGGCGCTGCTTCTGTCCACTGAAACCAGTGAAATTGTGCCAATCTCAGGAAGAAGCTGCCACTAACTTCTCGGCCTGCCTCCAAGAGCTCTCAGTTTGGATGGCTAACAACTGTCTAAAGCTGAATGGCGGGAAGACTGAGGTCCTCATTGTGGGAAACGCCCCTGTGATATGGTCGCCGAGTTGGTGGCCGCAGACTCTGGGCGCCACCCCCATCCCCAAGGTGGAGGTCAAAAACCTGGGGATATGGCTCGACCCCACCCTCTCCTATGATCACCACACAAAGACGGTGACAGGAAAGTGCTTTGGCATAATGAAGACCCTTCGGAAAATCTTAGATGTGCTCCCAGTAGCGGCCAGGAAAACTCTAGTCCACGCATTTGTCACCTCTCGCTTGGACTACGGGAATGCACTCTATATAGGGGCCAATAAAAAGAGCGTGCAAAGACTACAGTACATTCAAAACGCCGCTGCCCGTCTGGTCCTAAAGCTTCCCAGGAGAGCCTCATCAAAAAAGACCCGAACTACTCTCCACTGGCTCCCTATAAGGGAAAGAATCATATTCAAAACTATGTGTATCAGTCAGCGAATTATGTTGAGGAAAGGCCCAGAGTACCTGCACAATTTACTGGCCCTTACACGCCTACTAGAGCCCTGCGTTCCCAAGGCGCAGGACTGGTGAAAGTCCCAGTTATAAAAAAAAACGAGAATGGGAGGACGCACTTTTTGCTACCTGGACGCAAAGCAATGGAACGCTCTTCCTCTAGACCTCCGTATGGAACAGTCAGAGAACACCTTTAGAAAAAAATGGAAAACTTGGCTTTTCCAGGATTAAAAAATTGCTTTCCCATGAGCTCTACTGTCCCATTTCTTCGACTTCTCTCTGTGCTCTTTTTGACCGCAGCACAGGAACACACTAGTCAGTGTAACCAGGCGCTCTACAAACTCTTTATTATTAATATTATTAGTACTGTATTCCTCTTACCCAAAATTGTGAAGCGCTTTTATACCGTAATGGTCACGTTCGCGCTATACAAAACTTTATAAATAAAAAATAATTTTTAAAAATCCAATAAGTTAAACCCTGTCAATCTAGTTCAAAGATGATATTGGCTTTTCCAAACCTTGTAGAATTGCGGTGCAAGAACTGGCAAACCCAATAGTGGTGGTCAACCCTTGGAATGATATTTTGTATACTTCCAAGGTAGCCATTACTTTGAGTGTAGACAAATGGAAATGTGAAGACGGTGTGTGGGAAGAAATGGAGAAGAGAAGGAGATAGAGAGAAAGGAGATTGACACACAGTTCTATTCAGTGCTAAGCTGATGTTCATCAGAAACATTAAAAAAAATCATCTGTCATGGAAGGATTCACTTTACCCATCAAAAAGAAGAGTATACATTAAATACGCGATGGGCAAGTTACAAATAAAAATAATGGGAAAAGACACTGAATCAGGAGCATGGAACTGAAAAAGACGAGCAGGCCATCCTCTCATGAATGTGAGGCAGACCAAAGCTGACTTTTAAAGTACATTTTAAAGTAATCGGTACAGTGTTGTTTGAGATTAACAGCTGAAGTCTGCAGAGAGACCACAAAACGCATGAGTGCCTATGCATGAAACACAACAAATTGTACGTTTTGTTTGGATCAAGTGCTCAGTGCACACCATATAATCATCGCTATTAAATGAAATGCAATGTCCTACTTAAGATACTTTAATTCCCTTCTTATGAGACGAAAGTGACCAAAAACAGGTATAGGTCAAAAACCATACCCATACAGCAAACCAGCGTGAGTAGATTCAGCAGATACTGGCATCTGTGCACCAACTGGAAGGCAAACTCTGGCTTGGTGTGTCAAAGAGCTCTTCCGGCACTGTGCATGTTTGGAACCGTGAATATTATAGTGCACCTAGTTTCACCCCAAACAAGATCACTATTCTCCTCATGCATTTACGAATAGGCACAAACCAAGCAAGAGGAAAGTATACCAGCTGCTTTGGTACTAAGATGACAGCTCCACACCAGTACTTCGGGGCCAAGGGTGGTGGTGGTTTGGCGTATTAGTACCCTGCTTTTCTGTAGTCTTGAAGCTGGCCCACCTGTGAATTGGCAGACATCTATCACAGGTATGTGAAGTACTTTTTGACTACACTTCCCACAGTGCGAGGAGCATGACTGTGCAGGCACAGAAATACCTGTTTTTTCGCAGGTAGCAATGAGGGGAGCGCAGACTGAAAAGAGCATGAGGTCTAAATACTCACCTGCTGGAGCATCAGGGTATCCCTGTGCCTTGAATTTAATGAGTGCCAAAAAGTAACATCAGGGAAGCTGGGAGCTCTGAATGTAAATAGGCACCCGGAGGACTCATCAGGAGAGCTTGCCGGCTGAAGAACAGCAGGACTGTATCATTCCAAAACTAAAAAGATGTGCACAGCCGACAAATACCACCAGGGGCCTCATTTATGAGAAATGACGCATCGTTGCATGACAGCAGCGATGCGTCACTTCTCAGTGCGTACTCCTTGCGACATACCTGATGCGTCATATTTACAGTATGACGCATAATGTCGCAAGCAGTTACAGATACATCAGTATTTCTGACTTATCTGTAAGCGCAAAAGTGACGCATTGCTGGAGTGTGTCACAAAAGTGACGCAACTCACGCAATGCATCCTTTCACATGGGGCTTGCCCCATGTGAAAGGGCTTGCGTCAGTCTTACGCCTGCTGTGAGGCAGGCGCAAGATTTTGACGCAACAACGTCCTAGAAGTGACGCAGTGAAATCTCATAGATTTCACTGCATCATTTCTACAACGGTTTTTGTGAGGGAACGCACTCCCTGCATACATTATACCTGACGCAGGTATAATGTAACGCAGGGGTTTACAAAGTGACGCATATGCTTAGATGCGTCACTTTGTGAATAGTGCGCAACAGGAGGCATGTTTTACGCCGCCGATGCGTCACAAAAAGTGACGCAACAGCAGCGCAAAACTGACGTAAATGAGGCCCGGGGTTTTAACAATACAAGGGGGACAACCCATTCGTCCAATACTTGAAGAGGATCCGCCAAACAAGTCAGTTGCTGAAGAGAGCTGACACAAAGTCATGTTATGCATGGTTTATAACGTCTGTTGGGTATTGTAGGGTGACAAGAGGTGTTTTCCAAACTCCAAAGCTGTCTGGAGTTAGATCTAAAAATAGTTGTGAGCATTTTGAAAAACCAAGCAGCACTCTCCAAAGACCGAAAGAAAATAACATATTCACAATTGAAAAATAACAAAATATAAGTACAAGGTATAATAAAGTCCTCTGATTTGGAACCTTCAAGATATCTTACTGCATCCTCCATTAAGATTTCAGACATTGCTGATGATGTAGATTATGTGTACCAGGTTTTCACTACTGTTGATGGGTTCGTGGAACTTACAGCCTGATTCATGAAAAATGGGATTTGCGAGTCTCAAATAGCGATAAAATGCGACCCGCTATTGAGAACTCGCAAATCAGAATTCATGAAGATTACCGGGAAAATAAAGCGACTCGCATGCAGGCGCAAATTCCGTTAGCGACTAACGATAATCGCAGAATAATCGCTATTTCCGGCTACCTGCGTCGGGAATGCGAATCGCAATCTCGCGAGATCGGGAAAACAGGAAGTCGCTTTTCGAGCTCAGTGATGACATCACAACCAGGAAGCAGGCAGTTCCCACCCCCATTCACCACAGTGAGGCAGACCTCGAGGGAGCAAGTTGGAAAGCTGCAGCTAGTCTGGTGATTGCGAAAGTGCTACTACTCTGCTGCCATGTCAGAGGAACCTGTTCCTGGCCCCAGCAACAACACAGGGCGGAAGAGGAAGCTAAAGTTTTCTGAGCAGGAGCTCGAAAATTTGATTGAAGGGGTGGTGGCCAACCACGAAAAACTCTTCGGCAAAGACTCCAGGAAGGTCCCGGAGCAAGAAAAAAGGAGGATCTGGCTGGGAATAGCCTCCACTGTGAACTCCGTGGGTGTGGCCGATAGGTCACTTGAGGAGCTCAAGAAAAGATGGTATGACCTCCGAGGTCGTGCCAAGGAGAGGGTGGCGGAGCGCCTTGGAGAGTCATCGGGCACTGGAGGTGGCGGACCTACAGTCCCTCCTAACACACCCTTGGAGGACCAGGTGGAGAACACCCTTGAGAGGGAGGCGTGCGTTGGCGTCACACTTCTGGACTCCTCCCGCCCCACCCAAGACACCCAAGGTAAGTGGCATGCGACTGCGACCCTGTCCCCTATGACCGTCCCTGACCAAATAGGCTCACATAATGTCCCTTAGTCATGCCATTGTTGCGCATCAGGAAATGCCCTGAAGCATTGTGGGAGATGTAGTTTGGCCACAATGTAGTAGAACCACAATGCAGCCAGACAGGTTCCAAAGTACGCAAATCCACAGCCATCCAGGGAATGTCACCCAGCATGCATGTAACATCAGCACGTCTGACAGTCACATGCAACTAATGAGTGTCCACTTACCCTCACAGGTGGCGCAGAAAGCAGCGACAGTGAAAGGCTGCAAATAGATGAGGAGGCCCAGGAGGAGGATTTTCCACCACAAACCCAGGCACCAGCCCCTGCCGCTGCAACAACACCAGCAGCCAGGCCCCCCACCGTTGTGCCCCCTGCATCTGGCGGACCACCCACAGCCAAAGCCAGGACCCCCACCGTTGTGCCCCCTGCATCTGGCGGACCACCCACAGCCAAAGCCAGGCCCCCCACTGTTGTGCCCCCTGCATCTGGCGGACCACCCACAGCCAAAGCCAGGACCCCCACCGTTGTGCCCCCTGCATCTGGCGGACCACCCACAGCCAAAGCCAGGACCCCCACCGTTGTGCCCCCTGCATCTGGCGGACCACCCACAGCCAAAGCCAGGACCCCCACCGTTGTGCCCCCTGCATCTGGCGGGCAGCCCACAGCCAAAGCCAGGCACGCCACTAATGTGCCTCCAGTCCCTGCCGCACCAGCAACGCCTGCTGTGACACCACCTGCAGCTGGTGCTACAACATCTGGGCCTGCGACAGCGCCAACACAGCGGCCAGCCACAGTGACAGGCCAGCAGAGCAGGCGTGGGAGGTCTCGCCATCACACCACTGCTGCAATCAGCAGGAGGGGCAATGGACAGAGTCATGCCTGTTTGAGCGTCGAAAGACGCATGTTGAGGATACATCAGCGCCAGTCACAGCAGCAAGGTGCCATTCAGCTCCAGCTCCACAAGATTGGGCGCAATGTGGCCGGAGTGGGAGACCGCATGGACCGCATGACGGCGGCCATGGCCCGCATGACTGCAGCCATGGAGGCCAACACCGCTGCGATGATTAAGCAGCGCAGTGCATCAAGCCGGCGCCACCACCAGCTCATGAGCCGGCTGGCCTCCTACAGCAGGTCCAATTATGTGGCTGCAAATGCCACTTCACAGTTGTCGCGGCGGTCACTAACACAGCAGCACCAACTTGTACAGTGCTGTGAGGACATGACCAGGGTCCTGGAGCACCTCACCACGGCGGTTACGGCACTACACCCTCCTGCTCTACCTGCCAGTGTAGGGGGTGACGATGGCAGTGAGGGGGCATCCAGCATCAGCAGCCACTCTGCCACAGTAGTCCCGCCACTTAGGCGCAGCACCAGGGCAACGGCAGGTACAGGTGCCCCGGAAGAGGAAGAGCCTCAGAGGCGCTTGGGCATAACGCGCGGGAGGCGCAATTGACTCATTCAGACAATCACAGGCACAGGCTGACTATAAGCCTGCCCTGTCCTTTGACACTGCAGTATGAAGGAATACTGTTAGTAGTAAATAGTTGTACTGTTGACATTTTTTGTGAATGAAACAAATATATTTATTTTGCAGCACACATTAGCGTTGTGTAATCATTACATTTTGCATGCAATTGTGATTTGTGGGTTGAGGGAAGAGGGTGGGCTAGAAATTGTTCTCTGTGATGTGGTTGCGACGTCTGTGGCCTTCAGCTGGGTTCTCCCCGCGTGCATGGTGCGCATGTGCTGGTGGCCGGTCGTCCCCTTCTGATTCACTGCCTGAGATGTCAACAGGTATCCGGCGCTTGGTTGCAATGTTATGAAGCATTGCACAGACAGCCACAATGCGGCAGCACACAGCAGGACTGTAATATATGGCCCCACCTGTCTTGTGCAGTATACGGAACCTGCTCTTGAGCAGGCCAAATGTCCTTTCTATACAGTTCCTTGTCCGGATGTGCGCAACATTGTAGCGCCGTTGCTGAGGTGTGGCAGGGTTGAGATAAGGGGTCAGGAGGTATTCCCGTAGGGCGTAGCCACTGTCACCTGAATGAGAGGAGCAGATGTTGATTGCCTGTGCAGCGCAGTTACTTCGTAGCAATGTGACATTGTCGACAAAGTGTACTTACCAAGTAGGTGTCCTTCCCCAAACTCTCCCCTGAGCAGTCGTGTGTGGAGTCCGCTGTGCCTGAAGATAAAGGAGTCATGGGTACTCCCTGGGTACTGGGCGACAATGTCAGTGATGATGGTCTTGGCATTGCAGACCATCTGTATGTTGAGGGAGTGGTAGGACTTTCTGTTGCGGAACATATACTCCGTGGCAGCTGGTGGGCAGATGGCGACGTGGGTACAGTCTATGCAGCCGAGGACATGGGGAAAATGGGCTACATTGTAAAATTGTAGCTTTGTCAAGTCCAATTCCTGTTGGCTCGTGGGAAATGTGATGTGACGGTGGAGCTGGGTGAGCATGGCGTCAACGAAAGTGTGGAGGCAGCGTGACATGGTGGGCTGAGATATCCCCCCAGCAGCCGCTACTATGCCCTGGAAACTCCCGGAGGCCAGGAGGTGCAGGCTACACAATACCTGCACATGTGTAGGCACCGAATTGTTTCGCCTTGTTGGGTGCTGCATGAGGGGGTCAAGTTCATGTATCAGCCAGATGATCATTTCGCCATTCAGCCTGTATTTAGCAAATATCTGTTCTCTGGTTTGGCCCAGCAAGGTGACCCGCTGGCGGTAAATCCTTTCCTGCATCATGCGTCTCCTCCGTGCTGCTCGCTGTAGCCTTCACCGCCTCACCACCATGTACATTCCTGGCATTGTGGAATGCCTAATGCTGCTGCTGAATGTCCTTATGTGTGATTGGTCAGGCCTGAACCTGTTGGTGATTGGCCAACGGTTTTTCACATTTTACTTATTCATGGCTTTTATGGTTACCACCTGCTTTGAGTTGTCCTTAATTTGCGCCGCGCAAACTGCGATTTTGGGGTTTTTCGCAATTGGAGATTTTTCATGAATGCCGATTGAGAATATATTGCGTTTCGCTATTTATTTCGCAGATTCCGTGGTTGGTCGCTTTTTCCGTATCGCTAATGCTCGACTACCGGGAATCTGCGACTTTTATAGCGTAATTGCTATTATGTGTTAGCGTATTCGCTATTATGTGTTAGCGATTTCGCTATTTTGTTCTTGAATGCCAATTACGTAAATTGCACCCGCAATTGCATTTTCGCAGCGATTGCGGGCGCTATTTCGCTTCATGAATCAGGCTGTTAATGCTTATAAATACATTTTCCAAAAATCTGTATCAAATAGAAACTGATAGTTTGACAATATAATGCAGTTTGCTTCCCCTAGATTTATAACGTCTCCTCATGGGGCAAACCTTGTGCTTGACTGTTAAACAGGGCCCTAAATGTGATGGGCCTCTGAGAACTGCTAGTTAGTGTGTTTTTTATCCCGAGGTTAATTCTTTAATTGTTTCTCTTGTATTGCTCCAAAGTTTAGCTCCCTCAACCTAGCCTAGCTCCCTCACCCTTAAAAATAGTTATAGTGTGCACTGAAACATATCTGCATTTTTTAAAAACTCATTTATGTTTCTGTTGCTAATTTTGAGTAATGGGCAATAAATGAAAGTAGCCCATTACTGCTGACTTCAATCCATCATCGTCTGTTCTTCTAATTCACCTGTTTCCAGTGAAGTGCTTTAACCCATGCCCTAGACTATTGACTCAGTTTCTCAATTCAGCAACAGTGTATCCATCATTTATAGGTCTTCCGAAATTGAAAAAAATGCAATTATTTCCCGAAATCAGATATGGATTAGTGCCATGCAAAAAGTGTGCACTCTGGGGAGTATTTATTAACCCCTTGTGACAAAGGAGCGTCTCTCTTTGTGACACTCCAGCGCACAAACCTTGAAATCACATCTATGAGGCTAAGCAAAGCCACTATGCATGAATTATTTGAATGGCCTCATATATATGGAGTAAGGCAAGGCAGCGAAAATCACTGCCTTGCTTACTCTGCTCGGGAGGTGTTCCATGGGAGTTGCGGTGGGTGTTCCCACGTAACTCCATTGGGTTTTGACGCATTCCCAGATTTACAAGGACTTATAAACCGGGGAATGCGTCAAAATCTGACGCCTCCCCAGGGCCAGTGTAACAAGGAGATATATCTTTACTTCTTCTTGTTTTTTCTCTTTCTGCAGCACACATAGAAGGAAGAAAAAACCTCCATGGATTGTATTTGTGCAGGAAGATGCACCTTCCTGCACAAAAGCAATCCTGTCTCCAGCACACGCAACATTGCACCATGGTGCAAGGGTGCTTGCATTGGCGCTAGGCTGCCGAAATGGCACCCACAAAGGGGAAATGGAATGGAACATATTGGAAAATACAGTGCATTCCTGCCCTTTCACTTTGGCATAGAGCTTCACAACAAGGAGACTTGCTGCACTGCCCTATGCCAAAACCCACAAATGAGGGCCTCTGTCTTCATTAAGCTCACAATTATAAATCATTTTCATTTTACATAAAGTTAAAATGGATTACATTCACTGTATTTCTCATGTAGAAAGATTGAGCGATGAATTAATGCATCATGTGTTTAAACTTTCACTCTTGATTATAGTCGCCATTGAAGTAAAAGATGATTAATTTTATTCCATTTAAAATAAAACTAAGTCAGGTCTTTTGTATTATACAAATGACTTACATGGCCAAAATGTATTTTAAATGAATCATTAACAGACTATGATAATAATTCACTGTTTGGAACATTTTTGTAGAGCTTTGATTCAGGAAATAGAGAATATAGGAATCCATTTCAAATAAAGATGCCTTCTAAATAACATTGAAAATTCCCTTAGTTTTCCATTGAACCTAAGACATATTGAGTATCATTTTACAAGTTGGTAAGATGGTTCACCTTTATGAGAAATATACACAAATCTCACCTTTTTTGCCGATCAGGGAAATTCAGATTTTATTTAATAAATGTGCTTCCAGGAAACATTATCTCCTATGTGAGCCTCAAAGACTTGGGGAAACATGAGAGATAATGAATTGCAGCTGACCACATTCCAAACAGCTCATGGTGGCCATAGAATTTTACGCCCGTCTACTTAGAAATAAATTGTAGAATACTGTGCCCCAATCATGTTATGGTGCTCTATTTGGGTAAATAAAGAACAGTTCCTTAATCAAGCAATAATTCAGGATTGTTTAAACTGTGATCATGCACACAAAATACAGTGGCTTAGCTATGTTAAGAGTCAGTTGGCCCTTATGGGAATGCAGGACTATTTTACCAACCCCCATCTTATTACCTCCGTTACTTTTGCAGGGATTCTGCTCATGCACAGAACTATGCGCAGGAAAACAGGACCGCGGTGTATTGTGGTGTACCAAAAACCCACCTAAGTGCCAAGAACCCCAATTCGATTAGCATCAGTGTTTAATTCGTTCTCCGTACTACTGAGAAGCTACCAATGATTAGACAACGCAGAACAAGCGACTTGGTGAACTCTCAGGAATAGTGGGAATCAAGAAAACTCTTTTTTATTCTCATACAAGTCCAGAACGTGAGTAATCAGAAACACGGTATAGTTTAAAATGTTTATTTTAACTACATGCTCTAAGATGCAGTATTTTCTCCAACATTAGTAAAAAGATGCATACAATTAATACAATCAGTATTGTTATAATTCCATAAAATACAAAGGGAGAAATCACATTATAGTGATAGTGGAAGGTCTATGGTGCCTTGTGTACCACCCTCCCCGGGCTAGGAGCTAGCTTTTATAATAATAGAAAAATCTCTAGGTTAGAACGGGGAACCCCATACCTCCAAGATCAGGTGAAGTGAATCACATCCCAGATCAGCACAGCTCTCTGTAGATGGAAAGGTTTTCTTCAAGTGTGTCTATCATGCCTGCAATGCAATATTAAAAGCACCCGAGTTTCAGTTATTTGCAACTGTGGGAGTGTTATGTTTAGAGCATGGGCCGATGAACCTGAATCAACAGCATGCATTGTTATTTAACCTTGAGCCCTCTGTACAGACTTGAGGTTGCAGTGTAAGTCTAGAGATGTGAAAAACAGACCGTTTTTATGTGAAGAAAAGCAAGCAGTTTGACTTTCAAGAACAGAGGCCTGTAGTGTCGAGTGCAAAAGCGGCAAAATGGTGTTTAAGCATCTAATTCACTAATGCTAGCATAGCAATGTGTGCAAGTAGAAGCGTGTCTTCACTACATTACGAAGCCCCAACTAAAAAGAGATTTTTAAAACATTTTAATGGAGCGCAGAGAACATGCAAAATTCAGTAAATAGCGTATAGCCAACTATCTACCTTTGGTTACCACCAAAGGAATTAAGCCATATTGTCTATTCCCTTTTAGTTATTTAATAATAATGTATATTATAAGTTTAAGATTTTGTATCACTCATTAATTGGGGTCATACTACAGTAAAACATACCACGATGCCCACATGGACCCCTGCCCCTGTGACTGTAATTCAGGTCAGAACAGGCTGCATTTCCTCTTTTTTGTCAGATATACGATAAACCACGCAGGGAACTTATTTTTCCACTTTTCTACCTCCGGCTTCTTCAAACAGAATGTATTTGTGAAATGAAATATAGATTTATTTCTGCTGCAATGCAATTAAGGAGGTGTTAGACCTGGCATTTCTTGGCGTGATTACCCCTGACTTTTTGCCTCTACCACTTCTATTTTTGACTGACTTAGATGCTTTGGGTACTTTGCCACTTCTGATCAGTGTCAAAGTGCAAGTGCTTCCTGTACAAAATATAATGGTAATTGGATGTCCATGATTGGTATGTTTGCCTTACTAGTAAAGTCCCTAGTAAAGTGCACTATGCGTGCCAGGGCTGGTAATTCAAATGCTACTAGTGGGCCTGCAGCACTACTTGTGCCACCCACACCAGTAGCCTTAAAGAGGAAACTAGGGCCTGCCATTGCAATGCCTGCACGCAGCTTGTTAAACTGCCATGTTGTTCTGACAAGTGCACCCACTTGCCAGGCCTTACCCTTTCCTTTCTATGCACATCAGAACCCCCTAGGGTAGGCCCAAGGTACCCCCTGGGCAGGGTGCAGTGCATGTGAAAGGTAGGTGATGTATCATGTCCTGACAGTGAAATAATCTCCATTTCATGTTCACTGTGGAAAGGCCATCTTGCCCATAGGATAGAATTGGGTGGCTGTGCAATATGTTTTCCAGCTTATATTGCCAGAGGCTTAAGATGGAGAGGTGAAGTTTAGTATGCCTGAACTCACAATGTAATAACTCATCTTTCTATGAAGGTGGTTTTTGCATTATGTGTTTATAAGCCACTCTTTCAGAAGTGGCTGGGTTTTTGTACTCTGACATTTCTGTGTGTCTTTGCCTGGTTGTGGATTGACTGTCTGGATATGAAAGCGATAGGATCTGGGGAATGTCTTGACCCAGGGGAGGAGGTAAGACAGCAACAGGCTGACATGCATCTGGAGTGTAGGGGGATGAGTAGTCCCTAGAGGTGAAGAGGCCTGGGTTGCTGCCATAAAACAAACTGCTAAGTGGTTGAGAATCCAGACCCCACTAATCAAAGGAAGAAGGTGTCACTGACAGGGAAGCACCTAGAACTGGTTTGAACAGGGGTCAGTGCCCCCTGAATACAAAGACTTCAAAGCCATTGAGGGGTATAACTATGAGAGCTGAAGCCTCTGAACTTTGGAGAATGGCTTGATCAAAATTGAACAAGACTGGAGCTACTTCATGGTCAAGAGGAACCTTTGCCAAGGAAGAAACAACTGAATAGACTGAAGGAAAGGACTGACCCTTGCTGTGTGTTCTGGGGCTGGCCTGTAGTTTGACGTTTTAACCAAGGAAAGGCTAAGGGGGCTTTGCTGTGTGCTGTGTCCCCCTGCTTGCAAGGACTTTGCTGTGCTGTGTCCTGAAGCAACTTATCCCCAAGGGCCTGAGGTGAGCTGGCTCCCTGTTGCGGAAACACAGGAACCCAAAAGTTTCCAGTAAAGTCTCAGCGACACTGTGTGCGTGTGCTTTTTGCAGCCTGAAACCCTTGTAAGGACTGCCCTGTGATCATGGGATCCGGGAGGCCAAGCGAGGCTCAGCGACGCTGTGTGCGTGGGCTTTGTGCAGCCTGAACCCTACGTGAGGATCATCCTGTTATTGTGTGCACTGGAATCCAAGTGAGTCTCAGCAACTCTGTGTGCTTGTGCTTTGTGCAGCCTGAGACCTTCGTGAGGATTGTCTTGTTAACGGGAACACCTGGAATCCAATTGAGTCACAGCGACGATGTGTGTGTGTGCTTGGTGCAGCATGAGACCTTCGTGAGGATTGCCTTTTTATCATGCACCCGGAGTTAAAGTGAGTCTCAGCGACGCTGTGTGCATGTTCTTCATGCAGCCTGAGTCCTTTGTGAGGAGTGGCCGGTGATCAGGCATCCGAAGCTCAAGTGAGTCTCAGCAACGCTGTGTGCTTGTGCCCTGTGGCAGCCTGAGATCTTCGTAGCAGTAGCAGCCCAGATCGGCAGCCCCAGAGGAGCTGAGCCACCGACCCGAGCCAGCCATTGCCAATTCACAAAGATTACATCAGATGCCCAAGTCACTGGAAGAGGAGAGTGAGGTCACACCCATCAAGTAACGGGTGTCGACGCCTGGGGCGGGGTGCGGGCTCAGATGGAGATGCTCTCGGCCTGTCTCTCATTCCGGCAGTGCGAGTCTCGGCTTCGGCTCGTATCGAGGTCTGTACTGGCCAAGGGAGTGGCAGTACAAGGGCCGGAGTGCGGAGCTGCACTTTTTGTTGTACCATGTTGGGGGCAACTGTTGAAAGAGGCTAACTGCGAGTCAGCACGAGTGGTGGAGAGGCAGCCTAAAGCATTGTGATCGGTGCTGGAGTGTATTACGCATTACTTTATTTCTGCATAACGGAGTACCTGATTGTCGTATTACTCATTGCATCATTTCTGCATAACAAACAGCCTGATTAGCATATTACGCATTGCATTATGTTTGCTTAACAAACTACCTGATTAGTGTATTATGCATTGCATTATTTCTGCATAAAAAAGTACTTGGTTATTGTGTTACGCATTTCATTATTTCAACATTGCAAAGTGCCTGATTGTTTCAATACACATTGCATTATTTTTACATTGCACAGTGCTTGATTGTTGCATTACGCATTGCATTACTTTTCCATTACAAAGTGCCTGATTCTAGCATTACGAACTGCATAACATTGTATTAGGACTACAGTGGAATGTTTAGAAGTGCTCATAATTATCACTAGAACTTACAAAGGCTGGCTGGCCTAACAACCAGCCAGGAGGAATATTACACATTCTCATATGTTGGATTTTTATTGTGTGGTCTTTTTGTAAATCTTTTTATATAAAATGTATACTTGTTTTTATAAAACTCGTGTGGAGTGCATTTGTGGTGTCATCATTAAATTTATTTTTTTTATTTTGAAAGTTTTATATAGCGCAAACAAGATCTTTTCAGATATCAGAGCACTTTAGAAGCAGGGAATACCAAACAAGGGAATGAATACGTGAGGGAGCATAATAGTACAGGTAAATCAATAAATGCAAGTAAATAGTCAGGTAAGTGAAACAATAAAGCAGGTACAACACATATTCGTAGGGACCTAGCAGAATAATACAGGAAAAACATAGTCATCGGGATCGAGCTGGGTAATATAGATCGGTGCAGATACTTTACAGATCCAAGTTAAAAGTTCAAGTGTATTTGGCCATGAGAAGAGCTTTTACTTCTTTCTTAAAAAGTGTGACTGAGGAGATGAGCCTTGTTTCAGGAGGGAGTGAGTTCCAGATCCTGGGTGCCATTCCTGAGAAAGAGCGCTTATACGTTTTTTCCTTCCTGAATCTTTGAGGTTTTAGCAGCAGATTGTTTGTGCCTCTAGTGTATCTAGAGCCGCCAGAGATTGACAGCTTCTGAGTGAGGTATCCGGGAGAGCTCAAGTGTATAGCCTTATGTGTCATGCAGGCGATTTTCAGATGTATTCTGGCTTCAAAAGGCAGCCAGTTCAGGGATTTCAAGTCAGGGGAGATGTGCGAGAGTTTTTTTGACCCAGTGATGAGTCTCGCTGCAGCGTTTAGAGAGGCTCTTAGGGGTGCAGTAGTGGTTAACGGGAGACCGCAGAGGGCGGTGCTGCCGTATTCAATTCGCGGGATTACTAGTGCTTGTACTGCAGTTTGGAAGTCTTTGGCTGGTAGGAAGGGTTTAAGTTTCCTCAGGGTATTGATTTGGAAGTTCGCACCCTTAGTAGCCTTGCTGATATGGTGCTACATGTTGAGATTGGAGTCGAGAGTTATGCCTAGAGATTTTGCTGAGTCCACGATGGTGGGTAGGACATTGAGTGCAGTTAGCTGTTTAAGCCACGTTTGAGTGGTCAAGATCTTCGCGGGAGGTGAGATCAAAAGGAACTCTGTTTTCAGAGCATTGAGTTTGAGATGATTATTGGCAAGCCAGGCTTGGGTGCTTCTGATCGTTGAGTTCAGGAGTAAAATGTCATTGGGAGATTGTAGTGTGAGATATAATTGGGTGTCATCTGCGTACATGTGAAAAAGTACATTGGATGCTTGTAACAAGGTGGTGACGGGTTCCATAACTAGGTTGAACAAAGTTGGTGATAGGGAGGATTTTTGGGGGACACCTAGCGAAACAGGTATTGGCGAGGACATCAGGTTGTTCATCTTGAATTTCTGCGACCTGTTGTGTAAGAAGGACGTGAACCACTTGAGAACAGTCCCAGATAGACCCATTCTTGTGTTCAAAAGTTTGAGTAAGTTCTCATGTTTAACAGTGTCGAATGCTGATGAGAGATCAAGAAGGATGAGGAGGCAGGTATCATTTTGATCTAGCATTTGCAGAGCATCATCAATTATGTGGGTCATAGCAGTTTCAGTACTGTGTCCTGCTCGGAAGCCTGATTGATGAGCGTTGAGGAGATCAAACTGATCAATGTGTTTAGTCAGCTGTAGTTGTGCGCATTTTTCCAGTAGTTTGGCGAGAGTGGGAATATTGGTAATGGGACGGTAGTTGTTTAGGTCGGATGGGTCGGCAGTAGGTTTCTTTAGTAAAGGTGTGACTTGTCCAACTTTGAGGGAGTCAGGGATGAATCCTTGTTGGAGCGAGCTGTTGATAATTTTAGTCCACAGTGGAAGGAGCCATGGGGTGAAGTCTTTGACAGCGTTGGCAGGGAGGGGATCCGTGAGGTGATTGGACAGTTTCAAGGTGCTGAGCAGTTTGCCTATTTCTTCTTCGGAGTAGGTGTCAAAGGATGACCATGTAGCATTGTTTTGCTGGGTGTCATTGGGTTGCTGTGAGCGTGGTTGCAAATACTTTATGTTATGTTATGTTATTACTATTTGTAAAGTGCAACTGTTACCAAAAAGGTGAACTGGCTCTGGGAGAAGGCCTATAGAGGAATCAAGCCAGACAGAGGGAGATGCACATCAATTTGGATCAATTTGTGAAAAGCCAAGTTTTTAGTGTCTTTCTAAAAGCAAGGAGGTTGGTCATGCTTCTTAAAGAAAGAGGAAGCGCATTCCAGGCCCTTGCTGTGTTAACTGTGAAACTTCTGCCCCCCCCAGTTGGCCTTCTTCACCCTAGATACTGTAACTAATTTGGTGTCAGAAGATCGTAATGTTCTAGTCGGTGTGTACCAATGGGTGAGTCGCTTAAGGAATCCAGGCCCTGTTCCATGAAGGGCTTTGAAAACCAAGTACAAGGCCTTGAATTGGGTGCGTTTCCTTACTGGCAGCCAGTGCATGGCTTTGATTTGGACAGAGATTGATTCGTACCTAGGTGTGCGAGTAAGTAATCTAGCAGCTGCGTTCTTTAAAACTGCAGTTTATTTAGGGATCCCTCATGTTTCTTCAAATAAAGACTGTTGCAATAATCCAGTCTCGGCATAATCAGAGCAGTGACAACTGTTTTTTGAACCGCTTTGTGGAGTAATGGCAAAAACATTTTGCAAGATTTTAGAATATATGTGGTAGTGGAGACCACTTTATTAACCTGGTCCCTACAGCACAATTTCTCATCAATCCAGAAACCCAGGTTTTTCACTTTCCCAACTAGCGTGGGAAGTTGGCCCAGGTCTACTGGCCAGCAATCTGGTGTCCACAGATTTGGGTTGTTTCCAAACAAAACCACCTCTGTTTTGCTGGAGTTGAGTTTCAAATAATTTTGAGCCATCCAACCCCCCCACAGCGCTCTTAAAAATTTTTAACCTCAAAGAAGTAGTCTGTGTGCCACCTGGAAGAATGTTCACCACTATTAGGGTATCATCAGTATATGAGGTTAGTGTGAACCCAAATGATTCAATAAGGGGTGCCAGCGAGGAGACAAACATTAAAAAGTGTCGGGCTCAAAGATGAACCATGCGGAACACCACGAGGCAGAGAGAATGATTTTGCTTCGAATTCCTCTAGGGCTACGGTTTGTACTCTATCAGTTAAAAATGATTTGAGAAGTTTCCAGGCCGAGCCCTTCACTCCTATCTCCTGTAAGCGGTCCATCAAAACCACATGGTGGACCGGGTCGAATGGCGCCGAGAGATCCAACATGATCAGTGCGGCATTTCCTCCTTGATCCAAAATCATTCTGATCTCCTCTGTGGATTTTAAGAGCGCCGCTTCAGTACTGTGGCCTCCTCTAAACCCGAACTGGGTTGGGTATAGGGCATGTGTGTCTTGCAAAAATGTGTTGAGTTGAGCATTAATATCCCTTTTAAACCTTCGCCAGGAGAGGAATTCTGGAAATTGGTCTGAAATTATTGGGGTCATTGACATCCAGATTGGATTTTTTCAGTAGTGGCAGAATTGAAGCATGCTTCCGGTCTTTTGGAAAATACCCTTCTAAATACATAGTATTGAAGATAGAAGTCAGTGTTCTTGAGACTGGCTCTGCAGCTGAAATGACTAGTGTACTAGGGCATGGATCAGTTGGGGAGCCTGACTTTACCTTCAGTAGTAAATTGCTAGTGTCTAGTTCTTTTAAAGGGGTAAAGTTGAGTAGAAGCGGGCTGTCCTTATTAGTTTCTGCATGAACTGTCGCTAAACTCCGTGTTGTTTCGTGGGTAGAGTCAGAGAAGGTGACAAAGATGGTATTCACCTTCTCAAAAAAGCATTTAGCAATTTTATTACACAGCTCTTGGCTGGCTAAGAAAGTCAGGGAGCATGGAAGAGCTAGTGTTTTTACTATTTTAAAAATCTCTTTAGAAGTGTTTTTAGCTTGAATGATTCTGTCAGAGAAATATTCTTGTTTTGCTTTATGGAACAACTGTTTATACACTGCAAGACTTGTTTTATAGTCCAGTCTGTCCTTGTCGTTGTAGCCCACCCTCCACTTTCTTTCCAAGTGCTTACAAGCAAGTTTCTGATCCCTGAGATCAGGAGAGTACCATGTGGCAGAGGTTTGTTGTCTGGTATGATGGAGATATTTTATAGGTGCTAATTTCTTTCCTGCATCTGCTAGCCAATTAGTGTAAGAACTGGTGGCCTCATCTAAATCTCTTGGCACCGATGGCATGGTTTATGTAAGTAGTTGATGTCTATCTTATTCCATGCTCTGGTTACTGATTCCTTAAAAATCGCTATTTAGAAATCGCAAAATGGAATCTTGATACATCTACCCCTTAGTGCGAGAGTACCAAAGGGGTGATGACATTTTTGCATGGTTTGTGGCATATGAGATCGCACTGAGGATGAATGAGGTGCCTGAGAAGCATTGGGGGGTGGGCCTATGGAAACACTTTGAGGCCTCCGGGAGGGATGTTTTACTTTAGAGAGGGCGGGAACCCTGACCTACACTAATATGAAGGAGGCTTTACGTCTCAGGTATGGGCTCACTCTTGAACAGTACAGGCAGAAATTCAGGAACTTCAAGAAACTGGAATCCAGTACTTGGGTTCAGTGTGCGTACACGCATGCACTGGATGGTTGGATGAAGAGGAGCAAGGCAACTGTTTTAAGAGCTTATGTGATTTAATTAGTTGGGAGCACTTGAGTAGTCTGTGTGTTCCAGAACTGCACCAGCATCTTTTGGACAGTAATCTGACTGATCCCAGTAAGGTTGCTGAAGAGGCGGACCGCTGGACCAGTACCCCGGTCCACAAGCGGATTGGAGGTACCACTACCAAAAATGTACAGGGTCCCCCACCGAAGTTGGGAGAGGACAAGGGTAACCACAAGGGGTTCTCTAAAGGGCCCCAAAGTAGTTTCAAATGGAAAGAGCCCCAGCCCACCAAGGCTAAGAGGTCCTGGCCCCATAATGGCAAGTGAGACAACTGAGGTTCTCCTACTTGGTACTTCTGTAAAGAAGTGGGTCATATTTCCCCTACATGCCCCAGGAAGTCATCTGCACTCACTGGTGCTCGAACACCAGGATTAGTGAGTGTAGCGTTGGGGGAGGAATTGAGTCCTTGGAATGGGGAGGAGCATGCAGTTATGACCCTGGTCTCATAAGGCGATCAAGAAATGGTACAGGAAATCTCTGTTCCTGAGAATACTAAGAAATACAGGCAGTGGGTGACCATCAATGGAAGGAGGGTGGAGGCTCTGAGGGACACCGGTGCCAGTTTGACATCTGTCAGGTGTCAATGGGTGTCTAGAGAGCATGTCATTCCCAATGTACTTCACCCTGTATTTGCAGCAGACAACTCAGTGCGCCTCTGCAAGGTGGCGCTGGTTCCCTTTAAGTGGGGGGGGGGGGTCTCAGGTTCCTTGATGGTCCTTGTAAGTCCATCCATGCCTGTAGACTGTCTGCTATGGAATGACCTGGAGAGTTCCCCCTGGAAGGAGGTGGAGCACCAGGCACATTTGGAGATGTTGGGTCTGCCTGAGTGGGCTTGTGTGACCACTCATCTATGTCAGCCGGTAATAGTGTTCAAGAGGACTTGGAGCCTGAAACAGTGGCCCAGGTGCCTGCCATAAAGAAAAGAGGCAGGGGGCGTGGGAAGCCGGCCCCCACAGTTCCCACGGTGCAGGAGGAGGCACCCTTTGAGGGGGATACTGTGGAGCCTAGGCGGGGCAAGTGACTAAACTGGGGGACCTACTGGGACTGACCGGATGGCAGCAGGAAGGAAGGTCCACAAGGGAGGAATTCTGTGAGGAGCAGAAGAAGTGTCCTTCTCTTGTAGATTTGCTGCAACAGGCAGCAAACCAGGCAGCAGGTGATCAGTCTGGATCACACTTGACTTACTGGGAGAATGATCTCCTATTTAGTGAGCCTAAGGTTGTTGAGCCTGGTTCAGCCCATGCGCTGGTGGTACCCCAGTGCTTCAGAGCCTTCCTACTGGGGTTGGCTCATGATGTACCTTTAACAGGACATTTTGGGAAGGACAAGACCTTTGAGAAGCTTGTCACCCACTTCTACTGGCCTCAAATGCGCAAGAGTTCTGATTCTCATTGCAGGACCTGTCAGACTTGCCAGGCAAGTGGTAAGAGTGGAAGGAAGCACAAGGCTCACCTCCAACCTTTCCCTGTAGACAGCACCCCTTTTGAGAGGGTGGGCATTGACAGTGTGGGGCCTCTGGATCCCAAGACGGCCATGGGCAGCAGGTTCATCCTGGTCTTGGTGGACCATGCCACCCAGTACCCGGAAGCCATCCCTCTCCGGATGGTGACAGCCCCCGTGGTGGGCCGTGCACTGTTGGGGATTTTCCCCAATGTGGCGTTCCCCAGAGAGGTGGTGTCTGACAGGGGTACTAATTTCAAATCTAGGTATATGAAATCTCTGTGAAAGGAGCGCGGTGAAACCTATAAGCTCACCACACCTTACCACCCCCAGGGTAATGGTCTGGTTGAGAGATTTAACCGGACCTTAAAGGGGCATGATTATGGGTCTTGAGGAATCCAAGAGGCGTAAGTGGGACGTCTTCTAACCATGCTTGCTGTTTGCTTACAGAGAGGTGCCGCAGAAATCCTTAGGGTTCAGTCCCTTTGAGCTCCTGTATGGGCACCCTGTAAGAGGACCCTTGAGTTTGGTGAAGGAGTGCTGGGAGAAGGCTCCTAGTAAACCCCCCCCAGGATGTATATAGCTACATGCTGGCCTTCAGGAACCAAACTAGGTGTTTCAGGCAACTTGCTCAGGCGAACCTGGAAGCCAGCTAGGAAGACATGAAACAGTGGTATGACTAGATTGCCACTCTGGTCGAGTTTCAACCTGGGCAGAAAGAGTGGGTGATGGCGCCAGTGGAGCCTTGTGCGCTCCAGGACAAGTGGACTGGGCCTAATGAGGTGGTGGAGCGCAGGAGCAAAGTGACCTACTTGGTTGACTTACGGTCTCCTAGGAACTCTTTGAGGGTCCTCCATGTAAACCACCTCAAACCACACATAGAATGGTCTAAGCTGACAATGCTCTTGGCTAGAGATGTCGGGGTGGAAGAGGAGAGTGAACCTCTTACTGATCTCCTGTCAGCCAAGGAGAAGGATGGGTCAGAGGATGGGGTGAACCTCTCGTCTACCCTGACCCCAGAACAGCAGAGGGACTGTCGCCAGGTATTGGGTCGGTTCGCCTCCCTTTTCTCCCTGACCCCAGGAATCACCCATTGGTGCATCCATGAAGTGGACACTGGAGACAGTCTGCCTGTAAAACAAAAGTTTTACAGGGTAGCTGATAAAGTCAGGGCCAGCATCAAGGAGGAGGTTTCCAAGATATTGGCGCTAGAGGTGATGGAGCCATCCAGCAGCCCCTGGGCTAGCCCAGTAGTCCTTGTGCCAAAAGCTGCTGCGCCGGGTGCCACCCCAGAACTTCGGTTCTGTGTGGATTACCATGGGCTCAATGTGGTCACTATGACTGATGCTCACTCCATCCCCAGAGCTGATGAGCTCCTGGATCGTCTGGGAGCTGCGTGGTGCCTCAGTACATTTGACTTGACATCAGCGTACTGGCAGATTGACCTCACTCTGACTGAGGAGGCCAAGGACAGGTCAGCGTTCTCAACACCAGAGGGGCACTACCAGTTCAGGGTTATGCCCTTTGGGTTAAAGAACGCCCCTGCCACCTTCCAGAGACTGGTTAACCAGGTGCTGAGTGGGCTGGAGGAATTCAGCGCCACCTACCTGGACGACATTGCTGTGTTCAGCTCCAGTTGGGAGGAACATTTGCATCACCTCTGTGAAGTGTTGAAGGCCTTGCAGAGGGCAGGCCTGATTATCAAGGCAAGTAAGTACCAGATAGGGAAGGCTTCTGTGGTATGCTTAGGACACCAGGTAGGGAGCGGCTAGGTGGAGCCCCTACAGGCAAAGATTGATACCATTCTGCCTTGGGAACCACCCAAGACCCAGGCAGGAGTGAGGGCCTTTCTAGGACTCACTGGGTATTACAGACAGTTTGTGAAGCAGTATGGCATCATTGTTGCCCCCTTGACAGAAATGACATCAAAGAAACTGCCCAAGAAGTTCATCTGGACTGATGCCTACCAGACCGTTTTTGATGCCCTGAAAACTGCCATGTGTACGGCGCCTGTGATCAAGGAGTCTGATTCCTCCAAGGATTTTGTAGTGCAGACAGATGCTTCAGATCATGGTGTGGGAGCAGTACTCTCCTAATTGAATGATGAGGGCTCGGACCAACCAGTAACTTTCATTAGCCGGAGGCTACTTCCCAGGGAACAGAGGCGGAGTCCAATTGAAAGGGAAGCTTTTGCTGTGGACTGGGCGCTGAAGAAGCTGAGGCCCTACTTGTTTAGGACTCACTTCCTGGTTCCGACCGACCACAGGACCCTCAGATGGTTGAAGCAGATGAGGGGTGAGAACCCAAAACTGTTGAGGTGGTCCATCTCCCTACAGGGAATGGAATTCACGGTGGAACACCGCCCTGGAACAAAACATGCCAATGCTGATGGTCTGTCCAGACTTTTCCACCATAGTGATGAGAACTCCCATGAGGGTGGGTAGTTCACCCCACTTTTCGACTGGGAGGGACATGTGCTAGAGCTGGCATTTCTTGGCGTGATTACCCCAGACTTTTTGCCTCTACCTCCTCTATTCTTGGCTGACTTAGATGCTTTGGGTACTTTGCCACTGCTGATCAAAGTGCAAGTGCTTCCTGTATAAAGTATAATAGTAGTTGGTTGTCCATGATTGCTATGTTTGCCTTACTAGTAAAGTCCCTAGTAAAGTGCACTATGTGTGCCAGGGCTGGTAATGCAAATGCTACTAGTGGACCTGCAGCACTTCTTGTGTTACCCATACCAGTGTCCTTAAAGAGTGAACTCAGGCCTCCCATTGCAGTGCCTGTGCGCAGATTGTTAAACTGCCATGTTGTTCTGACAAGTGCCACCACTTGCCAGACCTAACCCGTACCTTTCTATGCACATCAGACACGCCTATGGAAGGCCCAAGGCACCCCCTGGGCAGGGTGCAGTGCATGTGAAAGGTAGGGCATGTACTAAGCTGTGTACCATGTCATGTCAGAAATAATGTCCATTTCAGTTTTCACAGTGGAAAGGCCATCTTGCCCATAGGACAGAATGGGGAGGCTGTGTAATATGTTTTCCAGCTTATCTTCCCAAAGGCTTAAGATGGAGAAGTGAAGTTTAGTATGCCTGAATTCACAATGTAATTTCACATCTTTCTATGAAGGTGGTTTTTACATTGTGTGTTTATAAGCCACTCTTTTAGAAGTGGCTGGGTTTTTGTGCTCTAACATTTCTGTGTAGCGCTGCCTGGTTGTGGATTGACTGTCTGGATTTGAAAGTGATAGGATCTGGGGAATATCTTGACCCAGGGGAGGAGGTGAGACATCAACGGGTTGACATGCATCTGGAGTGTAGGGGGAGGAGTAGCCCCTAGAGGTGAAGAGGCCTGGGTTGCTGCCATAAAACAAGTGTCCCATCTCCTGCTGAGTGATTGAGATTCCAGACCCCACTAATCAAAGGAAGTAGGTGTCACTGGCAGGGAGGCACCCAGAATTGGTTTGAACAGGGGTCAGTGCCCCCCTGAACACGAAGACTTCAAACCCATTGAGGGGTATAACTATGAGAGCTGAAGCCCCTGAACTTTGGAGAATGGATAATCAAGATTGAACAAGACTGGAGCTACTTCATGGTCAAGAGGAACCTTTGCCAAGGAAGAAACAATTGAAGAGAATGAGGGAATAAACTGACCCTTGCTGTGTGTTCTGCGGCTGGCCTGCAGTTTGCTGTTTTAACCAAGGAAGGGCTAAAGGGACTTTGCTGTGTGCGGTGTCCCCCTGCTTGAAAGGACCTTGCTCTTCTGTGTCCTGAAGTAACGTTTCCCTAAGGGCCTGAGGTGAGCTGGCTCCCTGTTGCAGAAACACAAGAATACAAAGGTTTCCAGGAGAGTCTCGGCGATGCTGTGTGTGTGTGTACTTTTTGCAGCCTGAGACCCTCGTAAGGGGTGCCCTGTGATCGTGGGTACCGGGAGTTCAAGCGAGGCTCAGCGACGCTGTGTGCGTGGGCTTTATGCAGCCTGAAACCTTTGTGAGTATCGTCCTGTTAAAGTCTGTACTGGAATCCAAGTGAGTCTCAGTGACACTGTGTGCATGTGCTTTAGTGCAGCCTGAGACCTTCGCGAGGATTGCCTTACTATCAAGCCCCCGGAATCCAAGTGAGTCTCAGCGACGCTGTGTGCTTTGTGCAGCTTGAGACCTTTTTGAGGATTGCCTTCTTAACATGCACACCCGGAACCAAGTGAGTCTCACCAACGCTGTGTGTGTGTCCTTGGTGCAGCCTGAGACCTTCGTGAGGGTTCAATACAAAGGAGGGAACCATGTGTGGACGATATTTAACGGGGTCCAGTGTACATGTCCAGCCAACCATACACAGCAAAAGGTACAAAGTTCCCCGGGGGATAGACAAGATAGTGTGTGTGTGTGGAGGAGGAGAGCAAAGGCAGGGAACAGGGTGTTCCCTTGTTGGAACTAGAAGACCTCACACACCCAGTGAGCTAGATGTCATGCTTCATCATTGGCCTCCTGCTCCTCGTCAGACTGGCGCTGCAATGTCTGACGGGCGCCTAATAGGCGCTCTTTGTCGGAGTTCTTTTGTTCCAGCCAATGTTGAGTGCGTGTGAGGGGTCAAGTGAAAAGTGTAGTCGTGAGGGAGTGGTGGTTAAAAAAGGTGGGTCAGTTCACAAGGACCTTTATTCACGTGGCTGACTCCCTTGATTAAAAGAGTGGGAGGGGAGATAGGGACTGTAAGCTTTTAATCAAGGGAGTCAGCCACGTGAATAAAGGTCCTTGTGAACTGACCCACCTTTTTTAACCACCACTCCCTAACGACTACACTTTTCACTTGACCCCTCACATGCACTGAACCATTGGCTGGAACAAAAGAACTCCGACAAAGAGAGCCTATTAGGTGCCCGTCAGACATTGCAGCGCCAGTCTGACGAGGAGCAGGAGGCCAATGATGAAGCATGACATCTAGCTCACTGGGTGTGTGAGGTCTTCTAGTTCCAACAAGGGAACACCCTGTTCCCTGCCTTTCCTCTCCTTCTCCACACACACACACTATCTTGTCTATCCCCCGGGGAACTTTGTACCTTTTGTTGTGTAACCTTCGTGAGGGTTGCCTTGTTATCATGCACCCTGAGTTAAAGGCAGTCTCAGCGACGCCGTGTGCATGATCTTCATGCAGCCTGAAACCTTCGTGAGTAGTGCCCGGTGATTGTGCACCCAAAGCTCAAATGAGTCTCAGTCACGCTGTGTGTGTGTGTGTGCCCTGTGGCAGCCTGAGATCTTCGTAGCAGTAGCGGCCTGGACCAGCAGCCCCGGAGGAGCTGAGCTTCTGGCCTGAGCCCGCCATTGCCAATTCACAAAGATTGCATTGGAGGCCCAAGTCGCAGGAAGAGGAGAGGAGAATGAGGTCGCACCCTCCAGGTAATGTGTGTCAATGCCTGGGGCGGGGGTGCGGGCTCGGAAGGAGATGCTCTCGGCCTCTCTCTCATTTTGGCAGCGCGAGCCTCTGCTTCTGCTTGTATGGCGGCCCATGCTTGCCAAGGGAGTGGCAGTACTGGGGCCAGAGTGCGGAGCTACACTTTTTGTTGAACCATATCCGCAGTGGAGAAGTGTGGCTCAATGGTTAGAGCAGGCAGACCTTGATGCAGAGCTCTGGCCAGGGACCAGGGTTCGATTCCCGCCTCGGCGGGTCTCCGGCTCATTAATTCCCCTGACTGGATATTCTCGCCTCAGTGCCTGTTCTGATCATGGGTCCCGCGCTGCAACTCTGGGCAATACCTTGCTTAGTCTCCACAACAGCCCTAAAAGCGCTGGGATGCCTGGCTGCACCTGGGGGGTGCCCAGGAGTGGACATTTCCCAGGAAAGCCAGGAAGGGTTCCTAAGCGGTATACGGACAGGGCCGGGACACCTCCGGTGGAGGTAGCTGTGCGCTTTACAAATTCCTACATTTACATTTTACATTGGGGGCAACTGTTGACCGAGGCTAACTGTGAGTCAGCGCGAGTGGCGGATAGATCGCCTAAGGCACCGTGATCGGTGCTGGAGTGTATTACGCATAACTTTATTTCTGCATAACAGAGTCCCTGTTTGTCGTATTACACATTGCCTCATTTCTACATAACGAACTACCTGATCAGTGTATTACACATTGCATTATTCCAGCACAACAAACTACCTGATTAGTGTATTACGCATGGCATTATTTCTGCATAACAAACTACCTGATTGTCATATGACGCATTGCATTGCTTCTGCATAACCAACAACCTAATTAGCGTATTAAGCATTGCGTTATTCCTTCATCACGAACTACCTGATTAGTGTATTACGCATTGCATGATTTCTGCATAACGAACTACCTGATTGTTGCGTTAAGCATTGCATTTTTTTCTACATTGCAAAGTGCTTGATTGTTGCATTACGTATTGCATTACTTTTCCTTTGCAAAGTGCCTGATTCTAGCTTTACGAACTGCACAACTTTGTATTAGGACTACAGTGGAATGTTTAGAAGTGCTCATTATTATCACTAGAACTTACAAGAGTTGGCTGGCCTAACAACCAGCCTGGAGGAATATTACACATACTCATATGTTGGATTTATATCATGTGGTCTTATCGCATATCTTTTTCTATAAAATGTATACTCGTTTTTATAAAACTCGTATGGAGTCCATTTGTGGTGTCATCATTTGATTGCTGTGAGTGTTTTTGCAAATACTTTACACATTTACCTTGAAGATAAGCCTGGCTGTTCGTGCCAAACTACCAAGGGGGTTAGCGGGGGGCTATCGCAGAAGGTGTACTTCCTTTCCCTGACATGGAAACAAGAGTCCCTATTTGTCCTAAGGTACCTACCTCAGCCATCCAGGGATCCCAGGTCTAACATGAGGTTAGTAGGAAATGATTGTTTTTAATGTTTTGTACTGTATTTGATTCTAGCTTTACGAACTGCACAACTTTGTATTAGGACTGCAGTGGAATGTTTAGAAGTGCTCATTATTATCACTAGAACTTACAAGAGTTGGCTGGCCTAACAACCAGCCTGGAGGAATATTACACATACTCATATGTTGGATTTATATCATGTGGTCTTATCGCATATCTTTTTCTATAAAATGTATACTCGTTTTTATAAAACTCGTATGGAGTCCATTTGTGGTGTCATCATTTGATTGCTGTGAGCGTTTTTGCAAATACTTTACACATTTACCTTGAAGATAAGCCTGGCTGTTCGTGCCAAACTACCAAGGGGGTTAGCGGGTGGCTATCTCAGAAGGTGTCCTTCCTTTCCCTGACATGGAGACAAGGGTCCCTATTTGTCCTAAGGTACCTACCTCAGCCATCCAGGGATCCCAGGTCTAACATGAGGTTAGTAGGAAATGATTGTTTTTAATGTTTTGTACTGTATTTGATGTTCCAAAATTGTTTACACAGATCCCCTTCAACTGTTAGAGGATTTAAAATGTTATTGGCACTTTCAAAAGACACATGCACTTTAAAAATGTCCGTCTCTAAGGTTGTATGCTGGGTCCAAAAATCTTATGAGATATCTTAATTATTCAAGTCCTGCACTCCAGCAACCTGGATATACCGAAGTGATTTTATCCCATCCGAAGATGGATAACGGATCCCAAATGACTTGATCCTTTTGGGCATTTTCAAAAGTCACTATGCACTGTAAGAAAGTTTTATTTTTGTGGTTGTGTATCGCATGTGAACACATTTGTTAATTAGCTAAATCTTGCATCCCAGTAATTTGGAAACACCTGAATAATTATCTTTTTATTCCATCTGAATAAGGACAATGGCTCCCATTTGCCCTGATCTTTTTTGGGCACTTGTTAAAGGCATTATGCACTCTAAGTATATTTACTTTTAGGGGTGTGTGTTGTGATTGAACAATCTTTTCACATCTTTTAACTTATACATTTGTATACAATAGAGTGATTATTGTTTGTATTGTGTTTGAATAAGGATAATGAGTTTTAAGAGACTTGATTCTGACAGCTTTGATGTGTTCTATGAACTTTTGTCTTAAGTATGTATTTTTTGTCTTTTTATGTGTGACTTTTATGGTTTGCTAAAAACGAATAAAGTTTGACTTTGATTTGATTGAATACTGATAAATCACTTGAGCAACAGCTCTACTGATCTGAGTGTGGAAATGTGGAATTTCTGTATAAAAAGGCCCTGCCGTGACCGCGTGCGTTGAGAAATCTCACCAGGACATGGTCTAGCATATGATTTTCCTCATTCACACTCACCAACTTAATGTTGACGAGCTGTGCTAGAGGGAAAAGTCTGATCTGCACTGCTTTGTGGAGATTTTTGTAACCCTGCGCTCCATACGGGACACAGAGAGGCCAAAACTCCACGAACACAGTCAGTAGAGTGCAGTTCACTGCCCAGCCCTATTGGCAACAGGATTGTTATTTACAGGAAGGGGTACCGTTGTGCAGAAAAACAATCCTGGGAGGCTTTTCCCTCTTTCTATGTGTGCTGCAGAATGCAGCGCACGTGGAAAAAGGAAAAAATAGGAGAAATACAATTATTTCTCCTCTGTGCTTCGCCTGCGGAGGCGTACAGTTTTGGAGCATCCCCAGGTTTACATGATTTTGTAAATCTAGGGAAGCATCAAGATCCATGGGAACACCCACCGCAACAGCCATGGAATGGCTCCCTGGCGCAGAGTAGGGCAACGCAGTGATTTGCACTGCCTTGCCTTACTTCATATCTATGAGGCTATTTAAAGCCATTTAATGGCCTCACAAATATGATTTTCTGATTTGTGCAACTGGAGCATCACAAAAAGTGATGCTATGGCAGAGCAAGGGGATCATAAATATTTGTTTTTGATGTAGTAACCAGCTTTGTCCTAAATATGAAGAAATTATTTTGGCATTGTCATTAGTTTCCAAAGTTTACCATCTAATAAATCAGTGAAATCCAGGTGTCATTTTATTGCGGGTGAAGCACAAATGCCTTTTGGGTAACACGAACTCTCGACTTTAGTGCTAAATATGCAAGAAGAGTAAATACAGTAGCTCAAAGTTTTTTCTTAGGAGCCTGCACTTTGGTGCTGTGAAATGTCAGAGTTGCTGGATATAACGTTTTTATTACACTTCATGTCTCTTTCTTCAGTGCCCCACGCTTCCTGTCCATCCGATTTTTGCAGGTTCTCTTTCATCCTTGCTTTTTCCGCTTGTCACAGGTTTTCTACAATTTGCATCCTCTGCTTTGTCACTTTCATGAATTTTTCTCTCTTGCTCTTGGTCAATGCGTGATAATGAAAGATATATTCCTGATCACAAAAATGATCTCTGGTCTCGACGAACAGCAAGCACTGTAACTTATTAAGTACAACTTGACTTAATGCAAGTTGGATTGTGCCACTATTGCTATACAATTCAGAAAATTTCAAGACACATCTGTAGCAATTATGTATTGCCAGGGGATATCCTTCCTAAAAAAAAAACAGAAGCCTGATCGGTGGTGCAAATGTTTGGAAGAAACAATCTAGGGCTAGATGTAGGTAATTTAATTTTACCACTTCTTAAATACCGAATTTTACCGATTCGGTATTTAAGAAGTGGTAAAATGGAGGGGGGGTGATGTAGGTAACACAGAATCGGTAAATACCGAATCGTTAAGATTCGGTATTTACCGATTCTGTAAATACCGATTCGGTAATGCCCATTGATTCCTATGGGCATTGAAGCCCATAGGAATCAATGGGCATTACCAAATCGGTATTTACAGAACCGGTAAATACCGATTCCAGCAAGGGTGCAGGGGGTGTCACTTTGACACCCTCTAGCACCCCAAATACAGGCATGTGCGCCATGTGGCACACAGACATGCCCTAAGGGCATGTCTGTCTGTCACATGGCATAGGTGTGCATGCACAGATGTGCATGCACACCTGAATTCGGTATTTTACCACACAATAGGATTGTGTGGTAAAATACCGAATTCTGAAGGCCTGTAGCACTGTAAACAGTGCTACCTACATCTTGGATTTACCGAATCGGAAAAATTACCGATTCGGTATTTTACAGATTCGGTAAATTTACCGATTCGGTAAATTTACCGAATCTGTAAAATGATGCCCCTACATCCCAAAAACCCATTTACCGGTCGGTAACGGACGAAATCGGCCGTTATCGGCCGGTAAATGGCCACCTACATCTGGCCCTCCATCTGGACCAGGTAACACAGTAATTCAACAATCTTAATTTTGATGAGGCATGTATATTCTAACAGCTGATGGGTGAGATGGCAGAACTGGAGTGACAAAGTGAGTAAAGGAACAATGATGGATTTAAACCAGACCTAATAGTGACAAGGGGTGAGTGTCTGAAAAGTTTCAGCGCTACGTCCATCATCTTATTGTGTTTGCTTTGTTCATCCTAAATTGGACATGAGTCCTTTGCTCACTTTGCCACTAGATTCAAGCTAGCCTGGCTGATGAGGGGTGTTATTTCGAACCGGTCCCAAAATGCTTGTTTCCGGTCCAGGGAAGATCTGGCTTGGCAGTTCGGGGTGGACTGTTCCCATGAGGAACAGGGCCAAGACTGGTTTGCATATGGCTGGGTCTGAACTGGGGTGAAGTGAGCAAAATAACGATGATGGATTTAACCCGGATCTAATAGTGACTGGGGGTGAGTGTTTGAAAAGTTTCAATACATCCCCATCATCTTATTGTGCTTGCTTTTTTTGCCCCAAGTTGGCAGAGTATGCCCAGACGTGGGTCCCTTGCTCACTTTGCCACTGGATTCAAGCTAGTCTGGCTGATGAGGGAAGTTACCACAAAACTGGTCCCAGGATACTTGTTTCCAGTGCAAGGAAGACCTGGCATGCCAGTTCAGGCTGGACTGTTCCCATAAGGAACAGGATCAAGACTGATTTGTATATGGCTGGGTCTGAACATGGGTGGTGAAATGAGCAAAAGAACGATGATAGATTTAACCCAGATTTGATAGTGACTGGGGGTGAGTGCCTTAAAGGTTTCAGCCCTCCGTCTATCATCTTATTGTGTTTACTTCGTTTTCCTTAAGTTTGCAGGGTATGCCCAAACATGGGTCCCTTGGTCACTTGCCACTGGATTCAAGCTAGCTTGGCTGATATGTGGTGTTATGCCTCAACCAATTCCAGGATGTGTATTTCTGGTCCAGGGAAGACCTGACTTGGCAGTTCAGGCTAACTGTTCCCATCATGAAGTGGGTCAAGACTGATTTGCATATGGCTGGGTTTGAACAGGGTTGGTGAAATGAGCAAAAGAACAATGATGGATTTTACCCAGATTTAATAGTGACTTGGGGTGAGTGTCTGAAAAGTTTAAGCGCTCCGTCCATCATCTTCATGTGTTTGCTCAGAACTTGATGATCTTCAAAGATTACGCCCTGTGGTGTCTGGAAAGGATTTCTTAAAGTGGACTAAAAAAAGATGGCTCTATTCAAATGTCAGGCTTCGGGATGCTGTTCAACAGCTGATAACAGGTCGAGATTTAACTGATATCTTGAAGAATAATGTTTTACCACTCCTAGAACTATTTAACTATATCCATCACACACTGCAAAGGTGACTGCTAAATAAAATGATTTACATGTTGAACATTTGAACATAAAAAACGTGAGTTGCACTAAAAGAATTTTCAGGAGCCATGCTTAAAGAAATTTTTTTTCCGTCAACTAGTATTAATTAATATTAGGCTGCAAAGAGACTACAGCTCAGAGCTGCACTGTTTTGGTGGATGGATAGATACATTGTAAACCTTTGTATGTGGAAGCAAGGCCCAGTGTGGACTAACAGTCTTCCAATGTTTGTACCCCAACACACACACTGCAAAGGTGACTGCTGAATAAAATGATTTACATTTTGAATATATGAACATGAACACACACGCTTGACAAATAAAGGTTGAGAAAAAGAATTAAAAAAACAAAATCATGTTGTATTTTAATTGAACGGGTGATAAAATACATGCCACCCAAACAAATAAAACATCACATATTTAATTAGACTAAGAGCCCCAAACCATCTCTAAATCGGAAAAGGCCATTCAAAGGACTCTTAATAAAAGATATTGATACATTTGCAATGAAATGTTAAGTTTTGTAACCCCACTCACATTTGAAAAGGAACTATCCTTTGCAAGCAGAAATACAATGGTCAAAATTAAATTTTGTTTTAATTAACCGTCAAAAAGCAAATCACAAACTAGAAATGGAGCAACAGCTATAAGAATATTTGAAGTATGAACCAGTGGTGCCCCGCCTACATTATGAAGGCTTCCCAGAAAATAAAGATCTTTTTAATTTGGCAATTTCACTTACGACAGAGTAATACCAAAATTCATTAATTGAGTTAGCCAGTCAAAGATGCTTTATTCGGTTTGTAAAGAAAATACAACCATATAGCAATGGGTAAATATGACTTTAGTCCAAATAAAAAACAACATACAGAAAACTTTCTGCCATTGCAAAGCCAACAAAAGTGATACAATCCAGTGCAAAGTGTTGATATGTTATTTACCTTTTGCTTGAAGTTGTCTAAAGTAAGGCACTTTGTGTTATTTCACATCTTACTAGATATGGCACTGTCCTGCCGAGCCTTTTAAGAAATGTTGTGCTGCAATTTTGGTTGCTGCTTTCCATTTTGTGAAAATACAGTACATTTGTCCAAGTGTTTTTGATATTTAACAACTTTCTTTACTATGTAAAGTTAGCTAGTAGGCATAAAATATCTGTGCAGATTATGTTCTATGACTCATATAGCGAAATCGAGTAAAATGCACGAAAATACTCTTCCTCCACATGAAAGAATAGTTTCGACAAGTATCTTTGCGACCAATAAAATGTTTAAGAAATGACCCATGTAATAACACATCAGTTCTTAAAATTCCTAATTGTAGTGTGTCAGAATCATACCTAATTCATGAAAATTATTGAGGTAGGTCACAAATTGCATCTCACTAGTGTTGGAGGCCTTTACAGGGATCATGGCCTGCTGGGGTCAGGAGACCACCACGTCTCTGATTGTTTTTCAATAAAGGAAACTTTTTAAAATGCAGACTGTTTTTCATAAAGAAAAGTATTTAAATAAAAGATTACTTTTTTGTTTATATAAGAGTTGGCAGTGGTCCGCTGAACCACTTCCTACTCTTCAACAAACTATTTTTTTACATTCACTAGGGAGAGGGGGTCCTAAAGGGACCCCTTCCCTTTTGATAATGCATTACTACCTTCTTTGAGGTGTAGGTAAAGTGGCAATGTTTTGCGACAAGATTATAGTCGGACAACTATGATGCATAAGATACTGATCTAGTGTTCGAAATGGATGCTTACAACATCCCATCATTGTATGCACTGTTATCCAACAAACAAAGTGCAAATTACAAGGAACACATAAAACAACAAGATAGCAACCATAGCCCACAAAAGGTATCATGGATTTTGTATAGGCAATGGTTGCAGCCACACACTGCAATTCTGGGGGTGCTACTTTCACTTTAACCAGAGCATATGGAGGAACCAACAAAAATTCAACCTGAGTATAGAATAAGCATCTAACCTATAATTTGCATATGAAATATAAAACGTCAATAGCTTTGGCACACATCCCAGTAACAGAAGTCAATAAACATTATCCTATGCAAACTGAATCCCCCTATTACAAACAGCATGAAGTCAAACTAGCTCCAATAATGGATTATTTGAGGGAACTTGGATTGGTCACTTGGATAGATCAGGCCAAAGGCACCAATCCAACTATCACTATCACATTTCAGAGAGGAATGATTATGACAACACCATGTCTTATAGAACAAAGACAACTAACCCAGTGGAAGTGTGACACAATTCCTTCCAAGGAAAACTTGGAAGAAGCCATCCCACACTCTACTTATTTATAGATATATTTAGTAAAGGCATAAACACAAATCCCATCAAAACTCTTCAACAAACTAAATAAATACACAAACTTCTTGCATTCAAAGTAAGACTATTTGCTAACAAACCAGGACAATCATATCTAGATTCAATAGCAAGATACACACTTTGAAAAATTATACTAAACCACAACACCAGTTAAGTTCCCTAAAACACGAGTTCTCACACAGTATAAATATTGCTAAGGCAACTTTAGAACACCAATCTGAATAAAAATCATTCAAAAGACACAAATATGAATTTAGAACTACATTTCCATAATAAATATGTAAACTTTAATAAATATCCAATACAAAATATCCAACATTACTTTAAATAAACAAACACTTTTCTATCATCTATACAAATATGCTAACACCGTAACAACAATGTATATTTAAACAAAATCAAACATAACATCAAAATAATTAGCATTGCCCATCCAATAGCATCAATAAATAAATGTAATTCAATTTCATAGCTGATGTTCTTGTCAGTGTCATACAATCCCAACATATAATTCCCAACCAAAATCAATAAAAAAGAGCCGCAATATAATGCAGAAATAAACTGTACAAAAATAGAGCACCCACTATGTCTCTAATAATCTGGGAAATACATCCGAAACCAGACAAAAATCAAACAAACACTCCTGGAAAGCTGAAAAATCATGGAAAGAGTCAAACATAATTTTGGTTGAATAAAAAAAAAGGGCAGAGAGGAGAAAAATAAATTCTGACAGCCAAAAATTAAAACTTGTAAAAGAAAAACCACATAAACCCACCTAAAAAAAACCTTAAAACCTTAGTATAGAAAATCACAGTGGAAAAGCAATAGAAGCAATGTAGAATACATAGAATGTACAAATAACCATGGTCTGCCGCAATATCGTAACCTGATATTTACTACACTAAAAGATTTTTTACGTAAAAATATTAAATAAAAATATAAACTATTTTTCGGACATTTTTAAAATATTAAAATGTTTAAAAAAGTATAAGTAGCATAAAAAATGTCATGTTTATTAAAAACGAGTGTACATGTTTAAATAATTGTATAATTATACATTAAAATGTGCGCTATAACTATAAAATATATGCAACAGTAAATATTCCAAATGTTAATTTATTTATTTTTTTTTCACTTTTTTAATTATAATCGTTTCCCCCACAAGAGGAGCATAATTACACACATCATTAAAAAAAACTTAAATATTAATCCCAAAAAATAAAAAAAGTATAATTCCTCCTTTAATAATGACAATCTAACTTCATGAAATAAAACTAATACATCAATATAATCACTGAGCATAGGGAAATTGAAATTCTCCAAATTCCTTTCCTGGAAAATACAAAGTGCCTCTTGAGATAGCCCTGTTCAATCACACATATACCTAATGACCGAGGAATATTCCTTCTACCCAACCCTGCAGTGGAGCCCAGATCTGCTTACCCCCTTTTTTACCTTCCAATTGATATAGGCTCCATTCTATATTACATATGAACTGTAGCCTTGCTAAATATTGCTGAAATGTGGGAGAGGGTAGATTAAGCCATGGTGCTGCTGGGGAAATGAGCCCTACTGCCATTTCTATGTAAAGAAACAGCTGCCCATAGCTACTATCTGATTGTTATGGACTCCTAGCATTATCAGTTGAGATGTTAAGTTCACGTCAAGATGGAGGGCTGTCATCAAAAACCAAGATATATCTTGCTTAGAAAATCTAGAGCTGGACAGAAGTTAAATATATGTACTAAATCTGCCTCATGACTCTGACACCACGGGCAGCAAATACCTGCATTTCCTCCCACCTAGTAATTTTTGCCTGGGTATTCAAAAATAGCATTAGAATGTTGATCATGTGGTCCTGCTGAGAGGAGTAGGGAACCCCCAAGCTCAATTGATCCCTGGAAGCTAAACTGTAATATCTAGCCTATTATGCCACTTTTCGAGGTGTTTCTCCAGATCATGTGGTGGAAGGCCGTTCAAAAAAATGGTAAATTTAACTTATGCTACTGCCAGCCTTATTACAAAGAAGTTCCATCAGTGTTTGTTTAGTGAAACCAATGGCACACCACGTTTCTTTGACCGAAAGTCCCAAACCCGAAGATATTTAAAAAATCCCTCTTATCAATCCCATAGTCTGATTGTAGCTCTCCAAATAACAACATTTTATTTTCAAGAAAGAGGTCACCCAATTTCTCAATCCCACTCACCTCCCGCTTTAGAAAGCAGGATTTTTTAAATATTGCTGGCAAGAGCAGGATCTCCAAATAGAGTGTAATAATTATATCTACCAATGCCAATCTTCTTTTTAACAGTTTCCCAAATCTAAAAGACCGCTTCTAGAGTCTTAATTTTGTCATTTATATAGTAGCTTGGTTCATCCAGCTTTCAAGAGCAGACTTTAGCTTAATCTCATTTTAATAATTCATATGTGGGTGGGACCCCAGCCCCCAATTGATGCCCGCTCTTTCTTCCCCCAAGAAAATACTTGGCATAGGACTAAATAAAACTGCTACACATATCCTCCGTTGACTTATATTACCTATTTTCAAACTCTAGAAGGATGGCCCTAAAGAGGTACAGGGACGTTGGTAGGAATAGCATTTTAATCACATTGCACCAACCAATATTCGAAAGATAAAGATTATCCATCCCCCTAAAATCCTTTCTTGCTTTATCAATTACTGGGGCAAGATTTAATCCCACAATCTAATCTATGTTAGGAGTAATATTTATCCCTAATCCAGTTTTACCCAATCGTCAACAACCAACTGAGTCTTTTCACGGTTCAGGGAGTAGCCAGAAAATCTCCCAAAATCTAAAGCTTCCCTTTCTACTTCCTTAATCTCCTCTCTAAGGTTTGGAGTCACAATGGCAATATCATTGGCATGTGCCAGAACTTTCGTTCGTGTTGCCGCCCTGGAGATTCCTTCCTCTTAATCGATGCATGAGATTCCAACTTTCATATAAAAGTTTCTATATAGAGAGCAACCAATAAGGGTGATGAGGGACACCCCTGCCTTGTGCCTCTCATTATATGAAAAGGATGAGACTGCCCACCCATGGTTCGTAACTTGGTCTTAGAATTTTTATAGACTAGTTGTATAGCTCTTATGAAGCCAGGCCGATATTATACCACTTTAAGACCCCCCCACAACTTATCCCAGGTTACCCAGTCAAAAAGCATTTTTGTCATTAACAAAGCCAAAGCCATGGGATCACCTGACACTGACACCACACTGAATAATGTTATAACTCGGCAGATATGAATAGTAGTTCCTCTCCCAGGGATAAACCTGTGTTGTCTTGAAGAAACCAATTTACAAATAACCTGGCTTAACCTTTACACTAAATATTTTGAGTAGAGCTTAGTGTCACTATTAATTAGAGTAATAGGTCTATAAGACCCAGGGTCTTGAGGAAGGTTCCCTTTGTTTTTAAATACTGATATAATAGTAGTGGTTAAAACATGCGGGCCAGGTTAGCCTCTTTATACCTCTTGTAGGATTTCAACCATGTCTACCTTTTGAACCTGAAAGAAGACCTTATAAATTCTATGAAGGAATTTTATCCATGCCCACTGCTTTTCTGGCAGGCCGGGCCTTAAGTGCCTTTGGTTTTCTCATTACATAAGGAGGCATCCAGAAATGTGCGCTCATCAGAGTCAACCCTACATCCGATGTTTACCTACAAGAACCTTAACATTTCATTCTCTTCACCTTCCCCTTCGACTTGATACAAATCCTTATAAAACTCCTGAAACACCTTGCTAGCTGATACATTATTAATAGCAGATATCACTACCACCAACTTACCCTGAATTTCTTTCAAGTCCTCCCCCTCCATAACAGCTATGATCAACTGTGCCTCTAAATTAATTGGTTCCTTATATTTACTCATCAAAATCGAGATTGATTTTTTTGTCAATTTAAACTGAAGCTAAAAGTTTCCCTCCTTATACCCACTTTCAATGCGTCCCATACTCCACCAGCCGGGGAGCTCCCTCTGTTATTATCCAAAAATTCAGGGATCCATTTATTCATATGATGATATACTCTTCATTCACTAATGGCTCCCTTTTGGATGCCCAAGTCTGCGCCCTGTTTTTCCCACCCTGAAACTGGGTTTTAATGACAAAGGGGTTGAAATCTGACATAACTCAAGGATATTTCTCAATCTGTATCCCAGTGACCAAACTAAGAGAAGTAAAAAAAGAATGTAATCTAGCATGCTTTGGATGGGGGGGGATTCATAAAAATTATAACCCTGGTCTGATGCCTTGACTTTCTGTCAGGAATCTACCAAAGCATGATTATTCTTTAAATGATGAAGGGGACAAGAGACCCTTGGCTCCTTGCCTCAATATTGTTTTTGTGTGAAATCAGCTAGTCCACTTACCACCTACTAGACTCATGTTTAAATCTCCACACAGTATAATTGATGCGGGACATAAGGCATCAAGGCCAATTCAATATTCAAATAATCCAACACATGGAGGTCATCTGAGTTTGATCCATACACTGAACAAAGAATGAACATTCCAATACCAAACTGGATTTCTACTAACACCCATGTCCCATATTTATCAGAAGTACTGCATTTAGAAATAAAAGGTATTCCTGTGTGCAAAGATTGTCACCCCGTATACCTGTTCCTTGTGTAGTTTATGCCACCAACATGAAGCCCTCAAGATTCCCCCCAAAAAATCTTGAACCCTCTATGTGCATTTCTTGCATACAAAGGATATATTTCCGTAAATCCTTCAGCCCTTCTGCAAAAGTCCTCCTTTTTGCTCTATCGTTCGAGCAACAGATATTGACCGTAGCTATACGCAGCTTGGTTATTCCATGTTCTGGTCCCACCCCATATATTAATCCTTTTTCATTAATCCTGAAACAAATAGAGACAAATAAAAAAAATCCCCCCAAAATGTTTGTAATTATTGAAAAACAATGAACAGTAAAAATGGTATATACTAAAAGAGTTTAAATAATGTGTATAACAAATAAATGTAAAAAAGATAGTTAAAATCAATATTAATAAGCAAACAATGAATTTAATACATTTTAAACACATAAACAAATGCTAACAGTTTGCGGGTATCACATTTACTATTCCCAATAAAAACGTGCATATTGTTGAAAGTATTATACTTTAGGGAAAATCTAATTTACGACTACCACGCCAAACTTCAACACATTAGTAAAAATGGATGTTGTAGAGGGTTAGAATTAATATCCTGACTACAAATGTAACCACACTGGACAAAGCAATGGACTTTAGGAGTTCAAGTGTACTTTTCAAACTAACTAGTGTTTCAGTGGTGTTTGCATGATTACGTGTCTGCGCTCATGCCCATGCCTCAGCTGCAAGCTCCCAGTGGCAGGATTTCCAGGGGTTTGATAGTTTCACTGCAGAAGGCTGTCCTCTGCAGGGAATGACACACAGGACCCTGGATTCTGACTCCTAATTTTGGCAAGGGCATTCTGGGAGGGTTGTCCATCACTAAAATGGAACCAGAACATGGGTTGGCGCTACATGTGCGTTAGCACAATTATGTGGGGGAAGGAGTAAAGGATTAGGATTATAACTCATCATAGTTCTGCATTTCAGTACCTGCTAGTTTCAGCTTGGTAAAGGATGGGCTGTGGTCAGAACACAGCAAGGACTCTGATCACCTCAACTCAACACTAGCACTAATTTCAGATAAATCAAAATTGCCAGACGATAATTTCACTATAGTCATTGTTTCACCTCTATCACTGAGAACACAGGACAGTTTTAAAACTACTATATCGTCCCCACAATCTGGAAACAATGCCACTCAACTTGTAACTAAACTACAAATCGGGGGAAAAAAGGATGATATTTTATATCAATAGAACATACTTAAATTAATAGGGCACCTTCCAGAACTTCAGCAGATTAATTCGAACAGTTTGGTAAGAGTGCAATTAATACAGCGTAATCATTTGGATGGCTACATCATACATATAACTTGGGGCCCCATTTCGATGTCGGGCGGAAGGTCATCTGACAGGTCATCGGTGTTGGTCAGCCCAACATCTGAGGCATCACTCCGACCACTGCATTAGGATACAAGCGGTCCGACCAATGACTTCGAGGGAATCCGTTCCACCTCAGACAGGCTCAAGAAGCCCGTCCGGGTAGAGGGTGAATCGTAATCCCCAAAATGGAGGCAGTGCCTGCTCAGGCACAGCCGCGGGGATTGCGATGCACGTTTCCGACAGCCTTTCTGTGGTGGTCTGATCGCTGTAGAAAGACTGTTGGATACTGATTTTAGGGGCCCCTAGCATGGCCCCTATCCTTCTGTGGCCTCCACTATGAGGCCAGGAGGGCCCCTGTGGTGCCCACACAAAACTTCCTTGCATTGTGTGGCAGGCACCGTATGGTACCTGCCACGGGGTGCATGTATGTTTAAAAAGTGTACGTTTTTCAGCTGCAGTTTGTGCTGCAGCCCGCAGCACAAGGCGCAATAGGAAATAGCTTCCTAATTAGGGAAGTTGGATCGCCGACTCCTTGTCGGGCAGTCCCATTTCTGACGCGATGCCGGTCGTTTGCTCATCTGACTGGCATCGTAATGAGGCCCTTGGATAGCTGAATCTAGTGCCACAAAATGTGGGCTAGAGGAACAAACCTGGAGGAATGGTGAACAATGCCTCACATGTCAAGAAGGCAAAATATCAATTTATATTACGAGGTCAGCGCCCCTTGCTACTCCACAGAATAGGAATCATCACCAGAAAACATAAACACATGGAAAAACTAATGATTACTACTAATATGACCCTGCAGACAGAAGAATAACAAAGAAACTGCATCTGAAGAAAACTAAGACAGCTAATAAAACCTTCAAGCTCCTTAGAAGGTGACATTTCCATTAAACATGCAAAAAATTATACAATCAAGTTCTCAATGGGATACATTTCAAGCAACAACAAGAAGCATGGGCCAAAATGATCACTTAAATCAACTCAACTTAATCTAATGTATGTTGATCCCTGGTCAGACACAGAACAACTTTGCACAGAATATCAAAAGACAAAGTCATCTCACAGGAGAAATGGTGAAACTCATGTGTAGATACTGTATTCAAGTAACATTATATCATGAAGCCTCAATATACCATTTATTAACACAACATTAGTCATGTCAGAAAAGAACATTCTTTCTTTGATAAGGAAATGCTGAACTTCTAGGGCCACAGGTCCTAATGGGCTGTGTGTTATCATCATAAAGCATGAACCTAATCTATGGAGTTTTCTCTTATGTCAGCTATTTTACAACATTTTACTATTCAGTGTAATTCCGCTTTTATGTAAAGGATTGATACTACATCCCATATATAAAAAGGGATCAAGAAGTGACTAAAAAAATAACGCCTTATTGCTCTTTTAGATCGCAATGACAAAATCTTCGCAACATACTTTTAGGAGAAGCTAGAAAACTGGGCCAATGAAAGAAGATTAATACGTTTAAACCAAACATGGTTTCAGAAATGTTGCTCATCAAAGGACAACATTTCAACCATGACACTGTCGGCACAGAAAGCCATTGACAGAAGCTTCACCCCTACATACTTGTTACGTATATTAAAATACCAAGTTTGATTAAGTAAATCAAAATCCTCTTTTGAACAAATTACCGAACTGGGGAATTGGCCTCCTCATTACTCTGCAAATGAAATTATCAAGCAAAAATATCATATCACCAACAATTTAAACACAGGATGGACTAAAGCTGAGCTGCATTCTGACACAACTATTTTTATATATTTATGAATTAGTCGCCCACCTTGACCCAACCAATTGTCTTCCATCGAAGCTGGGGCAGCAAGCAATAACCCACCTAGCTTATGCAGATGATGTAGTAATCTTCTCATTAACATTGAAAGATCTTTAACACCATTTATGAAGACATCACGACTATAACCTTGCAAATAGCCTTATGATTAATCAGTCTTAAATGGAAGTAACATGTTTTGGTAAGTTCTGCAAGCTGTGGAGCTTTCATCAGAAATTGGTAAAGTAATATTTGAAAAAGTAAACCATTAAGGGTATTAAGGCATACTTATTAATGAAAAATTTACCTGGGCCCAGCACATTATTTTACAGAAGAAAGAGCAAGGATAGTTACCAAATCTGTCAAAATGTTTGTATGGATCTATGGAGGGAGAGACATAGGCCAGTCAATTAATGTATTGATCAAAAACAGTAGTCCCACTCTTCTTTATGCATCTTCTGTACTCAACAAATAAAATAATAACTAGACTAAACATAGTTTATATGTAAAACATAGACCTCTGTAAGATTTATGCTCTGCAAAGCCACATATTAAATTATGTCTGGAATTACATTTTACATCCTTGTCGATCCACTATACAGGAGCCAAACTAAATTACATCAGTGAATCAGAAAGAGAAACACTAATATAACAAAGTGACTAAGGGCCTTATTACGGGTTTGGCGGTACTTCTGCGGTGCCACCACCGCGCCATCCGCAGGAGAACTGCCAAAGCCATAGTGGGCCCAACCGCCAGATTGCAATAGTAATGTATGGCAGGGGAGCAATGCTGCGGTGGTCTCACAGCGGTGGGCTGTTAGGCTTATAGGAGAGCCTAACATGAAGCCTGCTGCTGTGACAGTGCCTGCAGCATGTTCCTAAACGGTGTGGCATGCAAGCAACAACGCCCAGGAACAGGGGTGTAATTCCAATGCACCCCCAGGCCCATGAGCAGCACGGGCCCTTTAAGGGCCCCTTTATTTGCCTCTCCATCTCCCTTTCCATTGCAGGTTCACTGCCATGGAAAGGGCGTTGGACAGGCAACTCAGAATATGCTCACCTGTGCTACCGCGGCACCATCAGCATATTACTGCTCCTGACAGCTGTGCCACCACCACGGGATCTTGGATCCCCGGCAGATGCATCAGTCATGTGGTGATCCAACCACCACACTTGCAATACTGCTGGCGGGCCCGCAGTATTGTGGTGGTCAGACCGCCATTGTGAGCACTGTGGTTCTATGGCTCACCGTACTTGTGATAAGTCCATTATTCTGAAGGAGCTATAATAAAATCACAAAGCAGTGGGTTTAGATTTTCCAAAACTCACCAAATTGATTGACAAACAAAAACTTACCACAGTTAAGTGCTTGACTGCGAAGGAATACTTGTAAAAAACAAGAAGTAAAATACTCTTGGGAAACAGCTGCATTTCTTTGTGTTGGGGAAGTGTTCCCTGGGTGAAGCATGTGCATTGCTATGCATCCACCCATGGATTTTGATGCAAACCCAGATTTCCTAAAGGCAGTAAACCTGGGTTTATGCCTACCCGAGACTGGAGTAACAAGAGTAAATATCTCAATTTCTCCTTGTTACTTCCTCCATCTATGGGAGGAATATGCTTGTAAGGATTGTTTTTATGCAGGAAGGTAATACAGGTACTGTTGTAGCATGAGTCAGGTGTGCCTGCGTTGGTGCTAGGGTGCCTGAAGTGTGCCAGTGCTATGTGAGGGCAAAAATGCCCCATATCTTTATAGATATGGGGCACCTGATCTCTCTCCCTTTCATGCAAAGCAGCACAGCAAGGTGCCTTGTTGCATTGCATTGCATGAAAGGTTAGTAAATCTGGTCCAGAATTTCTGGATCTTTGCAACAAGAACACGGAACTAAACAATCGCACCACATGTGTGACATAGAACGTACCACCAACAATTCACAAAGAGGTAGAAAGTGCATCAATTCAAGGAGCAACTCCAAAAACATTAACAAGGAACTTCCCACATCCAGTACCCTCTGACTAAGGAGCCACCCCTCTCTTTCCCTTCCCATTTTAGCAGTCTAAAATTCTCCTTTAAATTGGATTCCATGTGCAGGCTCCACTGAATTCTAGCTAGATCTGTGCTTTTCAAATACCATACTCAGATGCACATAGGCTTTTTAGGCAACAATAATAGACTGCATCATTATATTAGAAAATCCCTATACAGGGGAGGGCCCTCTGTGAACTACACACACTCAAATGTGTGTGAGCATATGGCTTACTACAAAGCAAGAGTATATTAGTTTACATTTTTTTTTGGCCAATGCAGGGCTAAACATTATTATCTGATCTGCTTCCAGTGTTACCAATAAAAGATTTAAGCACATACAATTTCACTTGATTTATTAAACTAATGAATTCATTTTATTATGAGTGATTAAATATATTTTACTTTCAACAGCATAAGAATCGGAAGAGGAAAGCAAGGCTATAATCTGAAAATAACTGGAAAGATGCAGTAAGTTCATTAACTTGCCTACACTTGTGCATCATAAAAACCTTATTAAAAATTACTCCCTTGCCTGCTGTATTAGCTTCTTTATGAGGTAATTTCTTCATATAGTAATAAGATTTTTCTTTTACTCTCCAGTGCATATTAAACCCACTAATCTTCTTTTATAAACTATAGTCTCAGTCACTAGCTCAATTTACTCACTTTAAAGATACACTTCTATTAATATTAAAGGTAGGAAATGCAAATATGAACTTTGCAAAATATGTGTTCAGATTTATAGCCGGCAGATTTAGCCCTGTGTTGCAATTGCACAAAAGGGACAAGGCTGTAAATGTGGTCTGTGCTTGATGACAAAACAAACACATGTGTTCTTCAAGGGGTAATTATGAAAACCCCATTACTATGCAGCGTGTGAACGAATGGAATGAAATGCAAAAAGCGTTTCTCTCATCAGCAGACACATGCATAATAGAATAAAAAAATAATAATCATGTGACATTTCTAAAACGCATCATGGATGCCTATTTGAAAAAGTATAGATAACTTACGACATACGATGGGTATAGATATGCCCTGCTATAAAATACAAATATTTTGCTAATTCATTTCATCAGAAACTGGCAGACATGAATCAATTCACACGCAGAATGATGAATTATGCCGGATTCCACACCCGGAGATGTGCTTACTCTATCAAAGCCTAGGAATAGGTAAACTGAGAACTTTCTGAAAATAAATTGTTTTGAGGATAAAAAGAATAGTTAGAATTTCTCTGTTTCTAACATACCCTCCATAAATGGACATATGGTGAGCTTACCCAAGCGCTGTACACCAGGTACACCTGGACCAATGTTGTTTTAAGCCTGGCAAATCATTGCAAAATCTTAGATAATTCCAATTATATCACAACTGTGGCTCCCTTATGAGTCCCCCAGATATAGGTGTTCGGATACCAGAGGACAGAATTCACCAGCACCTGTTTCTAAGTATTATGAGTTATTTCCCCCAGAATGGTGAATAATTGTCAGACGCAGAAAGTTTTTCCCAGTCTGGGGAAAAAGCGTATGCAAATCAGCACACATTTACCATCTGCTTTGAATAGATGGCAATGTGTGAGGAAGACAAGGCCTCTCTTGGCTGTGGCGTATGGGATGGAGGGCAACGTGGAAGTCACTTAATTTATTTTGAAGTTTGTTAAAGCGCTGAAAACCATCAGGAGAACGATTTACACCACCATTTGAAGAAATATAATGAATCAGCAATAGTAAGATTGTATGGAACAATTAAGCTATAGCCAAATGGCCCTGTATACTTAAAAAATATGATAAAGCCTATGAGGAGTTAACACAACTGGATATAAACAACTGATCCATATGGTAAATCACTAGATTTAGGTGCCTAACTTTAGACATACAGATATCTGTAGTTAGGTCTGTGTGTAATTTTTAGTATCCAAGTGTAATCTTTCATACATCACTGGTATCAAAAAACTGGTAGGTTACTCAATTTCCTGTTTCCTTACATCTATTCTGACAGCCTAGCTTTATCAACACAAGACTTTGTCTGAGCAAATATCTCTTGTGGTAACTGTGAAACTCGAAATGCGCCCCAAGACTTGAGAGCCTGGATGGACAATAAACACAAATACCTTGGCACTAGTGTTTTCGAATCCTGTTTTTCACAAGTACATCCCTCAAGTATGTTTCCTTCACACTAAGGGCCCGATTATTCCTTTCCGACTGAGCCATTCCGATAGACTCGGTCGGAAAGGAAACCGACTTGGATTTCCGGATAGCTTACGAAGGGCTCGGAGAGCCCGTCTGCCGTCCGGAAATCCTTCAGTACTCCCCCGGCCGCCTCTTTATGACCGAGGTAGTATGATGACAGTTTTCCACTGCCTTTTCATGCCAGTGTTTCTGGCACGAAAAGGCAGTCAGAAACTGTCTTTCGGGGGCCCCAGTAGGGCCCCCATGGGTGTGAGGCCACTGAATGGTGGCCTGGGGAACCTACGGTGCCCCTCGGTTGATCCCTGCACACGGTGGCAGGCACCTTGGGGTGCCGGCCACAGGGTGCAGGGATGAACTGCCCCCTTCATTTCACAATGCGGGCATGCATTCCACTCGAAATGCATGCTCCCATTATGATACATACAAGTGCGACCGAACAGGTTTCAGTCCCATCGTACTTGCAGGGCCCTAACCGACGACAGTAGGTTGGTCGGTCACATTTCCTGGCCTATGTCGGACGGACTCAGCCCCTTAATGGGACAGTCAACTTTCAAAAGCAAAAGCTGTTTGAGATCATTTATGTGCAGGAACGGATATTGAAAATGGAGATCTCGCAAAACAATGCATTGCAAAATCTCCAATATTCGCGTGGACAGCAGTACTTCTGTAGCATGTAAAAAACCACAAGTTCTTCTGCGAAATAAGCATGCTATTTGAGGAAAGAGCTACTCACCTTTGCATAACACCTACATGCAATGTGTTATGTCCATAAACCAAGCAACACGTAGATCCAGTTCAGTGGTTTATTTAACAGACAACCCTTGGCATCAGCAGGAATGTACACAACTTTCCCGCAACCATCCTGCTCCTCAATATGCTCCCAACATTGTCCCTGTGAGCTCACCACCCTACATTGCACTTGGGAGCTCACGACGCTCCATGACCTCATGCCACTCTATCTACTGACCTCACACAATCTTTAGAACAAGCATATCATAACACAATGCTGAGAATCAATATGGTAAGGATATGGAAATGAAACATAAGCCAGTAAATATACAACATGTGTAAATGTTTTGTTATGTAGTCTTGGAGGTTTTGTGAATCAGTTCAACAGAGATAAATCCTTTAATGTGTGAGTATGAGTGCAAGTGTACGGAGGAATATATGGCTTTATGGTAAATTGATTCAGGTATCATTGTTGTGTTTTACAATCAACTGTTCAAGTGAAAGGCTTACTCATCACACCAAAAACCAGCCTTGTGGGTGCCTTCAAAAATATATTCAGCTAAGAATATGTCAGATGTACTAAGCCTTTTAACTTTTGCAAAAGTTCCAATTGGTTTGCAAATTGTTGCAAAAAGCTTTCTCCTAAGTACTTATCCCATTTTAGGAGCTGGGAAAGTTTTTCTGATTCCTAAAATATAATCAAACACCCCTTCCAAATATAGAATTGGTGTGAGAAATTGGGTTGTTGGTTGAGTGGGGTGTTAACCCTTCTCAAGCAACAGCCGCAATCCATGTCAGGGTGAAACACATAAGTCACTAAATGAACCAATGCTTGACCTTCTGGTAGCTTAGCACAAAGCAGTTAGGCTTAACTGAGAGGCAGTGTGTAAAGTATTTATGCAGCGCACAAACAGTAATAAAGTGAAAACACAACACAAGAAAAACCCCACACAAATTTAGAAACATGAACTAAATGTTAATAAAGTAATTAACACAACATTTCAAAACCCCAATCAGTAGTTTCAGGGTAATGAATTTCTAAAGTTTAAGGTCAAAACTAGTGCCTAAAAGATCAAAACGGCAACTGCAAATATCTAGTTGCAAAAGACCAGGTCAAAGTTGAAAAATATGGTCAAGCGCGATGGAATGCAGGCCAGATAGAAAGAGTGGATTGGGCCCACTCGCCGCTTACCTATGGACCTATTTTTTAGAGAATTTTCTGGGATGGTAAAGTTCAGTGGGGCAAGGCAGCAGGCGATGTCCAAGGAGGGGGCGTCATCATTGGGAGGTGCTAGCCGAAGTCACAGTGAAGATTCGTACATTCGGAATTAGTCTCTTTTTTGAAAGTTGAAAATCTGGAGACTGTAGTTGCTGAGACTTCCAGAAGGCCAGATACCCCTTTGGTGAAAGACCACTGAACAGGATTTGCTGCTGCAGAGAAAAAGCAAAGCTGGAGCTTGCGCAAAGTCAGGCTGACTGGAGAATCTCCTTGGGTGGATAGACAAGCATGTTGGTCTCGTTCTTCTTTCGGTTCCAAGAGTAACTAAAGTAAAAAAATGTCCAAGTCCCACATTTTAGATTTTATCTAAATAGAACCCTTTAGCACCATCACGAAGCGTCCAGGATTGGAGGAGTACCACTTAGAGGGGTCATGACTCAATCAGACTGAGTCCTGGTGCGGATTCAAGATGCTTAATGCCTTTTCTGTCCCTGAGGTTTTGATCAGGATGTCAGTCAACTAGCCCTTGGAGACACTCTGGTAGTCCTGGGTTCAAGTGACGGAACAGGGCTCAAGCAGCAGGGCAGGCCTCTGAGGGTTCAAGGCAGGGTCCAGGCAGCAAAACAGTCCTTCCAGGTGCAACAAAGCAATCTTGTGATGTACAGAGCAGGGGTGACAAGTCCTTTGTGTCAAGGCAGAGCTCAGTCTATCAGGTTGCATGTGGGGTTGAGGCCAGCTCCACCCCCATCCTGCCAGGCACACCTAATCCCTCTATTGTGTGGATGTCTGGAGGAATAAATAGATTCCAACTGCCAACCACACCCAGTCATGTGACCCAAGGACAGTCTGCAGGCACCAATGGTTAGAGCAGAATAATGGCAAGTTTCTAAAAGGGGCATGTTCAAAATTACAATTTAAAATCTGATGGTATTATTAAAGAGGATTTTTAATTACAATTTCTCAGATCACAAACATGAAATGCTTACCTGGGCCCAATCAAAAGTTAGCACTGATTAAGTGTAATAAGACAACCCAAAGTTATCCTATGGAAGAGGTAGGCATCACAGTTGTGAACAACTAATTTGGGGGGGGGATTCATTACCAGGACTTGTGAAGCTTAAAGGTGCATGTCCAACTTTTTAATTACACCACACTGTTCCCAATGGACTACCTAGACCTTACCTTAGGGGTGACTTATGTGCAATAAAAAGGAAGTTTATTCTTTTGCAAGGGGGTTTAATTGCAGGTTAAAACAAGATTCAGGCTGCAATGGCAGACCTGACATATATTTGAAATGGCTAACCAAAATGGGTGGCACAATAAGTGCTGCAGGCCCACTAGTAGCATTTAATATATACACCCTGGGGATATGGTATATCACCCTACAAGGGGCTTATAAGTAACTTAAATGTGCCTATCAACATAATTCGAGTTTACCATGTTTAAAGGAGAGAGCACTAGCACTTTAACACTGGTTAGCAGTGGAAAAGTTCACAGAGTTCTACGGCCAACAAAATTGAATTTCAGCAAAAAGGGAAGGTTAAAGGCAAACTGTTTTGGGGAAGATCACCCTAAGGTTGACAGGTCTAGCAATTGGTATCTTATATATCAGTGTTTTGCAGCTGATATTAGGTCGCTAAACATCAATAATATATCAACACCTCAAACGTAGTGGCAACAGGGAGGGTTCCCCTGAGAACTCCTTCCCCATTGTGTATATAAACAATGATTATTGAAAAGTAGGCAGTCATCCAGGGGAACAATGCCAATTCTTAAATAAACGTAAAAAACTGAAACCGTTGTTTAAAACACAGCCCTATTTACTTAACTTTACTTAATGCTCTTTCTTGAAAATCAGTCACGGACAGGGTGTCTTGCTGACCCTTGCAGGCTACCATTCCTGTGACTATGGGCAATTAGATTGAGGTGCAATTTGAGTCATGCCTAATAAATATTAATGAGGTTGGTCAGATTTTCACTCAAACGTATTCTGCTTTTTAAAAACGGACCTAATGGTACATAGCTAATTTCATAAAAATATTTATTGGTCACCAAAAATACTGGCTGCAAATTGTGACCAACTAATAGAACAGCTAGTCTAATAGTACACCTTGCTCGATAGTTTTAAATGTATGGTTCCAACGCATTGTCATACTTAATTTACAGATTGTTGCTCATTTTGGTATAAAATTGATGAAAACTCTCATTCTGTGAAATATTGTGTGCAACTTCTTATGAAAGGTTTTCTGTTTAATGTCTTTATCTATGCAATGTTTGCACCCTCTCGGCTAAAATGTCAATTCCCTAATATAGATATTTTCTGCAAACTCCGACATCAAAACTGTTGTAGCAATAAACACATAAAAGAGTACTTACATATTTCAATAGCTCAACACCCACTGTGCAAGCTATAAATATATGCCTTTTCTACTTGCAACCAAACTAATCCAGAATGCGGTGTGAATGCATGCAGATCTGTGCTGCTTTGGTGCACTGGGCATGTCCAAGTGTGTAATTTACCATAGAATGACATATCAGCATAGACGTTAAAAAAGAAGAGGGATTTATGGCCAGTAACCACATGTAACATTTAGATGGTATGCGGTCCTGCAATCCATGAATAAATATGAAAATATATAAGGATTCACGGAAATGATTACAGTATAAGCAACTACTGGCGCGGTATTCATTATTAATTTAAGCACAGTTCGGCATTCTCCTGATGTTGTTGCAATATGTGTAGGCTATAAAATGTATGCCATGTAATTCCCCTTGCTGTAATGGATGGGCAGTGCCTCGCATCTCAGCCTATACAAAAGGGGATGATGGACGGAGCGCTTGAACAAATCAAACACTCACCCCCAGTCAACTGATCTGGGTTTAATCCATCACCATTCTTTAGTTCACTCAGCCACCCCAGTTCAGACATGGCTATATGCAAATCAGTCTGACCCTGTGCCCCATGGGAACAGTCCAGCCCGAACTGCCAAGCCATGTCTTCCCTGGACCGGAAACAAGCATCCTGGGACCGGTTTCGGATTCATAATCCTCATCAGCCAGGCTATCTTGAATCCAGTGGCCAAGTGAACAAGGGACTCACGTCTGAGCATACCCTGCCACACTTAGGGCGAACAAAGCGATACAAAAGGGGATGATGGACGGAGCGCTTGAACAAATCAAACACTCACCCCCAGTCAACTGATCTGGGTTTAATCCATCACCATTCTTTAGTTCACTCAGCCACCCCAGTTCAGACATGGCTATATGCAAATCAGTCTGACCCTGTTCCCCATGGGAACAGTCCAGCCCGAACTGCCAAGCCATGTCTTCCCTGGACCGGAAACAAGCATCCTGGGACCGGTTTCGGATTCATAATCCTCATCAGCCAGGCTATCTTGAATCCAGTGGCCAAGTGAACAAGGGACTCACGTCTGAGCATACCCTGCCACACTTAGGGCGAACAAAGCGATACAAAAGGGGATGATGGACGGAGCGCTTGAACAAATCAAACACTCACCCCCAGTCAACTGATCTGGGTTTAATCCATCACCATTCTTTAGTTCACTCAGCCACCCCAGTTCAGACATGGCTATATGCAAATCAGTCTGACCCTGTGCCCCATGGGAACAGTCCAGCCCGAACTGCCAAGCCATGTCTTCCCTGGACCGGAAACAAGCATCCTGGGACCGGTTTCGGATTAATAATCCTCATCAGCCAGGCTATCTTGAATTCAGTGGCCAAGTGAACAAGGGACTCACGTCTGAGCATACCCTGCCACACTTAGGGCGAACAAAGCGATACAAAAGGGGATGATGGACGGAGCGCTTGAACAAATCAAACACTCACCCCCAGTCAACTGATCTGGGTTTAATCCATCACCATTCTTTAGTTCACTCAGCCACCCCAGATCAGACATGGCTATATGCAAATCAGTCTGACCCTGTGCCCCATGGGAACAGTCCAGCCCGAACTGCCAAGCCATGTCTTCCCTGGACCGGAAACAAGCATCCTGGGACCGGTTTCGGATTCAGCCGGGCTGAAGACGGCTGAAATGCCAGAAACCGGTCCTCGGAAGCTTGTTTCTGGTCCAGGGAAGGCATGGCTTGGCAGTTTGGGCTGGACTGTTCCCATGAGGCACAGGGTCAGACTGATTTGCATATGGCCATGTCTGAACTGGGGTGGCAGAGTGGGCTAAAGAACGGTGATGGATTAAACCCAGATCTGTTGACTGGGTGTGAGTGTTTGATTGGTTCAGATGCTCTGTCCATCACCACCCCCTTTTGTACCACTTTGTTCGCCATAAGTTGGCAGGGTATGCTCAGACGTGAGTCCCTTGCTCACTTTGCCACTGGATTCAAGCAAGCCGGGCTGAAGACGGCTGAAATGCCAGAAACCGGTCCTCGGAAGCTTGTTTCTGGTCCAGGGAAGGCATGGCTTGGCAGTTTGGGCTGGACTGTTCCCATGAGGCACAGGGTCAGACTGATTTGCATATGGCCATGTCTGAACTGGGGTGGCAGAGTGGGCTAAGGAACGGTGATGGATTAAACCCAGATCTGTTGACTGGGTGTGAGTGTTTGATTGGTTCAGATGCTCTGTCCATCACCACCCCCTTTTGTACCACTTTGTTCGCCATAAGTTGGCAGGGTATGCTCAGACGTGAGTCCCTTGCTCACTTTGCCACTGGATTCAAGCAAGCCGGGCTGAAGACGGCTGAAATGCCAGAAACCGGTCCTCGGAAGCTTGTTTCTGGTCCAGGGAAGGCATGGCTTGGCAGTTTGGGCTGGACTGTTCCCATGAGGCACAGGGTCAGACTGATTTGCATATGGCCATGTCTGAACTGGGGTGGCAGAGTGGGCTAAAGAACGGTGATGGATTAAACCCAGATCTGTTGACTGGGTGTGAGTGTTTGATTGGTTCAGATGCTCTGTCCATCACCACCCCCTTTTGTACCACTTTGTTCGCCATAAGTTGGCAGGGTATGCTCAGACGTGAGTCCCTTGCTCACTTTGCCACTGGATTCAAGCAAGCCGGGCTGAAGACAGCTGAAATGCCAGAAACCGGTCCTCGGAAGCTTGTTTCTGGTCCAGGGAAGGCATGGCTTGGCAGTTTGGGCTGGACTGTTCCCATGAGGCACAGGGTCAGACTGATTTGCATATGGCCATGTCTGAACTGGGGTGGCAGAGTGGGCTAAAGAACGGTGATGGATTAAACCCAGATCTGTTGACTGGGTGTGAGTGTTTGATTGGTTCAGATGCTCTGTCCATCACCACCCCCTTTTGTACCACTTTGTTCGCCATAAGTTGGCAGGGTATGCTCAGACGTGAGTCCCTTGCTCACTTTGCCACTGGATTCAAGCAAGCCGGGCTGAAGACGGCTGAAATGCCAGAAACCGGTCCTCGGAAGCTTGTTTCTGGTCCAGGGAAGGCATGGCTTGGCAGTTTGGGCTGGACTGTTCCCATGAGGCACAGGGTCAGACTGATTTGCATATGGCCATGTCTGAACTGGGGTGGCAGAGTGGGCTAAAGAACGGTGATGGATCAAACCCAGATCTGTTGACTGGGTGTGAGTGTTTGATTGGTTCAGATGCTCTGTCCATCACCACCCCCTTTTGTACCACTTTGTTCGCCATAAGTTGGCAGGGTATGCTCAGACGTGAGTCCCTTGCTCACTTTGCCACTGGATTCAAGCAAGCCGGGCTGAAGACGGCTGAAATGCCAGAAACCGGTCCTCGGAAGCTTGTTTCTGGTCCAGGGAAGGCATGGCTTGGCAGTTTGGGCTGGACTGTTCCCATGAGGCACAGGGTCAGACTGATTTGCATATGGCCATGTCTGAACTGGGGTGGCAGAGTGGGCTAAAGAACGGTGATGGATTAAACCCAGATCTGTTGACTGGGTGTGAGTGTTTGATTGGTTCAGATGCTCTGTCCATCACCACCCCCTTTTGTACCACTTTGTTCGCCATAAGTTGGCAGGGTATGCTCAGACGTGAGTCCCTTGCTCACTTTGCCACTGGATTCAAGCAAGCCGGGCTGAAGACGGCTGAAATGCCAGAAACCGGTCCTCGGAAGCTTGTTTCTGGTCCAGGGAAGGCATGGCTTGGCAGTTTGGGCTGGACTGTTCCCATGAGGCACAGGGTCAGACTGATTTGCATATGGCCATGTCTGAACTGGGGTGGCAGAGTGGGCTAAAGAACGGTGATGGATTAAACCCAGATCTGTTGACTGGGTGTGAGTGTTTGATTGGTTCAGATGCTCTGTCCATCACCACCCCCTTTTGTACCACTTTGTTCGCCATAAGTTGGCAGGGTATGCTCAGACGTGAGTCCCTTGCTCACTTTGCCACTGGATTCAAGCAAGCCGGGCTGAAGACGGCTGAAATGCCAGAAACCGGTCCTCGGAAGCTTGTTTCTGGTCCAGGGAAGGCATGGCTTGGCAGTTTGGGCTGGACTGTTCCCATGAGGCACAGGGTAAGACTGATTTGCATATGGCCATGTCTGAACTGGGGTGGCAGAGTGGGCTAAAGAACGGTGATGGATTAAACCCAGATCTGTTGACTGGGTGTGAGTGTTTGATTGGTTCAGATGCTCTGTCCATCACCACCCCCTTTTGTACCACTTTGTTCGCCATAAGTTGGCAGGGTATGCTCAGACGTGAGTCCCTTGCTCACTTTGCCACTGGATTCAAGCAAGCCGGGCTGAAGACGGCTGAAATGCCAGAAACCGGTCCTCGGAAGCTTGTTTCTGGTCCAGGGAAGGCATGGCTTGGCAGTTTGGGCTGGACTGTTCCCATGAGGGACAGGGTCAGACTGATTTGCATATGGCCATGTCTGAACTGGGGTGGCAGAGTGGGCTAAAGAACGGTGATGGATTAAACCCAGATCTGTTGACTGGGTGTGAGTGTTTGATTGGTTCAGATGCTCTGTCCATCACCACCCCCTTTTGTACCACTTTGTTCGCCATAAGTTGGCAGGGTATGCTCAGACGTGAGTCCCTTGCTCACTTTGCCACTGGATTCAAGCAAGCCGGGCTGAAGACGGCTGAAATGCCAGAAACCGGTCCTCGGAAGCTTGTTTCTGGTCCAGGGAAGGCATGGCTTGGCAGTTTGGGCTGGACTGTTCCCATGAGGCACAGGGTCAGACTGATTTGCATATGGCCATGTCTGAACTGGGGTGGCAGAGTGGGCTAAAGAACGGTGATGGATTAAACCCAGATCTGTTGACTGGGTGTGAGTGTTTGATTGGTTCAGATGCTCTCTCCATCACCACCCCCTTTTGTACCACTTTGTTCGCATCTCAGCCTGGCAACTGTGGAAAGCGGAGATAATGTTTGTGCGGAAAGAGAAGCTGCCAGGTAGAGACACTGAAGGGTGACAGTGACAAGTTGCCATTGATAAATTGCGGTATGTTCTGAGTTTGCCTAGAGACTCGAAATTGAAAAAAATACAGAGGCTTCCATGTTTGATTACCTTTCTTAACTTTGTGGTTGAGATGTTACACAAGCATGACAGTGCACTTTAGAAAGAGGTGAGGGAGCTTTGCAAAAAGACTCGAAACCGAGGAAACGATAGAAGCGATTCCCGTTGAGTCATGCTTTGGGCTTTCTGTGTGTGACAGTATCATTACCCGCTTTCCTGACGCAGCGCCTGCTTTATGCGCCTTCGGGGTGTATAGTGAATTCATTTAACCCAATATTTCTCTAAGTTAGTGGCTTATTTTCAGATAATACAGCTTGGAAACAGTGGGCAAAGTTTGCTTTATTTCTCAGAAAATAAAGCAGTAACTGAAAAGTGGCAGCTCCTTCGCTATGGTGGAGGAAGGTTCCCCCCCCACTGCTTTTAAGCAGTGCAAAGAAGCAGAACATGATGATAACTACAAGGTATTATCATTGTATGCTTCGTGACGTTTTCCGTTTTCTGCTGCTTTTCGGGGGGGGGGCTACTCTGCTCATGGAGCAGGACAGGGGAGGAGTGGTTTGCCCACTCCTAAGTGCACAATGACTGTTTGTTCGGCCCTCTCATGCCACCCAAACCAGCCATACGCACTTTCTATGTTCTCCATGCAGGCTGCATTAAAGCCTGTGTGGAGAACAAGCCCAGGCCCCCATTTCCTGGTTGAGCGTCGAACCAGATCGCTCACAGCCAATCACAAAGCTGCATTGCATCGTAATGTTTGGTCAGGGGAGCCTGGGAGCCTACCAATCATAACGCTGTGTTGTGATTGGTTAGTGGGGCCTGGCTGTGCTCTGTCCGGAGAAGAGCAGCAGTGAAGACGCGGGACCCGGCACAACGGTAAGTTTATTTAATTTTCAATTCAAAATAATATGCCCAACCCTTTCACCCCCCACACCACCCCACCCCCGCAAGACACGCCCGCCCCACCACCTGTGGGCCATGTCACCTGTGACTGTAACGGAGAGAAAGATAGGGTCAAATGATTTCAGTTTAAACCCTGCAAGTGCATAAAACAGGCTACAACAACTCCCCATCCTGTTATGGCCCTTGGAGCATGAAGCATTGTATTTCTAGACTCGGGGGGGGGGGGGGCAGGGCCAGGTCATGATCCAATAGCGCCTTGGGCAGAAATACATTTCCCGCCCTTGCTACTACTGGAGAACAAAAATTATGAGACAGCAGCCCCTTTTCACAGGCCAGTACCTTGTTGGCTACATCAAATCAGTGACTTGCCTCTGATCACGCATCTCCACACATCCCTCAGCTCACCTGAATCACATAGCTAAGTCAGGCTGGTTTGAAGTTGTTTACCTGGGAGAGGGTGTTGATGTGTGTGGGTGGGGGGTTGGAAATAGTTCGGAGGGCAGGGTAGGGGGCTGATAGGGTGTTAAAAACAGCGACCACTACACATTGAAGACTATTGGAAGCCCTTGAAACTGATCACTGGAGCCAAGGTAGGGTACATTCCTGCTTGTAGGACCCTTTGCCTCTCTGAACATTGATTCCCTGGGCCTGAGCCCACCTCGCTCATGCCAAAATCTATTATCTAGCCCTGGACTGGGGGCATCTCATGAATGAATGATCTCTAGGAGGGCACAGCTGTGTGTCTGTGTGTCTTTTTTATGCACGGACTTAAGGTTACACATTTCACTTGGAATTTTTCCGCGTTAGTGCCTAGGCTGCAGACAGCACAGAGAGAGGCATATATGGCTCACTGTTTCCAAAATATGCTTTCTGCAGCCCATACACTAATTCTGTGAAATTCTTAGTTAATTAAATAGGTACACTTTAGAAAGGGCACGTTCATAAATGCATGTCTGCAGCTGTGTCCTGAATGAGCACACACCTTCATGATGTGGCCCCAAAGGCATGCATAATTGTGCAACTTGCACAAAAATAACTGCAATCACATTCTCCACATGGGTTAAAGTCCCCATTACACAGGAACAGGTATTGCTCCACTTCTCTTGCAGCAAGGTATATCATTGCAGAATGCACGTTACTGTTCTCTCATGTCAGCATAGGAGAAGGATGTTGTTGAATCAGTGTGGGCAAGAACGTGTCCTAGCTACCACTCCCTAATGCAGTCTGGTCTTCCATACACTATTCAGATTTTAAAAATAGTGCTTGTATTCGTACAAATTCTTGTGTATATATAGCTTTGCTGGTTGGTTGCTGCTTGGCATGCTCTCGGGTTCCTAAAAGAGCATTTTTATCTTTCTTTTTCAACTTATCCTTGTGAGAAACTGACAACTTACTGTATGTTATTAGTCAAAGGATTGAGGGTCTGCAGTTATTTTTCCCCATTCAGTATTATTAGACCTGGCATGTTTTTAAATGTCCAACATCTTGGTATGTCAAGTCCTTATGCTGAGCCTCTGTGTACCTTCCTTTGTTTAATGTTAGGCTTCCTGGCTTCGGCTCATGCTCTAACCCTCCTCTATCTTGGGTCACAATTATTGGTCAGTAAGATCATATACACGAGCAAATATTGTGTTTTTTTAATTGGTATTTTAAACTCCATGGATGTACTTGCCTAGTTATCTGCTTATAGCATGTCTCGTTGAGGGCAAATTATTCTATTACATATCTGTTACAGGGTTGGTACAGGGCTCAACCTATTCTGCTCTCTTTGAAGCTTTGTTGATAACTGTTGATAACTGTAAAGACCGGCCTATTCATAATAATAATAATAATAATAGGCAGTCTTGTAGAGCGCAATGGTGACGCACAACGGCGTGTCCCCGCGCTGAGATGCGAGCGTGTTCAGAGGAAGTTCTGAGGGGAAGGCCCGCTATCTGGCAAAGAGAAATGTTTTCAGCTTGGCCCTGAAGATAGACTCTGATGGTTCCAGACGCAGCGCTACCGGAAGTTTATTCCAGCAGGATGCGGCGAGGTACCTGAAGGATCTGCCACCCATCCTCGCTCTGGACACCTTTGGAATAGTCAGGCGCCCTGAGCCAGAGGATCTTAGCGCACGGGATGGCTCGTATTGTGTCAAGAGACCCTGAAGTGGAAGGGGTGCCCTGCCATTAATGATCCGATGGCAGGTGCAGAGGGCCTTGAATTCTACCCTGCTCCTGACCGGAAGCCAGTGCAAGGCTTGGAGCGCGGCTTTGGAGGCTGATCTTCTCGGTAGTCTGAGAACTAGCCGAGCAGCGGCGTTTTGCAAGACCTGTAGGCGGCTCAGATTCTTCTCGGGGGTACCCAAGTAGAGAAGGTTGCCATAGTCCATCTTGGACGTGACTAGAGCATGCACTAGTGTTCGGCGGGCTTTGGTGGGAAGGAGCTCCAAAACCTTCCTGAGGGTCTTGAGGATCCCGAAACAGGTGCCGACCACCCGGTTGACCTGGGGGCCAAAGGTTAGATCGGAGTCGAACCAGACACCTAGATTCCTCGCCTCCAGGCAGGGGGTGGGTGCTATTCCCAAGCAAGGAGGCCACCACGCTGACGTCCACGCCGCCCGGTCTCCCCCTACCACCAGCACCTCAGTCTTGTTGCCGTTAAGTTTAAGGCAGTTGGCAGACATCCAGGCAGCAAGATCTTGCATGCATGCTCTGAAGATGTCAGCCGCAAGGCCGGGTGCACGCGATAGGGAGATGACCAGCTGCGTGTCGTCAGCGTATGACACCATGCGCAGACCGTAGCTCTCCACTATGGAGGCGACTGGGGCCACATATAGATTAAAAAGCGTTGGGCTTAGGGACGAGCCCTGTGGTACCCCCTGGTCCAGTGCCACTCGCCTGGAATAGCAGTCGCCCTGCCTGACTTGGAAACCTCGGCCCGATACGAACGACTGGATCCATTTTAGCGCTGCATCACCCAACCCTGCTTTGTTCAGACACTGTAGCAAGATGGAATGTGCTACAGTGTCGAACGCGGCGCTGAGGTCCAGCAGGATCAGGGCCATAGTGTGGCCCTCGTCGGCCCGCTGCCTGATGGATTCGGAAGCCATGAGGAGTGCCGACTCAGTCGAATGTCGAGGTCTGAATCCGAATTGAGTGGGGTGAAGGAGATTTGACTCTTCCACAAACTGCATTAGCTGCCGATTCACCAGCTTCTCAGCCACTTTTGAGAAGTAGGGAAGGAGGGAGATGGGGCGCAGGTTCTCCAGCTTTTCGAAGCTGATATTAGGCTTCTTGCGAAGGGGGAGCACAACTGCTTGTTTCCATTCCCAAGGCACAATGCTGGACCTAAAGGAGATGTCCAGCAGGTGCCTGATATATGGCTCTAGTGTTGTCAGGCTGTCCCCCAGCCGTTTAGGAGATGCTGGGTCCCGTGGGGAACCTGATTTCACTGATCTACATATGTTGATCAGGTCTTCAGCTGTTGGGGTAGAGAAATTGAGCAGCAGATTGTGACCATCTACCTTTCTAACTGATGCCTCGACCTTTCCATCTACCGCTGGTTGGGCAGGGAAGGCGGAATAGATTTTGGACACTTTGTCGCTGGAGTAGTCGGCAATGCGATTGCAAGCAGCCATAGAGCAGTCCTCTGATCCTGCTGAGGATTTGGGGACAGCAAGAGATTTGTATACACAGAACAGTTCTTTTGCTGAGTTATCTGCACCCAAAATTCTTTCGGCATAGTGGGCAGTTTTTGTTATCCTGATAAGATTATGATATGCTCGTCGGTGGGTGAGATATCTCTCTCTCGCCTGACTGTCATAGGCTTCCCTCCACTGCCTTTCCGCTCGCTTACACTCCCTCTTGGCACCACGCAATTCCTCGTTAAACCATGGTGCCGATCTCTGTTTACGACCACCCTTCTTTGGATGGTCTAAAGGGGCCGTTTGGTCCAGCGCAGCCGTGATTCGGTCGTTAAGTAATTTGTTTACCGAATCCGCATCATCGCCTCCAGGGGGGCCATTGGCTGTAAGAGCCTCATTAAATTTGGGCAGGGAAAACCTAGCCCATTTGCGCCTGAGATAGTTAAGGGGAGTGGGAGCGGTGATCTTATTCTTAGGGAGAGAGATTTCAAAAGGCACCAAGAAATGGTCAGTCCACGGGAGAGGCACTGGGGGAGCCACCCTAACTTCCTCCCAGTTCGCAAAAACTGGGTCAAGCAGATGACCATGTTGGTGTGTTGGAAGGTGGACCTTTAGCTCTAATTGTAGTGCTTGGAGATCCTGCCGGAACTCCATCGCTCCCTTGTCTATGCCACATAATTCCATTGTTCTCTTCTTCTCTGTTATCCATGCCAGTGCTACAATAAGGTAATATTAGGCAACCTTAAGATGCCTCTATAAATGAACAAAAATGAGGGTAAATTCCCAAAATCATATCAAACATTGGCTTTTTTTTAACTCGGAAATAGAGGACCCAAACATAAAAATGTCATTTTGCCTTCTACTTATAAAATCCCTGACTGGAAATGCCCCTCCAAAATACTTTAAAGAGTAGACTGACAAACAGTACAGATGTTGCTTTGTGTTGTGTGTTGTTTAGTTGCATTGCTTCATGCTATGCTGTGTAACATTATGTTGGTTTTCTGAGCCTCAAGATCCCTGACACTATAAATTCAGATCAAAATGTACTGCTGACTAAAGATACTCAATAGGCATTTGCACTGAAAAGCTCCACATTTGCTGATGGTTCTAAGATGTGTGCTCTAGGTGTGGCTGGTAATTATGGTATTTTTAGGTCTCTGCTAGACAGCACATGAGCTGTCTCGAAAAGACGTGTTGTATTGAATCTGTGGGCTTCACCCCGTCCACAGGCTTACAATTTCTTGCTCCATTGTTGCACTCATTTAGTTTTTCCCCATTTGTCCATGGCGTGAATATCTCATGCCCCGTTTTGTGTTCAGAGCATGGACCAAGTATTGGTCTCTATTCACTACTCCCGATTTAGGAGCTATTTTTTCTTTGTCTTACAGCACTCCACATGAGTGCTTGTGTTTAACTTACCTTGCTAATTTGCTAAATCATTTTTGGATGTCTTGTTTCAGTTTTGTGAAGCACTCCTACGCACTCCTTGTGTCGCGATGAAGCACTGTGTGCTTCTCTGCACCCGAGCATAAAATGTAATGGTTCACCATCTATTTTTGCCTCCCTCCCTCACCACCACTGCTATTGGTCTCTCTACCGTGTGTGCTTCTCTGTGCCTAGCTCCCTCTATTACTGGCTTGTTTAATTCTTGCAATATTTGCTGCTTGCTTTCAGTGTATGTTTTCGATCCTCTCCCTCATATTTACCCCTATTGTTCTCTCTACCCTTAGTGCTTCTCTATTCCCAGCTCCCTCTATTCCTGGCTCGTTATATACTTGCAATATTTGCTGCTTGCCACAGCCTGTATTTATTTTCACACGCAAGTCTATAGAATATCCCTGGAGTAATTATAAACACAACAATATGTATAAGGAAAAAGACCCCCTCAACCAAAATACGTTTTGTCAAGGGAAGGCCAAGGACCAAAGTGTAACGTTCACAATCTTTTAATTAAAAATAAATACAAGTTATCACAGTGTTAAAATTTCAGTACAATGAATTATTCCGAAAGCATACAATATAAAAGAACAACTCATATATTTAAAAATTGAAATGCAAAGAATAACATTTTCTATTTTAAACAATATTACATGGAAAACCTACTACAGTACATAAATCAGACAATCCAGAAACATCCAATAATGCTAAGTGTACAGAACATAAAAGACACCCCTAGAACTCGAATGGCTCAAATGATGTTTCTACCAATTAAGTGGGATCCAAGAGCCTTACACACTTCATCTATTCATAGCACATGTGTTAAATGTACATATGGTTGGTATCTTCTAGGCTTTGCTTGGATTCTCAATTCTTTCTGTGCGTCGACGCGTTTCGGTGTTAGTACCGTAGATATGGTCACACCTTCATCAGGACAATTAATAGCGGGGTCCTCACTTTCATGTGAGTGGTATCCTTCTTAAGAGATCTTGTCAATATGATGTCGTCATGAGTTCTGAATGCCCTCAGCAACCAGGTTCTCAGATTTTGGGAAGTAGCGCCTTTGCGTCGAAGGTTTGATAGTCTTCTTTTTCCCTCTTTTATTATAGTTTAAGCATATCAATTCTTTTCTTCGTTTTATCGTTATGTTATGTTATGTTATGTTATTTTTGTGCTTCTATAGCGCACGGCCACTCCAGTTGGAGCATCCCGGCGCTTTTTCGAAGGTACCCACTAAAAGAGGGAGAAACATAACACTGAAGGGAATTGTAACACACGCATGAAAGAAAAAAAGAACAGCAGCGGTCTAAGGGAAAAGCCATGTTTTAAGGGCCTTTCGGAAGGACATCAGGCTAGAAGCCTGTCTTAGAGAAATCGGAAGGTCATTCCAGGCACGAGGAGCTAGATAACGAAAGGACCGACCTCCTGCTCTGGCGCGCTTAATAATGGGAACCCTCACTTTGGATAGCGCAGCAGATCTAAGAGATCTGGAAGGCTGGTACCAAGACACACGATTGGAAATATATTTTGGACCGATGCCATGTAAGGCCTTGTAGGTCGTAGTCAAAGTTTTAAAAAGAATCCTTTTATCAACCGGGAGCCAATGTAAGGTCGAAAGAAGAGCAGTGGCTCTAGCTCTTCTTGGGAGACCAAAGACCGCTCGGGCTGCAGAATTCTGAGCGACTTGAAGACGCCTGACCAGGTATTTAGGAAGCCCCAGAAATAAGACATTGGCGTAATCCAGTCTGGATCCCACCAGTGCCTGGACAATAATTTTCCTGTGCTCAATGGATACTAAAGGTAGAAATTTACGTAGCATCCGTAGGATGCCAAAACATTTCCCAGTGAGAGAGGAAATATGTGGTCCAAAAGAAAGATCATTGTCAATGATCACTCCCAAATTTTTGGCCTTCTGGGATGAGCTAACTGGGGGAGACATCTCCTGCGGCCACCAGGGTTTCCAGTCCGGCTCGGAGGTGCACCCGAAAAAGAGCAGCTCCGACTTGTCGGAGTTGCATTTCAGTCCATGGTGTCCTAACCACTCGAAAACCGCACTCAGACAACCTCTGATCTGCTCGTCGTTAAACAGACCGTTCCTGTTGCTCACAAACGTTATATTAGTGGTGCCCTTTTCTCCCACTGGTGTCCACGAATGTTGTCTGTGCGGGTATCTATCACTTCTATAAAAAACGGGGTGTTTTTCCCACACTTTTCACTGGCTACAGAGGATGACTGTTTTACGCATTCCCAGCATTGCAGAACTGGATATGTTCTTCCGCCGAAGAGCGTTCGTCTCTGCCTTGTGCTAACCGTTAATGCAATGTCGACCAGGACTTGGTTATAAGTGTGTGCAGTGGAAAAGCTTGCCTCCTAATTTGTTAGAAGCTTCACTCTTTACTGTTCCCCTATGCTTCCTTGTATAAACACTGGGAAAGGATGTGGCATAACTGCTTGAGTGGCGGACTTTGAAGCTGGGGAACCGGGTTCATGTCTCGCTGGAAGGCTCAACATCCTGTGATTCTGGGCATAACTGGGTTTATTTCCTACTTGCAATGATTGCTGCTTACCACCGCCCATATTTATTTTCACCCTGCCATGCCTTTGTTATAAGTGTTTGCAGGGGAAAATATTGCATCCTAGCTTGTTAAAAGCTTTCCTCTTTACTGTAGTGTGTTTTAATCCTCCGTTAAACTAAAAGGGAAGTACTGCGAGAACAACAAACAGCTGAACTGGAGAGAGGCAAGCATGGAGGGTGAAGAAAGCTCTCTCTTCGAGCCCCATATCGCTGTTGGTGAGCAGTAGCTCTCTCTTACACATTTGCTTAATGCTAGACTTGTTGTAAATTGGCAATTTGCATATCCACTAGCTAGCTTTGTTACACCCAGCCTTCATATTTCTGTCCTTGACTTTCAGCCATGCTGAACAGCAGACGAGCTGCTATTCAACATGACTAAAAGTAATTGACAACGACACTGTCGTGTCTTCCTTGTAATAACGACAGACTACTTCTTCATTTATCTAAGAGCTTTATTCAACAGGTGTTCTCAGGTCCCCGTCCCTACTCTAACTAACTTGCCCATCACCTGGATCCTCCTCTTCCCCCAGCCCACTAACTCCGCCCACCCAGCTACTAGAACGTCTACAATACCACATCTCCCCCTTTCTTGACAAAACGAATAACAAGTTAATTCACAGTTCCTCAATTAGTTGTTTAGGCCGATGAACAGCTCGTCGGGGCCGTTGGGAGCCTCCTCCACCGGCAATCTCACTCTCAGACTGAGAGTCCGTATGAATAGGGTCAATGTTCAGAACAAAACTCTCACTGCATTCACCAGTGGATGGCTCAACTATTGTAGCGAGGGCGTCACTCACGACTGGGGCACTCTCGAGTGCATGCGACATGCTGTTGGGGATTCTCTGACCGGCTGATGCTGTGGTTACTAGGGCGCCCTTCTGACATGTGATAGTCAAAGGATTGTCCCAGAATCGACAGTCTGCCTCCGCTGATTGCTCTTGCTTTATCACCACAGGGTAATCCGTTTCTGGTTGTTGTTCTTGCTTTATCACCACAGTGTCGCCTGCCGGCAGGGAGAAGTGTCTCATCTTCTGGCGGTGATCGATGCGCAGTTTCATTTCTTCAGCCTTGGCCTTCTGAGCAGTGTTGACTTCGGAGACACAGCCAGTCGTTGACACATGTCTCAGTGCGCCTTCCCTTGTGGACATTCTTGTTGGGAGGGGTCGACTCAACATTAATGTTGCTGGGCACTTGCCCGTGGTGACATGGGGTGTGTTTCGGAAGATTCTCACCACTTCATCAAGGGTCACCCGAAAGTCCTTCCGATTCAGAGCGGTTTGTTGAAACGTTTCCCGAAGGATAGCCATGAACCGATCGCCCGTGCCATTACCTGGTGGCCACAGCGAGGTGATCTTTTGATGGTGAATGTTGAGCCGCTTTGTAAAATCCTCGAACTCTGGAATAGTGAATGGGGAACCATTGTCTGTTTTCAGCCCTTTGGGAGCACACCATGCATCAAAGACTTCGTCAAGCATCGTTATAATGTTGAGAACACTCGGGGAGGAAACAAGTTGAGCAACTGGGAATCTGGAAAGTTCGTCCATCACTACGAGGACATACTGGCCCGAAGATAACGGGCCATTAAAGTCGATGACCAGTTCTTGCCACACCTCTTGATGTAGTCCAGTCTTTGGCAAAGGCTGATGTGGACCTCCAGCTTTGACTACTCTGCACTGATGGCAATCCTGCAGCGCTAGTTCGACCATGTGATCGAGAGAGGGAAACCAGACCCATTCTCTCACAGTTCTCTTGGTGGCCCCCACACCACGATGACTGGTGTGCGCTAAATTGATGATTCTCTGACAAAATTTACTGGGAATGGCAATCCTTTGGTTCCTTAAAAGAAGCCCGTCAGGGGTGCCAGACAATTCCCTCCGAATGTTTTGGAACACTTGCAGTTCCTGCCGAAGTTGTGGATCATTCTCCCCTTCTTTTTTAATGTCTCTCCACCGGTTGTTCCGTAGACAGTATAAGATTATTTTGAAAACAGCATCATCTCTGGTGGCTTGCCGAGCATCCTCCAGGGGAACTGCCGGTGACTTGACTTGATCTGCCATACGATGATAGCATTCTACCGCTGCTGCTAAATCAGCGGCAGAAGATGAAAACAGAGAGCGTGGCACATGACCACCAGTGTCGGCTGACTCCCGGGGTTGAAGGGTAGTTGCATGAAAGTCATCGGTCATAACCACCTTGTCACTGGCACCCTTTGCTGTAGCCTCCGACAGAATGTGCCCCGAGAACTTGAGGGTGGAACAATGAAACTCACATTTCTCTTTGTTTAGCGTTAAGTTGGCTTCCGTCAGAGCGTGACATACTCTATCCAGTGCCTTGTCATGTTCTTGTGTGCAGGATCCATATACTAGTATGCTATCTTTGTGGTTCAGAGTATTGGGTATATGCTGAATGACTTTCCTGCAGTATTTCTGCTGCTGCAGGGATGATCGTTTGTAACGGAATAGTCCCATGTGTGTGACAAAAGTTGTGATGTATCGCGACCTGTTGTGTAGTGTTAGCTGGGAATACCCACGGTTGAGGTCAAGTCTGGAAAACACTTTAGCCTTATTTAGTGTCCACCTCATTTCACTCAGATGGGGCCGTACGGGGCGCTCTTCGCCAAGGGCCATGCCGGGCGCTCTCATATCCACACGCAGGTGTACTCTTGCGGGTGTCCCTTGCCTGGGGACGATAAGAACTGGTGACACCCAGGGGACAGGACCACGCGCTCGCTCAATAATGTGATGTTTCAATAATTCTTGTATTTCCCTTTCGACATCTTGTTGGAGATGCCCGGGCACCCTTCGGGGTTGTTGAGCCACAGGGCCGATTTGTTCATCTATGCGAAGTTTAATCTGAAACTGGTTCATCCTTCCCAGACCCGAGAATAGTTTCGGGAATTGGTGTACTATGCCTGGGCCGTCACCACCCCTATACAAAATTTCTACCAGACGAAGGCGTTCGGCAGTAGGCAGGCTGAGGAGACAGTCCGCCTCTGGACCTTCGATAACATGAATGACAGCTGGTATTGACATTGCTTTATATTGAAGTGTCGTGGAAAACTTTCCAAGACAGGTAAGCGGCTCTTTGGCCATCCACGTGTACACCCGGACGTAATCGGGGCTTAACCGCGGTGATGCTTTCATTTTTTTGTATTAATTCACTGATATATAGTTCGATGACGCTCCGCTATCTAGCACAAATTTGGCAGCATGACTCCCTACCCAGATGTCAAGGCGGGGATACTTCTTTAACTGATCTCGGTCAGTCACCATGCTCACGTATTCATCCGTCTATTCAGGTTCTCTGGATCCTGACCGGGACTCTTGTGACGACGATCTGCAGGTCCACTGAGATCGTCTCGACTCCCTGCTGGAGTTTGATGATCCGGACACGGATTTGGTGCGATCTTGCACTGCTCGCGCATGATGACGCCGAACACCCAGCCGGGACGCTCGTGCAGCGCCACCTTCCTGTTCCCGTCGGTGATCTCCACACATAACTTCAAAATGATTCTGGCGCCCACACTTCCGACACTGCTGGCCCATTGCCGGGCAGGCGTCTGTATGTGGAAAGGCATAGCCACATCGATGGCATTTCTTGGTCCGATCCACCCTTTGGTCGTGCTGACTGATTTCATGACGCCAGCGTCTGGCTGGTTGGCGCCACGAGGATGGCCTGGTTCTTCTGGGCCTGTCGCTGGAACACCGGCGGGATCGGACGTTCCGAACCCAGTTGGCCTGTTCTCTTTTTCCTACACGCCCTGACTCCATTTTCTTGGCGTGCTCCTCGGTCTGATCGTGCACTCTTGTCATCTCTTCGATTTCGTCAAGATTGTGACTTTTCTTTAGCAGCTTCAGTCTAAGTGCTTCAGACTGACACCCATCAATGACCCAAAGCCATATGGCATCTTCAGTGGAAAATGTGTCAAAGTCGCAGTATCGGGAAACCGACGAAGTCGTGTTATGTACGTGCTCATCAGCTCTTCTGGGTCCTGACGAGCCTGGTGAAACATGTATCTCTCGTAATCAACATTACACTTGTGCAGGAACTTTTTGTTTAAGGCCTCACGAACTTTGGCATATGTCCCGGTTTCAGTCGGGGGCAGTTCTTTTATCACTTTGCTAATGTCTTTTCCAACTAAATTACGCAATGCAATCAACTGATCTTCATCCACCGTCACCTTGGACCTTTGATGTAGTCCTCGAAATCTTCAACCCACTCCTACCACCGTGGACCCATACTTTCACCAGCTATCAGAGTCAATGGCTCTGGGGGCCTCAGGTGGGTCATGCCCACCAGGATTGGCTTGGCTTCTCTTTGTGGTGAGTTGTGCGTTGACATAATGAATGATTTATCTAATGTTCCTGTTTCCTGTGACACTCTATCTCTCTTGACCACGTGTGGTCATTTGGATCGGCTTGTGCTTGTTCAAGGACTCTGTCGCTGCCTCTGGGCAGTCGTGTGATTCACTGTTCACAGTTTCAAGTGATGCCCTTATTCACACGGAGCAATCATCTCATGTTATTCATGTTTTCATCAGTTCATTGCCATGTGGCTTGGAATGTCTCAGGCCTGTCTTCATGCAACAGGGTCACTTCATTCATGTGACTCGTCGGTACACTGTATTCGTGACACTTTATGTCGGCAATTCTGTGCAACACTACCAACGCTCGTGTCCTCTTTTTTTTTCTTGCCTCTTGGGGTGATGCGCTCCTGGTGCAATCCGTTATTCGATCATTATTGTGCTCGAATTTCTTTAGCTGAATGGCGCGCACTGATGCCTGACTCCAAGATGGCCGCTTCACTATTGACCAGGGAAGTCCTTCCCGTCTTGCCTGACTTCAAAATGGCCGCTTGGCTGGCAGCTTTCACTCTGCGATGTCCGACGACATGCACTCTTCACTCGCACGATGCGTTGCAACAGGGACTCACCGGCCGCTACCACACTGCTGGCACAACGACCTCTCCAATCGTCTGCTTGTCTCTTGCCGGCCACTCCGCTTCACCAGGTACGCTTGGACCTCAATTCAACCTTCGGCTTTTTCGCGCGCATGCCACTTCGCACGCTTTTGGGGTGAGGTTCTCTCGTGGCGGGCTATCTCATCTGTGCAATACTTTTCCACGCATTCATCCTGATCTCACACTTCTTACGATTTCGTAGCATGGTGGTACTGGGTGACTTCAGAGCTCGTCAGTAGGCCTCACACCATGCCGGGCCTTCTAGGTTCTCACCGCTTCTGGCGCGGACCGGCGCCAAATTCAAAACTTCACCAATGCTCGACTGCGCTTCTTCGCCGGGGCTCTACGCGATCTCCCGATCACGGAACCGATACAAACTGCTGGCCTCTCTTCTCTGGGAGGCATTTCTTCTTGGGGCACTTGCGTCGCAACAGCGACTTCCTTCCCAATTTCTAGGGCCGGGACCGAATGTCATTTGTGGGTTCAGGGACAGCAAGCTGTGCATCCCACCTTCGTCACCAGTTGTCGTGTCTTCCTTGTAATAACGACAGACTACTTCTTCATTTATCTAAGAGCTTTATTCAACAGGTGCTCTCAGGTCCCCGTCCCTACTCTAACTAACTTGCCCATCTCTTGGATCCTCCTCTTCCCCCAGCCCACTAACTCCGCCCACCCAGCTACTAGAACGTCTACAATACCACAGACACCAGCTCTGAAACTGCCTAGACCTGTTTCCTTGCCAATGCTTGTTTATTTTATGAGTCTTGGCTACTTTGTACCTGCACTCTTCATCTTGTTATTCTTGTGAGCTATCCAATTATGAGTTGGCTGGACAATGTATGGTAATTCCACAACTGACTAATAGTGTCACTGACCGCATAAATCATTGTATCACCTTCCCTGTAGCTCTAAATGGAGAATACAGGCAGGATCATGGGTTTTTGCCATGCAAAGCTACAGCAGTAATGTTATGTTATGTTATGTTATTTTGTGGCTTTTATAGCGCACGGCTACTCAAAGAGTGTCCCGGCGCTTTATTAACATCCTGAAAGCAAACATAACACACAAAGAATAAAGAAGGGAACAGAAGGGAATTTAAAATCTACGAGGCAAACAGCCAGGTTGTTAGGCCCTTTCTAAAGGATAGCATGTTGGAGTTGCTTCGTAACGCGAAGGGCAAAGAGTTCCAAAGCTGAGGAGCCCGAAGCATAAAGGAACGACCTCCCAGTCGGGCCCTCCTCACACGAGGAACAATGGCGAGAAGCTGCGATTCTGATCTCAAAGATCGCGACGGACAGTATTGCTTAAACCTCCTCTGCAGATATTTAGCCCCGGTGGAATAAAAGGCCTTATGGGCAAGAGTCAAGGTTTTAAAAACTATCCGCTGTCGGATAGGCAGCCAGTGAAGTGCCTGTAACAAGCCAGACACATGCGCTCGCCTGTGCAGACCAAAAATGGCGCGAGCCGCCGCATTTTGGACCACCTGCATCCGCTGCAGGAGGTATTCGGGCAGGCCAAGATATAAGATGTTAGCATAGTCCAATCTTGACCCAATCAAGGCCTGCACCGTGATCCTCCTGTGATCCTCTGAAAGCAGCGGAAAAAACTTCCGCAGCATGCGGAGAAGTCCAAAGCATGTGCCTGTAAGGGTGAGAATCTGAGATCTGAGGGTCAGGCCGTTGTCAATTTTGACCCCCAGATTCTTCGCAACCTGCGAAGATTGGCTCGGGGGAGACATGTCCGCCGGCCACCACATCTGCCAGTCCGGGTTGGATTGACAGCCGAAGAAGAGTATCTCTGACTTATCAGAGTTGCACTTGAGGCTGTTCAGTTGGAGCCATTTAAAAACAGCCCCAAGGCACTCACGGATACTCTCTCTGTCAAAATCCTCCCCTTTCCGGCAGGTGAAGAGCAGCTGGGTGTCATCCGCGTAGGATACGATCTGGGCACCATAGGACTCCGCCAGAGCCGCCAAAGGGGTCATAAAGATGTCAAACAGAGTCGGGCTCAATACCGAGCCCTGCGGGACTCCGACTCCCAATGGCGGCATCTCGGCGGAAGCCGAGGAAAACCAGACCGACTGTCGGCGACCAGCTAGAAAAGATGCAAACCATCTAAACACCGTCCCCCTCAGACCGATCTCATGAAGTCTGATGAGGAGACCCTCATGGGGGACGGTGTCGAAGGCCGCCGACAGATCGAGCATGATCAACATCGCTCTACCACCCAGATCTAGCATCTCCTTGATGGCCTCAGAAACCTCCAGCAACGCCGTCTCCGTACTCAGATTAGGGCGAAAGCCCGACTGAGTGGAGTGAAGCAGGTCGTTGGATTCCAAAAAGTTGGAAAGCACTCTGTGAACATGCTTCTCCAGGGTCTTGGCTAAAGCCGGAAGAAGAGAAATCGGCCTATAATTAGCCAAGACCTCAGGAGCTAGACCGGGCTTCTTAATCAAAGGGATGACCATGGCCCGCTTCCATGCCGGAGGGACCTCACCTAGGCTAAGGGAACGATTCAGGAGAGGGTTGACCAGCAGGTTAACTACCTCCGCCATCCTCGCCAAAAATTTGGCCGGGCATGGATTGAGCGGTGACCCAGATTTAAGATTGGCCAGCAGAGCCAAAGAAGAGGCCATGGATAAAGGCGGGAAGTCTGACAGGACAGGTCCCGAAGTAACACTAAATGTTTGCTGTTGCTAATGGGCTTGTCCCCATGCTGTGAGGTAGTATTACCCGCTTTAGAGTGAGAAGTATCTCTGCACTTTCAGTCACAAAAGAAGGCGGGATTTCGTGGTCCATCTGCTTTTCACATTTAACACTATACTTTATCAACACATTCTAAAAGGTCATACATGTGGTGTCGCTGTTATCCTTAAGTTTGGTTTAAACTTTTCTTGTGGTTGCTAATCTATTTCCTCAATAATGTAATTCATTTCTACTTAAGGATTACCTCATCCTTTGCCTGCCACTTCCTTCGGTTTACAGTTAATTTGAACTTTAACACGGTCTTCTCTTATGTGATTGATTAATTTACTGGTTGCGTGCTGTATTTGCATGAAGTAGGTTTTTTTGTTTTGTTTTATTTTATTTTTCAAAGCATCCACGAATTTTTGGGAAAGTGCTCTCGGAGCATTCATCAATTGGCATCTGGGAGCTGTTTACAATTTTGATTACTGAACTGATTGATGAATTGCTTCTCCTGTATTATTGTTTGCTTTTCTTCAGCACCTTTTGTTTAACTCGTCATGCAGTGATTTGATTTCTCAGCTCTTTTTCTTCAACTTCAATTCATTACAAAAACTCAATGTCATAAACTTGGAAATCATCCTTTAAAGCCCTGAAATTCAGTCACCTACTGCTTAAATATAGTATGTCATTTGTTTTGCGCCCTGAGCGTCAAGGATCTTCTGTTGACTGTTCCTTTTTTTGAAGTTCGGTGGTTATTTTTTTTTCGCAGATGGTGTAGTGTCTTTAAAGCTGTATTGACTGTATCCTTACTCTGGTTTAACTGAGTTATGGTGAGATGTGAACCTGCAGCAAAATCTTGAGGACATCACACAACCCATACAGTCCTAATGACCCTACAGCTAACCCTCTCACTTAAAACTAACACTGACAAATTTCAGAGGTCTTGTGGTTTTTTAAAGCAAACACTGCCAAGGTCAATACATCTAACTTGTAACTGAAAATATAAGCCAGAGCCAACAGATTTGGCATTGCTTGTTCACATTGCAAACTTGGTCCTGTTAATTATTGTTTTTGTAATATGCACCTGCCAATAAAAACATATGGCCTGATTCACAAAAGTAATATTAGACCAAAAGTCTAAGTTTAGACCTAAAGTCTAACTTTACTATTACTAAGGTTAGACTTATTTTTAATTAGTTTAGCATATTTTCAATATAAAAAATAAATATGCCAATGTAAGATTATTACAGATAGTCATTATAAAGGGTCTAGTGTAACTCCTTTAGGTGCTGGAGGAATCACACCAATATTCAAGTCCAGAGTAACAATTATATAAGAACTTATTATAGGTGGAGTCTGCCAGACTGGTATGCACCTACTCTGGTGTGGTAAGAATGTCTATGATGATGCATGCCACAATAAGTTGTGGGTGAGGACTCCCAACCAATAGCTTTAGGATACCTCCGGACTACAGTGATTACTGCAAATCAGGACTTAGGAAAGTCTCTGTAGGTTTACCCTTTTCATTCAAGCACCTTTTGTGATAACATTTACTGCGTAGGAGGATGAGCTTGGATGTTGATCCTCTTCCTCTCCTATTTGTGAATATATAATATTTCATACCATAGGTTTATTTCAATGCAGTAAACACAAAGGGTTAAACCTGTAGAGTCCTCGCATAGGCTGTATAACATCGGTATATAGGGGAAAGAATCTCTAGCAGGACAAATGTAGCAAAAATGTACCACTGTATTGTATTAATTGTTATAGCTGGAGACAGTTTTCAATTATTACTTAAACATTTATACCGAAATCAATAATTTGATGTATTAACCAGGGCATCATGCTATGTACAGTGAGTAAGTATCATAGATATAAACAAAAGATTGTTTGCTTATGATATATATATGTGTGTATATATATATATATTCACTCAAAAAACTATAAGTTTTAGTGGTGTTATAGTTAGCTGGACATTTTACTCATACAAAACCATTGAAATTGCTCCTATAGTTAGTTGTACTAAGTATATATCGCGCACCCGCAATCCACTGCTGATGATGTCACATATTACATCATTCATGACATGGTCAGTGACATCACTGATGACATCTCAAATGACATCACTGATGACATCATCCAGTGAATGTGGTCTGCTTCGTTATTTAAATATGCATATATATATAGCAATTTGCATTGAAGAATGAGTGGATATATAAATAAATATTTGGATGGAGGATTTAGTAGCAGTGTAATCGACTGTTTACTTGACCAATTTATAATGTCTCACTAAATATAGTGGATAGTGACTAAACTGTGTGAAGATCTGTATCACTTTGTCAGTTGTTGTGTAAACTGATTCCACAGTTGGTTACTAGTTATGTGAAAGTCTATATTAGTTATTGATTAGTTAACTGAGTATTTGTATGGGAGTGTGAAAGTGTGTGTGGTTCGGTGGAGGGTGTGTGACTGTCCAAAGATGTGTGAATAGTTTATTCAGTAGATATATGAAGTTAAAACTACATGTTCTAACAGTTTGGGTGAGGGAATCTCTTTATGGGTGTGGTGATGAGCAAATATATTTCTCAAAGGTACAGGTCAAACAAACTAGAAAAATAAAAGGCAGTGTGTGTGTCAGTTGTTGTATATAAATAAGTATACATAAGACACAATGATTGTGTGAGTGACTGTATGGATAACTGTATACTTGTAATAATGATTTTATAATTCACTAAGTATGACTTACTATCTAAATGAATAGAAGAAGTGGTGTTTGTATAAGTGTTTTGCTAAGTAAATATGTAAGTATGATCCATTGTTTGCATAAGTGAGTAGGATGACTTCAAATGTGAATAGGATGCGTGCTGTTTAATGTCGATATAGATGTATAAGTATTTTTGATAGTGTTCTATTGTTCATTGACAGCATGTATGAGTGAATCCATAGGTAAGGGATTAGATGTGTGTATACATGTATGAATCACTGAGTGGATTTTTAGATACTTGTATTGCTGTGACAATGGATTAAAATATGATACTCTGTATTTTACAAAGAGTGATGAAAAATTGTAATAGTGTATGAAAAGGTGTATGTGATTGTCACGGGGATCATGTCATCAGTGATGTCATCAGTGATGTCATTTGAGATGTCATCAGTGATGTCACTGACCATGTCATGAATGATGTAATATGTGACATCATCAGCAGTGGATTGCGGGTGCGCGATATATACCTAGTACAACTAACTATATAGGAGCAATTTCAATGGTTTTGTATGAGTAAAATGTCCAGCTAACTATAACACAACTAAAACCTATAGTTTTTTGAGTGAATTTCAAAGGTTTTGTAAAAGCTAATTCCTAACTATATAACTCCTGATACCTATGGTTTTTTCAGTGAATTTCAAAGGTTTTTTTAAATGCTAATTCCTAACTATATAAGGCCTGAAACCTATGGTTTTTTCAGTGAATTTCAAAGGTTTTTTTAAATGCTAATTCCTAACTATATAAGGTCTGAAACCTATGTTTTTTTCAGTGAATTTCAAAGGTTTTTTAAATGCTAATTCCTAACTATATAAGGCCTGAAACCTATGGTTTTTTCAGTGAATTTCAAAGGTTTTTTAAATGCTAATTCTATTAGCGGATAACGTTTAAATATATTAATATCCTAGTGGGACCACCTGAGCAGCCCTAGGGGGTCAGGGTGTTCCTACCCTGCCCCCTTTTTGTGTTCTACACGTTTGTTTTTCTGCTTTCTTGTGCCTAATTCCTAACTATATAAGGCCTGAAACCTATGTTTTTTTCAGTGAATTTGCAAGGTTTTTTAAATGCTAATTCCTAACTATATAAGGCCTGAAACCTATGGTTTTTTCATTGAATTTGCAAGGTTTTTTAAATGCTAATTCCTAACTATATAAGGCCTGAAACCTATGGTTTTTTCATTGAATTTGCAAGGTTTTTTAAATGCTAATTCCTAACTAGATAAGGCCTGAAACCTATGGTTTTTTTCAGTGAATTTCAAAGGTTTTTTAAATGCTAATTCCTAACTATATAAGGCCTGAAACCTATGGTTTTTTCATTGAATTTCAAAGGTTTTTTAAATGCTAATTCCTAACTATATAAGGCCTGAAACCTATGGTTTTTTCAGTGAATTTCAAAGGTTTTTTAAATGCTAATTCCTAACTATATAAGGCCTGAAACCTATGTTTTTTTCAGTGAATTTCAAAGTTTTTTTTATGCTAATTCCCAAATATATAAGACCTGAAAGCCCACCAGGAATCTCCAGTATGCACCAGGGGACTGCATTGCAGAGAGGTGTAATTAAGCCACTGCCCTTTTTACACCTCTCTGCAACGCAGCCCCCGTGCATGTTTGAAGAGGGGGAACTCATTCCCCCTGCATATTGGGGGCCCCTAGGGGCCAACTAGCCCACCTGGAACCTCCAGTATGCGCCAGGGGGCTGCATTGCAGAGGTGTAATGAGGTTATGCCCCTTGTTACACCTCTCTGCAACGCAGCCGCCTGGCGCGTTTGCAGAGGGGGAACTAATTCCCCTTGCATAATGGGTGTCCCTGGGGGCCAACTAGCCCACCAGGAGCCTCCAGTATGCGCCAGATGGCTGCATTGTATAGAGGTGTAATGAGGTCATACCCTTTTTTACACCTCTCTGCAACGCAGCCCCCGTGCATGTTTGAAGAGGGGGAACTAATTCCCCTTGCATACTGGATGTCCCTGACAGCCATCTTGTGCCTTGTTCGAACCAAGGCACAAGAAAGCAGTGAAACAAAGGTGTGAAACTCACAAAGGGGCCAAAGTAGAAACACCCTGACCCCCTAGGCCTGATCAGGGGGTCCCACAAGGACCCCCAAGGCAAAAAGAATATATATATATTTTTTTAATTTCGCGGGGTACAAAAAAACAATAAAAAAAATATAAAACAACAATAAGAATAAAAAAACAGTTCTTTTCAGAACTACCTCCAATTTATATAAAAATGCTATATTTTTAAAAAACTCTGTCTTTCTTTTTTTCTCCAGGGTACGTGTACCGATACGTGTACCGGGGCGCGCACCCCCTCAAAAAAATAAAAATAAATAATGAGTGTGTGTGTGAGTGGTGTGTGTGTGTGGGGGGGGTGGGTGTGGGGTGTGTGTGTGGGGGTATGTGTGTGGGGTGTGTGTGTAGGATGTGTGTGTGGGGTGTGTGTGTGTGTGGGGGGGTGTGTGTGGGTGTGTGTGGGGGTGAGGAATGTGTGTGTGTGTGTGTGTGTGTGTGTGAGGTGTGTGTGTGGGGTGTGTGTGTGGGGGGGGGGTGTCAGAGGTGTGTGTGTGGGGGGGTGAGGTGTGTGGGGGATGTGTGGGGTGTGTCTGTGAGGTGTGTGTGTGTGTGGGGGGGTGAGGTGTGTGTGGGTTGGGGTGTGTGGGTGTAGGTGGGGGTGTATGGTGTGTGTGTGGGTGTGGGTGTGTGGGGTATTTGGGTGTGGGTGGCAGTGTGGGTGTGGGTGTATGAGGTATGGTGGGGGGTGTGTGTGGGGGCACCCCCTCAAAAAAAGAAAAAAAAATGAGTGTGTGTGTGTGGGGGGCTGGGTGTGGGGTGTGTGTGTGGGGGGGTATGTGTGTGGGGTGTGTGTGTGTAGGATGTGTGGGTGTGTGTGTGTGGGGTGTGTGTGGGGGTGTATGTGGGGGGTGTGTGTGGGTGTGTGTGTGAGAGGAGTGTGTGTGTGTGTGTGTGTGTGTGAGGTGTGTGTGGTGTGTGTGTGTGTGTGTGTGAGGTGTGTGTCAGAGGTGTGTGTGTGGGGGGAAGGGGTGAGGTGTGTGTAGGGAATGTGTGGGGTGTGTCTGTGAGGTGTGTGTGTGTGTGTCTGAGGGGGATGAGGTGTATAGGTGTGTGTAGGTGTGTGGGGTATGTGGGTGTGGGTGGGGATGTGGATGTGTAAGGTGTGTGTGTGTGTGGGTGTGGGTGTGTGGGGTGTTTGGGTGTAGGTGGGGGTGTGGGTGTGTGGGGTGTTTGGGTGTGGGTGGAGGTGTGGGTGTATGAGGTATGATGGGGGGGTGTGGGGGGGTGTGTGTGGTGTGTGTGTGTGTCGGGGTATGTGTGTGGGGCACCCCCTCAAAAAAGAAAAATAATAATGAGTGTGTGTGGTGTGTGTGTGTGGGGGGTGGGTGTGGAGTATGTGTGTGGGGGGGGGTATGTGTGTGGGGTGTGTGTGTGTAGGGTGTGTGGGTGTGTGTGTGGGGTGTGTGTGTGGGTGTGTGTGTGGGGGGTGTGTGGGTGTGTGTGTGAGAGGAGTGTGTGTGTGTGTGTGTGTGTGTGTGTGTGTGTGTGTGTGTGTGAGGTGTGTGTGGTGTGTGTGTGTGTGTGTGAGGTGTGTGTCAGAGGTGTGTGTGTGGGGAAGGGGTGAGGTGTGTGTGGGGGATGTGTGGGGTGTGTCTGTGAGGTGTGTGTGTGTGTCTGAGGGGGGATGAGGTGTATAGGTGTGTGTGGGGTATGTGGGTGTGGGTGGGGATGTCGATGTGTAAGGTGTGTGTGTGGGTGTGGGTGTGTGGGGTGTTTGGGTGTAGGTGGGGGTGTGGGTGTGGGTGTGTGAGGTGTGTGTGGGGTGTGTGTGGGTGTGGGGGTATGTGTGTAGGATGTGTGTATGTGTGGGATGTGTGGGTGTGTCTGTGAGATGTGCGTGTGTGTGTGTGTGTGGGGGGAGGTGTGTGTGTGGGATGTGTGAGGTGTGTCTGTGAGGTATCTGTATGTGCGTGTGTGTGTGTTGGGGGGGTGAGGTGTGTGTGTGAGTGAGTGTGTGTGGGATGTGTGGGTGTGGGTGTGGATGTGTAAGGTGTCGGTGTGGGGGTGTGGGGTGTTTGGGTGTGGGTGGAGGTGTGCGTGTGTGAGGTGTGTGTGGGGAGTGTGTGGGTGTGGAGGTGTGGGGTTGTGTGCGTGTTTGTGTGTGTGGGACGTACTTGTAGGTACCTAAAACAGCCACAGAACCAAAAGCTCTTTTCAGAGCTACCCTACCTGTAATCACTCAAAATGATTATTTTATTATTTATTATTATGATTATATAATTTTTTTCACTATTTTTCCCCATGGTACGCTCCCCGGTACGCTCCCCGGTTCGCGTACCGGGCGCTCCCCCGGCGAAAAACAAAAAAAACCTAGGGGTTCAGGGGGGTCTACCCTGCCCCCTTTTGGTCATTTCCCCCTTTGATTTTTGCCACCTCTTGTGTCTCAATCCTACCGAGACACAAGATGGTGGCCGCTGCGGACTGTTTCGAATGTTTACAGACACCCGAGAACCAATCAGCTTCCGGTGCGCAAGTCGCGTGGCGCGCCCGGAGCGCTCCCCGGTGCGCTTACCGGGTCGCGGCCATAGATATATAAATTTTTTTGAACCTAAATTACTCAAAATCCTCTGGAGCACATATCTTGAGACATAGCAAAGGCACATCGGGCTACCAGTCCCTACAATTTTGCCAAGTTTGGTGAAAATCCATTCAGCCGTTCGAGCTAAAAGTGCGACAGACCGCCCTATGGAAATTAACATGGGGAAAACACGTTTTGGGACCCCCCTTTTATCTTGGCCCCCGCTTGATGAATCCCCCCCAAACTTTAAGGGAAGGACCGGAGTGCCGCGAGGCAAAGTTGCTGAAAAATTCAGGCAGATTCCTCAACCGGCGCAAAAGTTATTCCCAATAGAATGTTGCGATTTCCCTATGGAAATCAATCCTAACTATATATACCTACTGGCGACCGCCAGTAGGTAATATATATATATATATATATATATATATATTCACTGAAAAAACCATAGGTTATAGACCATATATAGTTAGGAATTAGCATTTAGAAAACCTTATTTTACTCACACAAAACCATTGAAATTCCATATATAGTTAGTTGCACTAACTATATATCGCGCACCCGCAATCCACTGCTGATGATGTCACATATTACATCATTCATGACATGGTCAGTGACATCACTGATGACATCACTGATGACATCACTGATGACATCTCAAATGACATCACTGATGACAACATCCAGTGATTATGTGTTTCTGTAAAGTTTAAATATGTTTTACATATTGAAGAATGAGTGGATGTATAAGTGTCTGAATGAAGGTTTTAGTAGGTGCGTGATTGACTGTATGAGTGAGTGATTAAATGCGTCTTACTAAATGCACGGGTTAGTGACTAAACTGTCTGAAAGTGTGCATCAGCATGTCTGTTGTTGTGCAAGCTGCTGCATGTGTTGATCAGTAGCTATATAAGTAGCTATATGGGTTATTGATTGGTTGCACAAGTATTTGTATGGGAGACTGAGTGTGTGTATGGCTGGCTGGGAGGTGTGTGACTCTGTGCAGATCAATGTGTACTTGTATCAGTGATTCTATAAGAGAGTAAGTATGTGTTAGTATATGTTTGAAAATGTAAGGTACTCTATGTTTAACTGTGTAGATTAGAAAATGGAACTGTGATTGATTCTTTACAGGACTGACTAGGTGTGTGAGTAACTCCATGGATGAGTGGCAGAGTGTGAGTGTCTGTATAGGTGTATGAGTGCATATGATAGTGTTGTAAAGATGAGTGATTGTATGTATGAATGATTGTATGGGTGAATGAGTGAATGTGTGTGTAGACGTAGGAATCAGTGAGTGCGTATGTAGTAACTAGTATTGGTGTGTCAATGGTTTCAAAAATGATACTCTGTATTTAACACTGGGTGTAACAGAGGTTATATTAAAGTGTGAGGAGATGCATTGTATTGTCACATTAATGATATCATCATTGATGTGACCATTGATGTCAAATGAGATATCATCAGTGATGTCATTTGAGATGTCATCAGTGATGTCACTGACCATGTCATGAATGATGTAATATGTGACATCATCAGCAGTGGATTGCGGGTGCGCGATATATAGTTAGTGCAACTAACTATATATGGAATTTCAATGGTTTTGTGTGAGTAAAATAAGGTTTTCTAAATGCTAATTCCTAACTATATATGGTCTATAACCTATGGTTTTTTCAGTGAATTTTCAAGGTTTTGTAAATGCTAATTCCTAACTATATATGGTCTATAACCTATGGTTTTTTCTGTGAATTTCATTGGTTTTTTAACAGCTAATATCTGTAGCTGTAAAATGTATTCTTCTTTAAATCCAAAAATATATTTTATATGTTTATGAATAATTTTTTTTTTTAATATTTTTTTTTCTACGTTCCCGCTTCGCGAATCGGGAAGCTTCCCGTTAGCTGACCTTGATGCCGCGAAATAGACCGCGAGCCGGTAAACGTTTCTTTACCGCAAGTGCCGCGTTAGAAAACAACATCGTGACGCCTCCCGTCCGCATGACGTTCCACGTTGTCGCGTGATACGTCATATGACGTGCTACGTTAGCGAACTGGTACGCGAAGCGAGTCGCAAAGCGCAGGTTTCTGGAAGCAAACCGTGAGGCCCTGCAAAGCGCTTAACGTAAACACAGCAAGTCATGTGACTTGGTAATAACACTTTTCATTGGTTCATTTCACTTTTGGTTTCCTAATGATGTAAGACTAGGTCATATAATCTAAAATGAACACTTTCGATTGGTTGAGAACTCTTGTTTTTCCCAAATAATGAAAATCCCTCCTTCTTTCCTCACTCTGACTTTCATCATTGTGAGAGAAAGACCCTTTGTGATCACTGAGCAATGGCTTCTTTAGTAGCTTCAGCTGGTGCTTCCCCACCACCTCCACCACATCCAAGGAAGAGTGGACCACCTGCTCAAGTTATAATTCAACAAGAAGAGGAAGAAGAGGAACAGGACGACGAGCACGAAGAGAGGCAGTTTTTGCCTGAGCAGCCCAAGACGTCTCACCGGAAAGAAAACTTCATTTGGCAATTTTTTAAAATTCCCAAAGGTCAGAAAAAAGTAAATGCAAGATACGTAACTTGCCTTATATGTCAAGATAGACTGTCCAGAGGAACCGAGAAAAAATACAGTTTCGGAAACTACACAATGCATCGCCATATGACTAGGTGGCATCCTAACAACTACAGTGCTGCACAGTTTCGGAACGACCTAGATAATCTCCCTATTATGGCCAGAAGATCTGTTGTACCGGAAGTAACGGGACCAGAGGGCAGGGAGATGGTGCCAAATATACAAATGAAATTTGGTGAAGTAAAACACACCTGCGTATTTTGCGATGGATTCATTTCCTACGGAGAAAAAGCATCACTCTGATCAACAGAGCTATTGACTATCATATGCAAGTTTGTACGAAACGCCCAAAATAATAAATACTTCTTTTTTTGTTTTGTTGCTCCTGTTGAGCCCTTTACAATGAATCGTTTTCATTGCCCCCTCCAAGAAAAACCCCAAAAAATATAAAACCTCAGAAAAATTCAAAAAAAGTAAAAAAATGTTCCGAAAAATAATAAAAAAAATATAAAACAACAAAAACAATAAAAAAAGAAATTCTTTTCAGAACTACCTCCCCGTTATTAAAAAATTGGTACAATATTTGGAACTGTGCCAACCTCTATTTCTCTTAGTTCGCTTCCCAGTTCGCTCGCCGGTACGCGAACTAGAAGCGAACCAAAAACAGTAAGTATAAGGGAAGGAAACAGACACTTATGTTAAAAGAAAGACAGCTATAGGGGAGTAAACTAGAGATACTATTACCCGTAATCCACTGCTGATGATGTCACATATTACATCATTCATGACATGCTCAGTGACATCATCAGCAGAGGATTGCGGGTTTTTTGGCAACGTGCCTTATCCACGGTTTAATAACGCTGCCTTTTGCTTTATATAAGTTTTCAAATTGTATGAAATATATACCAATAGGTCGTTATGAACCTTTAGGTAGTGCTTTTCTTCATGAGGTCTGGTCGCTTCCATACACATACAGATGTTTCAAAGATGATCAAGAAGTTTATCTGAATGGAGAGGAATGCACTGAGACGCCAGATCATTCACTAATGTGTAGGCACATACAGTTACACGGTTCATGCAACAAACACCGACCAAATATGGCTTGCGTGTTGCAAGGCACGCCAGTTCCTGCTATCATCCCCACGTTCAAGTTGTTGGAAAATGGTAGTTATTTGATGCTCAATAATGAAGATTGTTCTGAGTTAATTGAAAAGGGTCTGCACCTCTGTACGGGTGTTCGCTATGTGAAGCACGAAAGTTTCACGGGCCGAACTCAAGGCCACCTCTCTCTGAGACAAAAGAGCTCTTATTCTTGCCATGCCGTTGAAATCTGTCCCAAGGTTGGTATTTGTGGCCAGATTGAAAACTCCCTATGTTCATGTGTGGGAGGAAATAGAACATTTCTGCAGCAAATAACCCGTTCACTTACTGTTACGATAAAAGGAATACTTTTAATTCAGATTTGCCTTTCAATTTCAGCAAGATGGTTCCGACTATCTTTAACGCATCCTCCACAAAGACCCTGGCGCACTTTTTAAAGTTGTTACCAGTGGTCTCGTGACTTCATTTGAGAAAATCTTTGGAGTCATCCCTGCTTCCTTTCATTCTATTTTCTCCACTCTGGTTCGTGGATTGGCATTTTTACTTGCATTACCAGCGGACGCTCTTGTGCTTTTTTACATTTTTAAATATGGATGTCCCTCCTATGCAACCTCCCACCCTGCAGCTGCTGACACTGTTCCGCAATCGCATGCTAGAATATTATGGCACAATGCCGTTGGCGATATTAAGCACGGCATATGGATTATCTTTTCGATTCTCCTACTTCACCTGTGTCCAGCCTGTATTTCACTGCCTGACCTGTGATTTCGATTGGGCCATTGATTTGTGTCTCTGCGGACCGGTTTCTCCTGACGTCGACTTTAATCAGCTGATGACTCCTATCATTACTCACGAGTTGGTTTGTCCTGGCGAAAGGATTATGGCTGTGGCATTGATGCATGGACTACTTGGTCCCTGGAATTTACTGGCGGCAGCACAGTCTTTCTTGGAACAGAGCTTTCTTGAAAACCCACCGAGCTGTCCTCTGATGGTGATAGAGGATCCGGTGCTGGGAGAGCACGTATGTTCTTTTCCGCTTTTAAATTGGATGGCTGAACTGTTTTCGGATGAAGACGGTGACTTCCTATTGGAGGCTGTTGCAGCTTATTTTGCATACACAGTTATGTCATAGACCTTTTTCATGTTTGATATGCTGAGTACTAGCATTTCATTGACAATTCATTGACTTATTTGTCAAGTTTTTATTATTTACCTTGCCTATTGGCTTAAGACTCGATAAAGTACTTGGCTGTTTTATTTTTCTTTAGCATTAAATTTTCCTAGTTTTTAATGCTTTACCTTGCGGACCGTCCACATATAAACTTGCAATCTGCTCTCATGAGATGGCACTTCTATTATCTTATTCAGTTCGTTTCCGGATCATGGGGAGGTGTCATCTAGGTCCTGGATATCTTTACACCGTGTTAAGTTAGCATGGGCTCATTACCGGTTTAAACGCCATTTTTCCTTTTTTGCAACTTCTGCACACGACACTTAGTTGTTGCTTTAGCTTTCAACCTAGTAGTTCATCGTGGTTTACATGAGAATAATATGTTATTGCTCTACTATCTGCTTTGCTTGTTAAACTATATCTGTACAGCGAGTGCTAAAGTTTCAAGAACAACACGATACAGAATTGTTATGAGGTCTGATCTCCACGACTTCATACTCATAACATAAGTGCAACTTCTGCCAATTCTGGGCATGAGGCGGGTTTTATATTGCTTTGCCGAACACACATACACAACAGTTGATGCGGCTCACATGAAGAGAGAGCTGGTGTATGCTGATGTGATTCCTTCAAATCTAAGACACTAAAGTATGGGCACGCCCTAAACCAACACAAAGAGACCTTCTTAGCAAATAATATAATATGTGTATTAGGGAGGGTGAGATATAAGCAGCCGCGGGCCGTGGAGGGAGTTACGGTGAGGCAGGGAGGCGGGGAGAAGCAGGGTGGAGCCCTCTCTACCTTGCCCCTCCCCCTCCCCGCCTCCCTGCCCCACCGTAACTCCCTCCACGGCCCGCGGCTGCTTATAAGTGTTGCTAACTCTTATTCATTTACAGCATGTTAACATACTATCACCATTCGCTTTTTATGTACTAGTAACTATGCTGGTAATTTTGCTACTGATAATATGTGTACTTGTATTATCTAAGATACTACGCCTGTGAAGACGGCATTAGTAAATAAACATTTCAAATACACATGTGTTCTTCTTAACTCCATGTTCTGGTTTCTAAGAAATATATAACGACCGACTGTTCATGAGTTCCACGTATCCTGAGGTACTATAAGTTCATATTCTGGATTGTCTAAACATTGAGAGTTTGTTATATCCAATGTGACACTGTACCTAGCTTGCTAAGGAGTTTTTGATTACTAACGTGAGTTTTGGGACACCCTAATTCGCCGAGGTTCCAATCCTCTGTCCACAGTTCTGTGTGAGAACAGAAACCCTGCGACAGGGGCACCCCCGACCCTTGCTGGAGCTTCATCACACTTGCGATACAACTCCAGCAATGCGCCACCTTTACGGCACAGATACATCACGCATCTGTGCTGTTTTTGCCCCATGATGCGCCGCATTGTAAATGCAGCACACCATAGGTGACGGAACAGCGGCACAGAATGACTAACACATCCCTGGTGATGCGCCAGTCATCATAAATGTATCCCTATGCTTCTTATCTTGTTAGAGATGAACCGCCATATGTATCATCAAAGTTTTTTGCATTTCCTAAATAGCGAACTTTAAGGAATAAATAGCGATTCTTTACCATTCCTAGTTTGCGATGAGCTATTTGCTAATTACAAATTACCCATTCATTTCCTTCATTTCCATAGGGCGGTTGGACTCACTTTTAGCTCGAACGGCTGAATGGATTTCCACGAAACTTGGCGAAATTGTAGGGACTGGTAGCCCGATGTGCCTTTGCTATGTCTCAAGATATATGCTCCAGTGGTTTTTACGAAAATTAACTTTGAAAAATATATATTGGGCTACATTGGCCTATATATATGTTGGAGCCCAAATGTAGCCCAATGTAGCCCAATGTAGCCCAAAGATGGCCGCCAGACACACAAAAAAACAAATGTAGCCCAAATATCAGCCAGATGTAGCCCAACTATAGCCCAGTGACAGAATGACCAATCAGCTTCGCAAACCTCCGTTACGCGAAGCGGAGCGCTGTTACAGATATATATCTTTTTTTGAACGTTAATTTCTCAAAATCCACTGGAGCACATATATTGAGACCTAGCAAAGGCACATCGGGCTACCAGTCCCTAATATTTTGCCAAGTTTCGTGCAAATCCATTCAGCCGTTCGATTATTATTATTATTTATTTTTTTTGCCCCGCGGGGCCCTTTTAAAACCTCCACATCAAACCTAGGGGGTCAGCGAGGATCTACTATGCCCCCTTATAGTTATTTCCCCCTTTGTTTTGACCTCCTCTTGTCTCTCGATCCTACCGAGAGACAAGATGGCGGCCGCTACGGACTGTTTGGAATGTTGACAGACGCCGGAGAACCAATCAGCTTCGCTTCACAAAGCTCCGTTGCGCGAAAAGTACGCGTCCTGGGCCGCTGCCCAGTCCGCTGTTACAGATATATATCTTTTTTTAAACGTTAATTTCTCAAAATCCACTGGAGCACATATATTGAGACCTACCAAAGGCACATCGGGCTACCAGTCCCTACAATTTTGCCAAGTTTCGTGCAAATCCATTCAGCCGTTCGGGCTAAAAGTGAGGCCAACCGCCCTATGGAAATTAACATGGGAAAAACGCGTTTTGGGACCCCCCTTTTTTCTCGGCCCCCCCTTGACGAACCCCCCCAAAATTTTCAGGGGCTGCTCAGAAACAAAATGTGCCATTTTCCTGAAAATTTCAGCCAATTCCGTCCACAAACGCCAAAGTTATTAGACATAGAATTTTCAAAAAACCCATAGAGAAAAAATCCTAACTATATATACCTACTGGCGACCGCCAGTAGGTAATTACCTACTGGCGGTCGCCAGTAGGTATATATAATTAGGATTTTTTCCCTATGGGATTTTTGAATATTCTATGTCTAATAACTTTGGCGTTTGTGGACGGAATTGGCTGAAATTTTCTGGAAAATGGAACATTTCGTTTCTGAGCAGCCCCTGGAAATTTGGGGGGGGTTCGTCAAGGGGGGGCCGAGAAAAAAAGGGGGTCCCAAAACGTGTTTTTAACATTGAGTTTTCCATTGGGCGGTTGGCCTCACTTTTAGCCCGAACGGCTGAATGGATTTGCACGAAACTTGGCAAAATTGTAGGGACTGGTAGCCCGATGTGCCTTTGCTATGTCTCAAGATATGTGCTTCAGTGGATTTTGAGAAATTAACGTTTAAAAAAAGATATATATCTGTAAGCGCGCTCAGGGCAGCGCTCCGGTTCGCGGACTTTACGCGTACCGGAACTTCGCGTAGCGAAGCTGATTGGCTCTCCGGTGTCTGTCAACATTCTAAACAGTCCGGAGCGGCCGCCATCTTGTCTCTCGGTAGGATTGAGAGACAAGAGGAGGCCAAAACAAAGGGGGAAATGACCATAAGGGGGCATAGTATATCCTCCCTGACCCCCTAGGTTTAATGTGGAGGCTTTAAAAGGGCCCCGCGGGGTAGCGCCCGGTTCGCGAACCGGGAAGCGTTCTGGGCAGCGTACTATAATGAAAAATGAATGATAGACTTTTCAAATACTGTATGTTAATTGATTGTTGGTTTTGTTGATTATTTTTTAATTTTTTTATTTTTTAAGCAATTATTTATTATTGTGATTGTGTTTCAAAATTTAATAACATTTCTAACATTTAACTAGTTTATGAATTACATATAAAAATGATTAAAGACTCAAACAATTTTTTAATATTACATACAATTTTATTTTTCAGATTGTTTTTCAAAAATTTAATAGAACGTCTAGCATTTGACTGTCCGATATGTCCTCTTGTTGAGTGAACATAAGTTCCCACATTTGACCGTCATCATAATGGAGTAAATGATCGACAGATTCTACACATTGAAGTAATTCATAGTCCCGTGACTCATCCATGAATTCTAAGTCATCAATGGGTTCCATAACTTGTTCATTGTTGCTGTCCAGAACAATTTCGAAGGAAACATTCTGCTCACCTTCCATTTTATTGCTGTAATTTGCATAAAAATAAATATATCAGTAGTGATAGGGCACTGTTGGGTTTAAGTTCAGACAGGTACTTGTGAGTTTATAACAGAGAAGTAATCTATGGGCACTGTATGGTTTCAGGCGTGAAGTAGTACTATTAAAAAGTGCCTGTGAAGAAGCCTAAGTAAATTCATAATTATACCACAGAAACATAAATCAATCCATAATTATAATAAAGAAGCCTTTCTCAATGTCTAACTCTTACAGAGGGATAGTATATAACTATCTGAAAATGTTTTCAAATTTATAAAATAATATCTCACCTTCTAAAAACAAGTTTAAGTTGTGAGTGAAAATGATCTTGCAATGTAATTCAGGAAGTAGTAGTCAAAATGGCTGTGTTTCTCTCTCTTTCTTTATATATATTCAGGTACATAACCAATCAAATGTCAGGTAAAAAAAGTAGAAAATGAAAGTAACATTTTAATTGGTTGTCAATTCCAACACTTCAGATGTGTTTTGAGAAGTAATTTACCTCAGGGTATTTAGAGAGGTCTACAGGCTAAATGGCTAAATGGAATTCCAATCAAATTTGGGAAAATGGTAGGGATTGGTATGTAGTATGAGCTAATCTATATTTGGTGAAATTGTCTCCAGTTGCTTTTCTGTAAACTACTTTCCCACCTTTTTTGATGGTGCGCTTCCCAGGGAGCGACCCGGTACGCGAACTGGTGAGCGGCCCGGTTCGCGAACCTTAAGCGTTACGGGAGTCCACCATTTTGTGTTTCGGTCGAATTAAGATACAAGATGGAGGGCAAATAATGTTCAGAATGGGTAGAAGGGGGCACGGTAGACTTATTTTGACCCCCTAGGTTTTCTGAGGGTGGCTGAGGAGGCTTATATGTGCGAAAAAAAAACATTTTTTAAAAAAAATTCGCGAGGTTAGCTCCCGGTTCGCGTACCGGGAAGCGCCCCAGGGAGCGTACTTTGTTGAAAATTAGTGAAAAATGTTGGAGTAAAATAATAATTGTGAGTGATCAGATGTAGGGTAGCTCTGAGAAGAGCTTTTGGGTTTATGGTACATTTAGGTACTTATAAGTAGGTACCAATGCACAGTCTTAAATTCAGAATGAAAATTCTGTTGCCCTCATCTGAGAAGTGAACTCCATCTCCTCTGTAGATATCTTGCATGTAGTAACGCAAGTTATTGTTGTACAGGGAGCCCATTCCATGGTCTCTCATGTAAGCTGAAACAGATTTGTTTACATGCTTCCTCGACTTCTCAATTTGTGGACAAAATTGGTTTGACCACCTCCATTTCTGTCTTTGGCATATATTTGAAAATACCAAGGCAGTTTGAGGAAAAAGTGCCATCAATTGCTCAAAGGTGTCCTTTAAAAGCATTTCCAGACCTACCCCAGTCAAAGTGCCCAAATCATTACCTCCACAGTGCACAATTAACAGGTCAGGTTTTGGCAAATGCATAAAGGTTTTCACCAATGGTATCAATTGGTGACATTTTAATCCTCTGTGGCCAAACCACTTAATTTCCACATCTTGTAAATTGAGGTTAGGTAAATTTCTGTTCTCAGCATACCTGTGAGCCCAGTGGATATAACTATGTCCAACAATCCAGACAGAAAACATGGTGAGAGAAGGTTCTGCTGCAGTCAGATGAAGTGTGGCAATGAAATGGCAGTTGAAAAAATGAGAGTTTAAAATGAAAAAAACTGTGGAGTTTCTGTGTTAATGAAGCAGTAACAGTGATTGGTGGATTTTGATTGCTGAAAACAGAAAGTTAGGGTGCATGGATGAGTTCTTTGAAAGATGTATTTTGAATGGTCAATAAAAAGTCATTAAATGAAAGATTGCAGTGGATACGCAGGTGCACTGAGAGTTCAGAGTTCAATTGCAACATTGTTCTGTGAACTTGCAAACACCAGAGGTCTTCCAAGAGGTGGTTGCCATGCAGAAAAGGCATGAAATGGCAGAGGGGGGAAGGGTTTTCATTTGAAAAAAAGTGAGGGAAGAGTTTTGATTGGGTGACATGAGAGATATGTGTGAAGAATTACAGCATTTCTGTGCTTTTGATAGCTGCAGACTCTGGAGTGCATACCTTTTGCTCTGCTGAAGACAAATTGGTGTGTTTCTGAGACTGTTTTCAAACTCAAAGTATTTGCTAAGGTGAGAAAATATTTCTTTAATTTAGATAGAGAATAGTGTGCTTTAAGGAGAAAATTATGAAGAAAGTTGTGTTTTTCAAATGTTGCTTTGTCTCAAGTGTTTTACAAATAGATTTTGTTTCTTTGAGAAAATGTAATTGGAGAAAATGTGAAGTATTAGTACTGACAGGGTGTTTTTCTGCATAGGAGCTGTGGAGTCTTTTCAAATTATGACTTGAAAATCGTTTTTGAGGAAAATGAATGGTTATAATATTTCTGACAATGACATAATGGTGTATGCTTCTTTATAATGCAATTGACTGTCTCTGATGTTATTTTTCCCATTTTAATGTAAGACCTTTCTCTGTGGCGCAAATTGCTTGTAAATATGCTCCCACCTGTGCATGGCAAATTTAGATTTTGAATGTTTGTGTTACATAGCCATGTTAAAAGTGATACAAACATGCTGCAAAGGCAATCAAAAAACGCTTTTATGTGTCTTAAGGACATTTTAAGTAATTTTCCCATGTGCAGTGTTTTGAAATTATGATTTGAAAATCGTTTTTGGGGAAAAGGAATTGTTTTTAAATTTATGACAAGGACATAATGGTGTTTTCTTCTTTATAAGGCAATTGACTGTCTCTGATGTTATTTTTCCCATTTCAATGTAAGACCTTTCTCTGTGGCGCAAATTGCTTGTAAATATGCTCCCACCTGTGCATGGCAAATTTAGATTTTGAATGTTTGTGTTACATAGCCATGTTAAAAGTGATACAAACATGCTGCAAAGGCAATCAAAAAACGCTTTTATGTGTCTTAAGGACATTTGATGTCATTTTTCCCATATTACATTAAAAGACCTTTCTCCGTGGGGCACATTCCTTGTAAATATGGTTACACTTGTGCATGGTAAATTTAGATGTTGACTGTTTGAGTTACATAACCATGTTAAAAGTGACCCAAAAAAATTGCAAAGGCTTTCAAAAAACACTTTCATGTGTCTTAAGGACATTTTAAGTCATTTCCCTGTGGGCAGTGTTTTCAAATTATGACTTGAAAATCGTTTTTGAGGTAAAGGAATGTTGTTAAACTTTATGTGCGCCATATGCCCCCAAATTTCTTTTTCAGGGGTGCAGCAGGGTGTTCTTGAGACACCCCTGCACCATTGGAAAAATTCCTAATTTGCGATGAGCTAATTGCTAATCGCAAATTGCACCTTCATTCCTATGGGCATCCTGGCCCATGGAAATGAATGGGTAATTTGCAATTAGCAATTTGCTCATCGCAAATTAGGAATGGTAAAGAATCGCTATTTATTCCTTAAAATTCGCTATTTTGGAAATGCAAAATAGTTTGATGATACATATGGCGGTTGATCTCTAACAAGATAAGAAGCTTAGGGATACATTTATGATGACTGGCGCAATGAAGTGGACATCACTTACTTCATTGGTAGAGCTTTAAATGTATTATCTCCTCTGTATTCTTCATCAAGCGTAACTTTAATCTGCAATCCTGAGTAGGCCTCACCTTAAACAAACCTCTGGATAGGCCACACCTTATCGTCATCATGAATTAATCATTTAAAATGCTAGGGACAGATTTATGATAGGTGTATGCCTCTTTTGCGCCACTTACAAAACACTGCCCATGGGGAAATGACTTAAAATGTCCTTAAGACACATGAAAGTGTTTTTTTAAAGCCTTTGCAATTTTTTTGGGTCACTTTTGACATGGCTATGTGACTCAAACAGTCAAAATCTAAATTCACCATGCACAGGTGGGAGCATATTTACAAGGAATGTGCTCCATGGGGAAAGGTCTTATAATGTAATATGGGAAAAATGACATCAGAGACAGTGAAATGCCTTATAAAGAAGCATACACCATTATGTCCTTGTCATAAATTTACAAACCATTCCTTTTCCCTAAAAACGATTTTCAAATCAAAATTTGAAAACACTGCACATGTGGAAATGACTTAAAATGTCCTTAATTCAAAATTTGCTATTCCTTATTTTGCGATTGCACTGAAGGATTTGCAAATTTTGCGATTCCTTAAAGCAATGTATCAAACAAAAAATATGTAAAAAATGACATTAAGGATTTGGAAACTACCACCAACTTCTAGTTTGTGGTAATTTGCGAATTCTTTTCAAAAAGCTTTTTTTCCAAAAAACAAAAGGTGCCATATGACGCCAATACATGCCCTTAGGGCATTTATGTGCGCCATATGCCCCCAAATTTCTTTTTCAGGGGTGCAGCAGGGTGTTCTTGAGACACCCCTGCACCCTTGAAAAAATTCCTAATTTGCGATGAGCTAATTGCTAATCGCAAATTGCACCTTCATTCCTATGAGCCTCCTAGCCCATGGAAATGAATGGGTAATTTGCAATTAGCAATTTGCTCATTGCAAATTAGGAATGGTAAAGAATCGCTATTTATTCCTTAAAATTCGCTATTTAGGAAATGCAAAATAGTTTGATGATACATATGGCGGTTCATCTGTAACAAGATAAGAAGCTTAGGGATACATTTATGATGACTGGCGCAATAAAGTGGACATTACTTACTTCATTGGTAGGCCTTTACATGTATTATCTCCTCTGTATTCTTCATCAAGCGTAACTTTAATCTGCAATCCTGAGTAGGCCTCACCTTAAACAAACCTCTGGATAGGCCACACCTTATCGTCATCCTGGATTAATCATTTAAAATGCTAGGGACAGATTTATGATAGGTGTATGCCTCTTTTGCGCCACTGTGCTTCACTTTTATGATGCAGCGGCGGTGCAAAAGATTTGCTATGAGGCGACAAAATTACAAATTGATGCATTTAGGCAGATGTGTCATGGTGTAAAAAAAACGTGCCACATGAAACCGATGCAGCAGTGATGCAAAAGATGCACCATGTTGCAAGACAGGCCTCACTTGGGGCCATATGTATCAAGATAATTAGCATTCGCAAAGATCAAAATTCTGCAAATTTCGGCCTTTGCGAATGCTAATTAGACAAATGGTATGTATCAAACAAGTTTGATGCAAAATAAGGAATAGCAATATTTGCTATTCCTTATTTTGCGATTGCACTGAAGGATTTGCAAATTTTGCGATTCCTTAAATGCAATGTATCAAACAAAAAATATGCAAAAAATGCCATTAAGGATTTGCAAATTACCACCAACTTCTAGTTGGTGGTAATTTGCGAATTCTTTTCAAAAAGCTTTTTTTCCAAAAAACAAAAGGTGCCATATGATGCCAATACATGCCCTTAGGGCATGTATGTGCGCCATATGCCCCCAAATTTCGTTTTCAGGGGTGCAGCAGGGTGTTCTTGAGACACCCCTGCACCCTTGGAAAAATTCCTAATTTGCGATGAGCTAATTGCTAATCGCAAATTGCACCTTCATTCCTATGAGCCTCCTAGCCCATGGAAATGAATGGGTAATTTGCAATTAGCAATTTGCTCATTGCAAATTAGGAATGGTAAAGAATTGCTATTTATTCCTTAAAATTCGCTATTTAGGAAATGCAAAATAGTTTGATGATACATATGGCGGTTCATCTGTAACAAGATAAGAAGCTTAGGGATAGATTTATGATGACTGGCGCATCACCAGGGATGTGCCAGTCATCCTGCGCCGCTGTTCCGCCACCCATGGTGTGCTGCATTTACAATGCGGCGCAGCATGGGGCAAAAATGGCACAGATGCGTGACGTATCTGTGCTGTAAAGGTGGCGCATTGCTGGAGTTGTATCGCAAGTGCGATGCAGCTCCAGCAAGGCTCAGGGGTGCCCCATCTCCACAATGTTGCATCAAGACCTATGCCTGCTTAAAGCAGGCGCAGGGTTTTGACGCAGCTTTTTCCTATCTGATTGTAAATGTGGCACACCATGGGTGGCAGAGCAGCGGTGCACGTTAACTGGTGCATGCCTGGGGATGTGCCATTTAACATAAATCTGCCCCTTTACATTTAAGTATGTGCAGGGGACACAGAGTCGGTGAGGCTTATCCAAGGTTAAGAAGAGATGAGTCCTGTTCACTGAAAAATTAGACATAGGCTTCACCTGCTCAGCATCGCTGGACATGGCTAAATAATAGCTGCAAAATGTTACTCTTGTTAAACAATTTTACTATTATAATCTCTGAGATTTGTCTCTTACTCTGCAACATCTCATTGTTGTTATCTTTCTTTAAAGATAAAGACAACATCAACATGAGCGATAATCTGCAATCAGTTGATTTTGACCTCATCATTGAACTTGTAATTGAAACATCAGTGGATGTTGATCCCTTGGATGATTTAAATCCTGAGGATGAAGAAGAACGTGATGAGGATGCAGATTTGTCCGAATTATATGACATAGGGTGGGAAGCTGACCTGCTTGATCCTATGGAACTATAAACATTTATTTTTAAAATTTATAATAAATAAAAAGTAAAAATGTAAACCGTTTAATTTAAAAATAAAGACACCTTCAAAAACAGGTTATGTGTAGTGTCTTCAATAAAATATTAAAATATGCTCATAAAATTAGATCAGATTCACATATAAGATAGCACAGGTAACATGAATATAAATTCCATTTCTTTTCTGCTATTTCTGTATTCTAAAATTGCCATGCACTAAAAAATCTTATATGTAAAAATGTAAAGTAGTGTTTTAAGTTTTTGATTACTGTTATTGATGTACTGTTGGGTAATAGTGGTTAATAACATTTTTTAATATATTTTACCACAGATTCAACTGCAGATCATTTCAACATTTCACCATGCCAACGAAAGAAAGACTGAGAAAGGCTGCAAAACGTCAAAGACAGCAGGTGATTGAAAAAAAGCAGCAGTCCTCTAACAAAAAGATTTGTCAAGTCAACAAGAAAGCACCGGGTAAGAGTACAAAAACATTCATAAGAAATATTTGCAGTAAAAAAAATATTACTACAGAAAATGTTTCAGTCCAGAAAAAGAGAAGCAATTCAAATGGAAAGGAAAGGCCAATCAAAAATGTTACTGCTAGAGCAAGAGATAACTCTGTGCATGATAGTAGAAGGAAACAACAGTTTAGGGACATTCGTAAACGAATGTTCCGCAACAGGATAATTGGCAATTTGTTAAAAAATATTAAGAAAGGTCAACAGAAAGTGGTTTTTTATAAGAGAAATAAAAAGTTGAGAAAGTTATTGATCAGGCATTTGAAATTAAACGTAAGTTATTTATTTTGATAATCAATAGAATTAGGAAGCTAAACAAGGCAATTTTATGATTTCAAAAGAAATAGTAGATGGAAGAGAATAGTTAATCGTAGTAATTTTTGTGAAGTTTTTTCTGGAGAATGGATGCATAGTTCAAGCTGAGAGGCGTTTTTTAATGAGGAGAGTTATTTCCAGGATAATGATTTGGTGCATGCAGTTGACACCAGTGGTCGTGCTTATGAAGTGAAAGATGGTTGTCTAGTTGAAAAAGAAAAACTTGTGACAACAGAGGCAGAAGAGGTGTTAGGTAATGAGGTTTTAGGAAGACGTGCTAAGGGTCCTGTGTACACCTGGAAGTGTAGTAGTATTTGCAGTGTGCGACAGGATTCCATCAATTTGCTTTGTGATTTTGTACGGTCATTTAATAAGAAATGTTTGAAGCAGAAAATAAGGTTGTTGCAAGAATTAGATCCTTGCAGAGTGAGAGAAGTGACAGGTTTGCATGGTCATTCACTGGCTTGTCTTTCCAGGAGAGTATGCCAGAGTGTTTTTCATCATTTCAGGATGCTAGCAGTGCATCATAATAAAGTGAGGAAATTAGTTAGAATGTTGTATTATGCTAAGAGTCCAGCAATTATGCTTAAAAAATTATGTGCTGCTCTTTTGCATGGTTCTGAAATAGATGTGAAGAATATATGTGAAGAAATTGAGTTTTGTTACTTTGGAAGTAAAGAGGAGAATGTTGAAATTGACCAAGAAGAAGCGGGTAATGTGGAAGATAGTGTACAGGTTTCCAGTACAGATAATTTCCAGAGGGAAATTGCCACGTTTCAGGTCAAATCAAGTGAGAGGCCAAATTTCACTTGTGTGTGTTGTCGACGCACTTATTATAAGAATCAGACTAAGTTAGTGGATTTATATGCAAAAAGTGAAAGGGAAAATAATAGTGAATGGAAGGATTTCGCAACATACTTGATGGTAGAAAATTTTTTGATTTGGGATTGGATCAACGTGTGTGTACTTATTGTTGTTGCAAATTAAATCAAAACCAGATGCCTGCTAGAGCAGTTCATAATAATCTGGAATTGGTTGAGATTCCTTCTGAATTGAAGGATTTAAATACTTATGAATCTATTTTGATTCAAAGTATCCATCCCTTTCAGGCTATTGTAAGAATGGAGCCAAAGACAGGGAAATTGCCTCCATCAGATTTACAGAGAGGATTAAAGGGAAGAGTTGTTTATTTGCCTCTAGATTTGAAGAAAAACATTAACACAATTGGAGTAGAAAAAGTGGACGAGGAACCTCTGCTTATCTTAGTTAATGGGGTTCCGACAAAGAATAAGAAAATATGGCAAGATTTAGTAGATGTTAGGAAATTTAAAAAGGCAACATTGTATTTGAAAAAAAATAATAAATACTATAAGAATGTATATGTTGCAGAAGAGGAAGTAAGTGAGGAAGAGGATAGCGATTTGTGTGCTGGTCAAATTGAGAAAGTAGAAACTTCTACTAGTGAAGAAATATATGAACA